>NC_136462.1:136997765-138401515 GCF_902686455.1 Sciurus vulgaris | reverse complement strand
AATTTACATGTAAACATCAGGGTTGACTGAATTAATTAATGTTCTATACTTAAAAATAAAATTTTCTCAGCAGGACAAGAGTATATGACACATTTGTCTAAAATGTATTCTTATTCAAGCTTTGTCTGAAAATTGCTGAATAAAACATTTTATTTTTCAGATATCAGTTCAACACACTGCCGTTTTCTGGAAATATGGTGCCAGAGACATCTAAACTCTCTCTCACAGACACACACACACATACACATGCACACACAACAGACTTTGTATAAACTTTTTCACAAAATAATGAAGACTATTAAAGCAGGATTTGCTCATACTGTCTACAGAATTAATCCTGGAACGAGATGAGGACTTGAAATGACAGCTTAGTTTCCTCCTTGAGCTGTTTTGGAGACAGCAGACAAGGCTGAGTAAAACTGCTTATTATCCCACTAACCCATTATATATTTTAAGGATGAATATAAGAGAAGAGTTTGTAGGCTCCAAATACAAAGGAATGATAAGGAGATGGAAATATTAATCACCCTGATTTGGTCAGTGCACATTGTGTACAGGTATTGAGTTACACATTGTACTTCACAAATACATAAATTAAAATTATAATTGAAGGTATCATTTTGCCTCTTTTGATTTCTTTTTCTCTTTCACAGAATGAAGGCTGTTTGGAGAATTGAACATGGTGTCCTTGGTCATTCAGACCTTCAAGTTTTATCACTCTGACCAATGAAGATTTATGTGCGGCAAGCTCTTTAACTTTCTCAAGTTTTCCATCTACAAAACAGGACAATGCTTAACTCACAGAAGATTAAGATCTGCATAGTTCTCAGTTTAGAGCATGGCAATAACTTAGAGGCATTTGATGGTGACAGGGGCTTCTACCATGTGTTAGGAACTATTTGAGGAACCAGCATAAAATGTATGAAAGGCAGCATAGGTGTTGACTTTCAAGAACTCACCAAAATTGAGAAACTGTACAGATGAAAAGAAATGGTATCTGTAAAACTGTCTGGCATACATTGCTTTTTCCTTTTTTGGTTTATTTTATGAAAGTTGAGCTGTAATACTCAAAGGCTCCATTTGGTGATATTTAATGAATAAGAAACCCAAGTGAGTAATTTTCACATCTTAATCCTTTACAATTTGCTTTAAATTGTTGCAGGGTATATGTTTTTCTTTTAATACAGTCTTTTCACTGTCTCTATTGTGAAAAATGTCATTTACACCAAATTCCCAATGCTTACCACCATAGATGTAATATCCCTCTCTTGATAATGAGTTGAGAGTGTTTCCGACAGGTTAGATGGCATGCATAAGGTTGTGCACTTGTACACACTCATACCTGTATATGAACACTCAGACTTCCATGCCGCAATGAGCTATACCTGCTCCTTGCCAAGGTGAAATTATCTGGCAAACGGGATCTTAGGAACAGCCTACAGCTGGTGGCACTCCAACCTGCCAGACAACCCCAGTCACTGAGACCTGAACACTCTAGTGACACAGTTAACAGAGAAAGCAGCTGGATTTGAAAATGCAACCCCTGCAAAGTAGAGACTGCTTTGCTGGGGATTAGAAAAGGCCGGGTTGCTCCCTCAGACTCCTTCTGCCAGTGCGATGGTTGTGGTATTTTTTAGAAGTGCTAGTAGTACTGGTAATGGTGATAACAATAACAGGAAAAAATAATAGCAATAATACCTGCATTTGTTTCTAGGAAGACAGTCTAAAAGGGTTAAGACTTGGAGGAAGGCATCAATACGCAGGGGCTATAAACCCATGGCAAGTGGAAGGGTATAAAGAAGCCAGAGAAGTGACTGGGGAATAATAAAATAAGAGCGAAGCTAAACCAGTGACCCTTGTCGGCAGTGAAAAGCGGGAGATTAGAAAATGTTTCATGCTAATTTCCATGGAGATTTCTTTAATTTAGCGAAGATTGCTTCCCGGCTCCGCCTGGCCCGCGCCGGCCCGCGTCCTCGGTGGTCCGCGCCGCCCGGCTGCTCCGCGCGCGCTCACTCGGGCGGCTCCGACGTCTCTATCAGCCCCGGCCCGCGCCGCCCGCCCGCCACAGGCTCTCCTTCCCTGGCTCTAGCTTTTTTTTCTCTTCGCAGCAGTCTTAGGATTGCTGTCACATGATGGCTTCATTGGGCCCTTCTCCTGATCCTTTCAAGCTCTTTCTCCTGCCTGGCATATCAAAGGAGATTTGTGGGTCACCGAGCCGGGGACGCGGCATATAAAGTCATCAGCCGGCTGGGCACCACCTCGATCATTTGCCATATTGTTCTTGCTAGAGGCGGGGGTGGGTAGGTCTTTTTAATAACTTGATTAGTATTTAAGCGAAAAATGTTAATTTTTAAAGATAAAAAACAGTAGAGACCGTCTAATCTTTATTCACTTTTCCATACGCTCCCAAATGAAACTTAGTGTAAAATAAAGGAGCACATTGCATGAACGATTTAAAATGTTATATAGAATCCTTAGTGTTTAGCATAATAATTCTAAGATTTAATTGACAATTTAAATATTAAAACCTTCGTTAATTCAGCAACAAAATTACAGGCTGCACATTTTTTTTTCATGTGTGCACAAGCCTTTTAAAAAATAACTATTGAATTTTGCAAATAATTCAGATTTAGACAACTTCGACATAATAGGGAAATACATTTTAAATGGAAATGTTATGTAAGGTATGTTCAAATGGAAGGATGAATAGGCATATATAGATAGCATAAAACAATCGCCAAAATCAGAATCAGGTTCAGTATTTCAATGGATTTTCAGGCAAGCATTTCTGCTGTTTGTAGAATGATGTAGGACAGATCAGAAGATTGTCCCTTCCTACCTCTCCTGGAGTTTTCTCCCACTTCATCCAATTCTCTTTTGGACAGGTTATGGGCACAACTCCCACCAAAACTGCAAAGGCTTTAGTAGAAATTTTGTTAGAATAAAACTCTTCTGCCAAGTTTTTTTGATCAAAAACTCTTCTGTAGTTTTTGCTGTTCTGAGTCTGCATTCCCTTTACTGCTTTTTATCGCCTGAGAGCATACTTTATTTAACACTTTACTCAGTACATATCCAAAGGGTCACTGCCTTATTGCCTTCTTTTTTAAAGGCAAAATTTTTATTAATGTGCTTTCATCCACATCCTGTAGGTCAGAGCCAGTTTCCTTGGCATTAATTATCTGCTGCAAAATTTTACCCATAACAAACTGAAGTGCTCCTTAACATCTTACCTTATGACAGAACGTAGATTCCTAATTTGGATAGTGAGATTGGGGAACTGTAAAGTAGTAGACTCTGCGTTAAAATGTCAAAATAAGTTTTTGATGAAATTTTTATAATACATGGGATCAACTAAATGCAATAAATTATATAAATTATTGTATCTCATATAATATCAAAACAAACTCTTTATGTCCAAGCAAAGATGCACTCTATTTAGCTCAAGAAAAGTTCTTAAGGCCTTTTCTCTGAACTTTACCATTTTAGTTAATAGAAATTATTCAGATTTGAGATGCAATTGTGTGATGTTCTTGACACTGTTTCCTACCTCTGTGCTTATAGCAGAGATTAACAAGAAATCTTACTGAGGTCAACATGTGGCCTCAAAGGTTTCTTCCCACCAGGAAGGCCACAACCAACCCTATGGATGAATTCTATTGGCCACTTTAGATTCAGGGTTGCAAGGATGTTTTGTAGTTATGAACACTACATTTATCCCTTATTATCAGTTCTCAGATATTTAGAATGTAAAATTTTTATTCAGTGACATCTATGACCAGAAGATTGTGTTCCACCTCCAAGTCATTTTGGACAGACATTCCACTCTTATTTTGATGTTTCACTTTGAGATTATTCTGAACTTAATTTGTGGGACATAGTGACCCTCGGGATCACTCCCTGAATATGAAAACGTTGACCTGTTAACTATGGTTGGAATTTGAAAATAAGAAGTCATATAACATTTCCAAGTGGCTGTCATATTCACTTGCTGCCCATAATTGTTGTTGACACTATTACAGATATCAGCAGTGAAGAATTGTGATCCATAATCCATCATAATATTTTTAATAATAGCATATTAAAATTCTTTCTGCCTAATAAAACATGGATAGGCATGTTTTTTTCTTTTCTATTTCCAACATACATTTTTATATGTCAGCTATTTAAAATGAAGTGTGGAGACTAAAGTAGATAAATTAATCTGGAGATGGAGCACACACTCAGAGTGACAGAGTTTGGGATTTCATACCTCTCAGTCATAGAAGTGGGCATGGAACACTTCTAAAAATCTAAAACCTTAGTTGACATGCAGGAAACAGTACCTGGCTTGTTTTCTTGTTTGCTTTGCCTCATTTTCATTTAACTCCTGTATTTACTAGACAACATGGTCCCTAGTATTCATCTCTCTTTATTGCTTCTTCGAATTTGAGATTAGGTTTGCATTTAATTCTGGGCTTAAAAACCATGCAATCCTACAGGATCAAATACCATCATATAGAGTTAAAGTTAGAAGGGGTGGCAAGTGTTATTAATTTCATAAATATGCAATAGTAAAATTAAGTGTTACCTTTTGCTGTCAGCATTCAGCAAATTCCTTTGCGTATACTAGAATACATTAACTGACCATGTGCCTGGGATATTAGATATTCACTTTGTAAGAAGATTTTCCAAAAGTGATTTCACCCCCCTTTGTTTAAGGGTTGTATGGATTGTCAAGATAGGAAACCAGAAAGGGGGATTTTATATCACATTTAGTGCCCGCACCAGATATGTGTCACTGCTTTTCACTGTCGGCATTTCCCAAGACATATTCTTAGTGGATTCAGAATCCTAATGACACACTTTTATTCTTATAGTAATACTGATGAGAACTAAGGTATAAGCGAGGACCTATTTATTAATGTCTTAATGAAGAAAATATAGACAAAATAATTTCAATATTCAAACAAAATGCTAGCATCTTTGTCCCAACTTACTTTACTTGGGCAATGCTCTCTCAGTTTTCATAATCTAAAGAGTTTCCATTGATTAATTTTGATAGAATCTTTCTTGCTCATATATTTTAGAAAGAAGAGATGGGGGCAAAAAGAAAGAAAGAAAACTTGGCCAGGAGCAAACAATGATAGAATATTCACAAAAAAGGGACAAAATATTGCCATTGTAAAGACTTTAAAATTCCAATCTGGAGTGTGTTTTGTTGCCTCTTTTTCTTTAACTCCTCATCTACTAAGCAAACAAATCAAAACAGAAACTTAATACTGAGTGAGAATAATACCCATGATCCAGAAATGGCCCATGGTACTTTCTTGAACTTCTTTGAGAGGCTAAGAAAAAATGGCCTGGATATTTGGGCTTCTGAGAAGAGAACGTGCCTGTAATCTTGCTCCTTGTCCAGAATTTCTCAGCCTCTATAGTATCAGCATTTATGAAAGAAAATTCTTTGTGGTGAGCCTTGTCCTGTGCATTGCTGGACATTTAGCATCACCTAACCCACCCCGTTCACCCTGCAGAGACAATCACAAATGTTTTCCCAAATTGTTAATTGACATTCTCGGAAAGTGCCAAATGTTCTCGTGCTGAGAATCACTGCTTGGAGTCACTTCACTTTTCCACTCTGCTTGGCATTATAAGAAATAGAAAGTTCAGTGGTCCATTTTCAGAATTTAGTATTTAGCCTTAATTGGATCCAATTGTAACCATTTTAATTATAGCCTTTCCCTTTGCCTGCCCCAATTTTAAAATTAGTTTATTGGGTTGATTGTAACCCCGAACTCCTCCTATCAGGGTGAAGGGCAATGATGCATTAGTGTTAAAAGCAGGCAGTTTGCCACCCAGGTGCTCTTGCCATTTGGGTTCTGGTAGCAAGCCCTCTGACGGGAGTAAAAGTTTGCCTTGTTCACCTGCTTTGGAGCATATGTTTGATTTTTTGCAGCACCTCAGTATTTCTAACATTTCCTCATCTTTTTTTCCCTTCTCCATAATCCTCTTAATGCATTTTCTAGCTTTCTTCTCATTTTATAGGACTTAGCTGAAAAGACCTTAGCCCACTCTGGGAATGCCTCCTTCACTTGGAAAGATTTAAATGGCCTGCTCTGTTTAATCAGAATAAGTGTGCACTGGGTTTTATGATTCCCCCAATCCAAGCTCCCAATGATTGTTGGCTCCTTCAAAGACCAGAACTGAACCAGTATGTCTTCAGCACCTAGGACAGTGCCCAGCCACAGAAGAGTAGGTGTCCATGAAGTGGATAGGGAGCCAGTAAAGGTCAAAGACTGAATTAATACCATACTTTGCACTATGCTACATTCTTTTTTGGCCTGACCAATGCTTCCCTTTCTCAGTCAATTCAGAACCTCTTACCAGTGCTTTCAATAACTTACTCTCCAGTAACATAATGAAGAATGAAATTTTGAAGGTGAATGCCTGCTTTATTTGGTCTCTATCTTCCCAGAGAACTCATTTAGAAATTTCTATTGATAAAAAAGTCATCTCTGCCTGATGTGTTTTGTTTCAATATGACATATTTCACTGGATCCCAAGCCTTGGGGAAAATGCATGCCTTGAGATCAGGAAGAAGCAAAGGGAGACCCCTTCTCATGCCAAAGTCTCCTGCACTGTTCTCCAGTCAATCTGCTTGCAGAGAAAGCAGACTTGGCAGACTGCAGGAACTTTCTCTGGGTATGTGCAGGAGAGTCTCAGTCACAATAGCAGGCTTGAACCTCGGATCTGGCTTCTCTCCTGCTTCGTTAAGATTTTTCTGTTCTGTTCCCTCTGTCATTCTTCTTGAGAAGTAGTCCATTTCAAAAGAAGAGAAATGACTCTAATTTTGTGCTTTTATGAAACACACAGGAAAATTTGGATACATATGGATTTGTGGATTTATCATACCAGTAGCATCGACCCAGAAACACTGAAGAGAATGTCTGAGCAGGCTCTGGGTTCCCTCCAAGCCCAGGAGCTTCCTGCTTTCTGTGACCATGAAAATGTCTTAGCAGGTGATGCAGATTTTTTAAAAGCAAACAGGAAGACAAAATATTAGAGTAAATAAGGCATAAGATGGTGAGGAAAAGGCCTTTTCTCTTGTTTCTATGTTTGCCTGCTTACCAAAAAAAAAAAAAAAAAAAATGTCAAGTAGAAATCCTCAGGAGGCTACAGAAGAAAAGGAAACTGATAGAGAATGTTCTTAGTAATGTTTTGAGTTCACAGGTAGTTTAGTCTTTTTTTTTTTTTTTTTTTTTTTTTTGCCTCTCTCTCTCTCACTCTCTCTCTCCTTGTGTCAAAACACTTAAAGCAAGGAAGTTAAAGTAAAGGTGGCTTCTAAATTGCATGCAATCTGGAATGTCCCTATACTCATTTACCAGTTAGAAAAGGAACTGAAAAACAAAGACCTCATTCACTTTTGAGATATAGCAACATATATATCTATGCTATGTGAGTTGTTTTATTTCCTTAATGATAATTCACAGTTACTGAATATATACTGTGTAAAAGTCACGAAGCTAAGGACATTATGCAGTATCTCATTTAATCACCACAATCACTTATAATTATTCTCCATCCAGAGTTAGAATGGCAGAGTGAAATAGAGCAGGAAATTACAAGAACCAGGCAGTAGATTCCAAGTTGGTGTTTTAATTACTTTTGAAAATTAAACTTTTTATTTTGAGGTAGTCATAGATGTGCATGTACTTGTAAGAAATAAAACATAGAGATATTGTGTTCCCTTTACCTAGTTTCTTAAAATGGAAAAACCTTACAAAATTAGAGTACCTTGTAACAACCAGGAAATTGGTGTTAATCTATCAACATTATTCAGATCTTTCAGTTTCATATGCACTTTATGTCTGTGCATTGAACATTCTCTGTATGTTCTTTCTTTCTATGTGTGCTTCTTTGAATCTAGTTTTTTGCAATTTATCACATGTAGAGGTTTGTGCATCTAACACCAGAATCAAGAACATTGACATCGTGACAAGGATCCTCTTCATAGTCTTACCCACATCCTCCCATTCTCTCTCTCCTGGTTCCAAGCAACCATGAATCTGTTCTCCATCTCTAAAATTTTGCCATTTCAAGTATGATATATAAATGGGGTAACACAACATGTAACCCTTTGAGATAAACTTTGTTTACTTAGCATAATTGCCTTTAGATTAATCCAGTCGTTGCTTATATCTACAGGCTGTTCTTTTATCACTGCTGAGTAGTATTCCATGGACTGGTTACATACAGTTTGTTCAACTTCTTCTCCACTGTAGGATGTTTGGATTGTTTTCAGTTTGGGGCCAATATGAATAAAGCTGCTTTGAATGTTTTTGTATAGGTTTTTGTATGAACATATTTTCCTTTCTTCAGGATAAATACCTAGTAGTACAATAACTGAATCACATGACATTTTCATATTTAGTTCTATAGGAAACTTTCAGTTTGTTTTCCAGAGTGGTTTTACCACTTTATATTTCCAGTGACAATGTGTGAGTGATACAATTTTTTTTTTTTTGCATCCTCACCAGAACTTTGTGTTGTCAGTTTTTATTTTTACTCATTCTGATACATGTGTAGTGACATTTCCTTGTGGTTTTCATTTGTATTTTCCCAATGGCTAATGGTGGTGAACAACATTCTGTGTATTCTGTGTAGTTTAACTCTTTTGGTATGTGACTCTCAATTTTTAAGTTTTATGCAGTTCCCTTTACAAACTGGAGCTTTTAGTGGATACCTGTGTGCTGGCATTAAGACTCAAAATGTGTCCTTAAAAATAAAAAAAAATTTAATTAAAATTTAAAAAGATGTAAAGAGATTCATAATTTGTCATTTGACATTTGACACTCAGAAGAAGATCAAGTTTCAGTGAAAAGAGATTCTTGACAGCCAAAATTACTTTTTTTCTGATTTTTTTTTTTACAATATGAAAGAAGTGGAAAATTTTGATCAAGATTAAAGCAAAACAAAAACTCAAAAACATAAAATGTGATAGGCAGTAAATTAACATAAATAATAATAGTAAAGTTCCTAAAGGATTTAATTTTTTATTTGCTTTTAAATGCCTGCCATCATGTAATGATTCAAGATCCAACGTGAAGGTGTGTAATTTTTTTTTATTCACTGTAGAATGAACACTGTTTTCTTACATGTGTCTAGGTAGCCAGAGGACAGACCTGTGTCAATATATCACAGCAAAATGTGTGTCTCTAATACTCACGTCCTAATTATCTGGTGAAATATCCTAATATCTTCCTTTGATTCAGAGCAATTCTGTATTCTTGGTGTTTTTGGGAATCTCCTAATAACATCCAGAGAGGTAGGTCAATAATCTAAGTTTTAATGGAGACACTGACATTCACTAGCACTGTGACTTCGTATTGGTTACTTAGTGTCTCTGAGCCCATTTTGTTCCACTGTGACTTTCAGATGTCACCAGGGACTTAATAGTGTTATTAGGATTACTGTTTAATTAGTTCTGTAGGTAGTAATCTGATCCTCCCCAATGATATTTTATTTCTTCTCTTTCTTGCTTTTCTTTCTAGCTTTATTTACCAAGAGCCCCAATTTTCCATGGACGACAGTATAAGCATCATCTATTCATTATAACCACCCTCTTCTGAAGCCACCCAGTCACCTGGGATAAAGTGACCTGTTATGATAACAACTGACATTAGCTAACTTTTTTTTTCTCTTAGTATTCTGGGATTTCTGCACCACCTCAGAGGGCATAGGCCACATTTTTGGAAGACTGGTCCATCTATTGCAATCCTCTTGGTTCCTTCCTTCAAAAAATCAAAGTAGACAAAAATTTAAAACGGGCTATCAATACCTGAATATTTGTAGTGGTAAAAATAACACTTCTTGGGGCTGGGGTTGTGGCTCAGTGGTAGAGCACTTGCCTCACATGTGCAGGGCACGGGTTCAATCCTCAGCACCACATAAAAATAAATAAATAAATAAAATAAAGGTACTATGTTCATCTACAACTAAAAATATATTTTAAAAAAATAACACTTCTTCACCATGTACCCTAGTGTAATTGTGGGTAGGTCCAATGACCACGAAGCTTTCCTTTTGTGGCATGAAATTTGGTTCTTATGAATGGTTTACCTTTGAGCATTTGTAATGCAACTGTTTTTAAACATCTGAATTTTGGCATCACATTTTTCATAAGTTCCATGTTCTCCTACATTATTTTTCTTCAGCAGTTCTTCATATAGCGAGTGTTTGCAGACCTGGCCACTTCATCAACATATTTTGTTTAAATTCTACTTAATCGATAATTCCTATTAAAATAAGCTGCTTAGAACTGACCACCATTCACTAGAGGTGACTGTTTGATAACCAACTTGTTTCTGAACACTATGCTTTGTATTATGTACCCCAGTGTGTCCTTCTATGTGAAGTAACCCAATATGGTATTCTATTTTGAAATATTCGTGGCAGGTGTAATGATCATGTGGTCATTGATGACATTCTCATCTCTTGAATTGCCTACCTCAAGTTTGGAAGTCTGGCAATTCTCTTCTCATCTACTTCTCCAACAATGTGTTGGAGCAAAACTCACCAAAGCACCCTTCCTGTCAGGAGCTCAAGGTCTGTTGTGAGTTAGGCATAAGGGGTGATGGGCAACATGCACATGAAGCTGATAATTAGCAGGTGAGAGGGGCAGTGATGGAGTATGTGACAGATACAGACATAGAAGAGACACGTGATTATGACAGAAGATTCGGGGTAGGCTTTCCACAGGGAGACCTGACAAGGGATTTAGATCATGTGTTTGTCCTGTTCACTTGATTCTTCGAGGGCTGACTCTAACCTATCTGGAATGACATTTTTTCCCCTGCCTTCTCAACTACATGGACCTCATAGACTTTGAAAGAAATGGATGACCCAGAGGTAACTAAATATAGCCATTACTTAAATCCACCACCTTGCACATTGATCTATAATTTCTGGTGTCATATCTTCATTTCCAGCCTTTCTTTTGACCAGTACTGGTTACTTATCTATAAGAAGAACTGAAATATTATCATTCCCATTGGGGTATCCTCAGGCACCCCAGCAGGGGTTCAGAAGATGCCTGTGGTAAGTTTCTTAGCTGAATGAACAATGCTTGTGCTGACTTTGGTGATAGAGGCCATCTTACCTGCCCCACTGCTGGTGTCTCAGCCTTGTCTAAGGAGCAGCTGTAAAATAACATTGTGGGTTCTCCGGCCTTTAAAATCCATTTCTGAATTTGAATCTGAGTTTTAACCAGAACCTGAAAGCCCATGATACTTATTCCATGAAACAGAAAACAAATCAAATTTGTGCTAGTGTGTGTCCAGGGATGTTCAGTGACCAAAACCAATAAAGCGAATAAGAATAAGGAGGGTGTAGAGACTCCCAAAAATTCCTAATTAGGTTTCTCAGAAAGAGACCTGATTGAAAAATCTAGTAATAAGATGTAGAAGTTTTAGAAAGACCAATGTAAAGATTGCAAATTTTCTTTTAGATTTTACCAGATCATTTTTAGTATGGTGACTATAGTTTACAATTATGTGTTGCATATTGTGAAATAGCTAGAAAAGCTGATTTGAATATTCTCACTACAAAGAACTTATGAACGTTTGAGGTGATGAGTATGCTAATTACCCTGAGTTGATTATTACACATCGTATAGAATTTTCAAAGTATCACACTGTACCCCATAAATATGCACAATTATGTGTATAATAATAATTTAAAATATATAAAGAAAAAGCATACAAATTTTCAGAAAATGAGCATTATTTGCTTAAAGAGAAATAGGCCACAGATACTGCAAATGAAGAAAAACAGCCTAATGCATAGAAAATCTTTTTTTTTTTTTTTTGCTCTTTGTTATATTCTGCAAATATGAGTGTTCTTTATCTTCTGATTATTTTTCCAATTTTTTTGTTGTTATATTCCTTGTGTAATAAAAATATGTAATTTATTATTTAATTTTTTAAAAAAGTAAATACATTATACCAAGTGAAGTTTCCCATGACAGAAAAGTTTAAACCTCACAAGCTTAGATTCCAGAGGCTTACTTAGCAAACAGCAGAGCAGAGTTGGCAAGCTAAGCAGATCTGTCCTTCTATTACAGTTCATAAGGAAGGCCATACCCTTCAGAACAGCCCAGAACTGAAAACATTCTGTCTAACTTCTCTGGAAACTTCTCCTAATCTTTACCCAAGTCCTGACAAAAAAAGATCTTATAATGCCTTTTAAAAGGTAATAGAGAATTAAGGAACAATCAGATAACAATCTGAAACTAACAATGTGTGCCTCTGTGTGTGTTTATGTGTGTGTGTGTGGGTGTGTGTGAGATCGTGTGAGAGAGAAAGACAGAGAGGGAGAAGGAAGGGAGAAATGATAAAGAGAGAGAAAAAGTGTTTTTTCTCTTCTGATTATTTTCCCAATTTTCTTTATTGTTATATTCCTTGAATAATAAATAAGGAATGTAATTTCATTTTTTTAAAATTTCTTCAAACTAGGGTCTTTCTCTCAAAGTTCATTCATGAGGTGCCTTTGATATAGCAAATGAAGGTAAAGCAATTCTCCTTAAGTGTTCTTCACTTACTGAGGTTTTATAGCTTACCTGGAATTGCACAGAAAGCCTAAGACTTGCTTCCAAGCTTAATAGGAATGCAAGAAGGACAGCTGGGAGCCTTGAAAGAGTTTCTTTTCTCTTGACATTTGCTGAGCACCTCTGAGGACTCAAGGACTGCTTTGCACTCAGATTAAAATCTGATTTTAGAGAAACTTATCTGCACTAGTTTTAATCTAAACCTTTCATGTCACCCATCCCTGCAGAGAGGTCATGGGCCTTCATTGAGTTTTCTTTAGCCATTGGGCTATTCTTTGATTATTTTGAAATTGTACAGCTAGGGTAAATTTTATTTCACATTTTGTTTGAATATAGCAAAAAATGGATATTGAATTTTTCTTTCTTTTGGGCTTTTAGCTTTAAGTAGACCTTTTAATTTTTTCCCCCCTGTGGGCCAAGATCCTCCAAGTTAATGCACACTTTCAGAAGTGCTAAGTATAAAAAGACAGCGCATTGATGAACCTCAGGGATATTTTTAAAGATTATTTAGTAGGTGCATTCCTCATTTGGTTCTAAAGAATCAATACTCCGGTGCCCATCTTGCATGGGGACTGATTTTCCTCAAGACTCAAGTGAACTACATGTCTTTGAAGGCTTAGAAATATTTAAATGTAGAATACTGGCTCTTTGCCTTCTTCCAGTTGTTCATCTTGTACAACATTGTAAAACATGTAATGATATTCCACATGGATAAGGACAGGATATGGTTTTTCCATACTTTTAGGAAGTGGCACTTAAAGTTTTGTAGATGGAGCTGGAGCCAGGGTGTCTAGAATACCAAGCTTTCTGACAGTCTAGCTTTTAAGTGCAGCAATTGGTTTTTCATAGCTTGTTACCCTTGGGACCTGTGCACTAACAGCATCATCTGACATTGGCGCTGTGTGTTAGGAATGTCACAGGAAATCTAAATTAAATGGCAAGTGCCCTCATGCCTTAAATCTGCTTTTGGATATCTGCACTGAGATGGGCCCTCCCTAAAGAAGGAGGAAAACCTCCCATGTATAGCCAAAAGTTGATAAAGAACAGGATCTGTATCAAATTGTATTCACAGAAGGTATTGGCTACATCTGCTATCAATTAAGAGTTTTATTAATAGATACAGTTTGGAAGCTTAGATTGACATTAGTTTTAATGAGGAATTTATCTATCAAAATTAGCCCATAGTCTCATTTTACAATTAACTCCAAAACAGGCACCTACAATAAATCAAAATAGAAAAATGGCTTTGGTACCTTAATGGAAAGTTAGCATTTTTTAGTAAAGCTAAGTTTTTGCTTTTGTAATTATATGAAAATTATTTCCTTTTTATTGTTCATAAATTTAGGAAATGAGAGAGTGGTCTGAAAATCATTTGGAATAATCATCTCCCCCATGCTGGTATCAATATTATGTCACAAATATATAGTGTAAATGTACAATTTTATGCCATGTTCTCCTTAGAGACTTTAGGAAAATTATTTTTTCCTAAATGACTTGCAGCCTAAAAGTATAAGGGAGCTTACTTTATATGCAAAGAAGCCCTATGAGGAATTTATGCGTAAAGTGCAACAATTTCCTGTAATGTGAATTATCTCCTGCTTTACAATCTGCAGACTTGTAATCTCAGATTCCATCTAAAAATTTTTCCTAACATGGTGCCTAGCATCACTCTGATTATGTCCAGATGTCTCCTTGGACCCACATGCATGTGGCATTCTGATTTGTGTATGTTCTTTGGGTAAAATATGGACCGAGGAGGCCTTGCAGGATCACAAGTTCTGAAAGAGTAGATCCATGTCTCTTTTTATTATTTTCTATTTCCTTACCTTTTTTATATTCTTACGCATACTGCTACAAGACATTGTATTATGTATTAACCTGTGATTTTTTTTTTCTGTCTGCACCCCTTTTCTTCTCCAAATAATTCATCTTGGATGGGAAGTCTTGGAATCAGAAACTTAAGTCAGTTTTTGTTTGTGGTTGTAGCCACGTTACCTAAGAAATAGAATGCACTCAATAAATTTTTTGAATGAATTAATGGGTGCTTGGCTGAGATTAGCACCATCCAAGCAAAAACAGAAGCATGTGATATTAACATACATTTGTAGGTACTATATTTGGATTTTAAATGCTTCCCAAGGAATATATGTTAAAGGCTTGGTCCCCAACTTGGGGACCCAAGCTATTGGGAAATGGTGGAGACTTTAGAAGAGGAGACTAGTGGAAGAAAGTTAGATCATTCGGGGGCATGCCTTTGAAAAGATTGGGGGAATGCCTGTTTCTTCATTGCTGGCTTTGCTTTCTGGTTGCCAGAAGGTGAATGTCTTTGTTCCATCACATGCTTCCACGGTGCAGAGCTACCTTTTCACAGACCCAAAAGCAATAAGACTAGGAAATCATGCACTGAAATCCCTGAAACTGTGAGCCAAAATAAACCTTTCTCTCATAAGCTGTTTATTGGAGGTATTTTGTTACAGCCACAGAAAACCAACTAACACAACAAAGAGTTTTATTAGCTGCAAACAGGATGCTTCTACCAGGCCCCTCAACTTGTGACAGTGAAACAGCTGAGAATGAGGCTAGAGTTCTGTCTCTGAAGCCTGTTTGCTCTGTGGCCCTGGGTAAGTTGCTTCATTTCCCTAAGCCTCTATTTCCTTATCCATTTCAATGAGTTTTGGTAATGGTAACAGCTCTACAGGTTTCATAATGAAATCAACAAACACCTACAAAATGTTCACCATGGGGTTTGGCACATGAAGTCTCATAAATGATAGCTATTATTAGTAGTATAGTTGTTATCAATTTATTTCTTTATTGATGTTTTAGGTATGTTGATATTACCAAAAATGCAAATTAGAGCAATTATGGAAACAAAACTGGAGGTAATTCATTACCACATCTTGCCCACCCATGAGATATTTAATGATTACTTGTTAAGAGTTCTGCCTTCTATACATGTGGCTTCACATGCTTCATCTGCTAAATAGGTGTTCACATGCACAGATTTCCCTTTAAAAGTACTTCCATGCTTGGCTGCTGTTCTTCTGATTAACCAACTCTCTCTTTAAAAACTTGAAGTCATGAAGTTTATTTTTTGTGACTCTCACTCAAGAATAGGAACAAGGATTGCCAATGGCTTTCTAGCAGGCTTTTAGTTCAGTTTATCATGTAAACTTGCAGATGTTGTTTATAAGAAAGATGTGTTTATAAAAAGAAGGTAATATTGATAGATAACATCTGCTATAAAAAACAATGCTGAAAATTGTTGCTAAGTTGATTCAATTATTTTGCTATAATTTCCCACAGTTGTTAAGGCTTTAATGATGAGTATTTAATTCAAAATTAGAGCATAATTTTGAGTGAGTTTCTCCTAAATTTTTCTTTCTGAGGTTTAATGTACATAACCACCCAAATAATCAATACATTTAAAAATCAAATACTTTATTATGCCTATGAAAGACTTGTAATTATACCTGGAATAAACCCCAAACTCCAGCTATGCTTTCTGTGTCCCTTTAAGACCTATCACTTCGTACTCTTTTTATTTCCAGACATACCTACTTCTTTTTTCCATGTCACCCTCCTGCCCTGAGATAGCTTTCATTTCCCATCTTAGAGATTTTCATACAGTGTTAATGTATCTCTTTGAACCACTCAAACCCAGATGCTCACATGACTGTTTCCTTCATGTTCCAGTTTAAATACCAACTTCTTGGATTTTTCTCTGTCACACAGTATAAAGTAGC
This sequence comes from Sciurus vulgaris, assembly GCF_902686455.1. Classification (NCBI taxonomy): domain Eukaryota; kingdom Metazoa; phylum Chordata; class Mammalia; order Rodentia; family Sciuridae; genus Sciurus; species Sciurus vulgaris. Next base: position 138,385,189 of record NC_136462.1, on the reverse strand, counting down.
ATGATTCCAAATGAATCACTTTCTAATGCACCAGGAATTATTTCATCATTGTTCATAGTATTATTTGAATTTATGTGTGTATGTGATTACATATAAAGAAGATAATCATTTTATAATGGTTCAACTGTAATATTTTGACTTTAGAGTTGTATGAAAGTGATATTTAGATTCAGTAGAAATTTTACTTTGAATTTTGAATGTGGTTCTTTTCCCAGTCTAGCATCTGCTCTTGTGATGCTGGGCGGCAGCAGCAACCCTTAGCTCCCAGTCAGCCACATGATCACAGGGAAGACAACTGACAGTCTCTGGTATGCTGTTCCTAAGTTAAGATGTTATTGAGGTTTAGCATATTCAATGCATGTTCATCCTGCAACATTTTCAGATTATGATGGGTTTATTTAGATGTAGTCCCATTGTAAATTAGGGAGCATCTGTAGTATGTGCAATTATGTTTGTATTTGTATAACATTTAATTTTAAATTGCTTCTTTGTCTGTCTCACTGACCACAGACCAGTGAATGCTTCTCTGCCTCATTCCCTTATGTGTCACTTGTACTTAGAACCATGTTTTTTGGCCAACAGGATGATTATGTGGATACCAGGTATAGTGGGATAGAGAGGAATTTCTTAGAGGATCTTAGTTCTTTAGAAGCCTTTGCCTGGTTAAGCCACTGGTGTATGAGAAGATAATTTAACAAGCCAGTATAATGAAGTGATGAAAGCAATAAATACCAGGAGACATGAATATGGAGAAATCACTTTACACTGATCAAGAGTGGATTGATAGTGGAAGTGGGTTTTAAACTGGGCCATGATGGATGAGCAAGGCTTATAAAGGGAACATAGCCATAATTCAGCTCTTGATCACATAAATCCAAGCATATAAGTCATCTCACTTTAACTGCAACTTAAGCATGTTCAGTAGAACCCAAGGGATCAGGGAAGGAAATACATGTTGGTTTTAGTGTTTTTTATTTCTACCCTCACAGACTGTATGTGGATTAGAAGGCTCTCCAGGTGGAATGCTTTGTGGTGTGCCTTTATATCCCTTTCACCTGTGGCTTGCCTCTTACTCTACAGGTGCCAGATGGACTGCTTCTCCTCCAACCCTTAAATTTTCTAGAAAGGGTCCTGTGCACCCTGTCCTCTGGACCCTTGCTCAGGCTTTTCATTGGGTCTGAATTCTCTCAGTTGTTACATCAACTGATTGAGGCCTTCTCATTCTTGACACTATAATTTAGAATTATACTCTGAAAGGCTGCTCAATTTCTCTCCAGATTATCTTAAGTCTCCTGAGGTTAGCTTTCAGCTTCCTGTACTGCTCCCAGGTTGCCCAGCACAATTTCTTGTCATTACCCATGAAATGATTGTGTTCCCCTTAGACCATAGAGTACATGAGGGAAGGAGTTCTGTCTCCACTACTTCTGTATCCCATGACCAGCGCAGGGCCTAGCGCTCCAGAGGAGCTGTGTAAATATTTCCCCAATGGACGAATGAATGGAGGAAAAGCAGAAAGTGGTCCACCTTAAGTGCAATTCTGAAATGCTGAACTTAACTTGAAATCATTTCTCGAACTGTAGACTCTTACTTAATGGAAACCAACCTGAAAATGCCATTGCTACCTTATTTACAAGGTGCTTTGTTCACTAAAGCTATTAAAGGGCCCTGTTGATGGGAAGTTATGTATAATTGTAGATATCATGCCAGAGACCACTTTCTGTCAGGTTGCCAGACCAAAGATGTAGGCACAGTACTTTAGAGACCTTTACCCAAAAAGATTATTAAAACAATCTGTAAGGGTTAATAGGTGGGTGGAGCTCATTAAAATCAACTATAAATGATTTACTTTAACCACAACCTCAATATGGACCATCCTGGGGAGACTGTAGAAGTCTGAAGTACTTCCTTAAAGCTGTGTTAGATTTATAAGGAGGATATGCTCTGCATATCTGTAGCAGCCAGAACAGCCAAATGTTGACTGAGCCCTTATATGCTGGGCACTATTCTGGGTGCTTTATACATATTGTTGCCAATCTTTACTGAAAATTCCAAAGGATTAAGTATCATTTCCATTGACAGTTGAGGAAATTGAGGCTCAGAAAGGGATTATGGCTACAGGGAACATGCTATTAAAGACTGCCTTTTTTCCTTAAACAATGACAATTGACAAGTGTCTCTAAATTGCTCTCATGGAATTTCTTATGAGAAAATATTACTGGCTGACAGAGTATATTCATTTTATTCCCTTGTATCTAAGACATCATTCACTGTAGAATGTGTCAAATTTAAATAATGGGCTTTGAAGAGAAAACAACACAGAATTATGTGCACATATTGTTAAATAAACTGACCTCAGTGTCCAGTTATGATCTGTCGTTTTCTGAGACTCTTGTTTGATTCCAAGTTTTCTTTATCTCCAAAGTTTAGACTGACTTCAGCGAGGCCTTAAAATGAGGTGGTTGAATGTGCAGCTAAACTGTGTCCAATGTCATCCCTCTAACTCATGGCCTATTTGGGTACTTAAGATTCTACAATATATCTGTAGAAAGGGACAGAGGTAGGACCTCTCTCATAAGCCTGAGGTAAGTACGAAGAGAGGTGACACATGCACAGCACTTGGACTGTGCCTGGCTATTTGTGAGTATGTGCTAGAACTTTTGGTGCCCCAAGGCATTTGGGGAGAATGGCAGTTGCAGATCTTCATTCATCCATTCCTCGAATAGTCCTTGAGGACAACTCATAACCTGCAGGGTTCTAGGCAGTCCTCAAGGACCATTAGTGATCTGCTGCATTTCAAGACCTGCCCTCATGATCTTGACCTTTTTAAACAAAATCTTTAAGCTAGTTAGCATAATATTTTAGCATATTGAAAAACATCTGATTTCAACTGAATGTCTTATATATTTTTAAAGTAATCGTTCTTATTTTTCCCTAGGAAACGTGTTGACTTTATTTTAAGGTTGGTTGGGCTCTTCTGACAGAAATAATGCTTTAGGGAACACCAAGTGCTTTCACCAGCTTCTCTCAACTTGACAAATATTAGTGGTTCCTAGTGTATTGTCCTATTTATGACTGACGGTTTTCTATAGACAAGTTGCTTTTTCTTTCAATATTGCATCCGAGTGTAATATCTTTGAAGACACATGAAACCTCTACTAGGTATTCCTATTTTAATTAAAAATTGATTTGGTAAGTTGCTGCTGATCTAAATACAGTGGGGTGAAAGGAACTCCCTCTTCCCAGGACGGAGGAGGCAAGAGCTCCCTAGTCTCCCTGTTGTCCCATTACTAGAAGATGCCTTGTCAAGGAACTCATGGACTGTGAGTTCTCAAAACAGAACCAGGCTTAAGTGAATGGAGTAGTAGGCACTCTCTGTGGTAATAGATACGTTTCATTCTAGGTGTGTTGGAAAAAAGAAGTGGCAACCTGATAAAGAACCCCTGCTTCCTCTTCTAGAAATGGGGCCTCCTTTCTCCTGACTCCCCACAGCTGACTCATGGAATCTGACACTGCTATTTCTTTAGCATTGGGGGTGAGGGGAATGGTGAAGGAGAAAGGCTTTGAGATATAGTGGAATGCCAGAACTGAAGAGGCTAGGACTCAGATCACCAGATCAAGGTTATCAAGGTCAATGCCTGGGAAGAACGGGTGCTACAGTAAGACATGGCTCTGAGAGCAAGCTGGTGAGGCTGGGATCATGGGTTGATTGGAAATAAACCCTGCACTCTTGGTCCATGAACCAATATGCATTACAGCATTTAATGATCTCAATTCTGTACATAGCCCTGGGTATTAGACATTCACTCTGAGTTAGAGAAGGGCCTGGTAGCACAGTTCCTGATGGCACCTTTGTCCAGCTCCAAAGCAATATAACCCCATAGGAGGTACCTGGAAACATAGGGTAAAAATGGATGATGGGTTGAGGATCAAAGAATCATGATAAGAATGAAGCATAATTACAATGCAATAAATTATTCTCAAGATCACATCTATAAAATCAGTACAAAAAAATGAAACTTCAATTCACTTTTCTTCTGTAAATGTTTTTATTTCCAAAGAGACTAAACACAATGGATGTAAGCCTTTATATACTTGCTTATTAATAAATGCTTCCCCAATAAACCTGTAGCTTAATGTGTTGCCTATATCCTTGGGGACATACAAAGATCAGGGCATGATTGAGTCAGATGGGACTAGATTTGCTTTTAGGTCACATACCCTCTGCATCACATGTTACTTTTATGCTACATTTCTGAGTCACACCAATCAATAGAATTAGCCCCTCCTTTTCTTCTCTGCCTTCATTTAAACATCAAGGTGAAATTCAAAGGCTTGCAGGGACTACTTGGGTCATTCAAGAGACTATTGGTCTTCTGGGATCTGCCTTTGTCTTTTCATCACTACATTGGTTTTTATTGCCCAGATTTGGGTTGTCTGCTGCCTGTCATCAGTGGCCTCCTGTCCGGCAAACAGTCTTGTAGTCATAAAGTAAGGTGGGGGAAATAGAGAACAGGTTCTGTTTTTTTTTTTTTTTTTTTTTTTTTTTTTTTCCTGAGCTGTTTAATTGCTGTCTTGTGCAGGAACTCCCAATGATGACCAGGGGTTTTATAAAGCATTGTAGCCCCATTCAACAGCAGACTACTAATTAGTTCATTTACTTGGGTACTAAACTCATCTAAGAAGAGAAGCAAAGCCTAATTAGAGAAATCTCAAAGGATATTAAACTCCGATCCTTTAAAGTTACAATTTTTTAAAACACAAATCCACAAAAGCACACATGCATGCACACATGAGCTTGCATATACAAACATACTGAAATCAAGAATCCACGTGAATAAAGTACCAAGCCTTTGGTGATTGCTGCTCATTAGGAAGAACTTCAGTTACTGTCTCAATATATAAAGAGACAAAATCAACATAAAACATGCTCGCACTGAACCAAACCAAGAATTCATTTTCCCTTCAACTTAAACATCTTGAGAAGATACGATGGGAATCAGAGGTTTTGCATCTTTTTTTAAAAAAGTTTTTTTCCGTGATTTTTTGTTGTTGAGTGTGATGGTTTTTTTTATGGAGCTCTGTTCTTGTTGAAGTGGATGCTTGTTTTCAGGCAGATTGTTCTTTCCTTTAATTATGTAATTCTTAGGAGCAACTTTATTCCAGATATTATACTGGGCACTTTGGAGGTTATCAGAATCAGTCTAGAATCCTACCTTCCCAGCACCAGTACCAGCAGCAGCTGTAGCAGCAGCTATATTTCAGTTCGTTTAACAAAAGATTAATGATTGTTTAGGAGTACAACTGTTAAAAAGGTACTGTCCCTTTTCAAAAGGGCGACAGAAACAGAAATAGAACTATATAAATGCAATGAAATTTTATATGTATATATAAAATTCATACATATATGAAAATGCAAAAGTACACACATCTAGTCTTCAGAACTAGAAGACATTAACTTTCTGTTGTTTTAAGTCATCTGTTTTGTGGCAACTTTTACAGGAGCCTTAGAAAATTAAAACAGACATGGCTTAAATTTCTATCATGTATGTTATATACTATATAACTCATTGCATATTACTAAAATGAATTTATTCTAGACAACATGGCTCTGAGAAGTAAGATGTTAAAATGTAGTGGTAGAGGCATAATCTGGAAATTAATATTATTTTGGTAAATCTGACCATCTTAAAGAATTGTTTAAAATTTTGCTCTAAACATCTGTATGAAATGGCATATGTTGAATTAGTCAGCTGGTCTCAATGTTAATCAAAGACAGGGTCCAGAGGTCATAGCCATCAGCTACACAGGAAAGAGCCATTCTCTCTCCCCACATCCTGAGAATAAGCTTCCTGGCCTACAGCCAGGCCAATGTTAAGATATGAATGGTGTATTTTTGCCCAACTGGAAAGAATAATTTCTGATTATTAAAGTAATCCCTTCTCTTTTCAAGGAATTCATAAATAATAAAATATGTATATAACACTACATAACATCACCTGTGATCCCATCAGCCAGAGATAGCAAAATCAAATATGTATATATGTGCACATAAGTTAGGTGTGTTGAAGATTATTCCATATACAATATATATTTGTAAATTTGGCAATGTATTATAAGGAGTATCCTCTGCTAATAAAATAGATCTGTTTTACAACATTTTAAAATATGTATGATATACTAGTGATGAGACTAGTATAATTGATTTAACCATTTTCCTGTTGATGGACTTTTAAGTCCACTTTATACACATTTATAAAATTTTCCAGGTACTCTTTTTATAATCACCATTTTTACAGAAAGTTACAAAAGTTTTATGGACTCTAAAGTATGGATATGCTTACATGAGAATGAAATGTTAATTCTGGAAGGTTTGGGCTCTATTTAATCTAAGGTTTACCTAAACTAGAATAGTTTCATTAGGTCTGCCTCTCTCTCTCTCTAAATGACCTTATTTATGAGAATGGAGCTCTTCAGGGGCAAAGAAGAATAGAAAATATGGTCTCTGCCAGGAAAGAATCTTCTAGTTCAATTACAGCACGTGAGATGAGTGAGTGATTTTACAAGATGATTTTTAACCACAAGGACATAATGAGTAGAGGTGTGCCTGTGTGTGTGTTAAAAGGTCCAGTAAGTATAACAAGGTCAGTGATTAGGATTAAGTGTGAAACTCTAGAGAAAAGGTCAAAGACCTGAAGCAGGTGAAAAAGATCAGCCAAGGGGCAGAGGGATGAAAGTGAGAGTGAAATCTGGAGGGGTGGTAGGGTGGCTTGAGTATATACCTTGTTCGCACTTGTGTCTTTTCTTCTGGGGGTCTTCTTTGATCTCTTTGAAGTGAGTAGATATCTCTGTAATAGATTTTAGAATAAATCCCCAAAGTAAGTTTACATCTATCTCTAGAATTTAGCATAGTGCTTTAGGAAAATGGAAATATCTTTTCAACATGTGGCTAATAAATGCTTGAGCTATTGATAGTATCAAAAGCTAAGATTGCTGAAATGAGTCTAGGATAGTTTAGGGGAAGGCCTTGAGGAGAGAGAAGGGAAGGAAACCCTGAGAACCTTGCATAGATACTTTGAACAGGTGGTTGCAATGAGGCATTTTGAAGTCAAAGTGTACTCCAATGTCATGGACTATGTGGGTGAGAAATTTGGAGATCTGCCTCTTCCTCCCTTATTTCATAAACGTCTGGGACCCTTGGCCTCTCTCCTCAGCACAAAATCTACCTTATCTCTGAGAGCAATCTTGTTCGCATATGAAACTCTAGAAACCTCAGGTTGGGAGTCTTGCTCTGGGGCATCTGACCTATCTTGAAGTCAATTCTAAATTGTTTGTAAATGTGGTCTTTAAAATAAGTCTTGAAATCAGCTAGAGTTAGTCCTACAAGTTTTTAGAAGTTGTTTTGGCCATTGCACATGAAAAGTGAAAACCACGCTGGACTTGGGAACTCATGCAACAGCAGAGTGTCTGCCCACAAGGTGAGGAGGGGAGAGAGAGGGAGAGAGAGAGGGGGGAGGGAGGGAGGGAAAGGGGGGAAAGGAGAGGAAGACAAAGACAAAGAGGGGGGAGGGAGGGAGGGGAGAGGAAGAAAGAGAAAGAGAGAGAGAGAGAGAGAGAGAGAGAGAGAGAGAGAGAGAGAATGGCCGTGGAGCCATCCTTAAGTAGTCAAATTTCACCGGCTAATGACAACGGACCAATAGGTTACCGGCTAACAATCTGGACCAATTACTGACTAGGAAGTTCACGGGCTAACAGTATGCATTGCAAAGTGGTCTGGGGGAGGGAGAATAATGGCAGGAGCAAAATAGTAGATCTGATGCCAATAATAGATCCTTTGAACTTAATATGAATTTTAGAATCAACTGCTCAATCTCTGCAATAACATTCCATTGAGTTTTCTCTTTAGATTTTGTTGAATATAAGTTCAGTTTAGAGATAGAAATAAAGTACAGCATATGCCTAGAATATGGCTTGATGATAGAAATAATGAAATATTGGTATAGGCTACAATATAGATTAATCTTGAGAAAATGCTGAGAGAAGTTATTCTCAAAATAACTACAGGATTTCTTGTAGTGTACAAAATATACAGAATAAGTCAATCTAGATATGTAGAGAAAGTAGATTAGTGGTCATCTACACATGAACATTTGAAGGAAAAATAAGGAGCAATTTCAAATGAGTTAGGATTTCTTTGTTGAGTGCAAAATATTCTAAAATTGATTTATGATGATGGTTGTGCAATTCTATAACTACTAAAACCATTTAGTTGTATACTACAAATGTGTAAACTGCATATTATATGAATTATATCTCAATAAAGCAAAAAGTGATCAACTTGGGAAGAATTGATACCTTAACAGTTTTAAGTCTTTAGCCCATGGACACGGTATATATTTCACTGTCTTTAATTTCTCAGTGATGTAGTATAGAGTTCAGTATAGAGGTTTTCTCCAGATTTATCCCAAATAATTCATAGGTCAGATGATGTTATAAATGACATATTTTAAATTTTTTGTTTTTATCCAAGAGAAATGCAATTGATTTTTTCAGTGATTCTATATCCTGTGACTTTCTAAATTCACTGCTGTGGACTGAATATGTCTTCCAAAATACACATGTTGGAAACTTAATCCCCAGTGAAATAGTGTTGGGAAATAGGACTTTTTGCCAAGGATGTAGACCATGAGGGATCTGCTCTTATGAATGGATTAATACCATTTTTAAAAAGTCTGGTGGTGGGAATGTGTTCCTTTTACCGTTTCTCCTTTAGAGATGGGAGGTCAAGGCAGTCTTCCTCTCTGCAAGATGTAGCATTCCAAGTACCATCTTGGAAGCAGAGAGCAGCCCTCACTGAAGGTCGGCTCCTTGATCATGGGTTTCCCTGCTTCAGATTTGCAAAAAATAAATCTCTGTTCTTTATAAATTATCCAGTCTCAGGTATTTACATATTGTAGCTGCTCAAAAAATGAAGACAATTTTAGTTTTAGTAGGTTTTTGGTAGATTTCATAGGAATAGACAATCATATTGTCTTCAAATAAGTTTCTCTATTTGACACATCTTTCCAGTTATGAATGGATCACGCAGGTCTGGATGATGTCTGCTCTTGGGTTCTCTCTCTTTCCAATTCTCTCTGACCCCTCATAACTTCACTGATAATGAATTCACATGTGCTGGCTGTCAATGGGAAACTGTTCTGAATGTTGAATGTTACACTTTACTGATTGTACACAAGATCTCTTAGGCAAAAATGAATCTCAAGATCAAGCATCTGGCTCCACAGTTAAGTTCTTAGCCAATTCTATCAGCACACTTAGTTCTAGTCCTTAATGCTTCATATTTTGCTCATGTTATTGTCTACTGATAGATTCTTCAATGGATAAAGAATTATCATACCTCAGGGTAACTGATGAAGTTTTTTTTTTTTTTTTTTTTTAATCTGAGACAATATGGACCACACATAAATTGCCAAAAATGTTTTACAAATGGTATATTTTAAATAAAGATTCAATTTTTAAATTTATCTTGAAAAGTAGAATGCATAGCAACATTGGGTATATATGTCCATTCTTAAAGGTAAGATAAATGCTGTTCACAGTCACTTTAATTTAGGTAATCTACTTGGTCCTTACTTGGGTTTCAATTATTGCCTTATTCAGGTGGCCTTGCCTAGACTTAAAAGACATTCACTCCTTCATCATTCATCTCTCAGTCCTCACTGAGTAGAGAGGTAGCATGACACACTATGATAGTCACTTTCTATAGGCATGGAAGCTAACACACACTGTTTCCAGAGTGCTCACAGTTCAGCAGAAATAACTGTGGTATACTATTATGCTGTTAAAATCCAGCAGGTATTTCAACAGGAATATACAATGGAGAGTGCAGATCTTCCTTTGCAGTGCAGGTAACACTTGATCAGTGTCTCTAGAGTTCGAAGAACTGCCAGGTAGAGGAAAAAGAGATGTGAATGATGATGGAGAAAACAGCACAAAGGAAGATACTGATGTGCAAATTGAAAATTTGTTTTGTTTATGGGAGGTGCAATTAATTCATTGAGTTTGTACCTAAGAGATGGGGAGGAGTTAGTCTAAATTTAGCATCTCTAAAACAAAAGTCCTTATTAGAATAGAAAATTGGTTGGCAATAAATAAATCACTGCCAGTGATCACAAATTAATTAATAAAAGTGGACATCCACTGCCCAATCAGAAGAGGGATTAACTGCCAGATGAGATCCACAGTATCCAAATCCACCACTTTGTCTCTTCTATAGATTTCCTTTGTAACTTGCTGTGTATATGCAGGTGTCAGCTCTACACTTAAATCCACTTCATTTTTTTTTTTTAACATGTTTATTTTTGCCTTAGGAAAAAACAGTTTCCAAGTGTTCTGCCAGTGTAAGTTAGAGGGGCAGAGTTCATTGGAAAGAGTGAGATGATGATACCTTAGCATTAGTAGAACCTGCAAGATTTATATTTCCAGCAAGGTATTTGTTAGAATTTGGATCTAGAATGTCCCAAGGCTCATGTGTAGAAGGCTTCATCCCCAGCTGGTGGTGCTATTGGGAGGTGGTGAAAACTTGCTGAGGCGAGGCCTAGCTGGAGGAAGTAAGTCCTGACCACTTGCCTTTGAAGTGTATATTTTCTTCCCTCTCTCTCTTTCTCACTCTGTCTCTCTTTCTGCTGCTTTGCCAGGCTGCCATAAGGTGAACAGCCTCTTCTGCCACAGATTCCTGTTGCCATGATGTTCTGCCCAACCACAGCCCCAAAAGTGACTAGGTCAACCACGGACTAAAATCACAAGTCAAAATAAATCTTTCTCTTAAGGTGATATATGTCGGTTATTTTGTCAAAGCAATAGAAAGCTGGCAAGCAGAGTGCTCCAGTGCTGAGATTTCTTTAATACTGTATTTTTGCTGGTTTCATCATCAGGGAACACATTTCCCACCCCCACTCCATCTCCACTCAGAATTTCTTGGCAATATCCTGGCGAAATATAATATCCATTAACCCTTATGAAGCCAGTAGTCTCCTTTGTTAAGTGGAGGTGTTTCCCAGTATGATGAGGATTTAGGTTGTGATGATCACACCGTGTTCTTTGGAAAATTTCTAAAATCACAACCAAGATGGGGGAAGGGACAGACAAAGGAAGGGAAAGGAAGAACAAAAGACTGACAAAGTTGCAACAAATGCGAATTTATTATTGTTTACTTTCAAGAAAGCAAGGCAACTGTTCCTATCTTTCTTCCTTAATTGCTTGGTTGACCTCAGTGGGGGAAAAATCTAAGTTAAATGCACAACATATCTTCTGACAATACTCATCCCTTGCCTCCAGTTTCCTTACGGCTGAGTACCCATGTGGTTTCTCTGTTTCTGAGCAGAGAGAGAGCCAGAGTCACTTTAATAGCCCTGGAGAAAGTGCTTTAGGAGGTATTTGCAGAGAGCAGGGTGCCAGGCCACAGCCTTGTCTCCTCGACATGCCCCAGATATTGAACCTTCCAGTAACTACAATTACAACCAAAACCACAAAATGTAGATTTACAGATTGTTTTCAGCAACACCCATTCAAATTTACTTATATTTACACTAGAAAAATTAGGGTAAGTGCTATTGTGACCAGAGACACAGACCAGGATCAATAACCAACCAATTCTTGGCTAATAAAGCACTTCTCTAAGGTCTACGGTTGCTCTATTCTGACTTTGAGGTTGGCCTCTAATGTCTTATCCATTGACTTTTCCCGTAAATATGTCTAATCGAGGCCATGTAGGATTCTAAAGAGAAATGATACACTGGGTTTGGTAAGAATTGCTAATTAACCAAGTATGTAAAACCTGTAGCTGTCATAGCTGACAATATTTCTCCCATGGTGAAAATTCATACATGACAAGAACCTTAAGGAAAATAGCAGCTTCCATTCTAGGCATAAAGTTGTAATTTTTTAAAAAAATCTCCTTATTCTAAACTCTAATGGTTACAAAATTACCTTTAAGAAAATGATGTTCAAATAAAAATCTGTAATGGTATTGCCTGAAGTTCTGAAACCTCTAACCAGGAAAATGATATGTGGGATATTTTCATGTTACTCAGAATTCTTTAATCATGCTTAACCTCAGTTTTTACAAAGTTCTCTTTTTTTTACAGCCACAAAAGATTGCACTTCATATTAGAAAGGTCAAGAGAGATTAATTTGGTTCCTTGTACACTTGAATCATTAATTTTGTTCTGGTGACAGAGCAGGGTATTTAATCAAACCGAAAGGAAATAAAATAATGAATGACAAAATGAGGGAAATAGGCAGAGATCTCAAAAGGGTTGCTGAATACACATTTCCATTTGTGTTATGCCACTATGCCACTTTCGCAAAGGTGTCTGAGGTACCCAACTCTGCCTGGAGCTCTTGCTTGATGTTCTCAGGCTACACACATCTAGTCATCTCTATTTCCTGTGCTATGGGCAAATATTCCCCTGACTCAGTTGATTACAGCCTGGCATAAGGAGGGGGAGATTGCAATTTCAATTAATACAGGAGCAGTTAGTGTGGTTTTGTTCTAAGTTGACAAACTCGCCCCTCTTTCCATCCAACAGGCTCCCACCTGAGAAACTGCATTCAAACTCAGGCCTCAGATCACAAGGAGAAACTGAAAGCAAAATACCAACTTCCATTGTAGACATAAAGTTATCATTTATGGCCCTCAGATCATAAGAAGAATCACAGTGACTCTCCTCGTATAAAGCTATCACTACTTGTTTTGGAAAATGTGTACAAAAATGCATGCCTTGCAGACAAATGCCCAGTCCTTTCCAACACCCAAAGACTTTTTCCTCACCATGAAGAAAAGCCTGTCATAACAGTCCCCCATGTGAAAACAAAGACTTGAGTTGTTGAGGCAGAAACTTGTTATGGGTTACACTTAGGGTGGTTTAATGAAGACACTTGAGTTTGAATCACAATGTAGTGGTCAAAATTGGGACTCCAGAGTCTCCGTATGCCTGGGACCTGGTTGGACCAATCTGAAGCCATTAGAATATTACATTAGAAATATGATATAACATTTTAATACAACAAAACAAACCAGAAAAACACATTTACAACCAATTACTCATTGGTTCTTCAGGGGAAACCTGTGAGAAATGAACTGTTTATATTCCAATAATTCCGGATGAGAATATTATAAAGTTTCATCCTCAATGAGTTAATAGTCACATTGAGCAAACTTTGAATTAGAATAGTTTATGAAAAAGCTGTTCTATAGTTATTTAGGCAGGTCCTAAGAGTGCAGACTGTCCCAGCTTCAAAGATAAAGTGCATTGATGGGATATAAATCATTTAGAAAGATGGCAGACCTTTTCTTAGGAAATAACATAAATGAGAGCCCAGATATTTGATCTTAAAAATGAAGAACTTCTCTCTATTAAAACACCATTTAGAAAGTAAAAGAGATAAATCCAGAAAATAGAAGATATTCGCAACTCATGTAACAGGCAAAGGCTGGAATAAAGAATCTATATAAACTCTTAAAAATAAAAGTACACGATAAATATATTTATCAAATAGCAAAGAATTACAAATGAAAGTATAAGATAAATATAGGAAACTAAATAGACAAAAGATAAGTAAAAATGTTGGACAAGAAAAAGAGCATATTATTTTTACGTGAAACATTTGTCTTGTCTTTATTAGTAATCCTGTAAATGTTAATGAAGACCACAAAGAGATAATCACTTTAAACTACTACATTGGCAGAAATCAAGGAGTTTAAATAAACACACATTTTGCTGGTTGAAGTATTCATTAGTACAACTAGTTTGAAAAACAATATAAAATTATCTTGAATTTCAAGCATTAGTGCCCCCGGAGATATGACATGAATCTTTATAGAAGTACTGCTTATAATAACAAAAGAATGGAAATAACACAAATATTTGTCAACAGGAAATGAATAAATAAATCATAGTATACATTATGTAAACATTAATAGAATATCTACCATAGTAATAAACATATACGATAGCTACAAGCAATAACAGGGATGAAATCTAGAAATGTGTTACCAGAAATACTATAGTGAACAAGGATAACAATACCAAGAAGACTACTCACAATATGATACAGTTATTGTTGTATGAAAAGCAAGGGCAATGAATCAATACATTTTTCAATCATAATGCATATTTGATAAATGTACTCTAAATGAAGCAAGGGAAAAGTGAACACAAAATTCAGGATAAAATGAATACATTTGAAAAGAGATGGGGAGATGAGGTCAGGGAGGGCATGTTGATGCAAGTTGTTGATAATAAAATTAATTGACAACCATTTTGGAATCTCACTCACTAACTAGAAAGTTAGACTGAATAGTCTCTAAATTATTTCTCTAAAATAAGCCAAAATGGGGCTGGGGAGATAGCTCAGTTGGTAGAGTGCTTGCCTTGCAAACAGAAGGCCCTGGGTTTGATCCCCACCACCGCAAAAAAAAAAAAAAAAAAAAAAAAAAAAAGCCAAAATGGTGTTTGCAAAAAATAAGGAGTCATACTTAAGTGGTGATCATGTCAGTTGTTTATAGCAATAATGATATTACTGAGCTTCACCATAATCATATATGGTTCTATTCCAGTCAAAATAGTTTAATAAATTAACAAACAGAATCAAAGCAAAGACTTTTGGACAGGGATAAGCTCTGGCCTATAAGAGACACATTAAAGAAAATGGCATTCAAATATTCAAACTGGCAATCCAAAACAAAATAAAGCATGAATTACAATAGTACTTGTAAATATAATAGATATTTATTAGTAGTAAAAACATAAAATACAAAAATACCTAACACTAGTGAAATATTATGCCCCAGATAACAGAATATCTAAATATAAAACTCATGTAAATGCTCAGAAAAAAATGTAATCAATAGCAGTAACAGAAGCCTTAACACCTTGACTGACGTTAATTCTTTGTGAGGATAGTACTCTTTGAGGCAGTCATCATTAGTATTTCCAAAACAACAAGGAGGAGTGTTTTTTTCATTTTTACACATTTGGAAAGTCATTCAAATCTGTTTTGAACCCAAGTCGCATGACTCTACAGTCTGTTCTTTTAATGCATATAATGGATAGTATTTAAATTATATCTAAAAACCTATGTATTTAATTCTCGTCATTACAAACAAAATTAAAACATTTCAAACATTGTTTTTTAAAAAAAAAGAAGCAGCTCAATTTCTGGTTTCTGGCTACTCGAAGTGTGACCTCATTGCCAGCAGCATAGTCTTCCTTGGAGATTGTTGTGTAAGCAGCATCTCCCACCTGAATTCGGTTCTAACAAACCAGAGTCTGCATTTTTATAAGATCCTTAGAAGATTTATGTACATATTGAACTTTGGGGAGTATGGGATAAAATATAAGAAAATAGGCAATGTACATCCTTTCTTCACAATCAGTAATGCTGGAAAACAATATGTTAAATCACTTACAAAACCTAAAAAGTGTTGTTTAGAAAAAATTGCTCAAAGAAAGCAGAAATAAATTCACTCAATACCAGATTTTTCATAAGCAAACAACATGAGAAGACTATGTAGTCAGTCTTATCAAATCTGATCAAAATTGGGTTTCATGGTAAATTTATAGTCTAGGTTACTGAAATAATGTAAATGGAACCATAATTTAAATGGTTATTAAAATGTGCAATAAGAATATAAGACATAGAACATAATAAATATTAAAGAAGTAAATAATAAATTAAAAATATGAAGAAGTAGCTCTTAGAGAAAATAACAATACAGATGAATTCCTGGGAATTTCCACAAAACAGTATGAAAGCAAGCAAAATACCTAAACAGAAAGAGAAAAGCTAGAGAACCAAACTGAAAAGGAATGAACATGAGTAAGAGCTGAACTATTCCTTCTGGTTCTTGCTTCTTTCCTCTTGCTTCTTCTCTTCTTCTTGATGAGATTATATGGCAATGAAACTAAAGGTACCTCATTGTTCAGATATTCACTGGAATGCTGGGAGGTATTTATAAATTTTTAAAGACCTAGTTCTGGCCAATCACTTTGGTGCAAAGAGCTGGGCCAGGTAAAATGCAACAGTAGAAGAAGCAGAAAGGATGCAAACTTGCCTTCCAGGAGCTGGCGAGCCCCCGTACTCTCCTGGCAAGAGTATTCCCTGCATACCTTGCCTCTGGCGACTGATTCTGTCTGTAGATGAACCTGGCCAAGACAGCAGAGTTTCCTAAGGGCAAATAACCTTGTCCTGCAAGGAACTGGAGCTGGAGCCCTCTTGCCCTGCTTCCACTTTGGAGTGTTAGTTATGTCACCTAAGCAGGCCTTGGGAATCAGATACTCATTTGAGAATCAAAAGATACTTTATAGGGCTGGGAATGCAGTGGTAAAGTGCTTGCTTGGCATGAAGGAGGGCCTGGGTTCACTCTCCAGCCCTACAGGAAAAAGTGTGATTAATTAACTAATGTTTTTATAAAGACAATTTTACCAAAATATGAAAATAATTAGAAAAAGGAAAATTATAATAAATACATGTAAATATATAAATAAAGGCTATTGTAAAGACATACAACCATTTAACTGTAATTATCTTTCAATTTAATGGTGACATGATTTTTCTTTATTTTCTGAGTGTTTATAAATATGTATGGGGTTTATATTAGGAAAATTATATTAACCTTACTTGGTATTCTTCTGTCTATTTTCTATTTGTATAAAATGTTTCTTTCTCTTCTGCCTCTCCCCAGCATTCTGTTCTCTCCTTTGTACATAATTGACAACACATCTTTCCTGGAACCCAATCAGTACTGACTGCTGGGGAATTACATCTCCTTTCTTCCCAGACTGGTGTCTTGAGAACTTTCTTGAAGCTCCCAAGAAGATCCCCCAAGCCATCTGCTGTAGCCACTGTGATGGGACATTCTTGCTTTCTTGCTTTCTGCTTTATACCCTGACCTTGGTCATTTTTCCCAGAACTGCAACCTCAAATACACTCTAGGCAAACATTGCTTCATTCATCTCAGGCTCTTATTTCAAGGGAACTGAAGTTTGAACCCTAGCTGTATCCTTTATCATTATTTTATTTGTCTGAGACTGATCAAATAGAACCCAAATAGAATAATATATTTCACATAGGTTGTAGAATTAAATAAATAAATATGATGTGTGATGTGTAATGACTAGCTCCTTGTGGTAGGCACACTGGTAACTTAACTAACTAGTTAGTTCTCATTTTGACTCTATAAAGACATTTCTGTATTTATGTGGGTTTGTCTCTGTGTCCTCTATTCTGTAACATTGATCTACCTGTCTATTTTGGTACCAATACCATGCCATTCTTGTTACTATTGCTTCATAGTATAGTTAAAGTTCTGATATTGTGATACCCGCTTCTTCACTCTTCCTGCCAAGGATTGCTTTAGCTGTTCTGGTTCTCTTATTCTTCCAAATGAATTTCATGATTGCTTGCTCTGTTTCTATGAGGTACATCATCAGGATTTTTAATTGGAATTGCATTGAATCTGTATAGCACTTTTGGTAGTATGGCCATTTTGGCAATTTAATTCTGCCTATCCAAGAACATGGGAGATCTTTCCATCTTCTAAGGTTTTCTTTAATTTCTTTCTTTAGTGTTCTGTAGTTCTCATTGTAGAGGTCTTTCATCTCTTTTGTTAGGTTGATTCCCAAGTGTTTTATTATTTTTGAGGCGTGAATGTTCCTAAATTCTCTTTCAGAGGATTCATCACTTATGAATAAAAATGCATTAGATTTATGAGCATAGATTTCCTTCAATTGATGAATGGATAAAGAAATGTGGTATATATACACAATGGAATATTACTCAGCCATAAAGAAGAATAAAATTATGGCATTTACAGGCAAATGAATGAAGTTGGAGAATATCATGCTAAGTAAGATAAGCCAATCCCAAAAACCCAAAGGTCGATTGATCTCTCTGATAAGCAGATGATGATACATAACAGAGGGGTGGGAGGGAGGCAAGAATGGAGGAAGGAGGGACTGTATAGAGGAAAAAGAGGTGTGGGAGGGGAGGGGGGAAGGAAAAATAACAGAATGAGGCAAACATCATTACCCTATGTACATGTATGATTACACAAATGGTATGACTCTACTTAATGTACAACCAGAGAAACAAGTTGTACCCCATTTGTTTACAATGAATCAAAATAAATAAATTATTAAAAAGCAGAGGATATTGTTTTAATACTTGCTTATTATTGAAATGGCATATCTTCTTATGTACTTGTATAAATAGTTCTACTTTTGTGATTTGCAAGTTTATATCCTTTGCACATTTTGCTTTAAGGTAGTTCAGGTTTTCCTTAATATATCTAAGTAGAGTTTTATAGTTTTCTTCATTAAAAAAAGATATTTCTGTACTACATTTTTAAAAATGTTTTATTTGTTCATTTTATTTATACATGACAATAGAATGTATTTTTACGTATCATACATACATGGACTATAACTTCCCATTCTTGTATTTGTACATGACGTGGAGTTATGCTGCTCATGTATTCATATATGAACATGGAAAAGTGACATCTGATGCATTCTGTCTTTCCTATTCCCACCGCCCCTGCCTTCCCTTCATTCTCCTTTGTCTAATCCAATGGACTTCTGTTTCCACCCTCCTGAACTCTGTTTGTGTCTGCATATCAGAGAGAACATTCAGCCTTTGTTATTTTGGGGTTGTTTTATTTCACTTAGCATCATAATCTCCAGTTCTATCCATTTATCAGCATATGCCATAATTTCATTCTTCTTTATGACTGGGAAATATTCCATCATGTACATATACCACATTCTCTTTTTTCATTCATCCATTGAAGGATACCTAGGTTGGTTCCATATCTTAGCTGTTGTGAATTGAGCTGCTATAAACATTGATGTACTATGTCATTGTAGTATGCTGATTTTAAGTCCTTTGGGTATATGTCAAGGAGTGGGATAACTGGGTCAAATAGTGGTTCAATTCCAAGTTTTCTGAGGAATTGCCATACTGCTTTCCAGAGAAGTTGTACCAGTTTGCAGCAATGTATGAGTGTGCCTTTCCCCCACATCCTCACCAACATTTATTGTATTCTTGATAATTTCTGCACTCGTTTTAAACACATAAACAAAGGTATAGAGGGGTTCTCCAATATTTCCCAGGGCTCAAATTTATTCAGAGGCAGAGGTGGGGTTTAAGCCTATAGCTGACTCCAGACCTAGGATGATATCTTCCCAGAATGTTCGTGCTATTGATTGTGCATTCCCCATTCCATTCCTGAATAAAAGATTGTCATGTCCACATCCCGGTTGTGCTACGGTAGTGGAGTGGGTTGCAAGCAGGCCAAAGAACTGACCTAGAGACATCATGGGAGACATATGGTTGTCCGGGAAAGCTTATAAGAGATCAGAGACTGCTCCAAGAAGAGTTCAGTGGCAATAGACTGAACAGATAGCACCTCCATCCCTCAAGGTGCTTTTCCAAATAGCCCACCTCTTCTCCCTCACGGGGTGTTTATAGTAGATGCTGGCTGGATGAGCGACAAGAATTCTTTCCACAGTCCCTCAGTTCTGCACCAGTCTCCACTCAGAGAGGGGTTTTATATGTTAGGTTGCAGAAGCAGTGACATCATCTGAGTTACCTTGTTCTGTTTGTTAGGGTGACCACCACCCAAGGATCAGCATGCAAGAAAATAGGTTTAACAGACAACACAAAAACAGAAAATAGGTTTAACACAATAATCTGATACATTCCCTCCTAGTATGTTTCAGAGAAAGCCAATGTCCTTTAAATACTATGCATCTGATCCAGGCTTGCTCTCTTTATTCCCTTACCTTGGATAGATTTTCGGTAATAGAAAGTGGACATTCAGGGACTTTGTGTTTTAGTTTCCACCTTTTCTTTAGGAATGATACAAAGATAAAACAAAAAAATAGAGTTGATTCTTCTCTGAAAAGCAAAGCACCTCAATTGGGCAGACATAATTCAAGATAAAAGCTGTTTGTTCATGGACCTACTCTGTCCTTACCTTCCCTGTCTACTTTCCTGCACTCAGAAGGAAGGTGAACACCACAGCTCAGACTCACTCTGCAAAGGACAAAAACACCTTCCACAGTAGTCAGTCACCAACCCAGCTTCATGCACTTAACAAAGGAGCCAACTCACACCTGTTACCTGCAGTTGTAGGGGTATACATTACACTTTTAAAAACTTTCAGAAGCAAAGGTTTGATCATTTGGGGTATCTTTTTAAAGCCTCATTTTAAAATGCAGTGTCTTTTCATTGATCTGATTCATTAATACATTTGAGCAAAAGAAGAAAATGAAAGGCAACTGTGTCCTCACAGGAAGAGGTAGCGTCTAAGCATTCCTCTGTATTCCAGCTGTGTACCAGGGACAAGTTCAGTTTTGTCTTGAGGAAAACTTGCCCTACTCCTATTGATTTAAAACAGATTTATTTAAATATAGATTTTGGCTATGATATGCAAAAGTTGTGAGAGAAATGGCTCGTCTGGAAGCAGCACTTGGTTTATAAGATGAAGACATCTTAATGACTTCATGGAAGAGAGCGGAGGTTTTGTCTACCCACAATGGGAAAAGTTCTGGGAATAGAATGAGGGTGATGAGCACACCTCTCAGTTTGTTGTGGGTCCCTGGTTTACCTGGTTCAAAATGAGTTTCCATCTCCTGCTGTAGTATCCGAGTAGTTTCACACTTCTTCCTATCTTTTTGTTAAGTATCTATTCTAGAGCATTTTTAGGTTCACAGCAAAGTTGAGAGGAAGGTCCTTCCTCCCACACTTGCACCCCACTCTCCTTTCCCCACCAGCGTGGTATGTTTGTTACAATTCATGAATCCACAGTGACAATGACGATCACTCAAAGTCAAGTTTACCTTAGGGCTTTCTCCTGGTCTTCTACTTTGTTTGGATTTGGACAAATGTAGAAGGACATGTATCCATCATTATAGAATCATACAGAGTATTTGTAAGGCCTAAATATTCTCTGTATTCTCTCTATTTACCCCTCATCCTCAGCAGCTGGAAACACCTGAACTGTCTGCTGTCTATGTAGTTTTGACTTTATGAGTATGTCATATATTTGGATCATACAATATTTTCAGACTAGTTTCAGTTTGCATTTAAATTTTCTCCCATTCTTGTGCCTTGAAACCTTATTTCTTTTAGTGCTTGGTAATAATGCATTATCCAAATATACTAATTTGTTTATCCTTCCTAAAGGACATACATATTGGTTGTTGTTATGGTTTGGATCTGAAATGTCTTCAAATACTCACGTGTTGAAATTATGGTTCTCAGTGCAGCAGGGTTCAGATGGGTGCTTTTAGGCAAAGATTGGATCCTAAGGGCTCTGATTACATTAGTGGATTTATCCATAGCTACTGGATAGCTGAGCAGACTACTGGGAGATGGGACCTGTCACTAGGGACATGCCCTGCAAGGATTTTGATTTCCCCTGACCTCTCTCTCTGCTTTCCAGCAGCCCTGAACTGAGGAGCTTTCCACCATGATGTTCTGCCTCATCTCAGACCCAGAGCAAAGGAGTTGACTGATCATTGACTGAACCTCTGAAACCATGAGCTGCAATAAACACTTCCTTTCTAAGTTGTCTTGTCAGCTATTTTTGTTGGATTCAAATTAATATTTTGTTGAGAATTTTTGTATTCATAAGACATACTGGTGGTAGTTTCTTTTTATTATTTTGACTTTGGTATGAGAGTAATTCAGGATTCACTAGAATGAGTTTGGAAACATTCCTTCTGCTTCTATCCTCTGAAAGAAATTGTAGAGGATTAGTACAAATTATTTCTTAAATATCTGTAAAAATTCACTAGTGAAATCATTTGGGCCTAGTACTTTGTGTTTTGTAAGATTACTATTTATTGATTCTGTTTCTTTAATAATTATATACCTATTCAGATTATGTATTTCTCAAATTTGAGTCTTGGCTGATTATATTTTTCCAAGGAATTAGACCATTTCAACTAAGTTATTAAATTTGTGATGAATTTCAAAAATACAGAATTGTTCATAGTATTCCTTTATGATCCTTTCAAGGTCTATGGGATCTATGATGATGTCCCTTATTTCTCTTCTAGTATTAGCAGTTTGTATCCTCTCTCTCTTTCCTTAGTCTGGTTAGGAACTTGTTGATTTATTGACCCTTCAAAGAACCAGCTTTTACTTTTGTTTATTTTCCCTGCTGATTTCCTCCTTTCAATTTCAGTGATTTCTGTTCTAATTATTATGATTTCCTTTATTCTGCTTTTTTGCATTTATTTTTCTATCCTTTATCCAGTTTCCAAATTGATACATTTAACTTATCAGTGTTGTGTTTTTATTTCATTTATTTCAAAATATTTAATAATTTTTTTCTGAGATTTTTTTTTTGGCCCATGTATTATATAGAATCCCATGTATGGGACTTTATAGTTCTCTCACTGTTATTGATTTCTAGTTCAATCCCATTATAGTCTGAGACTATCTACTATATGAATTCTATTCTTTTAAATTTGTTATGGTATGTTTTATGGTCCAGAAGTGGTGAATATTTCATGTGAGGTTGAAAGGAAAGTGAATTCTGCTGCTGTTGGATGGACTAGTTTATAGATGTGGACTGTATCCAGTTGACTAACCATATTGTTGAGAGCAACTGTGTCCTTACTGATTTTCTGTATGTAGGATCTGTTCATTTCTGAGAGAGGGGTAGTGAAATCTGCAATTCTGACAGTAAATTCATCTATTATTTCTTTCAGTACTATTAATTATTGTCTCACATAGTTTTATCCTCTCCTGTTTTACTTGCATGCAAGGATTGTTATTTCTTGGAAAAATGACCACTTTATCATTATGTAATGTCCTTTGTTAGCCTTGATAAGTTTGCTTACTTTGAAGTCTGTTCTGTCTGAAATTGATGTAGATGTTTTGCCTTCTTTTGATTAGTTGTAGCATGGCATGCTTTTCTTAATATATTTATTTTAACATAGATATGTCTTTATCCAAAATGTATTCTTTTGGACAATTGAATCTTATTGTCAAAAAAGATGTTAGATCTTTTTAGATCCTTCTGAAGTTTCTAACTGTCAGATGGGTCCACACTAAAGCCTCCAGAAATTCACCAGTGACAGTTCATTTTCCAACCCAGGCATTCATTCCTAGGGGAGTTTCCATTTGTGTTTGTTCCAGTAAGCCACAACTCTCTGTGCTTGCCTCTATCTTTGTACAGTCTTGGAGGCAGTGACTTGTTCTGTGTCTTCCCTTGTCTTATGAATTCAAGGATAGTTAACTTTTCATCCATTCAACTTATTATTTGCTGTTAGGGTGGTATGGCAATTTTCAAGCTCCTTACATGAGAAACCAGAAAGTGGAAGTCACATGTTTGTTTCTTCACTTTTAAAATATTACCATTAACAGCATAATTGGAAGAAAGTAAGATTGATTGGTAAGAGCTGACATTTCTGCATCTTATTCAGTGTATGTGAGATGCATGTTCAGTGAATGGAGTTCTTATTCTAATACTTGGTCAAATATAAAGGCATCCAGCATCAGTACTCTTTTGACACAGCATAATAGCTCCATTTCATGTACAGTGAGCAGGAAGCTCCCTAATAGAAGGGCGGGCACTGGGCATAGGCAACTGCATCAACTAATGCCCTGAAATTCCAGGCTCTTGAGGAAGAAGCTTCTGATTGATCCTCCTGGCCCTTGCCAATGTACAAAGTCTCCAAACCTATGGGAAACTTAGGAAATTATGGATAAGATTTATATGAAAAAGAAAGAGAAAAAGAAGTTTAGCAATTCTGTGGGAAAGTATAGAGAGACTAGTTTAAATACTCTTGCAGCTATGGACTCATCATTTTAACTTGGTGTAAATTTACAATTATTCCTTTATTATATTATTGATATTGTCTCTTTTGGGGGGGTCAATAAACACCAATGATATAAAAATAAAAATCATATATTGAGTTTAAATATCAGTTTCAAGCTCTGAATTTCTGTTGGAAGCCTGATAATGAATTAAAAAATGATTAATTTGACAAAATGTCAACACTTGTCATCTACCAGAGGGGCCATGAGGATATGACTAAGCACATGGAAACCAGAAGACACAATCTACTGACAAAGCATCAACATCCAACCTCAACCGTTCAGCATTATGTTAAGGCCGTGCCTAAGGATTAGAATTTAATACACAAAGCTGTAGAAGATAGGCTTAGTGATGTCTGAGTAATAATTCTTTGTGTATGTATGCCACATTTTCTTTACCCATTCATCTGTTGAAGGGTATCTAGGTTGGTTCCATAGCATACCTACAGTGAATTGAACTGCTATAAACATGAATGCGGCTGCATCAATGTATTATGCTGATTTAAAGTCTTTTATGTTTATCCTGAGAAGTGGGATAACTGGGTCAAATGGTGGTTCCGGTCCAAGTTTTCTGAGGACTCTCCATACTGCTTTCCAGACTAGTTGCACCAATTTTCATTCCTACCAGCAATGAATGAGTGAACCTTTTGCCCCACATCCTCACCAACATTTATTGTTACTTGTATTTTTGTTAATTGCCCTTCTGACTAGAGCAAGTTGGAATCTCAATGTAGTTTTAATTTGCATTTCTCTAATTGCTAGAGATATTGAATATTTTTTCATACATTTATTGACCATTTGTATTTCTTCTGTGAAGTAACTATTCAGTTCTTTTGCCCATTTATTGATTAGATTATTTGTTCTGAAGTATATTCTGCTAAAGACAAAATATCTGACATTGTGAATGGTCTAGTTGATTCAGTTCAAAAGCTCCAACAAGAGCTTTTATTCTGTTTGTTTTTGTAAAAATCTAACACAAATATTGGGTAATATTACATTGTGGTCAAAATGTTTTACTAATGTGGCATAGAAACATACTTGCTAAATAAATGGTGGTGTATACATAGTTTATAAGTTATCCAAACATGCTACTGTAATATACCAAAAAAATGAAGCAGTGATTGTAAGAATTGTAAGAATTGATTAACTTTTTATATATACATGATGTCATATAACTACAATGTGTCTCTGTGTGTGTGTGTGAGAGAGAGAGAGAGCAAGAGAGAGAGAGAGAGAGAGAGAGAGAGAGAGAGAGAGAGAGAGAGAGAGAGAAAGCTGATGTTGAATTAAAAGCAAAAAATAAAAACTTTGGTCTGACAGTATGTGTATCCTCACTTTGCTGCCCCCATCAATTGGAATTTAAAATATTTGAGTTTTAAAGAAGTTTATTTATAAATGAATGTATGTGTGACACAGCTAGCAACATTTTTGGAAAAGTGTGGTTGCATTTTGTTCGTTAATCAACACTGAAAGCTTTATTGATAACAAAGCTAACAAACAGAAACACATTGAAATGTATTCAGCAAAATCTCTGGCAAAAATGAACTAAATAAACAATGAGAACTGAAATAGGATACATGACTTAATTTTGAAAGACTATGATGATGTTTTGGAGTATCTTGATTTGGGAGAATTTTCATTACAGTTCATATATTCATTTGGATACATTTCTATTTTTTACCAGGATGAAATAAATTGAAAGGCCTGATTTTGCAGTAGCTAAATTTGGTGAAACATTCAAAAAATGTAAAAGGAAATAATTTATTTGACAGTTTTGATTTTGAAAAATGCTTGATCTAAAACTAAGAATGAAAGCAAAAACACACTATCTATAAATTATTTAAGCCTAAGAATTTTTACATATTTTCATACAAAACTAATTAAAAGTGAAATTATTCTCTATTTAACATATTGATTCCAAATCTGTAACAAAAAGTATTTCCTTAATTAAAAATTTCATGTTCTACATGGTGGCAAAAATGGAATGTGTCAATGAGTAAAATCATTAACAGAAAGCTCAACTTTGTGAGATAGCTGGCAACTTTATGCAAAAACTAAAAATAATAAAATCATATTTAAAATATAACTTCTTCAAAGAATATACCAATAACATGGTATGGGAGACAATGAAAGAACAGATTAAATTTTCTGACTGTGCACCAAGTATAAGTGTTCTGTTTACTATTTTAATTATTTAATCAATAAAATACTTTAAAATAGTAAACAGCTAAATATTATTTCTATTTTTCAGACAGAATTTTATTTTTTAAAATAATTTTTTATTTAGAACTATTTTATAAATTTGTCAGAATGATAAAGCTAAACTATTGAAATTAATAAATGTCATGTATACATAATTTTGATTTTTTTAACATTCCCTTTGCACCCTCAAAACTCTCTATGAAGAAAATGAGGTAAATTTTATGGTTACACTATGTGTGAGAAATGCACTGATGTTCTGCACTGAGGAGCTCAGAGTCTGGCTCAAGAGTCCTGCGAAACAATTCTGAAGCAATGGGAATAACCATGTGAAGAGACAGTGAGAAAAGAAACTGAATGATTAGATCTGAAGAGAATGCCCCAGTGCTCATGACGTAGGCTCACATGACCGTGTCTAGAGTTGATTTCCAATGTTTTACATCAAATTTTACCTTAAGTTAGACCCAGGAAGTTGACCTGTGTTTGGAGACACCCAGGAGAATGTCATGGGTAACAGAGTATAAATGGCAGTAAGAGCACCATGAGATAGAAAACACAGATAAGGAAACATCCTGATACATTCTGAGGGAAAATTTGGGCAGATTGTCATGCTCTTTTGAAGGCAATTTTAGAAAAACTGATCCAGTATTTGTTTTGTTTTGTTTTTTGTCTGTTAGGAACGAGACACTGATAGTTTGATAGCATGATAGACTTGGTGGATTTAGGATATGCAAACAATATACATGAAATCAATCTTCAACTTATTTACTAGAAATGTCACATTTTTTCCTAAGAAAATATATGACTTCTTATCCCAGAACATTTTAGATGCTCTTTAATAAATTTTGAGAGGGAGTAGGGAGAAAGGGAACCTTTCCACTTTTACCCTGGTGTGCACGCCTGATAACTGATGACAAACAAACTCGTTTATGCAACTTTTTTGAGTGTCAATTCAAGGAATTTTGATTTATTGGGACATTGATAGTTACTTTGCACCTCGTCTTTATGAAAACAACTAGTTTAAGCATAAACCCACTTCTTTGCACATTATATTTTATGTTTAAGTGTCTTTCACTTACTTTGGTAAATCCTACTTGGGAAATAGTGTGGACTGGTTGAAAGAGCCAAGGACTCAGAAAACATTTGTAATTTCTGTCAAGGTTTCAGTTTCTTCATTTGTCAGGTGTCCCTCATTTCCCACACTGATGTTTTGTTGAAGTCTATCACCCACTAGATACTAAACACATCTGGGCTCAAAGACAAGGGAGAATGGAGGGCAGGACAACTTTATAGGCTACTTCAGCAATGTAATAACTGACAGAAATTGGTTAAAGGAACTACAGAAGGTTAAAAAAGAGCATTATCCAAAACAAAAGGCAAAAGGAAAACATGCAAACTGACTCTTGATGGTTGAATTGCATTTTATTAGAAAAATAAGAAAGTGTTTCCCGTAAGATGGAAAGAATACATAAAACATGGAAATGCAGAATTATAGGCTCTTGTGCTCTAAAAATCATATAGAAAAAAAGATATTCTTTACTATGTCAGTCATTTAGCTAGAGGAATGTCTTGATGTACAACAGCTGCCTATTTATAGGGAGTAGAATGTAGGAGTACAGTTTTTCTCAGTACAATGTTACGGCAAAGCCTCTGCCCATCACTCATATGAATTTCAATGAAAAGATACAGTATCAAGTGAAGAATGGTATGTACACTAAACATGGGCTGAATTCCTTAACTGTGCAAGTATTATATAGAAGGTAACTGATCACCTTGCAAAGTCTTGGCCCCTCCTGTACACAATGATTCTAAAACACAGTAAGTGTCTATCTGTATGTAAATTGCTCAATCTTACTTGGAATAGAGGATAGAACAAGTGGCCTCTTGATATTCTTAGCAATGGCATGCTCCCCGGTAAAATGGAAGTTAATGAAGATGAAGGATTTTGGAAAAGGTCATGCTCTCACAGTCTTTCAATTAAACACTCTACCAGTTTTCCCTATGTGTTCTTTAGTGTACATATCTTCGTTACCTCTGGAACAATAAAATTATTCCTTAACTCTGCTTATTGTCAGGGACTTTCCCTGTCTAATCCCAACCCCTCTTAGTACCTAAAGGCTTTGCTCCAGTCAAGTTAGTTTAACGTTTACCTTTCCTTTCACATCTATGCCTTTATACCAATCTCTCCAATTCAGATGGATTTTCCTGTTCTTTTTTCTTAAGCCTCTTTAAGACCCTAGTCAAGTCCTATATACATTACATGAGTTAAACAAATACAACCCCTCTGAGTCACTTTAGTAACACATTGTACTGTGTCAAGTTAAATAGTTCTTTTGCACACAGCCAGTTCTTAGAATATATATTACCAGCAATAGGTTATTGTTTATTTTGATTGATTTGCTTTTCCTTGGGCATGGAATATAACCAAGATTGGTATTTTACCGCTTAGGGAGTGTGGCACATCTTGAATTTTTAGTATTTGTTCACTTAGTACTTTTAAATCCTGAATTATTTACATGCAAGGGGATTATCCTGCATAAATATTACATACAGCATTGGTAATAGGGTCTGAGTTTCCCTCACATATCATTTCTTCTGTAGGAGATGGACACAGGGCTTAGACCTTAAAGAGCCACTGTGGTTTTTAAAAGGTCATGTTTAGACAGCCATAATTTATTCTCTGTGCCTTTCAGGAGTAGACAGAAGTTGATTCAATTGACAGAACTAATTATTTTTTCCCATAAAAGATTTCACAGATCTTCATAAGGAAGTATAATTTCCAAACTGCACAGACCTGAAGAAGAGAAAAATCATATGATGGATTGGAAAATGAAAAAGTAACAAATCTCAGAAGCTAAACCTTCTCAGAGATAATAACCAACCAGAAGTAAATACACATCTAATTCTCAATTGAAATATCGTAAGGATTAGAAAAAGGTTTGATTTCCCCCTTTCCTTCATATTGTGAATTAACAACTTTAAGAAGTAGAATTGATGAAGTATTTAAAAATTACACTATATTGAAAAATTTTAATTTTGTGATTTTTTGAGACATAAAATAAATAAACTTTTTTAAGAAAAATAATTTTCCTTTGTAGGAAATAACTTGGAATAACAAATAAATTTCTATCCTGAATATGAATACAAGCTGGAAAAGTTTCTCTTAGTTACTTTTTTGTTCTTCTTCATCGTTTTTTTTTTTAACTGATATTTTGATTTAGCCAAGACTTGATCTAGAAACCTAAAGCATATAAAGAATGTTTTAGAATTATTAGAAAGCATAGAATCTGTATTAAACCTTCTGGAGGTTTAGAGTAATCAATTTTTTAAGCATTGTCTTAGTTTTAAAAATGTGGAAAGTTTATACTATCTGGGGCATTTGGTAAAGTTGGGGATTATGCCTATTGTTTTAGATATACATGAAATGAATGTAATGTATAATTTGTTTTATATTCCCAAATAACTCAAATTGCTTTTTAAAATGGAAAGTTAGTGTACGAATGGAAAATATTACATATTAATTACACAGATGACCTAATTTCCACAAAATGGAACAGTCTTTGAAACCATCACCCCTTTAAGGAACTAATGAAGTGATTTGAAAAGATGATAATAAACGCTATCACTTCCCTGTTGACTATTAAATGTTTGAATACTAAAACCTCAGGATGACTCCCGAGTCTTCCACTCCAGTATGCTCAACAGGGAGAAACCAGGAAAGGACAGTAAATTTAGGGAATCTGGGTGAATTAGCATATGTATGGATTCAAAGCCACATTTTTCCTTAGACACCATATTGAGATTAAAAGTGCCTAGATTTTCATGCATTTTTATTATTGTGTGTGCACGGCGCGCGCGTGTGTGTGTGTATATGTGTATGTCTGTGTATTAGTACTAGGAATCGAAACCTGTAGCCTTGCACATGCAGGCCTTCCATGCATTTTGTGTGTGTATGTGTGGTGTGTGTGTGTTTGTGTGTGTGTGTGTTGTTGAGATTGAACCCAAGGCCTTGTGCCTGTGAAGCAAGCACTCTACCAACTGAGCTATATCCCCAGCCCTCCATTCATTATTAATAAGGACAATTATAAAAATTATTTTCAACAATTGGGAATATAATACCCAAACCAATGTGGAAGAATGTTCTACATTGATACTAGTTGCACTTGTCTCTGATTTTTATTTATAAATACTAAAGGACTTAGCATTATCAGAACACGGCAGATGAAGAATTAGAACAGATTCCTAGTACCAACTGTTGTTGCCTCTGGGTCCAGTATGCTACAAGCTCCATGTTAAAGCCACAGAGTTACTTAACTCTTCTCCTGCTTATTCTAAGACCTTCACAGTACTATGCTAATTAATTACATTGGTTATCAGGTAAACCCATTTCTACCTAATTTAAGGTAAGACAAGTAATTTATTCCAGGCTGTTCTCTTTGCTATTTTTTTTTTTTTTTTTCCTTTTCAACTTGGAGGACTTGACTATTCCTCCCTGTTCTAGAAAACCCATCTCTCTTCATTGGGGAGGAAATGAAGACTAGGAAGATTTATACCAGTACAAAGCCTGATTCCTTCTTCCACCATCACATCCGGCTTATCTTTCCACAGTGCATGCTGGCTCCCTTTGGTCTTTCCTGAGTAAAAGAACATTTCTTTATTCCTGCGTTCCAATTGCGTTTGAACTGGCATTTAGTTGTAGACCTGATGTATAGCCATGATTGTGGTGGCAATGACATTAATCTATGACTACAATCTCCCTTGCTTATTTCCATTTTTCAATGTAAATGAGAAGATAGAAACTGACAGTTTTGTGAAAGACTAGGATACTAAGCCCTAGGCAGGATCAACCTCCAGGAAACCTGTGTCCTCTTTGAACCAAATATCGAGAATGAATATATATTTTTTTAATTTTTAGGTTTGAAAATATGTTTTATTGTTTTGGCAAAATGACACTTAGTCTTTGTAAACTTGCATAATAAAAATGTAACCATAGTTAAGACTCTGATGAACATCCTTTTAAATATTTCTCTATGCAAATAATTCTATTATAGTATGTCTTTAATAGTGGGATCATGTGTATTTCTGCAATTTGCCTTTTTTACTATACTTAGTGGGATCGTTCTATGTACCAAATATGGTTTTCTCCATGTTGGTTGGTATTACAGTATGTTCATCTACAATTTTGACAAAACATTCTGTGGAAGATCATTCTTTGGTTCTTATAAAGTCATGGTGAATAATTTATACTGTCATCTTTTCCCACTTATAAACTATCTCTTGTTGAAATCTTGATTTTGCCCTTGATGGGTCGAGTCATATGCAAACAAAATTTGATACATGTGATCAAACTGTCTTCTAGAAAGATTATCTTATTTATATGATATATACCTCAAGTCAAAGTGCATGGCTGCAACACACTGACTTACTAAATGTTGGGTTTTCCTAATGTTTTTAATCTTTGTTTTATAAAAATATAAAACTTTACTATTTGAATATCTGTGACATTGACACTACTGTGATATGTTGGTCATTTGCATTTCTTCATTCATTTATGACTTGTCTGTTGGTTGATCTTTACTGATTTTCTTTCTTTTTTTTCATTTTGGACTCTTCTTTTCTTCTATATTGAATCCTTTATGGTTATTTTACATATAGTTAAGATTTGTGATTTGTTTTAAATGTTGTTTTATTTATTTTACTATAAAGAAACTTTGGCTTTGTTTATCCTAATTTTGTTATACGCAAAATGTATCATTTATTTCCTTTGTGCTTTCTGAACTTCATAGCATGTTTTCAAAAGTCTTCGCCACCTTCATTAATAAATTTGTATCTTTCACTTTTGCTGCTCATTAAAGACTGATTTAACTTATTTGCTATTCTTTCTATGTATGTTGCCCTGAGTATATTATTTGTCTGTCAGAAGATTTTATTTAGATTCCATAGGAGATCATTGCACTCCAATTTAACCTATTGAATACTGAAGGAACTCAATAATTATGGCTGATTGACCAATTTATCCACAAAAATTCATCTTATGGACTCATTGTTGAAGTGAATGGCAAGTGGGTATTTTATCTTCTTTGTTCAGGCTTTAAAGTCTTATAATCTTAGTTTTTTTTTTTTCTTCATTGTACTCAGGATTGAATCCAGTGCCTGGGCATGCTAGGCAAACCCTACCACTGAACTACGTCTTCATTCCCACAGTCTTCTAACTATATTCACAGCGCAACTGATAAGAAACATCAAAAACTAAAAGGTATAAATTTTCTTCTCAAAATTAATCCTACAGGCATAGTCAAAGATATACAGAAAAGTGAACATACAAAGATTTTCCTAATGGATTTATTTATTGTTTCAAAGACATCAAGAAATATCTCAGAGGTAGCTAGGCACAGTAGTGCACACTTGTAATCCCAGTGACTCAGGAGGCTAAGGCAGGAGGATCTCAAGTTCAGAGCAAGCCTCAGCAACTTAGCGAGCCGGTAAGCAACTCAGCGAGACCCTATCTCTAAATTGAAATACAAAAATTGCCTGGGGATGTGGTTCAGTGGTTAAGCGCCCCTGAGGAGGTCACTCCCCAGTACTAAAAAAATAAAATAAATCTCAGAGTTTAGTACATATGACATTGCATAACAGATAACATATTTGTAAGTTATCATTCTGTATAGTAATGAAATTAATATGTTTGATGGAAATTTTAATGATTTGGAAATGCTCATGATACAGTGCAAAGTCAAATTATTTTTTTAAAAGTCTCAAATTATATCATCATAAAAGTAGTGTACACTCATAATAGAAAAAAGTTCAGAATGTAGAAAAAAGGAATCACACGTAAGGTAAAAGTTTTATTACAGTTCCTTCCTTCTAATCCATCCCCAAAAAATAATCACTGCTAATAGTTTCTGTAACACAGCAAGTGAATATCTCTGTATTTTCACTAATACAGCTCTGCATTTTGACTTGTAGTGAACCTTAGCAATCTGGAGCATT
This sequence comes from Sciurus vulgaris, assembly GCF_902686455.1. Classification (NCBI taxonomy): domain Eukaryota; kingdom Metazoa; phylum Chordata; class Mammalia; order Rodentia; family Sciuridae; genus Sciurus; species Sciurus vulgaris. The sequence continues at coordinate 138,352,105 of NC_136462.1, read as the reverse complement.
TTCACTAACTCTCAGTTCTTATCCAATTCTCTTGATTTTTGGAGACCAGAATATTATCAGGATGTGTTCAGAAGTGTGTCTTTTTAAAAATTGTATCTATTCACCTCTCCCTGGAAATGGAATGAAAGTAATACATTTAAATTCACAGATGGTGTATTTCTTTGGGATAGAATAGCTCTGAGATATTTTATATTATTTGATATCTTGTTTGTCTTCTGGAACTCCTATTACATAGGGATGGGAGCAGATGGGTAGAGTTATGTTTTCATTAACATCACTTTCTTTCCTGGTTAATGGAGAATTAATTAATTAATTATTTAAATATCTGCCAGATCTCCAAATAGATCTTTAGTGAAGCTGATATTATTTGCAACTTCTTCAGTGAACTTTAGGGGTGCATACGTTATGTTTCAAGATTTATTACTATTTGCCTTTAGCGATGTCCTCTTGCCTTGTGGATGCTGAGCCTACGCTGAGAAGGTGGCCTCGTGAAATGCAGAGGAGCAAGAGCGAATTGAAGTACCTATAGGAAGGTCAACAGGACTCAGTGAGGCCTAGATCAGTAACTTGGCAAAGAAAAAGGCTTTCAACTTTCTGGTTTTCATTCAGAGAGAGTTCTGGCTTGTTAAATATATAAGGACTGGGACCACTTCCTTTGGATTCTATAATGTGCGACTCATGGTCTGCTGCTCAGAAATGTGCAATAAAAGCCCATTTGATGAAAACTTCAGAAAAATACAGGAAAGGGTGATGCACAGAGGAGGGGCACTTACTTAATGGATGTGGCAGTGTGTTCACTGGGTGGGGTGTTTTTGTTATAAGAAAACGACACTGTAGTTTGAACGAGCAAACAACTGGAGATAAAAAAAAAGCACAAGAAATGCTTAAGAATAATGATTTTGATGATAATTATGATGATGGTGATTATGATGAAAACTAGTCTTATTTACCAAACATCTGCCATATATCTAGCACGAGGGAGCAAACGTTGCCATATGCCCAGGTACTGGAGATATTGTTAAAATCTGATTCCATTTTATATCAATCCTAGTAGATGTGTTTTTTCCCATCCTTTATTAACATAATAAAACCAACAGGTAGAAAACAATCATAGTAGTAGTTAAGAAAGCTGGGATTAAAATCTAGAGCAACCTATGGCCTAAATCTCTTTCTCTTAAATGCAACAACATGCACTCCCTCGAGTTGTCTGGCTTAGCTGAAGCAAACACATGATGACTGGAAAGGAATTCCCTGAGAATCCCGGCTGGGGAGAAATAGAAAAGGGCTTTGTGATTAGGCTTAGCAAAAGGAATTTTACAGTTCAGGCACAGGGAAAAGTTAAGAACTTAAATTACTTGCTTATGATTTAAGAGTGGATTGTTTTGGAGGGGAAGGGTACACAGAAGGTCAGCTGGGTTTCATTGCAAGTTGGTGGAGAAATCAAGAGACTTGGGACTAGAATAATTATCACAGGAATAGAGAGAAGGGATTTGAGTACAAGAGGTCAATGGAGAAAATAGAAGACCTAACTGGTTGGGGGTGTCCCAGAGCAGTAGGAATATGTCTAGAGGTTGGGGAAATACTTGAGGATTCTTGGCAATGTCAATTGACATATTGAGAGGTGTCCAGAAGGGTCCAGAAGACCTGAGCTCTAGTCTAAAATTTTCTCCTTGCCTATCCCAATAGACATATTAAGACATATAACATTCACATGTAATAATTCCTTACAAAGTGAAACAAAATTTTTTAAAAAATTAAAATTATAAATTTTAATTAAAGTCAATTTCTAATAGCTATGTAGCAAGTTAATGAATTATTTTACTCCAAGGAGTAATTTTACTAATTTTATAGCTGTGTGCTACTGCAGTGCTTCAGGTGACTATCGCCCTGACAATCACCTTTATTGTTCTAGTATAGCAGAAGATGATTTGATCCTGACTGTTCAGTTTACCTTTCTGTGTGGGTCACTCAACAACCATTTGATGTGGAGTTATAAAAATAGCTTTTGATACAATAAAGGGTCATTAAGCTCAATTATACCTACTGCCTTCTAGGAACCCTAGTGGTTGACCATCCACCGGATTGTGAAATACCATTTTTTCTGTTTGTGTTCTTCCTGCTGGCTAGTAGTCCTTTACCCTCTGTTAGTTCCATCAAGGTGATTATTAAGTGGGTGGAGAAATAGACACTACCAGTAGCCCAATTACAGCTTATTGGAGAGGTCAACACAGGAGAATAGACTTAGGTATCTTATAAAATAGAAGGAGAAAGCATAGTTCCAAGGGTGCTTTCCTATTACCAAAAAGAGGTACATAGGCACTGGACGGCAACCCACAGGACAACAGGAAGGACCAATTGACCCAAAACCAATTTTGATTACACTTGCAAATCTGGTGTTTTGCCTTCCTCTCCTCTGCGATGCCAAGAGTCAAACTTTCAGCTGCCTGTGGTCATGAGACATTTTCAGTCAGTTCCTTGCAGGTGCATTCATTTGTTGTACACAGAAATGTCTGAACTGGGATGGGCTTTTGCAGCAGGTAGAATAAGATACATCTCACATGTCAGCTTTCTTTGGCACGTTTTTATTAGGATTTCCTTCATCTTCCTGAATGAAAGTGCAAATTGGAGAATTACCTGTCATTTCAAGTGATGGGAATGAAACTGTCTTCCAAAGCTTTTTGCAAAGTGACCCATTTAAGCAGTGGGACACTTCTTGGGTGTGAGGACTTTGAAATGGATTTTGCTCCTGGAAATTGGTAATGCTTGTGACAATGCAGAGATCTCTTCCCACAATAAACAAAGCAATTAATGTGGTCTTTAATTTGCACCTAACCAAACAGAAAGGGTGCATTTATTCCATGTGACATGTAGACAAATTTTTCTTTAAAACAAAGTTTCATGCTGTGACTACAATTAGTGTAATTGTCAGCTCTTCTCTAAAAACAAATATGTATTAAGAAAAACGCCAGTATTGTGCCCTCCTCTGGTGTGAAAATGAGACAATCAAAATCTATTGTAATTACCTCAGTGATATTATAATTAGCAACGATTAAGTTATTCCATGCTGCTTTTTTTCCTCTTGGCTACAATTAAAAAAGTATATATCTTTCTGCTGCACATTACTGCTGATCATTTTACCTCAGTACATGTCTGGTAAGTGGATAAATTAGAAGTAATTTTAAAGCACAACTCCGTTAAAACATATATCTTCCTATTTAAACTGCCTTAACCCTCTAGATGCGTCTGTGTTCCTTGTTGTTGGCTGAAAAAGAAAGACTTTCCCCCTGGTTTCTTGTTTGGAAATCAAATGTATTTTTAAATAGACAGTCCTAGATAATAGATTTTTTGTTGTTTTTTAATTACAGATATCCAAATGATATGATTAATCATCAGTTCTTGCCAGGCATGTCCACCTAGCTTCAACTCCCTACACTAGTAATAATCACTTTTTAAAATAAATTGCTGAAAAACTGGCTGGCTATACTATCACAGCAAGAAAAGGATCGGGGAGATGAGTATCTTTGCAGTTAGGTTGGGAAAAAGAGAATGAAGCCATCATTATAAGTGTCTTTCATTGATTACATATATTTATGTATTTTTTTTTTTCTTGTAGGTATTTTCCTGCCATCCTTCCCACCTTTACGGTTGAAGGGGAATATGGATAAGTGAGAAACAGAGATTTGATTACAACTTGTAGCTTCATTCAATTTGTGGGTTAGGAGGTGGTTTTAGTGTGGCCTTATTCATCTCAATTATTTAAAGCAAATGAGGTTCATCTTATTACCAGAGTTTCTAGTTTCTCTGTTTCTTGTTTACATAGGCAAATCCCACTTACGTTTTTTCTGAAACACTCATGACAGTGATTCAGAAGAACGTGTACCCTCACCCACTGAACCCTGTTTGCATATCTTATATAACAACCTTTAACTAATTCTTATATTTTAAAAAAGTTTACCCAATATATGTATGTATGAATTTTATAACAGCAATAGTAGAGCATTGATTATGAAGTTTTGGATGTCCAGGCTTGGCCCTTGGACACTAACAAGGGTCAGTTTAGGAAATACCTGGGAGTAGCCCTTCCTTAAGTCAAAGTGAATGATAAGGAGTTTTAAGTCGTGGCTTGAGGATTTTCCTAAGTACTTGCAGTTCCCTAAGTTTGAAGGTGGTAAAAAAATAAAAACAGAACCAGGACCACTTTCAGTATTTAACAAAGAAGTCAACTGAAGCAGGAAGATACACTGATTAGTAAAGAATGAAAGCATGCAGACCTTCCCAGGATCCCATTCTTCTCAGATAACGAGGACTTATAGAGGACAGGAAAGTAGAGATAGGAGTGAGCATGGGGGAGTTAGACTCACAGGGTTTCCGAGGAATCTTGCCCATGTGCAAAATCATTCTCGCTCCTACTAACTGAGACAACCACTATTTTGAAAAGGAAAATTCATTTTTAAAATTTAAAGCACTGTAGGAGTGTAAAACAATGTACATGAGTCTTCTAAGATGAACAGAATAATAAAATTTATGCTCAGTTTCCATAGAGTACTAGTTCTTGAATTCTTTCTATAAGATCTGTGAATTCTTACAAAAGAGTTCCATGGTTGGTTTAGTATTCTGCCATAGCCATTTGGAAATACTTAACATGGTTGAACAAGCAGGTCCGATTTTATTTAGCCTTGAATAATGTAAATTACCAAATCCATCACACCCCTCCATTTCCCTACTCTTCCTGTGGTAGCAGAAGGAAGTTCAGTGGTTGACAGCCATGCTGCCTTTCATTTGGAGTGGTTTCAATGACACTGTTGAGAAAAACTGTCCAATAAGGCACTCCAGATGATGTGGACATTCTAGCCATACTTTTCATAGAAGGATGTTTTTGCCAGAAATAGGAGAGTGTGCAAAAGAACAATTTTACTTTTTCCAAACATTTGCTTCACTATATTTTCATAAACATTCTGCTTTTGCACCCAAACTGATAAAAATAATAATAAACAGACTATGTAGTGTTACAGTCATGCAAGCACATACATAGACATATGTGTAGAAATACACACACTGGCTGTAAGCAGAGGTGTTTTCCAAACCCAGACATTGTGAAATCTGTGCTATAAATGTAGTGACACATCTGTTTAACTCTGATAGTGTCAAAAACTTGGTTCCTGTTAATATCTATCCCACTTGCTGATGACTTGGGAATGGGAAAAACCCCACCGCCGGGGGCTGCCCATCAGTGCCTCTATTTATGAAGTTAGGTCCTCCAGAGTGAACTGCTGGGATGCCTCAGTGGCTCTGAATAACCTCATCCCTCCTCCACTGTTCCATCGGCATGAGTTTTGCCTAAAACTTCTCATTTATTAGCAAGTCGACAGCTTTGGTTATTCAATGGATAAGACTTCACCAGAAAAAATGAGACTGGAGCCTGGGAAAGAAGACAGGTCTGCCTTTGAATGTTTTTGAAGTAAGATGAGAAGGGGAGGATAGGTGTTGACCCAGCCAACCTATGCCATCCATGGCAAGTCCACCTGGTATGACTGATTCTGCTTTCCTTGAACCATCATTAAGGTTTATGGAGTGAAAGGATCAGACATCTATTCATGCATCTTCCAGGAAGCACTTTTCCTCCTTCTAGAACATGATTCCTTCACAGGGTTTCTGTTTCTCTCCAGAATTCTCAGTGAATTTCCATACCCCCAGTCTTGCTTCATTCCTCAATCCGCCTTCCTCTGCAAAAATTACCCAGCTTCTGTTCTTTCTGCTTTGATTAAGATTAAGGACACTATGGTGAATTCACTGTTAGACCCAATAGACTCTCCCACCTGGGGTTCAGGAATTCACTGAAATAGAAGATGTTTTGTTATTCTGAAGTAAATACTACAACATGACTGAAATCTCCCCTACACCAATGTTCTTTCTATTCTCCTATCTACATATATATGTAGAATAATGAAGGCATCTAGGTCTTATTTCTCTGTACACATGTAGGATGTATAAATTCAGTCATCCTTTTACTTTGAATTTTAATCAAAAAACAAAAACAAAACTTTTTACCAATCCTTTCTTAAATGAGACATGCATATTTAATGAGTGAATGAATTTGAATACAGCATTCTAAAAGTTTTACATTAATGATCAGTAGGCTATTACTGTTGGGTCTTTGATGCCACTGTTTTACATAAAACAATGTTAGTACACTGCAAAGTCTAACATACGTAAACCTTCAGATTGACCTACCTGGCTTCTAATCCTGGCCTTATCCTTTATATTCACCTGAGGCCTAGGATTCCCTAATGATTGAGATAAAGATAATTATGATGTTCTTTCAATGGGATGCTTAGATGTAACTGAGTTAATATGCATAAGCATCTGAATAGCAGTGTGTAGCATGTGGAATTGTTCCATAAATATTAGCAACTAATTTTCCTCAATGTTATGATTTTTCTTTATTTCTTTTGCTGTCCAAACCACATTATTTCATAAATTCAACTGATTATTTAACTCTCCTTATTATTTTACTATCTTTGGAATATCAGTTATTATCCAACCCTTAGCTATCTGTTCCTATCTTTCAATATTCTTAATTTAACCAGTGTTTGATATAATTTTTCATTTCCCTAACTTCTTCTCATGCTCTGAATGTATTCATGTACATGTTATTTACTAAATATTGTTTTTCACTATGGCTGTTGTTCTTTTTTATTTACCTATAAGTTTCTATAAGCCTCATCCAATTGAAGACAACTTAGAAAATTCTTGCTTGCACACCTTACCATTTGAAGCCTCCTGCATAATTTTTGTTTTATTACTGAATATGAATTCATTTTTATTTTGTCTAAGGTATTTACTCCTACCTGAATTCATTTATTCTAATATATTTTCTAGCAGAATCCTTTAAATTTTGCACCAAATTACAGAGTTTCCTACCATAAACTGAATAGATAATTTAGCAGAAGTAAATATATTTATTCTTGTCATATCTTCACATGACACAAGGGTTAAATGAGTACCCTTGGCCCTTTTTTACCAGGACACTAAACCTGATGAGGTCTGTAACTTCATGGGCTAACACCTTCCCCAATGGGCTACATTCTAGTACCATCTCAACTTGCAGATTAGGAAGAAAACATATGAACAAACACCCATACTGTAGCAGTGGCCCTCGCCAATGCACCCAGATTTCTTCGTTTCATGGTCTACTAGTGTTATCATATTGCCTGGTCTATCTCATTTCAGCACAGTTTGTTCCAGTCAAGAATCTAAACGTGAGTCACTGTTCCTTCTTCTTTCATCCTCTTACCCCCAATTCATCAGAAATTCCTTTCTATTCAAATTCCAAAACGTGTTCCAAATATATCCTCTTCTTCCCATTTCTACTGCACTCCTGGACAAACTGTAAACATTGTTAGTTCTCCTGCAACAGTCTCTCATTTCCTCTCTCTTTCAACTCCAGATGAGCAAGATGAGCAATCTTAAACTGTATATGATATGTCCCCTTCTCAAAACCCTTCAGTGAAGCCCCATTCATTCCAGAATCAAGTACAGGTCCACAACCTCATCATTCTGGACCAGAAAGCTGTTGTTAACCAGTTCAGCTTTGTCTTTTCAACCCTTTGAACAACCCCCACTCCCAGTAGCCATTCCTCTTATCACAGAGATTCAGTGTTGAGGTTTCTCTTAACCTAAAATTCCTTTCACAATCCCTACCCAATGTCACACTTTGAATGCACAGGTGATGTCGAATTTTCCTTCATGTCCTGCATTAATAGCCTCTTCTTGAGATTTCCTTGATGCTCCTACCTTTTACAAACAGGTCATTACTACTTCCTTGGAGCTGCTCCAACCCTGCACATGACTTTTTGTGATACTCAAAAACCTTCATGGTGATTACTTCTCTCCTAGTTGGCTTTGTTTGCAAAAACTATCTTCATACACAGTAATAAAAGTTCTGTCTCTTCTACAGAGCAAGTATTTGGCAAATTTTAGCTCCCTTATTTTCTACCTAGTGAGTCAAACATACATTTTTGATGGTCATGGCATTAGTGAAATGCATATTTTTAAGGAAGATTATTTTCTTTTTACTTCATAGTTTTGATATCCGCTGTATGGCTTGTTATGCATGTGACAAGCATTAAAAAATGTATGTTGCAACTTTTCAAAACTAAACCCCATTGTTAAACATCCATGTGAATGTAGTTCACTTAACACTGCAGTTTTACCCACTTGACCACTTTTCAGATAATCTTTTGCTATCGTCACAATCTAGCCCCAGACATTATCTTTCCATTCTAATCTTCAGCTGCTGCATTTCAGTCATCCTGAAAGACTTGTGTTCCCTTTTCTAACATTCATGTCTTTGTTTAGGTTGCAACATCTTTGTGAAATGTCTTCCCACGCTTCCTCTGCCTGTTCTAAATTTTCCTCTTCTTTCAAGGTCCACTGTGGATATCATTTCCTCCAAGGAATCCTGCCCAGATTTCCCTGGGCATCCTACCCACTTCCTCCTCTGAATTTCCTTTCACTCTCCCTCCATCTCTTTCACAAGCTTGTCCCTGTCTGACATAGTCATGCTACCAAGGACTGGCTCCTAAAGGCAGGACTGAGCTCTGCTCAACTCTCACCAGTGACTTGAGCTGTGTCTGCTCTAAGTTATGTCTAATCTTCAGCTGCTGTGCAATTCATACTTGAACTAGGCTTGGGGTTTGTTGGCTTTGCTATAATGCAAGGGAGGTCAGTGGTAATAGCTTTTTCTTCCAGTGAATCACCACTTTCATCCTAAGAGATTTTTTTCATGGACTGTAGCTCTTCCTAGTTGATGTTATTCATCTTGATCTTACAAACCTCACCTTAGCATATAGGTTGAGTGACAGTACCTCTGAACAAATTCAACATTATAAATTAAAAAAAAAAAATAAAAGAAATCAAAGTCTACAGATAGGTCACAAAAATATTTACTTGCTCAGAAACAGTATATTTGACCTTAATTTTCCCCTTTCAGTCTAGTATTTGAAATGTTTGTCCTGGGGGGATTTTGAATTAAATTTTAAACAGAGTTCCCCATATGGAACTAAATTTAAGGTTTTGCTTATAACTTTTAGGTATAAAGCATCTGATAGCAACTCAATGGAGCATTATTGTTATTTAAATTGGCATTATTATTATTTAAATTGAATTCTGGAGTCTGAGTGAATGTTCTTTCTAACAGTGGTATCAATTTGTAAGACCGATCTTACTTCAGCTAGTATTCATTTCACCCCAAGAAAGAAGAAAGAGCTAAGAGAAGTATAGGTAAAAGTGAAAAAATTATGCAGCATTGCCTAATGATGTCATTGCTGTCTAGATTTCAAATTGTTCCAGAGCTTGTGAGAACAAGAAATACAATTGGAAGAGATATTCACTCAGAAGAATGGTCCCCTTGCTATGACAATAAGAAACATGTTAAATAGCAGGTCCTCTGTTGCTTCTGTGCATCAGAAGAGAAATCCCATTAAAAGTAATGGGACTGTCCATTGCTCAGTCCAAGGACTGCTAATGAGTTAAGTTTGTTTTGGGGATAATGAGTTGCTGCCTCCTTTACCACCCTACAAATTGATGACACAAATTGAGAAGAGTTATATCCTTGTGGATAGAATTCTGAAGCTGTGGATATAATTCTGACACTTCAGAGAACTCAACTAATTAACCCTTAAATATCTCCAGGTATGAATTATATATCAGTAAATGTAGTTTAAAAGCTTGTGTATCTTTCCACTTACATGGCTCCATACTTTCAGTAATGGATAACATTTTTAAATTTTAATGTTGCCAACTATTTTTGATATCATATCCTCTAATTTTCTGTGAGAGGTAAATGTAAAGAACTGCATAAATTAGAAAATATGGTTAAATCCACTTGCCCAACATCATTCCAACAGGTGTTTCTTTAAAAAGGGGTCAGGACTCAAGTGTTTTGCAGGTTCCAGGGGTCATGTACTTCCGTGCTGAAAACAGCTAAGTAGTATTCACAGGCATGGCTGTTGGAAATGATGGGGAATCACACCAGGCATTATGAGATGAATTATGTCATCTCCCACCCTCAAATTCATATGTTGAAGTCCTAATCCTTTGAATGTGACCTTATTTAGAAATACAGACTTGGTCTAGAGGTAGTTAAGATAAAATGATACTGGAGTAGGTAGGCCCCTAAGCCAATCTGACTTACATGAAGTCCTTACATGAAGAGGAAATTTGAGAATGGACAGGCACACAAACAGAATACCATGTAAAGGTGAAGAGTGAGATTGAGGGCATGCTTTGCTTCTATAAGTGAAGGAATAACAGAATGCCAGCAAACCTTTAGAAGGTAGGAGAGAGCCCCAAATTGTATTCTTTCTCACAGCGCTTGGAAGAAACCACTCCTACTGACAGCTTCACCTCAGACTTCTCACACCCCAGAATTGTGAGAATGCAAGCATTTTCTGTTGCCATTCTGTTTGTGGGACTTTATGATGAGAGACCTAGCAAACCAATATGCTAGCTAATGGTATTTTATGGCAATAAGAAAGGATTATTGGAAACTAACCACAATGATACTAAGTATACTCATCATACCCTGTCTCAGAAGCAAATTGGGGAGATTCTCTGCCTACATTATATATATATATATATATATATATATATATATATATATATATGGATAGAGATGTGTCCTTTATTTGCGAGGAAAAGAGAACAATGTGTGTCATGAAAAAACTGCTAGTGAACAGGATATAGAATAGTTTTGTCTTCAACACGCCCAGCATGGGAAATATAGCTTTTTAAATTTATCTTGAAAAGTAGAATGCATAGCAACATTGGGTATATATGTCCATTCTTAAAGGTAAGATAAATGCTGTTCACAGTCACTTTATTTAGGTAATCTACTTGGTCCTTACTTGGGTTTCAATTATTGCCTTATTCAGGTGGCCTTGCCTAGACTTAAAAGACATTCACTCCTTCATCATTCATCTCTCAGTCCTCACTGAGTAGAGAGGTAGCATGACACACTATGATAGTCACTTTCTATAGGCATGAAGCTAACACACACTGTTTCCAGAGTGCTCACAGTTCAGCAGAAATAACTGTGGTATACTATTGCTGTTAAAATCCAGCAGGTATTTCAACAGGAATATACAATGGAGAGTGCAGATCTTCCTTTGCAGTGCAGGTAACACTTGATCAGTTCTCTAGAGTTCGAAGAACTGCCAGGTAGAGGAAAAAGAGATGTGAATGATGATGGAGAAAACAGCACAAAGGAAGATACTGATGTGCAAATTGAAAATTTGTTTTGTTTATGGGAGGTGCAATTAATTCATTGAGTTTGTACCTAAGAGATGGGGAGGAGTTAGTCTAAATTTAGCATCTCTAAAACAAAAGTCCTTATTAGAATAGAAAATTGGTTGGCAATAAATAAATCACTGCCAGTGATCACAAATTAATTAATAAAAGTGGACATCCACTGCCCAATCAGAAGAGGGATTAACTGCCAGATGAGATCCACAGTATCCAAATCTACCACTTTGTCTCTTCTATAGATTTCCTTTGTAACTTGCTGTGTATATGCAGGTGTCAGCTCTACACTTAAATCCACTTCATTTTTTTTTTTTAACATGTTTATTTTTGCCTTAGGAAAAAACAGTTTCCAAGTGTTCTGCCAGTGTAAGTTAGAGGGGCAGAGTTCATTGGAAAGAGTGAGATGAATACCTTAGCATTAGTAGAACCTGCAAGATTTATATTTCCAGCAAAGTATTTGTTAGAATTTGGATCTAGAATGTCCCAAGGCTCATGTGTAGAAGGCTTCATCCCCAGCTGGTGGTGCTATTGGGAGGTGGTGAAAACTTGCTGAGGCGAGGCCTAGCTGGAGGAAGTAAGTCCTGACCACTTGCCTTTGAAGTGTATATTTTCTTCCCTCTCTCTCTTTCTCACTCTGTCTCTCTTTCTGCTGCTTTGCCAGGCTGCCATAAGGTGAACAGCCTCTTCTGCCACAGATTCCTGTTGCCATGATGTTCTGCCCAACCACAGCCCCAAAAGTGACTAGGTCAACCACGGACTAAAATCACAAGTCAAAATAAATCTTTCTCTTAAGGTGATATATGTCGGTTATTTTGTCAAAGCAATAGAAAGCTGGCAAGCAGAGTGCTCCAGTGCTGAGATTTCTTTAATACTGTATTTTGCTGGTTTCATCATCAGGGAACACATTTCCCACCCCCACTCCATCTCCACTCAGAATTTCTTGGCAATATCCTGGCGAAATATAATATCCATTAACCCTTATGAAGCCAGTAGTCTCCTTTGTTAAGTGGAGGTGTTTCCCAGTATGATGAGGATTTAGGTTGTGATGATCACACCGTGTTCTTTGGAAAATTTCTAAAATCACAACCAATGGGGGAAGGGACAGACAAAGGAAGGGAAAGGAAGAACAAAAGACTGACAAAGTTGCAACAAATGCGAATTTATTATTGTTTACTTTCAAGAAAGCAAGGCAACTGTTCCTATCTTTCTTCCTTAATTGCTTGGTTGACCTCAGTGGGGGAAAAATCTAAGTTAAATGCACAACATATCTTCTGACAATACTCATCCCTTGCCTCCAGTTTCCTTACGGCTGAGTACCCATGTGGTTTCTCTGTTTCTGAGCAGAGAGAGAGCCAGAGTCACTTTAATAGCCCTGGAGAAAGTGCTTTAGGAGGTATTTGCAGAGAGCAGGGTGCCAGGCCACAGCCTTGTCTCCTCGACATGCCCCAGATATTGAACCTTCCAGTAACTACAATTACAACCAAAACCACAAAATGTAGATTTACAGATTGTTTTCAGCAACACCCATTCAAATTTACTTATATTTACACTAGAAAAATTAGGGTAAGTGCTATTGTGACCAGAGACACAGACCAGGATCAATAACCAACCAATTCTTGGCTAATAAAGCACTTCTCTAAGGTCTACGGTTGCTCTATTCTGACTTTGAGGTTGGCCTCTAATGTCTTATCCATTGACTTTTCCCGTAAATATGTCTAATCAGGCCATGTAGGATTCTAAAGAGAAATGATACACTGGGTTTGGTAAGAATTGCTAATTAACCAAGTATGTAAAACCTGTAGCTGTCATAGCTGACAATATTTCTCCCATGGTGAAAATTCATACATGACAAGAACCTTAAGGAAAATAGCAGCTTCCATTCTAGGCATAAAGTTGTAATTTTTAAAAAAATCTCCTTATTCTAAACTCTAATGGTTACAAAATTACCTTTAAGAAAATGATGTTCAAATAAAAATCTGTAATGGTATTGCCTGAAGTTCTGAAACCTCTAACCAGGAAAATGATATGTGGGATATTTTCATGTTACTCAGAATTCTTTAATCATGCTTAACCTCAGTTTTACAAAGTTCTCTTTTTTTACAGCCACAAAAGATTGCACTTCATATTAGAAAGGTCAAGAGAGATTAATTTGGTTCCTTGTACACTTGAATCATTAATTTTGTTCTGGTGACAGAGCAGGGTATTTAATCAAACCGAAAGGAAATAAAATAATGAATGACAAAATGAGGGAAATAGGCAGAGATCTCAAAAGGGTTGCTGAATACACATTTCCATTTGTGTTATGCCACTATGCCACTTTCGCAAAGGTGTCTGAGGTACCACTCTGCCTGGAGCTCTTGCTTGATGTTCTCAGGCTACACACATCTAGTCATCTCTATTTCCTGTGCTATGGGCAAATATTCCCCTGACTCAGTTGATTACAGCCTGGCATAAGGAGGGGGAGATTGCAATTTCAATTAATACAGGAGCAGTTAGTGTGGTTTTGTTCTAAGTTGACAAACTCGCCCCTCTTTCCATCCAACAGGCTCCCACCTGAGAAACTGCATTCAAACTCAGGCCTCAGATCACAAGGAGAAACTGAAAGCAAAATACCAACTTCCATTGTAGACATAAAGTTATCATTTATGGCCCTCAGATCATAAGAAGAATCACAGTGACTCTCCTCGTATAAAGCTATCACTACTTGTTTTGGAAAATGTGTACAAAAATGCATGCCTTGCAGACAAATGCCCAGTCCTTTCCAACACCCAAAGACTTTTTCCTCACCATGAAGAAAAGCCTGTCATAACAGTCCCCCATGTGAAAACAAAGACTTGAGTGTTGAGGCAGAAACTGTTATGGGTACACTTAGGGTGGTTTAATGAAGACATCTTGAGTTTGAATCACAATGTAGTGGTCAAAATTGGGACTCCAGAGTCTCCGTATGCCTGGGACCTGGTTGGACCCAATCTGAAGCCATTAGAATATTACATTAGAAATATGATATATAACATTTTAATACAACAAAACAAACCAGAAAAAACACATTACAACCAATTACTCATTGGTTCTTCAGGGGGAAACCTGTGAGAAATGAACTGTTTATATTCCAATAATTCCGGATGAGAATATTATAAAGTTTCATCCTCAATGAGTTAATAGTCACATTGAGCAAACTTTGAATTAGAATAGTTTATGAAAAAGCTGTTCTATAGTTATTTAGGCAGGTCCTAAGAGTGCAGACTGTCCCAGCTTCAAAGATAAAGATGCATTGATGGGATATAAATCATTTAGAAAGATGGCAGACCTTTTCTTAGGAAATAACATAAATGAGAGCCCAGATATTTGATCTTAAAAATGAAGAACTTCTCTCTATTAAAACACCATTTAGAAAGTAAAAAGAGATAAATCCAGAAAATAGAAGATATTCGCAACTCATGTAACAGGCAAAGGCTGGAATAAAGAATCTATATAAACTCTTAAAAATAAAAGTACACGATAAATATATTTATCAAATAGCAAAGAATTACAAATGAAAGTATAAGATAAATATAGGAAACTAAATAGACAAAAGATAAGTAAAAATGTTGGACAAGAAAAAGAGCATATTATTTTACGTGAAACATTTGTCTTGTCTTTATTAGTAATCCTGTAAATGTTAATGAAGACCACAAAGAGATAATCACTTTAAACTACTACATTGGCAGAAATCAAGGAGTTTAAATAAACACA
The DNA here is from genome assembly GCF_902686455.1 of Sciurus vulgaris. Taxonomy (NCBI): domain Eukaryota; kingdom Metazoa; phylum Chordata; class Mammalia; order Rodentia; family Sciuridae; genus Sciurus; species Sciurus vulgaris. Next base: position 138,337,069 of record NC_136462.1, on the reverse strand, counting down.
CATTTTGCTGGTTGAAGTATTCATTAGTACAACTAGTTTGAAAAACAATATAAAATTATCTTGAATTTCAAGCATTAGTGCCCCCGGAGATATGACATGAATCTTTATAGAAGTACTGCTTATAATAACAAAAGAATGGAAATAACACAAATATTTGTCAACAGGAAATGAATAAATAAATCATAGTATACATTATGTAAACATTAATAGAATATCTACCATAGTAATAAACATATACGATAGCTACAAGCAATAACAGGGATGAAATCTAGAAATGTGTTACCAGAAATACTATAGTGAACAAGGATAACAATACCAAGAAGACTACTCACAATATGATACAGTTATTGTTGTATGAAAAGCAAGGGCAATGAATCAATACATTTTTCAATCATAATGCATATTTGATAAATGTACTCTAAATGAAGCAAGGGAAAAGTGAACACAAAATTCAGGATAAAATGAATACATTTGAAAAGAGATGGGGAGATGAGGTCAGGGAGGGCATGTTGATGCAAGTTGTTGATAATAAAATTAATTGACAACCATTTTGGAATCTCACTCACTAACTAGAAAGTTAGACTGAATAGTCTCTAAATTATTTCTCTAAAATAAGCCAAATGGGGCTGGGGAGATAGCTCAGTTGGTAGAGTGCTTGCCTTGCAAACAGAAGGCCCTGGGTTTGATCCCCACCACCGCAAAAAAAAAAAAAAAAAAAAAAAAAAAAAAAAAGCCAAAATGGTGTTTGCAAAAAATAAGGAGTCATACTTAAGTGGTGATCATGTCAGTTGTTTATAGCAATAATGATATTACTGAGCTTCACCATAATCATATATGGTTCTATTCCAGTCAAAATAGTTTAATAAATTAACAAACAGAATCAAGCAAAGACTTTTGGACAGGGATAAGCTCTGGCCTATAAGAGACACATTAAAGAAAATGGCATTCAAATATTCAAACTGGCAATCCAAAACAAAATAAAGCATGAATTACAATAGTACTTGTAAATATAATAGATATTTATTAGTAGTAAAAACATAAAATACAAAAATACCTAACACTAGTGAAATATTATGCCCCAGATAACAGAATATCTAAATATAAAACTCATGTAAATGCTCAGAAAAAAATGTAATCAATAGCAGTAACAGAAGCCTTAACACCTTGACTGACGTTAATTCTTTGTGAGGATAGTACTCTTTGAGGCAGTCATCATTAGTATTTCCAAAACAACAAGGAGGAGTGTTTTTTTTCATTTTTACACATTTGGAAAGTCATTCAAATCTGTTTTGAACCCAAGTCGCATGACTCTACAGTCTGTTCTTTTAATGCATATAATGGATAGTATTTAAATTATATCTAAAAACCTATGTATTTAATTCTCGTCATTACAAACAAAATTAAAACATTTCAAACATTGTTTTTTTAAAAAAAAAGAAGCAGCTCAATTTCTGGTTTCTGGCTACTCGAAGTGTGACCTCATTGCCAGCAGCATAGTCTTCCTTGGAGATTGTTGTGTAAGCAGCATCTCCCACCTGAATTCGGTTCTAACAAACCAGAGTCTGCATTTTTATAAGATCCTTAGAAGATTTATGTACATATTGAACTTTGGGGAGTATGGGATAAAATATAAGAAAATAGGCAATGTACATCCTTTCTTCACAATCAGTAATGCTGGAAAACAATATGTTAAATCACTTACAAAACCTAAAAAGTGTTGTTTAGAAAAATTGCTCAAAGAAAGCAGAAATAAATTCACTCAATACCAGATTTTTCATAAGCAAACAACATGAGAAGACTATGTAGTCAGTCTTATCAAATCTGATCAAAATTGGGTTTCATGGTAAATTTATAGTCTAGGTTACTGAAATAATGTAAATGGAACCATAATTTAAATGGTTATTAAAATGTGCAATAAGAATATAAGACATAGAACATAATAAATATTAAAGAAGTAAATAATAAATTAAAAATATGAAGAAGTAGCTCTTAGAGAAAATAACAATACAGATGAATTCCTGGGAATTTCCACAAAACAGTATGAAAGCAAGCAAAATACCTAAACAGAAAGAGAAAAGCTAGAGAACCAAACTGAAAAGGAATGAACATGAGTAAGAGCTGAACTATTCCTTCTGGTTCTTGCTTCTTTCCTCTTGCTTCTTCTCTTCTTCTTGATGAGATTATATGGCAATGAAACTAAAGGTACCTCATTGTTCAGATATTCACTGGAATGCTGGGAGGTATTTATAAATTTTTAAAGACCTAGTTCTGGCCAATCACTTTGGTGCAAAGAGCTGGGCCAGGTAAAATGCAACAGTAGAAGAAGCAGAAAGGATGCAAACTTGCCTTCCAGGAGCTGGCGAGCCCCCGTACTCTCCTGGCAAGAGTATTCCCTGCATACCTTGCCTCTGGCGACTGATTCTGTCTGTAGATGAACCTGGCCAAGACAGCAGAGTTTCCTAAGGGCAAATAACCTTGTCCTGCAAGGAACTGGAGCTGGAGCCCTCTTGCCCTGCTTCCACTTTGGAGTGTTAGTTATGTCACCTAAGCAGGCCTTGGGAATCAGATACTCATTTGAGAATCAAAAGATACTTTATAGGGCTGGGAATGCAGTGGTAAAGTGCTTGCTTGGCATGAAGGAGGGCCTGGGTTCACTCTCCAGCCCTACAGGAAAAAGTGTGATTAATTAACTAATGTTTTTATAAAGACAATTTTACCAAATATGAAAATAATTAGAAAAAGGAAAATTATAATAAATACATGTAAATATATAAATAAAGGCTATTGTAAAGACATACAACCATTTAACTGTAATTATCTTTCAATTTAATGGTGACATGATTTTTCTTTATTTTCTGAGTGTTTATAAATATGTATGGGGTTTATATTAGGAAAATTATATTAACCTTACTTGGTATTCTTCTGTCTATTTTCTATTTGTATAAAATGTTTCTTTCTCTTCTGCCTCTCCCCAGCATTCTGTTCTCTCCTTTGTACATAATTGACAACACATCTTTCCTGGAACCCAATCAGTACTGACTGCTGGGGAATTACATCTCCTTTCTTCCCAGACTGGTGTCTTGAGAACTTTCTTGAAGCTCCCAAGAAGATCCCCCAAGCCATCTGCTGTAGCCACTGTGATGGGACATTCTTGCTTTCTTGCTTTCTGCTTTATACCCTGACCTTGGTCATTTTTCCCAGAACTGCAACCTCAAATACACTCTAGGCAAACATTGCTTCATTCATCTCAGGCTCTTATTTCAAGGGAACTGAAGTTTGAACCCTAGCTGTATCCTTTATCATTATTTTATTTGTCTGAGACTGATCAAATAGAACCCAAATAGAATAATATATTTCACATAGGTTGTAGAATTAAATAAATAAATATGATGTGTGATGTGTAATGACTAGCTCCTTGTGGTAGGCACACTGGTAACTTTAACTAACTAGTTAGTTCTCATTTTGACTCTATAAAGACATTTCTGTATTTATGTGGGTTTGTCTCTGTGTCCTCTATTCTGTAACATTGATCTACCTGTCTATTTTGGTACCAATACCATGCCATTCTTGTTACTATTGCTTCATAGTATAGTTAAAGTTCTGATATTGTGATACCCGCTTCTTCACTCTTCCTGCCAAGGATTGCTTTAGCTGTTCTGGTTCTCTTATTCTTCCAAATGAATTTCATGATTGCTTGCTCTGTTTCTATGAGGTACATCATCAGGATTTTTAATTGGAATTGCATTGAATCTGTATAGCACTTTTGGTAGTATGGCCATTTTGGCAATTTAATTCTGCCTATCCAAGAACATGGGAGATCTTTCCATCTTCTAAGGTTTTCTTTAATTTCTTTCTTTAGTGTTCTGTAGTTCTCATTGTAGAGGTCTTTCATCTCTTTTGTTAGGTTGATTCCCAAGTGTTTTATTATTTTTGAGGCGTGAATGTTCCTAAATTCTCTTTCAGAGGATTCATCACTTATGAATAAAAATGCATTAGATTTATGAGCATAGATTTCCTTCAATTGATGAATGGATAAAGAAATGTGGTATATATACACAATGGAATATTACTCAGCCATAAAGAAGAATAAAATTATGGCATTTACAGGCAAATGAATGAAGTTGGAGAATATCATGCTAAGTAAGATAAGCCAATCCCAAAAACCCAAAGGTCGATTGATCTCTCTGATAAGCAGATGATGATACATAACAGAGGGGTGGGAGGGAGGCAAGAATGGAGGAAGGAGGGACTGTATAGAGGAAAAAGAGGTGTGGGAGGGGAGGGGGGAAGGAAAAATAACAGAATGAGGCAAACATCATTACCCTATGTACATGTATGATTACACAAATGGTATGACTCTACTTAATGTACAACCAGAGAAACAAGTTGTACCCCATTTGTTTACAATGAATCAAAATAAATAAATTATTAAAAAGCAGAGGATATTGTTTTAATACTTGCTTATTATTGAAATGGCATATCTTCTTATGTACTTGTATAAATAGTTCTACTTTTGTGATTTGCAAGTTTATATCCTTTGCACATTTTGCTTTAAGGTAGTTCAGGTTTTCCTTAATATATCTAAGTAGAGTTTTATAGTTTTCTTCATTAAAAAAAGATATTTCTGTACTACATTTTTAAAAATGTTTTATTTGTTCATTTTATTTATACATGACAATAGAATGTATTTTTACGTATCATACATACATGGACTATAACTTCCCATTCTTGTATTTGTACATGACGTGGAGTTATGCTGCTCATGTATTCATATATGAACATGGAAAAGTGACATCTGATGCATTCTGTCTTTCCTATTCCCACCGCCCCTGCCTTCCCTTCATTCTCCTTTGTCTAATCCAATGGACTTCTGTTTCCACCCTCCTGAACTCTGTTTGTGTCTGCATATCAGAGAGAACATTCAGCCTTTGTTATTTTGGGGTTGTTTTATTTCACTTAGCATCATAATCTCCAGTTCTATCCATTTATCAGCATATGCCATAATTTCATTCTTCTTTATGACTGGGAAATATTCCATCATGTACATATACCACATTCTCTTTTTTCATTCATCCATTGAAGGATACCTAGGTTGGTTCCATATCTTAGCTGTTGTGAATTGAGCTGCTATAAACATTGATGTACTATGTCATTGTAGTATGCTGATTTTAAGTCCTTTGGGTATATGTCAAGGAGTGGGATAACTGGGTCAAATAGTGGTTCAATTCCAAGTTTTCTGAGGAATTGCCATACTGCTTTCCAGAGAAGTTGTACCAGTTTGCAGCAATGTATGAGTGTGCCTTTCCCCCACATCCTCACCAACATTTATTGTATTCTTGATAATTTCTGCACTCGTTTTAAACACATAAACAAAGGTATAGAGGGGTTCTCCAATATTTCCCAGGGCTCAAATTTATTCAGAGGCAGAGGTGGGGTTTAAGCCTATAGCTGACTCCAGACCTAGGATGATATCTTCCCAGAATGTTCGTGCTACTGATTGTGCATTCCCCATTCCATTCCTGAATAAAAGATTGTCATGTCCACATCCCGGTTGTGCTACGGTAGTGGAGTGGTTTGCAAGCAGGCCAAAGAACTGACCTAGAGACATCATGGGAGACATATGGTTGTCCGGGAAAGCTTATAAGAGATCAGAGACTGCTCCAAGAAGAGTTCAGTGGCAATAGACTGAACAGATAGCACCTCCATCCCTCAAGGTGCTTTTCCAAATAGCCCACCTCTTCTCCCTCACGGGGTGTTTATAGTAGATGCTGGCTGGATGAGCGACAAGAATTCTTTCCACAGTCCCTCAGTTCTGCACCAGTCTCCACTCAGAGAGGGGTTTTATATGTTAGGTTGCAGAAGCAGTGACATCATCTGAGTTACCTTGTTCTGTTTGTTAGGGTGACCACCACCCAAGGATCAGCATGCAAGAAAATAGGTTTAACAGACAACACAAAACAGAAAATAGGTTTAACACAATAATCTGATACATTCCCTCCTAGTATGTTTCAGAGAAAGCCAATGTCCTTTAAATACTATGCATCTGATCCAGGCTTGCTCTCTTTATTCCCTTACCTTGGATAGATTTTCGGTAATAGAAAGTGGACATTCAGGGACTTTGTGTTTTAGTTTCCACCTTTTCTTTAGGAATGATACAAAGATAAAACAAAAAAATAGAGTTGATTCTTCTCTGAAAAGCAAAGCACCTCAATTGGGCAGACATAATTCAAGATAAAAGCTGTTTGTTCATGGACCTACTCTGTCCTTACCTTCCCTGTCTACTTTCCTGCACTCAGAAGGAAGGTGAACACCACAGCTCAGACTCACTCTGCAAAGGACAAAAACACCTTCCACAGTAGTCAGTCACCAACCCAGCTTCATGCACTTAACAAAGGAGCCAACTCACACCTGTTACCTGCAGTTGTAGGGGTATACATTACACTTTTAAAAACTTTCAGAAGCAAGGTTTGATCATTTGGGGTATCTTTTTAAAGCCTCATTTTAAAATGCAGTGTCTTTTCATTGATCTGATTCATTAATACATTTGAGCAAAAGAAGAAAAATGAAAGGCAACTGTGTCCTCACAGGAAGAGGTAGCATCTAAGCATTCCTCTGTATTCCAGCTGTGTACCAGGGACAAGTTCAGTTTTGTCTTGAGGAAAACTTGCCCTACTCCTATTGATTTAAAACAGATTTATTTAAAATACAGATTTTGGCTATGATATGCAAAAGTTGTGAGAGAAATGGCTCGTCTGGAAGCAGCACTTGGTTTATGAGATGAAGACATCTTAATGACTTCATGGAAGAGAGGGGAGGTTTTGTCTACCCACAATGGGAAAAGTTCTGGGAATAGAATGAGGGTGATGAGCACACCTCTCAGTTTGTTGTGGGTCCCTGGTTTACCTGGTTCAAAATGAGTTTCCATCTCCTGCTGTAGTATCCGAGTAGTTTCACACTTCTTCCTATCTTTTTGTTAAGTATCTATTCTAGAGCATTTTTAGGTTCACAGCAAAGTTGAGAGGAAGGTCCTTCCTCCCACACTTGCACCCCACTCTCCTTTCCCCACCAGCGTGGTATGTTTGTTACAATTCATGAATCCACAGTGACAATGACGATCACTCAAAGTCAAGTTTACCTTAGGGCTTTCTCCTGGTCTTCTACTTTGTTTGGATTTGGACAAATGTAGAAGGACATGTATCCATCATTATAGAATCATACAGAGTATTTGTAAGGCCTAAATATTCTCTGTATTCTCTCTATTTACCCCTCATCCTCAGCAGCTGGAAACACCTGAACTGTCTGCTGTCTATGTAGTTTTGACTTTATGAGTATGTCATATATTTGGATCATACAATATTTTCAGACTAGTTTCAGTTTGCATTTAAATTTTCTCCCATTCTTGTGCCTTGAAACCTTATTTCTTTTAGTGCTTGGTAATAATGCATTATCCAAATATACTAATTTGTTTATCCTTCCTAAAGGACATACATATTGGTTGTTGTTATGGTTTGGATCTGAAATGTCTTCAAATACTCACGTGTTGAAATTATGGTTCTCAGTGCAGCAGGGTTCAGATGGGTGCTTTTAGGCAAAGATTGGATCCTAAGGGCTCTGATTACATTAGTGGATTTATCCATAGCTACTGGATAGCTGAGCAGACTACTGGGAGATGGGACCTGTCACTAGGGACATGCCCTGCAAGGATTTTGATTTCCCCTGACCTCTCTCTCTCTGCTTTCCAGCAGCCCTGAACTGAGGAGCTTTCCACCATGATGTTCTGCCTCATCTCAGACCCAGAGCAAAGGAGTTGACTGATCATTGACTGAACCTCTGAAACCATGAGCTGCAATAAACACTTCCTTTTCTAAGTTGTCTTGTCAGCTATTTTTGTTGGATTCAAATTAATATTTTGTTGAGAATTTTTGTATTCATAAGACATACTGGTGGTAGTTTCTTTTTATTATTTTGACTTTGGTATGAGAGTAATTCAGGATTCACAGAATGAGTTTGGAAACATTCCTTCTGCTTCTATCCTCTGAAAGAAATTGTAGAGGATTAGTACAAATTATTTCTTAAATATCTGTAAAAATTCACTAGTGAAATCATTTGGGCCTAGTACTTTGTGTTTTGTAAGATTACTATTTATTGATTCTGTTTCTTTAATAATTATATACCTATTCAGATTATGTATTTCTCAAATTTGAGTCTTGGCTGATTATATTTTTCCAAGGAATTAGACCATTTCAACTAAGTTATTAAATTTGTGATGAAATTTCAAAAATACAGAATTGTTCATAGTATTCCTTTATGATCCTTTCAAGGTCTATGGGATCTATGATGATGTCCCTTGTTTCTCTTCTAGTATTAGCAGTTTGTATCCTCTCTCTCTTTCCTTAGTCTGGTTAGGAACTTGTTGATTTTATTGACCCTTTCAAAGAACCAGCTTTTACTTTTGTTTATTTTCCCTGCTGATTTCCTCCTTTCAATTTCAGTGATTTCTGTTCTAATTATTATGATTTCCTTTATTCTGCTTTTTTGCATTTATTTTTCTATCCTTTATCCAGTTTCCAAATTGATACATTTAACTTATCAGTGTTGTGTTTTTATTTTCATTTATTTCAAAATATTTAATAATTTTTTTCTGAGATTTTTTTTTTGGCCCATGTATTATATAGAATCCCATGTATGGGACTTTATAGTTCTCTCACTGTTATTGATTTCTAGTTCAATCCCATTATAGTCTGAGACTATCTACTATATGAATTCTATTCTTTTAAATTTGTTATGGTATGTTTTATGGTCCAGAAGTGGTGAATATTTCATGTGAGGTTGAAAGGAAAGTGAATTCTGCTGCTGTTGGATGGACTAGTTTATAGATGTGGACTGTATCCAGTTGACTAACCATATTGTTGAGAGCAACTGTGTCCTTACTGATTTTCTGTATGTAGGATCTGTTCATTTCTGAGAGAGGGGTAGTGAAATCTGCAATTCTGACAGTAAATTCATCTATTATTTCTTTCAGTACTATTAATTATTGTCTCACATAGTTTTATCCTCTCCTGTTTTTACTTGCATGCAAGGATTGTTATTTCTTGGAAAAATGACCACTTTATCATTATGTAATGTCCTTTGTTAGCCTTGATAAGTTTGCTTACTTTGAAGTCTGTTCTGTCTGAAATTGATGTAGATGTTTTGCCTTCTTTTGATTAGTTGTAGCATGGCATGCTTTTCTTAATATATTTATTTTAACATAGATATGTCTTTATCCAAAATGTATTCTTTTGGACAATTGAATCTTATTGTCAAAAAGATGTTAGATCTTTTTAGATCCTTCTGAAGTTTCTAACTGTCAGATGGGTCCACACTAAAGCCTCCAGAAATTCACCAGTGACAGTTCATTTTCCAACCCAGGCATTCATTCCTAGGGGAGTTTCCATTTGTGTTTGTTCCAGTAAGCCACAACTCTCTGTGCTTGCCTCTATCTTTGTACAGTCTTGGAGGCAGTGACTTGTTCTGTGTCTTCCCTTGTCTTATGAATTCAAGGATAGTTAACTTTTCATCCATTCAACTTATTATTTGCTGTTAGGGTGGTATGGCAATTTTCAAGCTCCTTACATGAGAAACCAGAAAGTGGAAGTCACATGTTTGTTTCTTCACTTTTAAAATATTACCATTAACAGCATAATTGGAAGAAAGTAAGATTGATTGGTAAGAGCTGACATTTCTGCATCTTATTCAGTGTATGTGAGATGCATGTTCAGTGAATGGAGTTCTTATTCTAATACTTGGTCAAATATAAAAGGCATCCAGCATCAGTACTCTTTTGACACAGCATAATAGCTCCATTTCATGTACAGTGAGCAGGAAGCTCCCTAATAGAAGGGCGGGCACTGGGCATAGGCAACTGCATCAACTAATGCCCTGAAATTCCAGGCTCTTGAGGAAGAAGCTTCTGATTGATCCTCCTGGCCCTTGCCAATGTACAAAGTCTCCAAACCTATGGGAAACTTAGGAAATTATGGATAAGATTTATATGAAAAAGAAAGAGAAAAAGAAGTTTAGCAATTCTGTGGGAAAGTATATAGAGAGACTAGTTTAAATACTCTTGCAGCTATGGACTCATCATTTTAACTTGGTGTAAATTTACAATTATTCCTTTATTATATTATTGATATTGTCTCTTTTGGGGGGGTCAATAAACACCAATGATATAAAAATAAAAATCATATATTGAGTTTAAATATCAGTTTCAAGCTCTGAATTTCTGTTGGAAGCCTGATAATGAATTAAAAAATGATTAATTTGACAAAATGTCAACACTTGTCATCTACCAGAGGGGCCATGAGGATATGACTAAGCACATGGAAACCAGAAGACACAATCTACTGACAAAGCATCAACATCCAACCTCAACCGTTCAGCATTATGTTAAGGCCGTGCCTAAGGATTAGAATTTAATACACAAAGCTGTAGAAGATAGGCTTAGTGATGTCTGAGTAATAATTCTTTGTGTATGTATGCCACATTTTCTTTACCCATTCATCTGTTGAAGGGTATCTAGGTTGGTTCCATAGCATACCTACAGTGAATTGAACTGCTATAAACATGAATGCGGCTGCATCAATGTATTATGCTGATTTAAAGTCTTTTATGTTTATCCTGAGAAGTGGGATAACTGGGTCAAATGGTGGTTCCGGTCCAAGTTTTCTGAGGACTCTCCATACTGCTTTCCAGACTAGTTGCACCAATTTTCATTCCTACCAGCAATGAATGAGTGAACCTTTTGCCCCACATCCTCACCAACATTTATTGTTACTTGTATTTTTGTTAATTGCCCTTCTGACTAGAGCAAGTTGGAATCTCAATGTAGTTTTAATTTGCATTTCTCTAATTGCTAGAGATATTGAATATTTTTTCATACATTTATTGACCATTTGTATTTCTTCTGTGAAGTAACTATTCAGTTCTTTTGCCCATTTATTGATTAGATTATTTGTTCTGAAGTATATTCTGCTAAAGACAAAATATCTGACATTGTGAATGGTCTAGTTGATTCAGTTCAAAAGCTCCAACAAGAGCTTTTATTCTGTTTGTTTTTGTAAAAATCTAACACAAATATTGGGTAATATTACATTGTGGTCAAAATGTTTTACTAATGTGGCATAGAAACATACTTGCTAAATAAATGGTGGTGTATACATAGTTTATAAGTTATCCAAACATGCTACTGTAATATACCAAAAAAATGAAGCAGTGATTGTAAGAATTGTAAGAATTGATTAACTTTTTATATATACATGATGTCATATAACTACAATGTGTCTCTGTGTGTGTGTGTGAGAGAGAGAGAGAGCAAGAGAGAGAGAGAGAGAGAGAGAGAGAGAGAGAGAGAGAGAGAGAGAGAGAGAGAGAAAGCTGATGTTGAATTAAAAGCAAAAAATAAAAACTTTGGTCTGACAGTATGTGTATCCTCACTTTGCTGCCCCCATCAATTGGAATTTAAAATATTTGAGTTTTAAAGAAGTTTATTTATAAATGAATGTATGTGTGACACAGCTAGCAACATTTTTGGAAAAGTGTGGTTGCATTTTGTTCGTTAATCAACACTGAAAGCTTTATTGATAACAAAGCTAACAAACAGAAACACATTGAAATGTATTCAGCAAAATCTCTGGCAAAAATGAACTAAATAAACAATGAGAACTGAAATAGTATACATGACTTAATTTTGAAAGACTATGATGATGTTTTGGAGTATCTTGATTTGGGAGAATTTTCATTACAGTTCATATATTCATTTGGATACATTTCTATTTTTTACCAGGATGAAATAAAATTGAAAAGGCCTGATTTTGCAGTAGCTAAATTTGGTGAAACATTCAAAAAATGTAAAAGGAAATAATTTATTTGACAAGTTTTGATTTTGAAAAATGCTTGATCTAAAACTAAGAATGAAAGCAAAAACACAATATCTATAAAATTATTTAAGCCTAAGAATTTTTACATATTTTCATACAAAACTAATTAAAAGTGAAATTATTCTCTATTTAACATATTGATTCCAAATCTGTAACAAAAAGTATTTCCTTAATTAAAAATTTCATGTTCTACATGGTGGCAAAAATGGAATGTGTCAATGAGTAAAATCATTAACAGAAAGCTCAACTTTGTGAGATAGCTGGCAACTTTATGCAAAAACTAAAAATAATAAAATCATATTTAAAATATAACTTCTTCAAAGAATAATACCAATAACATGGTATGGGAGACAATGAAAGAACAGATTAAATTTTCTGACTGTGCACCAAGTATAAGTGTTCTGTTTACTATTTTAATTATTTAATCAATAAAATACTTTAAAATATAAACAGCTAAATATTATTTCTATTTTTCAGACAGAATTTTATTTTTTAAAATAATTTTTTATTTAGAACTATTTTATAAATTTGTCAGAATGATAAAGCTAAACTATTGAAATTAATAAATGTTCATGTATACATAATTTTGATTTTTTTAACATTCCCTTTGCACCCTCAAAACTCTCTATGAAGAAAATGAGGTAAATTTTATGGTTACACTATGTGTGAGAAATGCACTGATGTTCTGCACTGAGAAGCTCAGAGTCTGGCTCAAGAGTCCTGCGAAACAATTCTGAAGCAATGGGAATAACCATGTGAAGAGACAGTGAGAAAAGAAACTGAATGATTAGATCTGAAGAGAATGCCCCAGTGCTCATGACGTAGGCTCACATGACCATGTCTAGAGTTGATTTCCAATGTTTTACATCAAATTTTACCTTAAGTTAGACCCAGGAAGTTGACCTGTGTTTGGAGACACCCAGGAGAATGTCATGGGTAACAGAGTATAAATGGCAGTAAGAGCACCATGAGATAGAAAACACAGATAAGGAAACATCCTGATACATTCTGAGGGAAAACTTGGGCAGATTGTCATGCTCTTTTGAAGGCAATTTTAGAAAAACTGATCCAGTATTTGTTTTGTTTTGTTTTGTTTTGTTTTTGTCTGTTAGGAACGAGACACTGATAGTTTGATAGCATGATAGACTTGGTGGATTTAGGATATGCAAACAATATACATTAAATCAATCTTCAACTTATTTACTAAGAAATGTCACATTTTTTCCTAAGAAAATATATGACTTCTTATCCCCAGAACATTTTAGATGCTCTTTAATAAATTTTGAGAGGGAGTAGGGAGAAAGGGAACCTTTCCACTTTTACCCTGGTGTGCACGCACTGATAACTGATGACAAACAAACTCGTTTATGCAACTTTTTTGAGTGTCAATTCAAGGAATTTTGATTTATTGGGACATTGATAAGTTACTTTGCACCTCGTCTTTATGAAAACAACTAGTTTTAAGCATAAACCCACTTCTTTGCACATTATATTTTATGTTTAAGTGTTTTTCACTTACTTTGGTAAATCCTACTTGGGAAATTAGTGTGGACTGGTTGAAAGAGCCAAGGACTCAGAAAACATTTGTAATCTCTGTCAAGGTTTCAGTTTCTTCATTTGTCAGGTGTCCCTCATTCCCACACTGATGTTTTGTTGAAGTCTATCACCCACTAGATACTAAACACATCTGGGCTCAAAGACAAGGGAGAATGGAGGGCAGGACAACTTTATAGGCTACTTCAGCAATGTAATAACTGACAGAAATTGGTTAAAGGAACTACAGAAGGTTAAAAAAGAGCATTATCCAAAACAAAAAGGCAAAAGGAAAACATTGCAACTGACTCTTGATGGTTGAATTGCATTTTATTAGAAAAATAAGAAAGTGTTTCCCATAAGATGGGAAAGAATACATAAAACATGGAAATGCAGAATTATAGGCTCTTGTGCTCTAAAAATCATATAGAAAAAAAGATATTCTTTACTATGTCAGTCATTTAGCTAGAGGAATGTCTTGATGTACAACAGCTGCCTATTTATAGGGAGTAGAATGTAGGAGTACAGTTTTTCTCAGTACAATGTTACGGCAAAGCCTCTGCCCATCACTCATATGAATTTCAATGAAAAGATACAGTATCAAGTGAAGAATGTATGTACACTAAACATGGGCTGAATTCCTTAACTGTGCAAGTATTATATAGAAGGTAACTGATCACCTTGCAGTCTTGGCCCCTCCTGTACACAATGATTCTAAAACACAGTAAGTGTCTATCTGTAGTAAATTGCTCAATCTTACTTGGAATAGAGGATAGAACAAGTGGCCTCTTGATATTCTTAGCAATGGCATGCTCCCCGGTAAAATGGAAGTTAATGAAGATGAAGATTTTGGAAAAGGTCATGCTCTCACAGTCTTTCAATTAAACACTCTACCAGTTTTCCCTATGTGTTCTTTAGTGTACATATCTTCGTTACCTCTGGAACAAATAAAATTATTCCTTAACTCTGCTTATTGTCAAGGGACTTTCCCTGTCTAATCCCAACCCCTCTTAGTACCTAAAGGCTTTGCTCCAGTCAAGTTAGTTTAACGTTTACCTTTCCTTTCACATCTATGCCTTTATACCAATCTCTCCAATTCAGATGGATTTTCCTGTTCTTTTTTTCTTAAGCCTCTTTAAGACCCTAGTCAAGTCCTATATACATTACATGAGTTAAACAAATACAACCCCTCTGAGTCACTTTTAGTAACACATTGTACTGTGTCAAGTTAAATAGTTCTTTTGCACACAGCCAGTTCTTAGAATATATATTACCAGCAATAGGTTATTGTTTATTTTGATTGATTTGCTTTTCCTTGGGCATGGAATATAACCAAGATTGGGTATTTTACCGCTTAGGGAGTGTGGCAACATCTTGAATTTTTAGTATTTGTTCACTTAGTACTTTTAAATCCTGAATTATTTACATGCAAGGGGATTATCCTGCATAAATATTACATACAGCATTGGTAATAGGGTCTGAGTTTCCCTCACATATCATTTCTTCTGGTAGGAGATGGACACAGGGCTTAGACCTTAAAGAGCCACTGTGGTTTTTAAAAGGTCATGTTTAGACAGCCATAATTTATTCTCTGTGCCTTTCAGGAGTAGACAGAAGTTATTCAATTGACAGAACTCAATTATTTTTTCCCATAAAAGATTTCACAGATCTTCATAAGGAAGTATAATTTCCAAACTGCACAGAACTGGAAGAATAGAAAAATCAATATGATGGATTGGAAAATGAAAAAGTAACAAATCTCAGAAGCTAAACCTTCTCAGAGAATAATAACCAACCAGAAGTAAATACACATCTAATTCTCAATTGAAATATCGTAAGGATTAGAAAAAGGTTTGATTTCCCCCTTTCCTTCATATTTGTGAATTAACAACTTTAAGAAATAGAAATTGATGAAGTATTTAAAAATTACACTATATTGAAAAATTTTTAATTTTTTGATTTTTTGAGACATAAAATAAATAAACTTTTTTAAGAAAAATAATTTTCCTTTGTAGGAAATAACTTGGAATAACAAATAAATTTCTATCCTGAATATGAATACAAGCTGGAAAAGTTTCTCTTTAGTTACTTTTTTGTTCTTCTTCATCGTTTTTTTTTTTTAACTGATATTTTGATTTAGCCAAGACTTGATCTAGAAACTCTAAAGCATATAAAGAATGTTTTAGAATTATTAGAAAGCATAGAATCTGTATTAAACCTTCTGGGAGGTTTAGAGTAATCAATTTTTTTAAGCATTGTCTTAGTTTTAAAAATGTGGGAAAGTTTATACTATCTGGGCATTTGGTAAAGTTTGGGGATTATGCCTATTGTTTTAGATATACATGAAATGAATGTAATGTATAATTTGTTTTATATTCCCAAATAACTCAAATTGCTTTTTAAAATGGAAAGTTAGTGTACGAATGGAAAATATTACATATTAATTACACAGATGACCTAATTTCCACAAAATGGAACAGTCTTTGAAACCATCACCCCTTTAAGGAACTAATGAAGTGATTTTGAAAAGATGATAATAAACGCTATCACTTCCATGTGACTATTAAATGTTTGAATACTAAAACCTCAGGATGACTCCAGAGTCTTCCACTCCAGTATGCTCAACAGGGAGAAACCAGGAAAAGGACAGTAAATTTAGGGAATCTGGTGAATTAGCATATGTATGGATTCAAAGCCACATTTTTCCTTAGACACCATATTGAGATTAAAAGTGCCTAGATTTTCATGCATTTTTATTATTGTGTGTGCACGTGCGCGCGCGTGTGTGTGTGTATATGTGTATGTCTGTGTATATAGTACTAGGAATCGAAACCTGTGCCTTGCACATGCAGGCCTTCCATGCATTTTGTGTGTGTATGTGTGTGTGTGTGTGTGTTTGTGTGTGTGTGTGTTGTTGAGATTGAACCCAAGGCCTTGTGCCTGTGAAGCAAGCACTCTACCAACTGAGCTATATCCCCAGCCCTCCATTCATTATTAATAAGGACAATTATAAAATTATTTTCAACAATTGGGAATAATAATACCCAAACCAATGTGGAAGAATGTTCTACATTGATACTATAGTTGCACTTGTCTCTGATTTTTATTTATAAATACTAAAGGACTTAGCATTATCAGAACACGCAGATGAAGAATTAGAACAGATTCCTAGTACCAACTGTTGTTGCCTCTGGGTCCAGTATGCTACAAGCTCCATGTTAAAGCCACAGAGTTACTTAATCTTCTCCTGCTTATTCTAAGACCTTCACAGTACTATGCTAATTAATTACATTTGGTTATCAGGTAAACCCATTTCTACCTAATTTAAGGTAAGACAAAGTAATTTATTCCAGGCTGTTCTCTTTGCTATTTTTTTTTTTTTTTTTTTTCCTTTTCAACTTGGAGGACTTGACTATTCCTCCCTGTTCTAGAACCCATCTCTCTTCATTGGGGAGGAAATGAAGACTAGGAAGATTTATCCCAGTACAAAGCCTGATTCCTTCTTCCACCATCACATCCGGCTTGTCTTTCCACAGTGCATGCTGGCTCCCTTTGGTCTTTTCCTGAGTAAAAGAACATTTCTTTATTCCTGCTTTTCCAATTGCTTTGGAACTGGCATTTAGTTTGTAGACCTGAATGTATAGCCATGATTGTGGTGGCAATGACATTAATCTATGACTACAATCTCCTTGCTTATTTCCATTTTTCAATGTAAATGAGAAGATAGAAACTGACAGTTTTGAAAGACTAGGATCAAGCCCTAGGCAGGATCACCTCCAGGAAACCTGTGTCCTCTTTGAACCAAATATCGAGAATATATATATTTTTTTAATTTTTAGTTTTGAAAATAGTTTTATTGTTTTGGCAAAAATGACACTTAGTCTTTGTAAACTTGCATAATAAAAATGTAACCATTATTAAGACTCTGATGAACATCCTTTTAAATATTTCTCTATGCAAATAAATTCATATGTATGTATGTCCTTTAAATAGTGGGATCATGTGTTATTCTGCAATTTGCCTTTTTTACTATACTTAGTGGGATGCTTTCTATGTTACCAAATATGGTTTTCTCCATGTTGGTTGGTATTACAGTATGTTCATCTACAATTTTGACAAAACATTCTGTGGAAGATCATTCTTTGGTTCTTATAAAGTCATGGTGAATAATTTATACTGTCATCTTTTCCCACTTATAAAACTATCTCTTGTTTGAAATCTTGATTTTGCCCTTGATGGGTCGAGTCATATGCAAACAAAATTTGATACATGTGATCAAACTGTCTTCTAGAAAGATTATCTTATTTATATGATATATACCTCAAGTCAAAGTGCATGCTGCAACACACTGACTTACTAAATGTTGGGTTTTCCTAATGTTTTTAATCTTTGTTTTATTAAAAATATAAAACTTTGCTATTTGAATATCTGTGACATTGACACTACTGTGAATATGTTGGTCATTTGCATTTCTTCATTCATTTATGACTTGTCTGTTGGTTGATCTTTACCGATTTTCTTTTCTTTTTTTCATTTTGGACTCTTTCTTTTCTTCTATATTGAATCCTTTATGGTTATTTTACATATAGTTAAGATTTTGTGATTTTTTTTTAAATGTTGTTTTATTTTATTTTACTATAAAGAAACTTTGGCTTTGTTTATCCTTAATTTTGTTATAAGCAAAATGTATCATTTATTTCCTTTTGTGCTTTCTGAACTTTATAGCATGTTTTCAAAAAGTCTTCGCCACCTTCATTAATAAATTTGTATCTTTCACTTTTGCTGCTCATTAAAGACTGATTTAACTTATTTGCTATTCTTTCTATGTATGTTGCCCTGAGTATATTATTTGTCTGTCAGAAGATTTTACTTTAGATTCCATAGGAGATCATTGCACTCCAATTTAACCTATTGAATACTGAAGGAACTCAATAATTATGGCTGATTGACCACATTTATCCACAAAAATTCATCTTATGGACTCATTGTTGAAGGTATGGCAAGTGGGTATTTTATCTTCTTTTGTTCAGGCTTTAAAGTCTTATAATCTTAGTTTTTTTTTTCTTCATTGTACTCAGGATTGAATCCAGTGCCTTGGGCATGCTAGGCAAATACCCTACCACTGAACTACGTCTTCATTCCCACAGTCTTCTAACTATATTCACAGCGCAACTGATAAGAAACATCAAAAACTAAAGGTTATAAATTTTCTTCTCAAAATTAATCCTACAGGCATAATCAAAGATATACAGAAAAGTGAACATACAAAGATTTTCCTAATGGATTTATTTATTGTTTCAAAGACATCAAGAAATATCTCAGAGGTAGCTAGGCACAGTAGTGCACACTTGTAATCCCAGTGACTCAGGAGGCTAAGGCAGGAGGATCTCAAGTTCAGAGCAAGCCTCAGCAACTTAGCGAGGCCGTAAGCAACTCAGCAAGACCCTATCTCTAAATAAAATACAAAAATTGCCTGGGGATGTGATTCAGTGATTAAGCGCCCCTGAGAGGTCACTCCCCAGTACTGAAAAAATAAAATAAATCTCAGAGTTAGTACAATATGACATTGCATAACAGATAACATATTTGTAAGTTATCATTCTGTATAGTAATGAAATTAATATGTTTGATGGAAATTTTAATGATTTGGAAATGCTCATGATACAGTGCAAAGTCAAATTATTTTTTTAAAAGTCTCAAATTATATCATCATAAAAGTAGTGTACACTCATAATAGAAAAAAGTTCAGAATGTAAAAAAAGGAATCACACGTAAGGTAAAAGTTTTATTACAGTTCCTTCCTTCTAATCCACTCCCCAAAAAATAATCACTGCTAATAGTTTCTGTAACACAGCAAGTGAATATCTCTGTATTTTCACTAATACAGCTCTGCATTTTGACTTGTAGTGAACCTTAGCAATCTGGAGCATTTTCACTAACTCTCAGTTCTTATCCAATTCTCTTGATTTTTGGAGACCAGAAATATTATCAGGATGTGTTCAGAAGTGTGTCTTTTTAAAAATTGTATCTATTCACCTCTCCCTGGAAATGGGAATGAAAGTAATACATTTAAATTCACAGATTGGTGTATTTCTTTTGGGATAGAATAGCTCTGAGATATTTTATATTATTTGATATCTTGTTTGTCTTCTGGAACTCCTATTACATAGGGATGGGAGCAGATGGGTAGAGTTTATGTTTTCATTAACATCACTTTCTTTCCTGGTTAATGGAGAATTAATTAATTAATTATTTAAATATCTGCCAGATCTCCAAATAGATCTTTAGTGAAGCTGATATTTATTTGCAACTTCTTCAGTGAACTTTAGGGGTGCATACGTTATGTTTTCAAGATTTATTACTATTTGCCTTTAGCGATGTCCTCTTGCCTTGTGGATGCTGAGCCTACGCTGAGAAGGTGGCCTCGGAAATGCAGAGGAGCAAGAGCGAATTGAAGTACCTATAAGGAAGGTCAACAGGACTCAGTGAGGCCTAGATCAGTAACTTGGCAAAGAAAAAGGCTTTCAACTTTCTGGTTTTCATTCAGAGAGAGTTCTGGCTTGTTAAATATATAAAGGACTGGGGACCACTTCCTTTTGGATTCTATAATGTGCGACTCAGGGTCTGCTGCTCAGAAATGTGCAATAAAAGTCACCATTTGATGAAAACTTCAGAAAAATACAGGAAAGGGTGATGCACAGAGGAGGGGCACTTACTTAATGGATGTGGCAGTGTGTTCACTGGGTGGGGGTGTTTTTGTTATAAGAAAACGACACTTTAGTTTGAACGAGCAAACAACTGGAGATAAAAAAAAAGCACAAGAAATGCTTAAGAATAATGATTTTGATGATAATTATGATGATGGTGATTATGATGAAAACTAGTCTTATTTACCAAACATCTGCCATATATTCTAGCACGAGGGAGCAAACGTTTGCCATATGCCCAGGTACTGGAGATAATTGTTAAAATCTGATTCCCATTTTATATCAATCCTAGTAGATGTTGTTTTTTCCCATCCTTTATTAACATAATAAAACCAACAGGTAGAAAACAATCATAGTAGTAGTTAAGAAAGCTGGGATTAAAATCTAGAGCAACCTATGGCCTAAATCTCTTTCTCTTAAATGCAACAACATGCACTCCCTCGAGTTGTCTGGCTTAGCTGAAGCAAACACATGATGACTGGAAAGGAATTCCCTGAGAATCCCGGCTGGGGAGAAATAGAAAAGGGCTTTGTTGATTAGGCTTAGCAAAAGGAATTTTACAGTTCAGGCACAGGGAAAAGTTAAGAACTTAAATTACTTGCTTATGATTTAAGAGTGGATTGTTTTGGAGGGGAAGGGTACACAGAAGGTCAGCTGGGTTTCATTGCAAGTTGGTGGAGAAATCAAGAGACTTGGGACTAGAATAATTATCACAGGAATAGAGAGAAGGGATTTGAGTACAAGAGGTCAATGGAGAAAATAGAAGACCTAACTGTGTGGGGTGTCCCAGAGCAGTAGGAATAGTCTAGAGGTTGGGGAAATACTTGAGGATTCTTGGCAATGTCAATTGACATATTGAGAGGTGTCCAGAAGGGTCCAGAAGACCTGAGCTCTAGTCTAAAATTTTCTCCTTGCCTATCCCAATAGACATATTTAAGACATATAACATTCACATGTAATAATTCCTTACAAAGTGAAACAAAATTTTTTAAAAAATTAAAATTATAAATTTTAATTAAAGTCAATTTCTAATTAGCTATGTAGCAAGTTAATGAATTATTTTTACTCCAAGGAGTAATTTTACTAATTTTATAGCTTGTGTGCTACTGCAGTGCTTCAGGTGACTATCGCCCTGACAATCACCTTATGTTCTAGTATAGCAGAAGATGATTTGATCCTGACTGTTCAGTTTACCTTTCTGTGTGGGTCACTCAACAACCATTTGATGTGGAGTTATAAAAATAGCTTTTGATACAATAAAGTGTCATTAAGCTCAATTATACCTACTGCCTTCTAGGAACCCTAGTGGTTGACCATCCACCGGATTGTGAAATACCATTTTTTCCTGTTTGTGTTCTTCCTGCTGGCTAGTAGTCCTTTACCCTCTGTTAGTTCCATCAAGGTGATTATTAAAGTGGGTGGAGAAATAGACACTACCAGTAGCCCAATTACAGCTTATTGGAGAGGTCAACACAGGAGAATAGACTTAGGTATCTTATAAAATAGAAGGAGAAGCATAGTTCCAAGGGTGCTTTCCTATTACCAAAAAGAGGTACATAGGCCACTGGACGGCAACCCACAGGACAACAGGAAGGACCAATTGACCCAAAACCAATTTTGATTACACTTGCAAATCTGGTGTTTTGCCTTCCTCTCCTCTGCGATGCCAAGAGTCAAACTTTCAGCTGCCTGTGGTCATGAGACATTTTCAGTCAGTTCCTTGCAGGTGCATTCATTTGTTGTACACAGAAATGTCTGAACTGGGATGGGCTTTTGCAGCAGGAGAATAAGATACATCTCACATGTCAGCTTTCTTTGGCACGTTTTTATTAGGATTTTCCTTCATCTTCCTGAATGAAAGTTGCAAATTGGAGAATTACTGTCATTTTCAAGTGATGGGAATGAACTGTCTTCCAAAGCTTTTTGCAAAGTGACCCATTTAAGCAGTGGGACACTTTCTTGGGTGTTGAGGACTTTGAAATGGATTTTGCTCCTGGAAAATTGGTAATGCTTGTGACAATGCAGAGATCTCTTCCCACAATAAACAAAGCAATTAATGTGTCTTTAATTTGCACCTAACCAAACAGAAAGGGTGCATTTATTCCATGTGACATGTAGACAAATTTTTCTTTAAAAACAAAGTTTCATGCTGTGACTACAATTAGTGTAATTGTCAGCTCTTCTCTAAAAACAAATATGTATTAAGAAAAACGCCAGTATTGTGCCCTCCTCTGGTGTGAAAATGAGACAATCAAAATCTATTGTAATTACCTCAGTGATATTATAATTAGCAACGATTAAGTTATTCCATGCTGCTTTTTTTCCTCTTGGCTACAATTAAAAAAGTATATATCTTTCTGCTGCACATTACTGCTGATCATTTTACCTCAGTACATGTCTGGTAAGTGGATAAATTAGAAGTAATTTTAAAGCACAACTCCGTTAAAACATATATCTTCCTATTTAACTGCCTTAACCCTCTAGATGCGTCTGTGTTCCTTGTTGTTGGCTGAAAAAGAAAGACTTTCCCCCTGGTTTCTTGTTTGGAAATCAAATGTATTTTTAAATAGACAGTCCTAGATAATAGATTTTTTGTTTGTTTTTTAATTACAGATATCCAAATGATATGATTAATCATTCAGTTCTTGCCAGGCATGTCCACCTAGCTTCAACTCCCTACACTAGTAATAATCACTTTTTAAAATAAATTGCTGAAAAACTGGCTGGCTATACTATCACAGCAAGAAAAGGATCTGGGGAGATGAGTATCTTTGCAGTTAGGTTGGGAAAAAGATGAATGAAGCCATCATTATAAGTGTCTTTCATTGATTACATATATTTATGTATTTTTTTTTTCTTGTAGGTATTTTCCTGCCATCCTTCCCACCTTTACGGTTGAAGGGGAATATGGATAAGTGAGAAAACAGAGATTTGATTACAACTTGTAGCTTCATTCAATTTGTGGGTTAGGAGGTGGTTTTAGTGTGGCCTTATTCATCTCAATTATTTAAAGCAAATGAGGTTCATCTTATTACCAGAGTTTCTAGTTTTCTCTGTTTCTTGTTTACATAGGCAAATCCCACTTACGTTTTTTCTGAAACACTCATGACAGTGATTCAGAAGAACGTGTACCCTCACCCACTGAACCCTGTTTTGCATATCTTATATAACAACCTTTAACTAATTCTTATATTTTAAAAAAGTTTACCCAATATATGTATGTATGAATTTTATAACAGCAATAGTAGAAGCATTGATTATGAAGTTTTGGATGTCCAGGGCTTGGCCCTTGGACACTAACAAGGGTCAGTTTAGGAAATACCTGGGAGTAGCCCTTCCTTAAGTCAAAGTGAATGATAAGGAGTTTTAAGTCGTGGCTTGAGGATTTTCCTAAGTACTTGCAGTTCCCTAAGTTTGAAGGTGGTAAAAAAATAAAAAACAGAACCAGGACCACTTTCAGTATTTAACAAAGAAGTCAACTGAAGCAGGAAGATACACTGATTTAGTAAAGAATGAAAGCATGCAGACCTTCCCAGGATCCCATTCTTCTCAGATAACGAGGGACTTATAGAGGACAGAAAGTAGAGATAGGAGTGAGCAGTGGGGGAGTTAGACTCACAGGGTTTCCGAGGAATCTTGCCCATGTGCAAAATCATTCTCAGCTCCTACTAACTGAGACAACCACTATTTTGAAAAGGAAAATTCATTTTTAAAATTTAAAGCACTGTAGGAGTGTAAAACAATGTACATGAGTCTTCTAAGATGAACAGAATAATAAAAATTTATGCTCAGTTTCCATAGAGTACTAGTTCTTGAATTCTTTCTATAAGATCTGTGAATTCTTACAAAAGAGTTCCATGGTTGGTTTAGTATTCTGCCATAGCCATTTGGAAATACTTAACATTGTTGAACAAGCAGGTCCGATTTTAATTTAGCCTTGAATAATGTAAATTACCAAATCCATCACACCCTCCCATTTCCCTACTCTTCCTGTGGTAGCAGAAGGAAGTTCAGTGGTTGACAGCCATGCTGCCTTTCATTTGGAGTGGTTTCAATGACACTGTTGAGAAAAACTGTCCAATAAGGCACTCCAGATGATGTGGACATTCTAGCCATACTTTTCATAGAAGGATGTTTTTGCCAGAAATAGGAGAGTGTGCAAAAGAACAATTTTACTTTTTCCAAACATTTGCTTCACTATATTTTCATAAACATTCTGCTTTTGCACCCAAACTGATTAAAAATAATAATAAACAGACTATGTAGTGTTACAGTCATGCAAGCACATACATAGACATATGTGTAGAAATACACACACTGGCTGTAAGCAGAGGTGTTTTCCAAACCCAGACATTGTGAAATCTGTGCTATAAATGTAGTGACACATCTGTTTAACTCTGATAGTGTCAAAAACTTGGTTCCTGTTAATATCTATCCCCACTTGCTGATGACTTGGGAATGGGAAAACCCCACCGCCGGGGGCTGCCCATCAGTGCCTCTATTTATGAAGTTAGGTCCTCCAGAGTGAACTGCTGGGATGCCTCAGTGGCTCTGAATACCTCATCCCTCCTCCACTGTTCCATCGGCATGAGTTTTGCCTAAAACTTCTCATTTATTAGCAAGTCGACAGCTTTGTTAATTCAATGGATAAGACTTCACCAGAAAAAATGAGACTGGAGCCTGGGAAAGAAGACAGGTCTGCCTTTGAATGTTTTTGAAGTAAGATGAGAAGGGAGGATAGGTGTTGACCCAGCCAACCTATGCCATCCATGGCAAGTCCACCTGGTATGACTGATCTGCTTTCCTTGGAACCATCATTAAGGTTTATGGAGTGAAAGGATCAGACATCTATTCATGCATCTTCCAGGAAGCACTTTTCCTCCTTCTAGAACATGATTCCTTCACAGGGTTTCTGTTTTCTCTCCAGGAATTCTCAGTGAATTTCCATACCCCCAGTCTTGCTTCATTCCTCAATCCCCTTCCTCTGCAAAAATTACCCAGCTTCTGTTCTTTCTGCTTTGTTAAGATTAAGGACACTAGTGGTGAATTCACTGTTAGACCCAATAGGACTCTCCCACCTGGGGTTCAGGAATTCACTGAAATAGAAGATGTTTTGTTATTCTGAAGTAAATACTACAACATGACTGAAATCTCCCCTACACCAATGTTCTTTCTATTCTCCTATCTACATATTATGTAGAATAATGAAGGCAATCTAGGTCTTATTTCTCTGTACACATGTAGGATGTATAAATTCAGTCATCCTTTTTACTTTGAATTTTAAATCAAAAAACAAAACAAAACTTTTACCAATCCTTTCTTAAATGAGACATGCATATTTAATGAGTGAATGAATTTGAATACAGCATTCTAAAAGTTTTTACATTAATGATCAGTAGGCTATTACTGTTGGGTCTTTGATGCCACTGTTTTTACATAAAACAATGTTAGTACACTGCAAAGTCTAACATACGTAAACCTTCAGATTGACCTACCTGGCTTCTAATCCTGGCCTTATCCTTTATATTCACCTGAGGCCTAGGATTCCCTAATGATTGAGATAAAGATAATTATGATGTTCTTTCAATGGGATGCTTAGATGTAACTGAGTTAATATGCATAAGCATCTGAATAGCAGTGTGTAGCATGTGGAATTGTTCCATAAATATTAGCAACTAATTTTCCTCAATGTTATGATTTTTCTTTATTTTCTTTTGCTGTCCAAACCACATTATTTCATAAATTCAACTGATTATTTAACTCTCCTTATTATTTTACTATCTTTTGGAATATCAGTTATTATCCAACCCATTAGCTATCTGTTCCTATCTTTCAATATTCTTAATTTAACCAGTGTTTGATATAATTTTTCATTTTCCCTAACTTCTTCTCATGCTCTGAATGTATTCATGTACATGTTATTTACTAAATATTGTTTTTCACTATGGCTGTTGTTCTTTTTTATTTACCTATAAGTTTTCTATAAGCCTCATCCAATTGAAGACAACTTAGAAAATTCTTGCTTGCACACCTTACCATTTGAAGCCTCCTGCATAATTTTTGTTTTATTACTGAATATGAATTCATTTTTATTTTGTCTAAGGTATTTACTCCTACCTGAATTCATTTATTCTAATATATTTTCTAGCAGAATCCTTTAAATTTTGCACCAAATTACAGAGTTTCCTACCATAAACTGAATAGATAATTTAGCAGAAGTAAATATATTTATTCTTGTCATATCTTCACATGACACAAGGGTTAAATGAGTACCCTTGGCCCTTTTTTACCAGGACACTAAACCTGATGAGGTCTGTAACTTCATGGGCTAACACCTTCCCCAATGGGCTACATTCTAGTACCATCTCAACTTGCAGATTAGGAAGAAAACATATGAACAAACACCCATACTGTAGCAGTGGCCCTCGCCAATGCACCCAGATTTCTTCGTTTCATGGTCTACTAGTGTTATCATATTGCCTGGTCTATCTCATTTCAGCACAGTTTGTTCCAGTCAAGAATCTAAACGTGAGTCACTGTTCCTTCTTCTTTTCATCCTCTTACCCCCAATTCATCAGAAATTCCTTTCTATTCAAATTCCAAAACGTGTTCCAAATATATCCTCTTCTTCCCATTTCTACTGCACTCCTGGACAAACTGTAAACATTGTTAGTTCTCCTGCAACAGTCTCTCATTTCCTCTCTCTTTCAACTCCAGATGAGCAAGATGAGCAATCTTAAACTGTATATGATATGTCCCCTTCTCAAAACCCTTCAGTGAAGCCCCATTCATTCCAGAATCAAGTACAGGTCCACAACCTCATCATTCTGGACCAGAAAGCTGTTGTTAACCAGTTCAGCTTTGTCTTTTCAACCCTTTGAACAACCCCCACTCCCAGTAGCCATTCCTCTTATCACAGAGATTCAGTGTTGAGGTTTCTCTTAACCTAAAATTCCTTTCACAATCCCTACCCAATGTCACACTTTGAATGCACAGGTGATGTCGAATTTTCCTTCATGTCCTGCATTAATAGCCTCTTCTTGAGATTTCCTTGATGCTCCTACCTTTTACAAACAGGTCATTACTACTTCCTTGGAGCTGCTCCAACCCTGCACATGACTTTTTGTGATACTCAAAAACCTTCATGGTGATTACTTCTCTCCTAGTTGGCTTTGTTTGCAAAAACTATCTTCATACACAGTAATAAAAGTTCTGTCTCTTCTACAGAGCAAGTATTTGGCAAATTTTAGCTCCCTTATTTTCTACCTAGTGAGTCAAACATACATTTTTGATGGTCATGGCATTAGTGAAATGCATATTTTTAAGGAAGATTATTTTCTTTTTACTTCATAGTTTTGATATCCGCTGTATGGCTTGTTATGCATGTGACAAGCATTAAAAAATGTATGTTGCAACTTTTCAAAACTAAACCCCATTGTTAAACATCCATGTGAATGTAGTTCACTTAACACTGCAGTTTTACCCACTTGACCACTTTTCAGATAATCTTTTGCTATCGTCACAATCTAGCCCCAGACATTATCTTTCCATTCTAATCTTCAGCTGCTGCATTTCAGTCATCCTGAAAGACTTGTGTTCCCTTTTCTAACATTCATGTCTTTGTTTAGGTTGCAACATCTTTGTGAAATGTCTTCCCACGCTTCCTCTGCCTGTTCTAAATTTTCCTCTTCTTTCAAGGTCCACTGTGGATATCATTTCCTCCAAGGAATCCTGCCCAGATTTCCCTGGGCATCCTACCCACTTCCTCCTCTGAATTTCCTTTCACTCTCCCTCCATCTCTTTCACAAGCTTGTCCCTGTCTGACATAGTCATGCTACCAAGGACTGGCTCCTAAAGGCAGGACTGAGCTCTGCTCAACTCTCACCAGTGACTTGAGCTGTGTCTGCTCTAAGTTATGTCTAATCTTCAGCTGCTGTGCAATTCATACTTGAACTAGGCTTGGGGTTTGTTGGCTTTGCTATAATGCAAGGGAGGTCAGTGGTAATAGCTTTTGTCTTCCAGTGAATCACCACTTTCATCCTAAGAGATTTTTTTCATGGACTGTAGCTCTTCCTAGTTGATGTTATTCATCTTGATCTTACAAACCTCACCTTAGCATATAGGTTGAGTGACAGTACCTCTGAACAAATTCAACATTATAAATTAAAAAAAAAATAAATAAAAGAAATCAAAGTCTACAGATAGGTCACAAAAATATTTACTTGCTCAGAAACAGTATATTTGACCTTAATTTTCCCCTTTCAGTCTAGTATTTGAAATGTTTGTCCTGGGGGGATTTTGAATTAAATTTTAAACAGAGTTCCCCATATGGAACTAAATTTAAGGTTTTGCTTATAACTTTTAGGTATAAAGCATCTGATAGCAACTCAATGGAGCATTATTGTTATTTAAATTGGCATTATTATTATTTAAATTGAATTCTGGAGTCTGAGTGAATGTTCTTTCTAACAGTGGTATCAATTTGTAAGACCGATCTTACTTCAGCTAGTATTCATTTCACCCCAAGAAAGAAGAAAGAGCTAAGAGAAGTATAGGTAAAAGTGAAAAAATTATGCAGCATTGCCTAATGATGTCATTGCTGTCTAGATTTCAAATTGTTCCAGAGCTTGTGAGAACAAGAAATACAATTGGAAGAGATATTCACTCAGAAGAATGGTCCCCTTGCTATGACAATAAGAAAACATGTTAAATAGCAGGTCCTCTGTTGCTTCTTGTGCATCAGAAGAGAAATCCCATTAAAAGTAATGGGACTGTCCATTGCTCAGTCCAAGGACTGCTAATGAGTTAAGTTTGTTTTGGGGATAATGAGTTGCTGCCTCCTTTACCACCCTACAAATTGATGACACAAATTGAGAAGAGTTATATCCTTGTGGATAGAATTCTGAAGCTGTGGATATAATTCTGACACTTCAGAGAACTCAACTAATTAACCCTTAAATATCTCCAGGTATGAATTATATATCAGTAAATGTAGTTTAAAAGCTTGTGTATCTTTCCACTTACATGGCTCCATACTTTCAGTAATGGATAACATTTTTAAATTTTAATGTTGCCAACTATTTTTGATATCATATCCTCTAATTTTCTGTGAGAGGTAAATGTAAAGAACTGCATAAATTAGAAAATATGGTTAAATCCACTTGCCCAACATCATTCTAACAGGTGTTTCTTTAAAAAGGGGTCAGGACTCAAGTGTTTTGCAGGTTCCAGGGGTCATGTACTTCCGTGCTGAAAACAGCTAAGTAGTATTCACAGGCATGGCTGTTGGAAATGATGGGGAATCACACCAGGCATTATGAGATGAATTATGTCATCTCCCACCCTCAAATTCATATGTTGAAGTCCTAATCCTTTGAATGTGACCTTATTTAGAAATACAGACTTGGTCTAGAGGTAGTTAAGATAAAATGATACTGGAGTAGGTAGGCCCCTAAGCCAATCTGACTTACATGAAGTCCTTACATGAAGAGGAAATTTGAGAATGGACAGGCACACAAACAGAATACCATGTAAAGGTGAAGAGTGAGATTGAGGGCATGCTTTGCTTCTATAAGTGAAGGAATAACAGAATGCCAGCAAACCTTTAGAAGGTAGGAGAGAGCCCCAAATTGTATTCTTTCTCACAGCGCTTGGAAGAAACCACTCCTACTGACAGCTTCACCTCAGACTTCTCACACCCCAGAATTGTGAGAATGCAAGCATTTTCTGTTGCCATTCTGTTTGTGGGACTTTATGATGAGAGACCTAGCAAACCAATATGCTAGCTAATGGTATTTTATGGCAATAAGAAAGGATTATTGGAAACTAACCACAATGATACTAAGTATATCTCATCATACCCTGTCTCAGAAGCAAATTGGGGAGATTCTCTGCCTACATTATATATATATATATATATATATATATATATATATATATATATATGGATAGAGATGTGTCCTTTATTTGCGGAGGAAAAGAGAACAATGTGTGTCATGAAAAAACTGCTAGTGAACAGGATATAGAATAGTTTTGTCTTCAACACGCCCAGCATGGGAAATATAGCTTCAGTGAAAATCCTCCCTTTGATTATGCTGTGGGAATTTTTCATAGCACTGACCCTACTGATTTCTCAAAATAGGTTAGTCTGTGAGAAAGAGACTGGGGAATTCAAGTTTCCTTTTTGTTAATAAGATTTACGAATAATAGCCACAGTTCTTGGTTCAAAAGTTGTTATCTGAATCTGCCTTCAGCAGAAATCAATGTGGATAGTGGGGAGGAAAGTACACAAAGTAGGAAAATCCTTGTAGTATTATTTTTTCCACTCTGTCTTTACCCTAGGACCATAACAATTCTTCTAATCAAGTTTGATGTTGCAAATTGGTTTTAGATCCTTAAAGATATTCAACTGAAGGAGCATATTCTTTGTAAAATCAACCCTTGAAGCACACACATCCCTCACTGGTTGTTGAAAAAAAAAATTTAAAGTAGGAATATCAGTGGCAGTGCATGTTTGCAATTATTGATATTTACTCACACAGTGCCTGTGAATCCCTGCACGGTGGTAACACCTATCATGCAGCATTACAGATATTTATTTATTGTCTGTTTCACCATTTAGATGATCAGCTCCACAGCAGCAGGGACCAAATCTTTCCCTATTTTTCTAACTCCTTGTTTTTCAAAGTGTGTTTCCTAACCCAGAAGCATCAATATCAACTTGTGGCTTGTTAGAAGCATAGTATCTTAGTTCCCTACTTCAAACCAACTGCATCTCCAACACCTTCTCAAGGGATTTCTTTGCACCATAGAGATTGAGAAGCACTCCTCTATGTGTAACCTGGCATATAAGCCATGGTCACTAACTGCTTATTGTATGGCTTCATTTACACATTAATGAACCTGAGTTCCATCACAGTCCTTATAAGATCTCTATAAAAACTTACCTCTTCCCTTTTCTGAACTTTGGAGAGTGGTAGAGTCTTTGCTGCAGAAAGTAAACAAAATTGGAAAACACAGATTCCTTTTGAGAATGGAGTGGTAACCTCAGGGTTTTAGGAATCTTGCCTTCTAAAGACCTACCTGATTCTCAAAACTGCTGACCCCAACCCAGAGGGTCCCTTAGTGCTTTTTTGCTTCATTTCTTTCCTTTGTTGGTCCAGGCTGTTAGAAATTGGACCCAGGAGCGGAGCGAATGATTTCATTTGAATGCATGCAGTGATTGCAATAATTTCCCAAAGCCTCCAACTCTTAACACCATCATGCTAGGAATTAGGCTTCAACATGTGGATTCAGGAGGGACACAGATATTCAAACTACAGCAGAAGTACTCGCTAAATGCTCATTAAACAAATGGGCACAGTACAGCCTTTCATATGCAAAATCAACTCTACAGTACAAGGAGAGAAACATAATTGTTATCTTGCCCTTTTAGAGATTTACTTTACAAATAAGTGATGTAAATCAAACACAGGCTATTTGACTCCAAATAATAAACACTTTCTATGAAACTGAGCTACTGTACATGTGCTCCTTTATATACATGTGGGTACCAATCACTAAATATATACACCCATGGTATGTATTTCATGGGTCTTATGCTTCAAGCATGTGCTATATTAAATATGTCTTTCTCTGCTGTCCTGAAGACTTAAGTCAGTATGTGTATTCAACATGTGAGAATATTCAATTGACTTACACAAAAGATTTTGAAATTCAGTCCATTTATTAATGGATCCAAACCTATAATATTATATCTTCAAATGCATATTTGTATTTATGATTAATATAACATCATGAAGAAAACTATAAAGAGAAATTCCATCTATTTCATGCCTATAAGAGATACCTTTCTAAGAGAGATGGCACTGGGTTGTTATGCTTTAATTTGGAAAGAAATATGAGGTAATCAAGAAGATTTTTTACCCTATCAATTAGAAAAAAGTTTAACCTTTTATTGATAGAAAACCAATTTGCTTTTTTCACTTTTGTTACATATGCTAGGAACTTCAATGGAGTTCAAATTATACTCTTTCAAAATTTCATCACAGGAAGAATTTACCCATATTTTGACTTGCCAATAAATGTTGGTTACCATTTGGTTGAAGCTGCAATCTTTTCTGGTGTTATAACAATTTTGGCACAACTGACAAATTTGTGATGAAGGATTATAATGTCTTCTTTTAACATATATTTTGGCGAAAACTGCTGGCATGGAAGAAGGAATAGTAAGATGTTCATTCTGGCACAGAGTTTCACGGACAGTGACATACCATGACTGAGGAAATGGATGAATGCCACCCAACTAGAACTATTTTGAGAATCTAATGATTTGATTCATTATTTTAAATTGTACTTAGGTTAAAGAAAGACATGGATGTTGTAAAATTTCATGATTCTATTTTCAATTTACGGACATTTTGAAATATTCTCAATAAGGTGAAAAAATATCAATTGTTTAGAATTAGGCCTGGTCAATTTATAAAGCTTTGGAGGCTAATAGAAAGAAGTGGGTGTGCATTATAAGAAAAGTAAACAGAATCAGTTCTCATATTTGTGTTCTGGATTTTATTCTGAACAGGTAGTGGTATAGAATAATCACTTTTTCATGTTCATTGATGGTAGTCAAGCTGGAAAAAAATTGAAGTGAAAAGTTTTCAGTTTCAAATGTCTTCATTGCTTTTATGTCTAATATTTGTGAAAACCAAGCAAAGTTGTTTGTTTGTTGTAAATAAACATTCTGACATGTAAGGAAACTTGTTTTTTATTCTTTAATTCTTGACATTTCTGCACCAAGAAATCTACAGCTATTTCTTTACTTACACCAAGGTTGATGAGAAGAAGGGAGAGCATAAGCGGACTGTTCTCTGTGAATTGATTGTAAGGATTTATTTAAGTCTGAATTCTTCAAAATGAGGGACAAATACACCATATGTACCATGAAGATCTTTTGGAGTATTAGAAAATGCATTAAAATGTGTGGTTATTTCCATGTGATAAAATAGGAAAATTAAGCATTATTAAATTTTAATAAGTAGCTCAGCAGGAGCATCCTCATCATTGATTAGTATGTCAGATACTTGGTCATCAGGTGAGGTCAGTTTTACAAAGAGACCCTGACTTAATGCTCACTTTCAGTATGTTGTGAGATATGGCAATTCACATGTTCTTGCCTGATTAAGTGCTTGAGTATTACACAGAAATCTAGTTTTAATTAACTGATTAAAAATGAACATGGTGTGTAAAACTATATGTCAAACATCTAATATTAATCTTAAAAATAATGTAAGACAGAAATCCTCAGTAGCCAAACTTGAGATAAGAATAAAGAATCTTTGAAAATGTTGTGACTGTTATGTTATTTGTCAAGTAACTTGTGAGTACAAATAAAGTTCCCAGTTTCAGCATGGGTGGACACACATATGAACACTCATGTAGGTAAACACAGACAAAACCTTTAGAAAGATGATTTTTCTAAACTTTTTATATGCTCAAATTATAATTTCAGTACATTTGACTCTACTGAGCATATAAAAATGTGACACCTTTTTATTTGTCTGTATGATGAACTAATTGTCATAATAGGATTAAAATTTGCTGAATTTTAGCAACAATCTTTATGTAACTGGTGGATAAGTTTGTCAGAATATTGCTAATATTTGTAAACTCTTCCTGAACTTCAACAACCATTTTAACCAGGTAATTCTAAAATACTGAAGTTGGAATCAGATGTTCAAATTTCTGCTGATTTTGAAAAGAAAAAAAAGAGTATTTCGAGTTTCAAGATGGTGGACTAGAGGGTGACTCCATTTCATGTTGCTCCAGGACTCAGGATTCAAGAAGAGGAGGTATTCAGACACTCGGGACCAACTCAGAGCTGCCAGGTGAGTCTCTCCCATTGGGCAAGGCTCCTGGGATGGGCGGTAGTCCCGGAACACAAGGAACTTTGTGGAGTAGAGTTATCGAGTGAGACCCCCCCACTGGAGTGGTGAAGCCAGAGAACTGGGAGCACTGTAGAGGAGCGCTGCCCAGCGAGAGGCTTCAGCATAGGGAGAGAATGAAAATGACCCCGGTGGTAGGTCCAGACACCAGGGAATGTCCCAGAGGAGGGCTGATCAGTGGGAGAGTCCCTCGCAGGGCGAGGCTCCCCAGCCAGGCAGTAGTTCTGGACCCCAGGGACTGTTGCAGAGGTGGACTGCCCAGTGAGAGACTCACTCACAGGGTGAGGCTCCCTAGCCAGGAGGTAGGTCTGGACCCCTGGAACATCACAGAGGAGGGCTGCCCAGCCCAGGCAGTAGTTCTGGAATGAAGGGAACATTTTAGAGGAGAGCTGCCCAGCAAGACTTTCCCGCTGGGTGAGTCTTCCCTGCTAGGCGAGGCTTTCCCACCAGGGTAGTAGAACCAGAGACACAGGCCAAGACCAGCCATGCCCCAGCCCGTAGTCTAGTCCACCTTTGGCTGACCATCAGTCAACAAGTGGAGTTGCCTCTGCCCACTAGCAGGGAAGATACCCACCTGAAGGCCACCACCCTTAGAGGGGCAGCTTCCTTGTGGAGTACTGCATTATCAAGTTCCTCCAAGACTTCAGGCTACTGAAAGCTAGGGGTGATATATTGGAAATCTACAGGGACACTATAAGCCAATAGAGGAAATCTGCAATATCTCAAATTTTCAGTACTAGAGGTGTAGATACCTGAGCAATAAGAGAAAACAAGGGAAGAAAATGTCCCAAACAAAACTAGATGCTACATCAATAAAATCCAATGATAGAACAGCAGAAGAAAAGTCAGAAAGGGAGTTCAGAATGTACATAATTAAAATGATCAGAGAAGCAAATGATGAGATGAAAGAGGAAATGCAGGACTTGAATGATCGCACCACTCAACAGTTAAAAGAGTAAATGCAGGAAGCAAAAGATCATTTCAATAAAGAGTTGGAGATACTAAAAAAAAATTCCTTGAAATGAAGGAAGCAATAAACCAAATTAAAAACTCCACAAGAAGCATAACCAATAGGATGGAACACCTGGAAGACAGAACCTCAGACATTGAAGACAAAATATTTAATATTGAAAATAAAGTTGCCCAAACAGAGAAGAGGTAAGAAATCATGAATAGAATCTACAAGAATTATGGGATATCATGAAAAGGCCAAATTTAAGAATTATTGGGATTGAGGAAGGCTTAGAGGAACAAACCAAAGGAATGAACAATCTATTCAATGAAATAATATCAGAAAATTTTCCAAATCTGAAGAATGAAATGGAAAATCAAGTACAAGAGGCTTATAGTATTCCAAATATAAAAAACTACAATAGACCCACACCAAGGCACATTATAATGAAAATACCTAACATACAAAATAAAGATAGAATTTTAAAGGCTGTGAGAGAAAAGAATCAAATTACATTCAGGGGGAAACCAATACAGATATTAGCAGATTTTTCAATCCAGACCCTAAAAGCTAGAAGGGCCTGGAACAATATTTTTCAAGCTCTGCAAGAAAACAGATGCCAACCAAGAATCTTATACCCAGCAAACTTACCTTCAGATTTGATGATGAAATAAAATTCTTCCATGATAAACAAAAGCGAAAAGAATTTACAAAAAGAAACAGAACATTACATTCTCAGCAAAATATTCCTTGAGGAAGAAATGGAAAACAGTGATGTAAGTCAGCAATGGGAGGAGCTACCCTAAAGGAATAGCCAAATAAAGAAGAAACCAAGTTAGGTCAAAAAAAAAAAAAAAAAAATGAGCCAAATGACCGGGAATACAAATCATATCTCAATAATAACCCTGAATGTTAATGGCCTGACCTCATCAATCAAAAGACATCAACTGGCAGATTGGATTAAAAAGAAAGATCCAACAATATACTCTCTGCAAGAGACTTATCTCATAGAAAGAGATACCCACAGACTAAAGGTGAAAGGATGGGAAAAAATATACTATGCACATGGACTCAGCAAAAAAGAGTATCCATCCTTATATCAGATAATCATCTCAGATGAAGTTAGTCAGAAGGGAGAAATAAGGACATTTTATACTGCTTAAGGGAAGCATAAATCAGCAAGGTATAACAATCATAAATATCTATGCCAAAAGCACTGGCTCATCCATGTATGTCAAACAAATCCTTCTCAATTCCAGAAATCAAATAGACCACAACACAATAATACTAGGTGACTTTAACATACCCCTCTCTCCACTGGACAGATCTTCCAAACAAAAATTGAATAAAGAAACCATAGATCTCCATAACACAATCAATAATTTAGACTTAACGGACATATATAGAATATACTATCCAACAAAGAGCGAATATACTTTCTTCTCAGCAGCACATGGATCCTCTCTAAAATAGACCATATATTATGCCACAAAGCTACTCTTAGCAAATTCAAGAAGATAGAGATACTACCTTGTATTCTATCAGATCATAATGGATTGAAATTAGAAATAAATGACAGAATAAAAAACAGAAACTTCTCCAATACCTGGAGATTAAATAATATACTATTATATGATGAATGGATAACAGAAGACATTGGGGGGAAATTAAAAAATTCTAAGAGGTAAACAAGAACAAAGATACATCATATCAAAATCTCTGGGACCCTATGAAAGCAGTACTTAGAGTAAAATTTATTTCATGGAACAATTTCAATAAAAGAAGTAAAAATCAACAAATAAACGATTTAACACTACAGCTCAAAGCCCTATAAAAAGAAGAGCAGAGCAACACCAAAAGTAGTAGAAGACAGGAAATAGTTAAAATCAGAGCTGAAATCAATGAAATTGAAACAAATGAAACAATACAAAAAGTTGACAAAATAAAAAGTTGATTCTTTGAAAAAATAAAGAAAATTGATAAAATCTTAGGCACACTAACAAAGAGAGAGAGAAAACTCAAATTAGTAAAATTCAGAATGAACAAGGAAATATCACGAGACACACGATTGAAATACAAAACATAATTAGAAGCTATTTTGAAAATCTATACTCCAACAAAGTAGAAAATCTAAAAGACATCAACAAGTTTCTAGATTCATATGAATTACCTAAACTGAACCAGGAGGACATACACAATTTAAATAGATCAATTTCAAGTAATGAAATAGAAGAAGTCATCAAAAGCCTACCAACAAAGAAAAGTCAGGGACCAGATGGGTTCCCAGCCGAGTTCTACAAAACCTTTAAAGAAAAGCTCATTCCAATACTTCTCAAAGTATTCCATGAAATATAAGAGGAGGGAACTCTCCCAAACTCATTCTATAAAGCAAATGTCACCCCGATACCTAAACCAGACAGAGGCACATCAAGGAAAGAAAATTTCAGACCAATATCCTTAATGAATATCAATGCAAAAATTCTCAACAAAATCTTAGCAAATTGCATACAAAAATGTATTAAAATATAGTGCACCACAATCAAGTGGGTTTTATCCCAGGGATGCAAGATTGGTTTAACATCCAGAAGTCAATAAATGTAATTCACCATATCAATAGACTTATAAAGTCAAGAATCACATGATTATGCAATAGATGCAGAAAAAGCATTTGAAAAAATACAGCACCCCTTCATGCTCAAAACACTAGAAAAAATAGGGATAGTGGGAACATTCCTTAACATTGTAAAGGCCATCTATGCTAAGCCCATGGCCAATATCATTCTACATGGTGAAAAACTGAAAGCATTCCCCCTAAAAACTGGAACAAGGCAGGAATGCCCTCTTTCACCACTTCTATTCAACATTGTCCTTGAAACTCTAGCCAGAGCAATTAGACAGACAAAGGAAATTAAAGGGATACAAATAGGAAAAGACAAACTCAAATTATCCCTATTTGCTGATGACATGATTATATATTTAGAGGAACTGGGAAATTTCACCAGAAATCTTTTAGAACTCATAGTGAATTCAGTAAAGTAGCAGGATATAAAATCAATGTTCATAAATCTAATGCATTTTTTAAATTGTAAACAAATGGGATAGATGTTGTTTCTCTGTTTGTACGTGGCGTAAAGGCATACCATTTGTGTAATCATAAATTTACATAGGATAATGTTGTTTGATTCATTCTGTTATTTTTTCCCTTTCCCCCACCCCTCCCATCCCTCTTTTCCCTCTATACAGTCCTTCCTTCCTCCATTCTTGCCCCCTCCCTAATCCTAACTCTAACCCTAACACTAACCCCTCCCTCCCCCCATTATGTGTCATCATCCAATTATTAGCGATATCATTCGTCCTTTGGTTTTTTGAGATTGGCTTATCTCACTTAGCATGATATTCTCCAATTTCATCCATTTGCCTGCAAAAGTCATAATTTTATCATTCTTTATGGCTGAGTAATATTCCATTGTATATATATATACCAGTTTCTTTGTCCATTCATCAATTGAAGGACATCTAGGTTGGTTCCACAATCTGGCTATTGTGAATTGAGCAGCTATGAACATTGATGTGGCTGTATCTCTGTAGTATGCTGATTTTTAAGTGCTTTGGGTATAGGGCAAGGAGTGGGATAGCTGGGTCAAATGGTGGTTCCATTCCAAGTTCTCTGAGAAATCTCCACACTGCTTTCCAGGATGGCTGCACTAATTTGCAGCCCCAACAGTAATGTATGAGTGTAACTTTTTTCCTACATCCTCGCCAACACCTGTTGTTGCTTGTATTCTTGATAATCACCATTCTAATTGGGGTGAGATAGAATCTTACGGTGGTTTTGATTTGCATTTCTCTTATTACTAGAGATGTTGAACATTTTTCCATATGTTTCTTCTGTGAAGTATCCATTCCTTTCCTTAGCCCATTTGTCGAATGGATTATTTGCATTAGTGGTGTAGAGTTTTTTGAGTTCTTTATAGATTCTGGAGATTAGTACTCTATCTGAAGTATGATTGGCAAAGATTTTCTCCCCCCTCTGTAGGCTCTTTCTTCGCATTGCTGATAGTTTCCTTTGCTGAGAGAAAGCTTTTTAGTTTGAATCTATCCCAGTTATTGATTCTTGCTTTTATTTCTTGTGCTATGGGAGTCCTGTTGAGGAAGTCTCGTCCTAAGCCAACATGTTGAAGATCTGGACCTACTTTTTCTTCTATAATCTGCAGGGTCTCTGGTCTGATTCTGAGGTCCTTAATCCATTTTGAGTTTAGTTTTGTGCATGGTGAGAGATATGGGTTTAGTTTCATTCTGTTGCATATGGATTTCCAATTCTCCCAGCACCATTTGTTGATGAGGCTATCTTTTCTCCATTGCATATTTTTGGCACCTTTGTCTAGGATGAGAAAATTGTATTTATTTGGGTTTGTGTCCATGTCTTCTATTCTGTACCATTGATCTACCTGTCTATTTTGGTACAAATACCATGTCATTTTTGTTACTATTGCTTTGTAGTAGAGTTGAAGATCTGATATTGTGATACGCCCTGTTTCACTCTTCCTGCTAAGAATTGCTTTAGCTGTTCTGAGTTTCTTATTCTTCCACATGAATATCATAATTGCTTGCTCTATTTCTGTAAGGTACGCCATTGGAATTTTAATTGGAATTGCATTGAATCTGTATAGCACTTTAGGTAGTATGGCCATTTTGACAATATTAACTCTTCCTATCCAAGAACATGGAAGATCTTTCCATCTTCTAAGGTTTTCTTTAATTTATTTCTTTAGTGTTCTGTGGTTTCATTGTAGAGGTCTTTCACCTCTTTTGTTAGATTGATTCCCAAGTATTTTATTTTTTTTGAGGCTATTGTGAGTGGGGTAGTTTTCCTAATTATTCTTTCCAAAGATTCATCACTTATGTATAAAAATTCATTAGATTTATGTGCATTGATCTTATATCCCACTACTTTACTGAATTCACTTATGAGTTCTAAAAGTTTTCTGGTGGAATTTCCTGGTTCCTCTAAGTATATGACCATATCATCAGCAAATAGGGATAGTTTGAGTTCTTCTTTTCCTATTTGTATCCCTTTAATTTCATTGGTCTGTCTAATTGCTCTGGCTAGAGTTTCAAGGAAGATATTGAATAGAAGTGGTGAACAGGGCATCCCTGCCTTGTTCCAGTTTTTAGGGGGAATGCTTTCAGTTTTTCACCATTCAGAATGATATTAGCCATGGGCTTAGCATAGATGGCCTTTACAATGTTAAGGAATGTTCCCACTATCCCTATTTTTTCTAGTGTTTTGAGCATGAAGGTGTGCTGTATTTTATCAAATGCTTTTTCTGCATTTTTACACATAAGTTATGAATCCTCAGAAAGAGAAGTTAGGAAAACTACCTCATTCACAATAGCACTGAAAAAAAATAAAATACTTGGGAATCAATCTAAGAAAAGAGGTGAAAGACCTCTACAATGAGAACTGCAGAACACTAAAGAAAGAAATTAAAGGAAACCTTAGAAGATGGAAAGATCTCCCATGTTCTTGGATAGGCAGAATTAATATTGTCAAAATGGCCTTACTACCTAACGTGCTATACAGATTCAATGCAATTCCAATTAAAATCTCAATCACCGAAAGAGAGCAAGCAATTATGAAATTCATCTGGAAGAATAAGAAACCCAGAATAGCTAAAGCAATCCTTAGTAGGAAGAGTAAAACAGGGGGTATCGCAATACCAGAACTTCAACTGTACTACAAAGCAATAGTAACAAAAATGGCATGGTATTGGTACCAAAATAGACAGGTAGATCAATGGTACAGAAAGAGGATATGGACACAAACCAAAATAAATACAATTTTCTCATACTAGACAAAGGTGCCAAAAATATGCAATGGAGAAAAGATAGCCTCTTCAACAAATGGTGCTTGGAAAACTGGAAATTCATGTGCAGCAGAATGAAAATAAACCCCTATCTCTCACCCTGCACAAAAATCAACTCAAAATTGACCATGGACCTTGGAATCAGACAAGAGACCCTGAATCTTATAGAAGAAAAATAGGTCCACATCTTCAACATGTCTGGTTAGGATCAGACTTCCTTAACAGGACTCCCATAGCATAAGAAATAAAAGCAAGAATCAAAAACTGAAATATATTCAAACTAAAAACTTCCTCTCAGTAAAGAAATCTATCAGTAATGTGAAAAGAGAGCCTACAGAGTGGAGAAAATATTTACCACTCATACTTCAGATAGAGCACTAATTTCCAGAATGTATAAAGAACTCATAAAACTCTACAACAAGAATAAAAATAACCCTATCAACAAATGGGCTAAGAAAATGAACAGGCACTTCACAGAAGAAGATCTACAAGCAATTAACAAATATATGAAAAAATGTTCACCATCTTTAGTAATAAGAGAAATGCAAATAAAAACTACCCTAAGATTCCATCTCACCCCAATTAGAATGGTGATTTCAATTACACAAGCAACAATAGGTGTTGGAGAGGATGTGGGGAAAAAGGTACACTCATACATTACTGGTGGGGTTGCAAATTAGTGCGGTCACTCTGGAAAGCAGTGTGGAGATTCCTTAGAAAACTTGGAATTTAACCACCATTTGACCAAGCTATCCCACTCTTTGGCCTATACCCAAAGCACTTAAAATCAGCATACTACAGAGATGCAGCCACATCATGTTCATTGCTGCTCAATTCACCATAGCCA
The DNA here is from genome assembly GCF_902686455.1 of Sciurus vulgaris. Classification (NCBI taxonomy): domain Eukaryota; kingdom Metazoa; phylum Chordata; class Mammalia; order Rodentia; family Sciuridae; genus Sciurus; species Sciurus vulgaris. Next base: position 138,295,305 of record NC_136462.1, on the reverse strand, counting down.
GATTGTGGAACCAAAGTAGATGCCCTTCAATTGATGAATGGAAAGGAAACTGTGGTATACACATATAATGGAATATTACTCAGTCATAAAGAATAATGAAATTATGGCATTTGCAGGCAAATGGATGAAGTTGGAGTATATCATGCTAAGTGAAATAAGCCAGTCTCAAAAAACCAAAAGACGTATGATCTTGCTGTTAAGCAGATGACGATATATAATGGGGGTGGGAGGGAGGCAAAATGGAGGAAGGAGGGACTGTATAGAGGGAAAAGAGGAGTGGGAGGGTTGAGGGGGAAGGAAAAAATAACAGAATGAATCAAACACCATTACCCTATGTAAATGTATGATTAAACAAATGGTATGCCTCTACTTCATGTACAAACAGAGAAACAAGATACACCCTATTTGTACAATAAAATAAATTAAAAAAAAAAAAAAAGAAATGAGGCGTGGTAGGAGGTAATCAGCTCTCTGGGTGTGTGGCCTCTGGAGGCATTAATGTTGTTCTTCCAGAGTTAGTTAGTTTTTGCACAAAATAGTTCTTAAAAAAGAGGTAGTCTCTGGACTCTGAATATCTGGCATCCAATATTACCATGTCATCTCCTCCTCAAGTGCTCCCACCATTACAATGCCATCTGCCATGAGTGTTCCCTAGAAGCTGAGTTAATGGGTCCACCTGATCTTGGACTTTCAGTCTCCAGATCTGTGGGGTAAATAAATCTTTTCTTTATACAGTTAAAAAAAAAGAGTATTTCAATATTAATGATTTTATTGTATGCATTATATGTTCTTAATAAATATTACTAATAAATAAATTAATAAAATCAATCTTGTGGCCCAAGCTTTTTTACTTTCTTTTCTTCTATTTATTGTACTATATATATAGCATGAGTACAGTACTGTAATTTTGGAATCTATAAAAGCATTCATATGCACAAGTTGAAGTTGAGTGAGTGTATAGGCTACTGAAAAGTCTTAAGGGCATCAACATTTGACCTGTGTTGGTCTTGCCTCCTCCCCTATTATAGGGCACATGATGATTTTTTGTTTTAATGGCGTACAGTATGTTAAGAAACAATTTTATTTATGACATTAACAAAATGTTATAGGAACATTTGACCCTGAAAGTGTAGTGTGAATTATTTGTCTTATGTGGAAATTTGTGCTATTAATTTTTTAAGACTATTATATAATTAAGGTAAAATATCATAAACCTTCACTAATTCAGCTTAATTAAGAAAAAAAGCCTATATGATTTAATAACTTCACCTGAGTTATAAAATTTATTTTACATGCAAGGCAGCATCTTCTATTTTCCAAAACACATAGTGACATGGTAAAGAGGTTCTGAAAAGAGAGGAAACCTTCTTGATTTTCAGTTTGCATATACAAATAATTCCATTATTATATGCAAATACATGCCTCTCCAGTGTTTGAAATTTTTTGCCTTAAATAAATATTCTTGACTACCATTTTGTGTACCTTGATAATTTGCCCAGCAAATTACTTCATGCACAGATTTGTTTCAATCCAGCCTCAGCTTATTTATTATACATTCTAGATCAGCAAGGTATAAACAACTTAGACTTTGTCAAACTCTTCTCTTCTGTCCAATAACCAAAGGCTTTAAATTTTGAATTCCTGTTTCAAAGTCTTCCAATCTCCTTGATGAATGTGGCCTTTCTTTTCATACCCATTACTCCTACCATTATAGAAATGAGAGAATCTAGCTCTATTTTTCAGCTACACTGTCTCTTTTTTCACCTTAGAAGATTGGTGGCCCTGAAGTCAGGAAGTGTATATCTTAAAAGGTCTCAGAAGGCAATAGGTGTTGAATAAGCTGTTAAACAAGAGAATTGGGAGTCCTTTGTCATCATTCCGAGAATAGCATTGATTGATGTGAGCAAGGCTCAGTATTGGTTTTAGATAAACAAGACAAAGGCAAAGATTGAGAGTAAGTGTTGAGGCTAAGGTTTAGAAAAGGCAGTTTCAGGAAAAAAAATGTCAACAAAATAACAAGGAACTTTGTTATTTCTCTATTGACTTTCCTTAGGGTCAGGTTCACATCAAACAAGCTGTGCACAGAGCTACCTCCTTCTCAGGGGAAGTCAAATACTGCATATATGTGGTGTTCGTTCACCTTCCCTCTGTCCAAGAAGGAAAGCACAACTTCCTCACCTCTTATAGGGTAAAAGGGTAACAGGGTAATGTGGTGGGTGGGGAGACAAAAAAGCTGTAAACACTTTAAAAAAGAAACTTACTATTCCTGGGTATAAGGAGGAAGCTGCCAAAAGAAAGATTAGCTTCTACCTATAGAATTCCATTAAAAAAAGATGTTGGAATCACAGACAATTCATTGCCAGGATCCATATAGAATCTGGTGTTGTGCACAGAGAGATTCTCAGTATTATAAAAAACCTTTGTTTTCATTTGTTATAATTTGATCTGTTTCAGTACAATTTGTGCCCTCTAAGATCATTTTTGAGGAGAAACAAACAAAAGTGAGATAACTCAATAAGTATCACATTGCATTCCATAAATATTTATAATTTTTACATGTCAATTAAAATATTTAAAATTAAACTACTAACATTTAAAAATTAAAAATGGTGAATGAGGCTAAATTGGCAGTCATTCCAACACTAGAAAAGTCACTGTTCACTTTTGGATGCCCTTCTCAAATTTCTCTGATTTGAAGGAATGTCAGCCCCCCTACCTGGGAAAACCTATCAGGTGATAGGTGATAAAAACCCCAAGGTTCAGGCTGAGGATGTAGATCTGTGGTAGAATGTTTGCATAGCATGCAGGAGGTCCTGGAATCGATCCCAGAATTAAAAAAAAAAACAAAACCAAGAACGACAACCAAAAAAAACAGTCCAAGATTAAATGAGGCCATTACTGTTATTGAACGCACTGTCTGGAACCCACCTCAGACCTACATCTGCTATAAATGATCTTCCTGTCATGGACTTGGTGTGGACTATCTCACTTGTACACAAATTATAGCTGAGTCCCCAATACTTACTTCACTCACTTTTGCTGTGTCAACTCATGGGACTCTGTAGTGTAACATGTACTTACACCAGATTTCTTAGTGAAATTGCCAGAAAGATAAATCTTCAAGATAAGAAGTGACCATAATGCACTTGAAGTAATAGACAGTAACCATTACTGATTGACTAGAACGTGGTTAAATCCCAGATTATCACTTGTTTACAACATATCTTGTCTCTAATACCCTTCACTTGAGTAGATTGATCAGCAAGAAATGTTACTTTAAGGGGACTGGGTAACTATATATAAACTCCAAGTCTTACAGGGCAAAATGGTAAGTAGAGGGAAAAAAATGACAAGCTCTAAAGACTTTCTTTCTAGAGATATAATGAGAATTAATTATTATAGTTAGCGTAATACAATTAGAACAGTTCTTGGTAGGCAGTATTACTCTTTTGAGGCATTTAGAGAAGGTATCTATAAGACTGTAAGTAGCCTTTTTAGTCTTATGATTGGGTCCATCTGTTCTTTCATGTATCAATCTACATTTACATATTCATGTATTTAATAAACAAGCCCAGTTCAATATGAATATTATGTGCTAGGCCCTGTTGGGAGCTAGGAACAGAACTACACAGAAGAGTGTAATAGACTGAACTGTATGCCCCACTCCCTACAAATCCATATACTAAAGGTCTAATTCCTAATAAGACTGAACTTGGAAATAGGATTTTTAGGAGACAATTAAGGTTACATAAGGTTATTAGGCTGGGTTCCTCATCTGGTAGGACTGATGACTTTATAAGGGCAAAGGATCTCTTCTCTCTCTAATTTCTGTCTCTCTCTCAATCTTTCCTCTAACATGAATGATAAGAAGGCATGTTAAGACCTAATCAGAAGCCAGAAAGAGCCTTCATTAGAAACTTAGCAAATCAGTACCTGATTTTTTACTCCCTACACTCTAGAACTGTGAGAAATTAATTCTCTGCCATTTAAGCCATACTGTTCAGGGTATTTTGTTATAGCAGCCCAAGCTGACTAATATGAAGAAAATTCCCAATTTCTTACAGATTTAGAAAGTGGCAAAAGCATTTTTATTCTTTTCTCATTTTTGAGACACTGCAAATACAGTCACTAGTCAAGCGTTACAATTACCAATGTATTAGAGGCAAAGTTTGTCAGATACTTCAAAAAGTTATAAAAATAACTGTTGTAAATTCTCTTCCTTTTAAAAGCCATTACTAAATTATCAGCAAAATCTCCAGATCCAAAATAGATTTTAAAAGAAAATGACATTGTGCTTTCTAATTATGGAGTGACAAGATAGTCATACATTTACCTATTACTCTGCCTAAATAAAGCAAAAAAAAAAAAAAAAAAAAAAAAAAAAAACTCTGTTTATTGCCTGTGAAACAAGTACAAGAAGACTCTGAAAAGTAAAAAGAGGAAGAATATTTAAAGGAGACTTAGGTCCCAGAGAACGGCATAGTAGTGAATCTTCTCAATCTTATTGCTTTATAAATCATAGATACAGAAGAAGCAGGCAATCTGGTTCAAAGAAGTCTCTTAAAAATTAACAAAGGTATATGAAAGCAAACCAACCAATAAAAACAACAAGAAACTAAAAGGAGAGGAGTTTCATTTCAATTACTACATTAAATTATTTAAAGTGTATAATTTTTAAAAAATAACTATGAGTTATACAAAAATGTTAGAAAACTATGGCCCCCCAAAATTGGAAAACTGGAAAAAAAAAACTTGTTATAATCAAGGATAATATTTTTACTTACAGTCATATACCAAGATTTATTATTATATCCTAGGCAAAAATTAAAACTCAAGATTATCATGTAGGGTAATCTTCAACTCAATGCAAATAAATGACAAATTAATTTTAAAAAGAGATGATAGGAAATACTACAAAGTCATTTGCAACTAACAAACAATTCTAAATAATCCCTGGGTCAAAAACATGTCTCAAAGTAAATGAAAAAATATGTTGAATTTCAGTATAATAAAAACTTAACATATTCAAATTGGGTGGCATAGCTAAAGTAATTCTGAGAAGAAAATTTATTACACTAAGTGCATATATTAGAAAAGAAGAAAATTCTCAATCAGTGATGGAAACCCACCTGGCTTTACCTCTTCCCCACCAATCTGGCTGCTTGCAGGACTGACTGGGAGAGACATGCCTGTCCAGAAATCTAAAAGGGTGGGAGTGGGAGAGATTGAGTTTGGAGATGGAACCTGAGACCAAGAAATGTGGGGGCTGCAGGTGATATAGTGAAATAAGAATTGGCTCTTCCCCCACATGAGTGGACCACAGGGTAAGTTCCTGAGGTGCAGTCTTCTGGTGTTGACAGGCAATAGCTGGACCCTGGAAGTGCACTGATGTAAAATCTCCAGACCAACTGGCATTCAGAAAACAGCCTGGAGCCTACCTAAGCCTAAACCACCCCTCCAGGATTTCTGCCAACAAGAATTACCTCTCTCACACTAACAATCTACTTGGGTGGAGCATCACATACTCCAGATGACACCACTTAACTGTGCTGAGAAATGAAGCTGAGAACCTTTTGAACTCCAACAGAAACAATTCTTTAAATTTTAATTTTTTGTTTTCTTTTTTCTTTTCTGTGTTTAATTGTGACCTTAATGGTTCATGGACATTCATATATATACATATTTATATTTTTTCTCATTTCAAACATTTTTGAAGCCAGTTATTTTCCATGAATCAGTTTCTTAAGGACTAGGATTTTTTTTTTTATTTCACTTTGGTTTTATATTGTATTATTTTTAATTTTTTAAATCTTTACTTTATATATATTTTATTCTTTCATCTGTATCCCTTGATTCTCTTTCTCTCTTTTTTTCATTTAACAGTCTATCTCTATTGATCTCTCTTTCATTCTTCCTTCATTCTTTTACTTTTATCTTCTGTTCTCCTCTCTCATAATCATCACATCCTATATCACTTCTCTTTCCTTTCTGTCCACAATTTCAAATTGTAAGCCATTTTGAAAACTTACTGATTTTACTGTAGGTAATAACTGAATAATCAATCATTTCTGCTTATTGTAACAATTAATATTGTAGATGTCCTAACAAAAAATATTTGTTTTAATGCTGTATTGGTATGCATTGTTTGTTGCTATTACTTTTCTCCCCCTAAACAGTGAGGTACTGGAAACCTTCAGGACATTAAAAGTCCACAGGGTAGAAACTCTACTGTCTCATATTCATACTGTTAGACGGGTAAACACACAAGCAATATGAAAAAATGAAGGGAAAAAAATCACCCCAAACAAACAAAGATACTCCAATCACAAGATCCATTAACACCACAGTGGAAGAAATATAAGAGGAGTTGAGAATGTGCATAGTTAAACTGATCTGCAAGGTAAAAGGAGCTGTAAGGAGTGAAATCAGAGAGAAAATATAGGAAGTGTAAGATTACTTCAATAAAGAGAGATTATAAAAACTTAAGCAGAAATCCTAAAAATGAAGGAATCCATAAACCAAATTGAAAATTCAATGGAAAGAACCACCAACATACTTGGTCACTTGGAAGAGAGAAACCAAGGCAATGAAAGAAAAAAATATATAATCTTGAAAGTTAAGTTGTCTGTGGAGAAAAGATGTTAAGAGACCAGGAATCAAACTTCCAAGAATTATGGGATAACTTGAAAAGACAGAATTTAAGATTTATCAGGATTGATGAAGACACACAGATAGAAACCAAAGAAATGCACAATTTTTTCAATGAAATATATCAGAAAATTTCCCAAACCCAAATAATGAAATGGAAAATCAAACACAAGAGGCTTATAGGACTCAAAGTATACAAAATTACAATAGGCCCACATCAAGGCACATTATTATGAAAATACTTAACATACAAAATAAATATAAAATTTTAAAGGATGCAAAAGAAAAATGACAGGTAATATTTAGAGGGAAACCAATCCAAATCGTAGCTGATTTCTCAACCTAGACCCTCAAAGCTAGGAGGTCCTGGAGTAATATACAGCAAGTTCTAAAAGAAAATGGATGCCAGCCAAGAATTCTATATCGCATTAGTAGTAAAATCAAGGAAAACATTACAAAAAGGAAAACTACAGGTAAATATTCTTCATTAACGTAGACTCAAAAATTTTAAGAAAATATCACACATAGAATTCAACACTATATAAAAATAATTATACTTCATGATCAAGTGGGATTTACTTTTGTAAATATAATACTTTAACTTTAATTGGTATTATCTACCATGTTAACATGCCTTAGAAATTAATCATATGACCTTATTAACTAATGCATAAGAGGTGCTTGGCAAAATTCAAAATTTAATATTTACTTATGATAAAACTCAAAAAATAAGACAAATGATGCTCTTCAATTTGATAAAGACCATCTATTGAAAAAGAATCTAGCTAAGCATGGTGATAGTTGCCTGTGATTCCAGGCACACAGGATACTGAAGCAGTAAGAACACAAGTTCAAGGACCAGGCTTAGCAACATAGGGAGACACTGTCTCATATTAAAATAAAAATGGGATGGAATATAGCTCAGTGGTAGAGTACTTGCTTACCCTGTACAATATCTTGGGTTCAATCTCAGTACTGACCAAAAAAAAAAAAAAAAAAAAAATCTACAGGAAACATGGAAACATGAAAAACAATGGTAAAAGATGAAATGCTTTCCCTATAACATCAGAAATAAGGCAATAAAGTTTTCCTCCTCACTCTTAGCATATCTCTGGAAGTTCATATCAGTGCAATATTGCAAGGAAAAGTAATAAAATGAACTCAGTTTGGAAAGAAAGAATAACACTGCCTATACTCTTGGTAGTCTATATAGAAAATATACCCAATTAAATTGCTCAATTTTGTGCATGTAGGAATATATAACAATATATCCCACTATCATGTATAATTATAGTTCATCAAAAAAAAATGAAATAAGAAAGAAGAAAAAAGGAAAATGAAATCCCAAGCAATTGACATACTCAGTCCAACAACTGATAAAGAAATTCAGTAAGGTTGGAGAATACAAGACAAAGAAATTCCAAAAAAACAACCCCATCATATCTCTAAATATTATCAATGAATATATGAACACCAAAATGAAAACATATGATATTTAAAATTACAGAATTTATAGTTGCAAATTTATGAATTACTTAGCTTAAATCTAGAAAAACATATTCAGGATTTGCACACTGAAAAGTCCATGAAACTGATAACAAAATTCAAGTATCAAGGCAGAAAACCATACCACACTTATTCTTATAAAAACAACATATTACAGATGTCACTTGTCCCTAAGATAAGAAACAGGCTTTATGAAATTCCTACCAAAATCCTAGGCAGATTTTGTGTGGTTATGGATAAAACTAACATTTATATGGTAAGGCATAGGGACTAAAATATCTGAAACAGTTTTGAGAAATCATAATGATGGAGGAGGAATAAGTCTATTTGATATCAAGGCACTAAAGAAATTCAGTAATGGAGACTGAAATGAAAAAACTAGACATAGATCACATAGAGAACCCAGAAGAGACCCCCACCCCCAACACACACACACACACACACACACACACAAATAATTATGGCAAAAGTTCAAAGGCAATTTAGTAAAGGAACAATAACCATTTTTATATGGTGTCAGTGTAACTGAACATCCATAGGCCAAAAGATGAGACTTAGCACAAGATTGACTCTTTACACAAAAATTGACTTAAAATGAATTTGAGATTTAAATGTAAACTATAAGACTATAAAAGTATTAGGGAAAAATAGGACTCATTAGACTCTAGGTCAAGGTTATGAGGTCTTATCATGCTAAGAGTATGATATATAAAAGGAAAAATGGACAAAATGGACACCATCAAAATTAAAATGCTTGTACTGTGATGAATCTGGCTATGAATATAGGAAAACAATTTATAGACTGAAAAAAGTTGCAAATATATATCTGTAGAATACATACAGAACTGTAAAAACTCAACAATAAAAAACCGAAAATATAACACAATGAAACAAAAAGCATTTTAATTTAAAAATGGGCAAAAGACATGAAGAGAAATATCTCTAAGTATATGTGTAGATAGCAATAAGTACATGAAATATGTTTACCATTATTAGCCATTAGAGAAATGAAAATTAAAATTGCCATGAGATACCCCTACTAACATCAGAATGGCTAAAACAAGACATTGTGACAACATCAAATTCTGGCAAGGAGATTCATGCAATTGGCTTATTCACATATTCTTGTCAGGAAGATCAAGTTGTAGAACTCTTTGAAACTAGAAATCTGTTTGGCAATGTCTTATTACACTTTAGTTAGATACTGAACAACCTCAGCAATTCAATCTTGGGCCTCATACCAGAGAAATTAAATTATTTTCACTCCATCTGTACTTACATGTTTAACAGCAGCTTAACTCATATGACTCCAAAGAGTCTAAATTTATTTAATGGGTGAATGACTGAAAAAAGGTACAATTTGCACCAGGGAATGCCAGCTAGAAATAAAAATAAAACAAATGAAATGTTGATTATTGCAATAATCTAAATGAGAGATTATGTTGAGAGGGAAAGTCAATCTCAAGAGTCTAAATACTGAATAATAATCTATTTCAATAACTCTTTTGAAATGAAAGAAAATTTCAAAAAGAGAGCAAAAATCAGTGTTTACCAGGAGCTATGAAGAGGATGAGAAGAGAAGCAGGTATTCCTATTAAAGGGGAACCCGATGAAATTTCGTGGTGATAGTAACACTCTGCATTTGCATTATCCATGTCAATATCCTGGCATTAATAGTGTAATATGGTTTTGTAACATATTATTATTGGGGAAACTGGCTAATACAGATAACCTCTGTTTTTTTTAACAACTATATGTGAATGTATAATTATCAAAATGATTAATTAAAATTGTGAATGGCATTAAAAACTCATTTTGTACTTGAAAATACAGTGCATTGAGGAATGCATCCAAGTAATCACTAGGTGTTCCACTTACTACTGACTCAGTATTTTAAGCATCCCATTACTATGAAGGCATTAGACACTGATAATTAATGAAATCAATCATAATTAATCCCTTCAGTGTTCATACACTCATAGTATATATTTCCTGAGGAATTTCAGTCTAATTTGACATTAATGGAGATGGAAAATAGTAAAATGATTTTGAATTTATAGAATAATGTACACCAAGAATAATGTACACCAATTCAATGTAATAAGGGTTTTTTTGTTTGTTTGTTTGTTTGTTTTGTTGTTGTTGTTTTTTTTTTTTTTTTTTTTTTTTTTTGTCATTGAGAGGTACTTGTGGCTTTAAAAGGCTGGGAAACTCCAGCAATTCATCAGGATCAATTCATCATCACAATGGATTTTATATGAATTGCATAGATATAGGAAAAATAAGAATATTTTACTATCTTGACTCTTCTGAGTCTAGACTGTGGTTTAGTTATATTTCATGAGCATTAACAAAGGATACTAACAATCCTGATATATCCGTAAGTTTCACTGAGTGGAGTGAATAGATTTGAAATGTTCAGTGGAATCAGTTTGACACATGCATACTCCTATAACCCACATCACTATGACACACTTAAATCACTACACAGTATTTCCTCATGCTCCCACTCTGAAAAACAACCACGAATATCTCAGCTTTGATACTTCCCTTGTGTAGTGTATGTTCAACTTTCTAAAACACAATTTTTAATTAGGTTACTTGTGAGTTGTAGGGTTCTTTGTACTTTATGGATATGAGCTATTGATCAGAAATAAATAGCTCTGCCTATGTTTAAGTGACACTCAGCACCATGTGCTCTTTGTATTTGGCTTCTTTTGCTTAGCATAGCTATCTTGAGAATCATTCATGATATATCACATGCAAATTATTTGTTCATTCCTTTTCATTGTGAGAAATATAAGTGGGCTGGGGAGATAGCTCAGCTGGTAGAGTGCTTGCTTTGCAAGCTCAAGGCCCTGAGTTCAATCCCCAGTACGGAAAAAAAAAAAAAAAAAAAAAAAAAAAAAACATATATATCAGTAATAGATATGCCCTGGTCTGTTGATTCAATCATGTTGAAGGACATGGGATGTGAGTTGCTTCAAGGTTTTGCTTTCACAAATAAAGCTACTATGAATATTTGTATTCAAGTCTTTTATGGTCATAATCTTATCCTGTATCTTTGTCAAAAACCTAGAAATGGAAGGACAAGGTCATATGTCATGTGTATACTTATCTTTTTTCAGAAATGCAAAGTCAAGTATTTGTTTATTTCAGTTGAGGAGGTAGATATACTAGTCACCACTCCAACTTTGCTGGGCATGAACAACTGATAAATCTACACTCGTTTATCTTTGCACGAGGGCAGTGCTGTCATCAACGTTCTCAAATAGAAAAACTTTTATTTTTCTTGATTGTTTTGGCTATACTAATTTCTTTGCATTTCCATTTGAATCATATTTTCATCTTCTGTATTTTAACAAAAAATATTTTGCTTGTATCTTTACCGAGGTTACATTAATTCTGCACACAAATGTTGGGATAATTAGAATCTGAACCATATTGAATCTTTCAATACAAAATATCCTCAAGTCCCCATTTACTTAAGTTAATTTATCTCACCAAATTATGTATTTTAATGCAGATTATTTGCATATATTTTTATTAAATTTATTTCTAAATACTTTTATGCTTTGATGCTATTGAAAAACATTGCTTTTCTTAATTTTCCAATTGATGCTTTCTGGAAGATATTTACATATATAGATATATAACTATACTCTGTGACTTTGCTAAAATCTCTGACTAGTTTCAGTAGCTTTTGTGGCCCCTCTTGCTTTAGCATTCCTGGTTGTTAGTAAAGACAATTGCACTGGCTAATTGCACTGGCTAATCCTTACAGTGAACAACCTCTACAGCAATTTGTACAGAATAGTCAGGAATTACTTAATGACTGCAAGCACCTCCAGTTTGTCCCCACTTCCATCTCATGATGGATTAAACAAAGCCAAATGTACTACCCAAACCCAACACATAAGGCCATCTTAGTGGACAGCAACCTGTAAATGCATGAAGGCTTTCATTGTTTCCCTCTAAATCCTTGCCATTATTTCTTGCCTTTGAGTCTCTCCTTAATGAAAGTCATGGTAGCTAAATCCCCTATTATGGCAAGCTCTAAATAAATAGCTTCTATTCATTCTCATTGGGTGGCTTGTCTTTATTTATTTCAACATTACAGTTATATTCTTATATACTTGCAGCAAACAATATGGATATGAAATTAATAAAAAATTATATTCACCCTAGCACCAAAAAAGAATAAGATACTAAGGAATAGTTTAGCAAAAGTAACATAATACTTTTACACTGAAAACTGCAAAACATTACTGGTAAAATAAAGAAAATATAAATAAATGCAGATTTATATTCTCTTGGTAAACTTGAGAAATCAACATTGTATGATGCAAAATTGATTTTCAGAATGTTGGTAAGAAGAGGTGTGTATTTGAACATACTACACTGTTGACTTTGAAGACAGAGAACAGGAATCCTGAAATACAGGAGGCAGGAAACTTTAGAAACTAAAAAAGACAAGGAATTGTGCACCCCCCCAAGAACATCCAGAAATGAATTTAGTGCTGCTAGCATCTTGAGTAGGGATTTGAAATATACTTGGCTTAAGGCTAGAACTGTAAGAAAATACATTTGTTTAAAAGCTACTTAATTTTGTGTAGGGATGCAGTTCAGTAGTACAGTTCTTGCTTAACATGGGCAAAGCCCCAGGATCTATCACCAGCACTGCAAAATGAATAGAAAACATAAAATTCAAAAGAGTAAGTAAATAACAGTTAAGTTTGTGATAATTTGTTACAATAGCAATAGTAATCTAATACACAAATACATAACTTTGCACTTATTTTATAACACAAAACAAGCAGAGGAAAGGAAATTATAAATATTAGAATGAAAATTAATAATATAGAGAATACGACATTAGGGAAAATTTAATAAAATCAAAAGGTGCAAATTTGAAAAAAATAACAAAATTGATTTGACCTTCAGCTAACTAACCAAGGGAAAAAAGAGGGAACATTTAAAGTACAAACATCAGTAATGAAAGAAGTGACATGCATTTTAACTTAATGGAATTAAAACATTGTGAAGAAATGTTATGAAAATTGTGTATCAAAATTAGATAAACTAGATTAAATGGACATGTTTATAAAGACACAAATATCTTACATTACTCAAGAAGAAGTACATAACAGAAATATTTCTATGTCAAGGAAAGAAATGCAGTAGTTAATTCAAAAATTTTCCACAAAAGCCCCAGCACAAATGAATTCATTGATGAATTCTAAAATGCAGTTAAGAATTGATACTAATACTTTACAACTTATTCTGAAAAATATAAGAGGAATTTTTTCCAAATTATTCAACAAGAATAATCTTACTCTGGCCCTACACCCAGGTGGGGATATTGCAGATAAAAATGAAAACTACAGGCCAATATGAACTACAAATTCACGTAGGGAAATCTTCATTGAAATATTGGTGAACAATATACAGCAACAGTTGTAAAAAGATCATAATCATGAGCAAGTGAGATTTATTGCAATGATGCAAGGTTGGTTTAATATCCAAAAATTCATCAGTGTAATGCATCTTCTTAAAAAAACCAAGAACAAATGTTACATGATTGTTTAACAAGATACAGAAAAGATGTTTAGCAAAAGCCAACAATGATAAAAATTTGATTTGATGAATGGATCTTTGAAATCCTCAGCCAAAGTCATACTTAATGATGAAAGACTAAGAGCTCTATCCCTGATACCACAAAGAAGAAAAAGATGTCCACTCCAGCCACTTGCACTCAACATTGTAGTGGAGGTTGTAGCTTAAGCAGTGAATCAAGAAAAAAAATTTTTAAGGTAATCATATATGAAAGGAAGGAGTAACTTATCTCCATTTGCAGATTACAGGATCACATAGGTAGGAAATACTAAGGAATTGACAAAAAAAATAGCATGAATAAATTAATTCAGTGAAGTTGTGAGAAAAAAGATCATAAACGAAATTGAATTTTAAATTTTGTTTCTATACACCAGCAATGAATAATATAATTGTAATGCTCAAATTCCATTTCAAACAGCATCAAAAAGAATAAAATAGTGAGGAACTCATTTGCTAGATGTACATGACTTGTGTTCAATTTAAACTGATATTGTTCACAATAATGAAAGAATATTTAGCATATTTAAATAAATAGAAGACATTACATATTCATGTAATTATGTTACAAGTCTTAGCACTGTTAGATGACAGTTCTCCTCAGAATGATCTACAAATTTGATGCAGTACTTATCGTAACCCAGCTACGTTTCTTTCCAAAAATGGACAGGCTGATAAGTAATTTAATGGGAATTCAAAGGGTCCAGAATAAACAAAGCGATCTTGAAAAATAAAAATAAGTTGGAGGACTCATCTTTTCTGTTTTTGAAACATGTCCTAAAGCTGCAGTAATCAATAGACAGTAGTTCCTGAAAATGAGGACAGATATATTAATAAATAAAAACATGTAAATGTCCAGAAATATAGTCTTGCTTTTACAGTTTATTTTGACAAAGGTGCTGATATAATTTCTTTTTTTCAAAAAATGGTGCAAGAACTACTGAATGTCCATGAGGAAAAGAATCATATTGGACATCTTTCTGAAACCATCTACAATAACTTACTCAACATTGTCCATTGGTAGAAATATAATAGTTAAAACTGTAGAACTCTTAGAAGAAAATACAAGAGTTCATCTTTGTGCACTAATGTAATATTTCTTTGCTACAACACTAAAAATGCAAGGGAAAAAAATAAAAGAAATTAGACTGTGTTAATTTCCTTCTTCTCAGTTAAATATTCATGTTAATCCCTAACAATTTCCTATTTTAACAAAACTTAGGGTGCTTTTAGTTAAGCTTTCTGCTACTGTACAACTAATAGCCTTTTTCCTCAGTTCCAAAAGGTGTGTTCCTCATTTCCTTCCGATCCCTCACTAGCAGCAACTTCTATGTCCATAACTCTACCATCTAGGCTGCTTATGATGATTGAGGCATTTACAAGATAACATGGCTTTGTCCTTCATGCCCTCATTTCCTTGATATCAGGAGCAGAGCTATTGACATCAATTTCTATAAGAGTCTGTTCAAGGCCAGGTGTCACACTTCTAAAAATTATCCCTGTATCTTCTTACTCCAATTCCAAAGTCACTTTCTACATTTTATGTATTTGTTACAGCAGTACACTTTTGGCATGAAAATCTCTATTTGTTTCCCACGGCTTCAGTACAAATTAACTATCAACTTAGTGGCATCCAAAAACAAAAGAAAACAAAACAAACAAACAAAAAACATTTTTTTTTTTACTATATATAATATAAAGACCAGAAATCTCACTCATCTAAAATCAAGGAATTTGCAGTATTTTGTTGCTTTTACATGCTCTAGGGGGAAACCATTATTTGTTCTTGTCACTTTCTCAAGACCTTACGTTGTGTGGCTTAGGGCCCTTTCCTACATCCTCAAACTGGGGCACATAACTTGTGTTCTTCTTTCAAACATTTGATTCTGTGGTCACATCTTCTTCTCTGATGGAAAAGCTGTACATTTTAAGATATTTAGCTTAATTATACCTGAAACATCCCTTTTGCCCTGTAATTAGTGCAGTGACAGTTCTCATGGATAAGAAATTGTTCTTCTTTGAGAAGCCATTATTCAGCTTACCACTGGAGATGATCAAGATTCAAAAGGTTTCTGCTTCAAGTGACAACATCAATGAAATAAAAACCAACAGACTAAAAGAAACCATTTGTGAGCAATGTATGTGATAAAGGGCTTGTTTCTGGAATGTATCAAAAAACTCTTACATAGCTACATAATAAAAAATAACTAACCAATCATAAATGGATATGGGATTGGAATAAATATCTTTACAAAGAATGTATACAATAAGTCAATAGTTACATATAAAGATTCTCAAATTATTACACATTTGGGAAAAGCAATTTAGAACCACAAGGTTGATAGTACTTTGAAGTAAATAAGATGGCTGGAAGCATAAAGATAATAACAAGTGTTGACAAAGTTCTGAAGATTGGAATATTCATACATAACTGGCAGGAATATAAAATGATTTTTTTCCTTCTTAAAATAGTTTTTCAGTTCCTCAAAACTTTGAACACAATATTATCATATAAGTCAATGCTTTCAATTCTATGTACATCCAAGAAAATGAATATAAATGTTCATGCAAAAAATTGTACATAAATGTGTGTAGCAGTTTTATTCACAAAAGGCCAAAACTTGAAAAAAATTCTATTAAATGGTGAAAAGATGAATAGCTTTTCATTTATACAATAAATAAATGTTATTTGACTACAAAATGAGTGAGGCAAAAGTACTATCTCTAAAATAAAAAAAGATAAGTTGGATATCAGTGAACAAAAAAATCTCTCATCCTCAAAACACCATAAGAAAATTTTTTAAAAAGCAGCTATAGAGTAGAAGAAAGCATCTGCAAATCAAATATCTGATAAAGAATTTTTATCCAAAATATATAAAAATATTTTTCAATTCAGTGGTAAGAAATCCAAAACATGATATAATGAACAACATAACATAAATGAACAAAGTATTTCAATAGACACTTCACCAAAGAATACATACAAATGTCTAATTAATACATGAAAATATGCTCAATGTCATAAATCATTAGAGAAATGAAAATTAAAACTACAAGATGATACAAGTTTGCTGTTACAAGAAGTGCTATAATCAAATAGACTGACAATACCAGGTGTCAGTGAGTTTATGGAGAAACAGAAATCCTCACACATTGATGCTGGTACTGACACATCAAAAAAACAATTTAAAGTGTATTAAAAAATAGACATAGACTTAATGTACCAGCAATTCTACTCATGGATTTTTTCCTAAAGCAAGCCAAAAACATACACCCAGTCAAAGATTTATATGTGAATGTTCATAGCAGCATTATTTAAAATGGCCACAGACTGGAACTAATCCAAATGTCCATAAACTTGGGAATGAGTAAACAAAAGGTGGTACATGGAATTCAGTAATAAAATGGAGTGGAATACTGATAATTCCACAACATCTACAAACCTCATAAACACTATAATAATGAAGGAAACCAAACACAAAAGGTACACTTCAGATAATTCTATTTACATGGAATTTCCAGAAAACGTAAATCTGTAGGGACACACAACAGATCAGTGTTTACCTGGACTGAAGTGGAGCAGGATTTGACTACAAACAGGACTCAGAGAAGTTTTGGGGGTGACAGGAAGATTCTAAAATTAGTTTTTAATGATGATTGTCCACAATATAAATGCACATATATATTCAGTAATTTTATCCTTATAATGGATAATCTTCATAGCATGTAAATTGTATAACAATTTAAAAAATCACATCACATGAAAAATGGAATTCATTACCATATTTATGAACAGTTTTCTTCATAAACTTTACTGTCAGAGTCTTGGAAGTTACATAGTTAAGAAATAATAAACAAAGCTCTTGGATCCCTATGTAAACATGAGTCTAAATTATAAAGTCCAAGCAAATGAAAGATAATATTGTAATATATTGTAATACGGATACATGTACACACACACACACACACACACACACACACACACACACACATTCCCATACATATATTTCACTGAAAGCATCAATATGGATGTATTTACCTAGGGATAATCTCAGTGCCTAGTGTATGTCCTCTTTAACCATTGTCTAAGAATTATGTTCACTCACTATATTATCAGCTAAATATTCTAAAATATTACTTAACCTAGCTAGCTGAGAAATTTTTCATTATCTTAACTCATCCTCAAATTCTGAGTGTATTACAATATGGAATTTAGAAAATATGTTGAAGAATTATATTTCTTTCTTTTTCTATTCTCACCAGTTAATAAAATAGCAAGCTGTTAGAATTTATCTAAATACTGAGTAGCTGCTCCAGAACAACATTTTAAAGTAAGTTTTTGAAATTTGAAATAATATTAAGTTTATCATATTTCATTAGAGCTCTGAAGGTCTCTATTAGAAGATATATGTTATTTTATATACAACTAAGAAAATATGCCCCCAATTAAATTATGAAATATCTTCAATCACAGGATGTATTAAAATATGCAAGTGTGATGATATCTTCATTTATTTTGCTTTCACCACACCCCAATAGTTTTCATTGCCAGTTTTCATAATGGACACAATTTAGGGTTGGGAATGGTGATTGGTATTGTGTTCAAATGCATCCGATTAATAGCAATTTTACATTAGTAAAACAAAAGATTATATGCTATCATTTTTGCAATGAGAAGGATCATCTTAATGTACAGTTTCTTTTTGAGAAAATTGTTTTTCTTTTTCATCTACCCTTCAATCAACTTAATACTATAAGAACAGGATTTTTAAGACGGTACATAAGTGACCCATTCAGTTGGGTATATTCAATTACTATTGGCAACGAAAGAATTATTTAATTAATATAAACTCTGCTTCATGTATTAGCAGAATGGATTCCTACAACACTGGCAGTTGATGGTAATTTTTTTAACCAATTCCATGGAACTGGCCAGTTAAGCATACTTTTCCCAATTAAAATAAATTAAATAACTGTACCAGAAGGTATATTTGTAGAATTAAAAATTTTGACCTTATGTAGAGAATTTTGGCCACAATATTCATGGTGAGATAACAAAGTTTTTTTAGTGCAGAGTAGTTGCTTTGTATAGAATTATCTCTGAAGGGCTGGGGAGATAGCTCAGTTGGTAGAGTGCTTGCCTTGCAAGCACAAAGCCCTGGGTTCGATCCCCAGCACCGCAAAAAAAAAAAAAAAAAAAAGAATTATCTCTGAACAGTTGTGGGAATTCCTTCCTCTTCCAACTCCTACTCCTTACCTTCTTTCTTCTCTCACTTTCATTCATTCTTCCCCCCAACTTTGCTCACTCACTCCACCTTTTTTTCTTACCTCTATTTTATTCTGCAGAAATTAATAAGTTATTAATCTCCCTTGATAATTCTTTTGGACTTTCTTAAAATAATTATTATATAAAGTTTTACTTTTCATCAAAATTTATGGTGAGATTTATTCATTTAACTCAGAAATGAGAATCATTGATCCCCGTTAATTGTATATTAAAATAGATTTTTGTGTTATTGTGACTGTATATCCGGGGGAGAGAAAAAAAACTTTGCTTTCTTGGGCACTCACCAGATAGAGAGGACTTGGTTAGATTTACATATTGAAAATATGCCAATGAAATTTCTACTCTGACTTGCTGAGGGATTCATTGTTCCTTAAGAATACTTAGCTAGAGTTGGCCTTTTCATTATACATAGCCTTAAAATATTTTGCTAGGTGATTAGATAAAAGGCACATGTTAAGAGTTCAAACCAATCATTGCAGAACATAAAAACAGGTCATATACTTGTCCTCCAGTCCTTAGAGCCTGCCTGTCACTCAACCCTTCTGATGCTCATAGGAAAATATGATCCAGGCTGCCATGTATACTTTTATCTGTAAACTGTCAGTTCATTTTTCTAGAGGCAGGGCGACCTCTTCAAATGAACTTACCTATAATTTACTTCCTGGTGCAAGGTTAAATGTTTCTCTGTCCTTGGCATCTTTACTTTAATGTTTAAAGCCTTTCTATGTCAACCCTGGCCTTTCTCTTGCCTAAAAGAAGAGAACATGATGGAATATCTTTTTTCCTTTGGAGAGTGTTCATCATCCAGACATCTTGGAGAGCAGTGGAAACTTGAAGCAAAAGAAAACAAAACAACAACAAAAAATACCCCACAAATTCTCTGCAAATGTGCAATTATAATGAAAAGTGAGAGCTATTGTATTGATGCTTTAGAGAATGAGGAAAACTAACATATCATAGATAACTGAAAAATGTATCTGTTTGTATGTGCTTGCAATGCAGGTCAGCATGGATGTCCCATTCGAGGACCTGGAGGAAGGGCAACACTGGAGGTAATGCTCACAGTGCCAATGTCTTAGCATCACTATGGACTCACTAGAGGAAAGTTTCACAGAAAGTACCAGTTGAATAGCAGGTGATAATTATGATTTTAGATCTTGTCATTAAAATGAGTTTAGATTTATCAATAGTTAAGATTTCCATTAACAGGTGAGTTCTCATAATTTAAAAATTCATTGTTTTTACACAAACATTTGGTTTGAGACTGTTGTCCAAGTATAGCAGGGTAAAGAACTGACCTATCAGTGAATTAGTAGATACAGTGAGAAAGATAATAAAGCTATTAAGTCACAAGTAGAAATATTACAGAATTTGATACCTTGAGGATTAAAACTTGATTTGATTTCTAGATAAAAGAAGCAAGAAGCATTTTTATGAAAATTCCAACATGTCACTCACTATTGCTAAGACCTTGCAAAAACCTTTATACTTAGGAGTTCAAGTTCTTCAACAATAAAATGGGAATAACATATCTTCATATTTTATATAAAACTCTCATAAAGCTAAAATGGAAATATCTTTGTTAAATAATTAATAATCTCTAAAAGTTTAATCATCTATAGTAATGATAAAATACTAAAAGTAATAATAACATTAATAATCAGGGGAGAATTAAAATACATTGCATATACCATATAAATAATGTTTATATATATTCATTTAACTTAATTCTAAATATTAAATCAGATTGAAGGTATTACCAATTTAACAAAAGGAATTAGAAGTTGAGCCCAGGTTACCTGGATGAAAAGCTAAAACATTCTTTTAAAAACTATTGAAATTATCTTCTAAATATTCATTATTTAAAAAATGTATATAAGACTATGAAAGGACAAATTTTTGTATTATGGTTGGTGAAGTGTTGAATGTACTTTCCCCTTTCTGATTGGCATGGTGGAAGAATCAGTGAGAGTTTGTGATGGTCCCAGAACCTCCCTTCTGACATGTGTGGAAACTTCTTGGAGCAGAAAAGAAATGTGAGGTGAGGGATCTACAGCTGACTCCAGTAAACGTTTCTTCCCCAGTTCCCAGAAGAGTTTCAGAGATAGTGGACTGAGTGCATCAATTGAGAGAAAACACATCTTTTCACTCCTACTTAGATGTTCTTAATCTCTCCCCCAAATATCTAAAACATGAATAACTCACTTGCTGAGTTCATGTTCAAAACCAATTTAAATCTTATCAGCTAGTTATTATTAATTTCCAAACATTATAGGATTTTCTGATGTACATCAACTGCCATGATTGTAAGATACAAAAAAGGGCAAAGTAACATGATCTCCTATTTTGAATTTGAGCCCAACCTTTTTCTTGGACACAACTCTGTCCAGTTACTGTCTATTTTCTGCAAAGATGCAAGCAAGGGGTTCAAAAGGGAGACTGAACAGAATCATAGAGGAATAACAGATGATTTTGACTATCAGAAAGAAGTGCCTCTCCAGGCAGTGTAGCAACATGCAGCTGGAATATGAAGGCTTGAGCCATGCCTCATATGTTATCAAGGATTGGACTTGTATGTTTGACAAGATAATTTGCTCTCTCTTGTTTTTATAACCTTCAATATTTTCCTCTCCCAAAAAAAAATATCATTTTTGGCCTTGCTGGCAGAGAGACAGTGAAGAAAAAAGGAGCAAAATTTAGATGAGCAAAGAGCTAAAAGGAGGAGAGAAGGAAGATTAGAGAATAATTTTTATTTATTTTTTGACAGAGGTGTTGGTTTTCCCTGATACAAAAAGAAGTTCTTTGCCATCGTTTTCTTTGTAACATTGATGAATTACATTTTGAGTGAATTTTGGGCTTCAAACATGACAGAAGCAGGGTTTTATAGATGGTCCTCTCAGAGGCTTTTTAAGGGACTCCATGTGTCTCTGGGCACAGTTGTGTTTCCTGCATGCACTTCTAGTAAATAACCAACAATTCCACACACTCCATCTCTTTGCCCTGATTACAGAGAGCTCTTCTTTTAAAATGAAGAATACTCCTCTATTACATTTTATTATTTAAAGACTGCATTTTGATTCATTGTACATGATGAAATTAAAGGCAAAGGCAGGAAAGAAGGTAGAAGATTTTTTGAAAAATTTTCTTTAATAGTTGTCAATGGACCTTTTTTTCTTTTAAGTTTATTTATATGCAGTGCTGAGAATTGAAGCCAGGGCCTCATGCATGCTAGGCAAGTGCTCTACCATTGAGCCCAGAAGGTTTTTTTTTTCTGTTTCTTTTTTGGCATTTTATTCATTTGTTTTATTAGTTCATTTTAGTTATACATAACATTGAGGTTCATTTTGACACAACTATAGAAATATGGGATATAATTTTCTCTAATTTTGTCTTCAGTACTTCCCTTTCCTTTCCCTCCTCCCTCCCACAGTTCCCTTCCCTCTAATATACTAGTCTTACTTCCATTTATTTATAATTTTGTTGTTATTTTTTACTTAGCGCCTTGTGGATATACATAGAGGTGAGATTAGGAGGTGGGTTTTGTTGTTGTTGTTGTTTGTTTTTTACAGCTATTTACTCATTGGTTCCTCAGGAAGCCCATGGGAAAAGAATTTTATTTTTTTTTTTTATATGAGGGATTGAACTCAGGTTCACTTAACCACTGAGCTACATCCCCATCCATATTTTGTATTTCATTTGGAGACAGGGTCTCACTGAGTTGCTTAGCGCCTTGCCATTGCTGAGGCTGGCTTTGAAATCTCGATGGTCCTGTCTCAGTCTCCAGAGTCCTTGGGATTATAGGTGTGTCCCGCCACACCTGGTTTGTCTTTTTAATTTCAACTTAATTGCCATCAGAAAGAACTGTGTAATCCACCCTGTCCTTGTGGTTTGTATTAAACCGAAAGGCAATATTCCAGTTAACAAATTGAATTCTAGATATCATTATTCCTTATATTCTGATAGTTCTAGAAAAACTTTATTCATATGCATTGATATGTGTTTATTTAAATTAAATGAATATTTCCTGGTGAAAGCAAAAAAGTGTGTCAGGAGCTAGACAGAAGTCAACAATGAGGAGCACACCCGTGTCTCTGGATGCCTTTCTCTTCTTTCCTTGCTCTCTCCTCGTGAGCCCCATGTACAGTTGGTTGATAGGTCATTGAAATAAAGTCACCTTGAAAGCTTCCATCAAGTTGTTATGAATTTTATTTAATGCCTGTACCACAATTTGCTTCACCGTTTGATTTTAAATGGCCTATGATTTTTCAAGTTCTCACAATTTTGTACAATATAGAAATTACCATTTTGCCTAAAACACATTATTCTGCATTCAGCATTATTCCCTTAGTCAAGATTTTAATAAATGACCTAACTTGGTATGAACATTTAAGGGCATTATATTCATATTGACAAATGGCTTTTCAAATGTACTCTATCAATTGATATTCTTGCAACAGTCCCTTCCTATAACCTTACCATTGGGGATATTTTCAGATTGTAAAAATATTTTGCTAATTATTTGTTAATGTTTAAACTTAACAAGTAAGTCTGAAAAAATATGTTTCAATAACTATTTGCCAAATAGTTTACCTCCTACATCTTAGCAAAATCTTAGTGGTTTTTTAATTACACATTTTTATACATTAGAGATAGTCACAGTATATTTAAATATTTATTTTCCGGATTCCCTTTGCTTGTAAGCTGATAATGTTTAGGCCTTCGTTTATTTGCATCTATGTTAAGAACAAACTAAAGAATAAGGTTTAGTAGCATACTTTTCAGGTAAGTAAGAATACTTACCTTCAACAAAGAGAGGCAAAAATGTTAAACAGAATCAATGGTTAGAGAATGCAAGTGAATGTTCTAAGTAAAATCCTATGAAACAACAACTTCAAACAAAACACTAGGTTTCTGATCTTGTAATATATGTATGGGTTGCAGGTTATGTTTACCAACTTGAGGAGAGCAAATAAAGCCTGCAGTTTCTATGCTGTTGTATAATTTTACTGCTTCTCCCTTGGTGTCTGAGTAGGGAAACAAAAGTATTCTTTGCCCATGTGGCAATGATTAGGAGTGAAGGGAAAGAGAGCAAGCAAAAGTCTCCAGAGCGGAAGAACCACATCTTTACCTCCCAAAGCATGTTTCTTCCCTTTATCTGAGCTTGTCATGAGCCATCTCATCACAAACTCAGCTGGCAGGGAAAGGCAGCTATGTGGTGAACCATGTTAAGTAAGGCACCTTTCCACACCATGGTCATTGGGTCCAGCGCATTTACTTTGGGAACCTCATCAGGGCAGAAACAATGCCTGATGTTTCAAAGAACAGTCTCCCAAGAACATCAGCACTGTCAGAATTAACTCTTTTTTAATTCATTTCTGTAAAAGTGTCAGTTAACAGAGTAAAAATGAAAAGAGTCACATAGTTGCTTATATGAACTACTTTCGTAAAAGTGAACAGAAGTGAAAGTAAAAAACAAATCACGTGGTCCTCTTAGAATCATTGGTCCATTTAGGAAATATCCATCAAAATGTATTGTGTTTCAAGAAGTATTCATGGCTATAAGGTTATGAGAATGATGAGACCCGTGGTGCTGATTTCTCCTTTTTCATTACTGGTAATGACAGATGTAGGAATCTTCAATAGTTTTTTTAATTCATTTATTTTCTGAATATTCTTTCTTCTTAATATCCAAGATTCTTGCCTTTGCATTAGATATAATTATTTATTTGAAAAAATAATCTGAAATTAATGAAGAATTAACTGAATTTTCATCATGCATATCTTAAAAGAAATGATAAATATTTCCCAAATTTTCATTAATAGCACCAATGTCCAATGGGGCTACTTTGCTTTCTCAATGACTCATCTTCTACCTCTCTGTGTCTTTATATCTCCAGGCTCAAAATATTGAATTTTGCATCTATGATAAAGATGTTCTGAATTTACCTGTGCAGGTAGAACACTGGACAGCAGGGAGATACATATTCAATGCATTCTGAATTTCCAGCCTGCTTCTTGTTTAGCTTTCTGATAGCAGAAATTTGTTGATAGGATTTTCATCATGCCCTATTTATTTTACATTTTGTAAAAATATGGTGAATAGACCAAACTCTTTGTGGCGAGTTTGAAAAGAAAAGGAAATTCCAGACTAGACATGGGTTGGATATTGAGCATTGATTATTAGGATGCCTAATTTAGTACAAAGTTGATTTTATTATAAATCTTTTAATTCGTAAGTATTGCTTAGGAATGATGTTCCATGAGAGCTAAGTAGATAAATCACAACATTTTTGTTTCCAAAGTTTAATTGATTTACTCCATGAATAAGCATTGAAATTATTGATTTTTAACAAAAGCCTTTTGAAGCAAATCCAACCCACTGTGGTGAAGGAACTAGACTGTGGGACAAAAGACCTACTTCTAGCACCCATGGCAGCTGTGTTCCAAGAGAAGAGTCCTAAAAGAGCAAGGCACAGTACATGGAGTTCAGGACACAACCTCAGAAGTCACACAGTGCTGATCAGTTGGTACAGGCAAAAACAGGTTTAAGAGAAGAGGAGTAGACTCTATTCCTCAACAGGGGAGAGGCAAGCTTCTAGGAGTACTTACGGGATTGGAGATACTGCTTTGGAAAATACTATGAGTATAATAATTAATGGTGTTTTACATTTAGAAGAGCTTATGGAAAAAAAGTTTCCAAGGTTTTTTACTGGTGGCATCAGCAATTGGAACTGGCACTTTTCTACTAAAGCATAGAAGTTGATTCATATCTTCAGATTTTCTCTCAGGTATTCCTGCTCATTAAAAAATGATGGGAACAATGTCTTCTCCAAGCCCTTCTTGGTAGTGACTTTGGAAACATCAACTCTGCATTTTGCCTAGTTGGTAGTGTATGATTGCTAAATGGATAAAGTCTATCAAAGGCCACATGAAAATTCATCCCTAAGCAATTTCTCCAGCTCAAAAAGAAATTAGTTTTGAGCATGTGTGACATATGGTCATTCAGTGTTCTCTTGGGATGATTTTAAAATTTCTCTCATCAAACAATTACATTTTACGTTCAGCTTAAAATGAAATATGCAGAATTCAAAGAGGGGTGTGCATCGTTCATACTGCCACAATGCTATTAATGTCAGGAAATGAGGTGTGCATCAATCTGTATCAGGCAGAGTTCTTAATTGGCAGGCATAGATACTGACTCTGACTGTTCAAACTTTGGAGAGAACCTTGAAAAACCCTCAGGTAACTTACAGAACGTCTGGGAAGTATGTAGACTCAAGCCCTGGATACTTTCTAAGAGGCTGGAGAAGAGTGATTTGCATAACTTGCTAACGCCATGAAAACAATGCCATGAGGGCACCAATGCCATTTCTGCTGAACAAAGTATGGCATTGACAGCATACACTCATCACAATGCTATAGTTCCTGTTTTAACAGCTTTGGACTCAAGAGTATTGGGAGATCCATTTTATTTATCAAATGTAGTCTTTAGGAGAAGCTGTTAAAGCAAATCTCTAGACTTTTAATACTGTTTTGGAGAGGGGCATGCTAAGTCTTGTATTCAAATCTTACAATGGAAAATTTTCTAGATAAAGAAGAGACATTCATATTCTGACAGCAAAGGAAAACTATCTATATACCCTTTTTCTTCCACGCCGTTATGCATTATTCAAGAAAGTTTTTTCAGACAGTGTGGTCTAAGGTAATGCCACAGTAACAAACACTTCTATATCTTAGCATCTTTAACCAAAAAGTATATTTCATTCATCATTTAAGGCTGGTAAGATATTTGTGCCATATTGTCCTCATTCTGGAATAGAGGTTGGTATAGCCTATAGCATTTAGAGCATTGTATAATAGTAAAATAAAAGAAAATCAGTGAGTTGGGCACTGGATTTTAAAGACTCCATACATACCACTTTCCTCACATTTCCTCAGCTAAATCAAGCAAATGGCTATGTCCAGATAAATGCAACCCTACCAAAGGCCTGACATATCTGCCTTCAATTCACCAAAATTCAGCTAAATAAATATCCTTCCAGGATGCAGTCCACTCCCTTCATCTTTAGAAGAGACAACTTAAAGGCCCTTTGCAGGAGTCTGGAAGTTCTTGTTGGCTTATAATGATTTTTTCAACGGGAGAGTGGATGGTATAAGACAGTTTCATTAGGTGAAATGTGACTCTGGACATAGGCATAAGTTAAAAGGTAACTTGACTTCTCCTGGAAACCAATATCCAATGGAGTAAAAAGATGATACAACTTCAAAAGCTCACTCATTTGGAAAGGGGAAAGGATGGAAACAAAGAAAACACTAAAATTCAACTGGGGAAATTGTTTTCAGTGCCTTTCCTGGGTGTTGATATCACTACAAGGCTACTTTTCCATGGTGTTCTATGAACCTTGATTCCACATTCTGGAATATCTTCCCTTTTACCTGATTGTTTTAAAAGAAGATATTAGGGTGCATGTTGTGTCTGGAGACTCATTAGCCCACTTAGTTCACTGCTAACTCATGACTGATTAAAGTTCCAACTTCTTTTTAGGTTTCAAATATTCACTGTCTTTCCTCTTTTGTTGAATTGAATATTGCATTAGTCAACTTTTCATTGCTGTGAAATAATACTTGAGAAAATAAAGGAGAAAAGACTTATTAAAGTTTCAAAGACTTATTTTGAATCATAGTTTCAATCTGTAGTTACTTAGCCACATCACTTTGGGCCTTTGGTGAGGCAAAATATCATGACAGGGAGTGTGTCATGAAACAAAACTACTCACCTCATGGTGGCTGAGAAGCAGAAAGTGGGAGGAGAGAGAAAGAGAAAGAGGGACAGAAAGGGAGGGAGGAAGGGACCAGGTGCAAAATATGTCCTTCAAAAACTTGACCCCAATGATCTACTTCCTCCAAATATACCCCACCTCCTAAAGTTTATAACACCTCCCACCTGTGCTGCCGGCCTGGGGAATCAAGTCTCCAACACCTGAACCTTTGGAGAACATTTCAGATCCAAGCTATAACAACTATGTTATTTTGGAACAATTGTAGAGCCATATGTAATTGTAAAAACAACTAGGAGAGATCCTGTGTACCCTTTACCAGTTTTCCCTAATGGTGGCATAAGATCATAACTGGAAATCTGACTTTGATAAAATCCAATGATCTTATTCAGATTTTATAGGTAAGAGTGTGTGTGTATGTGTATGGGTGCTTTGTTTAGTTTTATGCATTTTTATCATATGAATATTATGGAGTATCATCATCATAATCAAGAGTAGAACAGGTCCTCTTGTTATCAAAATCCCTCACTGCCCCTGTGTAACTACAACCCCATCCCTAACCTCTGAAAGCCCCTAATCCCTATGCCATTTCTATAATTTTGTCATTTTAAGAATACTATATAAATTAAAATATATATCATGCAACCTTCTAGGATGGGCTCTTGTCACTCACCATGATTCCCTTGGGACACAATCAAGTTGATGCATGTCTCACTTACTAAATGCATTCCTTTTCATCACAAAGTATTACTCCATAATATGGACAAACTACAGCATTTTAACCATAATATTTGGGTTGCTTCCATTTGGGGGGGTATTATAAATATAGCAGTTATGAACGCTCAAGTTATTTATATGAAAGTTTCCATTTCTGCAGGACCAAAATCCAAGAGAGTGAGATTGGATCATATGCCAATTAAACATTTGTTTTTTTAATAAACTGCCAACCTGTTTCTCACATTTTACATTCTCACCAGAAATATATCAATGATCCACTTTCTCTGCAATCCAAAATTTGGTATTCTGTGATTGCTTTTTTTTTTTTTATTTTAGCCAGTCTGAAAGGTATCTCATTGTGGTTTGAATTTACACTTCCCTATGGGTAATTATAGTAAATAACTTTTAATCTTTATAGCTACTTTAGTGAAATGTCTTCTCATGTCCATTTTCTAATTTGAGTTTTTCAATCTAAGAATTCTTCTTATATTCTAAATGCTAAGCTTTGGTTGAATATGTGGTTTGCACAAATATTTTCTCAGTCTAAATCTCATCTTTTTATCTTTTTATCAGAGTAAAAAATATTAATTTTGATGAGGTCTAATTTATCACTTTTTTGCTATTGAATATGTTTATTATATGAAATATAAATATTCTGAAGATTTTTCTCTCATTTTTTTTCTTAAAAACTTTACCATATTACACTTTACTACTGTCTCTTTTAATCTAAGATGGTAGTCTATTTTTCAGTATAATATGCTCAAAACTTTAGAACTTTTCTTATCTGTTTGATTCTGTTTAGCATCAAATATATACATCTATGTTAATAGTGTTTTGAGATATGATTTATATATTTTCAGATCTCTTTGAATCTCAAGTCTGTTTTCTTTTTCTTCCCCTTATCTTCCTCCTCTTTCTTCTTTTCTTCAAACCTTAGTTTTCTTCTCCTCTCCCTCTTTCTTCTCCTTCTCTTTGTGCAATATTTGTTGAATAAAAAGCCTCCACTTGTGACTCTATTGAATGCATGCAATGAAAAGTAAAAAGTTGGAAACTTGTAGAGTTTAAAGAACTTACTTTGAACATAAAACTAGCAAGTGGTTAAGGAAGAATAAAAATTCATTCAATCTGACTTCAGAGTCCCCCCACCCTGTACTGAATTGGGATGCACATCTATCTATAATAAGACAGATTATATACACACCAGTGTATACATATCAGTGATATTGTTATTATATATATATTGATATTAATATATTATTGTATACACATTGATATCAATATATGCACATCAGTGACATTGTTATATAAAGCCTTACTAAACTAAAAATGAACGGGAAAAGAAAAACACTGATTATAACATATAATCATGCTAGTGGGTTTTTAACTCACTCTTTTCCCTGCTTACTAGGGTTAATTACAGCCATCACTTATGAGGTTCTAGTGGAGTGATTCTAAAGCAAGGTGCCTGTAAGACTTTCACCTTTCCTGGATGAGCAGTGTAATACTCTGTATCATCAGAGCCTGGCAACATAAATTGGAACTGAAGTGCTGGGAGCATGAGAAATAGTACAGAGTGACAATACACTGTGTCAGTGCTTGCAATTATAGGCTCTTAATATCTGGATCACTGAACTACTATAGCAATGATGTATTGGGCCTGGGAGTATTGTGGCTCCATCATGGAAGACAGATCTCTGAAGAAGGGTCGGGTCTAGAGAGAAGGGAGAAATTGACTCAGGACCAGTGAGGTTCTTGGCAGATGTGAAGGAAAAGAATTTCTGCATGCGTCAGTCAAAGGCATAGATAGATATTAAGGAAAGTAGATACATAATCAAGGGACAATTCCTTTAGGGTAAAACAAGGAGAAGGCATTAAGGGAGAATCAGGGCCATCTGCAGAGGGACAGACAGCAGTCCATTGGTGTAGTGTGTTAATATTTATAGAGGGAAAGCTGCCAGGGGCTGGACTAGAGGTGGATCTAGGATGGAATTCACAATTCAATACCAGTTTCCCCTGTGCTTACACATTGCCCTCCTGTTACTTTTGCAGACATGGGCATGGGCCAAAGGCATCAGAAAAGGGCATGTGGCTCAGAAGTTGTAATTTTTCATGGATGTTTTCTGAATTTCAGTTGTTCATGGGCATTTCCTTTGAGACCCAGTATCTCTCCCTTTATTCCCAAATTTCTATCTCACTTCTGTTGACTACAGGCCCTCCTGCTTCTCCAGATAACTCAGACCAAGACCTCGACAGGAACAGTCCTAGGAGACCAACATGTGGGGAGTTGGGTTACCCCCGATGCTACAGGACTGTGTCTTGAGGACCTTGAAGCAAGATTTCTATACCACCTTGAGGAGTCACTCCAAGTGTTGTATTGCAAAAACATTTTAAAGCCAATTTTGAGGAAAGTCTATACTTTTGTTTAACAACAGAGATACATCACATGACAGTTCTTGTTTTCAGAGGAGCCCACCTGTGTGAACCTAGATATTTTGCATTCCATATTTGTTTTAGAAGCCAAAAGACCATATCTTAAGTTTGTCACTTCACTTTTCTTATTTTAAAGCCAATCTTATTACTATAGACCTGTGTTTTCTCACAAATTAACAATAGAATCAATTATTCAATAATGATCTCTCATTCCATGGAAAAATGAGAGAGAGAGAGAAGTGGGGAGAGAGAGAGAGAGAGAGAGAGAGAGAGAGAAAGGCTAATTTTTTTCTTTTTGAAAAAAATAAAACACTGACACAAAAAACCCAAGCCCTAAATCAAAACAAGTTAGCAAACATACACAGCTGGTTCTGTTACCTGAACTTAATGTATGATTCCCCAAGTTTCATGAGTACAATAGAGTCTGAAAGATATTATATTTCAGCTTCCTATCAGATTTGCATTCAGCTGTGTTGTGGTTCCCTTTCAGATTCCCTCCCGTGTCCTCCTTAGCATTAGACCATTGGTGCTTCACCATCGAAGGAATGTTACATCTTTTAGATATTGCTACAGACAAGAAGACATAAATGAGAGTTAATAACCCTCAAATGTGCCTATTTCCCTTTCCTATAAATTAAAGCATGCTTTCCTACTGAATTTTGCAAGAAGGAAAACAGACTCCCTCCTGCTGATGTGAGGAAGCAGTGCTAAATCTCCCTCAAGATTCACTTTGGCTTCTTACAGCTGTATGTTAGTACCTTTTTATATGCAATTTTACTTCATTTAGTCTTTAAGGTTGTGCCTGAGGTTAGTTTAAAAGGTTAGTTAAATGTTAATGGATGTTAATGCTGCAATTAAATTGTTAAATCAATTGAAAACTGTGGCTCCATCTCTATCTGCGTTAGTGCCGGCCTGAGCTGCATTGGCGTATAAATTAAAAGCTGTAAATCTAGTGAAGTCTAATTAGAGACCAAATTTCTCATTTATCTTATTTTCACAGGACTGTAAGCACTGATAGATAATCAACGAAGGGCTAAAACTTTTTAACATTAAAAAACTATTTTATCTATTTCAGGATTCAGGTGACTGATTATAATTCAGATCCAATTACTGTAAAAGGTCATATGTGAAATGAAGTTCTTTCAGACACTCTAAGTTTTATTTTAGAAGTTTGCATACAACCCACTACCATCCCTATCCCCAAAAGCAAATATAAATACATTATTCAAGACCTACTTTAATGGCATCTTAGAGTAACCTTGGCGCTAAACAGTGTCTTTAATAGACAACTACATTAACTGAAAGGAGTAAAAACGGATTTGGATGCTTTGTGGGAAATTCTTCAGGGAGTAAAATTAAGCTTTCATGGGTGTCTAAGGTGACAACTATTCATTGTTGTTTCAAATTGGCTGTTGCCATCTTGCTTTACCCAGTGTCTAAGAACATGTGCATATAAAGAGTTCAAATGAAAGGATTTGTCAAACTTAATCCTCCTCAGTTCACCATTGCAGAACTATCCTGCTGAAATTATACTTTGTGTGACACAACGTTCTACAATATTTGATGATAATACTTTTTAGAGAATTCATTTTCCCTGTTTTATAAGTTCTGGCAGAAAATTATGTGCCAACTGTAGTTTTTGATATTATACAAATAATATTATACAAATTAAGACAAAATTTCTTAATTTGCACCTTCTCAACAAAATGAAAAATTGTCTAAAAGGTAGGAACAGGCAGAGATTCTGGTTTGCAAAGCTGTTCCTTTGGTGATACTATTATGTTAAAGATCTTAAGAAAAGTGATTTTTTTTGAATGTTAATTTCTAAAATAAAATTTTCTGCCAAGAAAAGTACTACTATAGAACTAGTCAAACATGGATATTCCATGAGAAGGTTTCACTCCTCAGATGAGATAACCCATGCCCTTCCTGGGATTCTAAGTCGAGTTCCACCACTGATTAAACCATAGAAGAACATCACAGAGTGAATTGCTGAGCAGAATAAATGTTCTGAACTTTTTGCTTTCTTAATATTGCTGTGAATTCCTATATCCTTAACTTCTTGATCACAAACACTGTAGTAAAAAGGCCACATTAGGTTACCTGTCCCCTGAGGAAAATGAACAAAATGTTTTCCTTTTTCATCCTTAAAGGAGCACTGAGTTCCTGACGAGTCTGTTTCTTTTCTTTTTCTTCTTCTTTCTCTCTCTCTCTCTCTCTCTTTTTTTTTTTTTTGCAAGCATTCTAAGCTCAAAATCTAACTCACCATGGCCAACTGAACAAAATCAGTCTGAATTCATAAATTGTGATGATTTTCGAGAGGAGTGGCCTGCAAGATATCAACCAGAGACTTTATACTTACATTGAAATGGTGCAGATAGTTTTTCATTAAAGCAGAAAGTAAGAAGCCCACTCTCTCTCTTAAGATCAATACCAAAAGCAGTGACGAAACACACTATCTTGGCTTTATTTTGTTCTTTCCCTCAGCTTGTAGAAAGATTCTGGGAAATTTTGAGTACTAGGATGGAATCATAGTTGTCCATAGTCCCCAATCTTATGGGAGCAAGATTATTTATTTACTTATTTATTTTAATATTCTAGTAGGGATAGGCAACTTTCTACTATGGCTTAATGATCTCTGACAGATCTAAAGCTGAAACTTAAAATCATGCTTTTAAAATAAATTCTTTTGATTCACACTTTTTCCTCCCAACACAGACACCTTTAATGTTCCACAAGTCACTAATGTGTCAACATGGAGCTACTTCAGCTCCTATGCCAGGGTTGGTGGAGAACACAGGTGGGGGTGATTGGCAGCTGGAGAAGTTGTGGGGGCCTGAACAAGGATCACTCCCATTGGAGGAAGACTGGAGCAGGCAGAGCTTCAGAACCTCAGCACTGGAGGTAGCAAGTAATGAAGCTCAAACCTGGTCTTCCACACATGTTCCATGGTATCTGGCAGGTCTGTTACACTTTCCCAGCTGACTTTTTCCTCATTGCTTTCCTTGCTTTTATTAATCCACATTCCCACAGTTTAAAGTTTTGTTTGCAGTGAATGTTTGCTCTTTTAACCTCCTATATGATTCATGATCCCCAAATTCCTATATCTAAAAACTTTATCACCATTTGTACTTAGACTCATTGATTCATTGACTCACTTATTTATTAATTCATTGTCAAAAGTCAACAAAATGCCAACCACTGTACCAGGCATTAGAATTTAAAAGTAAAGAACATAAACTGCTTAGCCCTTTCGCATTTATAAACTAGGGGGGGATATAAACAACAACAAAACAGAACAAATAGAAATCTAATGTAATTTCAAAAAGAGATAAGAAACATTTAAATGAGAAGAGAAACTATTTGTATATTGGTTCAAGTCTAGAAACCTAGACATCTATTTCTTTTACCCACTGTCCCTCCAGTCCTGTCTTTGGCATCTGTACTTCATTATGATCTCTGAGGTATAGGCTCATATTAAAAGACCATTTTATAGAGAAGAAACCGATTCTCAGTGGAGTTCAGTGAATTGTCACCAATGAAACAACCAGTCAATAGTGGAGCCAAGGTTCACAAAACTTCTAACACCCATCTTCTCTTTTCTCTCCCTGCCTCAGAAGGGGACCTGCAATGGGGACAAGAAGGTCAGTGAGTTTCCTATATTTTTTGCACCCTGAAAGTTCCCTTGACTCACCAAATTTACCCTATCTTTCCTTGTAATTTCTACTCAGAGCTGGGCATTACTTTCCACAACAATTATTGTGGCAGTGTGTTCTCTGTTACACACTTTCTTCTGCATCGCTTTACAAGTATTCTTTCATCATTTCATGTCTGTCCTGCTACATGGCTACATAATAAGGCCCTAAATCAAAGAAGCCAAGTCATCTGATTCCATGTATAGTGTTGGTACTCAATAAATGCTTCCTTCCTAGATTTCATCCTTTACTGATGCCGTAAACAAGAAATCAGTGGAAAAATTGAATCAAAGTGAGAAATTGCTTGATATAATATTGAATATTTTATAAACTGGGGGAATAAAGGAGATCACTGTAAATCTAAAGAACAGGTAGATTTTGGTTGATGAAGAAGAGAAAGGGGGAAGGTGAATTAAAGAAGTCTCAAAGATGACAATGAATTTGAGCATCAGGATGACCTTAAGAGAGCTAGGGGGTTTTTTTACAATTTTTTAAAATTTTTAATTTTTTAATTTTTAAAATTTGTCCTAATTAGTTATACATGACAGTAGAATGAATGTTAATAAATCATACATAAATGCAGTATAATTTTTCATTTTTCTGATTGTACATATTGTAGGATCATATCAGTCATGCTGTTATATATGTAAATGAGGTAATAATGTCTGACTCTACTATCCTGCCTACCCCGGTTCCTCTTCCCTTCCCTTCATCCCCCTCTACCTAATTTAAAGGACTCTATTCTTCCCTAGCACCCCCCAACACACAAACATATTGTGAATTAGCATCCACATATCAGAGAAAACATTCGGCCTTCGGTTTTTTGAGTTTGGCTTATTTTACGTAGCATGATATTGTTATGGATGTGTTTATGCACCAAAGATATATCATGTACTTATCAGATGTCACAGTCTCCCTGTCATAAACAATGGTGACTGAAATGAATATGGTGCTCTTCTCACATAGCTAACAGGGTAGCTAGGGAAAACAGAGAAGCTAAAAAGCAGCACAAAATACAGTGGAAAATACATTTGATGGAAGTTCACAGGAGCACATAACTTTTGAGGAGGAAGGATCAAAAGAATCTTTCTAAAGAAAATGCTGTTTGACACCTGAGGAATGATTAGTGGAAAATCAATCCTGGAAAATCTAGGTTAGACTAACTAGGTGGTACTAACAAAATGTGAGTTAGAGGAAGAAGAGAGAGCAAAAGAAGAAGAGTGGAAGAAGGAGAAAGAAGAGAAACAGGATGGGGAGAAATTAGGAGGTGAAATAAGAACTATTGTTGAGGAAACACATAGGAATCCAAAAGGACGAAATGTGGAGAACATTTATTAAAAGGGAATGGTCCTAAGGAGGAAGCCTGAGTCTGTCCTATAAAAGTGAGAGCCTAGTTTACAACTTGATTCTCCTTATGATCCACCTTCTGTTTGGAACTTCTTGCCATAGCAGCTGTAGTACTGTACTCTTCATTTTCCTCTTAATTTTCTTTACATTGCTGGGACTTGATCCATCTTCTCATACCTTTCTAAAACCCACAGTGTTTCTTCAGGGTATGCCATTGATCCTGAAGTCCTTCAGAAAACTCATCTAAATTCTTGCCATTTGCCACCATCTTTGGATTCTTGTCGGCAGAAGTGGAAATGCTGACCT
Source organism: Sciurus vulgaris (assembly GCF_902686455.1). Taxonomy (NCBI): domain Eukaryota; kingdom Metazoa; phylum Chordata; class Mammalia; order Rodentia; family Sciuridae; genus Sciurus; species Sciurus vulgaris. The sequence goes on along the minus strand of NC_136462.1, from coordinate 138,258,979 downwards.
AAATGACTTTGGAAATGAGTGGAGTCTGTAAAGCTAAATAAACTGTATGTAAGCACTGTGCTCTAGAAGAGAAAGTTGTTTCCTGTGGAGGTGGGCACCAATTCTGATACCATTGTACACATCTGCTGAAACAGAACAATTAGATTTGTCATTATACAAATAAGCAGGGGAGGAGTCTAGAAGGATCCATGTGGCAGTAAATTAGAATTTGAGACATCATATGAACTTATATTCACTTAGTATAGATACAGATGATTGCCTATAAAATATTATAGCTATGTCCATGTACATGAATTAATATACACTCATGTTTCCTTGCTCATCATCTAAGAGGACCTAGAAGTCACAGTAGTCCAGTAGCAATGACTGTACCTAGTGCGTAGATGGTTTTTTTAAATGTCATGTTCTAATAAAAGAAACCAAGTCTCCTTGAAGAAATGACCAATTCTAGTATAAGTGTGTGTGTATATATATATATATGTGCATATATATGTACATATATGTGTGCATATATATATATAGTGTGTATACACACACATACAATGAACCCTAAGCATCTTATAATGCAAAAATATAAGGAAGAAACTAACCAAAGTAAATCAAACAAATATCCCCCCAACACACACACACACACACACACAATGATGAGAGTTGTCAAAGGTACACAGTAATCAATGGAAAGAGTTCCCAATGACCCAAGCTGGAATAATTTGATCAAAAAGTTAAAGTTATCCTTGGTTATAATTTAAATTTTTTTAAATTTCTAAGTCAATACTGTTATAAATAAATAAATGAATTAATAAATATTTGGGTAAATAAATATTATATGCAGAAGAATTCCAAACAATTTACTTTGTTACTCTCAAGGAGGGGAAACATGCACAGTTCCACACTGCCCACTGAGCTGTACACAGTGACTTCCTTCCAAAGAGCACAGGATGGAAGGGGATTTGAGATAACTTTAGAGTAGAGACACCTGACACTATCTCAGCCAAGTCATCAAAGTTAATATCATCAGTGAATGATATTAATATGATTATCACAAATATGATAATCATATTCATCATATGCACCCTTGGAAGGAATTGAGTTGAATGGTACTTCATCTATGGTCTTCATTCCAAAGACACAGAATCCTGGTGTTTTCATGAGGACAGCATCAAACAAATCCCAGTAAACTGACATTCTACAACATATCTGACCAGTGCTCCTCAAAACTGTCAAGGTCATCGAAACAAGGTTGAGTCTGAGAATCTTAACAGCTAAGACAAACCAAAAGAACCATGACAACTAAACGTATTATTCTGGATGGATGCTTGGAAGAGAAAAACAAAAGACATTGAGTGAAAATTAACAAAGTCTAAATAAACTATGAATGTTAGTTATGAATTTATTAACGTTTGCTCTTTAACAAATGTACCACAGCTATCCAAGGTCTTAAGCACAGAGAAACTGGGTACAGGATATATGGCAACCTCCTTCATTATCTTCATACTTTTCTGTAAAACAATTTAAAAAGTAAAGTTAAATTTAAAAAATTACATTCTGAATCCCAACTCTGTTCTGAGCATAAACCCAAACTTTTAAGTGCTTGCTCATCTGTTCCAGTGGGATGTTTTGCAGGAACTACAAATCAGGTTGTTCAAATTCATCTTTTTGAGCATCAGTCAACTAGGTGTCATGATTTCTCTATCACAGGTACCTCACCATAATGTTATATTCCAGCCAGTCCAGAAACTTGACAGTTGTCATTTTTATTTATTTATTCATTTTTATTTTTACAGACGGCATTTTGATTCATTGTACACAAATGAGGTGCATCTTTTCGTTTCTATGGTTGTACATAAGGTAGATTCATAACATTCGTGTAATCATACATGTACATAGGGTAATGATGTCTGTCTCATTCCACCATCTTTCATACTCCTGCCCCCTCCTCCCTCTCATTTCCCTTTCCATAATCTAAAGTTCCTCCTGTCTTTTGTTTCTCCCTTTTTCAACCCCACTGACATCAGATGCCTTATGTATGTATGTATGTATATACATATATATATGCACACATATATATAATTTGTTGGTTTCTATAGTGACTAGGATTTATCTCCTTTCTGATTTTCACTGTCCACATTGTTGTTGAGACACACATAGATTTTTTGTGTATTTAAAGAATTTTCAAAATGCCATCATTTCTGTTAGTATGTCCCAGTGCCTAACTAGTGTTGCCAGTGCACAATTCCTACCATGTATTCTTCTAAAAGTTTGGAAGAGGCTATTCCCTGTTTGACATAATCAATTAAAACCTCTCAGCTTGGTATTTAAGGTCCTTTGTGTTGTATCTCCAGTATTTTTTCCTATCCTCTTTTCCCTAATTTTTCTACAGAGCATCTCAGTTGCATTCTTACCACATCTTACAAGGTGTCTTAGCACATATCTTGCCTCCTTGAAACCTGTAAAAGTCTAGTGAATGCTAACTCTGTGTTAAGCAGTAATCACACATTTAAGTTCCAAAAGGAAGAGAACAGGTAAACTAACCTTTCCTGTTTCCAGAAAGGCTCCTTGCTGATTCCATATCTGCCTCATTGTCCTTCTACATAGTTCTCTCCTCCTGATTTTAGCTTTTGAAATCTATTTCTCCCTTAGCATCTATCCAGAGATACAGGCAGTTGGGTAATATGGGTGTTGGGTTAAAGCAGACCTTGGCTTAAAATCCGACTTTGCATTTTAATATTTATATAATTAGACAATCTATTTCTCCTCTAAGCATATAATTGCTCATCCATGAAAAGAGGATTTGCGATGAGTTATACAAAATGAAGTATTTAACATAAATTCCTGGATCACAAAGAGTTTTAAAATTTATTTTAAGATTCTTGCCTCAAGGTCAGCATCCAAGGAAGTCTGGTCTGAGGTCTCTGCCCATCATCCTTGGACTTCCTGGTGTTTTGTTTGGGTCTCCTGTACTATGCCTTTCAAGTTCCCTTATGTCATTCTTTCTTTCTTGAAAATAAAAATAATGATAGCTCTTCTTAATTTTTCTTTATTTTTTTTTCTTTAATTTTCAAAGACTTTTTTGAAAATTAAATGAGTTTACATGTATAGAACATTTGGAATAATACCTGGCATTTAATAATTGTTAAGTGCTTTTAATTAGTAAAACCATTATTATCTCATCTGCCAAGAGAAAGTAGTCAATGAGACTTATTTATCTCTATATTCCTCAAGTGATTAAGAAAAAAAAAAAAAAAATAAGGCCAAGTATATAGCAGCTGCACTATGAAGGCAGTAGAACAAATGGCCAGGAGCATAAACCATCAAGGTGTGGAGCATGTAAGGAGAAGACAGTTATTGAAGGGATCATATAGAAAGAAGAAACTAAAAAGTGTGAAATTGCTGCGAATGAGTTGTATTAAATAATGCACTCATTGTTGATACCTGATGAATATGACACTTAATGAGCGACACTAAATGTAACTTCATCCATAACCAAAGATACCTTACAGAGTAAGCTGTTATGGTTTGGATGTGAATTCCCCAAAAAGCTCATGTGTGAGATAATACAAGAACATTCAGAGGTGAAATGATTGGGTTATGAGAACCTTAACCCAATCAGTGAATTAATACCCTGGTAGAAATTAAGTGAGGGTTAACTAAAGGTATGTAGGGTGTGGCTGGAAGAGGTGGGTCATTGGGGCTTGCCTTTGGGGCATATGTTTGGTAAACTGAACTTAGTCTCTCTCTGCTTTCAGATCATCATATGAACTGCTTCCCTCCACCACACTCTTCTACCCTTATGTTCTTGCCTCCATTCAGTTCACAAGTAATGGAATCATCAGTCTACGGATGGAGACCTCTGAAACTGTGAGTCCCCAAATAAACTTTTTCTTCTCTAAAATTGTTCTTGCCAAATCTTTAGTCACAGCAGCAAAAAAGGTGGCTAAAACAAGTTACTAAATAATGTTAGGCAATAAATCAATGTCCAACATGAAATATGAGATTATACTCTCCAAATTTTAAGTCTAAGTAAATGTTTACATAAGTTTTTACTTGATTTTAATTTTGATATTGTTGTTTTCAATTATGTTAATTGATTAAATAATTCATATTGGAAGTTTTGATGTAGACAATGATGGTATGTTTTAAAAACAATGCGCAATGCCCATATCATTTCAATATAAACATAAAATAAAATAGCTCATCATCTATGAAAGATCATTTTTCTCTTATGCAACATGAGCTAAAATGAACCATCCCAATAATGTTGCTGTGAATTTTCTGTCTTCCTACTTCATCTTTAACATCTTCTATCTGTGACCTTTGAAGATGGATAAAAGCCTTGAACAAAATTGCAATAGACTCTGTCCGTTAGACATATTATACATGAATTTTCTTTTTAGAAAGAGAAGTAAAGTGTGTGTGAGTGTTTCTTTTTATTTTTAATTAAGCAGAACTATAGAATTCCCCATACACTTTTGTGTGTATCATCTCTAATGAATCATTAGCATATTCTAAGTTCAGAGATAGAACCCAAGTTTTTCAGACCATTTAAGAAGAGAAAGGGACATCATTAGAAAAACCCAAGCCAGTTATGTAACTACCTTCAGCCTGCTCTGAAGTAGGTGACAGGAAGAATCCCATTACTTTTATGGGCTTGACCTGATCTCTCATAAAACTTTCCTCTGTGATTTCCCAATATAATGTTAATCCTGGAGACACCAAGAAAGGGAAATGAAACCCTTCCAGCTTGTATTTAAATTTGACCCCAAAGCACATGTTTATTGGCCTCATAAACTCAATGTTAAGATAGCATTCACTGGTCAGGAAAAGGGGCTGTGACAAAGGGTGATTTGTCACTAGTGATGACATCATTATTATCACTTACATCGTCACAAAATCTGTCTGTGCACCTTTTCTGCAAGGCAGCAACATATTATTCCAGGGAACAGTCAGTCACGTGACCCCTGTTAGCATTTCACCAAGACCCTATCAAAAGCAAATCTAAAAGGATCCAGCATCCCTAGAGGAGGAAAGCATTGATAAGCAGGTAACAAGACTATTAGAGGACAAGACGTATTTGCTAGGAAGCATGTCTTTTACTTAGCAGTTCTACCCTAGGATGTTAGACAGGTCTATGGGATTGGTTTTAGAATTTGAATATGTCGGTAATTTCTAGGTTCTTCTTTTCTTTCTTTCTTTCCTCCTGAAATGGTTTTCTAAAAAGCCAATATAGCTAGAAGATGGTGCGCAGGTCTTAGAGAATTGCAGCAGCCAAGTTTAGCTCACTACATCTAGGGTCTTATCATTAGCTCACACCCCCTCTGGATTACCAGAATATGGGGTCACATAATGAGCACCAGACAGGAGACACTAGGCCCCAAAATCATCACTTTATCTTAAAAGTTAGTCTGCAGCAAGGGTCTCACCACAGGCTACCCCAGAGAAAATTTTAGTGAGTAATTTTTCCTTCCTTCCTTCCTTCCTTCCTTCCTTCCTTCCTTCCTTCCTTCCTTCCTTCCTTCCTTCCTTCCTTCCTTCCTTCCTTCCTTCCTTCCTTCCTTCCTTCCTTCCTTCCTTCCTTCCTTCCTTCCTTCCTTCCTTCCTTCCTTCCTTCCTTCCTTCCTTCCTTCCTTCCTTCCTTCCTTCCTTCCTTCCTCTCTGCCTCCCTCCCTCCTGGTGCATACTTTCCCCACCCCCACTCCATCTTCTTTTGGCAGCCTGGGCCAAGTTTGTTGCTTGCAGCAGAAAGACTCAAACGTTTTCATGATCCGACTGTTTTCAAACAGGCTCAGCTCCTGTGAGCCTTACCAGCTGTGACTAATAGCAAAGAGAAGGGAGGAAGAAGCTTCTCGGGCCTGCAGGCTTCAGACAGGCAGGCTCTGGGGGAAACAAGAGAAAGCCATTAACTAACCACAGTGTTATCTTGATTCTTTCGGAGAAACGAGCCAGGGACGCCTAATGAACTAGCCTTAACGTTTCAAACTGAATGTGCCTCTGGGAACTCTACCAGAACAAACAGTGTGACAGATCAATGCTTGGTTCCTATATCAAGAGGAAAGGTTATTCGCTCCTCTAAGGAATTAGGGGATTAGTATATCTCTATGATATACTTTCACTCCTTTTAAAATTTAACTTTTCTTAGTATGGTAAGGGATAAGTAGTGGAAAGTGAATGGGAGGGTGGACCAAGGGGTGGGAGAATTATTTACACATACTGGTTTCACAGTTCACTTATAAATAGGAGAGACTCCTGTAAGATAGAAGAGCATTTCTTTTTGCACTTTCTAGATCATAGCTCAATTTTTTTGTTGTCGATGTTCCACACAGGTAGACATTTCAAATAAAAACATGCAGCCATCAATTCCTGAGCCTCAGACTGCTTGCAGGTCAAGGTGCAAGCATGCAGAGCTCGATTATTCAGTTCAAAAATCCCCATGTGGCTTCTAACCCAAGATTTTCAAAAGGTGACTGGGTTTCATAACCAAATACTCCAAGCTGCTCATTTTTGGGAAGGCTTAACTGTATCAGTTATTATTTTGAAGAACGAATGATTCTTGATATAAAGTGATGTGAAATATCAAGTTCTTACCTCTTCAGTTGATAACGAGAAAGATTGGCACACCGTAAGTGTCATCCATCAGGGAAACTAAGGGGAATGCCAATTGTACCCTGGCAAAAAACTGTTTTTGAATTCCTAAATTCAAAAGCAGAAAAAGAATAAGAAGGGGAAAAATGGTTCCAATCAATGTCCCAGCTCAGGAAGCCCTTGCTCAGGTCAGATTCACATGTGAATCTTACTTATCTTCCTTTGTCCTTACAGAGGACTTCCATTTGAATTAGGTTCACAGGGACTTTTTGGTAGTGCTAATTTCCAGCTAGCAGGATGCTCTGTTATTATGGCAATTTAGATTTAATAAACTAATAAACCTCCTGGTACTTATTCTCCCCTAAAAACTCAAGTATTCTTTGGGAACCACAATAGAAGAAGACCTTCAATGTAAGAAAGATTTATCCATGAGGAATTACCCCAAACACACCTCTTTCCCACCTTTTATTCATCAACTTGCCTGCCTACTGGCAAAGATCATTAAATAGTGCTATATGCATTTAAGTGTGTATGAACACTTGACTCTTTCAAAGCCTTAAAAAACTGCATGCTTTGACTTAGCACATCATATTTCAATAATATTTTTAAGAAAAAATCAAGGATGCATGCAAAATTTTATCTAAACTAGACTTTGTTACAACCATAATATTGTTAGAATATACTTCTCCAAACTTATTTTTATGTCTCACCCATGTCAGAAAATCGGTGTCTTAGAAAGCATCTCTTTTACATAACAAAATAAATACTAAGGAAATCAGTTCTTTGTATAAAATGAAACTGGGAAATTCAGGTAACTCTCACTTGAATTTTTATACTACACTGGTATACTTGACTGTCACAACAAAATACCACAGACTGGTTAACAGCAGAAATTTATTCCCTGTATTTCTGGAAGCTGGGAAGTCCAAGATCAAGGAACTGACAAGCTAGGTTTCATTTTGAGGTCTCTTTTTATGACTTGAGGGTGGTGCCATCTTGCTGTGTGTTCATATCATCTGGGGTGTGGTGGAGTTAAAGACAGGGAGGGAGAAGAGACGAAGAAGGAGGAATAGGGGGAGTATGAGCCCTCTGGAGCTCTCTGTCACCTCTTCTTATAAGGACACCAATCCTATTAGGTCAGAGCCCCATTTATATGACTTTATTTAACCTTAATTATTGTACATCCTTAGAGACTCTATTTCCACATGCATTCACACTGGGTATAGGGTTCAACATACGAATTTGGGAAGAGAAACACACATTGAGTCCACAACATGAGTTTCCTGATTAGTGGAAATTTTTGTTAATGATAGATCCTTTAAATAAGTAGCTCAAATACATTTTGCTGAGTCTCAACGAAGATTGTATAATTAGACCAAAGATACATTACCAACAACCTGATGAAAGTTTTCCCTATTGCCTTTCACACATGCAGTCAGAAGACCTGCACCCTTAACTAAGAAGTCAGAAGTCAGTCAGCCTTAACTAGCTGTGTGACCAGAAGCAAGACCTATAACCCTTGCCTATCTTGATTTCCACATCTTTAAAGAGAGATGATTAAACCAGATGTCATCTTAAATTACTTTTAGCTCTAAATTTTATGCTATTTCTTATAGCTCAATGTTCTCACACCTGTGATACAACTGTCAGAAATTATAATGTAGAACATACTGTATTTTTAAAAATTCATAGTTATAAAAATTGTATACACAGGTAAATTATGCATGTGTGCTTATTTTCTCACCAAGTTCTTTCAGGATTATTGTTATATTTAGTGAATAAAATATATAGAACTCACAAATTTGATTCTTGAGGTTGGAAGCTGATGGAATGAAATATAACTCAAATTTAAAGGAGAAATTGAATCCATATTTGGAATTTCAGGAAAAAAAAGCAGGAACAAGGAGGAACATTCCAGGAATATAATGTAATTCATTTTTATGGGTATAATATTAGAAAACATATTTCAAAATCTGAGTCTTGTTAATACTCTTTATATTAATATTTATTACCTAGCCATTTCCTCCATCTCTGCTGTAAAACAATGACTGTTCTGTCTAATGAGTTCCAAGTACCAATTATATAAACAAGTAGATAAGGATAAAAAAGGAGGGGGAAAGTAAAAAGTATAAATATCAGATTTTAATTCAACAGGTCTTCAAAAGTTAGAGGTTATCAACTTTTGTTTGACCCTTGGGTTATTCTTCAGTCAGCTAGATTTATAAGAGAACAGGCCACTGATGGGAGTGTTAGAGGATTCAAGGACAGCAAACCCCACCATGGCTTGTAATTCAGTAGTGGGTGCAACCACCCCTGCAGTCAAGAGTCTAGAAAGCATTCCAATAGTCTTAGAGACCAAAATTTCCATTCAAGTGTTTAGTGTTTTAATAGGTAATTACTTCGAGAGACACTGATTAGACAATTGTCATTAATATACCCCACTAGGCAGAGATGGCTCAGCTCTACAAGGCTGTCTCGGCTTATCTTTCCATGTAATATTTAAAAATGTTTAATAAATCTGTTAAACCCTGTTTGTTACTGCCTCCCATCATTACCTGGTATGCGATCAAATATCTGGTCCCAACTTTCTCCAAGCTAGATCCTATGTAATTTTAAGTTATCCTAGGCTATATTGGATTTTTAGAGCTTAAGAATTGGAATCAATGAGGACAAAAGCATAGCACCTTTATAATGGGTAACTAAGTTAATTTTAAGAATGAGGAAACATCCAAAATCATGTTCTCAAGTAAAGTTCTGCACAATGAAGTTTTATCTGGATAATTATCCAGAGAAATGAGACTGGGTAGATAACTAATTTGGACAGGCCCAAGCAGAGGCACAAAATCTGTCATTTAATTATCTGATTATGTTATCTGCACAACTTGCCATCTTAATACATAATTGCCAGCCATGTTCTTGATTTTTAGAGTTCACAGAAATGACCATACATTACATGAAGACCCTGTAAAGTGGAGATTGGGTAAAAAATTGAGGCTTTGCAATCACACAGATGTGACTTCTTTCACCAGCTGTGCAATTGTCTGTCAGTTCTTCCCTCCTTGGCTATTGTTTTATATAGTTCTAGAGTTAAATACCTACAATGCCACCCATCCTCAAGTAAATTCTACACTTTCTTGGTGATATTATTCTACTTTATTTTTATCTTTGATGGTTATTACAAGCTGATATTTTAAGATGTGTCTATTTCAATGTATTTTATTAATTTTCTCTTTGCACACTAAAGTGTATGCTTTGTGAAAACACGACACAACTCTTTTCTTGCTTTGTTTTCTTCCGTTCCAATGCCTAGAATGGTGCTTGGTATAGTAAGTTCTTGGAATGTTTATTACAGTAGTTCTGATTGAGTGAATGAATGAACACATGACCAGAGTCATCTCATCTCTCATGTGGCAATGGCATTTCCTACCCCATAGGAGGAAAGTCCAATTTAAGCAATTTGTCTAAGAAGTGCCCAGGAAATGTATTCATTCTTTTCCCTTTCCCCTTTCCTGTGTTTATTTCCTGACTGCAATTAATGAAACAAATGAAAGTTTTGATGAATTGAACTTTTGACATCTTCTTCACTATTCCTTAATGCAAAAAGGCTAAACACATCTCCAGGAAATGGGCATGACTGGCACTCCTTTAATTTCCAGCAGCCTTTCTCCCTCCTTCTCCCAGCAAAACAATTGTTTGGACTCCGCAATACTTTTTGCCCCATGGCTGTCTATTTCTCTTGGTGGGTCTTCCTATGAGAGAGAGATACCTCTTTACTCTGTGTTTATGTGTGTTGTTTTTCTTTGTCTTTCTGCCTCCTTCTCTCTTTTTTGTAAGAGAAGATAATCAGGTTCTCAGGTTACTACTAAGTGTTCTAGTGGATGGAAAAAGGTTAACACATGAGGTCATTTCTGTGTGGCTGAACTTGTAGACACTGACATATCAGAGAGCATCTAAGGGAAATATTATAGGGGCCATCAAGGCCGCTTCAAATTTCCTGATTGCATATATTAAAACAGGATAAGCTCCAATTACTGTAGTACTTGCTTCAATATAATGGAGAATCGGACCTGGGTGTGGATTCTGATCTCTCTAAGAAAGTCAAGAAAGTCAAATATGAAAATAAAATTAACCACCTATAGTTGGAAGATCAGGAGAGTTAAGGAGCCCAGACCATTTCATAAGGGATAAGAAAAAAGTGTAACGAGAGTTCAGTGCAAGTTTCCAGCTTTTCACTAAATGCGGTGTGCACCTGAAATGCATAGCTTCGTATTTCTTTTTCCTGGTGATAAGTCAGATAAGACTCGCGGTAACTTAGCCTTAATGGTTTTAAACCTTTCTCTCTGTGACTGTAAAGTGACCATTTACAAATTAGAGTGTGTTACTGACCGGAGATCCAGTTGCTTCTGGACCTGTCTATAGGGGTAGGACTTCCAGTTAAAACAACAGCCGACTAGTGCACAACGTTTCCTACAGTCTATAGGACAGGAGTTGTACCCAAAGACAGCTGCTTACAACAGCTGTCTACTCGCACAGCCATCTTAAGGGAGAATGATTAATGAACTCACTTGGGCAGTGAGGAGCCCAGTTCACTGATCCATAGTTGCAGCACAGGTATTGATGTGAAACTAATGAGAAATTTGATGCTCAAATTTGAATGTTTATTCCAATTACCAACCAACAGATCCAATTTTTTTAAAGGCTTAAAGCATTAACCTTTTGTTAGGAATGGGCGATGTCAAACTGTGGTTTTATGCTCTGTGCTAGAACTTGCAGACCAGAGTGATTGGAGTCTGCTTTCACCAGTGGTACTCCTCTTGTGAGGAGTTTTTTAAAAATTTCACATTAAGTTTTTAGCCAAAGAAAGAATGAAGTACCTGTCAGGAGCTTGTCATACTGGCAGCTACTTAGCACTAAACACATGGTTTGTTGAGGAGTCCTTCCCAAATGAATTAATACGATCTCATGTTGAAAATGGCTCAGTGTGGGGTCCAGAATAATGGTGCTGGAATGGTAGGTCTTTGTAGGCTTACCACCAGAAAACTCAAAGTAGTAAACCCTGACTTTCACTCTTTAAGAGGAATATTTACCAACCTGACTCTCCAACTGAAAAAGGACAAACCCAGTAAAGACTGAAAAATCATGAAATTTACTTAAAACATTGAAGAAATATAAACTAGAGAAGAGATGACTGTGAATGAGTTACACCAAATATATTGCAGATCTCCAGTGTGCCTGTGTTGAACACCTGTGTTGAATATCTATTGCCTGAACCTGTCTGGCATCCTCTGTACATACTGCTAATCAAATAGAACTCTGTTTCACACCAGCCAGGACAGGACTGATGTTTTAGACTTTAATATGAGAATCAAGAGCACTTCAAACTGAACAGAATCAATGGGAGAGATGAAATTTCTTTACCAGTCCAAAGTGTGAGAGATCAGAATCCTTGCATACTTACCTCTGTCTCCACCTGGTTCATTCCTTCAGTCTCTGCTTTTCTGTGTCTGGGAGGTGAGGCCTTTCCTGACCACTCATGACAAATACAGCTCCTGCCATCACTCTGTACATCACAGCATCCTCTTCTGCCTAAATTTTCTCCACTTGACTTCCTACATTTTCACTTATTTGTTTGCTTATTTTACCTCTATACCTAATCCAGGATGTGAGGTCCACAAAAGAAGTGACTTTCATTTGTTTACTGCTGTATCCCTAGCAACTAGATGGGTGCCTTAGCTCATCATTGATTCTCAATGGTTGATTAAATAAGGGGATGCTTTCATTATAATAATATTATGATGTCCTATGGAAAAATAGTAGAATCAGTTAACTATATCTCCTTAATACAGAAATAGTTTCAGTGATCACAGTTTTTTAGGATTAATTTTAGCAAAATGTAAGGAAGAAGTTCATATTGGATCAATCAAAATGAAGCAAAGTAATGGGTTTCTTCTTGACATGGGTTGTTCTTTGATAGAAGAAGTCTCAGTCCTTGTGTGCATCTATCAGGAAAACGGGAGAGATTTATGAATCATACTGAAGGGAGACATGGCCACTTCTGAGGTCCTTCCAAATTTCATGTAGTGTACCTATTTCTTCAGAAACTGAGTGTCGCTGTTAAAGATTTATGTTGTTTCATTAAAGCCATCGATCGAGCTCTGCCCACAGGCTTCAAGGAGGTTCTGGTAGGATGCAAGCCAGTGTCTTTTGGGGGGATAATGCTAAGACTATGCCTATTACCATTTGTGGCAGGCCCTACTAATGGAAGTGTCAGTGTGATTTGGGCATACTTTTGCCATGGAGTGATTGAGGTTATCGCAGTATGTAAGCTATATTCTCAAAGCCAGGATCCTTTCAAAGCAAAGGGGAATATTCCAGGCTATTAGAATGTCATTTAGGAAATGGCAACTTTATTGCTTGAAATGGGGCCGTGATGTGCAGAAAGAGTTAAATGCTCTTCCAGAGGAGACTGACTCTAAGCCAGGATATGGCATTAAGCACAGAGAAAATTGGGCAGAATAATCCCTTTAGACTCTTTAAGGTGCTGAGCTGACATTTTGATATGCTGCAAGTTGGCAAGTCAACATTTCATAGTTTATCTTCAGATGCCACATTTTAAAAGTCTTATTTCCCTCTTCCAAAAAGACTATACCTGCAACTACCTTAAGCCATATCTATACAAAATTGGATATCTTTTTCTGTTAGTTCAATAAAGGGAAAACTTAATATCCCAAATTTTGTGGGAAAAAAGAACCCCATTTCTGCTTCAAACTCACCCTTAAATTTCATCATAGTTATAGAAATTTTGTAAGGGCAATAAATTAGAAAATGATAGCAAGATGTGAAGTGTTACAGAGTTGGTGCTATTGAAAATAAATTTAATATATGGTTGAAGTATGAGTTTTAAAATCAGTTGGGGCTATTTTATGAGGTTTGATTATAAATGTCAAAATATAATTCTTTTTTTCTGTTCTTAATCAGACAGGCTACAGAGAATGTTTCCCTGCTGGGATTTCCAAATTTAATTGAAAGAGAGTTTTCAAATCTAACTATTGTGTTGTGATAGCTAAAGGAAGATAAGTCACTGTAGGGTTAGAAATGAGAGAAGGAGTATGAAAATTATGATACATGTGATAGTCATAATAAAGAATCAGTAAAATCAGTTTATAAGTCAACCATACCTTCATTGTCCTTCCTTTTCAGGTAAATATATGTTCCCCAGAGAGCCTTTCCCATCCTTCAGCCTAAATTTCTTCTCTTATGTACCTGGTGGCTCAGCACAAGAAGAAAGACCTTTCTAGAGCCACCCTCCTTCCTAGCTTGGCCTGTGAGCTCCATGAGGTCTGGGATGTGTCTACCCTATTTAAGTATATTCAGGCCTTGAAATAAATTAAGTGCCCAGAAAACATTTGCTGAATATATCATCAGACTCGAGACTACTGTACAAGGTTCCCATGCAATGATTCTCCAACTGGAACCCTGACACCCCAACGATTGAAACTCACTCTAAACCACATCCTGCTGGGACACAGCAAGGCTCTAGTCTCCTCCAGCTAGTACCTTTTCCTGCAGAAATGAAATGTAATGAAAGTGCTCAGTACCATACTAGCATCTGTCACAAGTTCCATAGCATTCTAAGAGCTGCTTGCTAGTGTAAGTGTGCTCATCAGCTATTGGCTCAAAGCAGCTTTGTTTATGAGGGAACACAACTGCCTCCAGTTGGCAAATGAGAAATGTTTAGGTCTGAGGGACTGTGGCTTCTCCAAGGACTTACTAGTGACACTCATGTAGGGTGGTAATATTGCTAACTCTGCTCATCAAGTAAACTGTAAGCAGCCCAGGAAGCACAGCACAGCAAAAGACCACAGCCTCGTCAATCTGTAGCAGAGAATCTTCTGCTTCTGATAGCAAGAACAGTATTTATGAACAATTTTTATGTTCAATTTTTTAGGCATCAAATAATGATGAAAAGACACCAGGCTGGAGAAAACTTATCTGGACAATTGTCTAATATATATGCAAAAGTATCAATACTAATATTCACTCTATTTCTTCAAAACAATGGTTTATGAGGAGGTGGGTATATGTTTCAGTGGTAGAGTGCTTGCCTTACTTAGTTCAATTCCCAGCCTGACCCCAAAACCTGAAAGCAAACAAACAATTGGATATAATTATTAAAATACAAAATTCTGATTGCCGCCAATATCCTTTTGTCTTAGAAGTTATTTGCTACTGGAAAGATGCTCCTATTTTTATTTCCCCTCTTTCCCATGCCTAATATGTGCATGTATGTGGTGTTTCCAGATTTGAAAGGCTTCCTCTGCCTTTGTAGTGTGTGCATGTGTGCGAGCGCTCTCTCTCTCTCTCTCTCTCTCTCTCTCTCTCTCTCACACACACACACACACACACACACACACACACATACACACATACCCTTGAAATAAAGTGCCTGATCCCTGCTTTGGTTTTCGGCCCTCTGCTGGGTCAGGGGTCTCCCTCTGAGGAGTTTCCCTGCGCACCAGCAGTCATGCGGAACCTGTTTGCTGCGTTCAGCCTGCACACTTGAAAGGGAGTGCCATGGAGATGCTCTGACCCGCCTGGCCTTGCAGCCAAAGGGAGCCCTGTGGGGGAGCACCTGGAGGGGGTGTTTCTCCTGTTGGTCGCATCATGGTTGTTCACTTCAGTGGCTCTGTTTTAAGGGTATTCTTGTATTCTTTACTGACCATTGGAAAAGACGGTTGTTTCCTTGCCCTAGCTTCAGAGGGATTAAACCCTTCACCTTGACTTCTCTTAGGAAGCAAAACTAGGGGAAGAAGAGGAGCAGGGCTGAAAGATATAACAAAAGGCCCCGGATGCTCTTATCACATGGGTAATTATTGTGTTGGCAAACGCAGAATGTTGGGAGGCAGCGAGCTTACTGCACAAGGGGATTTCTACTTTACATTATTTGACTTTTCTTTTACATAGAGGGAGTTTTCAAGTAGCTATGCATTTCTAGCTTTGTGGGTCAGGAACCTTGTCACCAAACAT
This sequence comes from Sciurus vulgaris, assembly GCF_902686455.1. Taxonomy (NCBI): domain Eukaryota; kingdom Metazoa; phylum Chordata; class Mammalia; order Rodentia; family Sciuridae; genus Sciurus; species Sciurus vulgaris. The sequence goes on along the minus strand of NC_136462.1, from coordinate 138,243,373 downwards.
GCTATTTCTGAAAATCATGTCCTGCTGAAAGGAAGACAACTAACATAACTTTACAATTATGGATAAATCTAAGAAAAATCAGTGATCTTTGTATGATATTGAACAAGAAGTACAGAACTGACTAATGGCATGTTTACAATAGAGATAAATGCTAACATTTTTTATACGCTTGGTTCTCATGGGAAATACATATTTAGTGTTATTATTTTTATTTGGCTTTACCAATTCAGTCATAGCTTCAAAAATACCTCTTAGAAATGTTAAAAAAAAATTAGCTGTTAACCTTGGAGGAAAGATCCAATATCTTACATACATAGCAGCTCTGATCATTATAGGCCACATTTCCTTTTCATGTTTTGGAGAGATGAGTTAAATTTTGAAAGGGAAGCTTTCTATTTGAGCTATGTGAACAAAGGCAAGTTTGTGTACTCCCAGGATGGCCCAGGGGATTTCTGCTAAAAGAGATGAAATGATTGTGGTGAAATCAAACTACCTCCGCAGCGCCTTTGTCCAGTTCTTCATTCTCTCGGGGGCTCTCCTTTTGCCTGGGAAAAAGTCGGGCAGTGGTCAAATAGAGGTGGATCAAATGTCGCAGGGATGAATATGCACACCCACCTCCTCAGGTCTGGACTGCGATAAAAATAGACAAAGCCCTGGCGAGAACCACTTTCACAATCCTGAGATGTTATTGTTACTATGATTATAAGCTTTAAGCCCTTAAAACATGTTCATGGTGACTTTGGCCTGATTTCCCTCCTCAGTGAAGACAGTAATCTGAAAGATGGGGCTCTTCTCCTATCTACCTGTATCTTGTGAAAGGGTACCAACATGACAAAAATCACAGAATCCATTTTTTTGTTTATATAGTCTGATGGAGTTGCTGGTTACACAACACATTGAATTCAGAAATCAATGAAACTTCTACTTCAGAGCTATGATGAACTGATAATAATTTAGGAAAACAAACAAACAAGAAACAGGCAGAACAAGAGTCTTTTACTGCATGACTTGTAAAAGCTTCTGTGCCTGGGATGGAAGGATGTAGCACATCTTATACACAACTTAAGGCAGGGAGTAATGTTGCCCCTCACAGGCTGAGGGGATAGTCCTCAAGACCAGGGAAGAGTTGTTGGGCTACCTTGCCCAAGGGATTAACAAACTCAAAGGCATCTTCCTTAGCAAATGGACCCTAAAATACCAGTTCAAATGAATTTGTGTTTGGACCTGACTACATATCAGAATAAATCTCCAACTAGCCACCCAGTTCACCAACTTATCAGTAACATGTGGCCAATTTTAACTTGTGGCTGGAAGTTGAAACCATGTGAAATCCTGTGGCTAACGTCATTTCCACCAGAAAAGCTTGAACAGCGAAGTGACATGGAAATGAAGAATTCTCAGCAGTGTTTGTTTCCAAGTTTGGACATGAGGGTGGGTAATATGAATGGACTAAAGTAGCAAACTGTTATACACAGAGCTCTGGAAGAGGAAATGTTGAGGTTTCCTTTTCTCTGAAAAATGTTCTCTCTTGATTTGTGGAACTTTAGTGACTGGAAAAGAATATTTCTGAGAAGAAGCAGAGAATAGATGATAGAGGATCCCTCGCTCCCTCCTAAGCATCACCCTCACTGTCAAGAGTTACTATTCTCTTTAGTAGATTTACTACACATGTTGGTTTCAGACTTCACCCCACATTGGTGCAACTGGGATAATCATTTCCATTTAAAAGATAATGTAAATGAGGCTCTGAGTGATTTCAAACATCAAACCAACAAAACTTCATAAACTCACATCTTTCTTTCTTGATCTGATACTGCTTCACAAATGGGACTTGAAATGTGCCCATACCTCCTCTCCATCCATCCCACTGAATTTAGAAACACTAGGTGAGAAAGTACATGTCTAGCTCCTCTCAGGCCTGGATGGAAGTCTATTCTTATCATCCCTCACAGCATTAGCTCTGCTGTTGGATGCGTGGCAAACGAGGCTTCTTTGCAACAGTTTGTTCTCGAGGTTGGTGGCCTCCAGTCAGGGCTTATCTGAAAGTTACTTCTCAGGAAAGGGGCCAGATCAATACAGTATTCTTTCAGACCTCTCTAAACCCAGCGGGGAAGGCAATCACCATAGTGCAGCTCCTTGCACCTTCTGGAGCAGATCAATATTCCGACAGCGCGAAGCTTTGTTCCTTCCCCAGCTTTAAGATGTTCTGCATGCTCTACATGATTGCTTAAAGGCTCGCTTTCCCTTCCCCCTGTACGACAGCACCGCTCCTGCCCTGATCTCCCTAATACTATCACTGTAATTGCCTTGACATGAAATAGCAGCACAAACCCAGTGCCCCAGCTTTGAGGTGTTTTATCTTTTTTTGAGCATCTCTATGAGTAAAGGGGGTTGATTTGGCTTTAATATGTAGCCAGAGCTTTAATGCAAACTTACACTTATTTACACTAGTTTGCGAAACCCACTGAGATGATTTTACCTATGGGAATCATATAGGGGACTGATTCAGGGGAGAGAGATGTAAGCTCCTAAGCCCAGGAATATTAGCTTAAACTTTATGCAGCTTGAAGCCCATTATACCTACCCCATACTGCCACAGCAATTGTCTTGGAAAGGCTCTGTGCCTTATTTACTTTTTAAGTGATGCTGGGCAAAATGAAATATTTATTTGACTATTTTCATCTAACATTCCATTAAGTAGTAAATAACGCAAAGGCTCAACAAATCCCATTTTCCAATTCTAATTTTTGTCATCGTTGCCTGCTAAGCAAAGTTATTGATACAGTCTGAATTTTTACCATATCCAGTTTTCTTCTTTTCTTCTCATATTTCCCATCTCTTCCCCCTGAAAATTGAAATATATTTTAAAATGTAGTTGTCCCTTGGTATCTATGGAGAATTGCTTTCAGGATCCCCTGCAGATAACAGAAATCTAAAAATACTCAAATCCCTTATGTAAAGTGGTATAGTGTCTGCATATAATCTACATCTAGTTTATCTTCTCCTATACTTTTAATCATCTCTAGTTGACTTATAATATCTAATACAATGTAAATGCAGTGTAAATAGTTGTTAAACTATATTCTTTAGGGAGTAATGACAATATTTTTCACCAATATTGGTTGAATTTGTAGATGTGGAACCCATGCATATGGAGGGCATTGCATCACAGTATTAAAAATAGAAGACTGAGCTGGGTGCGGTAACACATGCCTGTAATCCCAGTGGCTTGGGAGGCTGAGGCAGTAGGATCATGAGTTCAAAGCCAGAGTCAGCAACAACAAGGTGCTAAACACCTAGTGAGACCCTGTTTCTAAATAAAATACAAACATGGGCTGGGGATGTGGCTCAATGTTTGAGTTCAATTCCCAGTAAACCACCCCCCAACCTCCATCCCCCACCTCCATCCCCCACCCCCCCAAAAAATAACAACAACAACAAAAAAAAAAAAATAGAAGATTGAATGGAAATCCACTACTTGGCCTAAAGATGAAAAGTCAAGCACTTTAGTTTGCTTCCTCTTCACTTCTGTGGCTTCGTCTCCCACAACTTCACCTCCTTGCCCTGTGCCGAATCTGGAATTCCATTGTATTCTTTGTTGTCCTGAGTTGTCCTCTGGATTCCCTGCCCTTCTCCTCAAACACAGAACTCTTGTCCTTCCTTTTCTCCTCTAAATCCTTCTTGCCCATCAAGATCTAGTGTTGATCTCCACTCCCTTTGGGGACCCTTAAGGACTGGTTCAGCCTAATGTGTCCAAAAGGATCCCTGCAATACTACTGGTGAACACTCAGATTGCAGGATATTTGCTGCCCAAAACAGTTAAACTTCCAAAATTTGCAAATGATTGGTCTTTCTTAAATAATTGGGGTGAATTCTACATTACCTTTACTAATCTTATTCTTTCACTCACACAATGATGCATTTTTAAGGGTGATAAGGAAAAGCAGGGCTATGTGATCTAAATGCACCTCACCTGAAGCCTGTGCCACCTGACTCTGAGGTCACTAATGACTAACTGCTGCATGGTATTCAATACAGAAAGTGCATCATAACACTCCTAAAGAGATCATTTTGAATGACTGGGCATGGTGGTGCATGACTATAATTCCAGCAGCAGCAACACAGGAACCTGAGGCAGGAGGATCACAGCTTCAGCAACTTAGAGAGGCCCTGAGCAATTTAGTGAGACCCTATCTCCAAAAAAAAAAAAAAAAAAAAAAAAAAGAAGAAGAATAGAAAGGGCTGGGGAAGCGGCTCAGTGGTAAACCCCTCTCAGCTCCATACTGAATACTAAAAAAGAAAAAAAAAAACTGATTATTTTGATTAATTGAGTCATCCACAGGCTCAATATAACACCTTATGGATTTCATTAGGTTCATAAAAATATTTGTTAAAGTAATAATAATTTGTAGGTCATAGTCCTTCTTTACTAGAAATCACCCATATTTGTGATTCTACATGCACCGTAACCGTGAAAAACAAAATATCAAAAGAAAATATTTTGGAACATCTCCAGCATTGAAACTAATTAGATAAATTGTCACTTCATTTTAAAAATTTTTTTTATTTGTTGATTTTAGATATACATAATAGTACAATATATATTGGCATATTGTACATACAAGAGGTGCAACTCATTATAATTTTGATCCCATTCTTGTGGTTGAACATGATGTGGATTTACACTGGCCTTATATCCATATATGAACATAGGAAAGTTACCACTTTATTCTGTTTTTCCTATTCCCATCTCCCCTCCTCTTCCTGCATTCCCCTTTATCTAATCCCATGTACTTCTAAACTTCCCCTCCCTACTCTTACAGTAGATGTGCCAAGACAAAGTTGCTTTAGTTAGTTGTTTAATTTAATACCCCATCTATTTCAGGTTGAATATTTAAATACAGCTCCTGAATATGTTGGCCAGCTGAGATATATAATTAAAAAGTCTAGCTGAAATATTCTGATGCTTTAAGCGATTACGAATAGGTAGGGAAAGAAACTAGCTTGTCAGAAACTTGACTGTCTTCAGGGTAAGGAGGAAAGAATTGGTTTTACTCACTGAAGTGACTCAGAATGACAGGTGCACAACAATGAAATGATGTGAAATACAAAGGGTAACATTTATGCTATAGAGAGGTGAGGAAGAGGAGGGTGTTAACGTTGTACCATGGAGACATGAATATTGTGTTTGTGTTATTTTTCCTGCTTCCTACAGTTACAAAAAAAAGCTATAAGCTTTATTTTTACCCATTTTTTAAAAGTAAACTGATAGTCTGCTAGACTAGTACAATGAACCTACAATGACTCCTGACACTGATTAACTGCAGTTAAGGAAATTTTCAAGGATCTTTCAGAAAACTGCCCTTACTTCTGGCAGTATTAGCTCATGAAGGGTTCCTGAGATTAATCTTCTTCCCCATCAGCTGGCCTTAAATTTGGGGGCCCCTGTTAGCCATTCAGGCTTGATAATCTGCTAGACCAACTCACAGAACTCAGGAGAGCATTGTCTTTGGAGATTTTGTTCCCTTGCTCTTGTAAATGCATCATTTCTTTCTCATTGTTACTGGAATCTTTATGTTCTTTCTAGTTTCTTTTGTGAAATCTGCCCTGTGAGCATTCTTTCAGAGTGTGAAAGGATTTATACATTAATATAAGCGTGCAACCATATCTGTGGAAGAGAGAATATTTGATGAGCACATTACTAACCAGAACAGAAATGTACTGTTGAATCCTGAGTGTTAATGAGGCAGCTGGCAGTGGAAGGGACTCAGTAAGACAAACTTCATATCCTGCCCAGAGCACCCAGCAACCACTGCTTACTTCATTGCACAAAGTGGGTTTCAGGAGGTCCGTGCTCATTCACCATCTCCCGCTGAAATCATTGTCTAATATACACTGAAGCTGATTACTGTGATTTGACCTTGCAGCATTTGCTGAGTTTCTCATTCATTAGGGAGTATGTTTTGGAGTACAAACTGGGTTAGCACTTTGGGGATTATTTAGACAAAAAAAAAAAAAAAAAAAAAAAAAAATTCTATGAATGACTGCAGTTACAAAGACAGAGATTTACCTTGCTTTGTTCATTTGTTTATTTAAAATGAACTGCTGGACTGGGAATATAGCTCGATGGTAGAGTGTGTACTTAGCATGAGGGAAGGCTGGATTTGATCCCCTACACACCAACACACACACACACTCACACACACACACATACAGCAATATGAAATGAACCTTCTTTATTCCAGTATTCATATGTCAGTGAGTGGGTTTAGAATATTAATAGCTAAATAATTACTCTTTCAGCTGATTCAAATAATAGTTTTCTTACGGGAGATATAAAGCAATATTCTCTAAAGGAAGACTATTTTCTGTGCAGCTGTTGTGCTGATTGCTGAACATATAAGCTTACATGTGAACATGTAGCAGGATTTTAATAATATGTTGAAAAAAAAAAACAAAATTCATGTCTCTGGTATGGTTTAGATATGTAGTGTCTCCCAAAATTTCATGTGTGAGACCATGCAAGAAGGAGGTGAAATGATTGGGTTATGAGAGCCTTAATCCAGTTAATCATAGGGATTAACTGAGTGGTAACTCCTAGGCTGTGGCTGGAGGGGGTGGCTCCCTGCGGCCAGGCCTTTGGGTTGTATATTTTCTGGTGGTGAGGAGAGCTCTCCCTGCCTTCTGGTGCCTTGTCCTGACCTGAATCCCTCTACCGTGCCTTTCCACCACAATGTCCCGCCTTTCCTTGGGCCCTGAAGAATGAAGTTGGTTGTCTATGGACTGAGACCTCTGAAACCATGACTCCCCCAAAATAACCTGTCCTCTTATAATTCTTGTCAGATCGTTTGGTCAGAGCAGCAAAAAGGCTGTCTAAAACTCTCTGATAGTAAATCTAGAACAAAGAAATCAAAAGGTGTCATGGGAGATCTCTTTTCTGCAATAGAATAATGAGTAAGAGGGAAGAAACAGCAGAGTTAGAAAATCAGCACTTTGCTACAACCACAGCCATAAGTGATGTGGGTGAGAATCTTTCATGACACTAAAACTCAGGTGAAAGATTGTTCAAGAATAGCTTATTGACATAGTCTCAAAGGTTTTCCCTGTGGACTTCTTACTAATTATGAAGGGAAAACAATTATAATTTTGTAATACAATAACAATAGCACAAACACTGTGTAAAATTTTCAGTGGCACAGTGTGTTAATGACTTAAAGTATCAAGTGCCTCCTGATATGGTTTTCTGAAGCGGACACAGTAAAACCTGTCCAGTATTCCTGTCAGGAGGCACATGACCTGAATGAAATCAATAGGAAGTAGTCAGGCCACCCCAAATTGTGGGCAAAGCATTTAAATAAAATTCCTTGCCAATAGTCTTGCCAACAATGTCATGAGACAAAAAATAAAAGCAGAGAAAGGATTCAGTTTAAAGTGTAATGGGACATTAATAAAGGAAACGTGTGAGTCTAGAATTTGCCTGACTTGAAAGGAAAAAAATTAAAACCTCAGACACCTAAAGTAAGTTGAATTTGGACTCTATATGGACTCTATATTAGATATTCCTATTATGTTTGTTATATTTCCTATGTTTGATAATTGTATTGTAGATGTTTTAGTCTACCTTGAGAAGATCCTTATTATTTTCATTATCATTTTTGGTGCTGGGAATTAAACCCAAGGCCTCACACATGCTAAGCCGTGCACTCTACCACAGAGATACACCCCAACCCCTAATTGATATTCTTTTAAGGGATTCTTATGGAGATGCTTAAGATTCTGAATGTTATAGTACATGAGTCAACAAAAAAATAAGACTTGATTCAACAAAATAATAAGAATTTGACTAGGAAAGAATTTTCCTTTGTTAGTTGGCCTTTGTCCCTAGTTCTTGAGAATAGACTCTAAACCCTTATAATTTGCTGAATGGAAGAAATGCCTTACTTGTTACTCATAATGGAACCCTTGGACTACATTTTATGATCTATATTGATGAAATTATTTAAGATGGATGATGAAATTGTCTAATAATAAGATTATTAAATTGGTCTTATGTAACAAAGACCAATTATGTGATCAGAGGGTTGAGGTTTTGAGTTAGGTGATTTCTGTCCAAACTTTGAGGAAGAGTGGCAGCTGAATAGTGAGTCATGTGGTCAATATTTCAAACAATCATACCTGCTTTATCAAAGGAGATGGTCCCCCAAACTGGTCACCCCACTGATCTAGTCCAGTTATGCTGGAGATACTTTTCTTAAAATTTTAAAATTTGTTCTTTTTAGTTACACATGACAGTAGGATGTTTTTTTTACATATCATATATACATGGAGTATAACTACCCATTCTTGTGGTTTTATATGACATACAATTACACTGGTCATGTATTCATATATGAACACATAAGTTTTGTCTGATTCATTTTACTGTCTTTCCCATTCCCATCCCCCTACCCTTCCCCTCATTATCCCCTGTCTAATCTGCTGAGTCCCACATGTCCCCCCTGGTCCTACCTATTGTGAGTCAGCATCCACGTATCAGAGAGAACATTCAACCTTTGTTTTATGGGGATTGACTTATTTCATTTAGCATGATATTCTCTAGCTCCATCCATTTACTGGCAAATACCATCATTTTGTTCTTCTTTAAGGCTGTGTAATATTCCATGGTGTGTATATATATCACATTTTCTTTATCCATTCATCTGTTGCAGGACACCTAGGTTGGTTCCATAGCTTAGCTACTGTGAATTGAGCTGCTGTGAACATTGATGTGGCTGTGTCACTATAGTATGCTGACTTTTAAGTCCTTTGGGTATATCCTGAGGAGTGGAATAACTGGGTCAAATTGAGATATCATTCAAAGTTATTTTTTATTAATTTTTAAATTTCTTCTAATTTGTTGTACATGACAGTAAAATGCATGTATACATTTGATAGATCATATATAAATGGAGTATAATCTCTCATTTTTCTGATTATGCATATTGTAGGATCTCCATATTGCTCTCCACAGAGGTTGCACCAATTTGCAGTCTCACCAGCAATGTATGAGCAAACCTCTCCCCCAATTTCCTTACCAACAATTATTGTTATTGTATTCTGTTTTGGGGGGATAACCTGGGATTGAATTCAGGGGCACTCAATCACTGAGCCACAGCCCCGGTCCTATTTTGTATTTTATTTACAGACAGGGTCTCACTGAATTGCTTAGAGCTTCACTAAGTTGCTGAGGCTGGCTTTGACTTGTGATCCTTCTGCCGCAGCCTCATGAGCCACCAGGATCACAGGTGTGCACCACAGCACCCAGCATTACTTGCATTCTTGATAAATGCCATTCTGACTGAAGTGGTATGAAAGCTCAGTGTGGTTTTAATTTGAATTTCTCTAAATATGACCATTCGTATTCCTTCTTCTGTGAAGTATCTGTTCAGTTCCTTTGCCCATTTATTGATTGTGTTATGTATTAGTCAGGGTTCTCTAGAGGAACAGAATCAATAGGAAGTATGATTATAAAAAGGGAATTTATTAGATTGACTCAGATGACCAGAACCTGGATAGTCTACAATGGCTGATCGCAGACTGGAGACCTAGAGGAACTAGTAGCTGAGCAGTCCAAGAACCTGAAGCCTCAGAACAAGATCAATGGTGCTAACCCAGTCTGAGACTGAAGGCTTCTGTAAATTCCATGGAGAATCACTGGCAGAGTCTGCTTTGGAAGAGTGAAGGAGCGAGAGTTTGATATCTTTAGGTGGTCAGAATAGCAATCAAAAACCTGTTCAAAGAGAATTGAGCTTGCATCTGCTGCTGCTTCCTTCCTTGTTCTTTCAACTCTTATTCCATCTAAGCCACCATCCTAGTAGACTGAGCTGCCCATGCTTAGGGAGGATCTCCACTTCAGACTGATATCCCATATGTCAATCATTCCTAGATACACCTTCATTGACACACCCAGAAGCCTCTTCAACTTCCACATCTCTTAATCCAATCGAGTCAACAATTTAAATTAACCATTACCCAGTTTTTTATGTATTTTTTTTCATTGTACACAAATGGAGTACAACTTTTTATTTCTCTCGTTGTACACAATGTAGAGTCACACCATTCATGTAATCATATGTGTACATGATGTTTGTCTCATTCCACCATCTTTCCTTCCCTCTGCCCCTTCTCTTCCCCTCATTTCCTTATATACAATCTAATGTTCCGCCATTCTTCACTTACCCCTTCCACACCCCATTATGTATCAGCATTCACTTATCAGAGAAAACACTTGGTTTGATTTTGGAATGGGCTTATTTCTCTTAGCATGATATTCTCCAACTTCATCCATTTACCTGCAAATGGCATAATTTTGTTCTTCTTTATGGCTGAGTAATATTCCATTGTGTATATGTACCACAGTTTCTTTATTCATTCATCTGTTGAAAGGCATCTAAGTTGGTTCTACAATCTAGCTATTGTGAATTGAGCTGCTATAAACATTGATGTGGCTGTGTCATTGTAGTAGGCTGATTTTAAGTCCTTAGGGTATAAACTGAGGAGTGGGATAGCTGGGTCAAATAGGAATCCATTCCAAGTTTTCGGAGGAATCTCCATACTGCTTTCTAGAGAGGCTGCACCAATTGGCAGTCCCACTAGCAATGTATGAGTGTACCTTCTCCGCACATCCTCACCAACACTTATTGTTGCTTATATTCTTGATAATAGCCATTCTAATTCAAGTGAGATGAAATCTTAGGGTATTTTTGATTTGCATTTCTCTAATTACTAGAGACGTTGAACCTTTTTTATGTATTTGTTCATCAATTGTATATCTTCTGTGAAGTGCCTACTTAGTTCCTTAGCCCATTTATTGATGGGGTTCTTTGTATTTTTGGTGTTAAGTTTTTTGAATTCTTTATAAATTCTGGAGATCAGTGCTTGTTATGGTGTGGATGTGAGGTGTCCCCCAAAATGTCATGTATAAGATAGTGCAAGAAGGTTCAGAGGAGAAATGATTGTAAGAGTCTAACCCAATCAGTGCATTAACCCTGATGGAATTAATTGAAGTGGTACAGTGTGGCTGGAAGAGGTGGGAATTGAAGCATGGCTATGGGTTATATATTTTGGAGAGTGAAGTTTCACTGCTTCTGGATGATGCAAGCTGCTTCCCTCTGCCACGCTCTTCTGCCATGATGTTCTGATTCACCTTAAGCCCAGAGGTATGGAGCCGGCCTCCTTTGGACTAAGACCTCTGAAACCATGAACCCTCAAATAAACCTTTCTTCCTCTATAATTGTGATGGTCACATCATTTAGTCACAGCAGCAAAAAAGCTGACTAAAATAATGCTCTATCTGAAGTCTGTGTAGTAAAGATTTTCTCCCACTCTGTAGGCTCTGACTTCATGTTATTGATTATTTGCTTTGCTGTGAAGAAGCTTTTTAGTTTGAATCCATCCACTTATTGACTCTTGCTTTAATTTCTTGTGCTTTGGGAGTCATGTTAATGAAGTCTTATCCTAGTCAACATGATGAAGATTTGAGCCTACTTTTTCTTCTATTCAGTGCAGAGTTTCTGGTCTTATTACTAGGTCCTTGATCCTTTTTGAGTTGAGTTTTGTGCAGGGTGAGAGATAAGAGTTTAATTTCATTTTGCTGCATATGAATTTCCAGTTTTTCCAGCACCATTTGTTGAAGAAGCTATCTTTTCCCCATTGTATAGTTTTGGCTCCTTTGCCTGGTATGAGATAACTGTATTTATGTGGATTTGTCTCTGTGTCTTCTATTCTGCACCATTGGTCTGCTTGTCTATTTTGGTGTCAATATCATGCTGTTTTTGTTACTATTGCTCTATAGTATAGTTTAAGGTCTGGTTTTGTGATACCTCCTGCTTCTCTCTTCCTGTTTGCTATTCTGTGTCTCTTATTTTCCCAAATGAATTTCATGATTGCTTTCTCTCTTCCTTTGAGGTACATCATTGGAATTGCATTGAATCTGTATAGTACTTTTGGTAGTATGGCCATTTTGACAATATTAATTCTGCCTATCCAAGAACATGGGAGATCTTTCTGTCTTCTAAGGTCTGCTTTCATTTCTTTATTTAGTATTCTGTAGTTTTCATTGCAGAGGTCTTTCACCTCTTTTGTTAGATTGATTCCCAATGTTACATTTTTTGAGTTCTTTATATATCCTGAAGATTAATGTTGTATGTGAGGTGCAGGTGGCAAAGATTTTCTCCCATTCTGTAGGCTCTCTCATCATGTTCTTGATTGTTTCCTTTGCTGTGTAGAAACTTTTAAGTTTGATGCCATCCCATTTATAGATCCTTAATTTTACTTCTTGCACTTTAGGAGTCTTGAGGATTTGGTTCCTAAGTTAACACAATAGAGATTTGAGCCTACATTTTCTTCTAGCAGGCACAGTGTCTCTGGTCTAATGCATACATCCTTGATTCACTTCGAGTAGTTTTTTTCAGGGTGAGACATAGGTGTTTAATTTCATTTTGCTGCATGTGGGTTTCCAGTTTTCCTAGCACCTTTTTGTAGAGGCTACCTTTTATCCACTGTATGTTTTTGGCATCTTTGTCTAGCATGAGATAACTGTATTTATGTGTGTTTGTGTCTGTGTCCTCTCTTCTGTACCATTGGAATATCTGTCTATTTTGGTGCCAATACCATGCTGATGTTGTTAAACTGTTGTGTGTAGTATAATTTAAGTTCTGGTACTGTGATGCCTCCTGCTTCATTTTTCTTACTGAGGATTGCTTTGGCTATTCTGGGTCTCTTATCTTTCCAAATGAATTTCATGACTGCTTTTTCTATTTCTATGAAAAATGTCATTGGAATCTTAATAGGAATAAGAATCTTTAGATTGTTTCATGGTATAAACTTCAATTTGGAAATGAGTTTATGTTTTTATTAATGCACTTAATTTTACAACATGAACCACAATAGTTAAAGGTACAGAGTAGCAAAAACCAAGGCACCTTTCTTGGCAATATGTCAATAGCCTGGGTTAGAGATGATGATGGATGATAAAGACAAAAGGAGAAGGCAGAGAAAGATAAAGTTAGGAGTATAATTCATTATGTGGGAGAGTCACACGGGACTGAAGATTGAACACTGAGAGAGTTAGGGGAGAGGGACAGATTAAGTGTAATTCTTAGGTTTCTCGTGTGAGTACAGCATGGAGAATAGTGTCATCATTAGGAATATGGCCCATCCAAGAGGTGATAATGTGCTTTCTTTCAGACACACTCGGGCATATGAAAATACAGGTGTATTAGCAGCATAATCAATAGGAAATATATATCTCCTAAGAACTGTTGTGGTGGCAGGAGATTTATGGAAGTCCCCAAGTCCAAAGTCTACTGACCAGGACTTCAAGATATGAGGCATAAGCAGATGGATATCCTAGCTCAAGAAGAGAGTTCATTCTTCCTCCACCCACTTTTCTATTTGGATGATAGCAGATTGGATCATGACCACTCACACACTGGTGAAGGTGAAGTCTTCTTAGCTCAGTTTACTGACTCAAATGCTAATTTCTTTCAGAAACACCCTCAAAGTTACACCTAGAAATAATACGAATAAAATTTAACCATCTATCTGAGTATCTATTAACATACTCAAGTTAACACATTAAAATAGTCATTACAATAAGTATATTTAGCATCCAGCTTGGAACCAAAAAAGCAAAATTTATCATGTATTGATGGAAGGTGAAATTATTTTTTGGGCATTATGATTCTTTTCAGCATGAGCATGTCAATTACTTGAGCGCAGGGACTCTCAACTCTTTCTTCATCGCTGTATCCCCAGTACATAAAGAAGTGTCTTGCACATAGTGGGCTCTAAGAAATTATCAATTGAATGAAGTTGATAAATGAACTAGGGAGAAAGATGACTCTGTCAAATTACCCCAACACTGTTGACCTATGTATTGTTCTATAGTATTGTGACATGGATTGCTTTTTCTTCCAAATTTAAGAATCCTTTATAAATTAAAGTCTGTGTTAGATGGAACCTTATATTTTAAGGCAGTAGGTCCTTACACTTCTGCTGCTCTACTCCTGGGATCTCCTTCTGGTACTCCAGGCACATGACTCCCCTCTCCTCACCTCCTCTACTAAAACCAGTTCATTCAAAATAAGGGGTATTTGCTAATCTTGAAAGTGAGGTGAATATGTTCACAGAGTACAAAAAGAACAAATCATTCATAGTGAAGTTTCAGGCATTGAACAGCTGTAAATACTATCAAGAATCGACTAAATCAACTAAAAACAAAGGTGTTGTGAAAGAGCACAGAATCTCTTTGCATCTTGGTGCTTTCACCTGCAAATATTATAAATTAGAGCTTTTTCCTTCACTTTTCAATGGGAAGGTGACAAAATAAAATACTGAAGTAGGAATCATGTTGTCTAGCTCTTTTTTTATTCTGAGAACATTGTAAAATAGCTCTCTGTATATGGCAGTCCCTTAATTAATGCCTTTGTATCACCTGTTGAAGGATTTCAGGAAAAAGATCAGGTAAAGATGGATTTAATTTATTCTAAAATGCCATTCTTGCATTTATATGCTTCAAAGAAACAGTTCATAGAATTCAGGATTTGATGAGACTTATTTACAACCAACTCATGTTTCATACTTTCCCAGATGATTGCCCTAAAGTTTTGTAAAATGTGGACATATGAAGCCATAGGCAAGGGTCAGTATAAATACACATTTTTTCTGGGAAATTCTTTGATTTTTTCATATGGTCTTAGAATTAATTGCAGAGATATCCACTTATTTCTGATTAACACTTTTAAAAAATTAAATCTATCATGTAAGAAACATGGTACCAACCCATGGGAATGGAAATTAAACAAAAACAAAAGTAAATAATGTGTATGTGTGTGTGTGTGTGTGTGTGTGTGTGTGTGTGTGTGTATGTTTGGAGACAAGATGAATACCAGGTAATTATGGTATTTTACTAAACAAGCTATCATTGAGGTAGGCACAAAGTACTGTAAGAACATGAAGAAGTAGTGATAAGTTTTCCACCTGGATCCAGGTTCTAGGGCTAACACTTTCTCCCATGGCCTTTGTGCTAGCAATCATTGTGTCCAATGGGAGTCATAGAGAACTTCCTCCTCATTGGGAAAACACTTTTGTTCAACATTTTGTGTTCATCAGCTATATCTGGATGGAGCTTGGAAAATTCCATGGTGTGAGAAACAAGGAAGTGAGTTGTTCTGAAGCCTGTTTGTGACTGGAACAGCTCATGGTTTCAGAGGTCTCAGTCAGTGGGCTCCAATCCTTGGGGCTCAAGGTGAGGCAGAACATCATGGTGGAAGATTGTGGCAGAGGGAAGCAGCTCACATGACGATCAGGAAGCAGAGAAAGACTCTACTTTCCATATACAAAATATATACCCCAAAGGCACACCCCCAGGGACCCACCTCCTCCAGTCTCACCCTACCTTCCTTCAGTTACCACTCAGTTATTCCCATTAGAGGGATTATTCATGGATTGGGTTAAGACTCTTATAGCCCAATCATTTCTTCTGTAAACCTTCCTGCATTTTCTCACAACCGAGCTTTTGGGGAATACCTCACATCCAAACCATAATAGCAACCTACAACTTATTAAGACAGACTCCTAGAGTTTTGTGTATGGATTAGATTCATCCTACTCAGGTTCAAAGTGCCATGGACAGGACCATCTCTGGAAAAGACACCCACCCCTCTTTTATATCTCCCTAAAATCATCCTGCAGCTTCACACTGTTATCTTGCTGGACTCATTCAGGGCTACTTCATTGTGTGCATGATTCCGACTTACTGTGGTTTTTCTTCATTGTCTTAAGAGATAGGCGTCTTCCTTCCCATGCACTTTTTATCATTTAGTCTAAGGGTAGAATAGATGTTTTTCTTGTAATTCATTGCTTTTTAGCCCCATAAACCCACCTGTAATTAATCAAATGTCAGTATACTATACCACTAAGTGCCCTCTTTTGTTCAGTTACCTATAGATTCCTGGGCTATAGACTCATTATGTTCCTCTGGAATTAACTTCTGGCTCATGGGTCCTCATAACAACATCACTGTCTTAGCTCTAGATGATTTCATTAACCATTCAGATAATCCTTTCTATTTTCCCAGCTTCTCATTCTTTCTCATTCTTTTATTCTCATTCTTTTCTGCTCCTTCAACAAGTGTCATTCTTAACTCAGCTTATGCCACTCACTACCCCCATGGCTGAAGCCTGGACCTTGCCCTTGTTAATAGCAATAAGTCACAAGTTATCCAAGAGAAGAGTCACTTTTCTGACCGGTGTTTCTTACCCCTGCTCAGATTGCTCCTCTTCCTTTCTCTGTCTTTCCACCCCTCTAGAAACTACAATCCACTTACCTATTTTTTTTTTTATCCCTCTTTCATCACCCTCATGGTCTCACTTCCCTGTAGACAATATGCCCTTGATTTTGTTGCACATTATCATAGACATTCTTTTCTATCATTCAACTCTTCTTCCTCTATCATGTTTAAAAATGCTGACAAAACCTTACCTTACTCAAGTCTGCCTCCTTTTAATTTCACCAAAATACCCACACTTCTTTATTAGTTGAAAAAGTATTTCACCAAGATTTCTAGGTGTCATATAGCTTTATGGTCATTATTTTATTTTTCATTCGTTTGTTTTTTTCTGAGACTGGTGCTTTTCCAACCTCATTGAACATATGGGTCACCTGGAAATCTAGTGAAAATGCTGGTGCTCATTCAGTATATCTGGGAGAAGGATCTGAAATTCTGCATTCTAAAGCAACTCCTTTTAGAATTTGCTGCGGATCCATGGACCACACTTTAAACAGCAAGTTGCTTTGCTAAGCTACTATTATGTATTTCTTCTCTTTCCTGGAACCTCTTTTTCCTCATTCATATTTAACTGATGGCTTGCTCCTTCTTGTACTGAAAGATTTGAAGCCACCAGATATTTCAAATACTATATCTGGTCATTTTATTACACCTATGTCCACACACTCTGCTTCATTTTTTTGTAACCAGAGATGTCCTGGCTGAGCTGTTGTCTCTGGCAACACCTGTGGGTACCAAGTTCCATCTGTTTCACTGACCAAGCCCATTCCTGCAGATTTCTCCTCTTGTCCCTGCATCCTCATTTTGATTTTTATCTATACTGATTCATTCCCATCAGCATACAAGCATGCTGTTGTATCTCTGATTTTAAAACATTATAAAAGCAATTATTATAATGATAGTAAAGTACTACTAATAAAAAGGATTTTAAAGCAATAATCTCTGAAATTGACTTTTGCCTGCAGCAAGTACCCATCCTTGCACTTTTACAGAAGAATGACTTGAAAGAGTTGTCTACATTCATTGTTTCTTAATTCACTTTATCCCATTCTCTTCTCAACTCACTCTGATGGCTTTATACTACCCTCAGCCTGTACCTACCAAATTGCTCTGTGAGGTCACCCGTAAGTGCATGTTGCTAAATTCAATATACAATTCTGTTATTATCCTACTTGACCAAGGGGTTTTATTTTATATGACTGAACATTTCTTTTCCTTAAAAGTTGCTTCACTTGGCTTCCAAACTCTCATGTTGTCCTCTCAGTTCGTTGTCCTCAGAAGGCACCCTCCCCAGTCTCCTTTGTTGAATCTCTAAGTCTTCTTGACTTTTTAAGACGGAGAATTCTTTTCAAGCTAATTGTTTGAACTTCCATTTTTTTCTTTCGGTGGTTTACTCCCCAAAGATTATAAAATCTGTAGTAAACTATACACATGTCACAATGAATTTCACTACTAAATATAATTACAAAGCACAAATGAAAACATAATTAAGAAAAAAAAAACATAATTAAGAAAAGAGAAAAAGGAATGTAGTCTCCCTCTAGGGACCATGGATTATATAAATTTTCTCACTTTCATTTTAAAATTTGCTTTCAGGGTTAATATATAACATATTGCTTAAGCTGTATTTTAAGATTGAAAGTGAGTCCTAAAAATAATTAAGTAATTTAAAAATATTTATTTATTGATATATAAAATTTGTTTTATTATATCAGTAGATATATAAGAGTGTTCTACCAAAAACTATTTTAAAAAATGAAATTGTTGCCAGTTGTTGTGGCACATGCCTCTTATCCCAATGACTCAGGAGGCTGAGGCAGGAGGATCTCGAATTCAAAGTGAGCCTCATCAACTTAGCCAGGACCTAAGCATCTCAGAGAGACCCTGTCTCTAATAAAATATAAAAAAGAACTGAGGATGTGGCTCAGTGGTTAAGCACACCAGAGTTCAATCCCTAGTATCAAAAATAAATAAAATAAAATAGATTCTTTAAAAGTGGAAATAACCTAAATTCGTATGTGTATTAACAGCAAATAACTAACAATGTAATTATCCCTGATAATTATTAATTTGTTTCAATGAGTTCCTTAATTATATCTGTGTTTAATACCAGGTCCTCTGTAGTTTTATAAAATATATATTATAACATGATCTTCTTCTATTTTCAATGTTTTCATAAAATTTCCAACAGAGGTCATCAAATTTGCAATACATGGTTAGTATGTTTACAATATTCTCTTTATTTGATTTTAAATTTCAAGATTTATATTAAAAGAAATAATAAATATTTGAAGCCAAATATAATAAAACTTCACAATGATGGTAATCTAACAATATATGGAAAAATTTGTATGTTGGAGGATGTTTTTGAACCAGTGAATTTGATAATCTTGGATGCTCTAATGCCGGTGTTTCTTTCAATAGGCTAGCCTTCCTAGCATTTTTTTTTTTTTTTTCTGTGAGACTTTCTACCATATTGATTCTTCCTCTGCAGCATTTACTATTTGGTATCATCTTCCTGTTACACCCACGTTCCTTCAATCAACGCTTTCATTTTGGTTAGATGTTGTCTTTGTGCCTATAACAAAAGACTGGAGACTGGGTAATTAATAAGCCTTAGAAACTGCTTACTGTTCTGGAGGCTGTGAAGTTCAAAATCACAGAGCCAGCAGATGTCATGGATAGCATTTTCTTATGACATCCTTATCCTCACATGTTGGAAATAGATGAACATTATATCCTCACATTGTCAAAGGAGTGGAAAGGCAAAAAGAAATGAACGGTGTTTTTCCAGGGAAGAAAAAATGGAACATTCAGGCAGTTCCATGGAACCTCTTTATATAATCCCATTCATAAGTACAGAGTTCACATGAATTTATTATTTCCCAAAAGTCCCACCGTTTAACAGCCTCACCTTGGGTAGTTCCAACCTATGAATTTTCCAGAGGCAAATTCATATGAATCATAGCAAATGTCTTTTTACATCATTTCCATCAATCAGACTATTTCTTTCTACTTATCATGTATTGTATTATAAAACAATACTGAATATTTACATATATGTATAAACATATGTATGCATATACATATGTAATACAGTCAGTTCTTACCCAAGTTAAACTCTTTTCATATATTGAGTACTACATTCTTCCCTTGGTTTTTGCTATTACCACCATTTTTTTTTTTTTTTTATGGATTTCCAAGCAAGGTTATTCTGTTGCATAAACAGAAACTTTCCAGACTTGGAACATGTCTATGCATAGAATGAATGAATTGCTTTCTTCTATATTGTACGTCTAAGTCTTCTCTGAATTTTCTTCCTCTGTTTAAAGTTTCAGCATGCACATCCCTTGACCTGTGATTTGTTATTTAGCAGTCATTCATTTTGTCTGAATATACTGGTGAGAAAAAGAGAGATGCCTGGTTGTTCACCTCTGAAGGTTGAGGTTTTATTTCTTGATAAGATAAAGCTGCCCAGAGTTTTTTTTTTTTTTTCTTAATCTGTTTATTTCTTTGTATTACCAGAAATAATGAATGAACAGCTACAAGCTTCAGAGAACACCCCTCATGTGGCTTTTCTAAGTCAGTCATTTCCTATTACTTAGCTCATAAAATTTGCTTTAAAAACAAAATTTAGACAGATTTTAACATATCCCTTAGAAATTACATAATCTGTAACCATTATTGGAAAAATACACAATTGGTAAGTACAAAAAGCATGTATAAAACAGTTAGTACATATTGACAGCAGATTTGAAATAAAATTAACTAGTGTGAATATCTTTAGCTTGGTATCATCGTTAACCATATTCATGGCTTTTATTTCTTTCAGCATAAGGTTTACCTCGAAGCAAATCTATGGATTATCAGATCTTGACTTATTCAATTTTATTTGAATGTTTGGAGATGTGAATAGTCACAAAGGAAATTTTAAAAGGTTTTGAAATGATAGCTGTTCAGGAGATTGTGGTGCACTTCAGCAAAAGTCCTATGCACAAAGCATTGGAAATATAGGAGGTGCTAATTTTAGTAAAAAGGAATTAAGAACATAAGAACATTTAGTTCATAAATAATCAGGTTAGTGAGTTCATAGATGAGAGATTATTAACTCCTCAAATTTATTCTGTATAAAACTTTCAGAAATAGTCGAATCTAATACTCTATTGAAGTTAAAGTCACAGCAGTCATTATCTTTCGCTAGGCTTAATTTCAAACTTTGACTCTTAATTTCAAACTCAAAAAATAGATTCAAAATATGGAGTCTTGAAATGAATAATATGTGGCAGAGAATGTTTGTTCAAGAGAAAAACTATGGACTCTAGAGAGAGCTAACTCCCACCCACAATGGTGTTTCTTAAAGGAATGACTTTGTCTGAGGATTCAGTTGTTAAGTATCAGCACATTTACATAAGCATTAGAAATCATTTGCATTCTTTAACAATGCTTTTTATTACACATCTTCTCAGTTGCAATTCAAAATACAATGGTAGCTCTCAGATAAAAATGAGAGTATATGCAGATGCAGACTCTTCCTACTCCAGGTATGTTGGCCAAGATCATTCTATTACCTGAGAAAAGTTGAGGTATTTAAGGTGCCTGTGAATATAGATATAGGTTGATACTATTACAGGAATTTCAGGTAAGATAAATAATAAATGTTTATCCAGGTATTCAAATGCTGCGATTAACTCAAAAGCTACTATTGATTCTATGCTTGTTTGACTGCTTTGTTTTGTTTCTGCTATTTAAAATATTTTTTTGTTTTTTTAAATAAGGAATTTATTTAAAGAGGAATATTGAGTTTTCTCCTTGTATTCAGGAGAATATATTCCCTGAAATTCCTCTAACAGTATCAACCTATACCTATATTCACAGGCATGTTGAACACCTCAACTTTACTCATATAGCAGAATGATCTTAACCAACATACCTAGTGTAGGAAAAGTCTGCATCTGCATTACAGGGGATGTTGAGAAGGCCAAGGAAGAAATTATATTTTATCTCCATTGCATTGGCAGTAATAGCAGCCATAGTAGGAGAAATTATTTGGGGAAAACAATATTCCATTGTATCTCTCATGTTTCTGCACATCTTTGTGTAGAACCATAGATGGGTTTTATTCCAAAGTATCTTTTTAAATATGTTTGTGTATGTATCAGCCTTGAAAGATGGAGATAGTTTCTCTTTCTAGAGAGCAGAGGGAAGAGCTGTTTGCTATGCAGTAGAATAAAGATATTGACTCCTCTCGGGTCAAAGTTTGGACAAGTTTGCTGGAATTCCCTTTCAACATTACTAGGGTTCTCTAAGCTCAGAATTTCCCAGCCATGATGTACCACACTAAGTATATAGCATCCTTCTGACACTCCCTTCCCAGTGTCCTCTGGGGATTTGGGAGGCAATTAAAACTGACATGAGCTTGATGTTCGTACTGCCTGCTGTGTGAGAGTAATAGTCATTTGTTTCTGATCTAAAGTCACATGATTTTCCCAACATTAATAAAATATGAATATTTTTAATTTGAAAATCACATAAATAGATAAAACCCCAGACGCTTTAAGTTCTTCACATCGTTTAATGGCAGAAGCAGAATACCACTATTTTTTAAAACAAATCATTAAATCAGAAAAAGAGATACCAGAAGAGGAAGAGTTGAAAATAATTAATGAAATCACAGTATTAAATTCTTATCTACCAAAAATTACTTTGAATACAAATTCTCCCATTCAAATAAGTACAGAGACTGAGTAGATTAAAGAGTAGATCAATCTTCACTTTCTGTTCCTACATGCCATCTTCAAGATATTCACTATAACTCTAAGGATACACACAGGCCGAAAGGGAAGGAATGGAAAAAGTTATTCCATGCAAATGGTAACCAGAGGAGCAGGACTAGAGACAGTTATATCAAACAAAAAGGATTTTAAGTCAAAGCTGTCTAGAGACAAAAAGGTCATATATAACGACAAGAAGGTAAATTTACAAATATACAATTGTAAATAGATAAACATTCGACATTAGGGTTATAAATATTGACAAAACTAAAAGGAGAACTCAACAGCATTATACTAGATAGTAGAGGACTTTAATACCCTAGTTTCAACAATGGATAGATCATCTAGACAAAATATTACAGAAAACAATATTGATCAACACTATGGATCAAATAGATCTAACAAACTAACAGTATTCCATCCAACAGCAGAAGAATGCACATTC
This sequence comes from Sciurus vulgaris, assembly GCF_902686455.1. Taxonomy (NCBI): domain Eukaryota; kingdom Metazoa; phylum Chordata; class Mammalia; order Rodentia; family Sciuridae; genus Sciurus; species Sciurus vulgaris. The sequence goes on along the minus strand of NC_136462.1, from coordinate 138,220,827 downwards.
TTTTCAAGCACACACAGAAAATTCTCCAGAATATATCATGTTAGAACATAAAACAAAGTTTACCAAATTTAAGGATATTAAAATCATATTAAGTAACTTTTCTGATCATAGTGATATAAAAATGGAAATCAAGGAAAATTTACAAATCATGGATATGAAACACACGTTCCTGATTAACTAGTGGACCAAAGAAGAAATAAGAAGGAACATTTTTTTTAAGAAGAAACTTTCTTGAGACAAATGAAAATGGAAATACCATGTAACAAAACTTATGGGATATAGAAAAAAGTAGTTCTAAGAAGTTAATAGTGAAAAATGCCTACATTAAGAAAAAAGAAAAGTCTTGAATAAACAGCCTAACACTACACCTCAGCAAACTTGAAAAAGGAGAACAAATTAAGGCAAAAATAAGTAGTAGGAAGGAAATAATGAAGATGGGGCAGAAATAAAGAAAATAGATACTAGAAAAACAATAGAAAAGATCATCAAAACCAAGATTGGTTTCTATTTTTAAAAACATGAATAAAATTCAACAAACTTTTATCTTGAAAGAAACAAAAAGGAAGCCTTAAATAGGATTTTAAATAGAATAGGGATATTCCAACTGGTAACATAGAAATACAAATCATCTTAAAGGACTATTACTAAAAAAGTATTAGATATGAAATTATATAACCTTGAAAAATGGATGAGTTATCAGAAATATACAACTTAAGTCTGATTCATAATTAAGTAAAAAATGTAAACAAACCAGTAACAAAAAGTGTTTTTGATCAATAATTAAAAACTTTCCAATAAAGCAAAATCTTGCACATGAAAACTTTCTTGATGAATTCTACCAAATATTAAAAGAATTAACACCAATCCTGCTCAATCTCTTCAAAATTTTGAAGTGGAAGGTACACTTTAAATTCCTTTTACAAGATCATCATCACCCTGACATCAAAACTAGGAAAAGACACTATGAAAGAAAAAATGAAAAAGAAAGAAGAGAGAAAGAGAGAGAAGGAAGAGAGAAAGAGGGAGAAGAGAATGAAAGAAAGGAAAAAGGAAGAAAGAGAAAGGGAGGAAGGTAAGAAGGAGGGAGGAGGAAGATTGATTAGAGACCAATATCTCTGATGAACTAAAACCTTCAACAAAATTCTAGCACACTGAATTCAACATCCCTTAAAACTTATCACACAACTAAGGTTTTCTTTGAGATACAAGGATGGCTCAATGTACTTAAATCAATACCATAATAACAGAATTAAGTTTAAAATGTTATGATCAATTCAATATGTGCAGAAAAGCATTCTGACAAAATTCAGCATCCTTTTATGACAAACACTCAGAAAATTGGATATAGAATGAATGTATCTCAACATACTAAATGTCATTTATGACAAACTCACAGCTAACACATACATCCAGAACCAGACAAGGTTACCTACTTTCACATTTCTATTCAATACAGTACTGAAAATACTAGTCAAAGCAATTAGGAAAGAAAAACATATAAAAGGTATGCAATGCAGAAAGGAGGCAGTTGTTTCTATTTGCAGATTGTTTTACATATAGTCTAAAGACTATCAACAAGTGAAAATTTTAGTATATTTGCAGGATGCATAATTGAAATGCAATAATCAATAATGTTTCAATACATCAATAACAAAACATCTGAAAAAGAAATCAAGAGAGCAATTCCATTTTCTATATCATCAAACAATAAAATATTCAGGAATAATTTAAATATTAATTTAATTTAATAATTTAAATATAGATTTAAACCCCCTTCCTATAGCATAATTCTTGGGAAAAAAATATATGTTCTGCTGAAATTTATCTTCTTAAATACTATGCTTTACATCAAATGTTTTGAGAACTAGTGTGCTACATCATAAGTAATAATCATTTTACAATTCTTTATATATGCAACCATACAAAACATACAGATATACACACATAATATATGAATGTGAAACTATGATTACATTATAGGCATTGGTTTGATTTTGTTACAAATGTTCTTTCTTTTGTTTTGTCTTCTTTATTATTTTGTTTTGGCTTTTCCTTCCTAGTCTCAATCCTACCCAACTCCTGAAACCCACCATTAGTAGTTACTAGTAAATTACTGGTTTCCTACCCAGGCACATTCTGGCTTCGGACTTTAATGCAAATGTAGCTTTAAGACTGTTCCTAGCAAAGAAATGCAAGTAGAGATTATTGTTTCCCTGAGTGAGTGAAGTCCCAATGAATCAGGTAGCTGCTGTGTTTTCTCTGTGCCATTATATTCTCTAATGTACCATATCAACTCAGTAGATTAGGACCTCTTGGCTAACTTCATGCTTTTGTAAATAAAATGTCTGGAGAATATATTCTCACCCTTTAATTTGCATATAATCTATGCTTGCTTTTCTACTACCATGATAAAATTTTGTAGTTGCTCCAGAGACCCTATGAATTTGACTACAGGATCTACAAATTCTAAAATATTTATTATATGATCCTTTAGGAAAATGTTCGCTAATCAGCCTGGTTCTTGGAGTGATGAATATGCAAGATGAGAGAAAAAGAAATGCTTCTTGTGTTAATCCAGCAAGATTTTAGTACATGATGAATATGTACATTTTTATCTGTCATTTAAAAAAATTAAAACAATTAAACCAATATAAATCAAAATATTCAAAAGAAAAAATTAGATTTGCTTGTTACCATAACATAATAAAGACTTTGTAGTTGAATATAGAAACCGATGACTAGAGGAAAAGTGCTACCAGAGCAAGAATCATAAAGTCAGCATGATCTATCAGGGGCCAGACTTAAAGGGAGCTGTTCTGAGATGCTGGTCCAAAAACTTCAGAACATTCATGATGATAACACAACTGAAACAATGTTATGTGAGACAATTTTGAAGCTAACCAATGTATTTAAAAATCCACAGCTTTAAAAACAGAGGTTGGGAATTCAAAGTTAGTATAGTATTTATTAGAAAAGTGTCTTTGACAGCTGGAATAAAACTGCACAGGCTTTTGGGCAAAAAAGCTGAATTGGATTGACATTGTAGCCAGGGCCAAGATCACTGAACACACTAATTGTGAAAATCACTAATGGCATAATGTGTATCAGAGTAAAGATCAAAACAGAGTCGTGGAGACCAATAAGTCCTTTCAACTAGCCCAAGTGGTTGAGGGAAACAAACAAACAAGAATGTGGCTCTCCCACCAGTCTTATTAACTCAGGATGTGCAAAATTAGCAGAAGGGGTTGAGGGGAGAAAGGAAGAGAAAAGCACAGGGGATAGCAGTATGCTTATAAATGAGCTGAAGAGATATAAATCCTTACACAGTAGTTAGATAATATTTTATGTGCCCATCATTGCTCATTTACCAAACCAGTGAAGACTGGGCAAAACAAAACAAAATAGCTATTGTTTATATCCTACCTATCATTCAAAGAGGCAAATATTCTTTTTAAAAATAAACCCTTGAAAAATTTTGGTGTTTATTTATGTTTAACCTGAAAGAAGTAATTACATTTTTCCCTTTAAACAAATTTTCACAAAGGAAAAAAAAAAATAGAAAACAACAGTAGTGAACAGTAAGTGGAACAAGAATTGCATGCATCTCCCTTTATGTATGCTGATTTTTTTTTACATTAACATTGGAATACTTTGAACCTGAAATCCAGGATATCAAATCTGCAATTGCAAAGTCTTGTGATGGGCACATGGAAATCAGAGGATTTCTTTCTCTCTTCCCCTTTCAGATATTAAACATAAAACTAGTTGTTTTCTTTCTGTACCATTAGAGTGTTTATATATACTACAGTCTTAGCCTAAAGAGAAAGGAAATAATTTGCAGTCTGTGACAAAGAGAAGATTTTAAAGTAAATAATCTAATGGTATTCTGCATTTAAAAATTTAATTATATATCTAAGTATATATAAGATATGTATTAATAGATATATGAACACGTATATATGTCAGAATTTTAAAACTAATATAATTCAACATATTTAACAGTGTAGGAAAAACAAGACACATGATCACATCAGCTAATGCAGAAAAATCTTTTGACAATATTTAGTGTCTGCTCATATTAACAACTCTCAGCAAACCAGGGATAAAATGCGTGTTCTCAACTTGAGGAAAGTTATCTATAAGTGATCCTAGAGCTTACATGATACATAGCAGCAGAAGAGTGAACGCTTTGCCCCTAAAATTGGTAGGAAATCAATGAGTACACTCTAATCACTTCTCAGTCAGGAACCACTATTTCCAGCTATTGCAAAATGTCAAGAAAATAGAATGAAAATGTGTGTAAATTGAAAAGGAGGAATTAAAACAATATCTATTTTCAGATGACTTAATTGTGTACATAGAAAATCCAGGGTCTACATAATAAGACCTATAATCAATTAAGTGAGTCCAATGAGGTTACAGGATAGAAGATCAACACACAAAAATCAAGAGCATTTTGAAATAGTATGGTTAACCTTTGGAAATTTAAACTTTAAAAACAGACTTTACAATACATCAAAACATGAAATGTTTAGGCATATATCTGACAAAACATCAAAAAGATTTTTATGATAAAATCTAGAAAATGCTAATGAAAGGGAATAGAGAAAAATAAAAGAAAGATATATCTTGTTCCTGGGTTAAAAATAAAGATGTCATTTTTCTCAACATAGAACTATAGATAGTATAATTTCAGTAAAATTTATAAGACAACTTTTGTAAAGACAAGCTGATTACAAAGTTTAAAGACAAAAATATATTGAATATATAAACCAGTTTATTAAGAAAATAAATTTGGGGGAAATATACTCTCTGATTTTAAAACAATTATAAATCTATAATAATAAGCCACTATGAGATCTGTGACAAATGGATCCATGGAATACAATAGAGTGTCCAGAAATAGACTACACAAGTATGACCATTTGAATTGGACAAAAGTGTCAAAAGAACTAAGTGGAGAAAAGATAGCCTTTCAACAAATGGTTTTAGATCATAGACAAAAATTTGAAATATTTTAAAAGAAAACATCTGGGAATAAAACTTCATGACCTAAAGTTAACCAAAGAATTCTTAGACATAATACCAAAAGCATGAAAAGTGATAAATTATATTGTATCAAAAATTGAAAGTGCTCTGCAAAAGATATTCTTGAAAAAATAAAAGATAAAATGCAGGATGAGAGAAAAAAACACATTTGCAAATTATTTATTTAATGCAAGACTTTAATATACAATATATAACATTCTCTAAAGTCAAAATTATGAATGCAGTAGCCAAATTAAAATGTTGGGAATGAAAATGAACAGACACTTATATGTCAAATAAGCATATAAAATATATCCTACCTTATCATCTGTGACAAAAACAAAATAAAGCAATGATAAAATACTATTACACTTACCCATTAGAATGGATTGAACAAATACATATGAGCACACCTCAGATATATTGTGGTTGTGGTTCCAGGCCACCACAATAAGCAATATTTCAATAAAATGAATCGCATTTTTTTTTGTTTTCTAAGTGCGCATAACAGTTATGTTTACATGATACTGTCTTTGACTAAGTGTACTGTAGCATTGCACTTGAAGAAATCATGTACATACCTTAATTAAAAAATACTTTATTGCTAAAAATGCTAGTTATTATCTGAGCATTCAAAGTTGTAATATTTTTGCTAGTGAAAGATTTTTACCTATGAGGGTTAGAATCTACTTTTCTGAACTTCTTTGAATGTTGACATTGGGTCTATTTTCCATGAATCATGGATGTTCTTATTGACATGGTGAGTTCTTAAAAAAATTATAAAAGTAATCCATGAGGGTTCTAATAAACTTCTTCCAAACTCTTCTGTTTTGTGTAGCCAAAATCATGCTATAATTTCCAAGAATCAGAATTAATCTACATTTGTTGAGCATCTTCAAGTGATGGTTGACAGAAGTTGAGATAACTGGCAATTTTGTAAAATAAGACAATGAGGCTTGCTGCATGGATTGACTCTTCCTTTTTTGAAAGATTTCTCTGTAGCACCTAATATTGCTGGGTAACATTTTACCTACAGGAATTCTTTCAAAATTGAATCAATCCTCTGAAAACTGCCTCTGCTATATCAGTTAAATGTATGCAATATTCCAAATTATTTGTGGTCATTTTAAATGTGTTCACTGCATCTTCAATAGGAGTAGATTCTATCTCAGTATGGTATTTCCTTTTTTAAGTCACAAGAAACTATTCTGCATCCAATAATTTTACTATGAGATTTCAGCAATTTAATCATGTCTGTAGGTTTCAATTCTAACTCCAATTCTCTTGATATTTCTATAATATCTGCAGCTATTTCCTCCAATGAAGTCATGAACTCCTCAAATTTATCCATGAAGGCTGAAATCAACTTCTTCCAAATTCCTGTTAATGATATTTCAACCTGCCCCTGTGAATCACAAATGTTTTGCTGACATGTAGAATGATGAATCCTTTCCAGAAGGTTTTTGAAATTTATTTTTCCAAAATCCATTAGCAGGAACACTAATGGATTAGTGTTGTGAAATGTGTTCATTAAATAATAAAGTTTTAACAGCCAAAATAAGTCCTTGTTGCATGGGCTGAAGAATGGACATTGTATTAGTGGACATGTATGCAGGACTAATCTTATTTTAAGTCTCCATCAGAGCTCTTCAGTGACCCAATTGCCAAAGGACATAATGATTTTATTCATTTATGTTCCTTTTTTGTGGCAACAGAATTGAACCTGGAGGTTCTCTACCACTGAGCTACATCTCCAACCCCTTGTTATTGTTATTATTATTTTGAGACAGGGTTTTGTTAAGTTGTGAAAACTATCCTTGTACTTGCAATCCTCTTGCTTCAGCCTCCTGAGTTGCTGGAATTATAGCCATGCACCAATGTACCTGGTATACAGTAATCCTTTCAAAGGAATAATTACTTCCTGAGTAGTAGGCCTTGACAGTGAGCTTAAAATATTTATAAAAAATTTCAAAATATCATTCTAAATATGAAAATATGAAATGCAGTAGAATATTTAACACTGTCAATACCAAGTAATGAAAATAACTGTGAAATAACTGCTGATTTAATACATTGCTGAGGGAAATGCAACTGGTAGGCCAACACAATTTTGTTTGTACAGCCAAATATTCTAATATGTGAATCTGCACTCCTACTCTTGGATGCTTACTTTTACATGTATTTCAATTGGTGAAAGTATTATTTTAGAAACATCTGTAATATAGCCATATACAATGGAATATTACTAAGCAATTAAAAGGAATTACCTTTCTCTCTCTCTCTCATGCAAGCACTCTCACACACGCACACACACACACACACACACACACTCACAAATGTGAGTGAATCTCAAAGGAACAATGCTGACTAAAATAAAGCCACAGTTAAAAGATTATAGACTATGCATTTTCTTTTCATTACACTAAGTTACAGTGATGGATAATATATTGGTGCCTGTCAGCAGTTAGGACTGAGCTTAAGGAGTGACTATTAAAAACAGAAAAAACAAGTTACTGAAAAGTTGTGACTGTTCAGTATCTTGATTATAGAGATGCCTACACAAATTCAAATGTGCTAAAATTCATAAAATTGTACACCAACAAGAGTCTCTTTTTTTTGTATTATGATTTAAAAATATGGTGTTTGGACCAAAACTTATTTAACTCTTTCAGGAGAGAGTTTAATAGGGATGTAGGAGTGTGAGATTAGCAGCTGACTTTCTAGCAAAAACAATATTAGCAAAAAGACAATGGAATAACACACTCAATTTGCTGAAGAAAAAAGATCACAATTATCTACAAAGACTTTTATACTCATGAAAATTAACTAACAAAATTTAGGTGAAATAAAAATATTCCTAGATAACAAAATATTCAAATAATTTTTTACTAACAGACCAGTTTTACAAGAAATTCTACTGAGTTTTACAGGTTGAAAGGATATGACATCAGATAGTAAATTGAAGCCAGAGAAGGAAGTGGTAAACACCGAAAAAAAAGGCAAATGTTTTGACAATAATTACTAAGTCAGCAATATCATAGGATAAATGACTAATTCATAAGAACCAACTGTCTTCCTACTTACTAGCAACAAAGAACTCTATTCACAATAGCGTCAACATAAAAAGTAAAAAGGAATTCCATATTTGTGAATTGGATGATTCAGATATTTTTCTTTTCTTTTTGTTAAATTAGAACTTCGTAGTTCTACAAAGTAATTGGGTTCATCCTGACAAACTCATGAATACATGGAAATCAATTTCAGTTCATAATCCTTCCCTTTTCCTTTCCCCTTTTCCTTCTCCTCACCCATTTTCCTTCCTCTACTCTACTAGACTTCCTTTCACTCATCTCTTAATCTGTGTTTGATTTGTTCTTTGTTATCCTATCTCACCCTTCCCTTTTCCTTTATTTTATCTAACTCCCCTAAATGAGAGAAAATATTAAACCATTGAGTTTTTGAGTTTGGCTAATTTCACTTAGCATAATATTCTCTATTTCCATCCATTTACCAACAAAATGCCATAATTGTACTCTTTTTGTATGGCTGAGTAGAACCCCATTGTACATATATACCATAATTTCTTAATCCTTTCATCTATTGACAAGAATCTGGGTTGATTCCATAATTTAGCTATTGCAAATTGTGTTGTTAAGAAAATTGAGGCAACTGTATTGCTGCAGTATACTGATATTAGATCGTTTGGGAAAATACCACAGAGTGAAAAAGCTGGATCATATGGTGTTTCCATCCCTATTTTTTTTAAGGAATCTCCATAATGCTTTCCAGAGTAGTTGCATTAGTCTGTAGTCCCACCAACAATGTACAGGTGTAACTTTTCCCCACAACCTTGCTAGCATTTGTAATTGTTCATACTCTTGACCATAGACATTCTGACTGGAGTGATATGAAATCTCAGTGTAGTGTTGATTAGCATTTCCCTGATTGCTAGAGATTTTGAACATTTTTCACATATTTATTAGCCATTTGTGTTTTTTCTTTTAAGAAATTTCTGTCTAGTTATTTTGTCCACGCATTGATTGGGTTATTTTATTATTATTATTATTTTTAATTTTTGGTGTTAGGTATTTTGAGTTATTTGTATATTCTGGATGTTAATCCCATATCAGAGGAGTAGCTGACCAAGATTTCCTCACATACCGAAAAAAAAGCCCAAGATAAAAGATTATATATTATGCATTTTACTTTCCTTCTTAACCCTTGTTTCCTTTCCATGCAGAAGGTGTTTTTAGATTGATGGCATCACACTTATTGATTCTTGGTTTTATTTTTAGTGCTTTGGGGATATTCCTAAGGAAGTTGGTGTCAGTATCTATATGATGGGTGTTGACCCTATGTTTTTTCTAGCAGTTGTAAATTTTCTGGCCTGATTCTGAAGTCTTTAATTCATTTTGATTTGAGTGTTGTTCAGGGTGTGATATAGGTGTCTAATTTCATTTTACTACAAATAGATATCCAGTTTTCCCAGAACCATCTGTTAAAATACAACTTTATTATAAATGTGACTTTCTATTATAAATGTGGTTTTCTGCCACTTTGATTTTTTACTATATTTTGTCCTGTCTTGATTCTCATTTGGTGGATTATTCTTCTATAGAACTTCCTCTTTGGGGAATTCTGGTAACTGTATTTTAGTTCCTCTGTGTGCACTTTATCTTTGGGTAGTCTTTGTAGTGTTGGTGTAGTGCTCATCAATCCTTTTAGTTTATTCTTGTCATAGCAAGTTTTTATTTCCCTCTTAGATTTGAAACTCAGTTTTTCTGTGTATGATAGCCTTGATTATCAGTTGTTTTCTTTGAATGCTTGGAATAACTCATTCCAGGACCGCCTAGATTTTAGGATCTGAGCTGAAAAGTCAGAAGTGAACCTTATTGGTTTGCTTTTAGAAGATGACCTGATGTTTCTCTTTCGTGACTTTTAATACTCTTTCCCTATTTTTTAATGTTTGGCATTTTGATTATGATATGTCTCAGTGTGTTTTTTCTTTGACTTGATCTTTTTGTGGTTCTGTAAGCCTACTGTATGTGGATGTCTATCTTGTTTCTGATATGGAAAACATTTTCTGTAACTATGTCATCGAAAATGTTCTTTATGCCTTTAGTATGTATCTCCATGTTCTCTTCTTTCCCAATGATTTTGTTTTGGTGTTTTAAAGTTTTCCCTGATCCCTGGACATGTTCTGTATTTTTTTTTTTTATTTATTACCTTCTATGTACTCAAGATCATATAGACCTGTCATCAATGCCTGAAATTCTGTCTTCAAGGGTTGAGGTTCTATTTTCCATGCAATCTAATCTGTTAATGATGCCTTCATTTGACTGATTGTGTCTTTCATTTCTAGAAGTTCTTCTTGGTTTCTTTTTACTATTTCTATTTATGTATTAAATTGGCCTTCCATTTCCTGTAATTGCTCTCTTAATTCCTTATTAGATCTTCTTCTAGTTCATTGAATATTTTAATAATCATTTTCTATAATCTTTGGGTTTTCATCTACTGAGTTTTTAGTGGGATCCTTTGGGGAGGAATTGTGGAAGTGGGGTTGTTTGCCTGTTTTCTCATGTTTTCAGAGGTCTTAATCTTGTGCATCAATTAAGGTGGGTCCTTCTACTTCTTTTATGCAATTTGATTTTCTGTATAATTATCTTATTTCTTCTGGTACTTCTCTCTACTTTTGATACATGTTCCCAAAGAATGAAAGTGAAGTTTCCCTTCTGATTGTTCCTCTTTGGGTCCTTGTTGTTGGTTTGGGGCTTTTGTCTCCTTACCTCTTTGAGTAATGTCAGGTAATGTTTAGCAATAGGTTCCCAGTACCTCACAGAATGGGAACAACATAAAACATAGTAACAACTGTTACAAACAACAAACGATAGTGTTATAGTAAATACCCAGTTTGTACTATAACATCTTCATAAAGAATAATGGTGGATTCAGCAATTGTCAACAGAATGAACTATAACCATCAACTAGATCTGACTTTAAAGCACACAGCAGGTGTCAACTACTGATATCATCCACAACAGTAATTATTTTATTGGCATTAGTGATGGGGGCAGGAGTTATATAAACCAATTAATTCTGAATGATGGTAAAATAGAGTTAATTAAGGGAAAAGGAAATGTCTTAGGAAATTAGAGAAGACATTACAATTTCAGAAAGTGAACAGAGAGAATGCAGAAGAGAATTAGCAGGTGATATTTATACAGAAGGAGGGGGAAAATAAAAGAAGCAAGGTAATGGGAGAGAGTGAGAGAAAACAATAGAATATAGCATTAGCAGGAGAAGGTAAAAAAGAAAGAAACAAGAGAAATAGACAAATGAAAATAATACAAAATCAAACCAAGATATACAATCCAAAAAACCCAAACCTCACAAGTTAAGGGTAGAAAAAAAAATAATTGCATGAAAAATGCTAACAATGAAGGAAAAAGATATAAATAAGTGTATGTATATATATGTCCCAGAGCCAATCAACATAGCCAGAATTCACACCCACACACCCACACGCACACACACACACACACACACACACCCAAGAATGAATGAATGAATGAATGAATAAATAAATAAATAAATAAATAAATAGAACTAAAAGTTTTCAAAATCTTAGTGAAGACTGAAGGAAACTTCTCCACTGAAGTGGTAAAAATAGTTGACCAGATATGGTGGTCACTGTCTATGTTCAATAGTGTTTCTTTCCAATTCTTCTGGAGGTATGTACTGCTAGAGCAAGGGATGGAACTTGTTAATTCCTTCCTGTTTTTGTGTTGATCTCTGAGCTGCCAGTTGAAGTAGCCTAAGATTGATGCTGTTTGATATTAGACTTTGCTTCCCTTTTCACTGGTATGAGGTTGGATGTGTTAGGACATACTGTCAGTTGGGGTTTTGGCCATTCTGGCCAATTCCACGCACTCCCAGGATACAGCTTCTGTAGTATTCTGCAAGGAGTGTTCCAGTAGTGAGGTTCTAATCATGCCAGAGGGACTCTGTTGAAGGTTGCCTTCTTTAGAGGCTAGATTGACCCATCCCTAGGGCTAGATAGTAGTTGATCTCTTCTGCATGTCTGGTTCTCAGGAGCCTCCCACAAAATCCAATCACAGAGTGGGGGTAGATAAAGGGATGATCCTCCACTCCCAGATTTTTTTAAATGCAATTTTATCTGAATTAATTTATGGATTCAGTATTTTCCTATCAAAATTTCAGGAGATAACATACAAAATTGATAAACCTTTCCTAAAATTCATGTGAAAATGCAAAGAACCCAAAATAAACAAATAATTTTAAATACGAAAAAAATCAGAGGACTAATACTTTCTAGTTTTATAGCTTACTATAAAGGCTACAATAATCAACACAATGCGGCGCTGAGGTAAGTACAGGAGTCCTTTTGTGGTTTTACTTCCCACAATTTCAATTATTCAAGGTCAACTATAGTCTGCAAATATTAAGTGGAATTTTTGAAAATTAACAATTCATAAACTCTAAACCTTTCTAAAACTCTTATGGTATTTGGTTATGTGTTGGTTGTTTCCAGGACCTCCTATAGATCCCCAAGTCCATGAATGCTCAAGTCCCTTACATAAAATGGCATCATATTTACTTATAATTTATAATATCATTCCATATATTATATATGACTTATAATACCTAATACAATTCAACATAATAATTAATGTGATTATGGAATATAATTAAAAGTCATAAATAAGTGTTATACTATAGCATTTAGGGAATAATGACAAGACCAAATGTCCACACATTATATATAGAAACTGGATTTTCTATCCAAAGATGGATAAATTCTCAAATGCAGAATGTATGGATACAAAGGACCCAATGTATTGTTATGTGTTTTATTATTTCATATGGTTGTTAATTTCACACTAAGCCTAATTTATAAATTAAATAGTAATGTTTATATGGGAAAGAAGATAGCTGATATAGAGTTCCATACTGTTTATGGTTTTAAGCATATTCCCAATGGATGAACAATAACATACACAGAAATAAAATCAAACAAAGACCTATAAAAGTGTTAAAATAATAAAGAAGGCACAGGAGTTTGAATTTGGTGACAAGTCTTTAGATACAATATTAAAAGCATAATCCATGAAGAAGTGTTGGTATGTTGTACTTTAATTTTAAATCTTCTACTTTGTAGTCTAATTTTCTATCTTTTCAAGTTGTGTTTTAGTCAGCTTCCTTTGCTGTGACAAAGTACTTGAGAAAATGACATAAAGGAGAAAAAATATTTGGGCTGAAGGTTTCAGAAGATTCAGTGCATGGTTAGCTGGCTATTTTGCTGTTGGACTGTGGCAAGGCAAAACATCATGGTGAAGAGGGCATGGTAGAACAGAGTTGCTCATTTAATGGCAGAGAGGAAGCAGAGAGAGATAGGACCAGGGGTTGGGCACATCAAAATATGATTTCAAAAGCACATCCTTAGTGACTTGCCTCTTCTAAGTTCTATCTCCCAAAGTTTCCACCATCTCCTCAAAGCACCCCCATCCAGGGATCCTATCTTTAACACATCAGCCTTTGGGAGATATTTTACATTCAAACTATAACAGAGTATAAAATCTACATTGATATCTTGTAAGTTTTTCCTTCTGCCAGTTAATATATACTATTGAACTCTTCTCTTCAGTGAATTTTTCTTTTCAGGTGCTGTACTTTTCAACTCTGATATTTCATGTTGAGAAAAAGAAACCAGGTTGCTATATCTTTATTGATAGTACTTAACTATTGCAAGTTTGCAAGATTATTCATCAAGTTTGATTTGTTCCTTTTTTGTTTTTTTTGTTACTTCTTAGCATGCCTCTCTTTAATTCTTAGTTCATAATTATAATGGATATTTTGAAGTTTTTGTTAAATGTGACACCTTTTCACTCTCACTAGGGAGTTCCTAATGCTCAGTTATTTTGTGTATTTTATATATATATTTATTTATTTATTTGTGTGTACCTCAGACCTTCCTGTATCTCTGTGACACACACATCATATAACCACACATCAATCATAAAATAACATATCATATAAGCAGATATAAGTTATAAGTCTGGATATTGTCCACATCCACTCCTTCAAGGATTTCAGACTGCAATTTGTTCGGTGACAACCTGGATCACTTTATGGAAGCCTGCTCAATCCCTCAGTGTAAAACCTCTGATGATGCCCCTTGGAGGTGAAACTTCACACATATTGTCATCCTCGCATGATGATAGCTCTGTCACAGACAGATATCTCTTGTCTTTGGTTTTCTTTTTCTCTGAACATGTTAGTTGCTAGCCTCCACTGTTTTTATGACTGACTGTTTTATTATTTTTGACAATGACCTGGTCCAAATATTACTCCACTGAGTGATCCAATTAAACCTAGACTCCTTTACCAGGATAGTTTTTGAGTCTGTGTTTGAGACTGTTTTGACCACAGATTTGCTCTTTTTATCTGTCTGTTTGCTGGAATCTCTCTGGTAAATTATCCAGATAAGGGTTTATCTTAAATTACTATAGTATTTACCACTTTCCTTGTAATTGCCTTTCTCCACCCAATCCATTGATATAAGAATATGCTGACACTGAACTTCACACTGTTGCAACTAAGTAAATTTCTGGGAAAGAAATTCAGATCTCTTTCGTTTACAGGCCTGTCTCTACCCTGGGACAAAATCTCTCAGTAAGTCTCTGGAGCTTGGACTAAAGGCAAAAGTGCCCTTGTGAGGTAAAATTCTTAGTGTGGGGATGGGTTGGTGGCGACTGTAGCCTTGGGGCTTCCCAGTTTGCTCTCATAGAGTGGAGTAAAGGCCATCTATATCTTAGGATTCTCTATGCATTCAAGGTACAGCTCCTGTCCCATGAGTGGGGGCAAGGCAGAGGAAGGGAGCCCCTACCTCTTGGCTGCACTTCCTTGAAATTTACTGGGGTACAATGGGAAATGTTGATGTATTGCCTATCCTGGAAAGATACTATGGTCCTTCAATTGCAAGCTGTATGGAAAGGGAACTCTGCATGTTTGGCTTCCCCATTTAGTCTAGAGCTTCTATCACTGAACTGAGAGGAGGGAAAGTGGGAGTAGACAATATTTCAAACACCACAGGCTCCCTGTTCCTACCATTTTTTAGTAGGTTTTCTCAGTAATATATATATTTTTTCCCATTTGATTTGTATCCTCAGGTATATTTACAGAAATTTTAGCTCATCGTTTTTCTAATTTTCAACAGTTTCACTGGGAGGCAGGTCCATATTGCTCTTCAAGCAGGTTAATTCCAGAAGTCCATCTGCCACAGGTTTCCCAAGCTGTGTTGGAGACCTCGTAAGAGAAAAAGAGTACACACACTTATTCTTCCTTCGAAATTCCACCACAGCCCATCCATTCACATGAATGTCAGCAACTGTTTGTTTTAAGGACATTGGGAATGAAAAGAAAAGAAGCCATGTCTATAATGTCATGAACCTTACCCTTCCTCCCCCCTTTTTCTGGCATAGCTCCACAGTACAGAAAAATTAAACTCTCAACAATTTGTTAATATGAGCGAACTTTTTCCAAAAATGTTTATTTTACTATATTAAAATTGGCACTTATGGTAAGGAATAAAATCAAACTCATTATCATCAGACCTTAAGTCTAATTCTGTGAAAATCCTCCGAGGTGCACATATTCTGCATGAATAATTTCATGGCTCTTTTGCTTTGACCTTTGGCTATATTAAACAAAGCAATCACAAGATTTACAAATGAGAAACACAAGAAATATATAATGATTAAGATTTAAAATACATAACATAACCTTTCATAATAAAAATGAATGTTTTGCTAATTTCGTCTCAAAAGTATATTGATTAAATGCATTTCATAGCTAAGAAATATAAGGAAATTTAATTAATATATGCCTAAAATGAAGATATTCATAACAATGAACTCTAGATCATACATGTTAATGTATCTTAGAGAATTCTTCAATACATATAAGTAATTGGGTCTCATTGTTAGCAAACATTTGAAATGATATTTTCCATAATTGTTTGTAAAAACATTTAGATTTGCCACTTTGAAGCATACTTCATTGTTTTCCTCTATGCAGATAAATTTAAAATGATTTTTGTTTGCTCTGTTTTGTACATCATCAGTATCTTAATTATTGATGCTGCTGGTGTTTTCTTTTTGTCAGAAGTGTGGATTTTGTCAAGGACTTAACATGAATACTAGCTCCAAACAGATGTGCATTGATAAACATATGTGACTAAATGAATAAAAAGTTTTAAATGAAGTTTTATTATTTTCTGGGCTCTTTAAGGATTTGTAGAGTATCTGATATATTGTGGTGTTTTCAGAGACTGGATCATAGCAAGCACCCAATAAATGTTGAAATACACATGAATTGAGTACTTTATAATTTTTAGTGTTGCCTAAAACTTTAACATGCTTTATATAATATTCATCACTTACAAAATAAATGATATATCAATGAGACTACCTTTGGAAACATGGAGATTTAACATGTATTATTTATATAATATATATTAAATATGTAGGTAATATGCAGCAATGCATAAATATATTTAAAATATATTATGTATTTTAACCTGTACTTAAAATACATAATATGTATTAGTTAAATATAATAAAATAGAAAATATCCAATGTTATACAATCCAAGCATGAACAATAATTGATTTATAATGAATGTATATATTTCTACTTATATATTTCTTTTTGTGATGAATATTTTTTGGATATATTTTATCTAATGACTGTATCATTGCCAATTTAACCACTGCTATATTGTGGCCCATGTAAGGGGTTTTTAGTTTTTCTGTACTTTAAGGAGCGATGAGATAATAACTTTGTCTATATCTTCCTCCATATTTTGGATATTTCTTAGTGAAAGTGTCTTAGATGTGAGATTGCTATGTCAGAGTATCACAACTTTTTAGAGCTCTTGAGCAATATTATCAAATTACTATGATTCTTGGATGTATTTGGGATATTGTTATTTGGTCCTGAGAAGCATTCAAACCATAGGTTTGACATTTAGAAATGTCAATATTTGAAAAATTAGAGTCATCTCAAAACAAAATGGGCTTCCTCCAGAAGTCCGAGTTCCTTTATCCTTCCATCTTCACATTTTACAACACCTCTGGTAGCCAACTCTTGGGCTATGCTTCTACTCCACACAGCACTCTAGACCCATGCTGGGCAGGCACATCATGAGGCTATTGCTGCTCCCCCATCAATAATACTGCTGGGTGTGGAACACCCTGGGTTCAGGCAGAGCACTGAGAACTATCTCCCATGTCTTAGTTCTACTTCACAAAAGCTCTATTTCACGGGTGTTAATTTTAGTCACATTTGGAGAGAATAGAGAGCTTGCCTGAAGTTAAGTAATTAGAATTCACACCCATCTGCTGGTCCCTGGGAGTCCTGCCCTCCAGAGGAAGCAGGATCCTATTGGATCCCATTGTTCCTGCCCCAAGAACTAAGTAATACCCCTACCCTGTCCTGCTTTTTACAGGAATCTTAGTAGAACATGATTGTAAACATGGGAGTACTTAGGACTAGTGTCACCATAAAACATAAGTGTCATTGATCTCCAGAATCTCCAGTGTAATCAATTTCCCTCTCATGGCCTATTTCACCCACCGCACCTGAGAGTGCAATACTCTTTTCTGGTGTCTGCTATCAGAAAATCCGGAGATAGTATTGCTTCTGTGCAGACGGTGTACTCATTATTGTCCTTCTGGGCTGTTAATCTGTTACATGTATTTTATTTTTTTTCCATATATATGCATAAAAAAAGGCATGTCTTTAAATCTATCTATTGAGAATGTATTTCCTTTTTGTAAGACACCAGGGTAGTGTAATGAAATATTTAAAGTAAAAGTAGGATTCTACAGGAAATTACAAAACTACCTAGCACTTCTGATAGGGTTGAGAGAGAAAAATATCAGTGAAGGAAGATTGGAAACATTTCTAATGTCTCTATACCATCTCAGTTTTGGGAGATTTCATGCATAAAATTTTTATTATGGAAGTCAATTTGACCAAGGGTGCTAATAGTGTGTGAGTGTGTGTGTGTGTGTGTGTGTGTGAGAGAGAGAGAGAGAGAGAGGGAGAGAGAGAGAGAGAGAGAAAGAAAGAGAGAGAGAGAGAGTTGAAAAAGACATAAACATAAAACTTCAGAAATATCAGAATGACAAGTCTTAATATGGGTTTTAACGGAAATGAAGAATGTGGTTAACCTACCCAAATTAAGTCTTGAAGACATGATTACCTCTCCAGGAATTATTCAAATTATGTCAGGAGGTGATGAAGAAACTCATTGGGAAGTTTTATAGCAGCTAAAAAAATAGAAGAAAACCACATTCCTTTATAGTTCCTATGCAAAATAGAACATGAGCAGGGGATATTATTCAGACCCTGGGACCAGGAATGAGAGATTCAATGGGACTTCCCTTCCTTTGGAAGATTTTTGGTTAAAAAATCTGAGCTGCCCTTAACCAAAAGTGGAAAAGCTGGCATACAAACAGAGATAGAACCCCTGACTGGGTGATGCTGAGACAAAAGGCTTGACCACGTACTGCAAAAATTATCAAAATCATAGCTTCAAGCAACTGTTGATATATTTAGGAAGAACAATAGATTGATAGAGTTCAAAAAAATCTATACTTGAGGCTGAGTTTCCAGCTAAGGAAATTATGTACCAGAGTATTTAAGTGACAGGTGCCAAGTGGCACAGCAAGTAAAGTGAAAATTGAAGGAGAATCTGAGGTTTCTTGATGCCCACTCAGGTTATTTGTCACAGTTTTCCCTTGCCTCAATTCGTAGTTTGCTTTTAGTAGATAATTATGGGTTAATTTTTCTGGAATTTAGATGTTCATAGTATATACCAACTTCGCAGTATTTGCAGCTCTACTTAGAGGTGGCCTCGTTACATTTGCCTGGATGGGTCTCATTCTTATGCTCTCCAAAATAGCTAGAGATCTTAGTAAGAACTACTAAAATCTTGTAAATGTATCAACAATGAGGACAACAGACCTAACACAAACCTGGCACCTATTACATTACTCTTGGGTAAATACATGAAAGAACACTGAGAATTACTATACTGCAGTGGTAAAATTAAGTATGACTATGTTATCATATGCATATAATCATGTGTTTTGATTTTATCTTCAGTGAGAGGATGCATTACTGAAATATGTTTGGTCCCCAATGAAGCTAACTTGCAGACTGAAATTTCTTCATCTTGATGGTCTACTGCCATCTCTGACTTTATCAGAATTGCTGGTCTTTCATTGTCAATTGGAAAATAAGGGATCTCCAGTCCACCTGGTTATCTATAGCTATGCCTCGCCTTCATTTCTTGTGCCAACATGGGTTCAGGATAAGCAATATTAGTTTCTTGTGGCTGCTAAAACAAATTTCACAAACTGAGTGGCTTAAAATAAACAAAATTTATCCCCTCGCCACTTTGGAAGATTTCCAGAATTGTGGAATCTAGACTACCAAGCTAAAATCAAAGTGTTCTCCTATCCATGGTGGATTTAGGGGACAATCTTTTCCTCGACTCTATACAAACTTCTGGAGGCTGATATGGCTGTGGCCACACCACTCCGCTCACTGCCTACCTTCACATAACTTTTTTCTCTGTGTCTTCAAATATACTCTCTTCCTTTCTTTTATAAGGATACTTATGATTACATTTAGAAATCATCAGATAATCCAGGATAATCTAATCTCAAAGTCTTAATTTGATCACACCTGCAAAGTCTCTGCCATACCAAGCAATATTATAGGGATTGGAACTTACTTTTGGGGAAGACCATTATTTAGCCTATGATATAAATCCTCATATCTTCTGAAATTAGGTGACTAAGAAAGGTCCAAACTCTGCTTAAAATGTTTAATAGCTTTTGCTGCCTTGGAATTATGTGAATAATGATATTTGTGAGTCACTTTTTTATAGCATGTATTATATCCGCAGGAGAGAATGCTCCTCCCTGAAGAATGAGTATAAATAGAAAGAAAAGAAGCACATCGCTGAGCTGAGGAGCTCTTTGGCTGAGAACTCAGACAGGGAGGATTTTGAGAAGGGTTCAAAGAGGGTGCAAAGAATAAAAGAGGAGGAGCACAAAGAAAAGGGGAGGTCAGCCCTGCCAAACTTGCAGGTGCACCAGGTCAAAGGAGGACTGGAAAAAAAAAAAAAAAAAAAAAAAAACGCAGAAACGATCTCACTGATGAGAAGGGTCTTGGGAGTGGAGGACTAAAGCTTGATTATACTGTGCTTGGGAGGATGTGAAAAAAGTGAATGTGGAGGTGGAGCCTCACAACAGAAGTCTAAGGAGGGGCAGATGAGATGTTCAGAGAGGAGCAGTCTCCTAAGCATGGGAGCAAAAGAATGTGGCAGTTGATATTAATGAACATGTATAGGAAGTGAGGCTAATTATCAACATGGGATCCGGCAATCTTCCTAACAGGTATATAGCTAAAGGAAATGAAATCAATGTCAAAGAGCTATCTGTACTCCGCACTCATTGCAGCATTATTTACAATAACCAAAATGAGATGAGTGAAGAAGCAAAATCTCTCTCTCTCTCTCTCTCTCTCTCTCTCTCTCTCTCTCTCTCACACACACACACACACACACACACACTGCAATACTATTCAGCCATAAAAAGGAAATCCTATCAGAGGAGAGCTGTTTGAGAGCAGATCCTGAGGATGGTAGGAACATTACTATGACCAAGCCTGGGGGTCAGTCAGGCAATATTAGGTGGAGCTAAGGAAGTTGAAGTTCTACAAAAGGAGATAATTAGAATAAAGGACAATAGAATTTAAAGTAGGTATAGATAAGAGTAGCAAGGAAAAATTGACTTCTTAGGTGTATGAGCTGTATAGTCACACTGAGTACCAGCTCAATGAGGACTTAGCCATCTTGAAATCCTTAATCATTTACCTTTGAATCTGTACTTTGTAAGGAAGTCAGAGAAGATAATAGAGCATGTAGTGAGGACATGGAGGCTTGTTCATGGGAATGGGTGGTTGAGGCATTCCAAATGAGACCATTGTCAAGAATTCAGGGCAACTATTAAACATAATCTGTGATGGGAGTATTAAAATCACAGGAAATACGATGAATAATATTAATGTTAGGCAGTGAGCTAGAGATAAATCTTCCTGGGATTTCAGGAATCCTAGGAGTTAGAGGAAGCTATCTCAATCAAAATTCTCATTTTCCATTGAATTTCCATTCAACATTTAGAGTCAATAAACTTTTGGTGACTATTCACAAAAGAAGATGTAAGTTCTTCTAGTTGTTTCTGTGACAAGAACAAAATATTAAAACAGGATTGCTTGTTCTTCTCTTTTGTAGATGCTATTTAGAAAATGAAAAAAAATGAACCACAGACTGTAGGACAGTATTTGCAAAACATAAATTTATAATAGTCTTGTATCCAAACAGCATGAGGAACTCTTGCTAGTCAGTAAAAGAACAAACAATTTAATGAAAGCACAACAAAAGAATAAGTACATCAAAAGTCAGCCATGAAAATTAAAATAGCACAATGAAATATCATAATATATCCATTGAAATGATGAAATATGAAAATGAACAGAATAAAGTGTTGGTGAAGATTTGCAGCCACTGCAACTCTCTTACCTTCCAGCTAGGAACGCAAAATAATGCAGACACATTAGAAAATATTTGGACAGTTCTTATCAAACTGAACACACACCATATGACCCAGAAATCCCACTCTTTACTACTGTGTACCCACAAACATCTAGATATAAAATATTTATAGCAAATTTATTAATAATAATCCCAAACTTAAGATAACTGAACTACCCATCAGCTCATAAGTTAAGACAAAGCTGTGATACATCCATAAAATGGAATTACTACTTAACTAAAAAAATTGAACAAACTTCTCTCACATGCATCAAAATTCATGATTCACGAAAGATGCATCCTAAGTAAGAGAAGTCAGAAAGAAAAGGTTACATATTGTATGTTTCATTTTTATGACACATGAACTGTTTCCCAAAATTCATGTGATGAAGTGCTCACCTCAGTATATCAAAATGTGACTTCATTTGGAAATAAGGACTTTCCAGAGGTAATCAAGTCAATATGAGGTTATCTGTGTGGGGCCCTACTCAATATGACCAATGTCCTTATAAAAAGCAGGAATTTGGGGACAGACACACGCACATAGAGGGAAGACATCTACAAACCCAAACAAGAAGCCTGGAACATATCATTTTCTCACAGCCCTTCGAAGGAACCAACCCTATTTAAACCTTGATCTAGGAATTCCAGCTTCCAAAACTGTGAGACAATACATTTCTATTGTTCAGGTCAATCTGTGCTTTCTTGTTACAACAAACCTAGCAAACTAATTCAGATGACTTCTGGAAAAGCAAAAACTGAAAAAAACAAATCAGATGAGTGTGTTTTCACAGGGCAGGAGGAGGAAGACTTTTCCTGCTCTGGGCCATAAAAGAAGTTTGTGGATAATGAAAATTGGTTAATTGATAGTGGTAGATATTTATCAAAACTCATCAAGAGCTCTATGTCTCAAAAGGATGCATTTTACTCCATGTTAATGATGCTTCAATATGCCTGATTTGGTAGTTTGCGACTTTTCCCTAGTCACTCTGTTGCTATGCTTTCATTGAATTCATCATGATCATTGCTAGGGATTTATGAGAGAAGAATAAAGCAGAAAAATTTCTCCACATTTGAACACAGGAGGCAGTGGAAAAAAAAAAAAAAAAGAAAAGGACAAAGTAGAAGGAAAACAGAGGGAAGAAGGCACACACCGTAAAACTGAGGGCTGGGGAATGAGTTCTGTGCAAAGACAGTTAAGGAGAGTCACTTTGGGTAGATAGGTGGATAAAGAGAAAGTTAGAAAGTATAATTGCATGTTGTTGAGTGAGTCCTTATTTGCCAGAATGCTCTCCAAAATCTTTAGTAAAAGCCTAAATTATCTATCTATTTTTAGAGTTCATTTTTATCACTTTCCACTCTGCTGAAATAAACTTTAGAAAAGTGGAGTTCCTGTTTTTGCTCAGGTTCACATTTGTTTATTTATTTACATGCTTACTTTCCCCAGAGAGCGGGGATCAGAACTGGCAAATTTTAATAATATTGGCCCTCCCTGTTCCCTGCTCTATGCATTGAGGGAGATTTCAAGTGCAAGCTGGTGACTGACAATTGAATTTCAATTGAAGTGTATCTATGTCTCATTTTGCATATTGATAGTCTTGGTTGAAAGAAGAAAGCCTAAGGATTATACTAATCTCAATTTTTAAAAAAGTTTGTAATTTTATTGGATAAACTTGATATGTAAGTATTTGTAATAACTTTCCATTTGTCGATATTTTTTACAAGTGTATGTTTTATGGAAAAAACCCCTAGGTCCTTCTTCTAGTCAATAACATTAAAATTTCATTCTCTGACTTTTCCTGCACATCTGACTAGGAGAAATCATGTCTTTGATTCTGTTTGATGATTAAGACAATTTGCTGAGTGTCCAGAAGTGAGTTTGACATTGCAGTCAGTATTTTAAAAGGCTCGATGTTTTGATGGTATTGAGGTCTTAATTTGTTTTCTGAGGATAGGAACATTATTATTTGTTCAAATACCATATAGTGTGGAGAAGCACACATTTCATATGCCATAAGAAGAATCCATGGGGGAACTAATAAAATAATTAAAAGGTCACAGATGTATGGGCTCATCCCAGAGAATATAATGCCCAAATGTTTTAGTCTAGAAATTCTTGGACTTTTTTTTTAATATGCGAGAACATTATGGAATGTAAAAAAAGAATCCTTACAATGACTGTTTCTCTGGGAGCTGTATCTGAGTGGAGACAAGCACAGATGTCTTTATTAGGCTGTAGTCTAAGTAGCTTCCCTGGAGGGGACCCTGGCGGGTAAGCATTAGCAGGCTGATGCCTAATCTGTGAGAATCTCTGTGCTCATTACGGCGCTCATTAGTGGTGAGTGACCTCACAAGGAGGCACTGGGTACTGCTATTTCTCTGATTCTTAGGCCTTGTGTTTACTCTAGGGGTAAGCATGTGGGATTCCACATGCATACTCTCAAAAGGAACCATTGTTCTTGCACAAATCATAAGCACATTTCACTATACTTTTCAATATGCAGTTTCTATATCATGACAACCTTTATAAGATAGTCACATATGTGACATTTGTATTTGCAGTCCAGAGAGTATGCTTATTCAGGTTTTCAGCTAACCACATCACCCAATAAACTGGCTGCATCAATACCAAAGAATTTTTCAAGTTGTGAATTTTACTTATTTGTTTATTGTGAAAAAAAATGAAGTAATAAAATTTTGCTTCATCTCAATTTTTCTTGGACACTTTTTCTGTTTCAAGTAAAATTTCTTCCAGAATATAGGTCATGTGAATGAAAACCCAACAGCTTTGCTCTGACCTGCTGAAGAAAGTCATATAAATCATCTTTGCCATAAGCAGTTAGATTTCTGCAATGAAAGCCATTCTGGCGGAGATCCTCTCTTTTCCTCTTTTTCTCTCTCTCATTTAAAGTGAGAATTGAGTTCATATCCATTTAAATATTTTAAATATTTGCACTTTTTGCAATTGCTCTTGACTCTTCCCCTCAGTATCATCACATTGCTTTCTTAACCAAAAGTAAATGCTACACTGCTAAACATTTACTGTTTTTTGGAAATATCATCCCAAATGAAATAATAAGACTTTTCATTAAAGTACACTCTGCATTTAAGCACTTGCAGTTAGATCACAATCATTAGCCAGAGTTCTGTATTATTTCTATTATCTCTGTTGTGATGGTAGCAAGCACCTTGGACCACAGATAACACCACTACATTATACTCTTTTCCAATCTTCCAATCTATGATAGTATGGCCATTTTCCCTATATTCATTTGGGAAATTAGCAAGAGAAAACTAATTTTAAATTCTTTCTTTCAAAAAAAGAAGTCATTACAAACTCAGTGACTTTGCATATTTTCACTGATTTTATGTCCACCTACACAGGAAAGTACTTTTTGTGACTCACTTGGGGGAAAAAAATAGCCTTGACCCTCGCTTTGAGTCACTTGTTTAATAGAAACTGGCTCAGGAACACTGTAAATGTGGTTAAGCCACAAGTTAATTAACTTTGACACTGTTGCTGGGAGTTGGCAAGGGTGAAAAGAGAATTATAAAGTTAGTCTTTGACACTAGGGAGATTTCTTTTTGTTAAAAAAATATGAAAGTTATAACCTTACATTAGGGAATTAATTTACATAGAACCAAGAGAAGTTTGTTTAAAATCTTAATAGTTAATAGTTCTTCACACCTCTCTGATCTTTTACATATATTCTCTTTGCAATTCCTTCCCTGACGTTTTGCATCAGAAACAAATATTTAAAAAGTGTATGCATGTGCGCTCTCTCTCTCTCTCTCTCTCTCTCACACACACACACACACACACACACACTAGTGTACCCAAAGATGTGAGTCTAAATCTTAGCTTTCTATGCTACAAAATACATCCATGATTGTAAAGTAGCATACATTGCAGAGCAAATTAAATAAAAGGATGCAACTTAAAATTAAAAACCAGACCAAATTGTAAAATGCGATGTTTTGGAATTTTCAGATAAGATTAGTGGATCCCTTTCAAGTACAAGAGATTGAAATGGTATGTTTGGGACATGAGTGAAGTTGAATGATCTTCTAAGAAACACCTCTCCCATTGTATAAAACTTGAAGTATGCCTCAACAAAGTTATATGTAGAAATGAAACTCTTTATTTGTCCAAATGGTTGATTGGGAAATATGTTTGCTCTGGCAGGAAAGAGCAGAGAATTTCCAGTTGCAGGACCTTCTTCCACAGCAAAGGCACTCAAGAGTTTACAGAGGGAACTCGTCTGGCTCTTGGATCTTTGGTGAAGAATGTTCAGGGGCCATTCCCACTACTTAATGGGGCTCATTCACAGTGGCAATCATTTTCATGCCATCATGGCAGTTTTCCTGCATTCAGATGGACACAGACCTCAACATGCTGCAGAATCTTAAGCATTGATGAGAAGATTTGGTAAAAAAAAAAAAAAAAAAAAAAAGACACAATTTGTCTATGAAATGTTTCTAAACAGTTAGTGAGTCCAGTAATCACTACCATGCCCACCACGACTAGTGGAGATTCATAAACCTCCACCTGCAATTTCAAAATTGATAAGCTCCAAAACCAATTTGTTTTGTGACAAACCTTGACCTGGCACTATCATAAGGCTAATAACTATCTCCTTAGAGTGAATATTCATACATTTATGTAAGAAATGTTGGTTACATAATGAAGGGAAAACATGGGCTGACCTTCCTGGGCTATCAGGTACTTTTTAAATCTGAATATTCTGCATTCCTGAACACATCGAGCTCTCAGATGTTCAGGCAAATGACTATGGATGTGCATTTCAGCAATCCCTTCATTCATTGATTTGACCTGCCAATATTTTGACCTGCTTTTCTGTCCCAAGCCATTTCTGATCTTTAGTGATACATACAATTTTGGCCACTTGACCCCAAGAAGTTGATTCTTACGAGTAGGGTTTTCAATTTCTTTGTCACTATTTTGAGTTGTCACCACAGGTCTTTGTGCAGAGGTGGATGGTCATTTGTAAACTTCATTGGTCTCTGAGATGTTGGCTAGTGAGGAAATCCAGTCCTCACTTTGGATCTTGTAGAGATAATAGCCTCATTTTTTAAAGAATATTTTGTTTTTTTTCCCCCTGTTGTGTGTATGTGAAAAGAACAATTAAAGAGAAAGGTAGAAAGATCTGGGTTTGGGTAGTGAGAACTACTCCTCAAAAACTTTTTCAATGTCCAAAACAATTTATTACACAATTCTTTCCTGGATTATCATAGCAAAGGTGTTCCCAGGTTCAACGATTTGGGGTTTTATGGTTTATCTTTTGAGATCCATTACCCCTGCAAATCTTGTAAGATGGGTTAGTCATTGAAGTATTATGCAGATTTGGTAAATAAAATTGAAAATGTTGAGAAACCAATCTAAGCTCCTACTGCTCCCAGTGTGGTTTGAGGACAAGTAGTATCACCATCACTAGGGCACTGGCTAGAAATGCAGAATTCCACACCTCGCCCACAGCTTCTGAATCAGTATATTTTAATGATGTCCTAGGGTGATTAATATATGCACAATATAGTTTGAGAAGCTATTAAGTTAGAAATCTTGTGATCTGTCTTCTCTATTTTTGATTACATTGAAAAATCACATCAAACTTGAAAAGTCAGTTCTCAAATTAGGAAAGTACTGGTCTCTTTGAACTTTTAACAAAAATCATAAAAGTGAATAGCTGTACAAATAATACTTGGGATAGTCATTCGGAAAACTTTTCAAAACTCCTAATGGTTTTAGTGAACTCTACTGTGGCCTTAAAATAGTAACTAATGTTGTGATATTGATGAATGGTTGGGGATGAATAGAATGGTTCATGACAATGAAGCAAATATGGTGTGATTACATGTGGATTCTCAGAGTGCAGCTGGTGGCTCACTGGGTTGTTGCCTGACTAATAAGGCCAAAGGTCAAGCTTCCTTCCAGTTGCTATGTGCATGAAGAAAGCACAGAAAAGGGAGGTTGATATTTGAAAAGTTCTGCTTTTCCAGACCTTGGGGTTATGGGCATCCTATAGTGATTCTAAAAACTTGAGTTTTCCATCAGAAGATCAATTTTTCCAATTCATAATACCCAGGAGTGGCAATGGTAATAAACTGTTGTCCTCAGCTGCATGGGTTCCCAACTTCTCTCCTCTTTGTTCATCACTGAAGCTAATTCTGACTCTTAGGCATTCTTTTTCACTTGCATCAGTTAGCATCCCTGACTCCAGCTCACCCGCAATCTGTAAGCCATGAACCCAAAACTTTGGTCTAATGCTGAGCACTGACTCATCCCCTATTTATAGTCACTTTTCAAATGTATGGTAGTTATAACTTGGTGTCCCAACCCCTCAATTCCCCATCATTACACAGGAGAAAAATGGAGATCAAAAGGTTTAGGTATGTGCCGAAAGTTATATTGGCAGTAGGCAGTGGAGGTGGAATCTAAGTTAGGGTCTTTTTGACAGAAATGTGTTTGAAACTGTCATTTTAGGTTACAATCACTGATCAAAAACAATCTTCAGTCATGAAAATCTTTGTATTATAACAATCTTATAATTTTATAGTGAAACATTGTTTCGATGAAGGGTTCTGGGACATATATTTGATGTACAAAGAAAACACTTTCAGTTCAAAGAGATCATGACCTTGGAGTAGAAAACTAGTATCAGAAAATTAAATTTAAGCCATAGGCATGGTCTGTTCATTGTTGAATTATATCATTATTATTATTATTATTATTTTCCATTTTGATGAAAGATCTTTCCAGTTACTGTGGACTTTATTTGTCTTTAATGTTTTATGCTTTCCCTGTTTCATGATTCATAAATATACACCACCTAACTAATCTAATTCAAATGTTTAAATTTGGAATCCCTGAATTCTCTTTTATTAAACAAAGGGTTATACTGTTTATCAGTATCAGGTATATGATCTTTAGAACCTCATGTACAGTATTTCCTAAAGTCAAAATGATTCTTTGAAGAACATGGGTTCTTATATTTTTCACTATTGTGTTTTCACATTTCTCTACATTCCAATTTAATTGTATAACCTATATATGGCCTAAGAAGAACTTGATTAATCGACATTTAGTCTTCACACATGCTTAAATGGTTTTCAAAGGTAATTAACAATGCCAATCTGCAAGGAAAACTAACCTACATAATGGACCACCCCCCCCCTTTTTTTTTTTTTTTTTTTTGGTACCTGGGATTGAACTCAAGGGCACTGGACTACTGAGTAACATCCCCAGCCCTATTTTAAATTTATTTAGAGACAGGGTCTCACTGAGTTGCTTAGTATCTTGCTGTTGCTGACTCTGGCTTTGAATTCATGACCCTTCTGCCTCAGCCTCCCAAGCTGCTGGAATTACAAGTGTGCACACTGTGCCTGGCTACATCCCTTTCTTTGGTTGTCCCTTCCCTCTTCAATATGAGGTAGTATCCTTTGTCTCAACTCAGTTGTGTGGTAGATTTATTCTAAATCAGTCAGGATATATAGGTTATGCAGCAATAACAAACAGTTCAAAAATCCCCATGACTTAAAACAGCTAGGGTCAATTTCTTATTCAAGCTCTTTGTGGTGTGACACATGTGGCTCTAAAGAGATCCAGGTCAACTATGCATCATCACTTCAAATATGATCAGTTGTCACACCAAAGGGAAAAGAGTTCCTGAGAATCTTGTCCTAGTAATCATGTGCTTGATTCAGAAGTAACACACCTGACTCTGCTAAGTGCTCATTGGCAGAAACTGTTTACATGACCACATCTACTCACAAGGAGGGCAAGAATTTCACTCCCCTGGGACACAGACACCTCTGCCTCTTTTTAAAAATCTCTCTCTTTTACAATTTTATATTATTTTATCTCTAAAGACTTCTCTTTATTGAATTCATTGACCTGTTTTTTACCCTAACCTCCAAAGAACTCCTACACCATTGTGGCACCAGTGAACAAAATTCTGAGATAAAACCGATTTAACCAGAGTATGTGGCTAGCCTGCATTTCCTATTAGATAAATGCTATTAAAGATCAGCCATGCCATAATAAAATCTGCCATTATGATACATTTTCTTTCTTCATTATTCAGACACAGTGGTCTTATTTAATTATGTATATTTATATAAAGTCAGTGTATAGTGATCCTTTTGGAATAGTGATTATTTTGCCGGTATCTGATACCTTGCTTTATAAGCAGAAATTAAACAGATCTACCCATTTAACAAAAAACAAAAACATTATTTTAAAATGAAAGCATCCCATTTCATTTGTATAATTGTGTTGACAATATTTATTTTGCAACACATTTTTTCTTCTAAATTCAGCATACTCCTTTTGCCTTTGGGATTTAGCTGTACATTTTCCAGGAGATCTTTTTTCCTAGTTTTATTTTTTCTGAATAGAGAATCTTTCAATAATTGATAGAAATTTATCAAATGCAATAAAAAGTCATTTTGAAAAGGAGAAAGGAACTTTTCTTTATATTTCCTTTAAAAACTCCCAATTTACTGTCTTTCCCTCCAAACCCATCATTTTTGTAGTTATTTTAAAAAAGTGTTTGAGCCAAAAAGACAGAATCCATCAGGTCCTCTTCCTAGTAGTGACTCTGGGACAATGTACTTGTGTAATTTACTAAGGTTACTCAGTTATTTTAAAAGCCTCTTAGACTTTTCTGCAAAAGGCTGTATTCTCATCCTGCACCATTCAAAGTCGGCCTGCTTTTAGCCAGATTTAGAACAGATAACATGCACAGTAGAACGTTTTAAACTCTTAATGTCAACACAGTAAGTCCTGTAAAATTATATGGACACAAATAATGCCATTTTATCCAAGCGATTGACAGAAATCGGTGGTGCAGAAATTTAGAAAGCCCCTCTGGTAATACTCATGTAGCTGGAGAAGGGGACTGCGACTGGTCACTCGCTCTGCCAGGGCCACTCCTTTCTGAGTTTGTCAAGCAGCAGGCAGCTCGCTGGGGTCTGTGAAGTCATTCTCTAAAGCTCACCATAGGAACCGAGGGAGAGTGCTTTGCTGTAAGGACATACACAGCTGTGATGTCACAGGCACAAAGATAATAATAAAATGTGGCTAGTGTGATGTCAACTACACCTTGGCCCCTTTGTCTTTTCTCTCTCCTCGTATAATTTTGTATCCTTGTGCGAATCGCCTCATTAGGGAAAGAGACTGAAAATTGGGGTCAGGGTATTTAAACCTGACCTGTGCAGAGGCCAGACAAGGCCCGGGCCCACCGAGGTTTCACTTCAGAGCCCCGGACCACCCCTGAGGTGACACCAATTCAAGCCTCATTTTATAAAGGCCTTATTAATTATTGTCCTTATAAGAAGGAGAAGAAGCCTTATAAAGAAATGTGTCATTCTTAGAGTAGGAGTGGGCAGACAAAAAAAGGAAGAGAGAGGGAGAGGGAGAGGGAGAGAGAAAGAAACAGAAGATCAAAAGGGAGCTTTTTTTTCCCTTTTGCTTTTCATGCCTCCAAACCTCAAAGGAGGTCGGGGAACAATCAGGCTCAGGGGTCTCCTGTGCTTTCTGGCAATTAGACTCAGCTGATGGGCTGAAAGGGATTGAATGGCAGGGTTCAAGGCCCTTCTCCGGAGCTGCAGACAACAGGCTTTTCCAGAGCAGCCGAGCAGCAGACACCATCAAAATCATTTCAAATGGAGACTTACAGCGAGGATTCATTAATTCACTGGCCTAAACAATTACGAGAACATATAATGTCTCTATAAACACTTTGATAAAGACTGTCATCTTAGACCTTCATTTTCCCTATTTTATTAGAGATTTTTAATGCCAGGTTGGAAAGGCATCTTTTATTTCTCCAATTACTAAATTATAAACCTTTTTCTCTGAAAATCATCCACCCCCAAATAACTGAATATTTCATTTTCAACATTAGGATGCAAAATCTAAAAGAGAAAAAGAAAACCATACATGTATTCACATCTTCCACCCTTACATCTATGAAGTTCAAGTTGTCATCTATCTTAAGCATAGTGAATTTTTGCTCTCTAGTTTGTTAATTCTTCTCCAGCCCTTTATAATTCTCCTTATTTCTTTAATTTGTTATGGATAATAAATCAAGAAAATAAAAGTTGATATCAACTAAGTCATTGCTAGTTAATTTGGACGAGAGCAAAATTCAAGAATCTAGTACACTGAACAAAAGCAGGGTAGATGGTGATTGTTTTTTTTTTTAAATTTTATTTTGGATATTACTTACAGTTATTAAAAAGTAAATTAAATTAAAAAATAAAGATGAGCCATGAGCTATTTAGTCTTAGGGACCATGGGACGTTTAGAAACAGAAATATTCACAATGCTGGGGCTCTAGTATATGCAACATAAAGGAATAATGCTGAATTTCAAGTATTCCACTTTCTGAGTGTAGTAGGATCAAAATGACAGTGACAACATGGTCACTACCCAAATAAGTGGTGATTTGCAAGTGAGTACCATTAACTAGACTTTCAAAACATGGGACCGGTTTTTTAAAACCGTGCAGAGAGGTTCTGTGAACCAAGATGAAGCTAAAAGCTACAGTTTAATTTTTATCATGGGATTTTCACCTATAATACCTACAAGGCTTTGATTTTTTTTTTTTTTTTAGTTGGAGTTCATCTTGTGCACAGCACCAACCAGGAAGAAATAGCTGCTTGTCTCTGCTCGCCAGCACGGAGAAAATGTTTATGTGTGTGATCACATTGGGCTGCTCAGCAGGGCAAGGGTTAACCACTTACATACTGTCGACCCCTTTCAAGCAGGGACTGCTGAGAACTGCTGCTTCTAGGCAACCACATCAAACACTTGAGGGCTTTGGTGATCATTGATGACAAAGTAATAATAAAAAGAAATATGGCCGCTCTCAGAGCATCTTTCATCTGCTTACAGTGGGGCACTTGTTGCACAAAAGGCTGGTACTTTGTTTGACATATTTGGAAACTGAGGTAGCTGGCTCTTTTGCCTTTCTCAGAGATGCTCAGGCGGATAGGAAAACAAGCCCAAAGTACTTGACTTGTCCACCCTACTTGGGAGAGAGGGGCCATATTGAGGCACAGGAAATAAAATGGGGGTATAATTTAGCTCCCTCCTCAATTAATGGAGAGCTCTTGGGGGCCAAGGGGGAAAGATAATCAGCTAAGGTCGTCCAAACAGACACAGATTTAGGCTTCAAAGAGAACATCTTCCTCAGGCACACAATATCCCCAAGAATGGACAAATGCTCCTTGTGAGCAGGCTGGGTGATATCAGTGGAATCCCTGCGTATGACAGGTTTGCCAGTACACTTTGACTGGTCCCTTTGGCTTTTCTGGAGTAAGATGGGAGGTTACATAATTGCAAGGGTTACTCCAGAAATATAAGTCCAGGAATTTGGGGTATATTCACCTAAGCTCATTCTCACAAGCACATCATTACCATACAACAAAAAAATACTACGATGCATGGTTTTGATGAGTGAACATTTATTTTTATGAAAATTGTGCACAAGTTACTTCTCTACTCTGAGTGGGTGACATAGTTTGAAAAGAGGGCAAAGTATATTGTGGTAATTGTGGATTCATGCCCTGTCTTCACCTCATGCTATGTCAAGTGTCAGTGCAAGTGGCTGTCACCCCTGCTCCCCACAACCTCTGGCAGAAGCAGGTAACTATGTACTGGTTAGCTTCCTAATGTAATCCCTTCCCTTCCTTACTAATGAAGAAATAAGATTCAGGGGAATGGAGTCCTTTACCTAAGTTAGCAGAGTCAGAGATACTAGACTGGGCCTTGATCTGACTGTTTTCCTCCAAAGTGTAGATTATTTCCACTTCATTCATTAACTTGTCTAGTGATTTCTTGTTTTTTTTTTTTTTTTTTCTTTTTTCTTTTTACAGGCTGCATTTTGATTTATTGTACAGAAATGGGGTACAACTTTTCATTTCTATGGTTGTACATGAAGTAGATTCACACCATTCGTGTAATCATACGTGTACATAGGGTAATGATGTCTGTCTCAGTCCACTGTCTTTCATGCCCCACTGTCTTTCATGCCCCACCCCTCTCTTCCCTCATTTCCCTCTATGTAATCTAAAGTTCCTCCATCCTTCTCTTACCCCCCACACCCACCCCCATTATGTATCGTCATCCACTTATCAGGGAAAACATTCGGTCTTTGGATTTGTGGATTGGCTTCACTCATTCATCCATCCATTCATTCAGAAAACATGTTTTGTAATCCAAATGCCCATTGCCGTATGAATCAATAAGTCAAATGTAGACTGTGGGATGCTTTTCAGCCTTGAAAAGGAAGAAAATTCTGAGATATGCTGCACATGGATAAACCTCGAAGAAATCATCCTATGTGAAATAAACCAGCCACAAAAGACCAAATACTGTATAATTTCACTTATATCAGGTACCTAAAGTAGTCAACTTCAAAGACACAGAAAGGAGAACAGTGGACAATCAGGGGTTGTTGGGAGGGAATGGAAAGTTAGTGCTAAATAGTACAATTTCAGTTTGGGAGGACAAAACCTTCCTGGCGATCAATGGTGGTGATGGTTGCAAAGCAGTGTGCACTTACTTAATGCTGCTGATCTGTATTCTTCAAAATGGTTAAAATGGTAAATTTTATGTTCCGCATATTTTGCCACAATAAAATAGTGTTTGCAAAACTGTTCAGTTCTATGTTTTGTGCTAGTTCCAGAGACTATGAAACTGAATACAAAGCTCACTTCTATGAGTAAGTAAAACAAAAATTTTATAAAATGCAAGGTGTTTTTCTCTCTGGCCAAGATTCAGCTCAGATCAGTCCTGTAAACAGAGGCTGCATCTGGGTTGAGCAGCATAACACTCAGTGTCTATACTAAGTATATTAACAACCATTCTTTCTGCTTATCTAGGGATAGCATTAGATTCAGATTTAATGATATTTAGATGCATGGACAGGACTTGCAGAGACTATAATGCTGAATAAAGTAGAGAGATTTCAGTGTGTCTAAGTTAATTCTAATTCTTACTCCAGATAGTCACTGTCTTTGTGCTCTTTCTGTTGCTTCACTTTATTAGAACTGGAGAAGTTGTTGTCATGTGCATTATAAAAGAAATAAGTCACATTGCTGTTAGGATGCATAGCATCTTCTCTCAGAGGAGCATGGTGATTGCATCTTATTTCTTAAAAACAACACAGAAATTTCTTTTACATTTCTCTCTGCTAATTTCTTCCAAGCTCTGATTTGACCTACATATAGTTCTTCCTTTTGTTTAGTGCCAATTAAAATTTGAACTTGCCTTTGGGCAGACCCTTCCTTTCCCCTTTTCCAAGTGTGCCCTTTCTTCAGAACAGGGCAAGTGGACGCCTGGCTGCTGTCTTGCTGCAGGACACACAAGTTTCTCTCTGGAATCTGAAATATTAATGTCCAGTGTCAGGTAGCATGCTACCAAAAGAAGCGCTGGTCCCTGGATTTGAATTAGCTTTCTCGCTTGGTCTCCTCAGAGATTTTGTGGTTGTTGATGTTTTTGCTCAAATGTGCATATTTTGAAATCTGCCAGATAGATTAAAGAATTCCATTTCTTAAAAATGTCAAACTGAGAATTTAAGCTTTATCATCTTTCAGATGAGTTTTAAAAATCTTTATTCACTTCCAGACATTTGATTATCTGCTTTTTAATAATTTTTTCCAATGTAAACTAATGTAAGTTCCAGTTTCACAGGGGACAAAAGGAGATGTATGCTAGTCTGAATGAAAGGGAAGTGGTTGTAGGATGGAGAGTTTTCTAGAGGTCATCTACTGCAGTCTCTGAGAGATCTCGGAGTCATTTCTAAGCAACACTATCACCTAACCTAGTGAGAAATATGGATTGAGGAAATTTATTGCCAGTCAATTCACTCTTCTTTGAGTGTTTTCTGACCATTTTCTCTCTGAAATATAGAATATGACACTGCTTGTATGTAAATCACCTAAGTCTTGCCATGGTACAAGTGAGTCTCATTATGTTTTGCATTTACCTGAACAATCCTGCCTTCCTCCAAAAACCTTCTCACTTTTCAGAGCAAAACTACTCAATTTTTTTCATCCTCCCACATCCTTGGATCGTCTCCATTGTCTTTGCTAACAGGTTGCCCTTCCACCCAGATAAACGGTCCTCATTCCTTTGCTAACTAGTCACTTCAACTTCCAAGCTCTGAAGAAAACTCATTATATCCTAATTTAAAAGCAGATGACCACCCTTGCCTTGGGCTTGGATTATTACTCACAATGCAATGTGTACTTTGGTCATGTCTCCCTCC
Source organism: Sciurus vulgaris (assembly GCF_902686455.1). Classification (NCBI taxonomy): domain Eukaryota; kingdom Metazoa; phylum Chordata; class Mammalia; order Rodentia; family Sciuridae; genus Sciurus; species Sciurus vulgaris. The sequence continues at coordinate 138,184,813 of NC_136462.1, read as the reverse complement.
CTATGAACCACCATTTAGATAGCATTTAGAATACTTGCATTGATTCAATGTACATTCATTGTATTCCTCACCAGAGAACACCAGAGATGAATCTGACATGCCCCTGCCTGCAAAACACTTGCAGACAACTAAGGGGTGAGATGCAGTGCCTTGTTTAGAAAAGAGGACTATAAACAGATAAATGTATGAACCGAGAACCTGCTGGGTGCCAGGCATTTTCCATTATTTTTTTATTTGACATATCATTGCATGTGTTAAAATATATTTTTTACCCTTATTTTATCTATGATGATACTGAGTCTCAGAGGGGTTAATTGAATCAAATCTGATTTCAAAGCTCATGTTCTTTCAACTCCAGTACATTGCCTATGAGTCACTTAATGACAGGACATTGAGGCCCATGTATACCATGTGACACTCTAGATTACTACAAAGCAAAGATCTTCGGTCCGTGATGCTGATCCTGATTTGCTGTTACATTTCATTCTTCCTGAGATCAAAGGAAATAGCACCTAACAGCTCCCAAAGATATCCACCTGGTAACTGCCAAGTGGCCAGACTATGACTTCAGCCAATATTAAATGAAATCCATGACACACTTTTCCATGCTGTCAAAATAGAACTGCTGGGCAGTTGTCAGGGCAGAAATCATATTAGCTCAGCCCACATTGTATGGGAAGAACCTACTCTTTGCTTTCCAATTAACTGACTTCTTACGCTGGACAAGCCCTTTAAGCATCTCTAGGGCTCAGGCTCATAATGTGCAAAATGAATGTTTAAAGACTTAACATAGTCTTAGAATCTAACAATCGATTTATGATCCAAAGGCACAAAGGTAATACATGAAGACTAATCACATAGTTTCCTGCAGATATTATAAGTCCTTCAGAAAGATTTGAGAGAATTTCTGTCACATGAGAAGTGGCTAGACATTTTGTGGGAGGAAATGTTTTTGTGGGTGGCATTGAGAGTGGTGGTAGACACTGGCAGGGAGAGAGTTAACCAAAGATGCCCCAGAGCCATCCAGAGTATTCAGCTAAGAGGGTGTTCACTGTACTGTGAACCCCAATTAAAAATAAAACCCCTAGCTGGGTGAGCCCGCCCCATCCTTAGGATAAACAAGATTTGATTCACTGCAATTGCACTGTACAAACTGTGTTGTAGAGTAATACAGTATATGTGCCTCCTCTGGGGAGGCACAAAGGAGGCGGCTTAATTATCATCTAGCCAGAAGGATGGGGCATAGTTAACACCTTTCTGGGTGGGCTGAAATTAATGACCCTTTCCCCCCACTATTGCCTACCTCCAAGCCCCTTTATAAATGACTATACAACACAGTAGTTGGTATTCAGATCACAAGAGAGGGCATTTAGCCAAAGCATTTGTCTACAGGGTTTGATCTCTTTTTAATTTTATTCAGATTTACAACTGTGTTATTAAGTGAGATAACTGGATCCTGTCTGAAGTAGACCAGAGCCTTCCCCACTCAAATCTGAACATCTGAAGTTAACATTAATTTTTCGAGATTGGACTTAATGCTTTCTCCCTAAGTGTTTTTGCAGGCTGCTTTCCTGTAGCTACATTGAACCCTCCATTCTGCAGGGCCGTGCATGCAGCCTGCCTGCCCACTTCAAGCAGAGAGAGCGCGTTTCAGGGACAAAAAAGACTGGACTTGTGAATGTGTTGCAGAAGGTTTAAAATTCACAGATGGCCAAATGCCTGGGGAATTCAGTTCTTTCTTTGGCCAAGGAAAGAAGTGTGCCATATCTAGTAATGATGTTTAAATTTAAAGTTACATTTTATTCTTTAAAAATAAATATGGCTGTCCGTGTACACATTTAAGCATAGACACATATATGCACGGGTATATATACCTATGTAATATTTAGAAGCACTTTCTCCTTAAATCATGCTGCAAAGTAATGAGCAAAGATTCGGTGATGTCACAGGTGTTATGTGATGTAATTAGGTCATGTGGTAATCCACAATACAGTCTTGAAATAAGGACACTATTAGTCCCATTTTACATTTGAGAAAAGTGACCTTCCCAGCCTAAGTGATTAATTAAAAATTAATGAAGATTTGAATGAATCCTCAAAATCATCATTTTCTGGCTTTAAATTCAGAGGCAGGCAACCACATCCCTCTGCCTTTTCTGGAAGTCCTCATGCTTACAAGGCATCTTTCTGTTCATTCTCTCCCTTGTTTTCTCTTGAGTGACATTGTAGTGTAGGCTTAGGAACACTGGGTTCAGTTCCCCCTTGGTAATTCTGTGTACCAGTTGGGTAAGGTTTGTAACCTCTTGAATTTTCACTTTCTACCTGTATCTATGGGCATGATATAAGTACCTATTTAATGGTAAATGTCTGAGGACAAAATAATCTAAGAAATGGGCTTAAAACATAAACCCTAAATAAATACTGCATTCAACTCCTTTGAAGTTTACATGGATTATTTATGTGATCAATTATTTTTTTCTCTGTATGACTGTATGGTATATCCTTTAGTCATTCAATCTTGCTTTAAGAAATGCTTGGTTTAAGAATGGGGCACCTGTTAGAAAGAGAACCTAAACAGGGAGATTTCATCATTGTTACTCCAGAGAAATCCAATAGGTTTTCTCTTGCAGCTCCACAGGAGAAGGCATACGCAGAAGTCATCTTTCAATATTATGAAATAATATCATGTCTTCCCACTTTTGAAGCCATGCAAGTCATCCAGGTGAAACCTAAAAGCTAGGAATATGGCCTTTAAGATCTAAAAGGTAGCACCAAGAACTTCATGGGTAGATCTAAGTAAAGGGTCCAGGGTGGGAGGGTGGAGTTAGGCCCAGTAGATCTGACCTCTGAGGTCAGGAACAAGGTACTCAGGCCACATTGTGTGGAATGCTGTGCTGATGTTTCCACTGGCTTCTACAGCTCATGGAGCTCATGCTTGCTCTTACTTTAGAGGAGATTGATGTCGCCACAAATTTTTGGCAGTCAGTGTTAACAGAACATCCTCAAAAACTATTTCTTCCTTACAATAGCTACTTTATGGAATACCCCAGAAATTCAGAAAATACTTATTCATGTTGAATAAAAACAACTAACTTTTTCCTTTTAGAACGTGCTTACTCCCGGACTTATTCGACAGATGTTTCATATGTCCATACTATGTGCTAAACATTGGGATGAGTGCTTGGAATTCCGTATAGACTTCTCTATTTTAACAGAGCCTTCACTATAGTGAGCAGGCAAAGCAGCATCTCATAAACAGTGACGAGCATTTAAAGACATCTCAAGACAAAATAAAGTAAGTACTGAGACAGGAAAATGGATCTGTGGGAAGAGATAATGAAGAAATATGACCTAAATGGGAGATGAGGGGATTCTAAGAAAGGTTTTCCTGAAGTACTTGTGGTTTGAGCTTAACATCTAAAGAACAGAGAAAGCTAGATGGGATTGGAGGAAGGATTATATACAGATGGACCAGCATATAAAAACCCAGTGGTAGACAGAAGAGCAGTTCATTAGAGGTTCAGAAAGACAGCCACTGGAGCTAGAAATGTGGAGGAGGGAAGTGTGCGATGTCACTGGAGAGACAGACAATGCCAGTCATGCAGTGTCATCTTCAGGATGTTTGTCTTTCCCTATGAGTAGCAGAAATCTCTCAATTAAGTAGAGGGGTGACCAATGAGATTAATCCTTTGAAAAGATTATGTGGGCTGCTGTGGGAATAATCGCCTGTGAAAAACAGGACTGCAGGAAAGAACAAAAGAGGTTTGGAAATGGAAGTAGAGATATAGACAAATAAAAGGATTGGACAAGTTTGCATAGGTAAAATGCAAAGGAATTGCCAAAGGATTGGACAGTTTCGAGGCAAAGTCTGGAAAATTAGAGGGAGATTCTAGACTTGTGGAAGTGGTGGCATGGTATGATCCTTCACCGAATATTCAGCTAACACTGAAAAGAAATTGAATTCTATACCAAGTTCAAACAATATTAGGCTATTCAAATGCACAGAAAGGGAGGAGAGTTGGGGCAAGTGGAAGGGTAGGAAATAGAAAATATGAACATATATAACTTTTTTGGAGGAGATGTTTCTTAAAGAACAAGAAGGGACATAAGGCAGTGACTTGAGGCTCTGATTCACTCTCAGGACTGCTGTTGCCATCTTCATATAATTGATATCCACATCTGTTATTTCTAGCCTGCATGTCTTTCAGGGCTTCAGGCTTATGCCTATGTGACCTTTGAACTTTGAGCTTGTCCTGTTTGCCCTTGGCCCAAGTCTTCTTTTCTAGCTGTGATCCACAGTACAACAAATGGCATCTCTCTTCTCCTAGTTCCCTGAAGCAGAAGGCTGAGTGTCACCATACTCCCCCTCACCTCAGTCCACTCACTCTCACGTACATCACAGGTCTAGCCATTTCTCTCATGAGTAGCTCAAACCTGGCATGTCCAAATAGAAACTCAGGACCTACCTCCCTGACCTCATAATTTCCTCCTCTCACAGCCTTCTCTATTCTAATATTCTACAAAAGTTGGTCTGGAAAAAAAAATCTCGGTATTTTCATGGACTTCTCTCACTCACATTTAACCAGTCAGTCAATCCTGTTGGGTCTTTGGGAGACCTATGTCTGTATGTGGCTACCTCTTATTCTTACCTCTGGTACCCTGCTTATGTCACCAACATCTGTGGCTTGAACCTTTGCACTCACCCTTCTATTTCTTCTGGCACCCTCATTTACAGTTCCCCATGAGGCACGGAAAGCAATCTATAGTGTCACTTCCTGAGACATAAATCCAAAGTGGCTTCCTCAGTCTGTCAAGTTCTGCTCTATTTCTTTCACAACACATACCCAAATTACTTCTTGACTATCTTACATGAATATTTGAGTTTACATTAATGTTTGCTCCCTGGTTTTTGTCTCTTCCAAGGCAAGACCCAGGAGAGACAGATATGTTCACTAGTACTATATTTTTCATGTCTTATACAATTTCTAGCACATATTTGAAGCTAGTTGTATATGTTTTGGATAAACAAATCCTGAGACTAATATTATCTCAAGAAATAAACTGAGGCAAGACCTGAGGACAGGATCTTTCAATAGTTTTAACTGCAAAAAGAAATTGTACATATTTTAATGGCAAATAAAAGACAAGAATGTAGATACAGAACAAAAATATATTTGTTTACTTGGACTTGGTTGTAAAACATCAGATTTGGGTGTTGTATGCTATATAATATAATTGTCAACTTTATGGTAGAAAAGCTATGAGTGGATAGAATGAAAAAAAAAAAAAAACAAGAATAGGTGGTTAATTCTTTACTACTATTTGAAGGCCCTTGTAAGTTTCTATTGTTTCACAGGTAGTCTTTGCTTATTAATGAATTCAATTTTTCTCCATGCATCTTTTGAACTGAACATTATTGTCTGACCTGACAAAGCAAACCCATCCTTTTCAAAACTATAAACATTATTATTTAATAGATTCAGTTAGAAACAAAATCATTAGATATTCTGCAGAAAGAAAAATTAGCCACACCAGGAAAAATTTCATCCAGACAAGATAAAGCAGCTGATTAGGAGAGTCACAAAGAAAGTTTGTCATTTCAGCTGGTATATAGTGATACACACGCACACACACACACACACACACACACACACACACACACACACGGACATACATTTCTTTTTTTAATTGTAATTGCTTTCTATTGTCCAAGGGTCTGTGGAAACTTTGGGTTTATTTGAGAACAGGAATAAAGGAAGAAATGAGGTGAGGATAATGAACCAGTCAGGAGAGCTTATTTTATCACTGAAGAGAAACTGGGAAACAAGACAGAATGGAGTCAGGATGAGGACCCAAGAGATTCAAGAAAGTCAATTTGAAGCAGAGATTTGTAAAGAAAACTTGTATTTTCACAAGACCAAAATGTCCTTTTTATTTTTTTAATTTATTTGTTAATGCATTATAGTTATACAAAACTATGCAGTTCATTTTAACATATTCATATGTCAAAATGTACTACCCCTTCCCTCTCTTACTTTCTCCCCCTACTCCTTTCCTCTACTCTGTTGGTCTTCCTTCTATTAATTTTTAAAAATTCGTACACTCTATTTTTACATATTATGCACATATCATAATTTAGTCAATGTTGTCTTGCAGTTCCTCCCCTTTTCTGTCACTCCTCCCTCCCCTTAATCCTCTTTCTCTACTCCTCTGTTCTCATTCTATCCAAAATGTCCTTCTAAGCAATACTGGTACATTCCCCCTATGCTGTAACAATAAATAATCTACCCACAGTTCTGCGTGAGCACGCACACACAAAAAATGTCACCATTATGACTTCTTACTGGTACTCTCACTTTTCTTCAGGGAAAATGAGTACTTCTCACTTCTGCAAACATTTTCCAATTGCATGTGAGGCAGTGAGAAAATATCTACCTGGCCAGCAAACAGCATACATGCCTCTCTTTGAATTCAGAAACTGTCACTTCTGAGTTTCCTTTGTGAGAAACAGTTCCCATAACAACAGGAGAAGCCAGACCTCTGGGGGACCTCCTAAGGAGCTCTGGAATCTCCTTTGCCTGGAAGGTAGTGAGGAGAATGCCAGCAATCCAGCCTAGGCTCCCCTTGATGCACCCTTGTATCTGGAAATGGGCCAACCCCCGAACACCACTGGCAAATCCACTCTTCTCCCAGGTTGCTGTAAATTATGCAGCACCTCAAATAGCAAAGCAACATTTTCACATCTATCAACTAAGGACTAAAAAAATGAACTATTATAAAACATCTTCACCGCCTGATAAATAGATGCATGTCTCAGGGTATTTTAATCACTAATATTGATAAGTACATTATACATGTCAAATGCATTATACACCTATGTGCATGAACATTTTGGTTGCATATTTGAATATATGTTTATTTCTTATAAAATATTATTCATTTAAATCTTGAAAAGAATATTGTTTTAGAAAAAATTAATGACAACAGAATTTAGGTATAAGAGCTTCTTTGTAATTGTACCTTAGATTTATCATTTTTCTATCATGGACACTAAAGCTAACATGTTTAGAATGAAGGTGGAAATTCAGATAGGAAGTCATTGAATCACATACTAATATATAGAAATCTCTTATTTTTAATAACCAGTTTGTATTGCTCCTTAATTTTGTATCATTTTTCTTAGGATTATTTATTTATTTACTGTGATTAATGAATATATTATCTCTAATTCATTACTAAAATTTGACCAGACCAAAAGTGGTTGTCTGGGGCATAGTAATATCTCTTTAATGTAAAGTTGCAATGATGGGTCACTTTCTTTTCACATTATTTTATATTTCTAGACCTGCTGTAATAGCCCAAATGATTCCATTATATAGGTATTTTTCATAATAATATTAAATTACCTTTACTTCTTCCATAAATTGTACATAGCAATTTGTGCTATATCCATCTTCTTTTCTTCTGCTCTTTGAAATGAGAATTTGCCATGGGATTTTTAACCCCAGCTTTCCCAACTGCACCCATCCTACATTTGAAAAAATAAACAAGATAATGGGGGAAAATGCTATTGTTAACTGACCAACACGCGATGGAACTAAGAGAATCCTGTTAAGAAGATCCTGATTTAATCTTTTTCCCTTTAATGTAGTTAAGTTGGTTTGATTTGTTACATTGCAACATGTAAAATTTTTGATGGACTAAAACTGTAAGAATTCAGACTTTATATATTTATGTTCTTTCCCCTAATGTGAGCAGTGACTAAAATTAGCCATTATACTTTAAATAGCAGAGGACAAAATTCTATATTTAACAAATTATAAGACCATTTATGTTTTAATTCGAATTCTCAGAAAAAATACAACAGGGATTTTGGAGAATAGAATATTTTGTGTCTCACGGTCAGATTCAGTTTAATTTGAGTTCGGTTCTCAGCACATCATATCTGGAAGCAGATGATAGCCATTGTCCAGACAACAAGTTCCACACTGCCTGGGCACCATTTTCCGCACACTATCAAGTGATTTGGGGGGACACTTTAATAATATCCCGAATAGAATATCCATAAAATTTTAGTCTTTTTTTTTTTTTTTCAAACTTTTTCCTTTCCCTCTCCTAGCCATTTAATTTAATTTTATTTATTTTGGTACTGGGGATTGAACTCAGGGACACTTAACCACTGAACCACATACTCAGTCTTTTTATTTATTTTTTTTAATTTTGAGACAGGGTCTTGCTAAGTGGCTTACGGCTTGCTACGTTGCTGAGGCTGGATTTGCACTTGGCATCTTTCTGTTTCAGCCTCCCGAATCACTGGGATTACAAACCTGTGCCAACACACCCTGCTCCTCTTCACTTTAAACAATTGGTGTTGCTAGACTCAGCTGTATCTCACTGCTTGTTTCCAGATTTTGGAAAGACCACTTGTTATCAGGTAGGTTCCTGGTAAAGTCGTTAATTTGCTCTGCACAATTTTTGTTGTTATTGTTCTTTGAGTTCGTCTAAAGCCAAAATGGTTGGTCCATCTGAGGCTGATTTTGTGTACACTACTAATTTTAGTTTACTTATTCTTATTAACACTTATTTATTTTCATATTTGGTTTTATGTATGTAGTGAGAAAAAAAAAATTGAAACTGCCTGTGTCCCTTGTCAATTGAGTAATTTCACTTTTAGCATGGAGCACAAAGAATTGACAAGAAGGACATCTCATCACAATTTGGAGCAATTTAGAAAGACACTTGCTAAAATTATCTGAAATGCCTAATGGTGTTTCAGTTATCCTCTCTGTTAGTACCCTGCCCTATCTCACTAAGGAACTCATTAAGTCTTTTGCTTAAGGCATTGAAAGTCATGATTTTGGATTAAATTTCTATCTTTATCTTCCTTAAATGTTCTTCTCTTAGGTTCCATCTTTGCCTTTCCTGGCCTGGTTGCTTTCTTGTGTCTAAAATAGATTTTCAATCATCTCATTGCCTACAGTATAAAGGGGCCAAGATTTGAAGTTAAGAAAGAGCTGAGCTTAAGGCTTGGTTGTAAGGCTTTGACCAAATTATTTAATCTCTCAGACACTCAGCTTCTTTGTCAGTGCCACATGCAATACTGAGCAAATTTAATTGTTATTGGCTTATGGCTTTTTGCTCTTCTTTTAAAAAAGTCCTCAAATTCACCACCTTCAGGTGGTTACAGAGACTCATGAATCCAAATTCTCCTTTTTCCCTAAGGTAGATTCATTCATTCCCACATCTTCTAATACCATGTAGAAGCCGATGATCCTTCAGCTTTCTTCAACCCTGACCTTTAATTTTCAGCCTGAATCCAACTGTCTATGTATCATCTTCATTCAGCTAATAAATGTTGCAAACATATGTGTTCAACTTCACCTTTTCATTTTCTTCAGGTGGCAGGCTTCACCCTTAGTGGTCTCCTCCTCAATAAATCACTTCAAGCTTTATCCAGGTGTTTTGGACAGGATAATTTAGAGTTATTCTTCTCCTTAAGTATTTATTCAGTAGTTCTTGGAATAGCACCCAGGACCACTCTACCTAGCCTTTTTTTTTTTTTTTTTTTTTTTTTTTTTTTGAGACAACCTTGCTAAGCTACAGAAGCTGGCCTTGAACTTGTGATCCTCCTCAGTCCCTCAAGTTGTTAGTATTTAAAGTATGGGTCACCAAACCTGGCAACTCTTCTCTTTCTTTACAGCCTTTATCCAATCCATCAATAAATACACATTCTGAATTCTATGAACCCTACCACACCCTAGTCCACATTATCATCTTCTCTTTTCCTGGACTGTCTCCTAACTGATATTCTCTGGAAATCATGGTCTGCCTGGCACTATTAGTCCAACTTCAGTTAACTTTTAAGTAACTACCACCTTGTTCTTATAAATACCACTTATCTGTCTAGCCTCTGAACCTTGCTTATCATGATGTTCTCATTTTGTGAGGGATCTTTCATTTGTCACATGATAGACTATCTAATTCTATCCATTCTTCAAAACACAGATCAAATGCTGCCTGTTACACAAGTGTGTTTGGGGTTTTCAAAGACAAATGGAATAGGTCTCCTCAGAAATCTCATGATACACTTTTGTTACATAACTTCCCTTTAAACTAGTCATTAATATTTTTAAATTAGAGGATAATGACAAAATTATCTTTGAAATTGAGACAATATAGAGAAACACATTTCAAAATAGACATATTTTTCCCATCCTTTTTCTCTCTCTCCATTTTAAAGAATTAAACATGGCTAATAATTTCTCATATTGAAAATATTCTTCTAGGCTTGTCATGTGACATTTAATTTTGCTCTTTATAATGTTTACTAAATACTAAGTGTCAACTTGGCCATTGTTTCTGTTTCTGGTAGAATGTAATGTCTCTAAAGTGATCATAATATCTTATATATTGAAGGTATGCAGCTACTCTCCAAAATGAGAAAAATATCATTGGTAGATGTTTTAAAAGACCACTTACTTAGGAGTGTTTTAACTGTGATACAGTTTTATTCTATAGAATTTAAGCATGGATTTCAGTAAATTTATTTATGTGCCCTCAACAACACTCCACATCATGCCAATATGCTCTTCAGCTGATTTATAGCAACCATACCCATCTGCCTTTTTAAGAAACCATTTAATTTTAAAAATTACATGTATAGAGTTTTTGTCCTTGACCTTGATTCAGATATTACTGAAAAATCAAGCTAAAAACTCTCCAAAATCTCATAAATTACCTCACTCCTATAGCTTACATCACCCTGCCTCTTCCTTGACAGCTGAATTAATTTTAAGAAGTCCCATGGAGTCATCCTCAGCCATTCATTATCCCAGGAGTGCAGCAGAGCCCCACATAGACATTTGCCAACTTGTCCTTTTAATACTCTCCTAATGATGAATTGGCCTTGAGTGATTCTGTGTTTTTTCCCTGTCCCTTCACTGACTCCCTTTTCCCTTGCTGGCCATCCTCTCCCCACTCCAGGGACCTAATTGGAATCCACAGCACTAAAGCAGAGACAAAGACATGTTGAACAATCACACCAACCCAAACCAGCCATCTATTCTGCACAAAATTATAACTTTATACTGTTAGACAACATCTCATGCTGCTTCTTTTCTTGTTTTGCAAATGTAGAATTGAGTGTATCTCAATGTCTTTTTTCTTCTCTGTGGATTAGATCTATGTCTCCAATTCTTAGATGAGAAAGGGTAATAAGTAATTTCTCTATCTATAGTTGTAATGAGAGTCAGATATCCTCAACCTTGGGAACTGATATATCCATCTAGTCACAGGGTCTGCCTTGAAAATAATGATTACGTGTATTTTATACAAATTATTTGTCTAGAACTAAGAATTTGTGCACATTCATGTTTCCAATTCCGCCAGATTGAATCTTACTCAATTGCAAAGGAGGCTAGAAAATGGCATCTTCCCTTCATGTTCCTGATAGAGTGGGGCAGGAGAGAAGAGTAGGAAGCCTCTGTCAAACTTTCTACCTGCAATTGTAACCCCACTTCCTCTGCAAAGGTCATGTAAGGCAATAAAATACACAGAAAATCTTACATATGCGAGCATTCGATGACCATACAGCCACCCTAACTGTGGAAAAGGTTTGAAAGCTAATCACATCAGAGGAACATCATCTTCACATTACTTTAACACATCTACATAGAAATTATTGAATTAACTGAACTGCAATTAAACTGCATATCTTCAGAATGAGATTTACCATGTAACTCTACAAATATGGATTCATGTTTTTTAAAAACTCATCAGTCATTCTTGTTTTCCTTCTATAGTTAGATATGGGTGAAGTTCTCACAACAAAGAGGCTTTATAATCAAATTGGATTAAATAATTGAAGGGATATTTTATCTAAGAGTCTATTTCATGAGTATTAGTGAATTTATTTTTATAAATTCTCATCTCTCTAATCTGTCACTCATATACATAAAATAACATTTTCTGCATTCTCACACCCAAAAGTGAATAAAGAAGTGTATTAATTGTTGACATATTTGACACCAGTAGTTACTTCTTATTTGCCTTATGGCTTTTGTGTAATATATTTGATGCTGTTTTTGGATTAGGATACTAAGAACATCAGTAAGAGAGAAAATGAAAACTTTTAGAGGTTGATAGTAGAGAAGTAAAAACTCGAAACAATTCCAACGGCCAAGGAAGGCTGGACTCCTGACTTTCCCTCTTGAGTTATTTTTCTGTGGTCTTCTCCATATGTGTTAGTGGAAATTTTATACTTCCAGTTGCTCTAGCCCCAATTCTTACAGTTATTTCCAGGTACTTTCCTGCTCTCATAACTGAAATCCAGTGCCTCAGTAAATCCTCCCGGTAAAACCTTCCATATGTGTCCACTGTCTGACCATCACCAATGCTACCATCAGCTATACCTAGGCTGTTGCAATTGCCCCCTAATTGGTCTCTCAGAGTAGACCCTTGACACTACAGTCATTTCTCATCACAACAGTTAGACTTGCCCTTCCATAACATCTCTCCTTCATGAAGATTGCTATCAGAGTAAAAGTCAGAGCCCATTTCGTGGTTTTCTGTGTGATGCCCAGTCTTCTCTCCTGTCACCTCCTGGGCCTTATCCCCTCTTCACTTCCCTTCTTCTTACTCCTTGCTGTTCACTCTGGCTTACTATTGTTCTTCCTCAAGTCTCACTGAGACTTCCCTGATAAAAATTGCTAAAATTGCTTTCTACTTCGTCTTGATATACCTTCATTCTCTATTTATTTTGAGAGCACTTACCTCTTCTATCATAGAAGGATTTCCTTATTTATTTTATTAACTCTCATTCTTTAGTGGAATAAAAATTCTCTGAAAACAGGGACTTCATTCACCTTTTGTCTGCTATATTCTCAATGTTAAAAACAATACCTGACAATAAGTAAGAGTTGAATATATTCCTTGAAATACCAGAGAGGTTAAATAAGAGAAAACAACTGCCCATTTCACAGGATGACTATAAGTTTCCAATTAAATTAGCTTTTGCATTGCAAACTAAAAGGCACTAGTTAACTAGATCATCATTAATGCTAATAATCATACTCAACAATTATCAAACTTACTTCAATGAGATGCTGCATTAAGTGCTATAGGTTTTTTTCCTTTAACACATAGAATAGCTTAATTATTATCATTAATTCCCCTATTAGAAAAGATAAGGTTGAAGATTATTGAATCAGAAATGTCTGCAATCTCAAAATACAGAATTTGGAGTGAAGTAAGCAAGTACAGGATTGAGACAAAGCCAGATTCCTCACTTCCAAATTTTCTCAGTCTGCTGATATGGGAGTTGGTCTCTAGTTTATACACTGTCCAGACGAGTAACATGGGTACATGTAACTATTGCAGAAAATCAGTGAAATGTCATTCTCACCTCATGAAACTGGTTAATGGCAGAGTCAATAACTCCAAATATGACAGAACCCCCCAAAAGTTTCTTTATTGCTGTATGATAGTTTATTTAGAAATTTGAGCACACCATACACTCTACCTCTCATACTGGAAAATGTACAGAACTTATATTAATTAATAAAGGAGACAATCCAGGATAAAACAGGAGAAAATTATTCAAATGTGCATTTGAAAAAAGAGAATATGTAAACAGCTAATAAGAAAAAGTTCCTCCATGGTTTGCTCCTCAGGGAGATGAAAACTAATCAGCCTTGAGTCACCCCACACTAAATATAATGGCAAAAATTATTAAGCCAGAGAATAGTAGGTATTGGTGATGATGGGAAACCAACCAGGGCTCTCTATTATACACTGCAGACAAATATAAAAATTATCAAGCATTTGCCTACCTTGTGACAGAGCAATTATACTTTGAAGGCACACCTAATAGAAATGCTTGCTTATGTTTACCCAAAGACCACACTCTTTTAGTGGTCAGAAATTGGATCTTACCCAAACATTCAAAACATTTAGAATGGATAAATAAGTGGAAATCGAGGAATATTCACACAATGAACCCTGCAAGAACAAGAATGAACAAATTACAATTTTATGCAAAAATATGTAGGAGTCTCACAAACATAATGGTGTGTGCAAGAAGAATGCATATTGAAACATGATTCCACTGATGTGCAAAAGCAGACAGAACTAAACTGTTGTCTGACGACAAGAAAAAAACTAACTTGGAGCAGGGCTTCTTGTACCTGAATATCATTCTCTTTCTGGATCTTGAGATGTTTGGTTGATAGATGTGTGAAATGTGCTGTTCTGTATGTGTATCTAATTTTGAATTTAAATAAGACAAAAAGAAAACTAAAAATATACTTACTCTACCTTTCTCTGTCGCCCTTTCAAACATCACTCTGCATATCTATTTTAGATACTAGCAAAGAAAATGAAAATCTAATCTCAAATGTACAATACACCATATTAGGATGGCATGTTCAAAAGCAAGAATATAAGGTGGGCTCTTTTCAGAAATAAAATTTCAGCCAGAGACAATACACTTGATAGTGTTAATCATTATAATGATAGTGATATATCATTATAATTCAAGGGATAAATACGCATAGATATTTTAATGCAAGGGATAAATCATACTGTGATATTTACTTCTTGATAAACTCAGTTTTCATCTGGTCCAATGTTGTTGTTCCATTCTATTAGACTTGTCTTCTCTGTCACATCATGTTTTTTCCTAACCTGAGCTGGACACATGGTTTGGGGACCACAGGGAGAGTCCTGACAGATATGCTTGAAGATGCTCTGTGATTCTATATCAGGAGGGCTTGGAAATTTTTCAATGTATTCCCTGTCTTCTGTGAAGTTATTATTTAAAAATAAGCTCAGATTTCTTTGTGGTTTGTATGACTATTACAGGTGATTTGGTTAAGGTCTGTACCCTCTGCTCTCCTGGGAAAGGGACTGTAGGCCAGCAGTGCTTGTGAGTCCTATAGCCCTCAGACCAACGGGCAGGCAATAAGGCCTGCAGAGAACTGTGGAGGAAGGGCAAAAGGATCAGAAGGGCAGAGACACTGGTTCAATTAACTAGTGCTCTCTGTCCTTAACCAGCACCAATAGGGAGATGATCTGACTCTTTGCAAAACACCATGAGACTGGAGGTGGATCCTTAACTGATGGCTGCACAGGCCTGTGCTGCAGATTTCAATCTGTGCTAAACTTTTTATCTATCCCTCTCTCCCTGTGCCAGTTTTCCCAATGTTTCTCGACATCACATTAACTCCCCTCCCAGTACAATAATCGACTCCAATCTGCTATTATCACGGAAATAGAAGAGGTAAAGTGCCTGTAATAGGATCCAAATCAAATCACTTTCACTTCAGCCGGCTTTTGCTGTGAAGCCAAGGATTCCCCAGGGAGATTCAATACAGAGAAACACCTGCAGACTCAGGCTGAGACCCGGAGAGTAGATAGAACACGACAGGCCCTGCTTGCCTGTAGCATCTCCTTAGTTACAAGCCGGTCACCTCGGGAGTAATGACCTCAGGCAGACTCTGATAAACTTGTGACTCAAAGCCTAAGCCAGACTCTGACTCCCACTCCACTCAGCCCATCCCGAAGCAACATGTTGGTTCCCTGTCACAGCATCTGGGCAACAGTTCCATGTCCTCCCCTGAAGTATTTGCCTGGGGTTGCTTTTGCATGAGTTACTGCTTGTTCTTGGACCAGTCCACCCTCAAGGAAAAAATTGCATGTATGTATTACTCACTCTTAAGTAATAACAAAAAACAAAGCAAATTGAACATAATTCAGACCTGGCAGTGGCTCAGACCAGAAAAGCCTAGCACATTTTTCCTTTGGGCATTTCAAATATTGCACACTCTCACTGCATTTCCCAGATGGTCATAGGTTAGAGAGCTTGTAGCAAAGATCTTTCTGTGCGAGTCCATCAGTTTACAATTCTTTTAGACCATCCCCACACCCATTACTAGTTAAAGAGCAGTGTGATATACATTTGTGATTGTACCATAACTTCTCATTTAGGCTCGGGTCTGACACAGACTTGGCAGGAAAATCCTATAGTCAATGTTTACTTTTCTGCCAGAGTCTGAGGATTTCAGCTACCCAGACTAATTGATAGTTTCGGTGAGTGAGTTATCAGATCAGCAAAAAGAGCAATTATAATTTTCATTTCACAGAACTATTAAAACATGATGGTGGATATTTCCAAAGCAAATGATTCACTGGAAACATCCTCCAACAGGAGTCACATTCAGTGTCCTTTCAACCTCATTTGCAAAGTAGACAAAAGGGTCCAAAAATAAGAAAATCAGAACTGGAGTTGAATGTTGAGTTTGCATTCAAAATTCCCCTCTCACCAGCCATTTGACTTTGTACAAATAATTTAATTTTGCTAACTATTGTTTTCCTTGTCTTTAGAATCTGTCTCACACAGTCATGAGCACTACATGAGGCATAGTATTCAAAAGCATCATGTTATTTGTAAATTATCTGCCAATATAAAAAATTGTAAATTTTCTGAATGTGTTATGAGGAAAAATTAAAAACGAATAATGGCCCTGGAGACTGGAGAGAGAAGGGAAGAGGAGAAATGAGGAGGAATTGGTCAATAGGTACCATTATATTTAGATGTGAGGATTAATTTCTAGAGTTCTGTTGCACAGTAGAGTGATTCTGACTTTAGTAAAAATAAAGTATTGTACATTTCAAAGTAGCTAGAAAGGATTTTGAGTTCTTTGTTGCAAAGAAAGGACAAATGCTTGAGGTGATGAATATGCTAATTACCCTCATTTGATTGTTGCACTATGTATGCATGTATGAAAACATCACTTTGTGTCTCACACATGTGTATGATTCTCACCTGTCAATTAAAATAAACAAAAGAAATTAAATATAAACAAAGTCAAAAAATCAAAATGAAACTAGACAGTGAAAATAAAAACAATAACATTTCTTCTAAAAATGTATCTACCAGGTCCAAAGAGATCGGTGATGACTTGGGGTACTTCTTTTGAATGGTTTTGCTTGGTCAGGAACTATGTGTAAGTAAATTCCACAGCAGTAGGTGTAGGGGAATATGCATTTGTGATTAATGTTAGTGGGAACTGAATCCACCCTGCAGTCTTCCTAGACCAACTTTTTGTCCCTAGGGCCACCAAAGAGCTATAAGGACCACTGAAGGCATTTTCCAGGAACTACAGTGGCCAAGCAAGTTTGATAGTTATGACTCCAAAAGGGGTCACCTTCAGGCTTCTTGTCAGTGGGAAGAAAAGAAACATTTCCAGGGAAAACACTTGAGTAGTTCTCTGGGGATAAAAGCATTAGTAGGATTTATGCTTAGACTTCAGCATGATCTCAGAACCCTTAAATTACAAGATGTATCTAAGGGAAAACCGTTTCCTGGTGAATATGGATATCAGGAAGAGTCTGTGGCTATTAACACTTCCAAGTCTATTTCCTTCATTTATCCTGACACGCTTTATTTTTAATTTTGAAGTTGAAAAGCATCTCATCCTGCTCTTCCAATTTAACAGGAGAATGTGAAAAACAATACAAAGGCAATTCAGGTTGTATTACATGCAATAGGGTGATGAGGGCACCTATTGTGCCAATGGCCACGTGAAGCCAAGACAGGTCAGATTTTGTCTAATTTATCTTTTCAGTGAAGGACTTTCATTAACCATGTGTTTTGCTCTGGTTTAATATACACAGTGTTTTTAAGAAATTTTATACAAATATATGGACATATAAAAATCATGTGTTCTGGTTTCAGGTTTTGAAAAAAATAATCATTTTATTCTGTTCTTCAATAGATGTTTGTTGATAGTCTTATTTTAGAAATCACATGAAATATATATGTGTGTGTATATGTGTATATATATATATATATATACACATATATGTATACATCCAGATATATATATATATATATTTGAAAAACTAAATAAAAAAGAAAAAGTATTCCCCACACACTAAGCAAAACAAAATCTAATTGTAAATAAAAACAACCACAATGGCTTTGGAACACCCAGAGGCCCTGTGCAAAACTCCAAGGATGTTTCATATGGTTTCAATTATGACTATGTCCCAGCCTGGGGAGACCTGAGGGCAATCAGGTTGCAGGGAGATGACTGTATTTCTAAAGGCACCTAGTGAAGAAGAGACCAAGAGAACCAGAGCCCAACTCTCACCTGGAAGAGCAGGGGATGCCTTGGAAAGAGGTGAGGCATAAATTAAGACAGGGAGCAGAGCAGAATGTGGTCCAGTGGTGAAGGCAAAGGGAAAACAGTGTCAGAGGGAAATGGCAGGTGGAAACTTATGGAGGAAAGAAACTGTGTAACAAGCATGTTCTGTGTGAGTCCACGGGCCAATTCATCCAAATTGTCTATATCTGTGGTAGTCCTTACATTCTTTCACAAGAACTGACAAATTCCTGATTAAAGAATGTACAAGCTCCAATGCTCATGACTTACACAGCTAAGGTGAGCACAGGGAATAACTATTAGGTATAGCAGGGCAGAGGGATGCACTGTGGACCCCAATATGCCAAATTTCCCTTCTCACTGATCCCTTCTGCTCCATGATTTCCCTTACTAATTGAACATTTAAACCAGGACATTGTCTTCTCTATTTTATAGAAAATAAATCAAGGCTCAATCTCTTGCTCAATTACATAAAAGTGAAGGTTACACAGAAAATTGTCACCATCAGTCACATATGGCTTTCAGATTTTCAAGTTCTCAAACCCTTCCTTCTGCTCTCTCTCTGTGTAATTGCCTGGAACCTTACCCACATTCTTTTCTTTTATTTCATTTTTCTTAGAGACATTCATAGATCAGGTTTCCAGGATGGTGAAGACCCATATGGCAGAGAACATTACAGGGACTAGCCCCAAACTCACTCTTTACTGTTACCTTTCCTGTACATCAGCATACCATGGGTAGAAACTGTATTACAAGGAAAGCAAATGCCCTAAAATGGAAACCTAAATTGGCTTCCATTTATAATTTGGGACACTACCTATGATGTTTCCATAAGAAAGACTCCACACATGCTATCAGTAGCATGTTTTAAACTTTGGAAAGTTATTATCATAAAGAAATTTGGTAAAGTATGTCAAGTCACTATTTCTCAAACTCCACTGATGTCCATTTTTCCTATGTAAATTCTTAATGATCTATGGAAAGAGTCTGAAGGGCTCAATTTTTCCTTAATTTTGGAGACTGAAATTCCAGATCATGGTGCCCACAAAATGGGTTTCTTCTGAGGCCTCCCTCGTTAACTTGCAGATGGTCACACACCAATGTCCTCATGTGGTCCTTCTCTTGTGCATATGCCTCCCTGGTGCACTTCTTTCATAAGGAAGGCAGTTGTGCTGGATTTGGCCAAACTTATAAGATAATTTAACCTCAGTAATTTATTGAAAGACCTATATACACTCATACTGGGGGATTAAGGATTCATCATATAAATTGGGTAATAGATGTGTTCAGTTCATATAGGCCCCATGTCCCATTTCATGCCTGTAACAAAATGGTTATAATGGCCAGTTTGTTCTGGAAACATACACAATGTTTGCTTCAGTTACAATAGCCTTTCAATTCCTTGACTACCTACCACGAGCATAATCTAAATGGAAATGAAGAAAAACTGAGTCAAGAAAGTAGAGACTTTTCTCCATTGATTTTATTATTAGTTCTAAAGGATAAATGACTTCAGAACTTACCAAAGGGAACAGGAAAGACAAGACCTTGGGGCATTCTACTGACAGCAACATAGTAAAGTCTGATAAAAAAAAAAAAAAATCTAGAGTGTATTGGTTCCATGTTTGTCATCCCTGTGAACATATTCAAAAGTCTACCTTCAGGTTTCATCAAAGGTTTATTTATTTATTTATTTTCTTGGTACGAAGGATGGAACTCAGTTTTTGTGTTCTACCACTGTGACATCTCCTACCTCCTACTCTTTTAATTTATTTATTGTTTTTACTTTGAGACAGGGTCTCATTAAGTTGCTGAGACTGTATTAAACTTGTGATCCTTCTGCCTTAGCCTCCTAAGTCACTAGAACAACAGGAGCATGACCCTATGCCCAACTCCAAGAGTTCTTGTTGTAATTATTTTTTCCTTCCGTTTTGTTGGGTGACATTGCATTTTTATGCTTTATAATTTTTTCTATATATATGTGTTTTTAAAATAATTATTTTCATAAATTGGATTTATCTGGTGGTACCATTTTAATGGGGAAGATGAACAAAATATTGGTGTTCATAGAAAAAAAAAAAAAACAGGAAACTAGGGACTGACATGCATGTGCACATGTCAAGGTTATTGGAGGCAGAAGCTCCAGAACCAATTACTCAAGAGACAACATCAGGAATATTCAAGTAAAGGCAATATTGCAGTGGGGTATCAAATCCATTGTGAACTTCTGAGACTTTTTGTAGGTTCATGCTTTAGGCAGTTTTTTCACTACTGTGAATAAAGGACCAGACCAGCACAATTGTAGAGGAGGAAAGATTTCTTTGAGGGCTCAAAGTTTCAGAGGACTTATTTCATAGAAGGCTGACTCCATTCCTAGGGCCTTGAGGTAAGGCAGAACATCATGGAGGAAAGTATGGCAGAGGGAAGCAGCTCACATGCTGATCAGGAAGCAGAGAGAGAGGTCTCCACTTGCCAGATACAAATACATACCCCAAAGCCATGTCCCAGCTCCCACCTCCTCCAGTTACATCCTACCAATTCAGTTACCACTCAGTTAATCCCTATCAGGGGATTAATTTACTGATTGACATGAAATTCATATGAAAAAATAAGAGTTCCATAATAGCCAAAGCAATCCTTAGAAAGAAGAGTGAAGCAGGAGGTATCACAATGCCAGATCTTAAACTATACTACAGAGCAATAGTAATAGAAATGGCATGGTATTGCACCAAAACAGATATGTAGATCAATGGTATAGAATAGCAGATACAGAGTCAAACTCAAATAAATACAGTTATCTCATACTAGACAAAATCACCCAAAACATACATTGGAGAAAAGACAGCCTCTTCAAAAAATGGAGCTGGGAAAACTGGAAATCCATTTGTAGCAAAATGAACTAGACTCCTTTTGATCACCCTGCACAAAAATCACGTCAAATTGGATCAAGGACATGGCCTTAGAACAGAGACCCTGCACCTAATAGAAGGAAAGTAGACCCAAATCTCCACAATGTTAGCTTAGGAACTGATTTCTTTAAAAAGACTCCTAAAGCTCAAGAAATAAAATTAAGAATCAATAAGTGGGATGGAATCAAACTAAAAAGTTTCTTTACAGCAAAGGAAACAATCAGTTATGTGAAGAGAAACCCTACAAAATGGAAGAAAATCTTTATCACCTGCACCTCAGATAGAGCATTAATCTCCAGGACATATAAAGAACTCGAAAGCTTAACACCAAAAAAACAAATAACCCAACCAATAAATGGGCAAAGGACTGAACCAACACTTCACAAATGAAGAAATACAATTGATCAACAGATACGTGAAAAAATGTTCAACATCTTTAGCAATTAGAGAAATGAAAATCAAAACTACACTGAGATTCCATCTCATTCCAGTCAGAATGACAATCATCAAGAATACAATCAACACCATATGTTGGCTTTTCTTTGTTGGTAGGCTTTTGATGACTTCTTCTATTTTGTTACTTGAAATTGATCTATTTAAATTGTGTATGTCCTCCTGGTTCAGTTTAGGTAATTCATATGTCTCTAGAAACCTGTTGATGTCTTCAAGATTTTCTATTTTGTTGGAGTATAGATTTTCAAAATAGCTTCTAATTATGTTTTGTATTTCAATTGTGTCTGTTGTGATATTTCTTTGTTCATTCCAAATTTTAGTAATTAGAGTTTTCTCTCTCTTTCTCTTTGTTAGTGTGGTTAAGGGTTTATCAATTTTGCTAATTTTTTCAAAGAATCAACTTTTTATTCTGTCAATTTTTTTCTATTGTTTGTTTCAATTTCATTGATTTCAGCTCTGATTTTAACTATTTCCTGTCTTCTACTACTTTTGGTGTTGCTCTGTTCTTTTTCTAGGGCTTTGAGCTGTTATTTGTTGATTTTTTCTTCTTTTATTGAATGTGCTCCATGAAATAAATTTTCCTCTGCTTTCATAGTGTCCCAGAGATTTTGATATGATGTATCTTTGTTCTCATTTACCTCTAAGAATTTTTTTATTTCCCCCCTGATGTCTCCTGTTGGCAAGGATGTGGGGAAAAAGGTACACTCAAACATTGCTGATGGGAATGCAAATTGGTGCATCACTATGGAAAGCAGTATGTAGATTCCTCAGAAAACTTGGACTGGAACCACTATTTGACCCAGTTATCCCACTCCTAGGTTTATACCCAAAGGACTTAAAATCAGTATACTACAGTGACACAGTCACACCAATGTTTATAGCAGTTTAAGTATGGAACCAACCTAGGTGTCCTTCAGCAGATGAATGGATAAAGAAATTATGGTATATATATATATATATACATAATATAATATTATTTGGCCTTAAAGAAGAATGAAATTATGGCATTTGCTGATAACTGGATGGATCTGGAGACTATCGTACTAAGCAAAATAAGCCAATCCCAAAGAACTAAAGGCTGAATGTGTTTTCTGATATGCAGATGCTAATTCACAGTAAGGTAGAGGGCTAGGGAAAAATAGAGGTACTTTGGATTCGACAGAGGGTAGTGAAGGGAGGGGAGGGAATATGGAGGTAAGAATGATAGTAGGATGAATCAGACATTATTACCCTATGTGTATTTATGATTACGTGACCCGTGTAACTCTACATCTTGTACAACCAAAAGCATCAGAACTTATACTCCTTTTTTGTATGATGTGTCAAAATGCATTCTACTGTCATGTATAACTAATTAGAACAATTTTTTTAAATGGAGAGAAACAAAAATAACATAAAATAAAATAAAATCCACTGATTGGGTTAAGGCTCTTACAACCCCATCATTTCTCCTCTGAACCTTCTTACACTGTCTCATAGGTGAGCTTTTGGGGGACACCTCACATCCAAACCAAAACAGTTCATCTGGAGACCAACCATTGGATCTGATCCCTGACATTACCTTAGTATTGCTTCAACTGGAACCAATAAAATAAGTTCAAGTTACCAATTTTAAAATGTATCTCAAATGTAAACAAACAGTGGCATTGATATGCATTTGTAAAATGGAGTGTGTTAGACAGTTTTCTATCACTGTGACAAAAGACCTGAGATAATAAACTTAAAAGGAAGAAACATTTATTTTGGCCCAATTTGGGAATTTGCAGTCCAGGGTCAATTGACCTGTTGTTTTGGGGCCTGGGGTGATGCAGTTTATTATAGCAGGAGCATGTGGCAAAAGCTGCTTACCTCAAGGCACTGGGAACAAAGAAAGAAATAGAAACAGGGCAAGGTCCCAATATTCCCTTCTGGAGCACACTCCCACTGACTAGACCTCCTCCCACTAGGCTACACCATTTGAAGGTTCTTCAGCCTATGGTGCCATAAGCTGGGGACAAAGTCTTCAACACAGGGCCTTTGTGGGGCACTCATCTAAACCATAGAATGGGGATAATATATCTGCAAACAATTGTAAGGAACAACCAAATAGAATATATACAAACTCCTGCTATTCAAATGCTTTTCTTCTTTTGCTATTATTTCTTTCCCTCTCTTCTTCTTCTCCTCTTTTCTTTTCCCAGTTTCTTCTCTCCTCCTTAAATTCACTTCCATTCTCCTTTCCCCTTCCCCTGACTTTCTGCTGTTTTTAAATAGTTCTAGCCATTTGACAGAGAATTTTGAAAAATACCTCCATGAAACTTCATAATCTTTTAAAGAGAAAGATGCACAGGGAAAAACTCCACCAGAGAAATAAAATATTTTGTTGAGGGTAAGGGCCTTATGTAAGGTTTCCTTTTATTCTCTCCTCCCTTTAGCACCAAGTGCAGAGCTGGCCATGATGTAGGCTCCAAATAAAGCCATTTAAGCTGAAGGGGCAGATAAAGCAAGATTTTAAAATTCTGCAGAGTGCCACTGTTATAGTCACAATAACAGAATTTGACTCCAGAAAGAAGGCCACTGATTGCTATCATTTTCATTATGACATATATTATGTAGGACAGTCCATTTATGTCTGCTATATATTCATATGAATGCACATGTGTTCCATTAGATATTACTGCAGTAATCTGATATGCTGATGATTCTAAAATAGCTAACGTTTATTGAACACTTACACATGACAAGGATTCTAAGTGCTTGACATGCCTATCATTTCAATAAGTCATAGATAGTTATTGCCATTCTATCTATCACCTACTATTCCCTTTTCTAATAGGAATTTCATAGAGCTTATAGTAGTATTTGAATGTAGGATTATCCTGACTGAAAATGTGCACTACTTACTAATAAATATGTAGGCAATATGTGGTGCAATATCTGTATCCATGCTGTTTCCACAGAAATGTTGGTGCTATTGTCATTATTTTATAGATTTATAGAATAAAGCTATTGGATTTGAACTTGATCTTGGACATTTCCTTTCAGAAATGTAGAGATCCCACTTTTCAGGAAGCGAGGTGTACTAGAGTCTCACAGGTCAGTCCATCAGTGCAATTATAAGAAGCTCTAAGGTTAAGCATGAGAAGAGGAAAAAAATCTCCAAAGTCATATAGAACTGTAATTGCTATTTTCCTGGACTTTAATCATCGTTTGGCAGAAAGCTTAATGTTTGGCTTAAAAGTGCTGCTAGCTAAGGAGAAATTTTGTATTTTACTCAATAATGACCAGGTCAGTTGCTTAAAATAAGACATCATTATACCTGAAAAAAATGACTTATACTTATTCTCTACCATATTTTGGGGAAAACAATTACATATTATGGATTTTTCATGTATATGAACAGAAACATTCCCCCACATTGTAATACTCACTGTAGCATTTATAGCATTAAAAAAATCATACTGGCGACTGAGAATTTTTGACTAATTAGGTTTCTTAGATAATAAGAGCTTTTTAATAAGGTACATATCATTTACAATATTCCTAATGAAATGTGAAAGCGATTCAGTACCGGGTAAGATAATGGCTAACTTGTTTTAATTGTTAACATTTTTTCTTGCCTACAATGACACAGTCATTATTTCACAGTCACCACTTATCATGAAATCCAAGAGGATTAATGGTTTCACTTATACTGGCGAAAATGTTTAAGCTGTCCCGATTATCAGTGCAGTTGGAAAGAATAATGGTTATTTGTCATCGCGTTTAGCAGGAGAATGAATTGTCCCCCGATAGTGGCACCATTAACCCTTTGAGGAGGTGCTGATAGAGTTTTATGGTACAGACAGAGAATGCCAAGATTTAGGGTTGGGTGTTTGTGTGTAGGTGGTTTATTCTCATCTATGACTGCTTCAAAGAATTACATACTCTGTCAGCAAAATTGGAAATAAGCCATTTAACTTGTTATAACATCTTGACTATCTGAGATTAAAACTAGATTGTTAATGATTTATTCTTGTGATAAATGAGCAGGCTGCTGCAATAAAATAGAAGAGAAATATGAATTCTGAAAGGAAAACAAAGTACCTGTAAATTCTTCAGCCCTTACCTCCTCAAAGAAATAGAGAAAAATAAGAATTTCTGAAAGCAGTAGTTCATGGTTTCTTACCATCAACTTTTGACAATTTCAATTCCAACTACATTTTAATAAATGGTGGAAGCCATGTCTACATTAAAAACTTTTACCATAGCTATCTGGTTTGATAAGTAGTAATTAAGGAAAGTTTTTTAAAGACTAAAAGTATGCTAATCAAGAATAAAGACTGATAAAGTTCTGTTCCTATGAATCAAGGCTTTCATTTATAAATATCCAAGCATCATAATATACATTTATGGCTCTATGCTTAAAATTCTTGTTTAGGTAAATGATTTCAGTTATAAATTGCAATGGTAAAACAAAATTTCTATATCAAACAAAAAAAGTTCAGGGCTATGTTTAGAAGAATCAATATTTGCCTTCAGCAAAATTAAGAGAATGCCTCCCTTTCTGAATGAGGGCTTCCACTGTAATGTAATAGAACTCCTTTCTCATCAGGGTCGTCCCTCAGAATAGTCAATGCAGGAAATGGCCTGGGCTGCCTCTGATGGTCTAGTTCTCTTTCTGTGGCTGAAGCACTAGGGCAGTTCCATTGACAAGAAGCCAGAGGCAGCCAGGAAGCTCTTGTAACTTCTCCAGAAGGACCTGGAGGGCGGGCCCAGGGGAAGAGACCCAAGCAGAAGGGCAACAACAACAAAAAATAAAGTGTGTTTTCGGAGATCCAGCTTAGTTGCCTTATCTTGTTACAGTGTCCTGTCTCCTTTAGTGATGAAGCTTCAGCTCAGCCCTATCAGGCAGCCCCAGGGCCACTCTGCTCAGCACCTGGACCTAGAAAAATCTGTTTCCTGAAGACACAAGTTCTCACAGTGCTGGAAGATTACACTACTTTCCAGCCCCTCCAATTTTAAAAGGAGACTCATTCTTTCAGAAGAGTCCATAAACACAGTTTCTTTTATGAAAGCTCTCTCTGTGCCCAACACATTTTCAAGTTTCAAAACGGAGCAGGATGCTTGTGCAAGTAAAGTGCAGGTAGTTGAGACATGAATAGAAATTATATTATTCCACATTAGAGGGGAAAATATTTGCTTCCTCAGGTGCCTTCCATCCTTAGAATCAAAGTGGCCAGTGCACAGAGGCTTCTACCAGCCTCACTATCATTATGTGTGATCTATGTACAAACTGATGCTTCTCTGAGATGGTAAACAAGACAATTTCCACCGGACCCCCATGAGGTATTCTGAAACCATACTCCCAGTCGTTTTAGATGAAGAGGTCAGGAGAAAGAGCTGCCCGCAGATAAAAAGACAGAGACAAGAAAAGAAAGAAGTATAATAAAGAAAAATGGGATGAGAAAAAAGCAAGGAAGAAAGGAATAACAGGACATTCTAGAGTTGAATGGTAAAAATACAGAGATGTGGATGCAGCGAGCTGCAGACGTGACACGCAAAATTACAGAGGGAGTTCAGTGAGTGACTCCAGTTCTGATTTACTTACTGACATAGCAAGATGAGGGTCCCCTATGCTGATTGGAGTGTTTGCTTCCGTAACACTGTGTTTGGAGTCCCCCAGACTTCATTAGGGGAAGAGCGATTCAGCCAGAGTGCTAAGGATGCTGATTTCTGAGAAAGACGGCGCAGAAAATACCCTATGAGAATTTAATTCCTTCGTAATGGAGTTCAGCACCTTCCAAGTTATAAAACAAAATGGTCCCAGAGCCTTTCTCAGCCATCCAGATGCTCAATTTCAAAATAGCACAGGCTAAGATACAATTTAACTTTTGTTCTTATCTCTAAAATAAATGTAAGTGCATTAAGTAGCTAAGTAGAAAAATAAAGATCTCAGACTGTGCCTTAAAACCAAGCCAACAGATGGGGAGGTTAGAGAAAGGAGGCTTCCAGCAGAGGCCCTTGTACCTAAGAAGGTAAATACCAGTCTTAAAATGAAAATGATGTATGTGTTTGAAAGATTTTCCTTTATGCTTACTTACTCAAAATCCTGTCTTCTTTCCTCAGGTGGTTGTAAGTATGGAGCAGTGTGCACATCTTAGGAAATGTTGAGTGTGAATACCTGATTTTTGTTTCACTGTTAAGGCTTCTACTTTGCGATCTCAATATATTTAGATTCGAAGGTAAGAGACACAAGTAGTCTTCAAAATCCTGGACTAAAAAAACAGAAGGAGAAAAAAAAAATGTGATGTTTACTTACATTAGAAAGACAGCTAGTATCCAGGAAGAAAATACAGGGGTCAGATAGGAGAACTTTTATAGCAGCATAGGGACCACAATTGTTAAAAAATGACCAGCACTAAATTTGGGGGCATACTGGTCTAGTGATGGCCTAGTAGCAGCTTGACTTTACTGAATGGCTGCCTAATTCCAGTTTTTATTTTTCTCAATTATAACCACCTCTATCCTGCCAGCTGGAAGCCAATATTCTGATTCACCCTCCTCTCCTCCACTATTTATTATCTTGGAATCTGTACCTCTCCCTCTCTTATGAAGGGCACATTTTTAATTGACATTTTCCTGGAAATATACTGGGTCAAAGTAGCTGAGAAAGTGCCAAATGCACGTGAAATCCTAGTTCCTTCATAAAATGATCTCTAAAATGATGGTGTATTTCAATTTTCATCCCCACTTCTACTTAAATCATGAGTTAACTGTACAAAAAAAAAAAAAAAAAAAAAAAGTCTCTTGTTATCTGGTAATTTAACTTCACAAATTCCTATCATGCCTCACTCCCTTAACAACCAAACAGGACCATCATCCATAATTAGGTCTCCTTAATGTGCCTGTGTTCTGGAGCAGGGTCGTCATTCACTAAAAATAACACATGCTGTGGTTTGTGAAGCAGCGCTAATGAAAGATCAGGTGAGTAAAATTCCCTCAAGTAATTGTCTCACCTGGTTTTAGAAGTGATCATGTTGGGGCACTAGGGTGTCATCAAGTGCCCTGGCTGAGATCATATGTCAGATAATACCTTGGCATCTTCCAAGGGCAACTGGCACTGTCTGCATAGCTGGCGGACAATAGGCAAAACTATTCTGAAACTGTTTCTACTGCTTTGGAAAAATATCCGGGATGATGCCTCAAGAAAGAAAGAAAAAAATTAAAGGAAATATAATCCCAGCTGGTAAGTGGCGTAGTGTACACTTGATTTCAGACAATATGTACTCAGTGTCTTACATGCCTAAACATTATTCAGTGCAGCCTCCTGTATACACTGGAAGGAGCAGTGATGTGCTATGCCCTTACTCATAGCAACCAGGGAAACAGCAGTAAGTTAACTGATGGCAATGTCTGTATCATACATTTTGCTTATTTGCTTTTGAAAACATTATATTCAATTCATTTTTAGATAGGGTGCATTTCTTTAGGATGGCTTAATGAAAATAAAACAGGGGCTACAGAATAAGTAAGATAAATTCTTCCTCTTGAACTTACTGGTCTAATAACCCTGGAGAGGGTACTTCACCTTTCTACACCCAGTTTCTTTATTTGTGGAATAAGGATTCATGCTTATGCTTCAGCATTGCTGTCACATGCTGTTCAGCTACTAGCAAGTGCTCCATACATGAATGGTGACTGTTTTGACACTGAGATTGCTATTGCTATTGAATTCCTCTGCATCCATGTATTTCGGACAATTCACTTAGTTTTATTCAGATCTCATGTCAATTCTACATATCTTTGTTTTACAAAACTAATAGAGCACATAAATTTGAAGTTATTTGTTGTCACAATGCCTTCAAAGAAGTATTTTTTAATTGTTTCCAATTTTTAAGATTTCTAACATAGTTAACAACCATACATTCTTGAGAAATATATCTAAAACATTGCTTTATGATTGACAATATGTATTAGAACTTTTTCCTTCAATGAAGCCTCAAAGAACTGTGCTAAGTCTCCAAGCAGAGAAATAAAACAGTTAAAACAACAAACATAAATTCATTTGGTAGGATGCTGAAGAAGATTAAAATTCAGATACTTTTTATATATTTTTTCCATCATTCAAGTTGGCCAGAATTGGAGAAGGCAGTTATTAAAACACACCAACCCATATCAAATGACATCATTACATCTCTTGGAAGTTGAGTATTGGCAGCTTGTGTGTCTATTTACAATTGCACTTCACAGGTTCTTGACTGGTGCAAAGGCACTAGAACTTCACCTACACTTCATTAAGTGTGTGGAAATGATTACCAATGCATTACTCATTGTGAGGTCCAATGGAGGTTGAAAACTTTTGCATGACATTGAAAATGGCCCTCAGAGAAAACTGCACATCTAAAAGATCAGCAAAAAGGAAAGAATTGAGTCTGAAGTGAAATCATAGGTCCCCCAACTCTGGGTTATATTTTTAGGGTGATGAAAAGGCTTCAGTCCTAGTCATTCTGGGCCTTGCTCATCTGGTTCAAAGTACTTCCTCTTGTTGGCACTTCTTTAATATCACTGTCCTAAAATACTGGTTCATGGAAGAAGTAAAAAATGCACTCGAGGAAGAATGTTAGTGAGGTCTCAAGAGGACACAAATGAGAAAGGAATAAGTTCACACCAGTTATTTCCTTATGATTCTAAGTGAGAAATGATAGCTTAGGTTTTTCTTTGCCTGTTATTGTTAAAATAATTGTGATTTTCTTTGGATTAAACTAACAAATAAATTATATATAGTTTATAAATTAATTAACAAATAAATTATATATATATTTTATAATAAATTATATATATATTTGTTAGTTCAAACCAACAAATAAATTATATCCCAAGATTAATTCATGAATACACATAGAGTTGTTATTCTCATCACTTTTCCATTTACCCTAATGACATAGTTACTTATTTAATATTTCAGAAATCTGCTAATTAAGTGATTTCTTCTGATCGGGGGCACTGATTTCAACAGTTCAAAATCAGAGATTTCCCAGATTATCTCCTTTTCAAGATATGTGAAGAGTTAAGATAAATTGCTATAGCTGGTTAACTTTTTCTTTCTTTTTTTTTAGTACTGAGTATGGAACCCTGGGATACTCAACAACTAAGCCACATCCCCAGCCTTTTTTTTGTATTTTATTTAGAGTCAGGTTCTCATTGTGTTGCTTAGCATCTCACTTTTGCTGAGGCTGGCTTTGAATTTGCGATCCTCCTGTCTCAGCCTCCTGAGGCCTTGGGATTACAGGTGTGGGCCATCGCGCCTGGCAAACTGGTTATCTTTTGACACTACGCTTTAGCTTTGAGGTGCTGTAATATAAATGTAACAAAAAGTTTTTCAAAAAATACTATAAGTTTTCTAAGGATTCTAGCCCTAAGTACCAACCTAATTTGAAATATACTTGTTGAGGAAAATGTTCAACATACTAGCTAAAGAATATGGTTTGATTCAGATAGATCTGGGTTCAGATAGTAATGCTAGGTGCTCTATAGCAATAAACAGCCTATGTCTCCAGGTCCATATGCATTTTGGTGGATATTACTGCTACCTCAGGGTTTGTTGTTGGAATTAGGTGAGAGTATTTACATACTATATCTGGTTCATAATCAGGAATGCAATAGATGACAACAATATTATGAAATATATCAGAAGGGAAATGAGTGAATAAGCCATAGGCAGTCTCCTTGGGTACCCTTCCCTGCATTATGCATCTTCCCCCAATGCGGCATAAATTGGAACCATCAAGATCTCTGCACACTGGGCAACTCATTACCAGAATTGCATGCTTAGTTGTGGGTCAGCAGAGAAGCACTCTGGCATTTAGGAGTGTGCAGGGAGCCGGCTTAGCATCTGTCTGCATGGTACCCTTGTCCAGATGGCCCTATGTTACCATTGCTAACATGAGCACTCAAGGTCACAAATCTCCCCCATTTTCTGTCTTCATTGACCCCAATTTCTCCTTTATAAAGTCAAGAAACAAAACAATAATAAACTCACAACCCAAACACAAACACCCATTCATAAGTTTGATAAGATTTCTTCCATGGAATACTGCCATAGTCGAGGCATCTAATATAACAAACCAAGCTGTTGGTTGACTATTACTCACTGTGTAGCTACGGCCACATGTGCTTGTGCACAGTCACCACCCTGCATCTAGCATATTATCATTTATTTCATTGTGCTATAAAGTGTGCAGGGATGCAGAAGATGGAAAGCACCAAGGCACTCTGGTGCAATTCAATTTAGTCGAATATCAGACATCCACACAGTGTAAATGGAACATGAGTAAAGAATCTGATCCAACTGCCTACTGGTGTAATTGACTCAACAGAGCCAGCCTGTGTCATTAGTCCTATAAACAGTTGCATTTACAACAATAAAACTGAAAAGCATGGAAATTAAAAGCTGTTAGGATTTTCTCTGGTGTGCATTTATCTTTGAAGAAGTGTGTACACACTCTAAACAAATTTTTTTTTTTAAATCTCTTTGGTAAACTGGCATCACAGTAACCTGTGTCAGCAATGCCTTATATATCAAATGGTGATCAAATTTGAGAAAGGTGAAATGAGAGTAGGATACAGTGGGATGATGTGCTAACTTAATTGTCCAGCTCATGTATTCAGTGTTAATTGAATGACATGGCATCCAGTTTCTGAACAGTAATCTAGGGTTATATCTGGCAAATACAAGTTATTTCAGAGAATACTTTAACACAATATTCATTGCCATACAGAATTATGCCGCTTAAATAACAGTTAGCTTGAAAATTTAATCTGTGGTTTCTTGATAATACTTCTCCTCAGTGGCTGTACTATTTGATGCACAAGTCTCTCCCTCCCTGCAGTGTTTGGTTGATTAGTGGAACCCTGTCAAAGGAGCAGATAGCCATCTATAAAAGTGGTCTTTCTGCTTACCACTGCCACCTCTGTCCCTCTTAAAATGAAGCTTGAGCATGTTCTTTGCATTCCCATGTCAAGAGTGAGGAACTAGAGGGTCGCTCTATCTCTGGTGAGATGTCACTGTACTACTTAACCAAAAATCGAGAGCATATATTGCAAGATTCCAGTGCAGAGTTCACAGGCTGTTATAGTTCTCATTAAGAGATGTTTTTGAACACTGAGCATAGGTGAATTAGTATTCTGTCTGAAAATGATCAGGTAAAGATGACTTTAATTTGAGAGATATGGTTGATGGAGGGAAAACATTTATGGATTTTGATAGCTGCTGTCCTCATAGGTTATGTGATTGGCAATAAGGTGCGATGACAATTGAGATGACTTAAGAATTTGACATTTAAGGCCTCTATGGAATAGGCAGCTGGGAGAGACCTTAGCATGGGTCCAGAAAGCCTTCAGTTCTAAACTGCAGCCTGGGGTTCAATACACACAAAGACTGAGAGAAGGCAGAATGGCTCATTTGAGGTTTGTCCCTGTTTTCTTAATTTCATATTATTCCTAATTGAGAGAGAAAACTGAACTTACTGGTTTTCTGATCTATCATAAAAACTTTCTCCCTCTAATAAGGAGAACCATTTTTGTAAACATATATTTCAACTATTGAATTTCAAGAAGAAAAGAAAAAAAAAAAACAAGGTTTAAATAACAATCTCTGCTTCAGTAACATAAACACATTTTTTTCCCAGAATTTTTACTACCAAACATTATCTTAAATCAAATTTCTATGTATAGAAATTAAATTCCTAAAGAAGCAATATAATATAATCCCCCAACTGTATAAATCTATGTATTAAATATTGTTAGAAAATAATCATAATACATCTAAAATCTTAAATGACTTATGAGATCTATGTGCCATGTGCACATTAATTTTCAAATCCTAACATTATAAAACATACAAGAAATTTTGACCTCCTCAATCTACTCAACCTTTCCATAGATATGCATGTGTCAGTCAAGTGAAGGAGCCACCAACTTAGCTTGTGTTTAAGGTTTAAAATGACAAATAATAAACAGTAGTGCTGCTTAACTCAATTTACCTGTTTATTTTCAAAAAGTCCAACAAATCTGTCCTCATATTAAACATTTGAGGTGGAAATGCTAATAAGAAAGTAATTCCATTGTGTCTTACAGTCCATGGGATTTTTTCATATGTTTGTAAAATTTGGGAACTCATATCCAAAATGTAATCTAATAAGTACTTTAAACAATTTTCTGTTAATCTAAACAGTTTAAATATATCCAGGGACAAGTGGAGGAAATCAGAATATCCAGTTCTTACAACTGATGCCTACTTGTTCCCAAACCACATTAAGGGATTTGAAGCAGCTATACTGATGGGAATGGAACTTACTTTACCAAAAAACAGGCATCAAACTTTTGCAAGTAAAATGTTTTAAGTGAAATATGGAAACAGTGCCTAGATCTTGGAAAAATGACTGTATTGAACTCTAGGGAATAGAATTATATTGCCTTTCTTGAGAGTTCAAAACCAGGGTAATCAAAAACAGAAGTTGATCAAGAAGATTTCAGTTACCCAATTTTTCTTTTTCATTGTAGTCTCCAGCTTATAAAATGATAAATAAAAGTGATACATACAAAGGAATGAAGAATAATTAGAATAAAGTAATACAGATTCCAGTTAGTTGAAACTTGAAGGAGTATCTGAGCAGAAGTATGGAAGAGATGAAGTATGGAACAGATCTGTACTGACCAAGGGTTGGGATTACAAGAGAGCATTTCAATTATATGCAAAATGTTACTTAAATATGGGTTCTGGAGACTGAGCATATTCTATAAGTTCTTTTCTTTCTGTTTTGTGAAATCTGTGCCAATAAACTGAGTAATTGTAAAGTCACATTGTCTTACTGGTTCTGTTCACTGACTTGATAGCTTAGAATTGACTTTATTCTGGAAAAGGTCAGAAAGAATTTTTTTTTTTTTTTTTAATTGACTGTAGACTGAAAACCTTTTGCATCAATGAGGAATGCCATGTAGTGGGTGTTAGAAGAGAACCAAGAGTAAATACTGGCTGGGGAGAAGGACAGTGGAAAACAATTAGTACTTCATATCAGTTTTTATGCCTGCATATTACAGACTGAATAATGTTCCTCCAAATTCACATGTTGAAGCCCTAACATCCAGTTGAAGATAGGGTCTTAAAGAGGCACTCAAGGGGGTTAGAACTCTAATCCCAAATGGCTGGTGTCCTTATAAAAAAGCAGAAGAGACACCAGCCAGGCTGATGAACAGAGAAAAGACTACATGAAGATACAGTGAGAAGATTGCCCTCTGTCAGCCAAGGAAAGATGCCTCAGGAAAAACTAAACCTGCCAACACCTTGATTCTGGACTTCAGTCCTCCTAAACTGTGAGAAGTTAATTTCTGTTGTTTCAGCCACTCAATCCATGGTGTTATAATGGCAGTCCTAGCCCACTAAAATACATTCATAATTATGTTTTTGCATTTTTTATTTATTCTTATACAATTATCAGAGAAACTGTATGAAATGGATACTTTGTTTTCATTTATTAGGGGAAAAAGGGAAGTTCAATTTATAAGTAATTTGGCTTGAGTTTAAAAAGCAAAGAAGGACCTTTTTTTTTTTTTCAAAGAAGGTTTGAATCCACGTCTCTGACTCTGATTACCAAGAAACTCTTTCACCTCAGCTCACTAGGTAAAAGCCGGATTCACCAAGAGCAGTGGATATAAATTGGCTCATTACTGGGTGAGTTCAGAAATGAATTCTGTCTCTTAGAACCTCATTTTACTTACACGTGGATAAAGGATATACATCATTTTGCAGGAATCTTGTAACAGAATGAAGGAATGAAAGAGCTGGATCCACTGAATTCATCCTATATCCATCCTCTGTTCATTGTGATTTCTCCCATGTTAGGCAGGAAACAAAACATGGTTCTCCAGCTTTATCAGGGTATGACTGTCATACAGTCAACAACCTGTAATTAAACATTGCAATCTCTTTTGACACACATGAAATCATCACAGCAGACAAGATAGTGAATATAGCCCTCACTTCATAATTCCTTCCTACCTCCTTATATTTCCTAGCTTCCAACACTCCCACAAACTCCAACATCCCATGTTTTTTGTCCAGAAGTGTTGTAGTTATAGGTTTCACACTTAGATCTTTGTTCCATAATGAGTTTATTTTGTAAGTGCTAAAAGGAATAAGTTATTATGTTTTGCATATGGATATTCAGTTCTACAAGAAACAGTTGTTGAAAGGTTATGTTTTATCCACAGAATTATCTTTGTATCTTTGTAAAAATTGACTTTCCTTGTTTATATGTGGTCTGCTTTTGAATTCTATTCTGTTCCAGTTTTAGTCAACTTTTCATCGCTGTGACTGAGAGAACTGACAAAAACAATGAAAGAGGAGGAAAAGTTTATTTGGTTTATAGTTTCAGAGGTCTCAGGCCATAGATGACTGACTCCATTGCTCTAGGACCATTGTGAGGCAGAACGGTGGTGGAATAATGGAGTGGTGGAGGAAAGCAGCTTAGGACATGGTAACCAGAAACCAGAGAGAGAGAGAGAGTTCTGCTCACCAGAGATAAAATACAAACTCCAGGGGCATTTTCCCAGAGACCCACCTCTTCAAATCACTCCCTACCTGTCTAGTTATCACTCAGTTAATTCACACCAGTGGATTAATCTACTCATTCAGTTCCAACTCTAATAATCTAAACGCTTCACTGCTGAATTTTCTTGCATTGTCTCACACATGAGTTTTTGAGGGACACCACATATCAAAACCATCAGAGCCCCCTTGGTATAATTGTTTAACTTCACCAATATGGTCTTTATTTCTGCTGCACTTACAGTGAGTCTTAAAATGGGGTAGTGTTAACTCTCCAACTTTGTTCTCTATTTGAAAGTTATTTTGGTTGTTCTAGACCTTTTATATTTTCACATAAAGTTTTGAATCAGTTTGACAATTTCTCCAGAAAAATCCTGCAGGAATGTTGACTGGGATTGTGTTCAATTTAAATATTGGTTTGAGGAGAAATGACATCTTATAAATAGTAGACATTTAGATCCAAGAACAAGGGTTTTATATCCCTATTTATTCTTTCATTTTGGTATACAAAATTTTGTAATTTTTGATATGGAAAACTTACACATCTTTTGTTACATTTTATTCCTTAATGTTTCAAATTGAGTAATCCTATTATAACCGTTGCTACTTAAAATTTCAATTTTGAATATTTATTGCTAGAATATATGTAAATTGATTTTATGTATCAAACTTGTGTCTTATAACTTTGATAAAATTGCAAATTGAGAAGCTTTTGATGTTGATTTTCTTGAATTTTCCACAATCAGAGTCTGTTAATAAATTTATTGATTTTGTTGGTTCTTCCTTTCCAATCTGGATGTCTTTTATTTATTTTTGTTACAATGTTGCACTGGATAGAATTTCTAATATAATGTTGCACAGCAGCCATGAGAATGATAATTATTGCTTTATTCCTGGTCTTAGTTTTTTGATATTAATTAAAATGTTAGATTTATTTTTCCCCAGATGTGCTTGTCAGAATCAGAAAGTTCCTACCAACTCTTTCATTGCTGATAACTTTCTAAAGTTTTTATTCAGGATCCATATTAGATTCTGTCACCCTCCCCCATTGACAAGATCATATAGATATTATTTTCTTAGTTTCTTAATATGGCAAAATAGCTTTATTTTTCAACTGTTGGTCTAAGCTTGGAATAAACCTCCTTTTGTCAAGATACACTGTCCTTCATATTGATTATTAGATTTGATTTCCTATAATTTACTTTTAGACATGGGGCTACTAAAGTTTTCTTCTTGAGAAAGTTTTAGCAGTTTTGATCTTTCATGGAAATGGTCTCCTTCATTTCTTGCTAAATTTATTGACCTAAAAGCTGTAGATAATACTCCTGCAATATCCTTGTAATACATAGATAATTTATAGTGATTTGACTTTTCTTATTACTGATACTGAAAACTGGAATCATCTCACTTTTTTTCCTGATCACAATGGTGAATGGTTCAACAAGATTTTTTTCTGAAGAATTTTTCTTTTATTGTTTTTCTACCTTCTATTTCATGTTTCTTCTTTCATGCTTGTTATTTCCTTTCTTTTGTTTTTGATGGTTTTATTCACGTTTTCAGTTCCTTAAGAAAGAAGTTATATACACTGATTTGAGGCCTGTCTATTCTACTATATAAGTGGTTAGTATGTAGATGGTTAGTGCTATAAAACTTCAGGTTGGTACTAACACAATAACACCCACAAAATTGATGTTTTCACTTTTATTGAAAATACTTTATATAATTGTACTGATTTATTTATAACCATGGATTATCTATAAATCTGTTATTTAGATTACAAACAACTCTGAATTTTCCAGAGATCTTTTTGTTATTTATTTCTGATTTAATTCCATAGTGATCACAGAACACATTTTTAAAGTTTAGAATTATTTTGACTTATGACTCTTTACAACAAAAAGTTTAGTCTACCTTGATAATTATACATATTTGAAAATAATGTGTATTCTGCTATTATTGAAAACATCAAGTCAGCTGATTTTTTTGTTTGTTTTTATCATTATAGGTCTTTGTCTATTTGTTTAGTAATTAAGAAAGGAACATTGAAGTCTCTAGAATTTATTTCTATTTTTTCTTTTTAACTCTTTTAAGGCTTTTCTGTGTGCATTTAATATCGTTATTAGATGTACAGAAAATTCAGATTGTAATATTGTCCAGAAAAAGTGACTTATTTATTATTATGGAATGGTTTTATTTTTTTCCCAGGTAAAATACTCTTTGATCTGAAATCTGTTTTATCTGCTATTACTAAAGTTACTTCAGGTTTCTCTTTTTATATTCTTTTAACTTGATGTCTTTCATTTAAAGTATGGTTTTTTATACTCAACATATTATTGGGTCTTGCTTTTAGATCCAATTCCACATTTGCTCCTTTTAAATGGAAATCTTAGACCATTTATATTTAATCTAACCACTGATATATTTAGAATAAGCCTATTTTCTTACTATTTCTTTGTTATCTGTTTCAATTTGTTCCTTTTCTCCTTTTTCTTCTTTCATTGCTTTTGTATGAATTTTGTGTAATTTTCATCTCCCTTTATATTTTTTCACTGGGTTATTCCCAATAATTCTGGAAAGGTCTGAAACAGTGTTATTTTGCTTTTATATTTTGGTGCTTTGTTTCTCTACTATTTGCATTCTTTCTTTTAAAAGAAATCTACTACAGTTGTTCTTTGTGTTCTTATGAGTTTAAAGTAATTTTTTGTCTAGATGCTTTTAAATTTTTCTTCTTATCACTTATTTTCACTGATATAATCTGGTTTGATTTCCTTCTGTGCTCAATGTTCATTGAGTTTCTTGAATCCATGGGTTTAGAATTTTTATCTCATTTTAAAAATGTTATGTCATTGTTTATTTAGGAATATCTTTGATCTCCTTCCCCTTCTCTCCTTGGGTGGTATTCAATCATATGTGTATTAAGCTTCTTGAAGTTGACCCACAGATTACCAGTTATTTTAAAACTGTTTATTGTATTTCCTCT
This sequence comes from Sciurus vulgaris, assembly GCF_902686455.1. Taxonomy (NCBI): domain Eukaryota; kingdom Metazoa; phylum Chordata; class Mammalia; order Rodentia; family Sciuridae; genus Sciurus; species Sciurus vulgaris. The sequence continues at coordinate 138,145,742 of NC_136462.1, read as the reverse complement.
ATGTATGACTTTTTGGATTGTTTCTATTCTGTGTCTTCAGTTCCACTTATCTTTCCTTTGGCAATGTCCAATCTGTTGTTACTACCATTCAGTACAATTTTGAGCACAGTGATTGTACAATTTGCCTGTGGAAGTTTGATTTGGATCTTTTTTATATTTTCATGCTTCCATTTAACCTTCTGAGCAGATGGAATCCAGATATAAAACTTGCTTCATATCATTGTGTGTGCATGCTAACATCTGTGTCAGTACTTTATCAGTTTCAGTTGATTGATTTTTCTTTTCATTATCATCATATTTTCCTGCTTCTTAATATGACCAGTAAAGCTTGTTTGGCTGCCAAGCATTGTGACCTTTATCTTCATTGGTGTTTGACATTCTCTACATTCTTATAAAATTCTTGAGCATTAGTCTTCAATGCAGTTATTTGGAAACAAATTGATCCTTTCAGAGTTTCATTTTAACATTTCTTAAGCAGGGTCAGAGATTTGTCAATCTACAGCTAATTATTCCCCACATTAGGTAAAAACCTTTATGAGGCTCTACCCAGTTCTCTGGTTGATGGAAGCAGGAAAGTCCCTGGATTCCAAATGCAATTTTTTCTTTCTCTTTGGGAGATTCTTTTTATGGTGTCATGCAGATCAACACTATGCTGAGTACACTTTCCTGTACTGTCTCCAGAAAATTCTAACCATGTCAGTTTTTGAGGTCTCTCTCATTGACCCCAACAGTCTACCTCCCTGTGTAGCAGCTAAAAACTCTTTAAGGTTATGAATATTGAACAATCACTTATTTTCTTTAGTTAACATTTCTCAGAGATCACTGTTCTTTTCTTTCTTTCTTTCTTTTTTTTTTTTTTTTTTTTTTGCCTGACGTCCAGAGTCTTAACAAACCATGGATGCAAGCAATTTTTCTTTCTTGTTTTTTATTGACATACTTAATTTTGATTGTTCATGATGCAAAGATCAATCATGCCCTAGTCACTCCTGCTTGCCTAGAAACACTAGCCCCCAAATCATTCTTTATCAAGTAAATTATTACTAAAGGAAAAACTATTAATAGGTGATTTATCTCATAATTGATGAGAAATAGTTAATAATGACAATGATGAGTGTGATTATACTCATGTATTTTAATAATTTTATATAATTCATTTTACATTTTCACAAAGTAGGTCCACTACTTAGATAATCCAATGATTGAATAGCTTTGGATATAAACCTTGTTTCATTTTAAGTATTTATCATTTCTTAAAATCAGAAAAGAGGACAACCAAATTTATTTTGTTTTTAAAGATATGAATGTACTCATATGTAAAAATTAAAATGACACAACTACAAAGTAAAATGCATTCTGAAGCAACCCTTTGCTTCTGGATCAACAGTAACCTCTCAGTAGCACTGACTCTTCCTTGGTTAATTCTTATCTACGACTTAATTCTCCCTGTGGTCTGCTACAATGCTGGCTGTTTTATTTCCACTGATAATGCATATATTTGCATTCAAAGCAAGTCCTGGGAATTTCTCCTCTTCCCAAGAGTCATATGTTAAGTAAAGAAACTTTGGTCACATTATCTATGCTGTGCTAAAGAGATTTTACATTTCCATCCTCCATGCATTTATTATTAGCAAAAAGGATATAATGTGTGTAAGATCGTAGAAAGCAACATACATTATAAAAAATGTGTGTATTTTAACAAGATTCATGTTGTCCTTTATGGTATCTGGGAATCAGAGAGATATAAGTACTGATTCTGCAATGTCAAGCATTTAGCAAATTTCTCTATTACTAATGGTCATGTGCCTGTAGTACTTAATATTTTCAAACTTACTTTTTTTTGACCTATTTTATGGGAAAACTTTTACTACTAATACAAAATAGTTATAGAATGGTATAGTGAAGTTGAGAATAGCAGTTATCTTAGGAACCAGTTTTGATGAGGTCTTTCTTGTTTGATATTGGTTGCTAATGACTTAATGTGAATTCTGAATCAGTCATTACAATTACAATTTGAAAAAGACCAAGAATGGAGAATCCTGAATATATAGAAGCACAAATAGCCAAAGGTGCTAGGAAATAGGCAAGAATCAGAAGTAGACAGGCATTCTGGATTTTATGGTATAAGTGGTATATCATGGGTTTTTATAGCTGTTTTCATGCCTCCTAAATTAGGAAAAAATTCATTCCTCCAGTGCTCCTGGCCTCCTTTGACTAACTGCTCTATGAAGTCTTAAAGCTAACTCAAAATTTTTAGAATCAAAAACAGTTTACCTTCAGGTAAAAACAAACAAAAAATTTTATCTCCAGGCAAAGGGGATTTTAGCCTCAAATTTCTGAGGATATAAAATCCTAAAATATACTCGTGTTAATTTTTAAAAAAATAAGAGGGAAACCCTGAACAGAAAAATAAACTATACCAGAAATTAAATTGTTTTAGCCACCAAGTAATGGTCTGCTTTGAATACAGACAGAATGAATCCAAGATACCTTTACCAGTTCTAGTTTATCTGAAAACATGCTTTAAGACCCCTGTAAATATGGCTAATATCAAGAAAAATGATTGGGTTGGAGCTAAATGCTGTGGACATGAACTTAGATGATCTTAAATATTCTTTGAAGCTGACCTAGCACTCCAGCGCCCAAACCCTGTTCATGCCCATGCATCCTTCTAAAGTACTGAGAAGTCTCAGGTACTAGACTTAATTCTCAGGAGACATTCTATTTACAAAAAGGAAAAAAAAAAGAATGAATAAATAAATTTAAAAAAGGAGGCAGGAAGCCAAAACACATGCCCAGGCTGCCTCTATCTAATGCAAATTACTCATAGGGACCTTATCCCAAAACAACTCAGACTGCTTCTTTAAAAACATCTAGAGAATAAATATGGAAGAAAGGAGAATCTTCCCATACACTTTGAGTTGCCAGCTGCAAAGTGTTGTTTGAACAGCAATTAAACTCATGCTGTGGGACTATCACAAGGGCCAGAGCCAGGGAACAGGTGCCACCGTCATAAGAAGTTTCAATCTCAGGGTCCTTGGGCAGCAACTTGCCAGGGTGCGAGGTGTCACAGGGTTGGAACCCATTCCCAGGAGCTGACCTCCTCTCTGTCACAGTGGATTTGTACTGTCACGTGCAGTGAGGACCTCTTCATGTGTCAGGAGCACCCTGTAACCTTTGTGCTAATTCCCATGACATCCTCTGTGTCTCACTGTAGGATTCCGTGAGCAGGTCTTTGGAAGAATAGGGAGAACAAAAGATTCTTCGGCACATCTGAAGAGGGCTGGTTGAGTGTGCCTGAATGTAGGGTCATGGTTTAAAAAAGGCTGAGAACCCCCTACCTTGCACTAAAAGGTTTTCAATACACTGAGACACATTTTTTTAAATGTGCTCCTATAAGCCATATTAGGCCCAGTTCATTTATTTGTGTATTCAGTTCAGTTGCATCTGAATCAATTGGTTCCCAATTGAGTGAATGCAAAAAAAAAAAAAAAAAAAAAAAAAAAAAAAAAAAAGAGAGAGAGAGAGAGAGAAAATGCTAAGATGTCAGTTTCACTCATTTATTTTCTTCTCTTTTAAAAACTATAAATTAGCCACTTTGGATCAAAACTTTGTGGTAAATGAGAGCGTTTCAGATAGGAAAGGAGTACCACAATAAGCAAATGACAACCCATGTATAGTTCTCACATAAAAACTGTTGAGTGTTAAAAATTCTCTGCATATTTCTCTAGCTATTTCTCAAAAATAGAAACTGCAATTATATAAGAGTTGCATGAATATCTGTTGAAAGAATACAGATTTTCTTCACCTTGGTTCATGTATGTGTAACTCACTGTAACAACTGTTTAATGAGTATATAAATGAAGACTTTAACAGATGGAAATGAAGTTGTACTTTTGTGTGCATGTGTGTTTTATCTATATTGCACCATAGATAAGGGCTTATTTGATTGATGATTGATGTGCAACATAAAACATTACCTAACTATAAAACTAACATGAAGGGTCTCAGGACAATCTATAATGATATTAATACTAGCAAACATTATAAACTTGCCTCCTTTTTCAGTTTCAATGATAAATAAATACTGTAGAATGTTTATCCATCTGCATTGAGATGAGACTGAAAAATAAAACTGTATTCAAGTGAGAGTCTCAAAAATGTTCTTATTAGAAACTCATTGCTATAATTTTTATATCATTTTAATAATTCAAATAAGCTATATAGCATTATATTTTAATAATCTATACAATGAAAACCATTGTTATTTTATTAATAGTAATAATTAAATAGGCAGTAACTATTGTTCACTTGAATAATTTATTCAATATAATAATGTCAAATTAGTTTATTCATCTTGGCCTCATAGGGACTAAATTCATCTAACGATGTGAGTGCCAATTGACTGAGCCCTCTACAAGCCCTGCACCATGATAGGCACATCCTATTTCTCATCACTAAACCTTGTAAACCATGTTCTATGTTGATTATTAATAGTATCAGTTAGTAAGGAAAACTGAAGCTCATAGAGACTGAGCAGCTTTCAAAAGGGCAAAGTTAAGATGCAAAGGATTTCATTCTTAGCTTTTTTCTAATATCATAAAATAAATCTATGTATTTCACAATGACAATAAAAATTTTAAAACCAATGTTTCACAAGGCTTAATATCACTTTACTTTAGGCTTTATGTGTCTAGCTCCATGGAGTACTCACAATAGTTGTACACGGCTTTCGGCTCCTCTAAATTTCTTAGTGTGAGGGCCTAAGGGTTCTTTTGAGGACTTCAAAATTGGGAATGGTTAACTGCCTCCCCTCAGTGCTGATTACCATGAATGTTGTGGCTCAACAAACCCACAGGTGGTTCTACGTGGCCAGGGGATATATCTACCTGGCATCAGACTTTGAATCTGGGTGTAAGTGTTTGGAAGTGTGTTTTTTATTCAAAATAATCATTGTCATTGTTTTCTAGTAATTAATGTTGATATAAAACTATTTTTCCAAACATTTTATGTCTGCCAAACCCAAAGAATGATTTTGCCAAAAACTCACTTCCTTAATTCTTTAGTTCATGTGTACTTTAGGGGACATTCAGTCCATATTTTTCAAGTGTGATTACATTTAATTTCCTAAACTGTTGCTCATAGAAACTACATTGGACTCTAAGGCCTTTACACATGATTTTGCAAGATTTTCTTTCCTTTTAAATGCAATCATTCAAAAAAAAATGAATCAAAAGGAAATATTGTGTGTGCATGACCAAAACTCTACAATGGATTCAAGTTGGCCATTGTTACCCCCAATTACCAATTAGCTTTATTACTATTCGAATTAAAATTGCTGTCATATGTTGAAAGAAATATGTATAATTTTAAGACATATTAAATCCTTTACATATCATTTTTTAAGTAAAAATTTCTTGCAAAACAATAAACATAATACACCCTTATAGTATTAGCATAGCTATAGTCTTTTAAGTCAACTCATTCTCAGCAAAACTAGAATCAGGCAAAGAAAAAACAGAGAAGGTGATGGTGGGTGGGTGTGTCCAATACAGTTGCTGTAGTGCCTCTTCCAGATCTTTGCCTGGCTCTTTTCTTGAATCAAAGTGATTCTTATTCATACACAAGGGCAGAGTTTAACTCTTTGCTTTTCAGGAAATGTCTTTGATCTGGTGCTAATTTTAAAAATGAACATGTTAAAATATCTACAGTACTCTTCAAACTGCAAGAAAACAATTAATTTCTGGTCTCATCAGCTCTAGGACAGCATTATGTCCCTGATAGAAGAGAATTTTAGAGAATATATGATATATTAGAGAGTGAATGATTATTCACAGTCATGAGGCCAGCCCATGTTTCAATAAGACAAATTGCCCTGGAGTGTTCTGCTGGCAACCAATGATAACTCATGATCCTGAGACAGAGTAGGTGAAAATTACAGAGAATTGATGAAAATCAAGAGCAAGAGGACAAATAGCTCTGAAGAGAAGAATCTGTGATTATTTCCTAAGCCTTCAGTCTGATGGAGCTTGAATCTATTTCCGTTGAAAAATCTATACAACCATAGACACTGAATGTCCATTTGAAAATGGCTGCATTTGTTTCCAGCCAATAGTGAATGATTAACTCCTCAGTATGGATGTGGGAATCAGCCCAGAGGGGAAGATGCATTTCCAAAGAGATGGCTCATTTGGTTTGCTGTATTCTTGCCAGTCAAGTGTTCACTCAGATACCGAGGGGATAAGGGCACTTCAATCCCTTCTGTCCTATGGTTGAAATAGAAGTGGAGTTCTATATTTTGAGAAAACCACATTTGTTTCAGAGCTGGGTATAATTTACTAAATAATGAATGGTCACTGATATTTTATATTCATTGTTATAATGAATTTATTTGGAAATGAGGAAGGATTCTGAAAACCAAAGTAGAATTCACAATAATTTCGTGAATACAAATTGTAAAGAAGAGAGTCTCCAAAATTGATTGCAGATAGTGCCAACAGTCTGGGATCATAAGATAGCTTAAGTTGTTTCCTCTTGTCATTTGGGTGTATTTTCTGGAATTGCCTAAGGACTGTATAACAAGGTGCTTCCTGGAATATAGTCCTGGATCACAGAGTTTTGTCACCTCAAAGCTAATCATCCATGCCACTGTCACATAATATGTTTTTATATGCCTTCCTTATTCTTTCTTAAGGGGTAGGTGTGCCAAAAACCTCTGCCCCTGTTTTTTATTCAGTTTTGAAAAATCGAAATATTCTTAAATTGACCTAATTATATTCTAATTTATATTTAAACTTTTATACACTATTAACATCTGAATAACTCCCATTCAACTAACACTATCTGATAGCCCCACACTCTGAAATTTGTTTATACTTATACTTCAAATAATGTGGTAAAAGTATTTTATTTTGTTTCTAAATTGGTTCACTTAGTTTAAAGATGCATCATCAATGATATGTGTTCCTAATTCAGTCCTTCCAGATAAATATAAAATAGTCTTAGGTACTTCATCAGAGCTTCACTTCCATATAAGAATTTGAGGACTCTATTTGAAAATGTTAGCACTTTTTCAATGTCATTCACATTGGAGTTTAAAAAAATAATAATTAATAAGCTGTCTTGGGTAAAACTTGAAAGTTTTAAGAAATAAAAATTAAATTATAATGAGGAGGAAATGTCCACTGTACTCCACCCCTTGCAAAGGGTCTTTCCAGCTCACAGTCCCACTGAGAGACAGCAGTATGCCCTTGTAGGGTTGACCAAGTTTTTCTCAGGAGAAGCATAGTCTAGATTGTGCCCTTGAGAAATCAGCTGGTTCTGATTAGAAACCCCGAATAATCCAGTAAGCAATGCTTATTTCAAGACAGACATATCAATGGTTGTGGAAATGAAGCTGCCTTTGCAGATACTTCCCAGCCCTTGTTGGCAGTCCACATCATAGGAAAAGAGCATGCTAGCAATGCTTTATTGTACTTTGAAGGCTCTGCAATACCAGAGAATAGATTCCAACCTTCTTAGTCCACCTCTGACCTCAACTCATCTTTCAACTGATCTGAAATCTTATTACTATTGTCACTTTTTCCTCTGTGCCACCACCATGCAAAGAACACCCTTCTATTTCTGCATTCATTGTTGTAGCACTTATTTGTTGGAGAATCTCTCTCTCCAGACTGTAAACTTATTAAATTCTGGTCTGTATTTTCTTTCATCTCCAGAAGTATTATTATAAAGAATTTCAAACATACAGAAAAGTTGATTTTTTTTAGTGAATACCCATATACCCAAATGTGTTTCTGCATTTGTCATTTTAATGTATTTGCTTTGTCATGTATTTATGCATCTGCCCATCTGTCCTTCCATCCATCAATCCATCTGATGATTTTCATGCATATCAAAGTAAGCTTCAGATCAGTCAACTTCACCTCAGACATAAAAATAACGACAATTCAATATTTGTTTAAGGTGATTTTTCTTTGAGGTAAAATAACATATATTAAAAATCATAAATCTTAAGTATGCCATTTGATGAGTTCTGACTAATGCATTCACCTGTGCAAATCAATCTGTGATACAGAATATTATCACCAAAGAAATTTCCCTTATGCCACTTCCCATCACCATCAGAGACAATCATTGTTCTGTTTCCCCATCAAATAAATTTGTATTCAATTTCAAAATGTCACACCGAGTGAAACTTTATATTTCTTTTTTCATTTCCTATTTTTATGATCTACCCATGTTGTTTCATGTTGCATGTACCAGTTCATCCCTTTTATGACAGAGGAGTAGAATAATACTATATGTACATATCATAGTGTGCTTATGTATTTTCCTGTTAATGGGAACCTGAACTGTTTTGATGTGGGACTATTTCAATTTATTGTGAATAAAGCCGATATAAACTTTATTGAAAAAGTTTGTCACAACGGTATGTTTTGTTTGCATCTCAGATAACTAACTAGAAGTAAAATTAATGTGTCTATGATAGATGAATGTCAAGTTTTAAAAGAACACTCCATAATTTACCCCAAAGAGGTTCTATAATTTGACATTTAACAATAATGCATATCAGTTCTGTTCTACATATTCTCTATCATTTTGTGTTGTCAGGGTTCTTCTTTAATATTGGCAATATGATAGTGTACACTAAAATTTCCTTATAGTTTTAATTTAAGATATATAGTGAATAATAATGCTGACCATGTTTCCACTTGCCTAATATGCAATAAATATATTTTCCATTATGTAGTATCTGATACAGTTTGTTGTGCTGTTTATTTGAGATAGTTGCCTCATTACTATTGTGTTATAGAAATAAGTTATACATCCTCAAGTATGAGACTTGATCATATATATGTTTTGCAACTATTTTCTTCAAGTCTGTGGTTCTGGTTTATCTTAGTAACTACGTTATAATGGTGTCTTTAAAAGAAGAACTTTCGAACTTTGATGAAATTTAAATTATTTTATGTGTTTTTCTACTTATGTCAATGCTGTTTGGTTGTGCTTAAGCAAATCTACTGATCCATTCTAGAGTGTCCATACTAATGAGAAAAGAGACTTTAAAGAAAAACTGTTAATAGAAAAATATATTTTATAATGACAGAAGGTTCATTATAAACAACAATTACAAACAGATATGTTCTTGTGAAACATGAAACAAAACTGAACATTCATAGATACATGAAACAAAATTGAAAAAACAGAATTGACTGAAGAAATAGATAATTAAGCAGTAATATTTAGATACTAAAATATCCATTTGTAGTGATGGATTGAACAATTAGGCAGCTGATGAATCACAAAACAGAAGATGTGAGGAGCACTGAATTTAACAGAACTGGCCACTTAATGAGTTCTGACTCAATAAAGTACTATATTTAGTACATCTACACACCATGAACAGTCTATTCCCAGGTACACATGGAACATTCTCCATGACAGATCATACGTTATGCTACAAGACAAGTCTCAGTGAAGTTGAAATGATCAGCATCATAAAAAGTGTGTTCTCTGATTATAACAACCAAATTAAAAATCAGTAATGATGAAATTTGAAAAATTAATAAAGATGTTGAAATTAAAGAACACTTTCTTGGATAATAAGATGGTCAAAGAAAACATTTCAAGATAGTTATAAGACATTTTGAAATGAATGAGAAAAATAAGCCCAACACATGAAATCTATATATGCAGCTAAAACAATACTTTGATGTAAATTCATAACTCCAATTGACTATATTAAAAAAGAAAAAAGCTCACATTACTAATTTACCTTCTACCTTTCAGAAATTAAAAAAAGAAGGGCAAATTAAATGTCAAGCAAAGACAAATAAAGGAAATAAAATTAGAGTAAAAACTGACTTTAAAAAAAAATAAGACAAACAATACAGAAAGTCAATGAACCCAAAAGTGGTTCTTTAAAAAGAGATCAACATAATGGACGAGATTTAGCTAGATTTATTAAGGAAAAAAAAGTCTTAAATTGAATCAGAAATAAAAGGAACTATAAATACAAATCTTACATATATAAAAATAATTATAAGGGAATACTGTAAATCATTGTGTGCCAACCAGTAAGATAAGCTAAATGAAATGAACAAATTCCCAAATAACATAAACTACCAAAACTGCCTAAGGAAGGAAGAGAAAACATTAATAGACATTAGGAAGTGAAGTGGGATAAGGTACACTTATACATTATTGGTGGGACTGCAAGTAAGTAAAATTGCTCTGGAAAGCAATATGGAGATTCTTGAAAAGACCAGAAATGGAATGAGTATATGACCCAGCTATTGCACTCATTGATATTTATCCAAAATCAGCACACCATAGTGATACAGAAACATCAAAATTTCCAGCAGTGCTATTCCAGTAGCCAAGTTAGGAAACCAGCCAAGATGTTCATCAACAGATGAATGGATAAATAAAATGTGTATATATACACAATTTAGCAATTCATATTCATGATGTTAATACATTAAATTATATTCATTGATGAATGCTAACTCAAATTTACTTATCTTATATAACTGTATTTAGTGAAGTGATAATGAAATATTATTTTTGGTATTGCTAGGTTTGATTTGCTAATATCATTACTAATTTATACATTAATATATACAAGATGTATAAATTATAATTTTTGGTAATATCTTTGGATAGTTCTACTTTCATAAAATAGATTGAAATTATGTCATCTGTGGGTAAATGGGTGAAATTTGAGAACACCATGCTAAATAAAATGATCCAGTCTCAGAAAGTTAAGGCTTGAATATTTTCTTTTATATGTTGTAGTGAAACCAGAGTTTCTCAGTTTCTGCTGTTGGGTGGGATTTGTGTACGCTGCCATCCTCTGCAGCCAGAAAAGCCCATTTCAGTGTTAGCAGCTAACCAAGAATACCTGCAAGTATTAGCTCTGAGGGTCACAGACAAAATGCCATATTCTTCTCCAAGACTCTTGAGCGGCATGAAGCAGTTCTTAATGGCAGACTATGCCCCCCAGTGATGCAGCAGGCTCCAGCAGCTCACCACCAACTTCTTTTTGTGTTCTTGTCCCTTAAATTCAAAGAAATTCAAACACAAGGGAAGGTAGGATTGAGAGGAGTAGGATATATTCAAGTGGGAAGAAATGAACTCTCAGAAGGTAAGAGGGGAACCGATAGCAGATTGCTACTTGGGCATGCTGGTCTAGGGGTTTATATAGTACTTAGGTCAACACTAGTGGTCCAAATATATGCTAATTAGGATTTGAAAAACTACCAGCACAATTGGGTTAGTCCTGTAATGTCCATTTAGGTCGTCTACACTTCCTTCTTCCTACTACTCATTGGGAAGTGGCAGGTTAAGGTCAGCAGATCATAGATGTTCAGGGTTTTGGAGCTGCAGTGCTGTGAGGAGTGGACATCCCCACCAGGCTTGGGTGGGACTGCCATGGTGCTACAGGCTGGTGTGCTCTTGCTTGCCTCATCCCTGGCTCACCAGGCCTGAGGACCACTCCAGCAAGGCAGGCTGGGCACAGCTGTGTTCCATCCTCACCACCCATGCTCTAGCGCCCCCTGTCTGCAACTCCACTGCTCCACCACTGCTTCTCAATGTGGCTGTGTGTCTCGGTGGGCAGGGAGCCATGTCAGTAGCTACAGAGAGAGACATAGAAAGAGGAATATTTTAAAAATGGGGCATCTCACAAAAATAAAAGGAAGACTAATAGAATAGAGTAAGAGAATTGAGATGAAGTAGAGAGAGATAGAGGGATAGAGAAGTACTGAGGAATGAAATCTACCAAATTTTGATGTCTATGTATGAATACACCATGATGATTATACATATGTATACCTAATGCACTAATTAAAATAACAATAACAAAATAGAAGAGTGGGTGCTGGAGTTGTTCCTCAGTGGTAGAGCGCTTGCCTAGCATATTTGAGGCACTGACTTCAATTCTCAGCATCACATTAAAAAATAATAAATGAACAAAATAAAGTCATTGTGTCCGTATACAACTAATCATATTTTAAAAAATAGAAGGATGATCAGTAAAGTAGAGCAAGTTGATCAAAGGGAGGAGAGGAGGGAAAATGAAGGTACTGGGAAATGATAGTGATCAGATTATATTATGAATGTACAAATTTGGTATAATGAATCCCACTATTATGTGTAAATATAATGCATCAATAAAATGTAAAAAAGGCACATATATTGCATATGCTTTATTTAATACTAGTATAAAAAACTTTCCATGAAGAAAACCCAGTCACAACTGTCTTCAGTCATGAATTCCACCAAATGTTTATGGAAAAATTAATACAAATGCTTTGTCACAAACTCTTCCCAAAAATAGAAGATGAAGAAATTCTTTCTACTTAATTAAATCAATAGTATTATCCAGTAACAAAACAAAGCAAAAGTATCACAGGACAAGAAAACTATGTATTAATACTTTTCATGAATACAGACATAAGTAACCTTAACAAAATACGAGAAGACTGAATCTAGCAGCATATAAAATGGATCATGCACTATGACTGAAATGAAATTTGTTTCAGGAATTCAAAGTTAGTTTAACATATATAATTAATGAATGCAACATATTTTTAATTAAATAAAGAACAAAAACACATGATTACTTCAATAAATACAGAGAAAAAACTGACAAAACCACAAATTTCATTGCAACACATTCAACAAAATAAGGAGAAAAGTGGATACTAAATCATTTCTGATAAAACCACTAAAAAAGTTAATTTTAATGATTAAAAACTGGATTATTTACCCTAAGACAAAAAAGAAGACAAAAACATCTCTTCTCATTTCTTTTATGTTGTTGTGGTCATTATAATCAGAACAATTATGCAAGTTAAATAGACAAAAACATATCTAAATAGAATAGCAAAAAGTAAACTATAGTCAAACCCATATCCTGTGCTTTGCATATTTCCAGATCTAAGCAACAAATTGTGTTTGTATCAAACATGTACAGAGATTTTTTTCAGTATTTCCAAAATAATATAATTATTTCCATAATATTGCATTATTATAGATAAGTAATCTGAGAATTATTTGAAGTATACAGAAGGTTCTGTGTAGTTTATATGAAACACTATGTGATTTTATACAAGTGACATGAGCATCCATGGATTTAGGTATCCATAGGAACCTTGGAAACAATTCCCCACTGATATGAAGAAAAAAATTCTATTTCTATTCACAAATGGCCTTGTATTTCATAGAAAAAGTTATAAAAAAAACCACACAACCTAATGATTAAAACTAATAAAAAATGTTCAGCATTATTACAAGGAAAATGTCAACATAACAAAATCAAGTGAATTTCTATACACTAACAATAAACGCTCAGAAAATAAAATTATGAGTACAATTTCATTTTGAATAAAATTTTTAAATGTAAATTTAACAGAGTTTTTTTTTATTCTGACAGTAACAAATATAATTGAAAGAAATTAGAGACCTAAAGAAATGGAAAATAGTACATGTTCATGGATTAGAAGACAATATTCACATAACAGTATTTCCCAATTTGATTTCTAGATTCAGAGTAATTTATATTTTTTCATAAATTGGTGTGCTGTTCCTTATATTCATATGAAAGTAACCTGAACAGACAAAATTTTTGAAAAATAATTTTTTAAAAATTAAATTAGTCACATTTTCTACTTCTAAACCTCACCAAAAAGTTCTGGAAATAAATAAAGTGTGGTTCTAGTTGAAGGATAGATCAAAAGATGTCCTTCAACAGGTGATTGGAAAAAGAAATTGTGGTATATATACACAATGGAATAATATTCCACAATGAATAATATTCACCCTTAAAGAAGAAGTAAAATTATGGCATTTGCTGGTAAATGGATGGAACTGGAGAATATCATGCTAAGTAAAATGATTTAATCCCCCAAAACCAAAGGCCAAATGTTTTCTCTGATATGCAGATACTAACTCACAATAAGTGGATCCAGTAGGGAAGAATAGAAGTACTTTGAATTAGACAGAGGGGAATGAAGGGAAGGGAGGGGAAATGGGAATGGGAAAGACAGTAGAAGGAATCAGACATTACTGTCCTATGTATAATTACAGATCCAACGTAATTCTACATCATGTGTAGCCAGAAGATTGAGGCATTATACTCCATACATGTATGTCAAAATACATTCTACTATCATATAAAATCATTTAAAATAAATTAAAATAAATAAAAAATTTTAAAATAACTAAAAATAAAACTAACTGCCAAGTGGTAGCCACTCAAAAATATGTATTTTTTAAATTTCTAATTTGATGATAGTTTAGATCATAATGGGTTTTAATTTTGTGAAATGAGTTTCTCTATTGTAGAAAAATCATAACTTGGTATTTCATATTTATGATATTAATGCATTAAGTATTCATTGCTGAATACTAGCCCAAATTTACTTATCTTATATAACCCTACCATGCATGTGGTCATGCAATATTATATTTTATATTGCTAGATCTCACAAGCTAATATAATTAATAATTTCTATATTAATATATGATACATTGACTATAATTTTTTGGTAATATCTTTGCATATTTTTATTATTAGGGCTATATAAGTCTCATAACAGGAAATATTCTTTTCTATTTTCTAAGGGACTTATAAGATTGTTTTATTTTCCTTAAATATTTGGTATTTTTAAATGAAAAATAAAGATTTTTGGTCAACAGTTTTATGACTTCTTTTGGAAGACCCATTCTTTATCTTTCCTGTCTTGGCATGTCAATATTAGAACTGTAAATATTTCTCTGTAGGCCTCTAGTACTTTATGAAAGTTTTTCTATCTTTTTTTTCTCCATTTTATTTCTTTTGAATAATTACTATTATTCTAATGGCAAGTTCAGTTATATTTTTTTGTTTTGCTTGTAATCTCCACTTTTCTGTTAATCCTAGTGTAAATGACTTGTCTCTCTATAGTTGATTATTTCAAAATAGTATTTTCAAATGTTATTTGAAATGCCAACTTTTAAAAATTTTATTTGAAATATATATATATATATATATTTTTTTTAAGCTAGCCTTCATCTGCATTGAGTGGTGAGTCATGATTTCACCTTCTTGAATGGAAAAAAGTTGATGAAGGAAAGTCATTAGATTTGGTGACTAATAGGATTGAACACTATTGTTTGTTAGTGACCTTGATAACAGAACTTGCAATACAGAAGAATGAGTCTCCCAAAAACACATACTCTCTAGAAGCAGTGAATTTAAGAATATTTCTTTGTATCGTACTCATACAGAATAAAGAATAACATAATACTTGCTTCTATGGCTTTATGTAATTCTCGCTTCCAGAGCCTTGCTCTCATAAGATTTCAAATATCATATTTAGGAAAAGTAATCTAAAATTATGAATGCAAAAGTAGGCACAAAAGTGAATATTTGTTTCAAATGAAGAAAAACCATACCAAATTATGAATTTTTAAAAGTTGAGAAAAACCACACACGTTACAAAATTTTAAAAAACAGAAGATTTTTCTAACACATATAACTTACACTTTCTCTCCAATTTTGACTGCATTTTATTTAATTACTTCTTTATACAGCAAAAATTTTGTAATATTATTTTCTGTAGTGAAAATAGAAAAATATTTCATACTTTCCTATAGCATATTTGATGAACCATTATTTTTCACGGATTAAAGAATTCCTTTCAGATTTATAGATTATTCTTAGTCTTAGAAGGATCATTGGAAATTTTTCCTGTACCAGAACACTTATTACTAGATTAAAAAGATAGTTGTGAACACTAAGTATCTTTATATCCCACTGGACACAATATAAATGATCCTGTGATTCAACTTTCCTTCAATAGATTCCCAAATGTCCAGGAAAATTTTAGTATTTCAGCAAATAAAGAAAAATACAGTAAAGGGGAAGATGAATGCACTTAAAATGATAACTAATTGCAGTGTCAACATTTTCTTGTTTAATTAGATAAAAGAAATGACCACACAGACACTTTCCTAAGGCCTCTCCTGAGGCACAAGGGAGACCCTGAAGCGTGATTTTTTTCAGCCCATGGTAAAAATCCATCTCTGCTTGCTTTATATCTTTTTGTGACATTGAATTTGCAACCTCATTCGCGAAACCAAGGTGGCATGCAATATATGCTCACTAAATTTGGCTTAATAAATAAGTTAATGAAAGAACGGAACAAAAATATGCTTTACAGTTTTCATAGATTGAGTCCCACTTGTGGTTTTATATTTAGTAAGATTTATATTTTTCTTCTAAAAGTTCTTAAAAATGAATTAAGAAAAATATATTTCCTATTCACAGTCCAAGATAATTTTTTAAGAGTTATCAGAATCACAAGATGCAACCATAAATATTCCACCATAACACCCAATGTCAATGTGTTTCTGCTTTATTTACTAGGAACAATGAGAAAAAGCAAGAGGGAGAGAGTTCAGTTTCATTTTCTCCGTCTTTGTTTATCTCTTGTTTCACTCATCATTCTGAACTCATGTGTGTTTATGAGCTCTCTTCAAATAGGAAAGCAGCAAAGGGAGAAAATACTACTTGTGGCAGCACATGAGGCTTCATCTGAACCCTGACTGCAGTTATGTCTCAATGGATACCCACATCTTGTGCAAAGTGTTGCCTGTTAGGTTGGAATCAGCTCTGTGTTTTTTACCCATTTCTTCAACTTAACTCCATGTTGAGCACATAAGCCTCCCTACTTGGATCTTTGATCAAAGCTCTTACTTTCGAGGGAATGAAATGACTCCTACTGGGGTAGAGTAGCCACAAAAATTGCTGTTAAATTACCACTGTTTTCACCAAATCACCCTCAGATACCATCTCTCCAGTCTGCCACCTAGAGAAGATATTAAGCGAGGAAGCAGAATGAGTCAATACATCTCATTGGGGGCCAGTCTCCAGGCCTGAGGAGTGAGCTGAGTTCATCTTCTGTCCAGTCTGGGGACATTCTGGAAGACATTGGTTTGAAGTAAACTGATATCAACCCAGGTTCATTGAGTTTCAAATGCTTTTCCTCATGGTGAGCATGAACGAGTCTCAAATATGAGCACTTTGAAATGTCTCAATTTGTGTATATATATATTTCTTTTTAAAAGCATAGCAAATTACCATTGTAAAAGTTTTAAAATTCATATTTGAGGGCTAAAGCTTTTTTTTTTTGGGGGGGGCGCTTAGTTGCAATTTACCAACTGGACTTTGAGGCCAATTTAAAATTTAAGCTATTCAGATTTTACATGCATGTAATATAAAACACTGCCTATCTAAACAAAAATCTGGATACCTTTATGAAAAATTATTTAAAATGAGACATATTTTGGAGACCAGTTTTGTAATGTAGGCAGCAAAGTTTGGTCTTGCTAATTGTGAGGGTTCACTTATGTTACATGTCTTGTTTTATACTAGCAAATTAGTGACTATTCTCTTTAAATGCACCGATACTCTATACTGAGTGTTATACCTCTTTGCACATGTTATTCATCATGGAGTACCTCAAGTTTAAGACAAGAAGAAAAATGGAACTCAGAAATGTGACCCTGGTGCCTATTTTAATATTTAAATCCCTTTGAGTTGATAAGTCTTACATGCGGATATCGGACAAAAATATTAGCATTAAATAAGATCTGGCTTGCAAAAAAGTTCACTACTTTCCTCACCAGTTTGTTCCAATCTCCCTGAATCGTACACCTGTCAACTTTAAAATGCTGTAATGCTTCCTTCACTAGATTCTCAAAAAAATAGGTAAGAATGCATGAAAAGTGCCATGCCCAGGATTTGGCCATGGGGAGTGCACAACCATAGTGTCTTCCTTCTCTATAGCTTTGTGAAATGTGTTTCTTAAGAGGCCTGCTTCAATGTGTTTTATTCAACCACTGTAACAATTGTGTACAAACTTAGTACTTTCAAAGCCTAAAGGAACAGTCTTCAATTTTTTTCTAAATTGGGAATATGCACCCACATATACTTACATTTTCAGAAAGCTTCCCTCTTTTATTGATGTCCTTTGCTTGCCTTAATTTACTCTTACTTTAGATAACTACTTCAATCTTGCGTGATGAATTTTCTCTAGTCTCCTAATTTTATTTGTAATGAAAGAATATGCAACTCTGATGAATTTTAAAATCATATGCTATTCAGTAAATAGAAAATGCTTCTGTAACCTGGCTTAATTTGAGACGTTTGTTATATTACCAGAAGTACATTCATAGTTTTCCCAGTATTAGCATGTTTCTTGGAGGTGATAAATAGATTATTAGTTATATTTGCATCTTTCAGACCTTGAGACCTGTAAGTTGAGGTGAAGGGCAGTGAGTGTCATGGGGAAAGAATAGTGACTGAGAGGGTCAGCTCTGCAGTCCAGATGTGTATCTTTTCCATTTCCCTGGTTGACCTAAAGAAAGTCTGGTTAACTTCTTCATTTCTGTTTCCTCTTCCATTAATGAGAATGATAACAGCATCTACTCTTCAGCATTGCTTGAAGATTAAATGATGTAATGTTGATGTAAATAGTTTAAATTAGGACTTGGGTAAGTGAAAAGTACATATTCTTGAAGTTATTTTCTATCACTTTGCAGAAAAATACTATTAATTCAATTTATTTGTTGCTAGCATTTAAAGCAGCAAACAAAATACACTTAAGCATTTGAAATTTTAAAAATGCTTTCCCTTTTCCTTCGTCTTTCTCTCTCCCTCTCTCCCTTTTATTTTTCTTTTTGTTTGTTTGTTTAACAGGGATTGAACCTAGGGGTAATTAACCACTGAGCCACATCCCCAGTCCTTTTACATTTTTTACTTATAGAAAGGTTCTTGATAAATTGCTGAGTCTGGCTTTGAACTTGTGATCCTTCCACCTCAGCCTCCTAAGCAGCTGGGATTATAGACATGTACCACCACACCCAACCTTTTCCTTCATTTTGTCCATTAGAAAAAGGAGATTGGTTTATTCCCAAATTCACCATAAGGAGGTAGAAAGCAGAACAAAAGAGAATATTAACTCTTAAAAGTTTAGGTGAGTAAATGAAACTCTAATTTACTAAGAGAGATTAAAGGGCAATACTAACTTAGATTATTAAATAAGCATTTAACTATGATTTAGATTTAATAAAACAATTATGTACATTAACTTGTAATTGATCATTATTAAATGTATAATTAGTGAGATCGAATAACCAAGGAAAAGATAAAAGTCTATCTTTAATCTATTGTTCACTCTCAATATGTAAGATTCTAGTAATCATTGGTCCCTAATATAATTATGAAGTGATAAATATAAATTAGATTACTTTGAAAGATGGATTTAAAATCCTTCTGCATTTTATCTAATTATTATACATTTAATTATGGATAAATAGCTAAACTATAATATGGTATTTGAGAGTTGAGCTTTTCTGACTAAAACCTGGAATGCTAATCTCAAGCTGTTCAATTTTATAATGTTAGAGAAGCTGATCATAAAAGTTAGAGAGTAAGATAAAATACAAATAATAGATTATGGCTAAGTTTGAGTTTACATGCATAAAGATAGAAACTTGGAAAGATAAGATTTGTTAGAAGGTTAAAATATTCTTAAGAAATTAAACTGTGCTTTCTTTTTATGAAAGCACTGGATGGATTACACTTTTTGATATGAACAACCTCCTTATTTTAATTAAACTGGAGATATTCCTCTTCTCATTGTCATGCCTATAAATAAGGCTGCTGGCCCCACGAATAACCTACATCATCACAAAGGTAGAGATAGTTTAAAATTTCCTAGTCATCAAAGGGCTCCAAAAACATATTCACTTTTGTCTTTGACACTGAAACCCTCATTTCTTAGTGCACAAAGAAAACTTTCTAAAAACTCTAATTAAACTATAATGTGAAAAGCTTCACATTAATTTGAGTTGTTTTTATTTTAATTTTTTTTCAAAAACAGAAAGGAATTTAAAATTTGTTTTGGGTGAATAATTTAAAGCCAGCTAGGTATAGTTTAATAGGAAAGTTCCTACTTGCCACTCAGAAAACCCACCAGCTGCTCAAAGGGAAGTGGATTAATCCATTTCAACCTGTACAGGGTCTTCCATTCAGCTACACCTATCAATGCAAGGGCCTTCCTCTCCTGGCTGACTTTCAGATAGGAAAAACTGTGAAGTGTCCACATGGCTCTCCATGTTCCCCATTCATTCTTGTGAGTCACAAATCAGTCATGTATTTTGAGCTCCCAGCATAGTTATTTGCACATACAATTATCCATTTAGAAGTAGTGATCATTATCATGATTATTCTTTCCTCCAGCCATTACCTCTTAAGATCTTTAGTAAGAGAAGCAATATGGGAAGAAAGGGGACATCTGCTTTTCCTACTTCTGACCTATCAAGTATAATAAGTTTTGTGACTACCTCATCTCTAAATAAACCTTCTTAGGCAACCTCGCCTGGGAGTGGTGGTTGCATATTGACATCTTTATGTCCAGTATTCCATATTGGTGCAGAGTTTCTACTATTCCTTTAAGCCTGTCTTTTGTAGGAAGAAGCAATCATTTTGTATATCACTATAATAGCTAACACTTAGGGATAATATCAAAAATTAGATATTGTTATTTTACCTTGATACAAGACATTTTGTTTTAATTGAGTATTTTTGTGCTTTGCATGCTTTCAGAAAGTTACATAAATGGAATAGAATTCACTATCCCATTGTATTCAACTTATTTTGTTCAGTATTTAATTTAAATAACATGCTGTATGAGTCACTACAATTCCATAGTATCTTGCTTCCTTGCTGAGCACCCTAATATTTGTTACAGTGTGGTAACAGGTGACTGGTGGCTGCTGGCACTGTTAGGAGGTGGTGAAATATGGAGTATAGATTTCAATATTTTTTTTCCTGATGTTGGAATTGAACCCAGGGTTTCATGCATGCTAGGCAGGTGCTCTACCACTGAGCCACATTCCCAGCCCTAGAGTCAAAATTTTATCAAGTGTTTTTTGTTTAACATAACCATATGATACGATTTCCTTTTCATCACTTATAGGTCAATTTTATTGGACAATTTTAAACTGTTAAACCAGCCTTGCATTCCTAAAGTCAACTTGATCTTATTTGTCTCCTATTTTGCTGAGTATAATTTATCATTATTTGATTTTGCCTTTGTGGATTATGATGACTAACTAGGAATTTTCACATTTTGTAATTTCCCTGTTATGTTTGGAACAAAAATTATCATAGTCTCATGAAATACATTACAGCCTTTTCTCATTTCTACTCTCTGGAAGACTCTGAGAAAGACTGGAATTAATTAAGCCATATAAGTAAAATTATTGAATAAAAAGTATGCATATATAAAATTGTAAATAATTATAAATTGATAAATATTACTAAACAGACCTCCATACTTTTTATAGCAATTCACTCTCTGAAAGTTATAATTAGAATACACTTATTTTTTTAAAAAATTATCTTTTGTAGGACTTGGGATTGAATTCAGTGATGATCTACCTCTGAGTCATTCTGGGTCTCAAAATTTCTTAAATTTTGAGAAAGATTCTTGCTGAATTGTCCAGGCTGGCCTCAAATATCTGAACCTACTGCCTCAGCCTTTGAAATAGCTGAAATTATTGGCATGTGCCCCTGCTCCTGATTTAGATTGCACATTTCTGATCGAATGGTAATAGTCTTTCCAGTTCATTACAGAAGCATATGTGATAGTATTTCAATGTGCATTTTAAAATTATTATTTATATAAAATTCTACTTTAAAATAATTAGTCATTTGTATATTTTGTTTATTTTATTGTGTATATGTCTTTGTGCATATTTTCTTATAGGAGTTTATTATTTATTAACTTATCAATTAAGTATACTTATAAATTAGAATAAATAGTTCTAATAATAATATGTGTAGTGCAAATTTACTTTCTCAATTTGTTTTTTCTTAAATTTAATACCTATTACTTAAATATATAAAATGAATAAAAATATATTAAAGGAGAAAAATGTATTTATCAATTAATGCATATTATCTTTCAGAGACATTATGTGCCATTTTTATCATAAGCATTAGATTCCATGCATGATTGAAGACTTAATCAGGGCTGACTCTTCCATTGGATAAAAGTCTACTCTTGAAATGGTATTGAAATGTGATAACTTGATGACTTTTTTTCTTTCAAAACTGTATTTTTCTTTATGAGAGGCCACATTTCTTAATCAAACACAACTTTACTTTCAGGGGTCAACTTCAAGATGTTTGGCACAGTGGTTTTCAAACTGTAGTCCAACAGCCAGTAGCATCAGCTCTGAAGGAATTTAGAAATGAAATTTTCCAGACTCACACTCATCTTACTGAGTCAGAAACTCTTGGGTGTTTCCTAGTGATCTGCATTACTGGAGTCCATCAGGTGATGCTGATGCAAATGGAAATCTGACAACTAACCACCATTCTAGAGAAAAGACAAGTATAATCCTATGGAGAAAGATTCAAAGCAGTTCTCAGTTTCATAAGAATCACCATGTGCTTATATATTTTTTTGTTTTGTTTTGATTCATTGTACACAAATGGGGGGTACAACTTTCATTTCTCTGGTTGTACACGGAGTCACACCATTTATGTAATCATGCATATACATAGGGTAATAATGTTTGTCTCATTCTATTATCTTCCCTTCCCCCTGCCCCCTACCCACCCCTCATTTTCCTCTAGACAATCCATCCTTTCTCCATTCTTGCCTCTCCCTCCCCCCATTATGTAGAATCATTCACTTCTCAGAGAAATCATTTGTCTTTGGTTTTTTGGGATTGGCTTATTTCACTTAGCATGATATTCTCTAACTCCATTCATTTGCCTGCAAAAGCCATAATTTTATTCTTCTTTATGGCTGATAATATTCCATTGTGTATATATACCACAGTTTCTTAATCCATTCATCTGTTGAAGGGCATCTAGATTGGTTTCACAAGCTATTATGAATTGAGCTGCTATAAACATTGATGTGGCTGTGTCACTGTAGTATGCTGATTTTCAGTCCTTTGGATATAGGCCAGGAGTGGGAGAGCTTGGTCAAAAGGTGGTTCCATTCCAAGCTTTCCAGAGTGGCTGTACCAATTTGCAACCCCACCAGCAATGTATGAGTGTAACTTTTTCCCCACTTCCTCACCAGCATTGGTTGTTGCTTGTAATCTTGATAATGGCCATTCTAATTGGGGTGAGATGGAATCTTAGGGTATTTTTGATTTGCATTTCTCTTATTACTAGAGATGTTGAATATTTTTTCATATATCTGTTGATTACTTGTAGATCTTCTAATGTGAAATGTCTCTTCAGTCCTTTAGCCCATTTATTGATTGGGTTATTTGTATGTGTAGTGTCAAGTTTTTTGAGTTCTTTACAAATTTTGGAGATTAGTGCTCTATCTAAAGAGCATGTGGTGAAGACTTTTTTCCCCGTTCTGTAGGCTCTCTCTTTAGGTTATTGATTGTTTCCCTTCCTAAGAAGAAGCTTTTTAGTTTGTATCTATCTCATTTATTAATTCTTGCTTTTATTTCTTGACTTTGGGAGTCCTATTAAGGAAGTCTGGTCTTAAGCCAACATGATGAAGATGTGGGCCTAATTTTGTTTCTATTTGGTGCAGGGTCTCTGTTATAATCCTCATGCATTTGATCCAGTTTGACACAATTTTTGTGCAGGAAGATAGGGGTTTAGTTTCATTTTGCTACATATCGATTTCCAGTTTTCAGAGCACCATTTGTTGAAGAGGCTATCTTTTCTCCATTGTATGTTTTTGGCACTTTTGTCTAATATAACAGTATTTATGGGGTTTGTCTCTGTGTCCTCTATTCTGTGCCATTGGTCTGCCTGTCTATTTTGTTGCCAATACCATGCCACTTTTGTTACTATTGCTCTGTAATACAGTTTAAGGTCTGGTATTGTGATACCCTCTGCTTCACTCTTCCTGCTAAGGATTGCCTTGGCTATTCTGGATCTCTTATTCTTCCCAATGAATTTCGCGATTGTTTTTTCTACTTCTGTGAGGTATGTTATTGGAATTTTAATTGAAATTGCATTGAAATTGTATAGTACTTTTGGTAGTATGACCATTTTGACAATATTAATCCTGTCAATCCAAGGACATGGGAGATCTTTCCATCTTCTAAGGTTTTCTTTAATTTCTTTCTTCAGTGTTTTGTAGTTCTCATTGTAGAGGTCTTTCACCTCTTTCATTAGATTGATTGCCAAGAACTTTTTTTTTAGTCTGTTGTCAATTGGGTAGTTTTCCTAATTTCTCTCTCAGAGAATTCCTCACTTATGAATAGAAATGCATTAGATTTATGAGTGTCGATTTTATATTCTGCTACTTTTCACAATTCATTTATGAGTTCTAGAAGTTTTCTGGTACAATGTTTTGGCTCCTCTAAATATAGAATCATGTTGTTGACAAAAGCGATAATTTGAGTTCTTTTCCTATTCATTGTACTTTAATTTCTTTGGTCTGTCATATTGCTAAAGTTAGAATTTCAAGGACTATGTTGAATAGAAGTGGTGCATCCCTGCCTTGTTCTAGGTTTTAGAGAAAATTCTTTCAATTTTTCTCCATTTAGAATGATGTTGGCCATGGGCTTATCATAGATAACCTTTACAATGTTGAGGTATGTTCCTACTATCCCTATTTTTTCTAGTGTTTTGAGCATGAAGGGATGCTGTATTTTATCAAATATTTTTTCTGCATCTATTGGAATAATCATATGATTCTTAACTTTAAGTCTGCTGATGTGGTGAATTACGTTTATTGATTGCTGGATGTTGAACCAACCTTGCATCCCTGAGATGAATCCCACTTGATCATGGTGCACTATTTTTTTAATTGTTTTTTTATGCAATTTGCTAAAATGTTAAGAATTTTTGCATCTATGTTCTTTAGGGATATTGTTCTGAAGTTGTCTTTCCTTGATCTGTCTTTGTCTGGTTTTGGTATCAGGGTGACACTAGCTTCATAAAATGAGTTTGGAAGAATTCCTTCCACTTCTATTTCATGGCATACTTTGAGGAGTATTAGAATGAGTTCTTTGAAGGTCTTTTAGAACTTGGCTGAGAATCCATCTGTTCCAAGACTTTTCTTGCTTGGTAGGCTTTTGATGGCTTCTTCTATTTCATTGCTTGAAATTGACCTGTTTAAATTGGGTGTGTCCTCCAGATTCAGTTTGGATGGATCCTATGTCTCTAGAAAATTGTCAATGTCTTCAAGAATTTCTATTTTGTTGGAGTACAGATTTTCAAAATAGCTCCTAATTATGTTTTGTATTTCAATAGTGTCTGTGGTGATATTTCCTTTTTCATCACAAATTTTATTAATTTGAGTTTTCTCTCTCTTCTTTGTTAGTGTGACTAAGGGTTTATCAATTTTATTTATTTTTTCCAAGAGCCAACTTTTTGTTTTGTCATTTTTTTGTTATTTCTTTTGCTTCAATTTCATTGATTTCATCTCTGAATTTAATTATTTCCTGTCTTCTATTACTTTTGGTACTGATATGTTCTTCCCTTTCTAGGGCTTTGAGTTGTAATGTTAGGTCATTTTCTTGTTGACTTTTTCTTCTTTGATTGAATGTGCTCCATGCAACGAATTTTCCTCTTACTGCTGCTTTCATAGTGTCCCAGAGATTTTGATATGCTGTATTGTTGTTCTCATTTACCTCTAAGAATATTTTTATCTCCTCCCTGGTGTCTTCTGTTATCCATGCATCATTCAATAGTTTATTATTTAGTCTCCAGTTGTCAGAGTAGTTTCTGTTTTTTATTTTATCATTGATTTCTAATTTCTTTCCATTATGATCTAATAGAATAAAAGGTAATATCTCCATTTTATTGTATTTGCTAAGAGTAGCTTTGTGGCATAACATATGGTCTATTTTAGAGAAGGATTCATGTGCTGCTGAGAATAAAGTGTATTCACTCATTGATGGATGGAATATTCTATATATGTCTGTTAAGTATAAATTATTGATTGTGTTACTGAGTTCTTTGGTTTTTTTGGTTCAATTTTTGTTTGGAAGACCTATCCAATGGTGAGAGAGGTGTATTAATGTCACCCAGTATTATTGTGTTGTAGTTTATTTGGTTCCTAGAATTGAGAGGGATTTGTGTGACATACATGAATGTGCTTTAAAATATTTTAATGCTTTTTCATTCTTATTATTTATTGTCAATATATGGCTGAATTTTTTCATTATTTATTCATCCAGAAAAACTTCAAATTTACTTTTATATTAGATTTTAAATTTCAGTTATATCAAAATGATAATAAGCACTACCTTTTCACAAATGAATATATTTCCTATATTCACTATTCAAATTATAGAGAAATACTAAGAATTTTTCCACTTTACTTGCTTAATTGAAATTTATCTATTATTTTTATACTTTCCTTGAAGATATTTTTTGTTTTTTTGCTAAGTAATTCATTCATATAAATATTTCAGAATTAATACAATCAGTAGTATAAATTCATATTCTGTGTATGACTTGGGTTCCAACTGAATATATATAGAGATATATGCACAGACACACATATACATATGTACATGTATATGTGTATATACACATATACATATGTACAATTATATATATGCATGTTAAATTATATTATTTTTTAACCCTGCTTTTTCTTACTTTAAATTTATACATGTGAGTAAAATATCCTATTAGTTTGAAAAATATTTAGCAAATTTCTGTAATTTAAACGTTTGAAAGGTTATAGTTTTTAGTATAGAAAAAATTACTTCCTGGGGATTTTTAAAAATGTTTAAATTTTTCTGTAAAATTTGTATTGTGTGACTATTTGAATCAAAGGCCAAATGTTTTCTCTGATATGCAGATGCTAATTCACAATAAGACTGGCAGAGAACAGTGCTAGGGAAGAATAGAGGTACTTTGGATTAGGCAGAGGGGAGTGAAGGGACATGAGAGGGTATTTGGGTAAGTAGGATAATAGAATGAATCATTATTACCCTATGTGCTCATATGACTACACCACCAGTGTGATTCTACATCATGTACAACCAGAAGAATGAGAAGTTATACTCCTTATGTATGATGTGTCAAAATGCATTCTACTATCATGTATAACTAGAACAAATAAAAAATAATTTAAAAAAGAATGTGGCTTTTGAAATAGATAGACCTAAGTTTGGAATATTTCTATAGCATTGATTAGTGATCAGATCCAGGGAAAATAACTTCTTTCTCTATCCATTTTTTTGTTTTGTTTTGTTTTATATCAAACAACTATGAAAGTAGCAGTCTTGAGTGGTTATAAACACTGCCTTGGTACAGCCATGCACCTTGAATGCCTTGAATAAGCATTTTAACACCATGACTTTAACATTTTTAGACTATTAAGAGGAATAAATATACATTTTGTTAACCATATATTTCTTACATTTGCTATAATTTTGTATTTTTACTTTAGTTTTGAAATACCAAAAAAAGAGTACTTGTACTTTGTTCTATGTTGTGTGACATATAAATATTTATTGCTTTTCTATTGCCATTGTGGACTGTAACATATGAAAATAGGAAATGAATTTTGTCCTATTTCATGGCTCTTGTTGAAATCACATTCGTAAAAATTGTACAACCTTTTGATTTTTTCTTAGAATTGTCTTAAAAAATCTTTGTTCTTTTGATGCTTACTTTTAATCTTCTCTTCTGTGCATGTCCTACAAATTTAATTGTGATTTCTTTTTTTATTTTACTTTAAATGATTTTTTCAAACTCTTCTTTATAGCACTAATATTTAATTTTTGTGTAATATTATAATTTTTTAATTTTAATTTTTTTATAAAAATACTAGTTTTCTATTCTTTCAGGTGAGAAAAGTTCATTTTTTGGTTTATTTTGTTTGGACAATTTTATTTGACTCTTTGATATCCACTATCACTGTAGAACCCCAAAATTTTGAAAATAACTATCTTATTCTTAATTTGCCTGATTACTCTCGAGGTTTACAAGCCTGTTCTTTAATTTATATTTATCTAAATATAAATATTCTCCTGAAGAAAGTAAGAAGTTATTCTTCCCCACTAACACTGTTTTTTAAAATTTTTTCTTCAAAATTGTCTTTAGTTACATTTGTTGTTGTTTCTAAATTGTTTTATGCTTTACAAATTTTTAAAAGCATAATCACTGATGTTAAAATTCAATATTATAATCAAATTTAATGATTCTGTCAAGAATTAATTATATTCCTATGAATTTGATCTTTTTCATTGTGAATCATAAATTAAAAATCATAATTTTTATTTATCTCTTGGTTGACTGGAATATTTTTTCATATATTATTTCAAAGAATGTCTAAATTGTATACTTTTACTCTCTTACATAATGTATATTCATGGTAGAAAAATTTGGCTACTTAGAAATTTACTGTGTCAAAACATTTCCTCCACATAAATCTATAAGCATATTTCTGGTATGTTTCATTATTCAACACTGTAAAAATGTTTGAGTCCAACCTAATATACACTTTTAGTATATCTATAAATCAGAGTATAATTTTTCTTAACTATGTGAATATAATTTTTCCTTTGTAATTTATACATCATTGTCTTTTCACTGTATTATAAAAGATCATGATATGTCATTTGTATCTTAATTTTCTTTAAGGTGGAAAGAGGGAATCCGAAATAACTTTCATCATACTATGATTTTTACTTTTTATTGTTAGTATTTCTATTAATATTATTTTGCTTCTGTTTCATTTTACTGAGGAATGCCAGAACTCTTAGGTAATTTTCCATTGTCTATTTCTTCGGCCATGTCTGTCTCTTCTCTTCAAGTTATTATTTTGAATTTGATTTTCTGACATGTTTTAAGTACTAGGAATAGCAGAAGAAAGTCATACTCCAACTCTCAACAAACACCTGGATTTCCTTCTTTGGTTTGGTTGAGAGTATAGTTCAGGACCAAATATCAAACACTACTGGGGCGTGAATTAGAGTGACTTCTAGTTCACTCTCAGGCTGCTGGGTTTATTCATCACTCACAAAGTATGGTGATGTCATACTTTATTCTTTATTCTCTTTAGAGAAAATCGACTTTATTCTTTAATTTCTTTAGACATGCCCAAAGTTATTTCCAAATTATTTCAGGTGCAATAATAACTGGAGAATCAATTCCTGCAATTTAAGAAAAAGATTAAAAATTCCCCTAAATCTTCAGTTGCTAAAATGGCCTTCAACAAAAGTCCGGATGTCATTCTTCAAATAAATACTTAAGAGAAAATTAGTGTGGAATCATTGTTATAGTCATGCACAGATATAAGCTTGTAACACACTCCAAGAGAATACTCACAACTTTTCAGTACACTGATCTCCCCTGTTCTTGATAAAACCATGAGTGCATATTTTAGAGTGCACAGTAGTGTGAATACACAATATCTCCCATTCCTTGTATTATTCTTTGAGTATGGAGAGTATTTTTGGCATAGTTTACACTTATATGTGTTTTATCTTTACATACCTCATTTTCTATCATCTCACTTATATGATGTGTTTTATAAGTTACTTATCTCTCTTTTCCATCTTTTTACTTTTAAATTATATGTCTATATTTTATTTGTGTTTCCAATAGGTGGCATAGAGATTAGCTTTCCTCTATATAGTTCAATATTATTTAAATTAAAATATTGAGGTAATTTACACTTAATGTAATTCTTTATTTATGTAGGTTAATCCCATAATCTGTAATTTGTTTCTATCATTTGTTCTTTGTTGGTTTCTGCCACTCCTCCGTCCTTTTTTGGATTAATTGAATATTCTGTGTTATACATATTTTCTATTAGCTTATTATCTACATAGCTTTGCTTTAATTCTTAGTGATTGCTTGGGAAAACATCTGTGATTTTAAGATGTATTTGTTTCTATTGATCTATTTGTAAATTCACTGAAATTTTAAATTCATTTATATTAAGCTTTTTTTTTAATTTTTAATTTTAATTAAAAATCATAAATTTACATGGGGCAGTATTGTTTGATTCATTTTGTTATTTTTCCCCTTCCCCCCTCCCCTCCCACCCCTCTTTTCCCTTTATACATTCCTTTCTTCCTCATTCTTACCACCCTCCTTATCCCTAACCCTAAACCTAACCCTAACCCTAACACTAACGCCACCTACCACCCACCCCCGTATGTCCTCATCCGCTTATCAGCGAGATCATTCGTCCTTTAGTTTTTTGAGATTGGCTTATCTCACTTAGCATGATACCCTCCAATTTCATCCATTTGCCTGCGAATGCCATAATTTTGTCATTCCTCATGGCGGAGTAATATTCCATTGTATATATATGCCACAGTTTCTTTATCCATTCATCAACTGAAGTGCATCTGGGTTGGTTCCACAATCTGGCTATAGTGAATTGAGCAGCTATGAACATTGATGTGGCTGTATCTCTGTAGTATGCTGCTTTTAAGTCCTTTGGGTATAGGCCAAGGAGTGGGATAGCTGGGTCAAATGGTGGGTCCATTCCAAGCTTTCTGAGGAATCTCCATACTGCTTTCCAGAGTGGCTGCACTAGTTTGCAACCCCACCAGCAATGTGTGAGTGTACCTTTTTCCCCACATCCTCGCCAACACCTATTGTTGCTTATGTTCTTGATAATCGCCATTCTAATTGGGGTGAGATGGAATCTTAGGGTAGTTTTGATTTGCATTTCTCTTATTACTAGAGATGTTGAACATTTTTTCATATATCTGTTGATTGCTTGTACATCTTCTTCTGTGAAGTGTCTGTTCATTTCCTTAACCCATTTGTTGATTGAGTTATTTGTATTCTTGGTGTAGAGTTTTTTTGAGTTCTTTATAGATTCGGGATATTAGCGCTCTATCTGAAGTATGATTGGCAAAGATATTCTCCCACTCTGTAGGCTCTCTCTTCACATTACTGATTGTTTCCTTTGCTGAGAGAAAGCTTTTTAGTTTGAATCTATCCCAGTTGTTGATTCTTACTTTTATTTCTTGGGCTATGGGAGTCCTGTTAAGGAAGTCTGCTCCTAAGCCAACAAGTTGAAGGTTTGGGCCTACTTTTTCTTCTATAAGATGCAGGGTCTCTGGTCTGATTCCGAGTTCCTTGATCCATTGTGAGTTGAGTTTTGTGCAGGGTGAGAGATAAGGGTTTAATTTCATTCTGTTGCATATGGTTTTCCAGTTTTCCCAGCACCATTTGTTGAAGAGGCTATCTCTTCTCCATTGCATATTTTTAGCCCCTTTGTCTAGTATGAGAAAATTGTATTTATTTGGGTTTGTGTCCGTGTCCTCTATTCTGTACCATTGATCTACCTGTCTATTTTGGTACCAGTACCATGCCGTTTTTGTTACTATTGCTTTGTAATAGAGTTGAAGATCTGGTATTGTGATACCACCTGCTTCGCTCTTTCTACTGAGGATTGCTTTAGCTATTCTGGGTTTCTTATTCTTCCAGATGAATTTCATAATTGCTTGCTCTATTTCTGTAAGGTACATCATTGGGATTTTAATTGGAATTGCATTGAATCTATATAGCACTTTTGGTAGTATGGCCATTTTGAAAATATTAATTCTTCCTATCCATGAACATGGGAGATCTTTCCATCTTCTAAGGTTTTCTTTAATTTCTTTCTTTAGTATTCTGTAGTTCTCATTGTAGAGGTCTTTCACCTCTTTTGTGAGATTGATTCCCAAGTATTTTATTTTTTTTGATGCTATTGTGAATGGGGTAGTTTTCCTAATTTCTCTTTCTGAAGATTCATCACTTTTGTATAAAAATGCATTGGATTTATGAACATTGATCTTGTAACCTGCTACTTTACTGAATTCACTTATGAGTTCTAAGAGTTTTCTGGTGGAATTTCCAGGTTCCTCTAAATATATAATCATGTCATCAGCCAACAGGGATAGTTTGAGTTCCTCTTTTCCAATTCGTATCCCTTTAATTTCTTTGGTTTGTCTAATTGCTCTGGCTAGAGTCTCCAGAACAATGTTGAATAGAAGTGGTGAAAGAGGGCATCCCTGCCTTTTTCCAGTTTTTAGGGGGAATGCTTTCAGTTTTTCACCATTTAGAATGATATTGGCCATGGGCTTAGCATAGATGGCCTTCACAATGTTAAGGAATGATCCCACTACCCCAATTTTTTCTAGTGTTTTGAGCATGAAGGGATGCTGTATTTTATCGAATGTTTTTTCTGCATCTATTGAAATAATCATGTGATTCTTAACTTTTACTCTGTTGATATGGTGAATGTCATTTATTGATTTCCAGATGTTGAACCAACCTTGCATCCCTGGGATAAAACCCACTTGATGGTGATGCACTATCTTTTTAATATATTTTTGTATGCGATTTGCTAAAATTTTGTTGAGAATTTTTGCGTTGATGTTCATTAAGGATATTGGTCTGAAATTTTCTTTCCTCGATGTATCTCTGTCTGGTTTAGGTATCAGGGTGATATTGGCTTCATAGAATGAGTTTGGGAGGGTTCCCTCCTCTTCTGTTTTATGGAATACTTTGGGAAGTATTGGAATGAGCTCTTCTTTAAAAGTTTTGTAGAACTCGGCTGAGAACCCATCTGGTCCCGGACTTTTCTTTGTTGGTAGGCTTTTGATGACCTCTTCTATTTCATTGCTTGAAATTGATTTATTTAAGTTGTGTATATCTTCCTCGTTCAGTTTAGGCAATTCATATGTCTCTAGAAATTTGTTGATGTCTTCGAGGTTTTCTGTTTTGTTGGAGTATTGATTTTCAAAATAGCTTCTAATTATGTTTTGTATTTCACTCATGTCTGTTGTGCTATTTCCTTGTTCATTCCAAATTTTAGTAATTTGAGTTTTCTCCCTTTTTCTCTTTGTTAGCGTGGCTAAGGGTTTATCAATTTTGTTTATTTTCTCAAAGAACCAACTATTTACTTTGTTAATTTTTCCGATTGTTTCTTTTGTTTCAATTTCATTGATTTCAGCTCTGATTTTAACTATTTCCTGTCTTCTACTACTTTTGGTGTTGGTCTGCTCTTCTTTTTCTAGGGCTTTGAGCTGTAGTGTGAAGTCGTTTATTTGTTGATTTCTACTTCTTTTGTTGAATGCGCCCCATGAAATAAATCTTCCTCTCAGTATTGCTTTCATAGTGTCCCAGAGATTTTGATATGATGTGTCTTTGTTCTCATTTACTTCTAAGAATTTTTTAATTTCCCTCCTGATGTCTTCTGTTATCCATTCATCGTATAATAGTGTATTATTTAATCTCCAATTATTGGAGAAGTTTCTGTTTTTTATTCTGTCATTTATTTCTAATTTCAGTCCATTATGATCTGATGGAGTACAAGGTAGTATCTCTATCTTCTTGTATTTGCTAACAGTAGCTTTGTGGCATAAAACATGGTCTATTTTAGAGAAGGATCCATGTGCTGCTGAGAAGAAAGTGTATTCGTTCTTTGTTGGATGGTATATTCTATATAAGTCGGTTAAGTCTAAATTGTTGATTGTGTTATTGAGATCTATGGTTTTTTTATTCAATTTTTGTTTGAACGATCTATCCAGCGGTGAGAGAGGTGTGTTAAAATCGCCTAGTATTATTGTGTTGTGGTCTATTTGATTTCTGGATTTGAGAAGGATTTGTTTGACGTACATGGATGAGCCAATGTTCGGGGCATAGATATTTATGATTGTTATGTCTTGCTGATTTATGCTTCCTTTAAGCAGTATGTAATGTCCTTTTTTATCCCTTCTGACTAGTTTTGGCTTAAAGTCCACATTATCTGAAATGAGGATGGATACTCCAGCTTTTTTGCTGTGTTCGTGTGCATGGTATGTTTTTTCCCATCCTTTCACCTTCAGTCTATGGGTATCTCTTTCTATGAGATGGGTCTCTTGCAGGCAGCATATTGTTTGATTTTTCTTTTTAATCCAATCTGCCAGTCTATGTCTTTTGATTGATGAGTTCAGGCCATTAACATTCACAGTTATTATTGTGATATGATTTGTATTCCTATTCATTGGACTCATTTTTGTTTTTTGACATGATTTGGTTTCTCCTTTATTTGGCTATTCCTTTAGGCTAGTTCCTCCCGTTGCTGATTTACATCGTTGTTTTTCATCTCTTCCTCATGGAATATTTTGCTGAGAATGTTCTGTAATGCCGCTTTCTTTTAGTAAATTCCTTCAGCTTTTGTTTATCGTGAAAGGATTTTATCTCATCGTCAAATCTGAAAGTAAGTTTTGCTGGGTATAAAATTCTTGGTTGGCATCCATTTTCTTTCAGGGCTTGGTAAATGTTGTTCCAGGCCCTTCTAGCTTTTAGGGTCTGGACTGAAAAATCTGCTGATATTCTTATTGGTTTCCCCTGAATGTAATCTGATTCTTTTCTCTCGCGGCCTTTAAAATTCTGTCTTTATTTTGAATGTTAGGTATTTTCATAATAATGTGCCTTTGGTGTAGGTCTGTTGTAATTTTGCATATTTGGAGTCCTATAAGCCTCTTGTACTTGGTTTTCCATTTCGTTCTTGAGATTTGGGAAATTTTCTGATATTATTTCATTGAATAGATTGTTCATTCCTTTGGTTTGTTTCTCTAAGCCTTCCTCAATCCCAATTATTCTTAAATTTGGCCTCTTCATGATATCCCATAATTCTTGTAGATTCTGTTCATGATTTCTTACCATCTTCTCTGTTTGGTCAACCTTGTTTTCAAGATTAAATATTTTGTCTTCAATATCTGAAGTTCTGTCTTCCAGGTGATCTATCCTATTGTTTATGCTTTTTAACTTGGTTTATTGTTTTCTTCATTTCAAGGATTTCCATTTGGTTTTTTTTCAGTATCTCTAACTCTTTATTGAAATGCTCTTTTGCTTCTGTTATTTGCTCTTTTAACTGTTGATTAGTGCGTTCATTTAATGCCTGCATTTGTTCTTTCATCTCCTCATTTGCTTCTCTGATTGTTTTAATTATGTACATTCTGAACTCCCTTTCGGACATTTCTTCTGCTGTGCTGTCATTGGGTTTTATTGATATAGTATCTAGGTTTGTTTCGGACATTTTCTTCCCTTGTTTTCTCATATTGGTCAGATGTCAATGGGACTCTGTGAGATTGTAGATTTCCTCTATTGCCTTATAATGACCCTGTAGATTTCCAGTGTATCACCTACCAGCCTTCAGTAGCCAGAAGTCTTCGATTAATTTGATAATGCAGTGCTTCCAAAGAACGCTGCCCCTAACCCACTACCGGTTCCAGGGAGAGAGACCTGGAGAGGTCTCTTGTTGCACAGCCCTGGTTCCAGAGGCTGGTTGTAGGTTGGAGGTCTCCACTGGCTTGGGGACTTGTGGCTGGCTCTGTGTAGACAGGCTCTCACTGGGTGATTTGCCCCGAGAAGCTAGCCTAGAGAGGCGCTTCCTGCTGGAGGGGGGCTGGGCTGCTTGGGGAAGTCCCTGGCGCCCTGTGCTGGTCACTGAAGTAACCTGTGGGCGGGCAGTAGCTGGCTGTGGGGCGGGCTGGAGCTGGCTGGGGCGGGCCAGAGCTGGCCGCGCTTCTTCTGTGCAGAAAGGCTCTCACTGGGAGGCCTGTTCCTAGAGGCTGGAGGATCTGTCCCTGTGGGCGGGGCCCACCGCCAGACTGCACCGAGCTGCCTGGGGGAGACGCTATCTGCCCTGTCTCACTCTACTAAGCCACTCGAATCCGGGCCTGCCACCCAGCTGAGCTTCGCTGGGTGGGGGAGACTCACCCCGTGGTTCTACCTTAGTCCGAGTCTCTCAATGCCTCCCCTTCTTGAATCCTGAGTTCTGGGGTGACTGAAGATGCAGTCACCCTCTAGTCCGCCATCTTGGATCGCCTCGTGGAAAAAAGCCTGCAGCTGGAGGGGGACAATGCTGCCTGGAGAGGTCTCTGGCTGCCCAGCCCTGGTCCCAGAAGCCACTTGCGTGTCGAATATCTCCACTGGCTTGGGGACTTGTGGCTGGCTCTGCGTTGAGAGGCTCTCACTGGGCAGTCTGCCCCAGGAAGCTAGCCTAGAGAGGTGCTTCCCGCCGGAGGGGGCTGGGCTGCTTGGGGGAGTCCCTGCGCCCTGTGCTGGTCACTGAAGCAACCTGTGGGCGGGCCGGAGCCGGCAGCGGGGCAGGCCCTATATTAAGCTTTTAAGTACTTCCTGGTGTATGTTTGCTTAAGTTAAATTTACTTTTAGGTACATAATTTCCATTTGTTTTCTTTCCCTATTTAATAATTCTTTCCTGACATTTTATATTTTAAAAATTTATTACATGAACTGTTTTCAGGACCTCATTAAACATAGTTATAACGACTACTCTAAATTTGTATTTGCTGGATAAACTGTCTACAGACAAATAAGGAGATCATCCAATTTTCTTCCAAATGCCATATACAAAGGTAAATGAAGTTGACCAAACAATTATTTCAGTGCCAAGGAAATCAATAATGCCATAAAATAATCTAAGAAGAATGTATACTTTTTAAGTGGCTGAACTTCCGGTAAAAGTTTGTGAGTTTCTCACTATGAGTAATGCCCACGCAGTTCACTGGGTGTGGAAGTACTGGTAGAATGGAACCAAACCTGCCATACTTATGGGCTTACTCCATTTCAAATGCTTGCTGAAGTAAAAGCACTAATGTCAATGGCAGAAGCAATAATATTGGTAGGTGAGCAAAGGAGGTCAATGTTCCTAACAGTTTAGGGTTGTGGTTATAGTGGTTTTGGAAATCAAATACTTGACTGACATTATCTGCATATAACATGAATATGAGAGTGGACTTAAACCATGCACAGAATCTTGACCAGCCCTGAAGTTGTGTACATGCATACAGAAGATGCAACAAAAGTAAATCCCTTGTCATGGTTCCAATCTCAGGAGGAAAGACCTTGGTCTTTAAATATTAAGTGTATTTTTTAAAAATAGACACATTTATAACATTGTGGTATTCCATTTTATTCTTAATTTGTTGAATGATTTAATCACAAATGTGGGTTGAATTTTGTAGTGTTTTTTTTTATTAAGTCAATAAATCAGTAGCCTTAATTACATATGCAAAACCCCTTTTGCCTAGTAATGTAGCATAATAAAGCCATCCTCTCTCATCATATTCACAGTCCCAGGGATTAGGGTGGGAAATCTGGGAAACCATTTTGGGATGCTTTCTTCCACAATACCTTATGAAAAGATTACTACAAATCCAGATTAATCAAGAAAGGGCTGTGATTATGCAAGCATTTAGATTAATGGAACAGATTTGAAATACTATAAATAAAACTTTGCATCTACAGTCAATTGACTCTTTTTTCAACAACCATAACAAGTTATTTCAATAAGGAAAGGACAGTGTTCTTCACAGGTGGTGCTAAGACAAGAAGATACTGTACACAGACCTATCACTTACCTCACAAGGGACGTGGGAATCAATTCAAAATGGGTCATAGGCCTAAACACAAGGACTAACAATAAATGGTCTAGAAAACACTCTATAAAATTGACAAAGGGTTTTAGATATGATACCAAGGTCTTGACTCATAGAATAGTTTGATTAATTGTACTACACTGAAATTCAAGTTCTATTTCAAAAGATATGATAAAGAGGATGAAAAGAGAAGCCATGGCCTGGCAATAAGTACTTTCAAATTATATTTGATATAATCCACTTGGATCTAAAATATATAAAGATCTCTTATAACTCAATAAGAATACGATACAGTTAAAAATGATCAGATGTCAACAACACCTTTGCCAAAGGCCTAATAAAGTCATGAAAATATGCTCAACCTCATAAGTCCCTAGGGAAGTATGGATCTAAGGCACAATAAACACTGCTATATACCAGTAGGATAATAATGATCAAAAAGTCAGACAAAAACATGTTGGTGAGAATGTAGATAAACTAGAAGCCTCCTCTATTGCCCAGGCACCACCACTTTTGAAAACTGTTTGAAAATTTCCTAAAAAGTTAAATATAAACTAACTATATGATCCAGAAATTCACTGCAAAGAGAAATGAAAGACTATTTCAGTCCCATGCATTCAAGAGCACTAATCATAATAGCCAACACAATTGAAATAATTCAACACAATTGAATAATCTGGGGTTGTAGTTCAGTAGTAGAGTGCTTTGCCTTGCACATGGGAGGCACTGGGTTTGATCCTCTGCACCACAGAAAAATAAAATAATTAAATATAATAAAGATTTTATTTTAAAAAAAGAGAGAGATGAGAAGGCAAAGATAACTCTTTGGAGAATGCATATTGATTTTAATCCTTACCCTGGATAGTAAGACTAGCATTTTAAAACAGAATCAAGAAAAGTAT
Organism: Sciurus vulgaris; assembly: GCF_902686455.1. Lineage (NCBI taxonomy): Eukaryota > Metazoa > Chordata > Mammalia > Rodentia > Sciuridae > Sciurus > Sciurus vulgaris. Next base: position 138,107,430 of record NC_136462.1, on the reverse strand, counting down.
TTAGCTCACTCCAAATTATTTGTCAAGAATTTTCTAGGTATTGAGCTCTATAGTTGGCACTTGAGCACGACTTAGTAAATTTAAGCTCATAAATAAGTTGGTCTACAATATCTGCACACTGTTATCAGTGGAAATGGTGTATCTGTTTATGCATAGTAATAATAATTAGCTAACCTTTATTAAATGTTAATTATTTTCTACATTCTAGGCTCAGCAATTTATATGCATTTGCTTCTATAATTCTTGTATGCCAAGGCAAACCAGTTATTATTACTGTCAGAATGCTGCAAAAGAGGAAAATAAGTCTAGAGAAGTAAATTACTTGCTCAGGGTCACTGTGGGTAAATGATGAAAGAAAAGCTCAAATATAGCTGTATATTTTCAGGACCCTCTCTTCACCCTTATCATGGTAAAATGACAACAATAAAGATATTATAGAGGCTTAGGAATCTGAGGTTGGAGAATTGCAAGTTCAAAGCCAGCCTCAGTAACTTAGCGAAGTCCTGAGCAACTTAGCAAGATCTTGTCTCAAAATAAAACTAAAAAGGGCTGGGGATGTGGCTCAGTGTCTAAGCACCTCTTGGTTCAATCCCTGGTACCAAAACAAAGAAACAAAAACAAAACCTCACATTAATAATAATTATAAAGAAAAAAGCTACTTATTATTACAAGATCACCAAGATTTCCAGTTTTGATTAATGGGTTAATTTCAGATTTGAATAATTATTTTCAAAGACTTTATCCCCATCCTCTGATACAGTTGCACATGTGTTGTGTGTGTTTATTGCACACATGCGGGTGTCTGCACACAAATGCCCCAATGACTGTGATGATATCTTTGTGACATGCCACTTGTGTGACTGTTTTCTGAATATGTGTTGCAAACAAATTCAGCCCTGCCTGTTTGCTGTGGGTGGCCCACAGTCACATTTTAGGGAATTTTCTTGTCCAGCTGACTTTTTAAGGCTCAGTCTCTCCAGGGGTCAGCACTGTGGCACTGTTCATTTCCTCAGATGGGATGCTTTGCTTGGCTCCTCATTCCACATACATCCCTGTGGCTAGCTAAGGATTCATGAACTAAGCCTGTCAGATAAAACCTTAATTCTACATGGGCAATCCAGATGTGAAATTTCACATAGGTACTGTGATTTCTTCATCCAAGAAATAGTTATATCCTATTTTATATGGTTCTTCTGAGTTTTCACTTCTGATCATTAAAAAATTTATCTTATGAATGTAATCTTCGAAGAACTACCTTGTTCCATACAGGGTGCTAATTTTGAATCTTAGTGCCTGCATCATTCACAGTTACACTCGTACTCTTTGTGTATACTTCTCAATTTTAAGAAATGTTGAATCTAAATTCTGTAAAGACTTTTCCTGAATGTGTTCCTTTAGGAATTGAATGCAATCACGAGTATCCCTCATGACACAGATATGAAATCTATCATCTCATGCCATAGGAAATCTGGTCCCTTGGTTCTTTTAGAGATGATTATTCTAAAATGGACACAAACAGTAATGAAAAAATAACTGAGCAACATCCAAATATATTTTATGAGTCTATTTTTTCCTAAAGAATAAAAAGGAAGGAAGGAAGGAAGGAAGGAAGGAAGGAAGGAAGGAAGGAAGGAAGGAAGGAGAGAGGGATATTTAATATTCATACAATAATTATAATTTAAGAAAAGAAGCTGTGTTAAAAAGTGAAACTGAAACAGATTAAACTTCTCCCTACCTTTAAGTAGTTCCTTTCTGGACTGACTTAAATCAAGCAATGGCCAGTTGTAGGGAAATCAACTGAAAGAGCTTTGGTTTGGGAAATTTCAGCTCTTGATTGATTTCTAGCCAGAAGTCTGAGTTAGGGTATGATCACCCAGGACATTTCACTTTAAATAGTATGAAATTCCTCCCATCAACTGTTTCCTCTGCAGGAAACCCTCAGCAGGTGTGGATTTAAAAAGGTGATGCCTGGCCTTCACTGTTCTTTCAACTTTACCTGTGAAATGAAATAGTGCAACCTGCACACTGACAAAAACTTCTTTCCTACCTTCTTGGCATGATTCAAGTGGAGTGTTTCAGAGAGGGATATGAATGAGTTTCCTATCTTGTTGCAGTAAAGATATTTTCCTGATCTGAATGCATCTAAAATGGTTCTTGAAATGTGTTTATGTATCATTTTGATACAAAATGCATCTCTATGAACATATGCCTTGCATTATAGGCCTCTGGAGGATAGGAATCAAGACTGATTTGCTTTCAGGGGCACATTGTACATTTTGTGTTAGCTTTTTGGGAAAAATCTTTTTTTTTTTTTTTTCACATTTTAGCAAAGAAACAGTTGCATGGCCATATTTTTCTCTTATGCCATTTAAGGTCAAACATAACAACAACAAAAAAAAGTCTCTTTTGCTACATCACCATATGATTGCCCTTTTATCATCTGGGGGCTTCCTGCAACTGAATATCACCAAATCTGGCCAGAAGTCTAAACACACTGCTACCATTCTCTTTATGAAAATAACTTCCCATAGATCAATTCAAAGAAAAAAAAAAAAAACTGAGTTCTTCATTCATGAGTCATTTTCCCCCAGCACAAATTTCCCTGCCTAGGAAAACAGTACTAATATAGTAATCTGAAAGTCCATGTGATGAAAGCGTGTGTCACCATGTGCAAACTGTGAAATGTAATTGAAAGTAAAATGTTTAATTAAAATGGACATTTCTGAGCCTGCTTCTGGCAGCAGCCATCTTGCTGAAAAATTATATTTGTTACACCGGCAACTTGGGAGAATAGTTCAAGAGATGGAGAATGCCAGGTCCCATCCAAAAGTAAATGGGGTGAAAATCAGAAAAAGAGCTTGAGGGTTGATCCTTTAGTTACTGTGAATGTTCCCAGCACATGGACCCTGGTGCACACCAGTCAGAACCAGAGGACCTGCCCCACACAGCAATCCCAGAGTCAATATTCATTATAACCAAACCTCCTCCTTCCAATAATTGTTCTTTTCACTCGTGTCAGCAAGTTTTCTTAACAACTGGGCTTTCAGATGCTGCACGGCTTTTGTACAGCTTGGAATGTGAGGATCTCCACAGTTACTTCTCCTTCGAGACCACAGGGTTCTTTTTTTCTCCTCTCATAAAAGCCTCAGATCCAAGATAATCTGCAGACTCGCGTGGACCTGAGCTCCACTGATGTTTTCCGTTCAAATGTGAGAAAAAAATTTGAAAACAAAATTCTGTGTCCCATGGAGAGGGCAGTTTCTCTTGCAAGAAATTTAGGTGTCAAAGAACACTTAGCACAAACCAGACAGTTCTGGTAATCCAATAAGTGCCCCAGTTTCAGAAAGTCTCCTTGGAGAAAAAATTTCTTTGACATTTAATAAAGGAGCAAGAGAGAAAAAGTTATTTTTTTTGCATCTGCCACTTTATCCTTTAAAATTTCAGAGATCAATAGTAGTAGATACAATGTTATGTTTGAATATGTACATTCCTTTATAAAAAGGCAAAAGTTCCAACTTCTACCCCTATTTTTCATTAATATTAGGCTCACTCGAATTATTTGTATTTCTACCATCTCTAGAATCTCATTACCATCCCTTAAAGTGAAAGAATAAAACAACCAACAAATAAATATATAAATAAAAGGTCTGCCAACGTGAAATCCATTAAAACAAAGGATCGAGGGGAAAAAAAATCAAAGGGTCTGATCACTGTTCTATAATTCATGATTTGGATATTAAAACAACTTTCATTGTCTAGATCCGGCAACCACGGAATTTGATCATTTTTTCCTATCTGACCTTGTTTAGTGAGCTCTTTCTTATAATATGGTCTTTATTGCCCAAGGAATGCTCTTTGAATTTACTTTCTTTATGGAGTGATTATAAATCTTCATGACATCCCTAATGATTCATCTCTTTTGGTGCTGGGCAGAGGGATAACCATTTCTATACTGCACACATTTCATTTAAGGTGAAACCAGGAGATTTATCAATCAGCACAGGATTTCCAGGCATAAGCTAAACTATAACCATTTATCCCCCTCCATAAACACATTTAACTTCCCTACAGTTGCTGCCTGAAATGTCCCATAAACTTTAAAGAAGAGATTGCTTTTAATTTGTACATGACCTAAACCACTGTAGTTTCTTCTGGGGAATTTAAACCTTAGCCATTCTATGGAAATATTTAGAGATTATTGAAATATGCACTAGATTATTTATCTTCAACAAAAGAGACTATTTAATTGGAACTCTGACTAGTGGTTGTTTTCTGAGATTTGCCATTTATTATTAGAAATAAAAAACGACAATAATTTTAACAACATTCAGAAGAGATGAATTCTTTTCTTACTTGGGGGTTCACCTTGGAAAGCCAACTCCCTATAGTTATGAACATTATTGATCATATTTTTAAGGTTGAAGTCCCAGATTTCAGAGGTTCTGGTAAGGTGTTCATGAATGCAAAATCTCTGAATCTCACAGGATAAATCTCTCTCCTAAAATGTTTGTTGGATTGAAATATTTTCCCAGTGATAAATAGTTTTGTAAATCAATGGTGTTTGCTTCAATCAAATGTCCCATCTCCACAGTCTTGTGAAAACAGAAAACTACATGAACAGATTACAAACCTACACAGGACAAGCCAACAACGGGGGAAATGCCTTCTGCAAAAATACTTTTGAACTTCAGAGGATGAAAAACATGCTCAGTTCATGGAGCTGGAAGAAATGGAAGATTTTTTTTTCAGACATATGTAGAACATTTGTTTCTGTTTTATTTCTGCTGTCATAATATGATGGTTTTATTCAGTTTTTAAACATGCTTCAGCTGGAAACACTACATCTTTAAATCAGGCAACCCTGGCTTCAGTGTGAATTCCCCTGCCGCTCTCCCTCACCTTACCCAGGTGCATGTTAAATCAGTATTAATGACAATATCATTCTTGTGCAGTCATCTCCTGCCTGCAATTTGGTTTTAATTACCCGCCACGTTGTCTTTCCCCCTCACTGACAGCCATTAAATAGGGAATGACACCGGAGCCATAGTTGTGTGGAATATTCACTCCGCCAGATCGCAGCCCCATCATAAAGCAGGCTGCAGTGCCTCCTAGTGGCGGAGGTCGGAAAGGGACGAAACTGAAATTGTTTATTTTGCAAGCACTTTTGAGGTTAACTTGGAGATCCCGACAGAGTTTGAATTAGACTGAGTATATTTAAAGAAGAAAAAGAAATTTTAAAAACCACTTATAGTTTAAGGAGTAATCATAATTTGGTAAAATGTTATTAAATTGAAATACGACAATAAACCAATGCACTATTTAGGTCTTGTCTGACCTGCTGGAATGGTGAAAATGGAGGATCAAAACCAACAAATTTGTCGTATAAAATGTAACTGAGAAAAGTTCTTGAGGCAAATCGTGCAACAAGGGTGATCTGCAAAGTGCTCAAGGCCACAGAATCTCCATTCTTTCTTCTGTTTTTCCTTACGCCACAAGGAGTTTGGAGTTTATTTTTACTTTTTCTTGTTTCCTCTTTTACTTTTTCTCTCCACCTTACTAAATCCTTTTGTTTAAATGTGAGCTAAAAACATTCTTTTAAGCTGAGTGCATCCCTTTCTGTAACCTGTATCAGTTTTTGGTGCAATTATGCAGTTCCTAAGTGTTTTTTTAAACAAAGATTTCTTTAAACAGGAGTTTAAAATTGAAATTGTTTGTCCAAATGTTTAAGTTAGACACTATACAGATGCTCTGAATTGAAGACGTTCATCATAGGTAATGGCAATCACATATTGCATCTTTTAAATTTTTGGTTAAAATAAATCTGAAGGCATGTGCATTTCACAGGAAGCACATCAGACCTTTTGCGCTATAAATTAGAAACATTGCTCATAAACAATACATCACAGTGTACTTGGGCAGGGGGAGCACTAGTGAAGAGTCACATTCAGTCTTTACTCTGATTTTTCTCCCTGCCAACTTCTCTTTGGTTTGAAGATTGTGGGTCCATGGGATGCTCTTTCACAATTGCTAACGCTATGTTTTCTAGCTTCTTTCAACAAGCGTAATTACTCATTTTACGTGCTAAATGAGACTCATAGCTAACAGCTTTAATTAGAATTTTAACCATACATAGCATATACAATAACTTGCACACACATTTATTGCGCACATTTGTGCTTGCACGTGCATGTTTATAAGAACCTAGACATAAAATGGAGATACCGATAATTACCGTTCCTCTCAGTCATTCCTCATTCTCCAAACTAGCAGGGCAATGTTAGACATCAACTCACTTGTGGTTATTGCTGCTTCTTTTAATATTTCTCTATATTTATATTCTTAAAATTAATATAAAACTGTTTAGTTGCTTGAAAAAAATGGAAGTAAAGAATAATAAATTGAAGTAATGTTAATTATAGTGGTTGGAACCTGATCTTAAATTAAAAAAAAAAAAAAAAAAAAAAAACGACTTTGGAGAAAGAACTTTTTTGCTCAATGAGAAATATTGTCTCACAAACTGTTTCCAGTTCCTCTGAGAGCCACTGAAAAGAGTAAAAACATATTGTCAAAGTTTTGAATTTTGCATATATTTTAAAGGGAAGGTGTGCTCATTTGATTCATGGTTTTCTTTCATGGAGAACAATATTTGGTCTTTCATACATTGCCTTATTAATTTATTATTTAAGGAATATTTTACATCTTTAAATAACAACTAGGAAAATTGTTATTCTTTCCAGACACAAATGGGAAGCTTATAAATGCAACGATAAAGGCTTAATCTCTGATATAGCTTACATATATTGGTTTACAGCTATATTGAGTTCAGTTAGACTGATTTTTTTTTCTTTCCTAATATGAAACTTGATGCAGGAAAATCTGATAAGTGAGTTTCATTTCCCTGGAAATTTATTGCTTCTATATCCAAGTGCAAAGAAATATCATGAGTAAAAACAATGAGGACTCTGTAAGCAGAGCATTAATGAGGGCCACTCTGCTGTCAAAGAGATTCTGCACCAGGAGAAAAAAAAAGTATTTCAACTATTAAAATTGCAAGACATGCTATTCCTTTTAGAATCGATCATCATGCCCTTTTGCCTGACTGGTATAATAGCAAATCAGCATGTTCTCCAGCGTGTTAGATCAAGAAGAGGACCACTGTAAGTGAGGAGAGGGAGCCTGTGCGCCATTTCCATGGTGCTTGGGCGGACAACAGATGAGTACCTTGTGGTGAAGCAGCACCAGCCCTGGAAGCCCTGCTGGCCAGCCCACCTCCTCTCTGCCCTCTCTGCCCACAGTTCTGCCCCAGAGCCTCTGTCCTTTCTCATTCCTGCAGTACACTTCGCATGTTCTGATCACCACTCCATTGCCTATGCCCAGTGCCTGCCATATTACAGATGGGATGACAGAAGTTCCAGAACTTTTTAGAGAGCAAACAGTTTCATTACATTAATTAAGCCAATGCTAAATTGTCAAGCAACTGTAAAAGGCTAGACGTCATGGAGCCACACCAGAACAATGTTAGTGGTATTTATTGAGTGTCCTCTGTATGCTAGATTCTGCACATGGAGTGTATACAGACAGGAGATCCAGGAGGGATGTGTGGATGATGACTAGGAAGTTCAGAGACTTGCTCAAGGCATGGCCAATGACTGAGAATGGCGTTGGGGTCTTATGAGACTTCATTCATCTGCCTGACTATAAAGTTCTTACTGGTATTTTTTGTTTTGTTGTGTTGTTTTTAACTAAATTGTGGTTGTTGATTTCAAGATGCTTAGACTCTCAATTTGCATTTGTAAAAAAATGATAAATAATGTGCTACCTGGTATAAATGGCAGGTGACATATATTAATAAGGTTGAAGCCATCTTGATCAGGAAGAAAGTTGTCTGTTAGATATGTCAGGGGAGGCACAGTAAAGAAGTGGAGAGGCACAGTCTGGTTGTGTCAAGATGTAGGATAAAAGTATTCTGGGGTGGGCGGCAGGGACAAAAATGCGATCGCCTTGAGAAAATGTGCATACTCGCATATGCACAAAGAAAATGCAGGGGCATGTTATTTGGAAAATAACTCAGTCTCATTGAATACGTTTTTCCTTTAAGAGTATCTCTTTGAGTTGAATGAAATTAGACACGTTTCCTTAAAGCAGGACTTCTCAGAACCTTTAGAATACAAAATGAGTAACTTGGAGTAACATAGTATATCCAAAACTAATTTGATCTCAGAATTTTAAGTTTTTCACAGACCCACTGTCAGAATAAATTTATAAACACACTAGCAAATGTTAGGAGAATCAAATTAGAATATATGGGCAGGACTCTTGATGTAGTAGATTAAGACAGACTTTCCTCTGTAGGCAATGAAAAGACACCAAAACTCTTTGCAAGGGGAGATGATTTCTCCTATTATGTTAATGATAGTTCCAATCTCCAGGGTTGAGACAGCAAGAGTAGCATATTCTCAAACACTGTGGGGCCAAACTTGTCAAAACAAATACTATACACTTCCTTGTTGTTTTAGATCGTCAGCAAGCATGTGCTTTGTGGTACTGAGTTGCTGGAAATCATCCAGACGCTGTGGTTGGAAGTAACCCACGCTTTACAGGTTTTAGGGAGTACTGGGCTGATATTTTAATTTTGCTGCATATTCTGGAGAGCAAATAAAAGGAGCTGGTGTAGATGGCTGTACAAAGACTCTCCAAGGTTTTCAAACACATATGGCATCTCACAAGAAGGAAGCAGAAAGTGCAAACCCAGAGGAGAACCAGGACTGACTCGGGGGATGTTCAGATACTTGTTGCCCCTAAATAACACAGTTCTAGATTCAGAAGTTTCCAGACTGCTCCCCAGAAGATAATTTTCTGAACATTGCACTTTCCAGGCAAATTTTTAAGGGCTTTCAAGAGTACAGAAAGGCAGCACAGGATTTTATCCTGATGATGTGACCAGATACTGCACTGTGTTGATGTTGAGGCACCCACTGGACGCTAAAGGCTCTGTGCCAGGCACTCTTCTAAGCACTTCCAACGTTATCTGGAAATGTAGTTCTGAATATGACCTCAGTAAATGCCATATTGTCACCCTCGTATTAGTAATTAGACAAGAAAGTCCAAAGGGTTGAATCGCTTGCCAAGACATTACTAGGTGGTATTTTAGAGTCAGCTGGACTTGACTGGAATCAGGAGTAGCTGGGGCTGGACAGAACAAGCTAGCGTTGAAGTCGAGTGTTTTGATGTGAGTGCCTTCCTCTCAATTACACTGCTGTCCAGCCATGTGCTGGTGAAGGTAGTGGTTTACAAATATATCCCTCTCATTTCTATTTCAGTAACATGACATTAATAAGAATTAACAGACTTAACTATCTACCAACACATTATATCACACATTTGTTTATCTCATTGAATTCTTGCAACCATTCTACAAGATAGGCAGACAATTTAACCCATTAAATACATTAAATACATTAAAAAACTGAAGGATAGAAGTGTTCGTTCCTGTGGTCAAGCTCACAGGACTAGTAAAAGGTAATTCTTGACTACAAATCTGGGTCTAGCTCCAGACATAATTGTTATTATCACTTACTCTATTCAGTCATATCCTCTGGAAAATTGTTATATTAAGTACATTTCAGATGAAAATCTCAGATCATGTCTTGTATTGGCAGCTTTATATTTTCTTCCTCCAATTAAAGGAATGTATGGAAAAATAGTAATGGCTTACAGATCCCAGAGCATTTGTGAGCTGGGGAGGTATATCTATTGTTCACGCATAAAGCTCATTATGGCCTTTAAAAATTGCTGTTTTTTTATTCTCTTCTTTCAAAAATAAAGTTCCAAGTAAACAAGAATTATACATGAATGTTTTTCCTGAAAGTCAAATACTAATGAGTCTCAATTGCCCTATTTGTAGCATTTTTTTTTTACCTGTATTGATCAAGGCAATTGAAAGAAAATGAATGTGCAAGAATGGCAGGTTATATATAATAATACACTAGTTGGCTACTTTAAAAATTGAAAGTTGGAAACACCACAATCAAAATGAAAGATTCTTACACTCAAATGATTTCTTATGTTGTCATTTTTCTTTAAAGAAATAAATTGAATATTTCTTTACATACTCTGCTACAAAAAGGAGTCGCTAAGTTGATACTGGGTGTAATTTATCTCTTGAATTAAACATTTAAACAATTTGTAATGAGGTCTCTCATTTTTCTCATGTCCTTCACAGCGTTCTCTCCAAATCATTTAAAATATGGGTATGAGGTTTTCAGATTCTGATTTTCCAATCTATAATAAAGATAACATCCTAAGTCAATATTTCCCAATTTAAAAAATGTTATCATTAAGTAAAATGTAATTATTTTTGGTCCTCCACAGACATTTTATTCCCAAGTATTTGGAAAACTGTTGGGTGCCAGAAAAGGCTTTTGTCTACTGCAAAACTTCCAAAAATCCTTTGTTAGCGAGTTCTATGAGTCTATAAAGCAGAGTAATAGTTGCTAAATTTTGAAACTCCTCTCTAGAATATATGTTTTTTGGTACTAGGGATTGAACCCAGGGTGCTTAACCACTGAGCAATATCCCCAAACCTATTTATTTATTTATTTATTATTTTTATTCTGAGAAATAGGGCCTCACTAAGTTGCTTAGGTCTAAATTACTGACGTTTGCTCTGAACCTGGGATCCTTCTGCCTCAGCCTCTGTAGCTGCTTTGATTACAGGTGTGCACCACCACTTCTTGCTAGAATAATTTTAATATGTACTACCTATTAACAGCTTATAAATTACCTATTACCTATGTTTTAGAATTATCTCTACAAATTTGGTTAGCAACTGTTATTGGTTATATAATTTTAAGGGTGATGGAGGTAAATATAATTTATGTTCAGGTTTGACAAGTACTATAAATTAAGTCATCTCAAGAAAGACAATTAGGTTCAATATATACAATTGACCACAGCCGTACTCTCTTCTCTGCACAAAGGTTTACATATAAATTCCAGGGGAATATGCACTATCCAAGCTTTCAAATGACAGTGTCTATTTGGACTTAGAAAGTGTATGAGATTAGATCTATGAGATTTTTATGCAAGGAATAGAAACTGAGAAATTTAAGAAGGGGATTAGCTGCTTTTAAATTTTTTTTTTTTTTCCTGTGGTGCTGGGTATTGAACCCAGGGCCTTGTATTTGCAAGGCAAGCACTCTACCAACTGAGTGATCTCCCCAGCCCTTAAAATTGTTGAAAGGACTGGAGGAACAAGTCCTCTCAGCAGGGACTTCAGAAATGATTCCAAGCACTCTAAAAACACGTTGTGCCAGGCAAGCTACAAATCTTGAAATCAGGAAGGTGGCAATTTTGGAAGTTGCCACTGGTAATATGGTGTGGCTAATCGCACCCAATGATAACTATGATAGAGGAATCTAGCAGCTGCCACCGTCACCTCTGCTATACCCACCACTGGACACCACAGAAGCTGAACACTGAGAGCTTCAAGATAATGGCAGGTAAAACAACCACATCACCCTCACTGTTCTGTAACTTTGCTTTGACAGAAAGAGCCAAAATCTTCAAGATTTTTCCTTTGTCTGAGAAGATGCTTCCAAGTTTTTAAAAATTGTTTTTCATTTGTTGGACCTAATTTGTATCCAGAAAGGTAAGAAATATAGTTTTTAGCTTTTTCGACCTCTAATTCAGGGAGACACATTAGCAAGATTAATAAGGATGGTGGAGGGTCACTCTTAACTTACTCAATGCATTCAATACATGACAAATTCAGTTCTGGATGGTGCTTGCCAGTGGAGCTGGGAAGCCCACACACATTGTTCCTATGGTGGCAAAGGAACCTTAGAATCAGCCCCTATTTAAGCAGAGAGGTTACCACTAAACAGATGGTGGTAATGAGATTCTTGAGAAATAATGGGACATTAACACCCATGCCAGCAGGACAGCTCTACATTATTGGAAGATAGATATGGAGATATGTGATGAAACCATTGTAGTTTCCCAGAAATTCTATGATTTTATGGTCTGTGTTAAAAAGTAACACTGAAAATGAAACATGGAATGAAACATAGAACATTTAAAAAGAATAATACTTTTGAAGAGGAAAATCTTTGAGACCTTTTTGGTGGCAGAAATACCAGTTGAGACAGTAGAAAGGGAAGCATGTTCTATGTTCCAGACTGTAGCCAATTGGATAATATGGGAAGATTTACATACATGCCTTAGAACACATTTTCTCTTAAAGTACATAATGTTGACTTTTCGCACAGATATTTGGAGATCAGTCTTCTCTGTCTCTTTCTTTCTATATGATTTTCACTTTTTCATTTCCCACTTGAATGGTTTGCTTACCAAGTCAGTTATGTTTGTTTCCAAACCTGTTTACACCAGTTGAATATGTATATCCTTCAACTAATTTATCAATTTAATCAAAACTCTCCACTCTTTTACAAAACATATTGATGAATGAAAAATGAACATTCAGAAACTTTTTAAAATTCTGCCCTGTCACATTTGCATGAAATACATCCCTATTCTTTCCCTAGAATTTTTAGTTTTGATGTTTATAAATGCAGAAAGAACTTTTCACTGGTAAATAAAAGATAGGAATTCCTTTTCTAGTCTTTAAAAATTACATTTAAAAACACACAACATGATATCTTAGCCATTTTAAATGTATAGCATTACTTAAATAATTAAATAAATATTTACATATATAGTGTTAATATGTTCTTGCTGTGCAATAGATTTCTGGAGCATTTTCACTTATAAACTTGGAACACTGTGTCCTTTTCCACCCCCTCAAAGCCTCTGACAACCTTCATTCTACTTTTTTTTTTTTTTTCCCGAGTTTGACTCTCAAATACCTCTTACAACTGAAATAATGCAGTATTTGTATTTTTGCCACTGGCTTATGTCACTTAACTTAATGTCCTAAAAGTTCAATCATAACTTAGAATATGATAGACTTCCCGTCATTTGATTTTGTGTGCATATATATATATATATATATATATATATATATATATAACTTTTTCTTTTATCTATTTATCTGTGATGCACTGCTGTTTCTTCCACCTCTTGGCTATTGCAAATAATGCTGCAGTGAACAAGGATATGAAAATATTCTTTTAAATCCTATTTTCAGTTCTTTTGAATATACATCAGGAGTGGAATTGCCAGATTATATAATTATTCTGGGTTAATTTTTGAGAAACCTCAGATGGTTTGCTGTAGCAGCAGCACCATTTATATTCCCATCAACAGGGCACAAGTTATCTAATTTCTCCAAAGCTTCACCAACATTTTTGTTATTACTTTTTCTTGTTTTGTTTTGTTTGCACAATGGTATGCTAATGGGTAATATCATGTTTAAGTTTTGATTTACATTTCCCTAATGATTACTGATGTTGAATATCCCTTCATATCCTCGGCTATTTGTATGATACAGCAATTTGTAAGTCTCCTTTAGAGAAATGTCAGCTAAGCTCTTTGCCCATTTTTAAATGAATTACTTCTGTTGTGAAGTTGTAGAGATTCTTTATTATATAGTTCTGATACTAACCTTTTCTCACGTATACAGTTTGCAAGTATTTTCTCATATTCTACAGGTTGCCCTTTTGTCCTATGGCTTTTTCCTTTGCTGAACAGAATATTTTAAATTTGAAGGTCTCATTTGTCTATTTTTGCTTCTGATGTCAGTGCTTTTGGTGCCACATTCAATAAATCATTGCCAAGGCCAATGTCAAGGAGCTTTTCTCTTATGTTTTCTACTAGAAATTTTCGAGGCTTCAGGTCTCACATTTAGATCCTTAGTCCTTTTGTGGATAATTTTTGTATGTGATGTAAGGTAAATGTGTGGTTTTATTCTTTTGCATATGGATATCCAACTTTTCTTTTGCATGTAGACATACAACACTACTTGTTGTATCTTTCTCCATTACAGAGCCTTAGCACATTTAACAAAGATCATTTGACCATATATGTAAGAGTTTGTTTCTGTTTTATTTATTCTGTCCCATCAGATTGTTTATCTAGCTTTTTTATAGTACCATATCATTTTAGTGACTGCAGCTTTGCAATATGTTTTGAAATCAGGAAGTAAGAGGTCTCCAACGTTTTGTCTTCAAAAAGATTACCTTTGGTTTTTATTTTTTCCCCCTATTTCTGCAAAACAATGCTATTGGAATTTGGATAGAGATTGCCTTGAATATATAGATGGTATTGGATATTAGAGCATTTTAACATTTTTAAGTCTTAAATCCATGAACATAGACCATCTGCCTATTTGTATCTCCTTTAACTTCCTTCAGCAATTTTTTTGTAGTATCAGTGTAAAAGTTTTTTGCCTCCTTGGTTAATTTTATTGCTAAGTACCTGTTTTGGTCATCTTTTTCACTGCTGTGACTAAAAGATCTGACCAGAAAAACTGTAGAGGAGGAAATGTTTATTTGAGGGCTCAGTGTTTCAGAGGTCTAGTCCGTAGGCAGCTGGCTCCATTCCTCTGGGCTTGAGGTGAGGCAGAACACGATGACTGAAGAGAGTGGTAGAGGGATGCCCCTCACATGATGATCAGAAAGAAGAGGAAGAGATCGTCACTTGCCAGATACAAGGGATATATACCCCAAAGCCCACCTCCTCCAGCCACACCCCACCTGCCTTCAGTTACCACTCTCTTAATCCCATCAGGTGATTAACTCACTAATTGGGTTAAGGTTTTCATAACCCAATCATTTCTCCTCCAAACCTTCTTGCATTGTCTCACACATGAGCTTTCGGGGGACACCTCACATTCAAACCGTAACAGTACCTTTTCTTTTTTGAGCTATTTTGTGTGAATTTTTAAAATTTCCCTCCTGGATTATTAGTTGTTAATGTGTGGAAATGCTATTGGTTTTTGGATAGTGATTCATATCCTCTGGTGAATATCATGAAATCATCTGGTCCCCCGGTACTCGTTGTTAGAATGTTTTCAAATTCCTGATCAATTGCTGATAAAATCTTATTACTAGTTAGAAATCTACCCAGGTCTCATTTCTTCATGATTCAGTTTTGGTAGATTTCATATTTCTAGAAATTTATCTATTTTTTCAAAACAACTATTTAGTTTTTTGACATATAAATATTCATAGTGGTCTCTTATGATCCTTTTTCCTTCTTTGGAATCTGTTGTAAACATTTTTATTTCTGATATTTGATAATTAAGCCATCTCATTTATTTCCCCTCAGTCTACCTAAGAATTTGTAGATTTTTAAAATTTATTCAAATAACCAACACTTAGTTTCATGACTTATTTCTATGTTTATTCCATTCTACACTACTTTTATTTCTTCTTTAATCCTTGGTATTTCTTCCCTCTGATGTATTTATGTTTAGTGTTTGGGGATGGAGTATGCTGGATATGTCTGTAGGTTCAGTGGGTCTATAATGTTGTTCAATCCTCTCTTTTCTTGTGGATCTTCTTTCTGTTTGAGCTTTCTCTTTTGAAAGTAGGATATTGAAATCTTCTACTATTACTTTGTTAAGGCCTTTTTCTGCCTTCGGTTCTGTCATTGTGCACTTCATGTATTTAGGTGCTCTGCTATTAGGGGTGTGTGTGTGTGTGTGTGTGTGTGTGTGTGTGTGTGTGTGTGATGTATGTATACATATATATATATATAATTATTAAATCTTCATGTTGAACTGATACTTTTATTATTATATATTATCTTTGTCTCATCTAACAACTTCTTAAAGTCTATTTTGTCTAATAACAGTATGGCCACCCTGCTTTCTTTTGTTTAAGCTCGGCATAGAAAATCTTTTTCTGTCCTTTCATTCTAAATTGGTATATATGTCTTTATATCTAAAGTGAGTCTCTTATAATCAACATAAATTTGGACTTTTTTGTTTGTTTCTTTTTAAAATTCAGCCAGCCACTCTATGTGTTTTGATTTGAGAGTTTAATCATTTACATTTAAAGTAATTACTGATATGGTAGGCCTTAGTACTGCCATTTTCTTGTTATCTATATCTTGTGGGGTTTTTCTTTGTTACTGTTGTTCTTTTTCTCTTCTCTTTCTGACTTTCCTTGTGTTTGCAGATTGTTCTCTGTAATGGCATTTTATGTCTTTCTTATTTTCTCTTGTTCATTTTCTGTAGACATTTTCTTTGTGGTTACCATGGGGATCACAAAAAATCTTATAACAATCTATTTTCAATCAATAACAATTTAACCTAAATGGCATTTAGGTTAAAAAAAAAAAAGCTAATTTGCATTTCCCCCACTTTTTGTTTTTGATTATTAAAATCAAATTTTTAAAAAATTTTGCACGCATTATAGCAGTTTTAGAGTTGTAGTTATTTTATACTTTTTTGCTTAAATTTTTTACCTGAAGTACAAACTTCTTAAGAAAATCATCACAATACTACAAAAATCTTTATTTGCTTATATATCACTTTTACCAGAGAGCTTTATAATCTTGTATGCTTTCATGTGGCCATCTAACATCCTTTCATTTTAACTTGAAAATCTTTGAGAATTATTTGTCAGATTGTTTTAAGTACTCATGAATGTCCTCAGTTTTATTTGTCTGGTAAGTTCTTTATTTCTCATTTATTTATAAAGGAAGTTTTTAAAGGATAGTTTTTCCAGATGTAGTTTTATTATTTGGGAGAGTGATCATTTGTTTATTTGGTTGTTTGATTTTAGCACTGTGAATATCATCCCTTTACCCTATTATTATAAATTTTATGCTAGGAAGTTCACTGATAATATCATGAGGGTTATCTTTTATGTGATAAGTTATTTTTATCTTGCTACCATTTAGATTATTTTGACATTGTCTGTTGATCATAATCTGTTTAGTATAAACCTATTTGCCTTTATCCGTGTTGATTCTCTTGAGCTTTTTGAATCTGGGTTCCCATTTCCTTCTAATCTGTAACTCTTCTCCTTCTGAGACTCAGAATATATGCATTGACACCTTTGCTGGTGTCCTTATGAAATGGAGGGTTTTTTTTTTTTTTTCACTTTTCCGTGGTCATTTTTTTTTTTTTATTCTAACTTGGTATTTTCAAATGACTTGTCTTTAAGTTAACTGGTTCTGTTGCTTGGCTAAGTCTCCTATTGAATAACTCAAGTGAACTTTTCAATTCAGTTATTACATTCTTTACTTCCAGAAGTTCTCTTTAGTTCTTTTTTATAATTTCTAATTCTTTGTTTTAATTCTAGCTTTGTGCATGCATGACTTAGGTTAGTTGCCTATCTGGTATTCTCTTGTGGCATATTGATCTTTTTTAAGGTGATTATTTTGAATTCTTTGTCAGGTGGATTTCTTTAGGGTCCATTTTTTGAAGATTTGATTTATTTCTTTCATTGGGACAAATTTTCCTGTTTCTTTATGTGCCATGTTATTTGCTGTGAATTTTTTAAAATTAAAAATATAGGGAAAGAAAAACCCACTTCTCCCAGTTTTTATAGATTGGCTTTGCAGAATGTATGACCTTGATCAGTCAATTTGGTGAGAATTCTGTGATCCTTTCAAACTTATTATACAGGTGCATTTTTTAAGGTTCTGCAAGTCATCCCTAAATGAAAGAGGTCTGATTGTTTCTTTTTCAGGACCTTGTGGGCTCTCCCTCTCTCTCTAGTGACTATCTATGGTACTATAAGTTCTAGAGCACTACATAATGCTGCTGATCTTTGTTCTTTTTCTTTTCTTTTTTATTTATTTTTTTATTTTTACAGACTGCATTTTGGTTCATTGCACACAGACAGATGGGGTACAACTTTTCATTTCTATGGTGCTAAGTGAAATAAGCCAATCCCAACAAACCAAAGGCTGAATGTTTTCCCTGATAAGTGAATGATGATACATAATGGGGGCGGAGGGGTGGGGGTTGAGAGATAAATGGAGGAACTTTAGATTACCTAGTGGGAAATGAGAAGGGGGAGGGGGCAGGGGTATGAGAAATGGTGAAAGGAGACAGACATCATTACCCTATGTACATGTATGATTGCACGAATGGTATGAATCTACATTGTGCGCAACCATAGAAATGAAAAGTTTCCTTTGTTCTTATTACTCCAGAAGCAAACGAAGTATGTCAGCTCCATCAGGGAGTACTCTGAGTCCAGAGACACAGAAACCAGTGAAAAAGACCCTCCAAAATTGGGAACATTGTATATGCATTCCACTCTCCCCTTTTCATCCCAAGGGAGGAAATATAAAGAGCTGTGCATTGGGTTTAATCTCACTGCAGAACCCTACAGACTAGGGGAGGACCTAATGCAGATGAAATGAAATGATGTTTCTTATCTATATCCATGTAACCCTTCTTGGCTTTGAGCTCATCTGTCATAAAACAACTTCTGATTATTTTCTATCCTTCTCATATGGGCTTTTTGGAGAGTATATTGTGGTTAATCAGTGTTTCTGTGTGAGAACAAAGCCTGAGGATTTTTAATTTTTTTTCTTTTTTAATTGTAGAGGGACACAGTACCTTTATTTTATTAATTTGTTTTATATGTTGTGCTGAGACTCGAACCCAGTGCCTCACAAATGCTAAGTGGGAGCTCACTGAGCCACAACCCCAGCCCAGCCTGAGGTTTCTTACTTCACCATATTGCTAATTAGTCTCCTCTGGTTATCTTTTTCTAGATTTTTATACTTTTTTCTTATTTTTTTTTTTCATTTAGCTCTCTCACATTTTGTTCAACAGCATTTTTGAGATAATTTACTTTCTCAGTCTTTCCAAACCACTAAATGTAGTTTAATTTTTTAAGAAATATTTCTATTACACATATATCAACTGTGAAAGAACTCATTCTCAGTGTGTGAGAATTTCCATGAGATTTCATAGGGTTAATAAGGATAAAGATATGGAGTTAGTATTTATATATGTGACCCTTAGTTTCCCTTCCTCCCTCTTTTTCTCCCCTGCTCCCTCTCTTCTCTATATTCTTCTTTCCTTTATCTCTCCCTCTTTCTTGTTTCATTCATCCTTTTAAAATCAGAACTTCATATCTAACGAGATATGGAAATGCAATTTATTTTGCCCAAACTTAACCTCTTGTTTATATAAAAATTTTTGACTTGATAAATAGATTCAGAAATAGATTTCCCTAATAGAAACTTTAAATAATATTACACATCTATTTAAAAATTAATTTAATATTATACTTTGGGAATTTAGTTTTAATACACAACAGTTTAATCCTTTAAATACAGAGAATATTTTCATTTGAGTATATCAGATGTAGTAAGGAAAACCAAATGCCAATACTTGAAGAACTTTAAACATTCCTTTCGGGAAAATCTAGTTTAGCAATACCAGAGTTATATTTTAAATAACATCTCAATTAATAAACACATTAATGGAATAAAGGGAATAGAATTGAAACAAAATATTCAGATTTCATTTGTCCTTTACAGTCTCATTTTATTTTAAAGGCACAGTATAATAAGTGCATGTTTAATAATGAATTCAAGAATTACATAAACCCGTTAATAGTAGAAGAGGAGCAGCCTAAAAGAAGTCAGGAAAATGCCCAGAAACATTCTATCAGACAGAGTATTTGTAAAAATGATGCCATCAGTGTGAAGACAAATACAGGCCATAGTGTGTAGTTGAGAAACAGTTTCATAAAGGTGTTAAGATTGTAAGCACACATCTTTATAATAGGATGTAAATTTCAGTACCAATATAATTAAACCACTTCAGGGGACACACTATTCCTGTGGAATAAAATGTGAATAGCATCCTCTACATTTGTACAACATGGTATTCTGGAGTTCTGTAAATATATTAGATGGGATTCAGAGGAAGATTACAATCAGCATGATTACCTACCTACCTATCTTGGTGGCTGAGATTAATGCTGATGAAAACACTTGGGTAGAGGAGGCAAGTTGGGTCACAGCAGGTTTAGTTATAGAGTATAGAAAGGCAAAAGTTACAGAGTATAGAAAGGCAAAAGAAACTAAATCATGATTGGCGCTTAGAAAATTTTGCTTTATTTGACTGCATAAGAACTCTGGATTCTGGTGTAGGTGTTAATAAGATAACTGTTGAAATTGGGATTGTTATAAAATATGTTGTTCAAAATATGGTATATATACACAATGGAATATTATTCAGGCATAAAGAAGAATAAAATTATGACATTTGCTGGTAAATGGATGAAAGTTGAGACTGTTACACTAAGTGAAACAGTCACTTAGTGACTGTTAATAATAATACAATCCCAAAAAAACCAACCGCTAAATGTTCTGTCTGATGTATGGATGCTGACTCACAATAAGGGGTGAGGCAGAGAGTAGAAGTTCATTGCATTAGATAAAGGGGAATGAAGAGAAGGGAAGGGGAATGAGAATAGGAAAGACAGTAGAATGAATTGGAATAACATTCTTATTCTCATATATAAATATATGACTTGTGAAACTCCACATCATGTTTGACCACAAGAATGGGATCCTAATTAGAATAAGTTATACTCCATGTATATTTAATATGTCAGAATATACTCTACTGTCATGTATATCTAAAAAGAACAAATTAAAAATTTGTACATTTAATAAATGAGAAGAAAAGAAATACTAAGAGAACTACTGAAATCGTGACAAGTACTACTCCAAGAGTTCCTCTGACACCATTTATCAAAACAGGCTAAGGCTGATGTTTTGTCATTAGTGAAATAGGCTTTAATTCAGTGAATGTGCTTCATCCAAATCACCAATAACCAATATAAAATCCAAACAAAAAAAAAAGAATAGAGGAGAATAGCCTTGTATGAATAATAAAGTATACATAGCCTAATAAAATTGAGGACCAGACAAAATAGAGATCTGAAAGTGCTGAAATAACCGTTATATTTGCTCACTGGTGGGAAGAGGCAAAATAAGAAAGAAACCCACCCACATATTAATTGGATAGTGTTAAATATACAAAGCAATAACATATTTATTGCAAATTGTATGTTACAAAGAGTTTATATTTGCATGCTCCACGTAAGCATCACCATTAATTAGTATTACTTATATAAATAAACTCGGCATGTAAAATTGGCTTATACAAGAAAACATGTCTTATCTTTCAGAAAATGGAGAATTGGCATTGATTTCTGCATAGAGAATGACCATAGTAGTACTCTTATTTTAGAAAAAAAAAAACACTCTTCTATGATGTAGGATAGATTTAAATGCAACAGAAGTAGATCACATTTTGGAGGTTATTTACTAAGAATAGAAATGAGAGATTTAGGATCTGAAAAGGCAAAGAAGTAAATAAATCAGACACTGAAATGAGATTCAATAGAATTTGACTGTGAAATTCTTAAGAACAGCTCCTTTTCAAACTTGGGTGATTAAGAGACTTATCATGATATTATTAGGAATGGGAATTCGAAGGACTGGCCATTGTAAATGAATTTGTTTAATTTTAAGATCACATGTTGTAAACACTTCTGCATTGCAAACTGTCATTGTTTTAAGATTTCTATAATTTACAAAGTCATATTTAATATCATTTTGAACAAAATGATTCTATGAGCACTGGTATTTTCTATTGCCACACTTATTCTATATAACACACCAAAAACATAGTGGCTTACAAACAACAATCCATGAGTCTGCATGAGTCTGCAAATCAGCTGGGTAGCAGGTCTCCTGATCTGAGTTGGACTCATTTATCTCACTTTATCCTGCTGGTATGTCCATGATCAGGTGCAGGTCAGAGCTGCCCTGTGTACATTAGGCAACTGCATGACTCACATCATTGTCTATTGCGTCCTTTCATCAAGATATACCATGTTTGCCCTCATGAGAGCTGTGGACGAGCAAAAGGAAGAATAAAAATGCAAAAATTCTTTTGAAGATTCTGTTTATCTAAAGCTACAGATTGTCCCTTTGGCAGAAGCCAGATAGTCAAGCCCAGAAGCATTTTGGAAGGGTACTACAAGAGAATGTGATACAAAAAGGCATATTGGAGACAATGCACTTAATATAAAGACCTTAAGAGGCCCTTCCATGGTGTCCATAAAGAAGACAAAGAATCAAATGGTCATTCTTTTAACATAGCAAAGGGCCCTAGACTCTGCTGATTGAATTCTCTTCTGGTCTATGGCCACAACCTCATCCTTGAAATTCAGAAAAAATTTCCTACCTCTCTCAAATGCCTTTCATTAGTACACACAAGTCAATCTCTTAGTCAAACTGAAACAGGAAGAATGACAATAATTTTGGAAGATTACACATTTTTGCTGCCTTAAGTCATTTATATAGTCTTCTATATATAGGGGAACTTATTTTTCTGCTGAAGATGAATTTTAAAAGGGTTGATGTGATTTCCAGATTTATTTTATTTGTTTTGCGTGGTGAAACTTCTTTTTCCTCTGGCCATCTTTATTTCAGCATTAAATAATATATTAATATATGCCCAGTGTATAAACAATGTTTATTTAAAACATATTGGCATTATTCTCATTTTCATTTTCATCCTGAAAGTTTTAGTCATTTTTTAACATTGACCAGTGCTTCTAAAACCATTCTCAGTTGTGGGATACCATATTAAACCTCCATCTGTGCTTTTAGGTTTTCACTCAATATTAGTTTAAAAGGGGCTTATACCTACTTTTCCTCCAGAATCCTCCACATTCTCTAAGTCTATCAGGTGTGGTAGTGAAGTTGATTTTCTAAGGGTAGAAGAACCTTCCAGAATATGGCAACATCACCTGTATTTCTTACATCAGTTTTAGGTGTTAGGAGCTAGTATAATTTTTTTAATTTACATTTTAAATACTCACTTAAATGACTTTGTTTCCTGAGAGCCATTTATAAGTGTTCATTATTGTTCTTTGATTCTACAGAGTCATTCTTTCTCTTCCCTTTTATTTCCTATCAGGGAATAATAACTTTGCTACCTAGTCATTTTCCTTTAATTTTATTGCTTCATCTCACCAATATGTGTGCACCAGCATTGATGACAACATACATGAAATTAGTAATATTATTATTAATAATAATGATAGTGGAAGAATACTTGTAAAAATTCTAACACAGATGTATATGTGAGCTAATGGGGTATAAAGGGTCATCAGCATCCCCACATCCAATTTTATTGTTCTTTCTCTTCCCATGTGGTTTCCATCTGTTGCTTGTGAATAATTTCACTGAGGTCCAGTTCACAGTAGGGCTAACTGAGCTCTTTAGAAGAGGCTGACCCTCGACTGAGAGTTCGGGTCTAAGGTATAAGTCTTGGATCTGATTACACCTCCGATCCTGGTCCATTTCAGGAAATTAGAACCTGACCAGCTGTGCTTCTCAGGTTGTAGGTTGGAGGCTGTTACCTGGATTTTTCTCAGCCCAGTCTGTTGTCTTTACTTGAGAGTAGACACAGATGTATGCACGACACCAGTTTTCCCTAATGTTTTATCAAGATTTGGTCACATCAGTACCAACTGTATTCTTATTTATTTTGCTGTTTGTATTCATGTGAAATATAGAATCGTTTAAAATATTTAGGTATTTAAAAAAAAATGATGACTAATGAATTCAGAACAACTAAAGTAGAAAGTAGATAGTTATAAAAATACTGTGAAATTAAAATTTCTAAATTTGACCCTGTGTCTGGGGTCTCCATTTGTTAAAAACAAACAAACAAAACAAAACAAAACAAAAAAAGAATTGAGGGTTTAATCAACCAATCTGAGCCTTTTTTTCTTGGGATAGAAGAACGCAATCACCTTTGATGGGAGAATTGCTTTTTAGTTAGGGTTTCTTACTTATTTTGGGTCTTAGCAGCATACCAGTTTTAACCACTGTGGTGTTCACCTCCTATATTTGGGGGAACAAACTGTTAATTAAATTTTAGTCAACAAGATAACACTGACTTGGGCTGGAATGACATGAGCTCCTGTAATGAGGGAAGCGTTCTGCAGTCAAGTTTCTATGCTGCCATGAGCCCCTTCACCGCCTATGCTCTCTAATCAGGATTCCAACATTTTTCAGTGTGTGTGTGTGTTTTCTTTGTTTTGTTTTTTGTTTTTGTTTTTTTTTTTAACTTTCCATCATCTTCTTCCAAGACAAATGATATTCCTTTTTCTAATGCACTAGTTTGGGACATTGATTCCCCATACATTCATTATGGTCACCCTACAACCAAGTATTTCAATTCCTTGGTGACTAATTTGGCTCTGGGCAGTTAGGGACTGGTGGGATTTGAATCAATTGTGTGGAGTATCTGGTGATGAGTGAAGTGCAGATTAATTTGTGAGATAGGACATTTCCACCCTTTTCCCTTTGGCTTTAAGGTTTATTTAGAATTCATGAAGTTGTATCTGTATATAAAAGCTTTGAACCATTAAAGAGAATTATTTAACAAAATTTATAAAAATGCCAGTGCAAATTGGTTTGTCTTGAAATTCTGGTGCTTTGTTATTTTGCCACCAAGAAAAAGGGTTTACAAAAAAAAAAAAAAAAAAAAAAGCTTGAGGGAGAATATGAATGTAATAAATATTTCATTTTTGTAGCACGTCGTGCCTTGTTCTTCAGTTTCAGACCTTGCCAGCAGTCAACACAGTAGTAAATTTCAGCACCTGTGGACCTGTTTCGGTAATTTATGATTTCCATTAGATTTCCATTAGAGATGGGCTGAAACAGTTCAGGCAAGTTCATGCACTGGAGCCATGGTCATGGTTGGCCTGAGGGATTGTTTGCACTGGTTATTTGGCAACATGCACACTTTTTGTAGCCTCTTTTGCTATTATTGATATCATTTGGGGCTGCTCAGAATACTGAGCCAAAATGACAGAACATAGAAAGGTGTTATAGACATTTACCATTTGGGATTCTTCTTTTGCCACAACCTGTACTTCTTTTATTCATTCATTTATCAAATAGTTAGTCCCTGGTTAAATCCTGTTAGAAATGAAAAACAGAATGAGAGGTGGTCCCCAATTTTCAGGGATTTCTAGGGGAAGAAAGATACATTAAAATGAATGCAATTAAGTATTACATTGCAGAATGTACACAGTTTAATGTTTCAACTTACAATGTTTCTGCTTTACAATGGTGTGAAAATATATCAATACAACTATGTTGGTTTTATACTCTGAGTACAGTACTCAATAAATTACATGAATTATTAAATACTATATTACAAAACAGGCCTGTGTTAGATGATTTTGCCCAGTTGTATTTCAGAGTATCCTCATGGTAGGCTGGGATAAGCTATGATATTTGGTAGGTTAGATGTATTAAATGCATTAAATGCATTTTAAATTTATAATATTTGTAATTTATGATGAGCTTATGGAGATGTAATTGCATTTGAAGTCAAAGAGCATCTGTCCAATTAAACAAATAGAATAAACAGCTAGTTCCATCAGAGCCCTCAGGACCAAGTGGACAGGGAGAGGCAGTGCTGAAGGCAAGAGGAGCAAAGTACATTCCCTCCTCTGGTGTGGGCAGAGACTCAGACAGAAGCTTGGCTTTCTGCACACAAAGCACTTAACATTAAGAACATGAAGAGTCCAACAAGCCAGGAGTGTACGGAGCCATAAGCATTGCTGGAGAGCACTTGAGGTGTTGATTGTAATGATGGTGATGCTTTTCAACTTTATAATGAGACTTTCTCTCATGTAGTTTTGTATACTTTACCCTTTCCCTCATCAGTTCAAGCTATCTGACATCCCAATAGTGAAAGATAATTAGCATTTTTACAGCAGGAATTCAAGGAGAAAGAAGGAGTTCATAGTCATTCTTTGCCATCCAAAGTGAGATTTTTGTTTCCATAAAAGATGATGTCATTGAAACTTGACTAAGTCAAAAGTGGGGGAGGAAAAGTGTTCCATTCATTTCACCATGAACAAAAGGCAACCTGACAGACTGAGTCATAGTTTACTGCATGCTGAGAGTGGAAGAATGAAAGACATCGGGGAGGAAATGAAAGCCCCCCCCCCCCCATTTCTGAATCAGAAGACTGTGGGTCAAAGGAAAGAAGCAACGGAAGTCAGGAAATGAGAATACATGTTCTTATTTAATTGTGTGTGGGGGGTGATACTTTGAATTCATTGTGTATGTATGGGACACAGTTTTATAGGTGCATTGCAGAGGAAAGCTACGCTTTTTAGGAGAATTTCCATAAGCAGCCACTTCTTACTCACAATACAGAAATGGTGACTGGAAGTGACAGAGGACAGGTAGATACCTCAGCTTGGTCTCCTCGAAGCTTGTTCTTTGGACTTACAGTGAACAAAGTTGCCTGTGTTTCTATCAAGGGCATGAGAAATGGCTAAGCTCACAGGTAAATTCATCAAACACCTAGGATCTGAGGGAAGAGGACAGAAGACGTGGGCTTTGCAACCAGAGCCAAATGACTGATGCATCAATGACAAGTGAATAAGTGGTTCTGAAAAGTTAAGTAGAACAATGGTACCATGTTGCCCACATGACCAGTGGGCAGGGCACAGTGAGGATCCTCAGGGCTGAGTCTGACCTTCATTTCCCCTACTCGGGAACATCGGGAAACCACATACTCCAGATTCCCCTAAACATAATTTTGGAGAGAGCAATGGAAATGGGGCAAAAATCTAATAAATTGAACATTATATCTAAATAAAAAGCATCTCCCAAAGGTGTATTTAAATTTTTCTATTGGACTTTATTTTGTGCAGATCGAACTAAAATTTGTTATCTTTTTCCTCTCCACATCAGAGCAAGTGTCATTAGGAAAACCAGTTCACTTATTAAGAAAACTATTTTTTCAATTGTATGTCAATCTTGACACATAACTTCTACTAAATAAATATGATCACAGTTCAGTAAAATGCTGAATATAGTTTGATTTAATCTCTTCTTTATGTATGGTCCTACAAAGTGAGGAAACTGATAAAGAAAGAAATGTGAACCACCTAAATGAGAACAACATATTCTGGCATAACAATGTTCCTTAAAGCATTATTTATGACAAAACACTACATGTACCATAACTACATCTCTAAGTTTGGAAATGTCATATTCTACATGATAGAATAAACATAAAATGATTATTATAGAGTTGTTAAAAGGTTTATAAGACTTTTTTTTAATTCATTGTACACAAATGGGGTACAACTTTTCACCTCTGGTTGTATACAATGTAGATTCACACCAATCATGTAATCATACACGTACATAGGGTAATGATGTTTGTCACATTCCACTTCTTTCCTCCCCATCCCCATCCCCTTCCCTCCCCTCATTTCCCTCTACACAATCCAATGGTCCTCCATTTTTCCCTTACTTGCCCCTCCACCCTGCATCATGGATCAGTATCCTCTTATCAGAAAAAGCATTCAGTCTTTGGATTTTGGGGACTGACTCATTTCACATGATATTCTCCAATTCCATCCATTCACCTGCAAATGCCATAATTTTATTCTTCTTTATGGCTGACTAATATTCCATTGAGTATACATAATACAGTTTCTTTATTCATTCATCTGTTGAAGGGCATCTAGGTTGGTTCCAAAACCTAGTTATTGTGAATTGAGCTGCTATGAACATTGATGTGGCTGCATCACTGCAGTATGCTGATTTTATCCTATGGTTGTAAACTGAGGAGTAGGATATCTGGGTCAAATGGTGGTTCCATTCCAAGTTTTCAGAGGAATTTCCATACTGCTTTCCAGAGCAGCTACACCAACTTGCAATTCAGCAACATATGAGTGTACTTTTTTCCCCAAATCCTTGCCAACACCTAGTGTTGCTTCTATTCTTGATAATAGCCAGTCTAATTGGAGTAAGATGAAAATTTAGGGTAGTTTTGATTTGCATTGCTCCAATTACTAGAGATATTGAACATTTTTTCCTATATCTATTGATCACTTGTATATCTTCTAATGTGAAATGCCTGTTCAGTTCCTTAGCCCATTTATTGATTGGGTTATTTGTATTCTTAGTATAAAGTTTTTTAAGTTCTTTATAAATTCTGGAGATTAGTGCTCTATCTGAAGTGTGTGTGGTAAAGATTTTCTCCCACTCTGAGGCTCTCTCTTCACATTGTCAATTGTTTCCTTTCCTAACAAGAAACTTTTTAGTTTGAATCTACACCATTTGTTGATTCTTGCCTTTATTTCTTGTGCTTTGGAAGTCTTGTTAAGGAAGTCTGGTCCTAAGCCAAAATGATGAAGATGTGGGGCTAATTTTTCTTCTATTTGGTGCAGGGTCTCTGTTCTAATGTTTATGTCTTTGATCCAGTTTGACATGATTTTTGTGCAGAGTTAGGGGTTTAATTTAATTTTGCTGCATATAGATTTCCAGTTTCCCAGCACCATTGTTGAAGAGGCTATCTTTTCTCTATTGTATTTTTTGGCACCTTTGAATACTATGAGATAACTGCATTTATGTGGGTTTGTTTCTGTGTCTTCTATTCTGAACCATTGTTCTACTTGTCTATTTTGATGACAAAGTCATGCCGTTTTTGTTACTATTGCTCTGCAATATAATTTAAGGTCTGGTATTGTGATAACTCCTATTTCTCTCTTCCTGCTAAGGATTATTTTGGCTCGTTTGGGTCTCTTATTATTCCAAATGAATTTCTTGATTCTTTTGTCTATTTCAAAGAGGTACATCATTGAGATTGGAATTGGAATTGCATTGAATCTGTATAACCATTTTGGTATAATGACCATTTTGATAATATTAATTCTGCCTATCCAAGAACATGGGAGATTTTTCCATCTTCGAAGGTTTTCTTTAATTTCTTTCTTTAGTGTTCTGTAGTTTTCATTGTAGAGGTCTTTCACCTGTATTTCATTTTATTGAGGATTTGGTGAGTGGGGTAGTTTTCCTAATTTCTCTTTCAGAGGATTCATCACTTATGAATAGAAATGCATTGGATTATGAGTGTTAATTATATATCCTGCTACTTTGTTGAATTCATTTATAAGTTCCACAATTTTTCTGTGGAATTTTTTTCATCCTCTAAGTATAGAATCATGCCGTCAGCAAATTGTGATAGTTTGAGTTCTTCTTTTCCTATTTGTATCCCTTTAATCTCTTTCATCTGTCTAATTACTCTGGCTAGAGTTTCAAGGACTATGTTGAATAGAAGAGGACATCTTTGACTTGTTCCAGTTGTTAGAGGGAATGCTTTCAATTTTTTATGATTTAGAATGATGTTGGCCTTGGGCTTAGCATACAATGTTGCGGTATGTTCCTACTATCCCTAGTTTTTCTAGTGTTATTAAGTGGTGCTATATTTTATCAAATGCTTTTTTTTTTGCATCTATGGAGATAATCATATGATTTTTGTCTTTAAGCCTATTGAAGTGATGAATTATGTTTATTGATTTCTGTATGCTTAATCAACCTTGCATCCCTGGGATGAACTCCACTTGATCATGGCACAGTATCTTTTAAATATGTTTTGGTATGCAATTTGCCAGAATTTTATTGAGAATTTTGCACCTATGTTCGTCAAGGAAATTGGTCTGAAGTTTTCTTTCCCTGATGTGTCTTTGGTTTTGGTATCAAGGTGATACTAGCTTCATAGAATGAGTTTGAAAGGGTTCCCTCCTTTTCTATTTCAGGGAATACTTTGAGGAGTATTGATATTAGTTCTTCTTTGAAGATGAGACTCTGGTCCTGGACTTTTCTTGGTTGGTAGGCTTTTGGTGGCTTCTTCGATTTCATTACTTGAAATTGATCTGTTTAAATTGTGTATGTCTTCCTGATTCAGTTTGAGTAGATCACAAGTCTAGAAATTTGTTTATGTCTTCAAAATTTTCTACTTAGTTGAAGTATAACTTTTCAAAATAGCTTCTAATTATGTTTTGTATTTCAATAGTGTCTGTGGAGATATTTCATTTTTCATCATGAATTTTAGTAATTTGACTTTTCTCTCTCCTTCTCTTTGTTAGTGTGGCTAAGAGTTTATCAATTATTTATTTTTTCAGAGAACCAACTTTATTTTTTGTCAAGTTTTTCAATTGTTTCTTTAGTTTCAATCTCCTTGATTTCAGCTCTGATTTTAATTATTTCCTCTCTTCTTTGGTATTGATCTGTTCTTTTTCTAGGCCTTTGAGCTGTAATGTTAGGTTGCTTAATTGTTGACTTTTTCTTCTCTTATTGAATGCACTCCATAAAATGAATTTTGCTCTTAGTACTGCATTCATAGTGTCCCAGAGATTTTGATAGGTTATATCATTATTCTCATTTACCTCTAAGAATTTTTTTATCTCCTCCCTGATGTCTTCTGCTATCCATGCATCATTCATTAGCATACTACTTAGTCTCCAGGTGTGATGTGATTTCTGTTTTTCATTTTATCATCTATTTCTAATTTAATTCCATTATGATCTAATAGAATACAAGGTAGTAGAATCTATTTCTCTGTACTTGCTAATAGTTGCTTTGTGGCATTAGATATGGTCTATTTTAGAGAAGGATCCATGTGCTGCTGAGAAAAAAGTATACTTGTTCATTGATGAATGAAATATTCTATATATGTCTGTTAATTCTAAATTATTGATTGTATTATTGACTTCTATGGTTTATTTGTTTAGTTTTTGTTTGGAAGTTCTATCCAGTGGTGACAGAGGTGTGTTAAAGTCACCCAGTATTATTGTATTGTGGTCTATTTGATTCCTGAAATTGAGATGTGTTTGTTTGATATACATAGATGCTCCATTGTTTGGGGCATAAATTTTTATGTTTGTTGTGTCTTCTTAATTTTTGCTTCCCTTAAGCAATATGAAATGTCCTTCCTTATCCCTTGTGATTAACTTTGACTTGAAGTATACTTTATCTGATATGCAGATGGAAACCCCTGCTTCTTTACACAGTCCATGTGAGTAATAATTCTTTCCCTTCCTTTCACCATTAGTTTGTGGATGTCATTTCTATGAGGTGAGTCTGTTGAAGGCAGCATTTTTTTTTTTTAAATCCAATCTGCCAGTGTATGTCTTTTGATAAATGAGTTTAGGCCATTAACATTCAGGGTTATTATTTAGATATGATTTTATTCCTGGTCATTTTGACTTATTTTTGGTTTTTAACTTGACTTGATTTCTCCTTTGACTGGCTTTTCCTTTAGGGTAGTTCCTTCCTTTGGTGACTCGCATTGTTGTTTTTCATTTCCTCCTCATGGCATGTTTTGCTGAGAATGTTCTGTAGTTCAGGCTTTCTATTTGTACTTTTTTAAAAAAATTTATTTATTTTGATCATTGTACACAAATAGGGTAAAACTGTTGTTTCTCTGGTTGTACATGAAGTAGAGTCACACCATTTGTGTAATCATACATGTACACAGGGCAATGATGTTTGTCTCATTCTGTTATTTTCCTTCCCCTACTCCCTCCCACCCCTATTTTTCCTCTATACAATCCATCCTTCCTCCATTGTATGATCCTTTCACTTTTATTTATCATGGAAGAATTTTATTTCATCTTCAAATATGAAGGCTAGTTTTTCTGGGCATAGGATTTTTGGTTGGCAACCATGTTCTTTCAGAGCTTGAAATATGTTGTTCTAGGCCCTTCTAGCTTTAAGGGTCTGGGCCAAGAAATCTGCTGATATCTGTATTGGTTTCCCCCATATGTAATATGATGCTTTTCTCTCACAGCCTTTAAAGTTCTATTTTGTATGTCAGGCATTTTCATTATAATGTGCCTGGTGTGGATCTGTTGTCATTTTTCACATTTGGTGTCCTGTAAGCCTCTTGTATTTGATTTTCCATTTCATTCTTCAGATTGGGAAATTTTCTGATTTTATTTCATTGAATACATTGTTCATTTCTTTGGTTTGTATCTCTGTGCCTTCCTTAATCCCAATAATTCCTAAGTTTGGTCTTTTCATGTTATCCCATAATTCTTGGAGGTTCTGTTCATGATTTATTATCATCTTCCCTGTGTGGTCAACTTTATTTTCAAAATTAAATATTTTGTCTTCATTATCTGAAGGTCTGTGTTCCAAGTGATTTAGTCTGTTGGTTATGCTTTCTATTGAGTTTTTAATTTGGTTTATTGTTTCCTCCATTTCAAAGATTTCTTTTTTTTTTTTCAGAATCTCAATATCTTTTCTTTATTGAAATGATAATTTGCTTTCTGAATTTGCTCTTTTAACTGTTTCTTGAACTGACCATTCATTGCTTGCATTTGCTTTCTAACCTCATCTTTTGCTTCGTGGCTCTTTTTAATTACATACATTCTGAATTTCTTTTCTAACATTCCTTCTACCACACTGTCATTGGATTATACTAATATACCATACTAATATACCATCTCTGCTTGTTTGGGAACTTTCTTCCCTTGTTTTTTCATGTTGTTCTTGTATCTTCCCATCTAGCAGTGTGGATCCAAGGTATTACAATTTCCCATTTATCAGTTTATAGTATCCCGGCAAGTTTCCAATAGCTCACCTATTGAGAGCAGTGATGGAAGATGGGAGAGCAGTTACTGAGATCAGCGGTCTCTGATCCCCTCATGACTGTGGCATGCCGGATTCCTGGGAATGTTTCTGTTCAAGGGCACAGGATGCCTAGCTTTGCAGCAATGCCCTGCAGGAGGAGGCTCTGTGCAAGAGCCCTATCAGTTCTAACCTTCATCTTAGGCACATAGCTCCTGAAAAGGAAAGAATTCTTATGCTAGACAACCACAATGTTTCACCAACTTGCTTCTCCTGTTCCTGCCCACCTTACAATAACTTTAAACAATGGACTTTCTTGAGAGCTACACAAAGCTTCTAGCATTGCACTTTGTAACTATGGATTGCAAGTGTGGAAAAGCTACATAGGATGTCCTAGTTTCTGTAACTTTCCTGAATACAAAGAATAATGGTTGCATAGTCTTTAACCTGATAATGAGACATACATAAATAAAGATTGCTAGCATAACTCTTTAGATCTGCATCTCCATTAGAGAGATCCCAACTTAATCTTCAAGGTCTGCATCTGTGAATTTTTATTCTCCAATCCCCCTTCGCCTCTCGCCAGACCAGACAGTTTGGTTGTGCTGGTCGCAACACTGTCTTTAAAGGGGAGTTCAATATTAATAGCACACAATACAAACAGTATGCAGCCTTAAACTCAAATAGCCCTATTAAGATGTTAACAATATTGTCATAATAAACAGAGATGATGAATTTGATTATTAGCTACAGCGTAACCAAAAGGTTTGCAATAAGGTATACAATTTCTAATGGTCTACAAAGAGGATGGGGAGGGTATAGGATATAATGGTAATGAGATAAGAAGTAAGTATATAGAGGTACTAGATCATAGGAAGAGTGAAAGCAGAATCAAAAGAAGTTGGTCGTTAGCATGAGAAAAGGGAGAAAGAGACTCTGAGGAAACAAGAGGAAAATGAGTGAGAAAAACAAAAAATATAAAATAAAAAATTAAAATTAAAATTTTAAAAAAGCTATAACAAAACTGTATATTACTATTCAAACCTCCCAATCTTTAGTAGCCTAATGTAGGGAAGGTACTTGATAATGAGCTTCCGGTCTCCAGGAGGTGTTCCTGAATGGGCGTTGCCTCAGCCTCAGGGATAATCCATGAGGGCAGCAGAGGCTTTCCAATGTGTTGGTAGGTGCGGAACCACAGTGTGGCACTGCGGGCTGGTGCTGAGTCTGTGCGGGCCTGTCGGTGGGGGGGGGGGGGGGGCACTGTAGTTCATTATCTGACACTTTTAACATAAAACTTGTATTTCAATTGTTAATTTAGAAATAGAAGATATGTTTGTACATAGATATTGTTCAATTAAACAAAACTGAAGAACATCAATTGAGAAAGAAACCAAATAATGAAACACATAATAAAAGAAATAGAAAAAAGATCAGTGCAGTACCAATGGGGAAAGAAGGAAAGAGAGAAGGGATGAGATATGGAAAGGTAGTGGAATGAATCTGACTAACTTTTCTATGTTCATGTATGAATATACCACAGTGAATCTCGATGTCATATACATACACAAGACACTAATTACATATATAAAAAAACCCTATACCTAAAATAGCAGAAATATCAGTAGAATAGAGGGAAGGGGAGGAGGGAAAGAAATGCTGGGGACTAAATTAGGAGAAATTATATTCCAGCTTATGTCAAAATCAATTTTATTGTCATATATACCAAAAAAGAACCAATGAAGCATTAAAATAATTTATTGTTATCTTCAACTCTATTACAAAGCAATAGTAACAAAAACAGCATGGTATCGGTACCAAAATAGAAAGGTAGATCAATGGTACAGAATAGAGGACATGGACACAAACCCAAATAAATACAATTTTCTCATACTAGACAAAGGTGCCAAAAATATGCAATGGAGAAAAGATAGCCTCTTCAACAAATGGTGCTGGGAAAACGGGAAATCCATATGCAACAGAATGAAACTAAATCCCTATCTCTCACCCTGCACAAAACTCAACTCAAAATGGATCAAGGAGCTCGGAATCAGACCACAGTCCCTGCATCTTATAGAAGAAACAGTAGGTCCAAACCTTCAACTTGTTGGCTTAGGATCAGACTTCCTGAACAGGACTCCCATAGCACAAGAAATAAAAGCTAGAATCAACAACTGGGATAGATTCAAACTAAAAAGCTTTCTCTCGGCAAAGGAAACTATCAGTAATGTGAAGAGAGAGCCTACAGAGTGGGAGAATATCTTTGCCAATCATACTTCACATAGAGCACTAATCTCCAGAATCTATAAAGAACTCAAAAAACTCAACACCAAGAATACAAATAACCCAATCAACAAATGGGTTAAGGAAATGAACAGACACTTCACAGAAGAAGATGTACAAGCAATCAACAGATATATGAAAAAATGTTCAACATCTCTAGTAATAAGAGAAATGCAAATCAAAACTACCCTAAGATTTCATCTCACCCCAATTAGAATGGCGATTATCAAGAATACAAGCAACAATAGGTGTTGGTGAGGATGTGGGGAAAAAGGTACATTCATACACTGCTGGTGGGGTTGCAAACTAGTGTAGCCACTCTGGAAAGCAGTATGGAGATTCCTCAGAAAGCTTGGAATGGAACCACCATTTGACCCAGCTATCCCACTCCTTGGCCTATACTCAAAGGACTTAAAATCAGCATACTACAGAGATACAGCCACATCAGTGTTCATAGATGCTCAATTCATTATAGCCAGATTGTGGAACCAACCTAGATGCCCTTCAGTTGATGAATGGATAAAGAAACTGTGGCATATATATACAATGGAATATTACTCTGCCATGAAGAATGATAAAATTATGGCATTTGCAGGCAAATGGATGAAATTGGAGGATATCATGCTAAGTGACATAAGCCAATCTCAAAAAACTAAAGGACGAATGATCTCGCTGATAAGCGGATGAGGACATATAAGGGGGGGTAGGAGGAGTTAGCGTTAGGGTTAGGGGTAGGTTTAGGGTTAGGGATAAGGAGGGTGGTAAGAATGGAGGAAGGAAGGACTGTATAGAGGGTAAAGAGGGGTGGGAGGGGTGGGGAGAAGGGAAAAAATAACAGAATGAATCAAACAATATTGCCCTATGCAAATTCATGGGCATTTAATTCATTTTTTAATTAAAATAAGTAATAAAAAATAATTTATTGTTGACTATATGTTTAATCATTTTACTTGTTCAATAGAAATTTCCCCATTTAGTAGTGTCCTTACTCTATTTAGAAAATCTAAAAGAAACATCATATACATTGAAAGTAGAGAGGAAGAAGAAGAAGCATGGCATAAAAGAGATTAAAGAAGTAGATCTTTATCCTCCCCCTTTGAAAGATTTTGCTAAATCTCCATTTAAGACATATAAAATTTTTTCTGATGTTGCAAAATTGATTCAGTAATTGAGACCTCCCATGTAATTCATGGATTGAGCAGATTTTCACTGATAGATTTAAACTAATATTTTTACTGCTTTTTGAGATATTCTCCATCTCTTCTAAGACTTTCATTGGGCATAAATATAAATCATTTATCAAATATTCCCTAATATAGTTTTTAGTCCTGAAAAAAATAAAATCTCATCAATTCTTTTCAAGAAACAACTGTCAACTCTGCTTGAGGAAATGACACAAGCATGTTTCTGACACTTTTAGTAGACTCATAGTTTCCTGGACCTTGGAAGTGTGCTAGACATCAGCTCTTCAGAGTTTTCAGATTAAGTCCTTAATAGTAAGTGTTCCTGGTCAAATGTCTGTGGGGACCTGTGGAGTAACAAAATGAAACAGGTGACTTCCCTAGAGAATTTCTCAATTCATTTCCTACTGACTTATGAATCTCTGAGGGGAAATTAAGTATACAGCAATTTCCAGTTTCATTTGACCCAAAGCCATTCCTATCTATAAACAAAGGGAGTTAAATTTTAAGCCAACTTTCTTAACTACCTCCAAACATTGACTGATTCCATGAGAACATTGATAGAACACCAAAATGGAATTTATCTCTAGTGAAGAGATGACTAAAGAGTGAAAGCAGAAAAGAGAGCCTTGGAAAGAGACAAAGTACCTCCCAGGTGTCAGGTTAAGAGATGGGTTTAATCAAGAACCTCAAGGTGTGAGTTCAACCTTGGTCACAGAAGAAACTGGGGAGAAAGTGTGGCTACGTAATCTGCTTCTGCAATTTTGAGGAGTCCCAAATATGACCAGGTTTCCTTATGCCATGTTAGCATCCAAATGAAAAAGAACAAACCAAGCTGTTTGGTAACTCGTAGGAATCACAGGCCTCACTCAGAGCATTGGTGTGACTGAGTGGTGAGGAATCTGCAATTCAAAGAGCTTCTAGACTCTTGGAAACTCACAGAAAAAAGGTATCAACCCTTTTCTGATTGACTAAATGGCATCAGTTGTAGACTCTTCTCTGCTGTGAATTATGAGAAAGTCTCAACTCTAATACAGACTAATTTCTTGAGAAATCTAATTATCATCTTTATTGTCAAATTTATTTTTAACTGATAATTACATTAATTAATGGGTATCATGTGAGACACACACACAGAGACATATTCAAGTCAGGTTAAACCTACCTATCTCCTCAAACATCTATCATTTCTTCATGTTAAAACATTCAAAATGCTTTCTTGTAGCTTTTTGAAATATATGCTGTTATTATAATGTATGGTCATGCTACAGGGTATTAAAATTTTGCATTCCTATCTAAATGCAACTTAAGACCCATTGATCAACCTGTTTTTGGTGACCACGATTCTGTTGTCAACTTAGAATGAGACCAACTTCTTAAAATTCCACATGTGAATGACATCATGTGGTACCTGTCTTTCTGTGCCCGGCTTAACAGTGATCTCCAGGTCCACCCATGTGGTCATAAATGATAGGATTTCATTAGTATTCAATTGTGTCTGTGTGCCACATTCTCTTATCCCTTCACCCATTGATGGACGCTTCGACTGTTTTCCTTTTCTAGATTATGGTTAAGAGTGCTGGGATGAACACAGAGGTACAGATGTCTCCTTGACATGCTCTTTTCATTTCCTTTGACTGTACACCCAGTAGTGGGATGACTGGATCATATGGTCACTCTATTTTTAACTTCCGAGGAAACTCCATACTGTCTTCCATAATTTACATCCCCACCAACAGCAGGTGAGGGTCCCTTTACTCCACATCCTCACTACACTTGTTCCCTTTAGTTTTGTTTTTTTTTTTTTTTTTTTTTTTTTTTTTGTTTTTTGTTTTGATAATAGCCATTCTGACAGGTATTTTTTTGTGATTTTGTCATTATCACCTTTAAATGTCAGTCTTCTCATTCCTAAAACAGAATCATCTCCAACACACACACATACACACACATACACCCATAAGATTAGTGTGAGAAATAAATGAGATATGTAGGAAATGAAGTGCTCAGAGAGGGTCTGTCATGTTTTAAGTGCTTCATACATAGTAATTATTATTACTATGGCTATACTCACAATAGTTATTAGTAATGGTATCAGTTTCATATATGTATAGCATATCCAACTTGAGAGGGGCACTGGAAGTTAATATTGAGTTGATTAGAATAGATATATCATTTAAATAACAGGGTTTTAGACATTACTATCTTTTTCTTGTATGTTTTATATCTGATTAATTTCTTACACATGATAAAATCAGGCAAGCTACAAGCAGTGGAAATAAGGAGTATATGAGTAAATTCTCATTGGCTACATAATTCACAATTATTTCAGCATCTGCTCATGGGTCCTTCTTTTCACATTGTCAGGAACCATTTACGGATTTCAGATTATAAATGTTAAAGTGTTAGAAATGGCAGTCCATGTCATGAAAGTTTTATTGCATCTACAATTCACTCCATGTTATTCACCAGACTAGAAACACAGAGAAGACCAAAACCAGCACAATACATCCCACATGAAGCTTTACTGTATTGTGACATAATTTAAACCTATAAGATTATGAAGGTCAAGAACAGTGAAAACCTGGGCCACAATACTCTAAAAAGCTTACCCATGTTTCATTATGACCATGTTTTTCTAGGAGTTTTAGTTAAACACCCTTTTAAACTCCTTCTATATAGATTATTAAGAGTGGAAACTACATGATACTGCCACTATGAAATTAAAAGCTTCCTTAGTGTTCACCATAGACATCAGAGAGACAGTCTCACTCTTTGCCTGGGCTCTGTCCACTTTAATACCTATAAGACACTTTCTGGGTAATTACCCTCGAAGAGTGTTCTGATGAGACCATTCTGAGTCTTTTGAAATTTCAAAACCTTTTCGGCACTGAAGAATCATGATTTGAATTTCTAGCCCCTTCCCCTTCTCTCCTATGATTGTGCTCCTACCAAATTGAATGTCCTGGGCTTTATCCCTAAACTCATGCTAATGTGTGCTCTTCCCCAGACTCCTTGTGAGCTATTCAACCTGTCTTTCAAGTCACAGGTCAAATGTCTTCCCTGGCTCTTTACCTGTCAACAATAATTTATACCTCCTCTGAGTTCACATGGCTAGGTATCTTTTATGCACTTATCACTTTAGGGATACACACACACATGACTATGGGCTGTGGTTTGAGTAATTTTGGTACCAAATCCATGGTCTTTTCTATACCCATGCAGTATTTTGCATAGCTAGATAAACACATGCAAACGCACACACACAAACACACAATTAATTTAAATATGGCTTAATATTGATGAGGCAACAGGATAAGGCAAAATAATGAAGAAAGGAAAAGTCAGGGATACACACACACACACAATTTCAGTATCTATTGAACTAATGAATTGAGTTCCCCATATCATGCAAAAGGTGATTGAAATGTCATAATGTTTGTGGTTTTCTCTATCACAAAACAAACTCCCAAATGGGTTGGAGTAATCGTTTTCCTTATGGAAGTCAATTGACTCATATTGATCTAGCTGGATTCATCGTGGACTTGTATTCATAAAAATATTCATTATATTTATCCTCCATCCCCTGGGTCCTCAGTAATTTGATTTCATAAATTTGTCTTTTTGTATATATGTGGCCATTTTTATAGGGAAAAAAATGTTCCTGTTTCACTGAAGCTTGTGGAAATGTATAATAATAATGTGATTTCCCCCATTTTTTGTTCCTTTGGTTTTGTTTTTATTTTTAGCCTTTCTACTATTTTCTGTCCACACATGAGTACTTGGGAAATAATTCACTCGGTCTTATCCCATTCTCCAGAATGAGGACTCTTACCCTGGCAGTTGGCACGAGTGCGCACGCTCCAGGCCTCCCGCACTCCCCTGGGCTGCTGTCCATGATCTATCATTCAGTATGTGGGCCACTCCGGGGCATGCATCGTGTTGTCACAGTGCCTTGCTACAAGTGCATTTTACAGTGATTTTCAACAGCCTGAAGAGTGACATTATCACAGTGGGAACTCTGTTCTTCACCTTCCAGAGGGGACCTTATTCAGAAGGTCAGTATAGAAGCAGTTTAAAGCAGTGTTTTAGCTGCTATGGCTGCAAATTCAGGGAGGCACACACTGAGAGCGACAACCCCAAAGGTATTATACGGATGAAATAAAAAGTTAGGTCAGCGCTGTGTGTGTGTGTGTGTGTGTGTGTGTGTGTGTTTTAAAGAATGTGTTGATGTTTTGTTGTATAAATGCCTGTGCCACAAAATCAAGAAATAAAACATAATAACTGACATTGCGTGTATATCCTCAAATAAAGAAATAAGAAGAAATCAATTATAGATGCACAGACTGATGGTAGATTGGTAGTTCATTGGTCAGACAGTGCTAGTTTCCTAGGGGTTCTAACAAGGTAGCACAGCCTGGGTGGTGTAAAGCGCGTCCATGGAAGATGAAATTCTGAAAGAGTGGTATTGGTCATGACGTGCTCTTTTTGGCACTTCATGGAGAGGGTCCTCCTCCACTGCTTCCTGCCTTTGGTGGTGTTTACCAACAATCCTAGAGTCTGCCTGACTCCAGTTTCATGGTCACCTTCTTTCTGTGGGTCCTCATGCCATCTTCCTTACAGGCATGTCTGTTTCTGTGTCCTGATTCCCCCATTTTTTATAAGGATGCCAGCTATGTTGGATTAGGGCTCACCCTAATGATCTCATTTTATCCTGATTAACTCTTTAAGGCCACATTTCCAAATAAGCTCAAGACTAGAAGACACTAGGGGCTGGGACTTCAAGATATATTTTTGTAGGGACATGATTTGGTTCATAACAGATTAAATAGATAGGTGGATAGATAATTTAAGATCTATGTTATCACCTATTTGAAATAGACATCATTAACTTTGAAGATTCTTCTTCAGACAATATCAGTGTGCCTGTAATATATGTATTTGTTCATGTCTTTTTTTAAATAGATTATTTCTTTTTTTTAATTTAGCTTTTAATTTTTTACGGACTGCATTTTGATTCAGTGTACACAAATGGGGTCATCACCTCTTTTCTATGGTTGTACACAATGTAGATTCACACCATTTGTGCAATCATACATGTACATAGGGTAACGATGTCTGTCTCATTCCACCATTTTTCATATCCCATCCATCTCATTTTCTCTCTACACATTCTAAAGTTTCCCCATTATTCTCTCATTCCCCACCCCACCACCCCCATTATATATCATTCTCCACTTATCAGGGAAAATATTTGGCCTTTGGTTCTTTGGGCTTTGCCCATTTCACTTAGCATAATATTCTCCGATTCCATTCATTTATTTGCAAATGCCATAATATTATTCTTCTTTATGGCTGAATAGTATTCTGTGGTGTATATATACCAGAGTTTCTTTATCCATTCATCTCTTAAAGGGCATCTAGGTTGGTTGCACAATCTAGCTATTGTGAACTGAGTTGCTATAAACATTGATGTGGCTGTGTCACTGTAGTTTGCTGATTTTAGGTTCTTTGGGTATAAACCGAGGAGTGGGATAACTGGGTTAAAAGGTGGGTCCACTCCAAGCCTTCCTAGGATTCTCCACACTGCTTTCCAGTGTGGCTGCACCAATTTGCAACTCCACCAGCAATGTAAAATTGTGCCTTTTTCCCCACATTCACACCAACATCCATTATTGTTTGTGTTCTTGAAAATAGCCATTCTCATTGGAGTAAGATGAAATCTTAGAGTTGTTTCAATTTGCATTTCTCTAATTATTAGAGGTTTTGAACACTTTTTCATATATTTATTAATTGCCTGTGTGTCTTATTCTGTAAAGTGTCTGTCCAGTTCCTTGGCCCATTTATTGATTGGGTTCTTTGTATTTTTGGTGTAAAGTTTTGTAAGTTCTTTACAAATTTTAGAGATGAGTGCTGTATCTGAAGTGCATGTGGAAAAGATTTTCTCCCACTCTGTAGGCTCTCTCTTCACATTCTTTTTTTTAATTAATTAATTAATTAATTTTTTATTGTAAACAAATGGGATACATGTTTTTCTGTTTGTACATGGAGTAACAGCATACCATTTGCATATTCATACATTTACATAGAGTAATGATGTTTGATTCATTCCGTTATTTTTCCCCTTCCCCCCACCTCTCCCACCTCTCTTTTCCCTCTATACAGTCCCTCCTTCCTCCATTCTTTTCCCCCTCCCACCCTCCCATTATGTGTCATCATCCACTTATCAGTGAGATCATTCGTCTTTTGGATTTTTGAGATTGGCTTATCTCACTTAGCATGATATTCTCCAATTTCATCCATTTGCCTGCAAATGCCATAATTTTATTATTCTTTTTGGCTGAGTAATATTCCATTGTATATATATACCACAGTTTCTTTATCCATTCATCAATTGAAGGGCATCTAAGTTGGTTCCACAATCTGGCTATTGTGAATTGAGCAGCTATGAACATTGATGTGGCTGTATCTCTGTAGTACGCTGATTTTAAGTCCTTTGGGTATAGGCCAAGGAGTGGGATAG
This sequence comes from Sciurus vulgaris, assembly GCF_902686455.1. Classification (NCBI taxonomy): domain Eukaryota; kingdom Metazoa; phylum Chordata; class Mammalia; order Rodentia; family Sciuridae; genus Sciurus; species Sciurus vulgaris. The sequence continues at coordinate 138,065,082 of NC_136462.1, read as the reverse complement.
CTGGGTCAAATGGTAGGTCCATTCCAAGTGTTCTAAGGCATCTCCACACTACTTTCCAGAGTGGCTGCACTAATTTGCAGCCCCACCAGCAATGTATGAGTGTACCTTTTTCCCCACATCCTCACCAACACCTATTGTTGCTTGTATTCTTGATAATCGCCATTCTAATTGGGGTGAGATGGAATCTTAGTGTAGTTTTGATTTGCATTTCTCTTATTACTAAAGATGGTGAACATTTTTTCATATGTTTCTTGATTGCTTATAGATCTTTTTCCGGTGAAGTGTCTGTTCATTTCCTTAGCCCATTTGTCGATTGGGTTATTTGTATTCTTGGTGTAGAGTTTTTTGAGTTCTTTATATTCTGGGAATTAGTGCTCTATGTGAAGTATGAGTGGCAAAGATATTCTCCCACTCTGTAGGCTCTCTATTCACATTGCTGATAGTTTCCTTTGCTGAGAGAAAGGTATTTAGTTTGAATCTATCCCAGTTATTGATTCTTGCTTTTATTTCTTGTGCTATGGGAGTCCTGTTCAGGAAGTCTGAACCTAAGCCAACAAGGTGAAGATTTGGACATACTTTTTCTTCTATAAGATGCAGGGTCTCTGGTCTGATTTCAAGGTCCTTGATCCATTTTGAGTTGATTTTTGTGCACAGTGAGATACAGGGGTTTAGTTTCATTCTGTTGCATATGGATTTCCAGTTTCCCCAGCACCATTTGTTGAAGAGGCTATCTTTTCTCCATTGCATATTTTTGGCACCTTTATCTAGTATGAGAAAATTGTATTTATTTGGGTTTGTGTTCGTGTCCTCTATTCTGTACCATTGATCTACCTGTCTATTTTGGTACCAATACCATGCTGTTTTTGTTACTATTGCTTTGTAGTAGAGTTGAAGATCTGGTATTGCAATACCCCCTGTTTCATTCTTCCTGCTAAGGATTGCTTTAGCTATTCTGGGTTTCTTATTCTTCCAGATGAATTTCATGATGACTGCTTGCTCTATTTCTGTAAGGTACGTCATTGGAATTTTAATTGGAATTGCATTGAATCTGTATAGCACTTTTGGTAGTATGGCCATTTTGACAATATTAATTCTGCCTATCCAAGAACATGGGAGATCTTTCCATCTTCTAAGGTCTTCCTTAATTTCTTTCTTCAATGTTTTGTAGTTTTCATCATAGAGATCTTTTACCTCTTTGGTTAGATTGATGCCCAAATATTTTATTTTTTTTGAGGCTATTGCAAATGGAGTTGTTTTCCTCATTTCCCTTTCAGCTGTCTCGTTGCTTGCATATAAAAATGCTTTAGATTTATGTGTGTTGACTTTATAGCCTGCTATTTTGCTGAATTCATTGATGAGGTCTAGAAGTTTTCTGGAGGAGGTTTTTGGATCCTCTAAATATAGAATCATGTCATCAGCAAATAGTGACAACTTAAGTTCTTCTTTTCCTATTCATGTCCATTTAATTTCTTTGGTCTGCCTAATTGCTCTGGCTAGCATTTCGAGGACAATGTTGAATAGAAGTGGTGAAAGAGGACATCCCTGTCTTGTTCCCATTTTTAAAGGGAATGGTTTCAGTTTTTCTCCATTAAGAATGATGTTGGCCATGGGCTTAGCATAAGTAGCCTTTACAATGTTCAGGTATGTTCCTACTATCCCTATTTTTTCTAGTGTTTTGAGCATGAAAGGGTGTTGTATTTTGCCGAACGCTTTTTCTGCATCAATTGAAATAACCGTATGATTCTTATACTTAAGTCTATTGACATGATGGATTACGTTTATTGATTTAGGAATGTTGAACCATCCTTGCATTCCAGGGATGAACCCCACTTGATCATGGTGCACAATTTTCCTAATATGTTTTTGGATACGGTTTGCCAATATTTTGTTAAGGATCTTTGCATCTATATTCATCAAGGATATTGGTCTAAAATTTTCTTTCCTTGATGTGTCTTTTCCTGGTTTGGTTATGAGGGTGATATTAGCTTCATAGAATGAGTTTGGTTGGGTACCCTCCTTTTCTATTTCCTAGAATACTTTGAGAAGTATTGGAATGAGTTCTTCTTTGAAGGACTTGTAGAACTCAGCTGAGAATCCGTCTGGTCCTGGGCTTTTCTTGGATGGCAGATTTTTAATGGCTTCTTCTATTTCATTGCTTGATATTGATCTGTTTAAATCATGTATGTTCTCCTGGTTCAGTTTGGGAGGAGCATATGTCTCTAGAAATTTGTCAATGTCTTCGGTACTTTCTATTTTGTTGGAATACAGATTTTCAAAGTAGTTTCTCATTATGTTCTGTATCTCAGTGGTGTCTGTCATAATATTTCCTTTTGCATTATGTATTTTAGTAATTTGAGTCTTCTCTCTCCTTCTCTTTGTTAGTGTGGCTAAGGGTTTGTCTATTTTGTTTACTTTCTCAAAGAACCAACATTTTGTTTTATCAATTTTTTGAATAGTTTCTTTTGTTTCAATTTCATTGATTTCAGCTCTGATTTTAATTATTTCCTGTCTTCTACTACTTTTGCTTTTATTCTGTTCTTCTTTTTCTAGGGCTTTGAGCTGTAATGTTAGGTCATTTAGTTGTTGACTTTTCATTCTTTTCTGGAATGCACTCCATGCAATGAATTTTCCCCTTAGTACCACTTTCATAGTGTCCCAGAGATTTTGATATGTTGTATCATCATTCTCATTGACCTCGAAGAATATTTTTAATCTCCTCCCTGATGCTTTTTGTTATCCATGTTTCATTCAATAGCATATTATTTAGTCTCCAAGTGTTGGAGTAATTTCCCTTTTTTATTTTGTCAAATTTCTACTCTCAGTCCATTATGATCTGATAGAACACAAGGCAGTATCTCTATTTTTTTGCATTTCCTAAGGGCTGCTTTGTGGCATAACATATGGTCTATTTTCAAGAACATTCCATGTGCTGCTGAGAAGAAAGTGTATCCACTCGTTGATGGATGGAATATTCTATATATGTCTATTAAGTCTAGGTTATTGATTGTGTTATTGAGTTCTATGTTTACTTTGGTTCGATTTTGTTTGGAGGATCTATCTAGTGGTGACAGTGGTGCGTTAAAGTCGCCCAGAATTATTGTGTTGTGGTCTATGTGATTCTTAAAATTGAGAAGGATTTGTTTGATGTACAGTGATGCACCATTGTTTGGGGCATAAATATTTACTATCATTATGTCTTCCTGATTTATGGTTCCCTTAAGCAGTATGAAATGTCCTTCTTTATTCCTTCTGACTAACTTTGGCTTGAAGTCCACTTTATCTGATATAAGGATGGAAACCCCCGCTTTTTTACTGAGTCCATGTGCGTGGTAGGTTCTTTCCCATCCTTGCACCTTTAGTCTGTGCATGTCTTTTTCTATGAGATGAGTGTCTTGCAGGCAGCATATTTTTGGGTCTTTCTTTTTAATCCATTCTGCCAGTCTATGTCTTTTGATTGAGGAATTTAGGCCATTAACGTTCAGGGTTATTATTGAGATATGATTTGTATTCCCAGTCATTTGGCTTATTTTTGTTTTTTAAGTTGGCTTGGTTTCTCCTTTGAGTGGTTTTTCTGTAAAGTAGTTCCTCCCTTTGCTGACCTACATTGTTGTTTTCATTTCCTCCTCATGGAATATTTTGTTGAGAACATTATGTTGTGCAGGCTTTCTATTTGTAAATTCTTTTAACTTTTGTTTATCATGGAAGGATTTTATTTCATCTTCAAATCTGAAGGTTAGTTTTGCTGGGTATAGGATTCTTGGTTGGCAACCATGTTCTTTCAGAGCTTGAAATACGTTGTTCCATGCCCTTCCAGCTTTTAGAGTCTGGGTTGAGAAGTCGGCTGCTACCCATATTGGTCTCCCCCTATGTGTAATCTGATGCTTTTCTCTCATGGCCTTCAAAATCCTATCTTTATTTTGAACGTTAGGTATTTTCATTATAATGTGTCTTGGTGTGGATCTGTTGTCATTTTGTGCATTTGGTGTTCTGTAAGCTTCTTGTATTTGATTTTCCATTTCATTCTTCAGGTTTGGGAAATTTTCTGATATTATTTCATTGAATAGGTTGTTCATTCCTTTGGTTTGTATCTCTGTGCCTTCTTCAATCCCAATAATTCTTAAATTTGGTCTTTTCATGATGTCCAATAGTTCTTGGAGATTCTATTCATGATTTCTTACCATCCTCTCTGTTTGGGCACCTTTATTTTCAAGATTAAATATTTTTTCTTCATTGTCTGAGATTCTGTCTTCCAAGTGGTCTAGTCTTTTAGTGATGCTTTCCATTGAGTTTTTTATTTGGTTTATTGTTTCCTTCATTTCAAGGATTTCCATTTGGTTTTTTTGAGAATCTCTATCTCTTTGTTGAAATGATCTTTTGCTTCCTGCAGGTGCTCTTTCAGCTTATTGGTATTATCATTCATTGCCTGCATTTGCTTTTTTATCTCATCCTTTGCTTCGCGAATCATCTTAATGATATATAATCTGAAGTCCTTGTCTGACATTTCTTCTAACATACTATCATTGGATTCTATTACTATAGAATCTAGATTTGTTTGGATCATTTTCTTCCCTTGTTTTTTCATGTTGTTCATGTATCTTCCCCTCTAGCAGTGAAGATCTGGGGTATTGCAGATTTCCCTCTATAGGCTTATAGTGGCCCTATAAGTTTCCAAAACCCTTTCTTTAAGGGGAGATCAATATTAGCAGTGCCCAAATCAGACACTATGCAATCCTAGACCAAATAGCCCCTATGGGGACAATAACAAAATTGTCATAATAAACAAAGTGAGTTCAAATATTATCTTCGGTAAAACAAACAGGTTTGCAATAAGGTCTGCAGTTTCTAATGGAGGACAAAGAGGATGCATAGGGATGTAGAATGTGGCTGTTAATGGGATAAGAAAAGAATATACAGAAGTTCTAGAAAATAGAAAGGGTGAGAATGTAATCAAAAGAAATCAGATGTTAGCATGCAAAAAAGGGAGAAAGAGACTCTGAGGGAACAGGTAAACAAAAGGAAAAGAGAGCAAGAAAAGTAAAGAAATGAAAACTTAAATTTTTTAAAAAGGAGAAAAAAGAAAATCTACTGTATAGCAGTCATATACTAATGAAACCTCCCAGTGTTCAGTAGCCTGATGCATGAGAAGTACCTGACAATAAGTTTCAAGCCTCCAGCATGCATCTCAGGATGAGATTTGCCCCACTCAATGATCGGAGCTATGGCTTCCAGGATTATCCAAGATGGCTGCTCTGGCTTCAAAATGTGTTGGCAAATGGGGAGCTCCAGCTCAGGGGTGGACGTGGTCAGCTGGAGGTCCTGGAGATGGGATGCAATTGGTCCAGCAGGGGTCCTGGAGGTCCCACATGTTTCGTGTGGTTGGGGTTCCTGGAGGCTGGGTTCAATCAGTCCATCTGGGGTCCCGGTGATAGGGCGCAGTCAGTTGGTCTGGGGGTCCTGGCAGCAGGGAGCAGTCAGTTGATGTGAGGTCTCCAGAGGCAGGGAATGATCGGTAGGGCTGAGGGATCCTGGAGATGGGGCTCAGTTAGTCCGGCCAGGGGTCCTACAGGGCCTGGCTCTTGTCTCAAAATGGTGACAACCACGTGTAATCAAACCTGCATATACTGTAGCAGTGAACTTCCAGGCAACAGCAGACAGCTGCTGCTCCACTGGCGGTTGGCGATCAGTTTGCTGACTGTTGTCGGATGATCGGGAGGTGAACCTCGAGCATTGGGTGATGGATAGGAGTAAGGGAGGTGATGGACAGGCGAGAGGCAGGCAAATGGCGGATGATAGACGCCTGACAGTGAGCAATCTGCTCTCAAAAAAGGCATCCATATGCTGGCAGACTGCAGGTCATCACAGCAGACAAATGGGTAATCATCAGGGGATCGATAAGCAGCAAAACTGCCTCACCGAGAAACAGATATCCTCTGCTTGAATCCGGCGTTACAGAGCAACAAGGAACGCAGCCTCCTTCTAGTCCGCCATCTTGGACCTCCCACATTGTTGATAGTATCCTTTGCTGAGAAAAAGCTTTTTAGTTTGAGTTGATCCCATTTATTGATTCTTGCTTTGATTCCTTGTGCTTTAGGAGTCTTACTGAGGAAGTCTGATCCTAAGCCAACATGATGAAGATTCGGGCCTACTTTGTCTTCTATTAGGTGCAGGGTCTCTGGTCTAATTCCTATGTCTTTGATCCATTTTGAGTTGAGTTTTGTACAGGGTGAGAAATAGAGGTTTAATTTCATTTTACTCATATGGATTTCCAGTTTTTCCAGCACCATTTGTTGAACAGGCTATCTTGTTCAAGTCTTTTTAACTGGGGGAATATTAGTAGTTAATACTCAAAGTTTGGAGGGTTCTAGCAATCAAATCCAGGGTCTCAAGCATGCGAGGCAACTGCTCTACTACTGAGTTACTTCTACAAACCTAAAAACATTTTTGTGTTCCTAGTACTCTATGCTTTGTGGGTGAAATAGTTAACTAAACACAGTTCTCCTCTTAGAAATTGATTTTACACTTGTATATTTAATTAAACATCAAATATGTTCAAAGATTATTTTCACATTCAAATATCACACTGAAGAAGTTTGAAATGTTTCTGCCATCAATGGATTTAACACACAGAATGGAAGAAAATATTCACACAGTGCAACATTTAGGGGGAAAAATATTGACTATAGCTCACATTTTAATTATATGATCATAAACTCTACATTAAAAATCCAATCCATACTAAAACGAGTTTGAAAGAACCTTAAAATTAACATCTCAGAAGGAAAATTTCTGTCTTTCTTTTTCATTGGTTCTTTTCTGAGACTGCTGCTGCCCTGTGTTGTCCATCTGGTTGCTCAGATCACCTCCCTCGGAATTCTGTCAATGTACTTTTTCCCTTCTTCCCACTTCTGATTCATTGCTGATACCTACCTCCCAATCTCTGCTCTCCATCTCCACCACAGAGACTGTAGCCACCTGCCTTTCTCTAGTCCATACAGTTTCTCAATGGTCTCTTGATCTTCAAATTTTTGCCAGGGGTCAATCCATTTTCCACAATGCAAACAAGATATTTTTAAAACATAAAGTTGATTACTTTGAGAACTTCTCTTAGAGGAGGTTGGACTCCTTATCATGTCTTCTGAGATCCTGCATGTCATCCTTATCTACTGATCTCTTCTTTCTCCAACTTAAACTACCTCCCCTCTTGATACTGGTATTTTTAAAAAATTCCTTCTTACTAACCCACTTTCCCTGCTCTAGGATCTTTGGAAAGCAGATACACTCACCACTGTACCACCATCTCCTCCCAGGACCTCTGTACGTAGTGATTGCTTGGAGTACTCTTCATTTTTCTTTGGTCTACGAGTTCCTTCCCACTCTGGAAGTCCTGCATTAGCTATCCCTTCCTCAATGCAACATTCTATGACACTAAAACCACTCAAACATATTTCTGACCCCCATTGGACCATGATCATCCCTTTTAGCTCTCAACAAAGTTGCAATTCTATACTTGTTTAATTGGTATTCCTGAAATCTGAACTCTTTTAATATGTAATTCTTAAATTAATACAAAAAGAAAGTTCAAAAAAATTAAATATTTGTAATGATAATGCTATAGGCTAAACTATTACATAAGGACATCCAAATATGGACTCCCTTAAACAAAACAGAAGTTTGTTTTTCTCTCCTCAAATGGTCCCTGTGTCAGTAGCCTTCAGCTAGAGAGGCAGCTTCTCTATGCCAGAAATCCCATCCGGAGTTCACTTACCCACATGGGACATCCCACACGGAATTGCCCTCATGATTCCGACTGATGTCTGGTGTCTGCACATCCACTCTGCAGCCTGTGGGAAATGGGGAGGAAATCCTGGAAACAGCTACCTTTTTAAGGAGTTGTCCCTAAGCCCCAGACATCACTTCACATCACATTCTCTTATTCTAAACTTGATGGCAGGGCCACTACTAGTTGCAAAAGATCCTTTCGTTGGATAGCTACTGCTCAGCTAAATCCTCCTTTTTCTAATTGAAAGGGAGAAGAAAATGGACGCCATGCCTTAATTAGCAGTTTCTGCTGTAAGTCCTTCTTACCATGCACGCTCTGTTCTGCTCCTCTGGAACTTCCATTATTAATCAACTTCAAAAAGCTTCAAAACACACACACACACACACACACACACACACACACACATTTTCTGTTGTGTCTGTGATCTGGTAACTTTTATTCCATGCCAGTGACTGTATAATATACCAACTATTATGTATCTTGGTTTATTTTAGCCTCATATTGGCCTTGGAATTCTTAATTTGTTCTTCTAGCAGGTAGTATTATTTACCTTGTGCTTGATGATATTATGTACCATGTGTCCTTGATTGATGGACACTCAGATTTCTTCCACTTACTGTTGTTTTTCTAACACAAACCTGGCAGCAGTCCCCACCCTTGAGGTAGAAGAAAAGTGGTTTTGAGGAAGGGCTCTGAAGTCAGGCTGCGCGGTTCTAACAAATTTCTAAATTTTAAATGTTAAAAAGTTACTTAATTTCTCTATGTCCCACTTTCCTCAAATTGGGCAGAGAAATAGTTCTTATTTATTTGGGTTATAAATTAAATGAACTAATACACATAGCACCATACCTACATATCGAAAACCTTCACAGATGTCAAATAATATCATTATCTTTTAACTTTTGAAATAATTCTAGATTAATATTGAAACTGCAAAAATAATAGAGAGAACTACTAGGTACCCTTCACCCAGCTTCCTTCAGTGATAACATCTTATATAATAGTAGTATGACTACCAAAATCAGAAATTGACTAGTGTATTGAATTTTATCAGCTTTATCAATTGTAATATAATTTTCTCAATGTATACTTCTGTGAAATTTTACCACATGCAACAATTTGTATAACCACTGCCAAAATCAGGGTGAAATATTCTCATATCTTTCTCAAATCTCCCTTCATGTGACAACTTTATGTCATACAAGTCACACAACCCTTATCCCTGGCAACATCTAACATGTTTTTCCTCAATATAATTTTGCCTTTTTCAGAAAAGTTTAAAAAAAAGAACATACAGTGTATGACCTTTTGAGATTGATTTCTTTACTCATCATAATTCCCCTGAAAACCATCCAATTTGTTGTACATTTAAATTTTATTTTTCTTTGATGAGTAATATTCCATTGATTCAATATATCATTTTCATTTACTCTCCCAGTGTATTAGTTGCATTGACTGCATAAAATTGACTATAAACTTGGTGACTTAAATCAGCAGAATTTATTCTCTCATAGCTCTAGATATCAGTAGTCCCAAATCAGTGTTACTTAGCAGAAATCAAGATGTCAGCTGAAGACTGGAACTGTTATCCCTTTGAGTATTCTAGAAGGGAACTTGTTCCTTGCCTTTTCAGGATCTGTTGACATATACCTTTACCTCTTCAGTCTCTGTCTTTGACGTTAATTAGATTTACATTTAAGTATCTTATTATTTGGGGGTCTACTGTATAAAACCTGATTTTTTTTTATTTCATGTTTTACTAGTACTTAGAAATGAGCTCATTTTTTGTGTTGATATGTTGTCATGTGATCTTTCTGAACATTATTTGTAGGACTTACATTGTTGTTACTGTTTGATTCCTGTGACTATCTACATATAAAAAATCATGTCTTCAACAAGTAGACAGTTTTATTTCTTCCATTCTGATCTGTATGCCTCTGTCTTTCCTTCTCTGTGTTGGATGGGAGTGCTAAGGGTAGACATTTGCCTTTTTCCTGATCATAGGGGTGAAATACACAATTCTTCACTGTCATGAACAATGTTAACTCTAGGTTTTAAGATCTTCTTTATGAAGTTGAAGAAGCTCCTCCCTATTAACACTGCATGAGACTTTTTATGAGGTATGGATGTAGAATTTTGTCCTGTGCTTTCTTTGCATTATTTGGGAAGATCATAAAATTTTTCCTCTTTAAATTGCTAGTATGGTTCAATACACTGATTAATTTTCAAACACCGAACTAATCCTGTAGTTCTGAAATAAACACCACTTTATTTTCATGCATTATCATTATTTTAATATGCTGTTGGATATAATTTGTTCAGATTTTGTTGAAAGTATTGTGCTGTATGTACGTGGGATAATGATCTATTATTTCTTTTACTTCTTTTCATCTTCTTTATTTTTTTGTTACTGTCTTTGTCTGATTCAAATACCGAGGTAATACTGGCTCCATAAAATGACTTAAGTTTTTGCATCTTGTATTTTCTGAAAACCTACAGAACTAATGTTATTAGTTCCTTAGATATTTGCTTACATTTGAAAGAGAAATCATCTGGGTCAAGATTTCTCATTTTGAAGGTTTTTAAGTAATGAATATTATTTCTTTTTTTCTATTTTATTTGTTTTTTTATTTATACATGAGTGTAGAATGTATTTTGACATAGTATACATACTTGGAGTATAACTTCCCATTTTCGTATTTGTATGTATTGTGGAGTTTACACTGATTGTTTATTTATATAAGAACATAGGAAAGTGATGTCCGATTCACTCCACTGTCTTTCCCATTCCCATCCCTCTTCTTTCCCCCCATTACTCCTGTTCAATCTGGTGAACCTCTACTCCTCTGTCCTCCCAGCCTATTGTGAGTCAGCATCTGCATATCAAAGAGAATGTTCAGAACATTCAGTCTTTGTTTTTTTTTTTTTTTTTTTTGAATTGGCTTATTTCACTTAGCGTGATAGTCTCTATTCCATCCATTTACTGGGAAAAGCCATAATTTTATTCTTCTTTATGGCTGAGTAATATTCCATTGTGTATATATATCACATTTTCTTTATCTATTAATCTAGTGAAGAAAACCTAGGTAGATTCCATAATTCAGCTATTGTGAATTGAGCTGCTATGAATATTGATCTGGATGCATTACTGTACTATGCTGATTTTAAGTCATTTGGGTATTAACCTAGGAGTGGGATAACTGGGTCAAACAGTGGTTTCATTCCAAGTTTTCTGAGGAATCTCCATACTGCTTTCCATAGTGGTTGCACCAGTTTGCAGACCTACCAGCTATGTATGAGTGTACCTTTTTTGCCACACCCTCGCCCATATTTATTGTTCCTTGTATTCTTGATAAATTGCCATTCTGACTGGAGTGAGATGAAATCTCAGTATAGTTTCTGTTTGCACTTCTCTAATTGCTAGTGATGTTGAAGTTTTTTTCATATATATGTCGACCATTCATATTTCTTCTATGAAGTGTGTGCTCAATTTCTTTGCCTGATTATTGATTGGGTTATTTGTGGTTTGGATGTTAAGTTTTTGAGTTTTTATATATCCTGGAGATTAATGCTCTATCTGAGGAGCAGGTGGCAAAGAATATCTCCCATTCTGTAGGCTCTCTCTTCACATTCTTGATTGTTTCCTTTGCCAGGAAGAAGCTTTTTAGTTTGAAACAATCCCACTTACTGATTTCTGATTTTGGATTTTAGAGTTTAGGAGTTATATTCAAGAATTCAGTTCCAAAGTCAATATAGTGATGATTTGGGCCTACTTTTTCTTCTAGTAGGTGCATGGCCTTTTGTATAAGGCCTAGGTCCTTATTCCACTTAGAGTTGAATTTTGTGTAGGGTGAGATATAAGGGGCTAATTTCATTTTATTACATGTGGTTTTATAGTTTTCCTAGCACCATTTGTTGAAGAGGCTATCTTTTCTCCAATGTATGTTTATGGTGCCCTTGTCTAGTATGAGATAACTGTATTTATGTAGGTTTGTCTCTGTTTCTTCTATTCTGTACCATTGGTCTACATGTCTGGTTTTGTGCAAATACACACTGTTTTTGTTACCATGGCTCAGTAGTATAGTTTAAGGTCTGGTATTGTTATGCCTCCTGCTTCACTTTTCTTGCTAAGGATTGCTTTGGCTATTCTGGGTCTCTGATTTTTCCAAATGAATTTCATGATTGCTTTTTCTACTTCTATGAATAATTTCATTGGGATTTTAATAGAAATTGCATTGAACCTGTGCATTGCTTTTGGTAGTATGGCCATTTTGACAACATTAATCCTGCCTATCCAAGAACATGGGAGATCTTTCCATCTTCTAAGGTCTTACTCAATTTCTCTCTTTAGTGTTCTGTAGTTCTCATTGTGGAGGTCTTTCACCTCTTTTGCTAGATTGATTCCCAAGTATTTTTTTTTTTTTGAAGCTATTATGAAAGGGGTGGTTTTCCTAATTTCACTTTCAGGTGATTCATTAGTGATGTATAGGAACAGGTTTGTTTTATATCCTGTTACTTTGGTGAATTCATTTATTAGTTCAAGAAGTTTTCTGGTGGAATTTTTTTTGATCTTCTAAATATATAATCATGTCATCAGCAATTAGTGATATTTTGGGTTCTTCTTTTCCTGTTTGTATCCTTTTATTTTCTTTTTTCTGTCTACTGCTCTGGCTAGAGTTTCCAGAACTGTGTTGAATAGAAGTGGTGATAGGGGACATTTTGACTTTTTCCAGTTGTTAGAGAGAATACTTTCAACTTTTCTCCATTTAGAATGATGTTGGCCATGCGTTTAGCGTAGATGGCCTTTACAGTGTTGAGGTATGTTCCTACTGTCCCCCACTTTTCTAGTGCTTTGAACATGACGGGTGCTGTATTCCGTCAAATACTTTTTCTGTGTCTGTTGAGATGATCATATGAGTCTTGTCTCTACGTCTGTGACGAATTACCTTTATTGATGTCTTTATGTTGAACCAGTCTTTCATCACTGGGATGAACCACACTTGATTGTGGGATCTTCTAAATATATAATCATGTCATCAGAAAATAGGGGTAGTTTGAGCTCTTTGTTTCCTGTTCATATCCTTTCAATTTCTTTCCTCTGTCTAATTTCTCTAGTTAGGGTTTTAAGGACTATGTTGAATAGAAGCAGTAAAAGAAGGCATCCCCCTCTAGTTCTGGTTTTTATAGGGAATTCTTCCAATTTTTCTCCATTTAGAATAATAGTGGCTTTGGGTTTAGCATACACAGCTTTTACCATGTTGAGGTATCTTCCTACCATCTCTAGTTTCTGTAGTGGTTTGAACATGAATGCATGCTGAATTTTGTCAAATGCTTTTTCTGCATCTATTGAGATAATTATGTGGTTCTTGTCTTTAAGTCTGTTGATGTGATAAATTACATTTATTGATTTCTGGATGTGAACCGAACTTGCATCCCTAGATGAACCCCACTTGATCATGGTGCACTATCTTTTTAATATGTGTTTGTATGTGATTTTTAGAAGGTTTTTTTTTGTGTATTTTATCTATTTTAAATTTTATTTTTACAGACTGCATTTTGATTCATTATACACAAATAGTGTACAACTTTTCATTTCTATGGTTTTACACGATGTAGATTCCTACCATTCATGTAGTCATACGTGTACATAGGGTAATGATGTCTGTCTCAGTCTACTGTCTTTCCTTCTCCCACCCCCACCCTCCTCATTTCCCTGTACACAATCCAGAGTTCCTCCATTCTTCTCTAACCCTTCTTCCATTATATATCATTATCCACTTATCAGAGAAAACATTCAGTCTTTGGTTTTTTGGGACTGGCTTATTACACTTAGCATAATATTCTCCAATTCCATCCACTTACCTGCAAACTTTTATTCTTCTTTATGGTTGAATAATATTCCATTGTTTTTATATATATATATATCAATATATATATATATATATCAATTGATATATATATATATATCAATCACAGTTTCTTTATCCATTCTTCTCTTGAAGGGCATCAAGATTTGTTCCACAATCTAGCTATTGTGAATTGAGCTGCTATAAAAATTAATGTGGTTGTGTTAATGTAGTGTGTGGATTGTAAGTCCTTTGTGTAAAAGCCAAAGAGTGGGATAGCTGGGTCAAATGGTGGTTCCATTCCAAGTTTTCTGAGGAATCTTCATACTGCTTTCTAGAGTGGCTGCATCAATTTGTGACTCCACCAGCAATATGTGAGTGTGCCTTTTTCCCCACATCCACACCAACACCTATTATTGCTTGTGTTCTTGGTAATAGCTATTCTAATTTCCAGAATTTTATTGACAATTTTTGCATGTATGTTCATAAGAGATATTGGTCTGAATTTTTCTTTCCTTGATGTGTCTTTGTCTGGTTTTGGTATCAGGGTGGTACTAGCTCCATAAAATGAGTTTGGAAGGGTTTCCTCCTTTTCTGTTCCATGGAATAATTTGAGGAGGATTGGTATTAGTTCTTCTTTGAAGGTCCTGTGGAAATAAGTTGAGAATCCATATGGTCCTGGGCTTTTCTTTCTTGGTAGAATTTTGATGGTGTCTTCAATTTCATTGCTTGAAATTAATCTCTTTAAGTTTTTTGTGTCATCCTGATTCAATTTGTTGATGTCTTCAAGGTTTTCTATTTTATCAGAATAAATTTTCAAAATAGGTTTGATTATCTTCTGTATTTCAGTATTCCATTGTGATGTTTCCTTTTTTATTGTGATTTTTAGTAATTTGAACTATCTATTTTCTTAGATAAGGGTTCACCAATTTTATTGATATTTTATTGACTTTTTTGTTTTGATTTTTTCGATTGTTTCTTTGGTTTCAATTTCATTGATTACAGTTCTGATTTTAATTATTTCTTTAACTGCTTTTGGTGTTGATTTTTTCTTCTTTTTCTAGGGCTTTGAGATGTGATATTAGGTTATTTATTTGCTGACTTTCTATTTTTTTAATGAATGAGCTCAATGCAATGAACTTTTCTCTTAGCACTACCTTCATAGTGTCCCAGAGATTTTGATTTGTTGTATACTTATTCTCATTTACCTCTATGTATTTTTTTATTTCATCCCTGATTTCTTCCAATATTCACTTATGATTCAAAATACGTATTTCGTCTCCAGGTGTTAAAGTAGCTTTTATTTTTTACTTTATTATTGGTTTCTAATTTCATTTCATTATGAACTGATAGGATGCAAGGTATAATACGTATTTTTTTTTTATTTGCTAAGAGTTGTTTTGTGGGCTAAGATATTGTCTATTTCAGAGAATGATCCATGGGCTGCTGAAAAGAAAGTGTATTCAGTTATTGATGAATAAAATATTCCATATATGTCTGTTAAGACTAAATTATTAAATGTAATTTTTAGTTCTATAACTTCTTTATTTAGCTTTGTTTGGAGGACCTAACCAGTGGTGAGAGAGTTGTGTTAAGTTCACCCAGTTTTATTGCATTGTAGTGTATTTGTTTATTGGAATTGAGAAGGGTTTGTTTAATGTACATAGATGCTCCATTGTTGGGGGCATCAATATTTATGATTGTTATGTCTTGTTATAATTCCCTTAAGCAGTATGACATTTCCTTTTTTGTCCCTTCTGATTAATTTGGTCTTGAAGTTCACTTTACCTGATATGAGGATAGGAACCCCTGCTTGTTTATGAGATGCATGTGAATGACATGTTTATCCCATCCTTTACCTTCAGTCTGTGAAGTCTGTAACATCTCATAGGATGTCTTTGCCTATGAGGTGAATCTCCTGGAGACAGGGTCTCGTTGGGTCTTGTTTTCTAATCCAATTTTCCAGTCTATGTCTTTTGATTGATGAGTTTAGGCCATTAACATTCAAGGTCATTATTGAGATATGATTTGTATTCCAGGTCATTTTGGTTTATTTCTAGTTTTTAATTTGAATTAGTTTCTCCTTTGATTGATTAATCCTTTAATGTAGTTTATTCCTTTGTTGGTTTCCACCTTTTTTCTGTTTGTTTGTTTCATTTCATCTTCATGGAATATTTTGTCGAGAATATTTTGTGGTGCAGGCTTTCTAGTTGCTAATTCTTTTGACTTTCGTTTATCATGGAAGGTTTATATTTCATCTTCAAATCTGAAGCCTAATTTTGTTGGATATAGGATTCTTGGTTGGCATTCATTTACTTTCAGAGCTTGATATATATTATTTTAGGACCTCCTAGCTTTGAGGATCTGGGTTAAGAAGTTAGGTGAGATCCAAATTGGTTTCCCTTCTATATGTAATGTGATAATTTTCTCTCACAGCCTTTAAAATTATATCCTTATTCTGTATGCTAGGCATATTCATTATAATGTGCCTTGATGTGGGTCTGTTGTAATTCTGTCCATTTGGTGTCCTGTAAGCTGCTGGTATTTGATTTTTCCATTTCATTCTTTAAGTCTGAATTTTTTCTGATATTATTTCATTGAAAAGACTGTGCATTCCTTTCATTTGTATTTCTGAGCTTTCATCTATTTCAATAAATCTTTTTTTTTTAAATTTAGTTGTAGATGGACACAATACCTTTATTTTATTTGTTTATTTTTATGTGGTGCTGAAGATCAAACCCAGTGCCTCACACGTGATAGGCAAGAGCTCTACACTTAGCCACGACCCCAGCCCCAATCCCAATAAGTCTTATATTAGGTCTTTTTATGTTATCCCATATTTCTTGGAAGTTCTGTCCATGGTCTCTCAAAATATTTTCTCCATGGTCAACTTTATTTTCAAGATTATATATTTTGTCTTCATTGTCTGAAACTCTGTTGTCCAAGTCATCTAGTCTGTTGGTGATGCTTTCAATTGAATATGTTTAATTTTTTTATTAAAATATTTTTTTATTTTTATGGACACATTTTGATTCATTGTACACAAATGGGGTACGACTTTTCATTTCTATGCATTTTTTTTTTTCAGGATTTCTATCTCTTTATTGAAGTGATCTTTCACTTCCTGTATTTTCTTTCTGATTTCACTCCTTATAGTCTTTTACTTTGCAGGTCAGTTTAAAAATGTATAGTCTAACCTCTTTCTCTGACATTTCTTCCACTGTGGTGTCCATGAATTCTGTTATTGGTGTATCTTGGTTTTGGGGGGCAATTTGTTCCCTTGATTTGTCATGTTGTTTGTGTGTCCACCCACCTAACAGTATAGATCTGAGGCAGTAGCATTTCTACTCTGTGGACTTACAGTGTCCCTGCAGGTTTCAATGCCCCTCACTGTTTAAGTGGAGACAAGTAATAACAACAACCAATGCAAACAATTACAGCTTTAAACCAAATAGTTCCTACTATGATGTCCATCTACAACAATGTTAATTATCACAGTAAACAGAAATGATATAATTAGTTATTGCCTATAACAAAAACAGCAAGTTTGTAAAAGGGTTTACAATTTCAAAGTTGGACAGGGCGAGAACAAAAGTGATATAAGATGTGATGATTACAAAAGAGGAGAAGATAAAAGTAAAAAAGTGAAAGAGAGAACAATAGAGATTTGCTGTTAGGAAAAGAAAAACTAGAAAGAGAATCAAGGGAAACAGGTAAGAGATAAAATATGATATTAATATTTTTTAAAATTTAAAATAAAAATAAAAGAATATAAAACAAAACTGAAATGTACTGATCAAACATCCTAGTCCTCAAAAAAAGAATTCATGAAAAATAACTGGCTTCAAAAATGCTGGAAATTAGAAAAAATATAAATATGTATAAATGTCCATGTACCATTAAGGTCACAATAAAAAAGAGAAAAGAATTTTTTAAAAAGTTTTTTTAAAAGAAAAAAATATAATGTTGAAAAGCTAATTCTTTCAGGTGGAGTTGAAAAGAGTCTCACCTTCTCTTCTCAGCAGATTTAGGTGGGGTCATCCAATGCATGATGACCCACCCTCCGAATTACTGGAGTTAGAGCCATAACCTAGTAGGCAGAATTCCTGGAGGCAGGTGACTTAGATGGGCTCCAGCTCTTTGCTGAATGCCAGTTGGTCTGGAGATTTCAAATCAGTGCACCTCCAGGCCCAGCAACTGCTGATTCACGCCAGAAGACTGTACCTGAGGGCTCTCCCCTGGGTTCCACTCTTGTGGTGGGAGAGCCAATTCTTAGCCCCCTACATCCCTTCAGACCCCACATTTTCTCTCCTTGAATTTGTTCTCCATTCGTTCCTGCCCCCACCCTTCCGAATTCCTGGCCAGACTCTTCTCTCCCATCTGGTCCTGCAAGCAGCCGGATTGGAGGAGGAGGGGTAAAACCAGGTGGGTTTCCATGACCACTTGTCCCCTGTGTAAACCTCTCTCCACGTTTGAGTGTCTCCTGGTCACTTAAGCACACTGTATGTTGTGCAGTGTGTGTTTATAGGGAATTCATCTTGTGCCAAACTTGGGTTTGCCAGGAATCAGCTTCCTCACCTGCCACCCCCTCAGCTGCCAGCCCCTGCAGCTGCAAAATGTTTCCTTCCTTTGTTCTCCACCATCTTCCTGGAGAGATGGCGGCTTCTTTCCTGCACAAGGATATCGTGGAGCGTGCTTTCCAGGTTTGTTGGGCCATGTCCTTGATCTTTAAAATGCTGTGTACCCAGACATTCCTTGGACCTCCTTAAAGTGCAGGTTCCTTTAATTCTCATCCCTCTACTTTTCTCATGGAGGGACAACCTGGCTGGTGCTTCTAACCTAGCTTGGGGAGTGGTTGTACCGCTGGAGATTTCTTATTTCTTTATATCTGATCTCCTGAGAGCCTGATCTGCTTTGAATGTCCAGTTTTATATTAAAGTTTCACCCATCCTCCCCTGCCAGCCTTTTTTTTTTTTTTTTTTTTTTTTTTTTTTTTTTTTTTTTTTTGTTCACCCACCTTACTGAGAAGCTGCCTATGTGCTTTCTTGGTTTCATGCCACAGAGCAACCAGGAAATCCACCTCCTCTATTCTACCGTCTTGAAAACTGCCAACAAATATGATTTCTTTTTTGATCATAAGAGTAATATAGTATTCAGCTTATCAGTTTTCTTTTCAATGGGCTATAATAATTTGTGATTTTCAAGGAATCTGTATTTTACATAAGTGTTTTACTTGTGTACATAGTAGAGTTCTTTGCCTTAGTCTTAGTATCTTGTTAATGTCAGGTTTTGCAGCTTAATCCATGTTTCATTGCAGATTTTTGTTTGTGTAATTCCTCTTTTTAAAAAAGTTTTGGTCATTCATACTAGAAGTTTATCATTTTACTAATAGTTTTAAGGTATCATCTTTTCGTTTGGTTTATTTTCTCATTTTTCTCTTTTCAAACAATAGTTTTTGTTTTATTTTGCTTTGTTTTTGGCCTTACTAGGAATTGAAACCAGGGCCTCTGCATGCTAGGCAAATACTCTGCCACTGAACTGCACCCTCTTTCATTTTTCTCTTCTCAGTTCCATAGATTTATGGTATACTCTAATTTTCTTCCTTCTACTTTTTTGGGATTAATTTAGATCTTTAATTAACTTCCTGAGAATCTAAAAAATTAGAATCTCAGATTATTGGTTTGAATTTTCCTTCTGTTTTAACATCAGCAGCTTCTTCTATAAATCTTCCTCAAAGCACTATTGTCATTGCATCCATGATTCATTTTCACATGTACATATATAAACCTTTAAGTGAAATAAATGTAGTCTCAATGTGAATTGCAAAATTAATATGTAGAGACCTCTGAGTTCTTCCCTCTTTCCCTGTTGGTGAAATCCATAATATAAACTCTATAAATTTCAAAACAAGAAATTTATGTCAGCACATACTATTTTAGAGTAGATTCCATCCCTATTTTAGTTTTGTAAACATATGCATGCCTTTATATGTATATATGGGCTTATAATTTTATGTAACTGATCCTATCAATATTTAATATATATTTTTCTAATTTTTATTAAGAGTTTCTTTTTATCCATGGGTTTTCACGCTTTGCAAAATTCTCTTCTTTAAAGCTTTCCCATTTTCTCTTTGAAACTTGATACATAGTTTAATTACATTTTGGCCATAGAACATACTGTGTTATTTTGTATGGCACTTGTTCTTAATTTTAAAATGATCTTTACATGATCTATATTAATAAATAATTCACATGAACTTGAAAATAAAATGTATTCAGCTGTTGTTGGTTCTAGCATTATATAAATGTTGATTAGATTTTGTTGATCAATTTGGTTTTTCTAGATCCATGTGATTTTCTGTCTGGTGGATTTTTCTATTATTATCTTCAGTTATGCCACTTTTGCTTCATGCACATGGAAATGTTGCTATTTGATGATTATATGTTAAGGATTATAATACCTACTTGATTAATTGACCATTTGATCTCCATTGAATAATTTCCTTTGTCCCTACTCTATTTATTTATATAAAGTTTACTTTCTCTGATGTTAATATTGTTATTCCAGCTTTGTTTGTTCTTAGATTAGAGTTTATATGGTATATTTTCTCCATCTGTTTATACGTAACTCACTTTGTACTTATATTGGTAGTTAGTTACATACTGCATAGAATTGGGTTGGTCTTTTTAAGTCCAATAATCTCTAACTTTTCATTGATGTGCCAAAGTCTTTTACATTTAATATAATTTTTGCAATGTTGGGATTAAATCTATCATTTCATTATTTTCTGTTTATATTTTCCTTCATTTATTATTCTGACACCTTGTGAGTTACTTGAACATATTTCAGTAATATTTTTTATTTTACTGTGGATATACCAATTGAGAATATGCATGTCCCTCAGTCTTTCTTAATATATACAATGACATTGATCCTTCTTGATTCCTAATGTTCCACGTTTCCCTCTGTTATCATTTCCTTTTTTCAGAAATACTTGGTTTTGTTACTTCTTCAGAGTAAATCAGTTAATAATAATTAGTTTTAGTTTCTTTCATGTTTTCTTAATCTGAGAATATCTTTATTTCATCTTATTTCACAAAGGTATTATTATAGATATGTAATTCTGTATTAACAATACTTTTTAAAACTGAAGTACATGCGCCAACTTCTCCTGGTCTTTGTTTTCTAGTGAGAAATCTGCTATCCTTTAAATCCTTGATTTCTCAGAATGTGATGTATTATTTCTCTGTGGCTGCTTTCAAGTAGTTTTTTATTTTTGTTATTAGGCTTCTAAGTTTAGTTGTGATATGCCTGGTAATGTATGTCTTCAGGTTTATCCTGGTTGGGGTTCATTTGGTTTCTTGATTTTGTAACTTTTTGTCTTCCATCAATATTTGGAATTTGGTATTCCTTTGTAATGATTTTCAGATATTCACTTCTCTTCTCATCCTGGATTAACATGAATGGTAGATCTTTCTTATTGTCTCACTGATCCTGAGATTCTGTTAATTTTTTTAATTCTGTCCATTTTAAATAGACTTTATTTTTAGAGCAATTTTAGATCTGAGCAAAACTGAGAGTGCAGATGGTTCTCATGTATCTCCTATTCTCACATAAGCATCTCATCCTCTGTCAATATCCCATACCAAAATGGAAAAATTTTGTTACTATCTATGAACCTACTTTGGCATGTCATTATCACACAAAGTCTATGCCTTATATTGGGGTTCACTCTCAGTTTATATTCTGTGGATTGTGACAAATATTTAATGACTCACATTCACCATTATGATATCATAAAAATATTTTCAATCTTAAAAATTCTATGTACTCTTTGTGGATTTAACATAGGGTTGTATTTCCAATCCTCATAAAATTTGTAATGGCTGTGTGACTTATTTGGCCAGTATTATTTAAATAAAAGTAATATGTGTCCTTTTTGGGCAAATTTTAAAGAACTAGTGATTCCTTGCTCTCTGTGGTTATTGTTTGGGCTCTGAAAGGTGGATGCTATTCTGATGAGGATAACATAAATTAATATCCTAACCTACATGTAAACATGTAATATATTTGTCTTGTGAATGAGAAATGGCCTTGCTATTTTAGATCACTGTGATTTATAATTTATTTATTAGTGCTATATAAATTAAGATCATCTGAGTGATAAAAAGTGTGTGTGTGCATATTTTAAGATCAATTGCTTTATTTTCTTTATCAAATTTAATTATTATTTTATTGTTATCTGAATATTAATTTGTGCAATTTCTATATTTTAGAATTTATTGACATATACTTTGCAGCATAATATAAAATCAGATATTATTTTTATTTGGTGAACATGTAATAAGAGAGTAGACTTATAGTTTGAGGGTGTAAATGACAAATATCCCTTGCATCTAACTTTTGAATGATTACCTAATGATTACTTAATTTCCTAAATCTATAATTCTTTGTATGCTTACACTGAATCCAACAGTCAGATTTATTTTATCTATTTAATGCTCATTATTATTATTCTATGGTTTTACATTATACATATTTCATGATTTTTTAAATGTAGAAAAAATTCTGACCTATCTATAGTGTAAACTGCATATTTTGTTGCTCTAGAGTTTTCTTGTATGTCTTTTTATGCAGTGCTGGGGATCAGACAGACTTGTGCATTCTAGGCAAGTCTCTGCTTCTGAGCTCTATTTGTGGCTCCCTCTTGTATTTATTGACTTATGAATTTAGTTTCACTCTGTAAAAAACTAGACTGCTCAGTGGTCAGTGACAACGTCAGGAATGTATACTAGAAAGTACTGAGAAAATGAGACCATTACCAGTGAAAGGTAAAAGCAAAATAAATGAATTAATTGCCTTGCCTTGTTCCTTCTACCAAAGTAAACTGAAGAAGAGATAATTGAATTTAAGAAAGCAGTTTGAAAACATGATGTAATCCCTGCATAAAGAAAGAATTTCTAGTTGTGGTGTTAAGTCCAGGGTCCCTAAGAGAAAAATTTGTGAAGTTTGATCTTATAAAAATAAAGATACTTTCTAAATGGTAAGTGGTCACAAAGAAGTTTCAATTTCATAGAAAAATATGTAGGGAAATCTATGGAGGAGGATGAGAATCTATAAATGTCTCCTGTCAAGACACATAGGACAAATAAATAACCTAACAGAAAAAAAAGGCCCTAAATGGATAGTTTACAAGAGAAAAATAAAAATAATTAATCAACATGTAAGCAAATGCCCAACATCATCAATAAACTGTAAACGCTAATGACATTAGTAGCATATACTACTTTTTAGTAATTTCTACAAGAATTTCACACTGTATTGGGTAAAGGGCAAGTTAACTGATATTTAGTCTCACTCATTGTCATGGCTCAATTACCACGATGCTATGTCAAACAACCAAACTTTAAAATATGCATGGCCTTCCAGGCCTAGGAATTAATCTTGATTAAAAACTGTATCTCAAAACTATATTTTAGATGTTTATATGGAAAAATCTTGTATGCTCTCTAAGGAGCTCATCAATAAAAACTGTGATAAGTAAGATATAATATGAATAAACAATTAGGCAAATGATTTAAAAGTGAGATACATGTTTATGTTTAAGGCATCGAAAAGTCCCCCACATAGAGAAAAAAAAGTATAAAATTCTTGTGTGTTAATTATTTTTTAAATAAAATGTATATACAGTTCAGGAAAACATTTCAAATGTTTACTTTAAAAACATTAATGACAGCTTTTCCTGGGATGGACCTGCTTATGTCTGGAATGCACAACTTAGGACAGGGAATTATTTGTTGCAATAAAGATAATGGTATAGAATTACCTCTGGAATTGTGTAGATACAGTTGTTCTTACTGTTAAAATTACGTCTAACATTCTAGATCATGTGTGATCTTGCCTCATTCTCTTTATCTAAACTAGTTCCTCAGTGATCTGTAGCACCTTGCCTCCTACACAGGTGATTATATATTCCAACAGGCATTCCCAACTGTGGATATGTACTTATTCTGCCTTCCAACCAAGGAAACATCTTTCTTCATCACATATTGCACTCCAATTCTACACATATATCAAAGCAAATTCAAGTTCCTCTTTGCCATGAAGTTTTCTAGAGCAACTCTGTACAAATTTTGACTTTGAGATATTGCTGCCACTAAAAACTATAAGTAATTTATGATAAAATGCATATTTAATAACAATGAAATGAAGGTTTTTTTTCATCCCATGCTATTTTCTGAAACCATTTGAGGGGAACACACACATATAGTAATTATTAATAGTTAATGAAATTAAGCAAGAATTACTATAAGTCATAGAGTAAAAGCAATAGCAACAAGATATAGTGAGTCAGAATCAAAGCAAGGGAAGATAGTCAATTATGTGATCAAATAAATAAACTGGGGAGAAGAAACAAGTTACCAGCATGACAAATTGCAAAGTTTCTGTAGATACTCCTTCTCAAATAGGTGGCACATAGCTTCCCTCTCAAGTGTGGGCTGTACATAGTGATTTCCTTCCATGAAGGAAATCATGGAACAAGTGGACACAGGTTAACTTTACAGTAGACGATGGAGAACCTCAGCCAGGTGACGCCAGGTGACACGTGTCAACAGGTCAACATCACATTACATCATATGGAGAGCGTGCATTCTTGATATGGTGTGATGCAGATGTCACTTAGCCTCTGCTGTCCTCCTCTTCAAAACACACCACACCATTCTAACCATGAGAATGTCACTAAGCAAACTCACACAGAGGGACATCCTATAGAATGCCTGATCAGTAGTACTCAAAACTAAGTCACCTTGCCTGGTACAGGGGCACACACTTGTAATTCCACAGGCTCAGGAGGTTGAGGCAGGAGGTTCCAAGTTCAAAGTCAGCCTCAGCAATTTAGTAAATCCTTAAGCAACTTAGTGAGACCCTGTTTTAAAATAAATAAATAAAATGGACTGGGGGGTGTGTTACAGTAGTTAAGCACCCCTGGGGTCAATCCCCAGTGCCAACAAGAAAAGAAAAAAATCGAAGTCATCTAAAACAAAATTCTCTAAGAAACTGTCACAATATAGAGGAGATTAAGAAGGGATAATGGCTAATGTGATATTGAACCCTGGATGAGATTATAGAATAGAAAAAGGTCATTAGGAAAAAAAGTAAGATAATATGAATAAAGTATGAATTTTAATTAGTAATATATAAATGTGGTTCATTAGTTATGACAAATGTACCATAGTAATATAAGATAATAACAGTAGGATAAACTGGTTGAAACTTTGCATATCTTAGCATTTTTTGTGAATTTGAAAGTACTCTAAAATAAAAAGATTTCAATGTAGTTTTAAAAGTACAAAGTAAAATGAAATGGAAAATAATTTATAATTATTTTTCTGTTTTGCTTCAAAGGGAAGTCATTGAAAGAACTGCAGAAGCAAAAAAAATTAATTCTATAAAAGAAAATCTTTTAAAATAAGTTCATCAGCTTTAAGGGGTAATTCAACAGTGAAGGTAGTCAAATTGTAGTTGGGAGCATTTGCTAGGGATTTTTAGAATTAGATTAAAGGATCTGATAAGGTTTAAACTAGAGGATAATAAAGATAGCATCCATTGAGCAATATGATGTTTTTTTCCCCATAATTTAACCTTTACAATACCCCACTGAGGAGATAAGGAAATAAAATCTAAGAGTCTCAAGATTTGCCTGGGCTTACCTAGCAGAAGCAGACAGTAACCATTTCTGTGTCAATTAAAGTGCCTGCCCTTTCCACTTGGATATCCTCTGTGACAAGTGTCCAAGATGTGATTGAGAAGAAACATTGATTCTAGAAGAGTGAATTGCATGGAAAGTGGGAGCCTGACAAGCCAGAGAAGCTACCTGGAACTAGGGCAGAAATGAGGACAGTAAACTATGATGGACTCCACGTTAACTGTGGAACAGAAGAAAAATAAAAATTCACCTGAAGATACTCAATCCACTTTAAAAAGTTTTGTTATTTTTCTCCTGTTATTAAATAGGACCAGTTGGTAAGAGATACTGGCATTTAACCAAGTAAAAACACAAAAATGGTGGATTTCCATCCATTATCTTTATGAAGTTTAATGAATATAACAAGATACACTAGGTCAGGAAACAAACAGAACCAGGGCTCACGTTTGGGACATTCTGGACACTGATGAATCATATTTATCATTAGGGAGGAAGAGAAGATACTGTGGTTAGACATTTCTGCAGAAAATAATGTCCATAATAAGCTTCCTAAGATTTTACAGTGTATATGTGTAGTCACTTGAGAAAATTTCTCAGGGCTTATTTTCATACACACTTATCTTAATCCTCCCACCACCATGTCTTCCTGCAAAATAGTAAGCAAAAATGAAATAGTTGGCATCACCAGCATTACCGAGTTAAGGAGGGGAGCATATTATTTGTAAAGGGTCAGTTATACTGAGTGTCTTGAAGGCTGTTCTAGGTGACTGTTGGAGTACTGATCTCTCCAGTGTGGAATGAATCCTAGTTGAAGGTTAGCCAGAGTTTCTTGAAATGGTATTTCTTCAGGCAAGCTGCCTTCCTCTGCTCATGAGGAAGCTGTTTAATTCATAAAGCTTTGATGCTTAAACTGCCTCTGACCTCTGTGAGCACTTCAAAGGGGAAAATTAGCTGCCTGGAAAAATATAATGACCTAAATCCAGCAATTTGGAACACACATGTTATAGCCTGTTGAACTCATATTGACTATTTATACTGTTTTTCTTTTAGGAACCAATTGTCTTGAAGGTCTATAATTGGAGAAATGTATTAATTTGAAGAGTTTGGAAGTAGGGGTATCTATCCATTCCTTATTTGAATGTCAGTCCTATTATGGTCTTTGCTCATAAGCCCATGTGAGAAGCTGTTCTTAAAGGTTTTTTTCTTTGTATTTGGAATGTATTATTTGCATTTCTTTTGTTTTGTTTTGTTTTGTTTGGTCCTTCCTATACATGACAATAGAATCCATTTTGATAAAACTATACAAGTATGAAATATATTTTATTCTAATTAGTTATATTATTTGCATTTCTTAGAGTAAACTGATATTCGTGATAAAATACACAAAGCAGCAGCAATGAATTCTTTTCTTTTCTCTCCCAATTACTTTGTTTTTTAAGACCAGTTTTAGGCTCACAGAAAAAAAGAGCAGAAAGTAGACTTCCAATATAACCCTTGTGCCCACACATACACCTCACTATTGATTTCACCACCACAGATGTACATCTGTTACAACTCATGAACTTATGCTGACATATCACTGACTCCCAGAGCTAGTAGTACATATCTGGGCTTATGCTTGGTGTTGCACATTTTGGGATTAGATGAATTTATAACGTAGCCACTGTTGTATGGCATTATTAGTCGATCCTAAAATTTTTCTGTGCCTTGACTCTTTATTCTTCCTTCCTATCAATCCCTGGCATCCACTTAACATTTTACAATCTCCATAATTTTCCTTTTCCAGAATATCATATAGTTGGAATCATACAGTATGTAGGTTTTTCAAACTGGATTCTTTTTACTTACCAAGTAAGCTTTTAAGCTTCCTCCATGTGTTTTCAGGGTTAGATAATTCATTTCTTTCTAGTTTTGCTGAAGGTACCACAGATAATCCATTCACCCACTGAAGAACATATTGGTTGCTACCAAGTTTTGGCAATCATAAATAAAGTAAACATCCACGTGCCAACTTTTGTGTGGATGTGTTTCTATTGTATTTGGTGAAAACCAAAAAGCATGATTCTTGAATTATAAGATAATAATATACTCAGTTTTGTAAGAAATTTCCAGAATGTCTTCCAAGGTGATCATACCATTCTGCATTCCACAAGAAATGATGTGAGTTCCTCTTGTTCCACATGTTTACCAGCATTTGACAATGCAGTGTTTTGAATTTGGACCAGTCTAGTAGGTGAGTACTGGCATTTAATATCTGTTATAAATTTACAATTCCTTAATGACATAGAATTTGAACATTTTTCCATATACTTACTTGCCAGCTGTATATCTACTTTGGTGATATGTATGTTCATGTCTTTCCCATTTTAAATCTGGGTTGTTTTCTTGTTTTAAAATTTGGTGTAGTTTGAATAACAGTCCATATCAAATATGACTTTTGCCAATATGAGCTTCTGCTCTGTAACTTGTCTTCTCATTCTCTTGACATTACATCCTAAAAGCAAACTTTTGCAGTTTTGATGAAGTCTAGCATTATCGATTAGTTTTTATCATGGCTTTGAAGTTGTAGATAAAATGTCATTTTCATATACAAGGTCACCTAACATTTAGGTCTATGTTCTATTTCAAGGTAATTCTCGGAAAGTCTGAGTCCAATTTCTTCTTCTTCTTCTTTTTTTTTTTTTTTATTTTATTATTTGCGTGTTAAGTTGTTCCAGCAGCATTTGTTGAAAATCTATCTTCTCTTCATTATATTATCTTTGCTCCTTTGTCAAAGGACTATATTTATGTCTATTTATTCTGTGCTCTCTGTCCTATTCCATTGATCTATTTGACTATTGTTTCACCAATAACACCTTTCTTGATTACCAATGCTTTATTTTAAATCTTGAAGCCAGGCGGTGTCAATCATCCAACTTTTTCATCATTTTTGAGTTGGGTATTCTGGATCTTTGTTCCTTCTGTACACACTTTAGAATCAAGTGGTTGATACTCAGTAAATAACCTGCAGATATTTTAATTGGAATTAAGTTGAATCTATAGATGCAGTTGAGAAAAACACACATTTTGACAATATTGAGCCGACACTTATCCATGAACATACTCTCTCACCATTTACCTATGTGTTTCAGCTTGTGTCCTGATAGAGCTAATGGATGTCAGCAATACATTCAATCCACCTAACTCCTGAACATCAGAGCTTAGAAACTCAGTACACTGTGGACTACTGGATGTTTACCCTCCTGAGTTTGTAGGTGACTGGGAACTATGATGTACTGCCACTGACTGATATTGCAAGCAAATATCATATGGTATATCATTAGCCCAGGAAAAGATCAAAATTTAAAATTTTAAGTTTAGTTTATACTGAATGCATATTATTTATTCACCATGGTTAAGTTAAAAAAAGTTACAAAATTATATCAGAAACTTTAATTTGTTTTAAAAGTTTCACATTTTCCTTCATAAAAGATTTTGTGTATATATTTTAGATTTATAACTATTTATTTTTTATGGTGGTAATATAAATTATTTTTGTTTTAAATTCCTTTTTTTCTTTGCTGATGTATAGGAAAGCAATAGACTCTTGGATATGAATCTTGTATCCTAAAACTTTGCTATAATGGCTTATTAGGTCCAGGTGGATTTTGTTGTTGTTGTTGTTGTTGTTGTTGTTGGTTGATTGGTTTGGTTTGAATTGGTTTTGTTGTGTTTTATTGTGTGTGTGTGTGTGTGTGTGTGTGTGTGTGTGTGAGAGAGAGAGAGAGAGAGAGAATGTGTGTTTGGTGGGCAGATTTTTTGATAGATGATCACATAGACTGTAAACCAAGACTGTTTTCTTTTTTAATTTTTTTTGTATCTATCAATATGATTGTGTGATTTTTTTTGTCCTCTAGTCTGTTGATGTAATGGATTATAATCACTGATTTTCAAATGTTGAGCCAGTCTTGCATACTTGGAGTAAATCAGTGTGGTTTTATGTGTGTAATTATCTTTTCTTTGTATTATTGGATTTTCAATTTGCTTATATTTTTGAAGATTTCTATATCTATGTTCATGTAAGATAATAACCTGTCATTTTATTTCTTATATTGTCTTTGGCTGGTTTTTCTGTTAGGCCATTGCTGGCCTCGCAGGCTGAGTTAAGAAGTCTTTCTTCTTCTTCCATCATTTGGAAGACAGGGTAGAGAACTGATATAGTTTCCTCTTTAAAAGTTTGATAGATTTCATCAGTGAACCACCTAGGTTCAGTGCCTTCTGATATGGAAGTTTATTACTACATTAATCAGTTTATCTATTAGATATAGGAATCTTCAGCTTGTTTCTTCTTGTGTGACTTTTTACAGATTGTGTTTTTCAAAGAATTGGTCCATATTATCTAAATTTTCAAATTGGTGGGAACAGATTTGTTCACAGTATTCCTTTATTATTAATTTAATGCCTTTGACATCTACAGTGATGCCCCCTCTTCATTTATGATTTATGATAATAGCAATTTTTCTCTTTCTATCTCTCTATCTTTCTATTTCTCTTTCTCTCTGGCTAAAAGCTATTGATTTTATTAATGCTTTCAAAGAACCAGTTTTTGGTTTATTTGATTTTCTGTGTTGATTTTTCTTTATTTTTCAATTTCATTCCTTTCTGTTTTAATTTTTATTTCTCTTCTTCTGTTACTTTAAATTTAATTTGCTTTTATTTCTTTCTTAACTGACCAATAAAAACAAAACTTGAGCTGGACGCTGGACGAGGTGGTGCACACCTGTATTCCCAGTGGCTCAGGAGGCTGAGGCAGGAGGATCATGAGTTCGAAACCAGCCTCAGCAACTTAGCCAGGCCCTAAGCAACTCAGTGAGACCCTGTACCTAAATTTAAAAAAATAAAATACAAAAATATGAAACTTGTGCATATTAATAGGATGCCATGTAATGTTTTGATACATGTATGCATTGCATAATATTTAAGTCAGATTAGATATATCTACCTTCTTAAACATTTATCATTTCTTCATAGTAAAAATTTTCCAAATCCTTTCTTCTGTCTCGTTGAAGTATTCAGGACATTATTGTTCTCTATATTCACCATGTTGTGCAAAAGCAAAAGAGAACTTCTTGCTCTTATTTAACAGTAACTTCATGCATATCTATCAACCTATCCCCCTTCTCCCTCTCCTTTGCTCCCCAGCCTCTGGTAACCACCATTCCTCCCTTCCCTTCTGTGAGATCAATTATTTTATTTTATTCTTAAGCACGTTCTGCGTGTGTGTGTGTGTGTGTGTGTGTGTGTGTGTGTTTGTGTGTGTGTGTGTGTGTTACTGAGGACTGAACTGAGCCATATCCCTAATTTGTTTTTAAATTTTTTGTTTTGAGACAGGGTTGACCTTGAACTTGTGATCCTCATACCTCAGCTTCCTGAGTCGATTACAAAGGTATGAGTCAATATACTGGGCTCTAAGGTCGAACTATTTTAGACTCCACATTTGAGTGAGATCATGAGGCAATTGTCCGTCCATGCCTGATTTATTTTACTTAATATAATGATCTCAGTTTCACCCAGTTGTCACCAATGACAAGATTTCATTATTTTCTGTTGTGTTTTGTTTCATTATTTTCTGTTTCGCTTGTGTATGTGTGCTACATTCTCTTATCTATTCACCTGTTGATGGACATTTACATTGTTCCCTTTCTTGACTACTCTGATTAGTGCTACAATGAACACAGGACTGAATATGTCTCTTTGACATGCTGATTTAATTTCCTTTGGATATATATACACAGGAATGGGATTGCTAGCTTCATTTTTAATTTTTGAAGAAATTCCATACTGCTTTCCATAATGGCTGCACTGATTTGTAACAATGGTCCCCAAGGTTTCCCATTTCTTGACCCCTTTACGAGAACTTGTTAACTTTAGTCTTTTTGATAATAGCCATTCTTACTGAAGGAGGGAATATCTTATTGTGGTTTTGATTTGAATTTCCCTAATGATTAATGATGTTGAACATTTTCTCACATACCTGTTTGCCATCTTCTTCAGGGAACTGTTTACTTAGATACATTGCCCATTCTTAGATTGGGTTATTTGTTTTCTGGTTTTTAGGTTTAGTAGGAACTGACTTTATTTTATTTTATGGATATTAACTTCTTGCCAAGAATATAGTTTGCAAATATTTTTTTCTCATTCTGTAGGTTGCCTCTGAAATCAGCTGATTGTTTTCTTTGCTGTTTTTCCTTTTCTAGTTTCCTAAGATAGAAACATAGCATATTGATCTAATATCTTTCCTCTCTTCTAATATAAGCATTGAATGGTATAAATTTCTCCTTATGCATTTCCAGTGCATTCCACAAATGTCAATAAGTTGTATTTTTATTTCAGTTATTTCAAAATATCTTTAAGTTTTCAGTGTTTTTGACAAATAATTTCAAAATATTGAATGCATACAAGCTGTAGGACATTGTATACATGTATATTCATGGACATATATATATATATATATATATATATGATTACCAAAATCAAACTAACATATTCCATCACCTCATGCAGTTGTCTCTTTCTTAAATTTAAAATTTTTTTCTTTCTAGATATACATGACAGTAGAGTGTATTTTGATATATTGCACATACAGGGAGTATAACTTCCTTCCTTGTGGTTGTACATGATGTGGGGTTACAGTGATGGTATATTCCTACATGAACATAGGAATGTTATGTTCATTCTACTGTCTTTCCTATTCTCATCCCCATTCTTACCCTTCATTCCCTTTGTCTTATCCAATGAATTTCTGTTCTCCCCACCCTTTATTATGTTTAGCATACAGAATGAAGATGCCTCAGAACACTTGGAATGGAACCACCAGTTATCCCACTCCTTGGCATATACCCAAAGAACTTAAAATCAGCACCCTACAGTGACAAGGTTACATCAATGATTTATAGCAGCTCAGTTCACAATAGCTATAAACTATGGAACCAACCTAGATGTCCTTCAACAGATGAATGGACAAATAAAAGTGGTATACATGCTTAGTGGAATATTACTCAACCATAAAGAAGAATGAAATTTATGGCATTTGCCAGTAAATGGATGGATCTAGAGAATATCATGCTAAGTGAAATAAGCCAGTCCCAGAAACAAAGGGCATATGTTCTCTCTGATATGCAGTTACTTTTATAAGTGTGGAGATAATATTTAACATTTACTTTCCTAGAAAATTCAAGCATGAACTACATTACCTGTGGTCAGCATATTGTACATGTGTTCTAATGCATGACATGCCTGAAAACTTACACCTCATGATCATCTTCTTCTCATTTCCTTCAACCCTTGATCCCACATGGCTACTCTTCTACTCTTTCTTTGTATGAATGTGAATTTTATAGAAAGTACTTAGAAAATACTTTTCATACCACTAGATATGTCTTCTTTGTTCCATGTGTTATTTAGAAATGTGTTAATTTTAATATTTGGCTATTTTCTATCTTTCCAATTTCTAATGTTAATTCCATTATGGACTGAGAACAAACATTGTATGACTTGTTTAGTAGTGTTTTACATCCCAGAATGGTGTCTATCTTGGTGAATGTTCCCTGTTGGCTTGAGAAGCATGTATTTTGGATGAAACAACCCATAGATGTCAGTTGTACCCAGTTGATTGATATACTATTGATTTCAACTATGTCTTTATTAATTTTCTGCCTGCTAGATCTGTCCATATTGGATAAGGGGGTTTAAAATCTTCAACTTTAATAATGGATTTATCTATTTCTCTTTGTAGTTCTAACAGTTTTTGCTTTATGCACTTTGATTTTTCTAGTTTTAAGTGAATACATTTTAAGAATGGTTATGTCTTCTTAATATATTGACCCCTGATCACTATGTAATGCCCCACGTTACCCCTAATAATTTTCCTGGCTTTTAAGCTCTTTCTGAAATTAAAATTCCTGCTTCATAAAATTAGCATTAGCATGCCATTTTTCCTCCATCCCTTCCTTTTAAGCTATACATGTATTTATGTTTAACATCATTTGTAGAAAACATGTAATTAAGTTTTTTTAATCTAATTTGATAATCTGCCTATTAATTGGTATATTTAGACCACTGACATTTAATGTGACGATGACAGTTCAGGTTTTCTTAACCTGGCCCTAGCTCCCATGTACATTTTTTTTTCTTTTTGCTTATAAGATTCTTTCCTAATCTCTTGACCTTTGCCATCAATTCTACCTACTCTGTACATTTCTGAAACAGATCACATCACTCTCCTACTTTATATCTTGAATGTTTTGCACTGCCTGTGTTATATTACACTATGCTCCTATGAACAGCATAGAAGGTCTTTCACATTATGGCCCCAAATCTTTCATCCCACCCTTCCTTATGCACACAGCTGAAAATATAGAACCGCAAGCCTCCTCATGAAGAGGGATCCACATCCTCGTGGCTGCTTTATTATCCACATGGTAACGTGTCCTGGATGCACCCCCTCTTCCTCCAACTGCCCCATGCTATCTCCTCCTCCACATATATTCTTCCTGATGAATTTCTCCATCACTACAGGCTGACTTTGTCACTTTCTCGCTATACTAGGATGTATTATCCTAGAATAGCATTCTGTCACAGCTATTATTTCTTTGCCTGTATTTACTTATCATTTACTGCTTCTTCCTAGAGAGAACACCGGCTACAGAAACAATGTGAATTTCATTTTCATCTTCACTAATTGACATAGTGTCTGACCATGAACAAGTTATCAATAGGCGTACCTTTTTCTCTTTTTAAATTAAACTCTAGTTTTTATTTATTCTAATGAATTAAAATGGAAAAGGCTACAGCAGTTTCTTGAAGGGCAAGAAGAAGCTCATAATAACTTTTTAAAAGGCTCACACAAAGAAAAAAAGAATGAAGGAGAAAGTTTTACATTGTTGATAAGAAATCCTAGATTCTTGCTAATCTCCCAATAGGGTGAGGATTACTGATGGTTTGCAAGGTGACATCTAGAACATTAAAGGTCCACACTACATGGTAACCAAGAAAAAAAAAAAAATCTTTGAAAACTAGAGTCTCAGGTAAATCCTTGATTACTGGAAGATATGATTTTCAAGTTATCGTTTTAGGTAACAGATGCAGCTTATTAAAAATTTAATGCTGTAGCAAAGAACTCTGAAAATGAATTAAACACAAAACCCCCTTAGGGTATAATCTAGGGTTGGTATATGTTTAGCTCAGTCTGCTTTCTCTAACCACAGAATCTTTAATATTTCTAAAATGTTATATGTCAACCAGAATGCATCTTGTTCTTTTGCTAACCTCATGGTGGCTCTGGATGGTGGGAAGGACAAGTATAAGTCTCTTAGAGAGGAGGAAACTGAGTCACAAGACAGGAATGCTCAAGATCACAGACCAAGCTAATGACAGAGTAGGGAAAGACACTTGTCTTATGTTTCGATTTCCTTTAATGTTATTTCATCCAAAAGGAAAGTAAATATTTTATAAAATGATGAGTAATTTGAAAACCTTGCTTTTGGTCTGCATTGTCTATGACAGGAAAGAAGTTTAGTACATATAACACAGGTTTAAACCACAGAAATTATAAGACAGCATTTTGAATGACTCAGTTAAACTGAAAATTCAATTAAACTAAACTTCTGCTGATTGCATTTTTATAGTAATAACAAAATGCAAACATGAAAATAATAGAGCTCAAAATGCAAACATGAAAATAATCTCACATACTGGTGATGGACCTGAGGGAATTTAGCATAGAGAATGGCCATTTGGAGAAATTCAGGGCAACCATTGATTGTTAATATTAAGATAATAAATGAATCTGCATGAGGCCCATTCACTTCTGTCATCAGTGGCAACCTTCACCTTTGTGTATTGTTCATTTGGTTTTAAAATATATCATGCAAGGTAGGCCATTCTATAAAAGAATATCTAGAAGTCTTACAATAAGTTTCATATCCCTACCAATGCAATATAAATATTAAGGATATCCTTGTATGTCATGCAAATTTTACTTCTAAGTGGCTCAGCTAGAAAATTACATTTAGAGATCAAAATTTTTAATTTACTAAAAGCTAAGCTTGTTTCTTGAGGTACTAATCACAGATAAGCTTCTGTGTTTTAACTCATTCTCCCTGCCCACCATACCAACCAGAAGAGCACATCAAGTACTCTCATTCATTACAGGTTTTGGACTCGGAATAAATAATAAATCTAATTTTCTCCAGAAAATGTAGCTTGACTTTCAAGTCTTTCCAAAATAAGGCTCACATCCTCCACTTAGTTCAAACACAACCCCATTGACATTAATGGAAGCTCCTAGTGTAACAAGCACATTACATTCACTGGCTTGTTTAAAGGACTTAACAATTCTTCACATTCATCAAGAAAAAACCTCAAACTGGTCCCAAAAAAGAACATGGCACCAGTAAACCTAGCCTTTGTGGGGACTTTTAAGGAAATTTCAGAGGGTTGATACTTTGTTTCAATTTAATCTCAGTGCTTTGGTTTGGAGGTCAAGTCCTAAGTCAATTAAATTACTTTTGCAAAGTCACACTAACTGGGGGAATTTTTTCTCAAGATTCAAGATACTGTTGACCACAAGAGTATTTAAATAGAAAAATATGCTGTATTAACAATAAGAAATTGAGAATTGGAATGGGAGACAAGCGAGATATGCAGCAAAACAATCAGGCATTCAATAAGCAATTAAGAAATAAAATTACATGGACATTTAACATTCAAAGTTCATTCTACTTTACTTCTACACCAAATATAATTTCTATCTTGAAATATAATTTTGTTACAATAAAATATTTGACACATGTAAAATGTGCATATACATTCAAACATATGATATATTTGAAATAAAATTGAATGAAGTCCTAGAGGATATTTTATGACATCAGATTTTAAGCCTTTGGAAATATATTCCCAATAGGACAGGGGATATGGAATGCTTTTTGTTTAAACTGTAAAACTTCCAGGATTCCTTGATGAAATGACAGCTAAAGCTTTGAAGAGAGATCCAATTTCTTGGCAGGATCTTCAAACTGCTTGAAAGTCCCCCTTGCTGGTAGAAGTTGTGAGTGATCCTATGGCTGACTTTCTGGGGCTTTGGGATATATGTGCTGAGAGTTCCTCTTTCCACTGAAAACAATATCAAGATATGACATGTTTATAACTAGCCTAACTTCTGGAAATAGACCTGGAAGTTGTCAAAAAATCTGTCTGTGATCAATTTAAAGATGAGCTTGATTAAAATTTCCTTCTGCTTTAAATCATTAAAAAGAGAGAAGGGGAGAGGAGAGGAGAGGAGAGGAGGGGAGAGGGAGAGGGAGAGGGAGAGGGAGAGGGAGAGGAGGGAAGGGGAGGACAGGAGAGGAGACAATGCCTAGCCAGAAATTTACTATCAAATATGATTATTTTCCAGTTGTATCATTGC
Source organism: Sciurus vulgaris (assembly GCF_902686455.1). NCBI lineage: Eukaryota > Metazoa > Chordata > Mammalia > Rodentia > Sciuridae > Sciurus > Sciurus vulgaris. The sequence continues at coordinate 138,028,297 of NC_136462.1, read as the reverse complement.
TTTCCTGAAATATTAATCAATTAAGGATGAAGAAAATTACTTTCCTTGTTGAACAGTTCAACAGCTCCAAAATTTCACCCTCCCAGTTTAAATTTGTAATTATCATTTTATCCCAAGAACTTATATATAGTTCCAAAGTTGAATAATACTGCTTCCCCAGTGAGGATATTTTTCATTATCATCATCATCATTATTATCATTACTATTATTGTGCAACTGGTATGATGGATGAGGTACAGTAAAAGGTGCTTTTATACTTTCTACTCCAATGTAACTATTTAATGAATTGGACTAGTATACACAATTAGGATTCAACTTCCTTCTAATGATATCAAGAAGAAAATGTCCCATTTATCATAAGCCAATTATTCTCTATTTAATGAAAAAGGGGACCACACTGTTTCCTTTGTGTGAACTTGACCACAGTCTGGCTTGGATCCTACTCTGATTTTGTGCAACAGGAACTTGTTATCTTTTTTATTACTGATGCTGTAAGTCTCTTCTCCTCATCCTTGCCATACATTTCTAATTTTATTATTTATTGGTGATGACTTTTTGTGTGCACACCCACATACATGTATACGTGACACACATACATATTTTATGAAAAGTAAAATGTTTCAATAGCTAACATATTCATATGGGATAAAACTTATGAGGTAAAAAAGAGTATAAATAGAAAATAAATCTCTTCCTACCCTTATCCACTAGACCTCCAGATTCCCAAGTATCTAGATTCAGACACTGTTAGAAGTTTCTTTGGTAATTCTTGAGTGACTTTCAGTGCATTTGCAAGCATTGATAGGTATATGAGTACATCGGTGCGTTCCTTTTTTAATATGATCAAAATTAGAGTTTCCTGTTGTATGTGTGTTTGTGCATGCACGCCTATGTGTGTGTCATCATAGGCAGTTATTTTGGCGATAATTTTCTAGAGGTATTTAGAGGGGTTTCTTTAAGTTTTTCTAAAATCAGCCAAGCATTCTATTGTAAAATTCCATCATTTTAGACTGCTTTTACTTATTCTACTTAATGCTTTTTTCCTTAAATTTAATCTTTATTATATTAAGATAATAGTTTATAGAGTCTCCCCCACATTTCAAAAATCAGTACTTATATTTTTATTCTTAGAGTTAAACTTATGTGAGCATGAACTTACATACTGTTGAATACTCTGTTGATTGCCTACCCAATGGCCGTTCTCCTTGCTTATTTCCTTTGTCTCATGATAGAGGCAGAAAACCCTAACTCTTGCCCTCTCACCTCCTTCAGGAAAGGCTTAGCTGTGTTTACCAGTCCCCGTTGAAGAATGTTGTTGTGGTTTGGATGTGAGGTGTCCTCCAAAAGCTCACGTGTAAGAAAATGCAGGAAGGTTCAGAGGAGAAATGTTCGGGTTGTGAAAGTCTTAACCCAAGCAGTGAACTAATCCCTGAAAAAGAATTAATTGAGTGGTAAATGAAGGCAGCTAGGGTGTGGCTGGAGGAGGCGGTCACTGGGGACGTGGCATTGGGATATATATTTTGTATTTGGCGAGTGGAGTCTCTGCTACCTGATCCTGTGAGTTGCTTCCCAGGGCCACACTCTTTCACTATGTTGTTCAGTCTCCTCTGGACTCCTGAGGAAAGGAGTCAGCTGCCTGAGGACTGGGAGCTCCGAAACCGAGAGACCCCACATAAATTTTTCCTCCTCTGCAATTGTTATGGTCAGATTTCTGTTACTGCAGTAAAAAAAAAAAAAAAAGAGCTGACTACAACAAGTGTCTTCCAGGAGAATAGTGGGAAATATCTCCTTCTGGAGAGAAGGAAAGAATGTGTAAGGAAGAACTGCTGGGAGGCCGAGTCTTCCCACTGATGAAGCTGTGGGTGGCATGATGAGGTGAGGTGAGCCTGTGCAAAGGAAACAGTCACCTTTGAGCCACAGCCCCACGCCCAGTCCACTCATCTCAAAACTCTTGAATGTGTGAAAAGTAAACTTCGTATGTCTTTTAGTTTATGTTTTTTTACTAACAGTCAAAGGCACAAAGACTCTAGACTAACAGAAGCTCCAAGATGCTCCAGGCACTGTGGATTGTACTGCTCAAGTTAGATACCATATTTTTCAGTATCGATAGCCTAGTTCTTTACTTGCTACCTACATCTTTGCCAGAATTACTTTGGTTACTTAGGCTGAACTGTAACCATCAATGAACAACATCTATCTTTCCTGTATGTGATAAAATGTAGATAAGTTATTAGCAATATTATTAATGACTTTTTTCTTTTTTTTAATTAAAAATCATAAATTTACATAGGGCAATGTTGTTTGATTCATTCTGTTATTTTTTTCTCTTTCCCCCAACCCCTCGCCCCCTCTTTTCCCTCTATACAGTTCTTCCTTCCTCCATTCTTACCACCCTCCTTACCCCTAACCCTACACCTAACCCTAACACTAACGCTAACCCCTCCTAACCCCCATTATATGTCCTCATCCACTTATCAGCAAGATCATTCGTCCTTTAGTTTTTTGAGATTGGCTTATCTCACTTAGCATGATATCCTCCAATTTCATCCATTTACCAGCAAATGCCATAATTTTATCATTCTTCATGGAGGAGTAATATTCCATTGTGTATATATGCCACAGTTTCTTTATTCATTCATCAATTGAAGGACATCTAGGTTGGTTCCACAGTCTGGCTACTGTGAATTGAGCAGCTATGAACATTGATGTGGCTGTATCTCTGTAGTATGCTGATTTTAAGTCCTTTGGGTATAGGCCAAGGAGTGGGATAGCTGGGTCAAATGGTGAGTCCATTCCAAATTTTCTGAGGAATCTCCATACTGCTTTCCAGAGTGGCTGCACTAATTTGCAACCCCACCAGCAATGTATGAGTGTACCTTTTTCCCCACATCCTCACCAACACCTATTGTTGCTTGTGTTCTTGATAATCGCCATTCTAATTGATGTGAGATGAAATCTTAGTGTAGTTTTGATTTGCATTTCTCTTATTACTAGAGATGTTGAACATTTTTTCATATATCTGTTGATTGCTTGTACATCTTCTTCTGTGAAGTGTCTGTTCATTTCCTTAGCCCATTTGTTGATTGGGTTATTTGTATTCTTGGTGTAGAGTTTTTTGAGTTCTTTATAGAGTCTCTGGAAATTAGTGCTCTATGGGAAGTATGAGTGGCAAAGATATTCTCCCACTCTGTAGGCTCTCTCTTCACATTACTGATAGTTTCCTTTACTGAGAGAAAGCTTTTTAGTTTGAATCTATCCCAGTTGTTGATTCTTGCTTTATTAATGACTTTTTCACAACAGACTTTAAAAGGCATATGTTTGGATAGGCATAACGTGACTACATAAAATATCATTTTATATATTGTCATTTCTCAACAAGAATGCTGATTTTATTTATGTAATTAAAGTGTCTAACAACAATGACCTTTGTGGCATATATTTTTTTAAATTGTGTCTTGTGATTACATTGATAAGGATAATGTATGCTGCATTTATGGGTTTACATTTCATATTTTGGTGACAACACACTTTTTAGAGGTCAATAACATTGCTTGGTCTCTGTAAAGAAATAATAAAATATATTTTATGTAAGACTTTTATTTAGCAAGAAATGGAATGAAGGTAGGAATAAAGCTGATTTCAGTAAAATGTTTCTGAGTTGTGTCTCCTGAGTCCTCAGAGACTCTGGAAAATATACTGAATGTTGGTTTGGACTAGAAGTTCTAGCTAAATGTTCTCAAGCATAACATAAAGCAAGAAGAGCCAACCTGGCAAACTCTGGTCATGTCTTTTTAGAAAAATAAAATAATTCAAGTCTGAGCAACAAGTATTGGCACGAAGCATAAGAGGCAGGGGCTTCTGAATTCCTCCGGTGTTATCCAGAAAGGGTCAGGAGGGACCTTCCTCAAACAAGACTGGAAGGAGTTCAGATCAGAAAAAAAATATACAGATCCTCGATGTTTACTATGAAGAATATTAGCTGCAGGTGAGTAGATGGCAAATGAACGTGCCAGACTGAAATGAAAATAAAGAATCTGAGAAGAAAGAAATCTGATTTCAGAAATTGACTTTAAAAATAAATTCTTCATTGGTAATTCTTCAGACCCTGACTCTAAACTATTGTTCAAAATAGTGTACTTTTAAAAAATAAACACAAAATTTTTAAAAATTGTACCAAATCATATAATAAATATCAAAATGAATAGATACAGAAGGAACCAGGTAGTACCCTCTTCATCTTAAGAAGAGGTCAGAGGAAAATGCAAACAAGAATTTTTGGATGGAAGTGCCATTGAAAAATTCTGAAGAAAAGGATCAGAAGTGACTAAGGGAGTCGCTTGTTATTTATTTAGTAGTCCTAAAGCTATAAAGTCCATTGAGAAAAAAAGACACTCAAACATTCCATTGCAGTTAATTATATGGCAGCACTATGAAAATAGCTATTACATTTAGAGTCATAAATATTTTTATTGCCACAATTAGTGAAAAAGAATTGTTCATATTCCCTGACATACTTCAGAGTTAATCTCCAGAATCCTGTTGGGTAATGCATTTACAACAGCATAATCTCATCTCCACTATGTAAATTGAGTTGGATCTTCTTTTCTTCTTTCATTTGTAGCACATTTTGCTCGTGATAGCTGTGTGAACATTTGGGTGAAGGATAATTTGGTTGCCCTGTAACACTTGAATTCCTGGTATTGCACAATCAGGGAATCGGTGTCACATGAAGGCAATTCTTATAATATAATCAAAGTTCTCATGCTGTACTTTCCTTGAGATGAAACAAACTAATGAAATGTATTGACCCTCCTCACGCACTTCTGAAGCAAAATGACTAAGAGGTATTGAGACAACATGAAATACATTGACATTGATTGTGAAGCCGGCCTTTCCCAGTCACATCGGTGGCTGATTAAAGTGTCACATTGACAATATAGCCCCTTTTGAACAGGAAATTAATACCAGCTTGATGGCAAAGAGAATCTTCTTCCACTAGCAAACTCACTTCATCTTTAATCCCTCTTAGAAAAAAAAAAAAAAAAACATGTCTTATTTTCACTAGTACAGCCATGAGTTGTCTTGTTATGAAAAAATAATAAGTGTCAACATAGTAATTATTTCAAAATGCAGGATGCCTGTGCTGTTTCATCTTTATTTTGATTATAAATAACACTTAAAAATACAAACACAAAGAAGTAAGAATTTTTTTAACTTTTTTTTTAAGTGGGAATTTAAACACTAAAAGATTAAAACATAAGTGGTATTAGAAAAATATTTAGTTTGATTCATTTCCTATATATGGGAAAGAAAAGAAAAGCATGATTAAGTTTTAAGTTCTTGTTGTTTGATATTATGCCCATTTAATTCCATTGACAGTAAATGTCCCTTTATAGAAGAGACTGCTTCCCTTCTAGGATTCAAAAAGAAGATCAAAGTGAAAGGACCACAGTGTGGCCACACCTGATTTGCTACTTTCATTCTGCTCTTTGGGGGAAGGAAATTACTGCTCTACATTTCAGTTTTCAATTGCTTCTTTTTTTTTTTTTTTTTTTTTTTTTTGGTAGTGGGTAGTGGGAATTGAACTCAGGGGCACTCGATCACTGAGCCATATCTGTAATCCTATTTGATTTAGAGTCGGTCTCATTGAATTGCTTAGCACCTTGATTTTGCTGAGGCTAGTTTGAACTCATGATCCTCCTGCTTCAGCCTCCCTAGCTGCTGGGTTTACAGGCAGGCACCACTGCACCTGACTTGCTTCTTTAATTTCCATCCCAAACTTGCAAAATGATTCATACCATAGATAGTACAATATTGGCATTCCTTACCTTAACATTGCCTGCTGTGTGAGAGAAATTTAACTAGTTTTCTTCCAAAGTGATGGGAAGGAATGGAATAGAGGAGGAAGATGGAGGAGGGGAAGATAAATCAGCAGGGATGTCTTTCTTGAAATTCAATCCTGGTGAGATTAAGGGATTGGCACGCAGACCTGAGTTCCTCTCTCTGGGAGAAGAAGCCCTGTACAGCATGTCCTTCCTTTATTTACCATTCCCCACTAAAACAACTTTTCCTGCCATTGGAGCCCCAACTCTACCCTCCTACAATGTTGGATGGCAATTCCATCTCTGACGTTCTCCTCTTTTGCCCTTCTCTTCAGGAATGCCCGTGGTTATGCTTTGGTAGGTTTAGGTACTTTGTGTTCTAATGCAAAGAGCAAGTGTTTAGGAATCAAGATTCTGGTACTCACCCCAATCTGCCCTGCTCAGTGGCTCTCTATCTTGAGCAGCTTTTGCTTGGACCTTCCTGCTTCTCCTGCCATTGCTTTAAAAGCTCTCTGATAACAATGACTGCTGTACATCTAAATGCACAGAGAGCTATTTCCTTTACCTGCTAACGTGTAAGCCTACACAAAAGGAAATAAAATCTCTTACTCTAGTTACATCTCTAACATTTCTGCCTCCCAAGTTTACATTCCAGCAACAGAACAGTTCAAGTATGAGTTGAGTGATAGACGGTCTTTATAAAAATAATATTGCTGTTGTGAAGGGTAACATTCAAATGCTCTAGTAATTACTATTAGCTCTGACGTTTCAAACACAATATTACCGAGTTGTAGGAGTGTTATCTATGTTCTTGATACTAGCCCCTTTTCAAATATGGGATTTTCAAATATTTTCTCTCATTCTGTGTGTACCATTTCACATTAATATTACATTTTTGCTAGGGAAAATTTAATTTTTTTTACAAAGCCCAATTAGTCTATTTTTTCTTGGGATGCTTGTCTCTTTAGTGTCATATTCAATAAATCATTACAAATCTAATAACTTTCTCTGGGTTTTCTTGTAACCGTTTTATAATTGAGCTCTTACATGTAGGCCTTTGATGCATTTTGTGGGCAGAGAACTTATTTAGACAGTCCTTCAAAAATACACAAATGGCTAATAAGGACACAAGAAGATGTTCATCATCACTAATTATTGAGAAATGCAAATCAAAACCATGATAAGATAACATTTCACACCCATTAAAATGTCTATCATAAAAAGGCACAAAAAATAACCAGTGTTGGTGAGGAAGTGGAGAAATGAAAAGCCATATACATTGCTGGTAGAAATGTAAGATGTATAGATGATATGGAAAGCAGTATGCTGGCTTCTCAAAAGGGAAAAAAATAGAATTACCATGTGATCCAGCAATTCCACTTCCATGTATATAAACTGAATGATTGAAATACAAATGCTTCACTAAGAGGTATTTTTACACCCATGTTCATGGCAGCATTATTCACAGAAGCAACCCAAGTGTCCATCAGAGGATGAATGGATAAACAAAATTTGATATCCAGATACAGAGTAACACTATTCAGTATTAGGAAAAGAAGAAGTTCAGATGTGGATGAAACTTGTAGACATTATCCTAAGTCAAATAAGAAAAGGACAAGTCAGTCAGAAAACAACAAGTCCTGCATGATTCCATCCCAACAAAATATTAGACTCATCAGTGTCACAGTGGAAGGCAGTGACTAGGGGGAAGAGCAAAGCAGAATGACAAGTTATTGTTCAATAGGTTCGGAGATTCAGTTTTGGAAGATGAAAGAAGTTCTATGAATAGATTATAGTAAGGGTGCACAACAAGGTGAATATATGTAATTATGTAATGTAAAACTGTACACTACAAATTGGTAAATGGTAATTTGTATGTAACATTTATTTTTATCACAATTATAATTTTTAATGAATCACAATTTTAGTTTTGCTGGAGATACTGGTGATTGAACTCAGGGGCACTCAGCTACTGAGCCACATCCCCAGCCCTCTTTTGTACTTTATTAGAGACAGGGTCTCACTGAGTTGCTTACTGCCTTTTGTTGACTGGCTTTGAACTCGCAATCCTCCTGCCTCAGTCTCCTGTGCCGCTAGTATTATAGGCATGTACCACCTCACCAGGCAAGTTTTGGTAAATTTTATAACAAGGAAAATCTGTTAATTGGTGATTTAGTCAGGCTTCTCTAGAGGAACAGAATCAACAGGAAGTATGATTATAAAAATGGGATTTATTACATTGGCTTACATGTCCAGGAGTTGGATAGTCCACAATAACCATCTGGAGTCTAGAGAACTGGAAGAACCAGTAGCTGTGCACTCCAAGAGGCAGAAGCCCCAGAATAATAAGGATTAACATTACCACCCTAGTCTGAGACCAAGGCTTCTGGAAACTACCTGGATAATTACTGGCAGAGTCCACTTTGGAAGACTGAAGAAGTGAGAGTCAATTATCCTCAAGCGATGAAAGCAGCAATTAAGAACCTGTTCAAGAGGAGCCAAGTTTGCATCTGCATCTGCTTCCTTGTTCTTCCAACTTTTATTCCATACTATTGGATGGTGCTGCCCATGCTTAGGGAGGGGCTCCACTTGAGTTCACTATCCCACATTCCAGTCATTGCTAGACACGCCCTCATTGACACACCCAGAAGCCTCTTAATCATTGGCATCTCTTAATCCTATCAAGTTGACAATTCAAATTAACCATTACAACTGGTTAATTAATCAACCAAGTAATTTATTCTACACATAATAAGTGTTTACATAATGAGGTAGACTAAATTCAAACAATTTAATGAAAAAAATAAAATGACTGTACTCTGCAATCCTAGGTCTGAAAACTCATATAAAAACGATTGCCAATGTAAAAGTTGAAGGTTAGAGTTTATATACTCCAGGGGTGGCAGTGTATACAATGATCTATTGAGATGCTAGAATATGATAGGGACCTTAATTACCTCAATTTACTTAAATATAACTGTCTTACTGAGAAGTAAGTTTTATAAAATTTATTCATTTAAGTTGTATAATTCAATATTTTTCGTGTGTTCAGAGTTGTGCAACTACCATCACAATCAATTTTAGATCATTTTTACCCCACAAAAAATCTCCTATTCATTTGCAGTGACACTGTTTTGTCCAGTCTCCATACCCAACCCTTCCACAAATATAAATAATCTCTAAATTACTTCCTATCTACTTTCTTTTATTATAGATTTGTTTATCCTTAGCATAGAATCATAGACTATGTAGTCTTCTGAAACTGTCCTTTATTCATAGTTTCAAGGTGATTGACACTGTAGTATGTATCACTATTTAATTCCATTTACTACTGAATTATATTCCATTGTATGGATATACCATATTTGTTTATCCACGTAACAATTGGTGGGCATTTGAGTACCTACAATGCTACTATAAACACTCATGTATAAGCTTGTATATGTGTGTGTGTGTGTGTGTGTGTGTGTGTGTGTGTGTGGACATCTGTTTCTATTCTCTTGTGTTTAGGAGTAGTAACCATTTAATCTTGGGGAATCACCAGATTCTTTTCCAATGTGGCCTCATCAGTTTACATTTCCATCACCAATATATGAGGGTTCCAACTTTTCCATATCCTCAATAATGCATGTAATTATCTGTCTTTTGAGTCTAGCCATTCTCATGGATATAAAATGTCATCCTATTGTGATTTAACTTTCATTTCCCTGATGACTGCCTTCGACATTTATATTTTTGTAGATGTTTTTAATTAAACAAAATATGTTGGAATAGCAATGCATATGCATTTTTGATATATACACATTTGCGTAATAGGAATGCATGATCAAAATTCTTAATTGATGAGTATGTGATCAGAAATTTGGAGAATGAGAAAATAAGCAATAAGTGTTTGATGATAAGTTAATCAAGACTGTTAAAAATAGCAATAAAGCACATCCAAGAGATCGATATGTACCTGTCGGGCCTGTAAAGGAAGGCGATATGACACCATGGTGTAAGAGAAGAATACTTTAAAACATCAACAGAAGTGTGAGAAAAGTTGTCACCCTTGATGAATTTCATATTTTCTGAAATTACTTGGACATGCAGAATGCTCTAGGGGAAAAATGATTCTGCAAAGGAAGGTAAAGGCCAATGTGTGAAAATTCCTTCATATTCTACTCATCTCACATGTGAATTTGAAGCTGGGAATGACACTATTTGATTTTTTTAAATTAATTATCCACACATTTGTTTCACAAATAATGAATAGTGGCTAATCCAAAGACTGAGTTATCAATTCAGATGAGAAACAACTAGGACTCAAGCTTTGGTAGTGATTTATAATATTTCAGATTGAAGTTCTTATCTATGAAATATTTTCATCTTTACCTTTTGCTCACTTCAAAGTTCTTCCTTATTTTAAATATATTAGTAATATTAGGTTTTACTATTAATTCATATCATGCCTTATACATATGTGAATGTTCATTGTGTGTGTATACACACATACAAATGGATGTTTATGAATTTGCAGTAGGTTATACCTGATAAGTCTATTGTAAATTGAACGTATTGTTTTAAAAAATGCATGTAACACACCTAAGCTATCAAACTTCATAGCTCAGCAACTCAACACACTGTACAGTACCTGATGTCCCGCATGACATTGTGGCTGACTGGGAGCTATGGCTCAGCTTGTGGCCAATGCCCATCCTGGCTATAGTCTGTATACTGCTGGCCCAGCAAAAGATCAAAATTCCAAATACAAAATATATTTCTACTAAACGTATGCTGTTTTCCCATCATAATTAAGGCAAAAAATCATAAACTTAGGCTCTGTAAATTGAGGATCATCTCTAGATATCTTTCTGAAAAGGACACTGTGAGTGGAAGATAGAAATGTTCCACAATACTTTTTTCTATTGATAAGGTATTCTTATCCTGAAGTGTGGACCCTGAGGTGTCAGTGAGCAACACTAGGAAGCATATGCTCTCCCTGTCATTGTGTAAATGTGTGTCTGGGTGTGTGCACGTGGGTATTTCCCCCTAACATTCTCCTAGCTCCTGGAGGGTCCTTCACCACTGGTAAGAGTGGGATCTTCAGCACCCCTCATGGGAACAAAGAAGTGTCCAAAGTTAAGCTGGATGGAAAAATAGAGAGCCCTGCTCTGTAATATCAAATGAGGTTATGACGTTCTCATCCTAGGAAATTTTAAGAGAAGAGCAGCTACCTCCATGGATGTACTAGTTTACAAAATTTGCCAATTAGCAAATCATTGAATTGAAACTCACAGGGTTTTCAGTCTGCTCTTGTCATTTCTTTGTTGACTTTGTATAAAGTAATTAAATCTGATGGGCCTAAATAGACTTACGTTATTATCCATTTTGTAAAACGGACAAACATCTGAAGAATTGCCCGAGAAGTTAGGAAGCAGGGGAAGGGTGCTGGTCTCTTGTAAAAAAAAAATCCTGGTTACAAAGCAAGGACTTCTCATTATTGTATATAAAAGAATGTAGTGGTTTTAAAAGATGCAGTAAAAATATGACAAGTTTCAGAAATGCCACAGATGTTGCTGATTTTTCTTTCCTGATAATGAGAGTAAAATAGAGAAAACATTTTTGGTTTGTTCTGATAGCTAAATATTCCCCAGGATCATAACTAAAAGGTTAAATTTCTACCTAGCATTATCCTTTTGGGGAATGGGTAGCAAGAGGAGGGGTAGACCCACAGTTTCTTAAAGGAGAGTTTTCAATGGGTATTTTGTTGTTGTTGTTTGTTTAAGACATTTTCATTACATTTCACTATAGCACAAGAAAATTCAGTGGTCAAGGGCAATAATTTGGAAATATTCACTTTAGCATTAATGCCAAACTATGGATCTGGTATCACAATCACAGCTCCAGGTGACTGAACTTTGCAAGTGGCTTCTTACTACTTATAGCATTTCCAAGAACATGACTATTTCATCCAAATGTGCTGTTACCATGCCCAAGTTTCAGGCAAGGGGCCTGCTAATATTACCCACTGGCTCTTGTGAACAATGCTCAAATCAACGGATCTTTTGTAGTTCTCTTTAATGGAGTCTGGATGATGAATTTACATCTATATATCAGAAACATTGTCTTCTGCCCTACATTACTAATGTCAGAAAATTGCCTCTATATAATTCATCAAAGTATGTCTATAGACTCACTCCTTTATTATCTTTTCTCTTGCAAACTGTATAATTCCCCTTCATTCCACGTCAGGGGAGACCTTTAATCTTGTCTGGCTGCATTCTGTAGAGCTTTCTACATTAAAGGACCTGAGTAGGTGCCATGCAGAAAACAAGAATGGGAGCAAGCAGAGATGGGGTAGTCCTATACTAGTGCCTTGAAAAATGGTCAGATAGAAAATGATTTCTAAGAGATCATAGCGTTTTTTAAAAAGTGGCTTTAAATATTTATTGGACAAAGATTAAGATATCTTTCATATTTACTTATCTCTATTTTTTTCCTTTGGAATTCTTATCCTATAATATTGTTTTAACCTTAAAGAACATTTACTCCAGGACACATCCCCAATATTCATGTTTTGATTTGCTGTCCTGTATAATAAGTGAAACTAATAAGATTGAAAGTCTGATAATGTAGTTAGAACATTTCCATTCTGGTGCTATACTGGAAGCCTGGGTAAAGAGGACAATATTGTGTAATTCACAATCCTAAGCCTTTCATGTCTCAATACCTTTTCTAGTCTTCTCTTAGGTTTCTCCAGCAATGGTGGTATCAAATCAATCTGAAGTAGATTCTTTCCTTCATCACAGACTCTCCCTTGGTGAATGTATCAGGAACAATGATTTAAGAGTGAAGAATACATGGAAAAAGCAAAGAAAACTTTTTTGGGTTTTCTTTTAAATATGGGTTTAAAAATGAATTCAACATCCCTAGGAATATGCTAAAGTATGGGTTAAATACATCAGGGGAAGTTTTACTCCTCAGTCTGGTATATGACTCAATAAGCAACAGAGAGATCATGGTGTTATTTTTGTCCTCGAACTATGAGGGTTAGACTCAAGGGGAATAGAGACTTTCTGACAACCTTACAGAAAATTACTGCTAGCAATGACAAGTAATTTTAAAAAATAGTCCAAAGTTATTAAGTAAAAGGACAGGAACAATTATAGAGATTCACTCTTATTCATCTATGTTTCCCCAACATTCGGCAAGGTACTTGACATATAGTAGCTATTCAATTAATGGTGTCAGAATGGAGAGGCCCATACTGGTTAGTGGGTTACTTTGAATTTCAATTTCCTTATCTATAAATTAAGTCTAACATAGACCTGGAGTCAAAAAGTAGAGCATATGAATCCTGTCTACACTCTAAAATTCAGGCATAATGGGGAGGAGATGTCCTAGGATTTTCTTTCATGTTTCAGACTGAGTTGGAGTTAATCTAGAGAGATTTCTTTAGTGATTTTCATTTACTATTAGGACAGTTCTCTAAACTCCAAAGACATAGATTATTTTATTTTTCTTTGCTCATTTTTATTGGAATAATTTCTTAATTTACAAAAGAAGTTCTATATATATTTGATATACAGCATGGTGTTATATGTATACATTGTGGGATGGCTAAATCAAGCTAATTAACATATGCATTATCTTACATACTTTTTTTTTGTGGAGAGACTACTAAAATCTCTCTTAGCAATTTTCAAGGATACAATAGACCTCCATTCACTGTGATGCACAATAGGTCTCTTAACTTATCCCTCCTCACTGAAATTTTACATTCTGTGACCAACTTCTCACCAGTCTCTTCACCTCGACCTCAGCCTCTGGTTGCCACCATTCATTCAAATTTCTTAAGAGATTTCTGCACAGATTTGGCAGTGGCAATGAAATATAAACTAATACATGTGGGAGGTCAAGGCAGGGCTCCAGTGGACACTACTGGACCATGCATCAACCCTTATCTGCTCATTGGTATGGGGCAATAATCAGGCTTCTTCAGCCCCCACCTGAGACAGGAACTTTCTATGGGAAAAAGAAGTGATGCATCTTGCATCATCAGTTTCAGATGCATTGACCAACAGATGTAAGATCCAGATTGCCTTCCTGGGTTCTGCTTTGTATTCACAGGGTCTAGATTTTTCTTCCTTTGCATCATTTACTCCCCAAACTTCCAAACTTCTCCTCTGAAGGTTTTCACTGACTTTGAGATCATCACAGGATGCAGAGGAAAAAGTCTTCTTGGTTCTGAATTAGTGACTTTCTTCTCTACTCCAAATAACTTCTTCCAGAAATGTCTTTCTACAATTTATTCCACAGGTATATACAAATCCCTGTGATAAATCTCACTCACTCCCTGTTGTGGTTTAAATGTGGTGTCCCCCAAAATCTCACATGTGAGACAATGCAAGAAGGTTTGGGGGAGAAATGAATGGGTTATAGCCTTAACCTAATCAGTGAATTAATCCTTGGTGAGTTTAACTGAGTGGTAACTGAAGGCAGATGTGGCTGGAGGAAGTGGTTCACTGGGGGCGTGGCTGTGGGGAATATATTTTGTATCTGGAGAGTGGAGTCTCTCTCGGATTCCTGTTACCATGTGAGCTGTTTCCCTCTGCCATAATGTTCAGCCCCACTTTGAGCACCGAGGACTTAGTGTCCTGAGGAATGGAGCTGGCTGCCTATGGACTAAGACCTCTGAAACTGTGAGCCCTCAAATAAACATTTCCTCCTCTACAATTGTTTTGGTTGGGTCCTTTTAATCATATCAGTGAAAAAGCTGAATAAAAACACTCCCTGTAGGATTCACTATGGTTTAACTCTCTTGGTATACCCCAAATGGCAAAAAAAAAAAAAAAAAAAAAAAAAAAGGTTATCAAAAGAAATTGCAGTATAGGTTCCCTGTACTGTTCCTGGCATGTCTGAAATTGGTCCTCTGATTTGGTTAAATATAGAGAATTTGTAACCCTATTTCTGGCTGTGAAAGAAATATATTTTCTTCCATAGAATAGGGAATTTCCTAAATGATCATGTATGTAAACCTAAAATTAAGTGACCGAAAAAAACAAGAACTGGCAGGATCAGGTAGCTGCTGAAATTGTACATTTCACTGTAAATAAGAATGATGTGGGTTTGGTTGACTGTTTCTAAGTAGAGAAGAGAATTGGCAAGCCACAGAGTCCAATTTTATGGAGAGCTGAATTACATTTCCAGAGGACTTCACAGCCTCAAGTCTGATGTCAGCATCAGGGCACAGCTGAAGGAGAAGGACTGAGACCCTATGAGACAGACAGATCCCAATCTATCTGGGATTCTTGAATCAATCAAATCTTTCAACCTTTCTTTTCCTGTACAAACAAATATTTATTCTCCTGTTGCTTGAGTAAACATATAATGAAGGGGACAAATAGACACCCAAGTCTTAACTCAATTGCTTCTCATTGTTTCTAGAACTTTAAACAGACAAATTCTGTCAGACTCTCAGGAAGCAAATGAACTGTTTAATTTTCTAATTTAAATTGATAGAACCTAAAGTACATGTATGCAAATAAATTATAAGGATACGGAATAAGAATGAAAGGAAAGTAATGTCAGATTGAGTCACATTTGTAGACACGGTTACACTGAGCAGAATGACCAAGAGTAGGTTTATGTTTGCTTGCTTCTTTGGTTGAAATATGAAATCTAGGTAGCACTGAACAAAGCTGTAACACCAGTATAGGTTTAATATGTGAGGTCAGTTTGCACATTCCATAACTATGCAATCTAGAAGAGACATGAGAACATCACTTTCACTGAAGCTTTGAGAAATACATTTGTGAGCAGAGTGGCAACATCCTTAAGAGCACAGGGTTGGCTATTCCTTGCAGGCCAATAACAAGAGTGGCTAATGCTGCATCAAGCTAGGTTTCCTGCATTCAATGAAGATGATGGAAACTCAAGGTTTCAGGGGTCAAGTGGAAGCACTTAATCATCAGAGACAAGATGTATGTGGTAACCATAAGGGACAGCAGACTCATAGTAGTAATCAAAAGGATTTGACCCACAGAGATCTTTGGCATTGGCTAATTGATCAAGGCATTCTTACAAATTAAATAGATGTGCATCCTACTAACTTCTTACTTGAAGTGTGTAAGTGGAAAATCTCTTCTGGTGAAAAGAAAGATGAATGAATCACCACAATAGGCAAGACCACTCACCAAGTTTTCCAGACTTGAATCAGTTCATAGATCCAGATTAAATTTGTATGAAGGTGAGGGAAAAGGGAACCAAGTACCTTTAGTAAGGACTTTATTATATTAACAAAAATTATAACACAATTTCTTTCTCTTAACCTTCTCCAAAGAGAACCCAAACTACTTACCAGGATGTCATGCACCAGAAAAAAAAAGTAAGAAGGAAAGGAAAGAACAGAACAGAACAGAACAGAACAGGAAAAAAAGACCAGGTTTTTCATAGATTGCAGGTTACCGCTCTGAAATAAGACCAATTATTGAGACCCAAAGACACTGTGTTCTACCAGTCCATATGAGAGCTTACTGATGTAAGGTGATCAACAAAGTTTTGGCTTTTGCCCATCTCATAGTGGGTGCAGTATTACCAGGAATCTGCCCCGTGATTATTCCATCAGCTTCAGCATGCAAAGTGGGAATAGGTGTACTTAGTAACTGGAAAAAAATTCTATACTGGGACCCTGATCTTTAGTATGAAGGTTGCTATGATAGGAATGCTCAAATGGAATGCAGTGAAGGAGTCTTTGCCTACTAAAATAGTAAACAGAAATAAAAATCACATTTCGGGAGTGATTGCAGAGATTACTGACATGAACCAAGACCTGAAATATGTAAGGTGCTGATTCTCACCCACTTCCTTTAACTCAGCTTCACAATGCTTCTGTTAAAACCACCATCTGTAATTTACAAAATAACATATACAATAGGGAGTACATCCCAAAGCATTGCTTCTGGTCAAGGAGTATCTGTTTTTGGAGGGAGAAGTTACCAGGGATTGAACTCAGGGGCACTGGGCCACTGAATCACATCCCCAACCCCATTTTGTATTTTTTAATTTAGAGATAGGGTCTCACTCAGTTGCTTAGCTCCTTGCTTTTGCTGAGGCAGGCTTTAAACTCTCCATCCTTCTGCCTCAGCCTCCCAAGTCACTGGAATTATAGGCATGCAACATCACTGCACCCAGACCAAGGAGCATCTCTTGCAGAAAGAAAAAAAAAGTAGAAAAAAAAATTAAAAGAAGTTAGACTCATAGGTTTGGGAATCCAGGCAAGGAATGCTTTTCACCCTGAGTGTTGATGCACACTAGTGGAATGTTTGCTTCTTGCTTTATCAATTTAAAAGTCTTAGTTTCCCAGGGGAAAATGCTTTTGCAAGTCTATAGGATAGGTTTTATTAAGATGGAAGGAAAGGGCTAGGGTTGTAGCTCAATAGTAGAGTGCTTGCCTAGCATGGGTGAAGCACTGGGTCAGATCCTCAGCAGTACATGAAAATAAATAAATAAAATAAAGGTATTGTGTCATTTTACAACTAAAAACATATTTAAGAAAAAGATGGAAGGAAAGACATCCACTGGGTTACTCTGAACTCCTTGCTATAAAGAACCAACAGGAATAGTGGGATGCATCTTCAAGCTGTCAAGGTTAATTCAATTATCAAGGAGGAACTGTGTTTTTCATATATATTTGCCATGTAGTGAAGTATTTCTGGGCTGTAAAACACCTAGAGGGTAGCTCTTAATGCTTCTATGTCTTTTTTACACATGTTAATGGAAAACCAAACAACTGAGTACACATGAAGGACTGGATACATGCAGGACCAGTTCTCTCAGGAACCAAACAACCCAAGATTCTTGCTGAGAGCAAGAAACGTTGAAGAGGCAGTGAAAGAAGCATGCTCTAAAAGTCAGTCTCAGTCATGAGATCATTGTAAATACAAAGACTATACAAGAATTTCTGCCTTTCCTTAGTATGACTATATCTGTACATGTATTAACTAATTCCTTTTCCATTCCTCAATACTGACACAACAGGGTATCAAATGGGAAATGTGACCCAGCTTGAGCAAAAATGCATACCACCCTAAGATGGATAAACTGAAATTTGGACTCTGCATCCCTTCTTGGGAGAGAGGCTTACTGTGTTTTCAGTTGTAAGAGGGTTGCGGTAGAAATATAATTTTCCTACTGTCTTATTTGAAAGTTAAATATGATTACACAGAAGTGCTTATGGAGTCAAGTTGACAAAGGAAAACTGAACAGTTGTACAGCTCAGCTGCAACTGTATATCCCCTTCCTTGTGTACATCTGGGTAACATGGGCTGCAAGTGAACTTTCTATAAGAGTTGCAAAGCAGAGTGAGGCAGTAGCCCCTGTGTTTATCAGTTTAGTGCAAGGCCTGCTTTCTGCTGCAGTTTGCACATTCCAGGAATCTGTTCACTCACTTTCTTGGTGTGGTTAGCAGTGAAGTCCTAGGCTAACTCCATCTGTAGCCAAGAATCTGTTCCTTCTATTTCTCTGAGTCCTGGATCAGGCATGTATGTCATTTCTGAAAGTCACGAGTTAGTTGCAGTTAGATGCAGTGAGTAGCTGATGCAGGTTTCCTCCCTCCCCTTTATGCATCTGTCTTTCCTGCCTGAATGGCCACCCGGCCAAACTTCTACGGTGAGATCAGAGTCTTCCTTAACCTATGTTGCCAGGCATGGTCTTCTGCTTACTGACATTGTGCTGATTTTATAACTGATCTCTTCCAGATTTTTCTCTTCCTAACTTTTGGCACAATCATATATATAGTTAATTAATTATCACACATCTTTATTTCATATCAACTTAGATTTCCTGATCAAGCCTGAACTTATCTAGACCTTGAACCCAGCACAAAATTATTCAATTTTAGATTCCTTGAACAGGTGTCAGGCCTGTGTTAAAAGAGATAGACTATTCATATGCAGGTACAGTTAAAAAATAAATCCATGTATATTTTATGAATATTTATTTAATACATGCATACATTAATGCATACATGTTTGTTTATGTATATGTATATAACTTATTCATAGGTTAAATATATATCATACAGATATATTTTTATATATCCATGTATGTATATGTGTGTACATATGTATGAATACACACATAAAATGTTGGCAGAGATGGTCTTCTCTGGGATACTCAGTACAGTTCTCCGGACTGAAGATGTATAGATGTTATCGCATAGTTTGTAGAGGGCAAGCTGTTCATTAAAACATGATTGTTTGAGGCTGACATATAACTCAGATGTAGAGTGCTTAAGGCACTGGGTTCAGCCTCCAGTACCAAAACAAGGCATAACAAACCAACAAAACAAAGCATAATTGTTCTCCTGTGTCTTTTTTTTTTCTTAAGGAAATACTGTGACTCTACCTTGCCTGTAAGGAAATAAGATTTCTCTCTTTTCTTTTATTTAATACAATAAACCATATAGATTTTCTTTTCTGTTTCATTTTGTACTCTGTCTTGCTTCTGCCTTTTTTTGCTCTGGTATTTCTGAACCACAAAGCAAGTACACCATTTAGAAAGCACCACTGGAAAGAAAAAAATCTGCTCTGGGCCCATGCATAAAACACTTGAAAGTAAAAAAAAAAAAAAAAAAAAAAAAAAAAAAAAAAAAAAATTAAAAAGGATAAGAGCTTTTCAATCAATTTGATAAAAAATTTAAGTTAATTAAAGGAAGACTCTATTTTTCCCTAGAAGGCGACACTGATCTTTATTATTAATGCATACCAGCGTTTCATAGCTGTGCATAATGATGGCCTGTAACATCAGGAGCAGTTTCATCTGGAGCCTAATTTGTTATAAAATCTTTTCTAGTATTCTTAAAGTGTGGCCTCTGCCACTGCCTCCCTTCTGCTCCTGGGCTGGTTCTGAACTCTGAGACAATGTCTTCCCTTCTGCCATCACCTGAGAATTAATTTGCAAGATTGTTTTTTAGTTTTAAAGTAGTCTCACAACCTCCCCAAAAATTCATTTATAGTATTTTCACTTTGCTTTCATTTTTTTCTTTATGTTCTATTAATAGAAACTATTGTCAAAACATCATACACATGCAATCTTCTCTTCTGTAAGAACAGTCTTATCAGAGAGAGCAAAGAGAAAGGAGATTAAAGGAAGCTGCATTGTAATTCAAATATTGCAGTTTGAGAAGATTAAAATATCTCCCTAGATAGGAGTATCAAGTCTAATTGAGTCATTCATTCCTACTTTCATGCATGTAGATAAATATGCATTGAGCACTTCCTATATCCCAGGCACTGTATTAGATACTGGGAAGACAGAGATGCTTACGAAAGTACTACAGCCAAGGGGATTAATGTGTCGAATACCTTGTGCTTATTGTCCCAAATTCCATGAAGATAAAAGAAATTAAGTTACAGAGCCTACTTTCAGGGATTATGATTTCATGCAAACATAAAATTAGAGCTTATTATAGAACATTGTTCTTGTCTGTAAGTAAAAGTTATCAAATGTGATATGGGCAAAGAGTTTGGAGGCAACTCCACAAAAGAGATACGTAGTTCAAGAAGAATGGGCTGAAATTATGGAACATTAACACCAGATAATAATGTGAGCTAGTTGAAACAGTAAGCTACATGAATATCCATGAAAAAGTGTCAAGTAAGAAAAATAAATTTGCTGAAAAATATATATGTTATGATTTATTATTTGTAAAAAATCAAAATCAAAACCTCTGGGGAAAAGTAGACAGTTGAACTGAATTTAGACAGATAGAAAGTAGGACACAGCAGCCTGGAAGACAGAAAGAGTTTCTGAACACCACATAGTGTTCAGGGACAGAGGAGAGATTGGATCATCTGCAATGTACATGGGGTAACCATATCATGGGAGAAATAAGGCCATGTAGGACAAGATTTACATTTCTTGTTGCTATCTGCAAACCAAGAGTCAAGTCAATGGCAGTATCTTTTTTTTTTTTTTTTTTTTTTAATAAAGGACTATTTGAGTGGGTCCCAGCTCAGGTACACACGGACTGCGACATTCTTGGATCTGGACATCTACCTACCTCCTTTGTAAAGAAAATACTGGAGAAAAAAGCCCAGATAGCTGAAAAAAACAATCCAGGTGACAGAGAGAGCTGCTTATGGTCATAGAGAATATGTAGTTACCCAGAGATTAAACACAAAAGAGTATAAACATTGTATTCAAAAGTCCAGAGAAGTTATTTATATTCTCTAGTAAAAAACATAAAAGAGAAAAAAATATGGAAAAATTAGATGTCATGCCCAGGCAGAAGCAGGGAAAAGAGTCACCTTCCTAGCTGACCAGTCACACTATTTCCAGTCTAGGTAAATGTGAGGGAAAAGGGTATATAAAAATGGTGAGCAAATGACAATCAGTAGCCTTGCCTGTGCTATCCAGCAAAGAGAATGTATCTTCCTCAAGGCTTGGAGAGGAAGATTAGAGGGAGAGGAACTGAACCTTGTCTCCTCCAACTCTGTTGTCCAGCTTATCTTATGGAAAGAAAATCTAGTAAGAAAGGAGGAACTTGAATAACTTAAATTACCCCTTTTCCCTGTGCCAGTTCACTGGTAACTTTAGCCCTATATCCTTGACTTTGAAGATGGAGGGTAAGGATCATTTAGCCCACAAACTCCTGCTAAAGGCTGATAATACAGAGACATTGTTTGTGGCCTGTGAGTTATTTCCTAAAGTGAATGCATAAGGGGAAAACTGTATATAATCAAAATGACCCTTTATATGGTTTAGAGCATAAACTAAGACTAGCTTTAAAAAAATAAAAAAAAAAAAAAACACATTGGATCTCTCAAAATGTCCAGGCAGAACAGACCTTACCAGCAACTCTGCTCCAAGAGACCACTCGGTCTCACGTTCTTGTATCTTGCACCTCTTAATGATCAAGACAGGAACACAAGAGTATAGGGGAAAAAATCTTTTTTTCCACAAGCAACATGCAACTAAATTCCTCAGTTCAGCTTTTATATAACTGAGGAGAGATGGGCCACATGGCTACATTAAGCTGCAAGGGGTAGTGGAAAATGTAGCTTTTAACTGATTGATCATGACCACCCTAAGGAGATAGGACTAAGAAGAGGAAAAACCCTAAGTTCTCTTGCTATGAGATAAGAGGTGATGAATTTTGAGGAAAACTAGTCTTTTACCCCAGTGTGCTTTACATAGTCAACCAAAACATGTACTCCCTTTTTGACACATATTCATCTTGACCACAGGAAGAGAACCAAGGTCTCAGTCAGCTATAGCACCATTTCAAAACCCAGATCTGGAGGTGTCTCATCATCAAGCTCAGCAGTACTTTCTTCTGGTTCAATGATCTATAAACAGACAGACTATCTATTTTTCTCCCATACCAGAATATCAAGATAAACTTGTACTAGGAAAAAGGAGAACAGTGGAAAACACAGAAGGCAGTGATCCATTTTAATTAGCAAATCCTACTGGGCCGGCCTTGTAAATACTCTTCAAGTAACAGTGAAGTTCCTTCATTGGGCTGTTTCTTTGTCCATCATGGTTAAGGAGTCCTGGTTTTACCTTCTAAATCATTCTTCTCTTCTTTACCTTTGGAACCACATCTGAGGAGGATCAGCAAAAATATTCCACTTTTCCACTTGCTAAGTTCTATATCTGTTAAAGACATAGAACACCATTTCTTCAAGAATTGAAAAAATCACAGACATTGTTTAACTCAGCAGGGTGTCTCTGAATATAAGGTTTCCTTAGACTGTAGGCATTCTATCTATTTATTCCCTCAGTTCCAAATGCAAGTAACCACATTTAAAACTTTTAAAACTTTTAAAACATTTTAAAAATTTAAAACTTTGTTCTAGGTACATCTGAAGTCTCTGCAGTTGAATTTATGTGTTGCCTTTTGAGCTTGAATTCTCTCTTTATCCTCAATTTGATGATGACTTCTTGAGATCCTCTGAAACAGCTACTTTGACTACAAGGGCACCATCCTTTGACTTTATTTGAACTGATTCCCATCTCATGACGGACGACTATTAATGAGAAATAGATCTGGAATCATCTCACTGGTTGTTTTGGCAACCAAAGGAAGAGCTGTTTCCTCCTAAAGGTCCCTAAAATCTGGATTCATATTTAGTTGGAACTTAAGGCATTCCTCAGTATCAGGGAACTAAGGAATTTTTCTTTCCATTTTGTCTGCATATCTGCCCATTTTTGCTCCACTTTCTGTTACAAGACTTTACTACAAGCAACAAGGAGCATCCATCTTGCAACATCCTTTTGAATTTTTGTAGCTAGTTTATTTAGAATAGTTTTAAAAAACTCAGAGTACGTCCTAAAATTTGTGACTAAATGTTTGGACACTAGTTTCATAAGCTGTGTTATCTGTGTTTTTGACACCGAGCACTAAAACATTATGAAAACCCCAAACATTTGTCTATTTTTACTATGGCTGTCTGCTCTTTCAGGTTACAACATTTTATTAATTACATTATGTCTAAGCTACCAAAATAAAAAGACATAGAAATGTACTAACTTCAGTAAGACCAAATGATTTATTTTCCCTCAGTACAATAGGTTTTGTCTATCTAAACAGCATTCTACATATAGTAATCTATATGATACATGCACATGTGCATAGTAACATACAGTATGAAATTGAGTGCCTGTCTCACTGTAACTTTAATTTGTAAAAAAGAGAGAACTGCAAACAATAGGCAGAATTTACATAATAGAATTTGTACAAGTTAAATGGCAATATTTGATATATCTCTATGATGATTATTCTAGGGAAATAAATGATTAATATTCCTTCATAGGAAAAATCTTCACACAGGATTTTATCTCTATTTTGTTTCCAGAAGCCTAATGCTAAAGTTAAAATATGAGCTACTATTTGTGTTTACCATATATGGGGTTCATTGAGCTTCATATGTCTGTAATTATTTGACTTGGGGACAGCTTAAGAAATTATTTCTTCAAGTACAATTTTGCTGCCCAATATTGTGTCTCTTTCCCCTCTGGTTCAACAATTATGTAAGTTTCAGAGTTTTTAAAATATTCTTCCATATATTTCTAAAGCTTTGTTCATTTCTTAACATTGGTTCTCTGAATTCAGATTAGATCATTTTCACTATCCTCACATTTACTGAATTTCTTCTGTCTTCTCCATTCTTCTAAGTCCATTCTGTTCTACTAATTTTCTTTATGTATTTCAGATATTTATTTTCATACCTAGAACTTCACTGCTGAAATTTACTCTGTGTTCAAGAAAAGCATATTTTGCTTTACTTCATTGTGCATATGCATAGTTAAGAAAACTGCTTTACAATTCTTGTCTACTAATTCTAACATTTAGGTCATCTGGAATTTTGTGTCCACTTATTTTCTTTCCTTTTTAAAATTAGTACAATTATTTGGCTAGTTGCAGTGAGTGATATTTATAATTATAATTGGCCTAGTATCTCTATCTCATTTCATGTGAAATATTTTTAAATCATATCCTGGACATTTTAAATAAATGTTATAGATAATTCTGAATTTGGTTATGTTCTTTCTAAGAGTATTGAGTTTGAAGGCTAGCCCTTAACTTGACTGATTGCATAATGTAAAACTCATCTCCTCTGTGATTGATGTTCTGTTCCCAGGCTTATTTCTTTAGCTTTAGCTGCACGCTTGGCATTCACTTGTATATATGTTGCTCAGGTGTCATCCAGAGATTTGGGCAGAGTTAAGTCAGAGAATTCAGGGACTTCTGTTTTGTTTTTGGCTTTCCAGAATTTCTTCTGTAGCTTCCATTGACTTTAGTTGTCTTACACATTTTACTCTTCTAGTTCTTCAGACTTCTGGTTGGACTTTTACCTACTTGATGTGGCATGCAGTCTGGGACTTGTTTTTCTTAGAAAATAAGCTCTGAAAAATGGAATATTCATGCATAAATATTTCCTTGTACACCAAGTGTCAACTCTTGTCTTAATATCTACCTCTCTTATTCACTGTTAAGTGCCTTTGGGTTGTCATTTTTGATGTTTTGTCCAGTCGATGGTTGTTTTCTCTTAGAAGCTTGATTCAATAGGGGAGATTTTCTATCACTGAAAGTAATTCCCACACATCAACTCACACAGTTTACATATAAGATAATGGTTGTGTGCTTAGTCTGTCATTCAATTCTGCACAATCTGGCCTTAATTTCACTTTTAACTCTTTATTTTCCTCTCCTTATACAACTGCCCCATGTACACATTGCAGTCTCATTAATTCACTGAGCAAGGGGTTTTTGAGTACCTCTATGTATCAGACAGCTGAGAAAAAAAAAGGATTGCTCCTGTTCTCTTGGAGCTGGCAGCTCAGCATGGAAGACTTCCAAATGTGCTATTCACTACTGCTCTCAGTCTTTTTGTCTGCTCAGTTGCTGTTCTCTGTTTTAATTTCCTTGAATATTATTTTCTTTTGCTTATATCTATCAATACCATTCATTCCCAAATTCCATTTCATCACATCCTAAAGGAACCAAATTTATTACATTGTTTTTCTTTCACTGAGGAAAAAAGAATACCATAGATTCACTGCATTTTCTTTGCGTTATATTACTTGCTTCAATGTTGGTATATGGAAATGCTTAGTGAATAAATTAATGCTATTAAATTTATGTATAAGTCCTATAATCATAATTATAGGATCTATAATTTACCATAATACTTTGTTCAAAAGTTAATTGATGATGGAGCTAGTGATTACATTAAAGACTGTAAGATTTCCATCTACAAATGAAAATTAGACTTTACAATAAATTTCAAAGCATTTTGAGCTTTTATGCATTAAAATTGTTTACCTGTGTTCTTTTCATACTAATATGATTATCAGCATGGCAAGAATGGAATTACCAGAATTCCCTATTGATGTTTAACTGTTAAATTGTTTGGATCACTATATCATGATATTTGAAATGCTTTTTTTTTTTTTTCTTTCTTTCTTTCTTTATTTATTTTTTTATTGTAAACAAATGGGATACATGTTGTTTCTCTGTTTGTACATGGCGTAAAGGCATACCATTTGTGTAATCATAAATTTACATAGAGTAATGTTGTTTGATTCATTCTGTTATTTTTCCCTTCCCCCCACCCCTCCCACCCCTCTTTACCCTCTATACAGTACTTCCTTCCTCCATACTTGCCCCCCTTTGAAATGCTTTTGTAGTAACTTTCATGTTCTTTCAACCCAGGAGTAAGTCAAAAGAATATGAAGGTCATGGAAAGGCATACTCTTTATTTTGACTGTTTGCATTTATCAATTTATCTATTTTTCCACCTGCCAGCCAAGAGTGTTCACAGAAGTAAATGGTGCAATGGGAGCCATTCATATCAAATAGAATGGCTTATATCCAACCTGGGGGCCAAAGAACAGTTTTCAATACTTGAAACCCTAAGTCTTTACTTAGAATTTATCACATATGCATTAGTGAATTTCTTTTATAAAAAGGACTCACATATGTACATGTTCTGATAAAAGCTATATCACTCTATCTACCCTGTGGGATTTTATCTCTAAAGCTACAAATTAGAATGCTGACAAATGTTTCCATGCCACTACTGAGTATAAAATGATGTTGGTGAGATATAGTTTACATAATGAAATGCCAGAATTTCAATTTCAGAATAGTATGTGACTAACAATGTCAAGTGTAATCAGAACTTCCCTAAAAGTCCAAAGCCTGTGACAGTCACAGATGATTCATTTTAACGCAAAAATAATGACCTCTAGCTAGTGGACTATCAAAATCTTAAGTTTCTTGATAGTGAGTCTGTATCATATTTTTGATCTGTCATTGTACATTGTGCAATCCTGGAAGCACACAGGCAGGAATGTCATTCACTATGGCCAAAATGGCAGTGTATCTTCCAACTCTTCTAGTTGTCCATGCCCATGCTGTAGCAATTGCTAACTATTTTTATAATACCCTCTGTCTCTGTTTCTGCTTTCTCACCACATGCACAAAAGTGACTGCTCTATTTTAAAGCACCAGTTTTCTCTAGAGGGAACGGAAAACACTGTAAAAATGAGAACAAGATGATATATTTTAGCACATCAATACAATGATTCTGTGTTTTACAGGAAGATGATATATAATATGTATATATACACATGCATGCATTTATATGCTCTCTAGAGCATATATATTTATGTATCTTATTTACATGTGTTTACTTACATATATATTTTATATGATATCATATGTCACCTGCTTACTTAGTTGGTGTACTCTTGTGCAACTTGTTTTATTTATTTATTTTTGCTTTTCAGTATTTTGAGATTCAACTAGAATAGTACCTGTGACCCTAATTCACTACCATGGAAATAGCATTCTGTTCTGAAAATAC
The DNA here is from genome assembly GCF_902686455.1 of Sciurus vulgaris. Lineage (NCBI taxonomy): Eukaryota > Metazoa > Chordata > Mammalia > Rodentia > Sciuridae > Sciurus > Sciurus vulgaris. Next base: position 138,001,113 of record NC_136462.1, on the reverse strand, counting down.
ATCACATTCTTTTCCTGATGAATTCACATTCACATTGTTTCAGTTTTGTGATTTTATAAGCAAAGCTTCTCTGAAAAATCTCTTCATGTTTCCTGGTAGTTATATGTTAGAAGTTTTCTAGGGTAAATAAAATTGTTAGGTGGTAAAAACACAAGTGTTTTCAACTTTTCTAGATTTTCACCAGTCATTTCTTCTCAAAGTGCCTAAGCCAATATCACCAGCAATAAGTAGGAGTTCCTTTTCTCTATGTTCTTGTTAACACTAGATACTGTCAGACTTCTTAGAACATGATGGGTATAAAAATGCTTCTTATTAAATTTTCATCCTATTTCTCGGATTCAAATTTATGAGATTTGGCATATTTTTATATTGCTATAGTTCATTTGTGTTTCCTCCTCTGTGAGTTTTTGGTATTAATCTCTGTCCAAATTTCTATTAGGTTTTGTTTTTCTCTGTATAATATTTTTCCCCAAAAACTTTCAAAAGAAAATGTTTGAGAAGATCTCTTGCATGAACTGAAACCATGTAATATGAACTTGAACACAGTCAAATACTTATTCTTTGGAAAGATGAAAACAAAAATTCTAAAGTAATAGTGTTTGGATCTTGTGAAGTTATCAACTGGGTATTGAGAGGGGTTCCTTTCCTGCCAGTAATTTTACCAGAGAGGTTGTCTTGATTGTGGTGATCTTCTGGTCTGGAGTGGATTCTCCTAAAGCCATGCAGAAATGCTCATGTGTCCAGAGATTGCCTGATAAAGGGCCTGAATACAAATCTTACTCACTTTGTATTATCAGTGATTATAGAAGAAGGCTGCTGTCCAGACCCCACTGGATTTTCCAAGCAGATGTGCACAGGTGGCCTGCAATATCAAGTGCTCTTCCATAAATAAAGTTTATTAGGGGATTAAGTGATCACTTGTCAGCCTTGAAAGAAGTTGATTGGACCCCTGAGCCTGACTCCTCAAGGATCTGAGATGCCCCTGGCATCACGTGGTCCATGGAAGCTTTGTTTGCAAGATCTGTCTGTACCTTGGAACCTTTAGAGATTTCTGAGAATTTTTTTTTTAAAACAAAATAGCTAGTGCATAAGCAATGTAATGTGTTAGATTATGTAGGACATAATAAAACATTCAGGTTTTCCTTTTTCAAAATATAGAAAACAGATGTGTTTCTGAAGCTGCTCAGGAGTTGAAGGTGTAAGAAAAGAAAAACTCATATTTTGTAGCCAAGAAAATGAAAGAAGTGTATTTTCAGTCTAGGGTCATGATGTGCATATGGGCTCACCTCCACACCTGGGTACGGTCATTTGTCAACTTAAAAATGGAGAAAAGTGAGTGATCCATTTGAGTGTAAGTTGTCTGTGCCTGATATTTGTGGTCATGTTGAGATGCCTATAAAAACTAATGATAACAATAATGAGGCAGAAACCCTTTCAGTAGATTGAGGTTTCATCTTATTGCATGCAGTTGAGATGACTGAGCCCCCATCTGTGGATTTTCCTGATCACATTACAGTGGGGGGATTGAGTTAATTTATTTGAGTCTCAATTTCCTGATGTGTAGCCTGGAGATGCTGCCATACTTTTTGGGCTCAAACACTAGTCTTAAGGGCAAGTATAGTTTAATACCATCATTTTAGCAATGAAAAATTACTAACACCCAGGGAGATTTCCTGTTTTTTACATAGATATACAGCCAATAAGTGAAATCATATTCAACCTAGACCCTAAGTTCAATCAATGATATTCCTGCAATATACCTTTCCCTCTTCCTGATACAGTGAAGCATGTTCATCAAATGAGGCAGAGTATAGAAGTGTTTTGAAAAAAAAAAAAAAAAAAACAACAAAAAAAACCAGCCTGCTGTCTGTTATATGTCTTAAAATATTAATTCTTAAACAGGGAGAAGTGGGGACTTGTATTTGGTTTCAGTCTCTGTCAATCAATTAAAAATAAACTGCACACTCTACCTACATGCAAATCATCATACCAGGTGCTCAGAATGCAGAGCAGGGCTTCCTGATCTTGGCACTGCTGACACTTTGGGCCAGAAAATTTGTTGTGGGTTTTTTCTGCTTATTGTAGGATATTGAAGAGCATCCCTGGACCCTATCCTCAAGATGTCAGTGGCACAGCTCCCATCCTCCAGTGTGACAAACAAAAAATCTTCAAATATTCTCATATGGCTGCCAGGTCAAAATGCATCCTGATTCCTCAGCTGAGAAGCATTGAGATGGCCTTTGTTCTCTAACAAAAAGTGAGTAAAGTATGTTGCAATGGTCGTGTTATGTCCTTGGTGACTGCTGTATGAGAAATCTGGGCAAATTCATACTGAGCACATCTTGGAAGGTTTTATGTGGGATACCAAAGAGTTCTATTTCTATTTTTATTTTTTAGAGTTTAATTCCACAGATTTTATCTGTAGATTTTATTCTACAGATAATAGTGGGAGGGTGAATTTCATTGTGGCATAATCATATATACATAAAAATGTAATTTAATCAGTTTGATTCCTCAATATCTCTGCAGTCTCCTCTCCTCCCTGTCTCTGATAGCCTTCCACTACCCTGGCAGTCTCTTTTCTACTTCCATGCATTCCCCCTCACTTCCCTGATTTTACCCTCTAGCTTTCATATATGACAGAAAGCATTCAATATTTTTCTTTCTGAGTCTCACACTTCAATCAAAATTATAGTCTCCAGCTCTATCCATTTTTAAAAAAATAATAATTCCATTCTTCTTGATGGATGAACAATTCTATGATGTATGTATGTATATCATGTTTTCTTTATCCATTCATCTGTTGACGGACACCTGGGCTGATTCCATGACCTAGCTCTTGTGAATTGTACTCTGTTAAACATGAGTATGTCTGTATCTCTAAAGTATGCTGACTAAATCTTTGGATAAATAGCAATGATGGATCATGTGGTAGTTCTATTTTAACTTTTTGAGGAACCTACATACTGACTTCCATGATGGCTGTACCAATTTCCATTCCCATGATCAGTGTATGAGTTCCATTTCCCCACATCCTCCCCAGTATTTATTGTTATTTGCATTCTTGATGACAGCCATTCTAACTGGAGTGAGATAGAACATCAGTGTAGTTTTAATTTGCTTTTTTCCCCAATGATTAAAGACATTGAATATTTTTTCATGTAATTGTTGGTTATTTGTGCTATTTTTGAGAAGTGTCTATTTAATTATCCATCTTATTTGGAAAACATTTTCCTGCTTTGCTGTTTCTTTTGTTATCATCTCTCATTTGCTAAAGTGTCAAAATGTTCTTTTTATCTGAGTCTATGTATCTAACCAATTTTCCTCTTCCTATTATAAGTACATTGCTTATTACTACACTAGATCATGTCTGCCTATATTGGGCTTCTCTTTCTTCACACTCACCATGTTCTTTGTATATCCCCAGATGCCCAGTATTGTTCCCGCCCTGAAGTTAAGGAGGCATCCCCATTTTAATCCCCTAGGCAGTAACTGTAAGAGTAATAAAATATTACAGGTGAGTTCCAAATGTTCATGGCCAACAAGAGAAGATCCCACTTTTTAGAATAGGTAAGATAATCACTACTGACTAAGAAAAAATACTTATATGCAAAAAAAAAATCACAAAATCCAACTATACAAATTGCAAATATTTGAATTATTCCACGAACAAGGTATTCAAATGATAAACAGTAAAAACTCTAGAGCTCAGTTTAAGTTGCATAATCAATCAAACTTATACATATTATAATTTTAACAAACTCCATTCATAATCAAATAAATCATTCTCACTCTGAGAGTTTAGCTGTAGAAGGGCCTGCTACAGAGCTCCATTGAGGGTGTCTGCATACTTCAGGCTGAGCCAGAGGGAGAAACCAGAAGTCACATGGGCTCCTGGGAAGACTTGAGGAGTCATAATAGCTGAACCCCATTAGCACTAAGACTGCTTCCAATTTGCCATTATTTTATATGCATTAAAACATGTACATAAGATGAATAAAGTGACAACTCAAGGAGTTAGGTGTAGCCCCCATCCTAGAAAACAGAAAACTGAGGCACAGAGCGTTCCAAGAAAGACATTCAACTAGGAAGCAGCAGAGCTGAGATTCAGACACAGGCAACCGATCTCCAACTTCATTTTCTTCACCAGGTCTCTCTACTACCTCTAAGGAAAAAAGGGTCTCTACTCTGCAGAGAGACTGGACACTTATTACTTCGATCATATATACTGGTGCAAACTGCTTTACCTTCTACAATTCAGAAATCCCAAACACAAAGTTCTACACCCAAATTTTGGTTAAATAAAAGGAGAGGCCAATCAAAAAGAGGGTCAGAAAAGGAGTTGTTGAAGATACAAATAAAAGACAGAAAGAAATTTTGAAAGGGATTTGACCTCAGTGAATATATTTTGAGTGCTTATTTTTTCCCAGAGGCATGGTCCATGATTCATGTACATTTTCATGGTACACTCACAGCCCAAAGGCATCAATCTTAGGATCGCTGTTAATGATGAGGAAGGAGATAGAAATCATGAGCAATTCAAGGTCTCATTCATAGGGCCAGACTGAGGACATAATTGACCCAGATCCTTGGAGTCCAAGATTGTGCCTGTTCCCAGCACAAATTGGTTGATCTGACAAGTCAACCAAAAAGAAATATAAAGGTAAATGAACTCAGGGTCTTTCCAAAGACTGAAAATAAATTCAAATACAATAAAATTTACTGTGACTCACGTGACCTCTTACATGCAATGACTTTCTTTCTTTATCAGTCCCCAAATTAGATGTTGGTCATTCCAGGAAATGTCTGTCAGTTGTCTTTGAGTGATCAAAGGTTCAGCAATATTTCCAGCTTTTTATTCCAAATTAACTGTTCTGTGGGACATTAACTGGACACTGGACTCCATACCCAAAAGGCACTCTATGTTCTGAAACTTATAAAAAAAGTTAAGCAGCAGCTTCACAGATTGGCTGTGCCTTCTGATACTGACAAACATTGTCTTAGAGGGATCTGTGGTTCTTTGACTCCTCACAGATGTAAAGCTGGATCCAAACAGAATTTAGCTTTTAATTAAAATGTATTATCATGGTGATATCCATCAGAGAACTCCTGCAACAAAGCTCAACTTACATTATCCTGGAGTAGGGAATGATAAGCTAGATGTGGAGTCACCAAGTATCCTGGTTGCCCAGAACTGAGGAAGTTCCCTGGGCATGAAATACCTAATACTAAAACTAAGAATGTCCCATGCAAAATGGAACTAACTTGTCACTATAGCTGTATGTAAGACAGGAAGTTTAGCACAAAGTTTAGTGAGTGTCAAAGGAAGAGATTTCTGCTACAGTGCATCTTACCTTGTGAGCATAGAGAACTGTATTTGGATAGAGAACAACTCTACACTCACAGAGTGACCTAGTGATGCAAGATGAATAAATACAATGCTTCCTTCTATTATATTTTAATTTGTGGATATCCTTTAGAAAAAAATGCATACTATATTTATTAATCCTTTGCAATTGACTGCCAAAATTTTATTATTCCCAAGTATAATGTGAACAAAAACAAAACTGAGGACAAACTCAAATAGTCATTTAAAATTAGGGCTCAGAGAGATTTCTTATCCATCTTATCACCTCCTTTTAACTGACAAGAAACCAAGGTATAGAAATCAGGATAGACTGTCCCCAAATCAGCCTGCTAAACAGGCTTTGTTAGGGTACCTGGGTGAGAAGGGATCTTATCTAACAAAGCCCTTTTCTTGGATAAATCAGCATTACATCAAACACTGAAGCTGCAGTTGGACTACAATTCAAGTTGATTTATGTAACAGGATTCTGTTTTGTTTGCTTGAGTTGGCAAAGTTTCTCTCTGAGGACTGGGGAATCTCAGCAGCTTCAGCATGAGGCCCGTTGACACAGGAAGGGTGGCAAGAAGGAGCCGCTGATTGTCAGCCGGCAACAGTGCCTTCGGGTGGCCACTGCATCCTAAACACAGCCCTGGGAGAGCTGACATCTCCCTGAAGGGCTGCCAAAATAGTCCCACACCAATATGGAAAATTGAGACTTTATTAAGTAGCTTACAGTTTCTGCTTGGGCAAATACGGTGCACTGCTGTGAAGACACCCACCGTGCCTTGAAAGAGAGGCAGAGAGATCAGCCAAGGAAGAAGCTGTTTTGGGGAATCCTCACTCCAGTGGAGAAGTCACCTATCCCCCTCTCCCAACTGAGAAACAGAGCTTGAGGAAGCAGGCAATGCCTCCATGAGTGTGTGTGTGTGTGTGTGTGTGTGTGTGTGTGTGTGTGTGTGTAATGTGCGCCTGTGTGAATCCACATTCAACACATACTGATATTTTTAAGAAATAATAACTTCCTTGATTTGGGAAGAAAAAATTAAGTGGAATTAGCTTGTCAACATGAAACCATTAATGGTTATAATTTATTTCAGAGTCTTCAAAGTATTGGGAGTAGGGAGGAACCCTTGGTTGACAATTTGTAACATTCTGTATCCAGTTAATGACCTTTTACATATGGACTTGTGCAGACCCTGCGGGTACAATATATCTCCAACATTCCAGAAGGTTGGGCCTAATTGATATCATTAGAGACCCAGTCCCTTCACACATGGCCTTGGAGATGTCCGTGTTACCAAGAAAGCTGCTTTTGATTTATTTTGCTTTTCTTCTTCATTCTTTACTTCCTTTCTTTCTTTGCTTTCTCAAGTTCTGCTCAAAGGCCAAACTTGTGAAGGTTAAAAACCCACAATCCAACTGCAGAGTTGGAACACGGGCTTGCAAATCTGTTTCTAAAGCCAGGACATCTAACGAGATGCCCTTGGCATGTCTAACAGGTACAGAATCTTCTTTTCTCAAAAAAAAAAAAAAAAAAAAAAAAAAAAAAAAAGGAGGGGGCAGTCTATGTGTTAGACACGCTAAAACGTTTCAGTCACTTTTCAGATGTTTCTTGTTCCCATTGGAAGAAAAGTATCTTCTTGCTCCAGCTGTAGCAGTGAACTTGAAGCTTCTAAATGATTTTATAAAACTTTTCTCTGTTCAAGTTCAGGTTCCTTGGCCCCACAGTTCTGATACAAGTTTCATTCCTAGCCTTCAACTCACAACAGAACTTTCGAATGTAGTGTTCGATTCCTGTAAAGACTTTCTGTTTGACTTCTTTTTATTTAAGCTAAAACAATCCAATAAATATGTTCAGATTGATTATGGTAAGTAAGCTTATGTGTTTTAGATTATTTTCAAATCTCTCCATCTGTCAAGAAAAATGATTCTGAAAGCCATCAGCCAGAGATCATGAATTACAGTTGATTCTGGCAGCACCAAATGTTTAAGTGTGCCATCTAATAGTACAAATGCATTTTTTTTATTGTCTTCATTGAATCAGTTTGATGACATTCAACACAAGTGTATTGTTATTTGATATTTCATTAGAATAAAAATATTATGAAAAGAAAACCATACAGTAAATTATATCCCTGAGTTTTTTAAGTAAAATGTTTGTTGAGTACACAATAGATCACAAAATGATTCTATATCTCTTACTAAATTGATGCTTAAACCATGGAAGGCTCACCCTATTCTTGTGCTTTAGATAAGGAAATTGATGCTTAAATAGGTGAAATAGTTGGTCTAAGTCTACCTATTTGGGGTGGATCAGCAGCTAGTATGATTACTCTATAACTTCTAGTTCAGAGCTATGTCCATTACCAAGAGCCACCCGTGTTTAGAGGACAATCAAAATCACAATGGGACTTGCAGTGCTTTGAAAAACTCACATCACCAGGTCATCTTCTTCCCTATTCTGTTTGGGATTTATGACACTTCTTATTCTTCCTAAATCAAACTTACTATGTTAAGAATTTTGTGTTTCTTCTTTTGCTAGGGATTCTCTGACATTCTTCTTTTGGGCTGAAATAGTCCACACAACTTATCAGTATTTGCGCTGTGCAAGAAAATAGTTATATTCTCAAGCTAGTAAGCATTGTTCTTTATTGCAGGACTTTTCAGGGTCTTTGTTATGGATTGGATATCAGGTGTCTCCTGAAAGCTCCTACATTAATGAAGGAATATTTGAAGATGAAATGATTAGGTTATCAGAGTCGTAGTCTAATTAGTCCATCCTACTTTGAATGGACTGACTGGAGGATAATTGCAGGCAGGTGAGACATGACTGGAGGAAGTGGGTCACTCTGGATGCACCCTAGGAGGGTACACCTTCCTTGTGGCCCTTTCCCTCCCCCTCAGTGCTTCCTGTTCACCAGGAGTTGAGTGGTGCTCCCCTAATACTCTCTGACCATGATGTTCTGCCTCCTCTCAGGTCCCTAGCAGTGGACCCAGTCGACCATGGAATAAGCCTCAGAGAACTTGGAAATCCTGAGCCAGAATAAACTTTTTCTCCTTTAAGTTGTTCTTGTCAGATATTTCGGGCACAGCAAAGTAAAGCTGACTAACACACTGTTTTTCAGGGATTAAACTTTATCTTCAAACATGATCTTTCAGACACTTCTGGGCTCCGTGGGCTTCTGAAAGGGCAATCCTTAGTCCATATTAAACTCTAATGCAAATTAGAAAAAGGTGTATCCTTAGGGTAGAAATCACCCCCTTCCTGGATTGTTGAGTGAGCTCAGGTTGTATTTCAACCTCCACCAGCCCCCTCATCTGTTCTGCTAGTGCAGTGATCCCTGTACCACTGCACAAGGAGCACTGAGTGTGGAGAACCCACCCCTCCACTTCTTCCTACCTCCATCTAATATGACATGTCATGATCAGTCAAAGAAGATAGCACAGTTAGGAACCATTATCACCTAATACATTTTCTTGGGCACAGGGAGTTCTTGCATCAATTTCCCCCTAGGGTGCAGAGCATAACTATAAATTTCTCTGGGAGCCTTCAATTCCTTTGTTACAATGCTACATCCCCTTTCAACCCCATCAATTGCATTGGCTTGTTTGCTGGAATTCTCCTCTTTGTTCATCAGGTTCACCTCCCTCCTACCTCTCTCAGCATATGCATGCTGACCCTCACAACCCCACACATATGTAAGGTTCAAAGAGTTCCCTAGCCACGATCAACAGTAAATAAATCCCAGAAGCAGCATCCTTGTTTTATTTCCTCCATCATTCTCCTGGCCTTTATCGTACTCTCACTTGAAGAGAAAAGAATCCTGATGCTGTTGGGAAACCAGATGAATGAGTCCAGTTAGCAGAGACATAAAGCTTGAGCTGTTTCTTTGGGGAATCTGAGGGCTAAAGTGCAATGTATAGTAGACTCTCTTCTAAGTGAGGGAGGGGCACATTCCTTTGCTGTAAAAGGTATTGTCGAGAATTAATCAAAATGAAACACAGATTTTCTTTTCCATGGAGAAAGAATAGATTTTGATCAGGCAAAATTGAGACTAAGTCTCAGTCTGCCTCCATCTGAACTGAGCAAACTTGGGCAAGATATTTTTCATGGAAACACAGTTTCCTTTTTTGTCAGATAGATAGGATGGACAGTGCCTCCCTTTGGGCTTATTGTGAGAGGAAGTGGACAGAAGGTCTGTTCAGGGAATGTGAAGGGGACATGAAAGCCCTTTTCCTTTTCTGTCCTGAGTCTCCTGCTTTTCTCTTTTACTTCCCTCCATTTGTTTTTCCCTCATTCTCCGAGGCACCTCTTTCCTTAGCTTTTGCTTTTTCTTTTCTTCTCACGCCTTCCCCAAAGAAAGCTGTATCTTTTCCCCCACCTTTTGCCATTTTGCCTCTCTCCTTAGAAGCTTTTCTTTTGCAGGATGATGTCACAGCCCTTCCCCTCCCGTGAATAGAACCATTTTAATCAAGATAAAACCGCCACGGGATTCTGGAGAAGGTCACCTGGAGCCACGATGTGTAGTACCAGTCCCACAAAGAGACTGTGCCTCATGAAGAAGTTTTGAATTGAAAAGAATGTTTCTATTCACGACATCTTTCTAACTTAACAAGGTGAAGTTAAAAGACTTGCTCCTGAACTCAAGGAGCATCAAACTTTACATATTTTGCTTCACTATAACCCTACTATGGTGAACTATTCCCAGATAAAGGCTTTCATGGCCATTTCAAGGGATATAACCTGCAACTGATCAAGGATCCTAAAGCAGGGGATGGAGCTTATTTAGGGTAGTTTTTCCCTGGAGGTCATTGTTCCTGGGTCAGTAAGGAGACCTTATGTCAAATAGCTTTATACTGATTAAAAGAAAATAAGCTTTTCCCCCTCTCCTCTAGCCTTCATCCAAAACCCTTTCAAGGCTAACTCAAATCTTTCAGGTGAACAACTTCTGTATTTTTTCAAAGCATTAAAAATATCATTTAAAATATATATGTGTCTGTATGTATGTGTATATATATATATACATCCTGATTAAGTGTCTTAACATTATATTTAGATTTCTGAGAAAAATGAAATTGCATCAGGGTTGAGTTAGAAGAGATTGTCTATCATTTCTATTTCTACTTCACTCTTAGTTTCCTCTTCTCTTTCTGCCCTAGTTCCCTATTCCTTTTCAGGCACAGGGGACACTGAATCGCAGTGTGTACTTCTGACAATGGCACAGTAAAACAGAACTGCCTTGCCAAGAACCCACCTCTTCCTGTGAATTCATATGTCAATCCAGCTAAATTGTTAAATTCCACTCTCTTTATTCGAGAACCATTTATTCAAATGTATTTATAAAGTAAACAGCAAAACCACCCACTGTCAGATGCTCACACATATGCATGCTTAGACTCCTCAACAGCCCAGGCCGACCTGACAGTATGCACGGCTGCTATACTTTACATTATTTGAAATGCAATAATTAACGCCTGTTAAGAGTGGGGGGAGATGTTACTACCTTGCAACAAATTGCTGGAATCAGTGTGTCCCATTTTTCAAGACTCAGTGCTGCAAGGAGGATCCCCGCTACAAGTTAATATGATGTGGCTGTCACTATAGCACTTTCCAGTACTATGATATCAACAAATGACTTTCAGTCTTTTAAGCAGGGAGACAATCTTCATGGTAATTTCTGCAGGGAGAGGGACTAGAGTGTACTCTCTCAAATTTTAATTATTTAATTCCTGATTTTTGAGGTTTGCATCCCTTTTTCTAGATTGTTTGTTGTTTGTTTGTAGGTTTGAAAGTAGGGTAAAGCATGCTCATTGGTCAGGATTAAGTCACTGCATAGATATTCATTTTGGTTCACCATGGTCAACTATGCAAACTTTAATCCTCTAACATGTCCACTGTGATTTAGGTATCATTCTCTTATTTTTCACTTATGAAAACAGCATTCAGATTGACATTTCTCATTGCAGATAATGATTTGGTGGGGGGGCCCATCTTGATTCCTTAGCATCTACCCAATTTCTACCTTTGGATTCACAGTGGAGTTTTGTAAATATAAAAATATATTAAAATAATATACTCTTGACAGATAGTTAACCCAATCCTGGGGTCTTAACAGCACAATTTAAATTGACAGCAGTGGGAATTCTTTATACACAAGAGTCAATTAAAATTATGAAAGTGGACCCAGGATAGATTCGGGGGCATTAACATTTGGAAACACTTTGACATTTGCAATAGAAGTGGGCCAAGCATTCCCTTTAGGACACTTCTGAGTTCATCATTTCAACTTGCCCCTTTTTTCTCCTGATTTCAAAATAAGGAGCTCACTGCCTCACTATGTCTTGCAGGGATGATTAACAAACTAATGGACCATCTTCTCATATCTTCAGTTTTCACATATGTCAGAAAAAGTAGAAGGCTTGGCTTGTCAGTTGGTCTCTAGAAGTCACTAATTTCTGATATTTACTCTTTTACTTTACTTTTTTTACTCTTTACTTAAAAAAAGAAAAAAAACTAAAGTTTTCATGTCTCCTCTCTGCTTTTGAGAAATTGAATACCTAGTTTTAGCCTGTGGGTCCCTGACAAAGGTCTCTCCATTGCACTTTGCCTCCAGTTCCTCTAGCTCCTCAGCTGGAGCCTAGCCCAGTGTCAGGGCCACTGGGAAACTTCTCTGAAGCCACAGGTCTCTTTGCTTCCTGTGGCTTGTGAAAGAAAGAACTATGGTCTACCCGCTGCCCCAAGGTTTTAACTGTTTCTTTCTCATGGTGACTCCAGAGCTTCTTAGTCTTGTTTGTACAAATGATTTCATATTATCACCAAATATATACTTGAATCAAAGAATGGAGAAAGGCACAGCAGTTTTTTTCTCTTGTTTTTATTCCCTGACACTAATTAAGTTCATTATTATCAAATCACACAAAGATTTGGAATGTTCAGAGAAGTTTTCAGAGAATGAGTATAAAGATGAGTATAAAGGAAAATACCAAGGCCCACAAAAAACCAGTGAGTGAGTGAGTATGAGGGTGTGTGTGTGTGTGTGTGTGTGTGTGTGAGAGAGAGAGAGAGAAAGAGAGAGAGAGAGAGAGATGTTTGTCATGGACAAACATTTGTAACCAACAGCTAGTTCTGAATTACAGGCAAATCATTTTTTCCCTTGATCTACAAAGCATCTTAGGAATCACATCAACTGAGACCCATTTCTTGAGTATGAATAGAACAGGTATGTTGAGGATGCCAGTAGTGTTGGTGGGATGTCTCAGAGCAATGATCAATTCTGATTGGTCAAATGCATTCGAGGTTTGATTAGGCTGAATATGATAGAAGGGAGGAGCTCAGAACAGTGCTCTCTTCTGATTGGCTGAACACATAGAGGTCTTATTGGTGTGTCAGCCAGAGCCCTATCCACTGGAGACTGCAGGTTGAGGAAAGGATCCTCTTATGAAATTGTGCTGGTTGAACTACTCAGAAGCTTCCCATTTTGGTTGGTCAATCTCTGGCACGAAATACCTCTGATGAAAATTTTTCTGTAAAGGTGATGAAAATCTACATCTATCTTATTGAGATGACTTAAAGCCTGCTCTCCGGGAATGTGGGTAATAAGCATCCTGGCCTCAAGGACCATTTGGATGCTGCACTCGGGACTAAAGGCCTTTGCTGGCCAGGAGCTGGGTTCAACTGTATCTCCTGGTGGACCTTACCTACTAAAGCATGGGAGTGGGAAAGGTGGTCCAGATGTTTAAGTCTATCTTATCCTTTCCTGTTGACTTAAAAGAGTTCTTAAAAGAGGTGCAGATGGAAGCCCTGAACTCTTCCTGTGTAGCTCGAGCAGGATCAGTGCCAATCATGAGAACTTTTCAAACGTTTAGGAAGAAGCAGCCCAGCCTACATCACAGTTAGGGTTGAGCGTAGGATTTAGACCTCACCTGAGAACTCCAACTAACACAGGCAAAGGAAAGGGGAGATTGCTCACTCCAAATAAAAACCCCAGCAGGGAAGTTGTACCTCATTTGTGTACAATGAATCAAAATGCAGTCTGTAAAAATAAAATTTAAAAAAAATAAATAAATACATAAAAGGAGTAGTATTTGCATATTAAAAAAAAAAAAAAAAACAGGGGTAATTCTGGCTTCAGGCACAACTGGATTCAGGAATCCAATGTCTCCCATCCTTCGGTTCCCATTCCATTTTCTGGCCCTCACAGGTAGCTATGAGATGGCAGGAATCTTTTTTACCCTCCGTTCCTACCAGTCTCTTTTCGTGTCTCTGAAATACATTTTGTCTGGACCAGCTCAAGGCAACTGAGCAGCCTGAGGCCCTCCTTGTTTAGGGGAACTCTATACCCTGACTGCATAGGCCTGAGTCATCTGTCCCACTGACACAAGGGGTGAGATGCAGAAAAGAAGCCCAGCAAAAATCAGGAGCTACTTCTGGAAGGAGAGGAAACAGATGCTAGAGACGGACAACAGCCTCTGGGCCCACTTACCTCCAATCTGCAGTGGAACAGTCGCCCACACCTTACAACCGAGAAGCCTTCATGGAACCACACAACAATCCAGGGACCTCATGGTCCCTACTTCACAGATGAGGAGACCAAGGCTCAGAGGGAGTTATATTTCCTGCTCAAGGTCACTGGCCTTGAAAATGGTAGATCTGAAACAGGAAATGAAATCCAGTCTCCAAACGTGGACTTTACCACTCTCTTGACCCAGCTGTGCTGGTCTCCCTCAGATATAAGAAATAAGAAACACAAGGATAGAATAAGTAAAATCTAGTCTTCTGAAATGCATAAAAGTAGTAGAGAAGCCACTGAGTCAGGTATAGTGTGCAGTCTCTTCCTGCCATTGAGAAGCTGCTTGCATTCCAGTAAGTGACTGACAAGTCCTGCTCAAGTTCCCTCTTTCCCTCTCTCTCTCCTTGCGCTCTCTTTCTTTCTCTCTCTGTATATATATGTATATATGTACATATACAAAATATATATGAACATAAGGTATTATGTACTTTCTTTATAAATTATATGTAATTATAAAGAATTTATATACAGTAATGAAATCATGTAGTTTTAATATAATTACATATAATATATAATTATGGTTTAATTATAAAAATAATGCCTGTTAGAAATTTTGTAACCTTAAACACCTCTGAAGAGAATCAACTAAATGATCTGATCTTTTCATTAAATAGTGATAAACAAACAAACAAATCAAATGGCCCTGAAACTGACAGCTCAGAACCAGGCTATAATGTTCCCTACTGAACATAAACATTTCCACAGAAGGTCAGCAATAATTACACAAGGTCACTGTGTAACTGTGGCAAAATATGACAAAAGCAGTGCCACACTGTAATCATGTGTGTGAATAGAAGGCAAGGATGCCACACAGCTACAAAAAGGACCAAGCTTCCTCCTCTGTTGGTCGATGTCAGAGACTAGTACATCGATAACAACTCCAGCCCTGCCTCCAAATCCCTGTTTCAAGAGAGCAACCAAGATCATGATTAATCTCTCACTTCCTTAAACCCTTTCCAAAAACCATCCATCAGAGGCTCTTGCCCTCCCATAAGCCCATCCCCAACCCTTTTACTGAGCTGTCCCTTGCTTGTGCTTTCTCATGTTGCAGAGGGCTTATAAAATTACCTTCAACTGGTGATCATTGCTAGGGAATTTAAGAAATATAAAACAACATTTTTTTAAACAAAATAAGGATCAAGCTTAAGCCTAATTTTAAATTTAATAATACTAACTTTGCAAAGATGTTTTGTAAAGCCTGCTTGGTATTCTATTTTTTGATGTTATTTCCTACTAAAATATATAAAATGTAGGAATTAAACAAAAACTTTACACTTGACAATTTATGAAGTATGCTGCAATATTATCTATTGTAACTTTTATTTATGTTGCAATTCCACAAGTTAAATCACCTAGTATTTTGCTCATTTTAAAAATGAATTAAATTCAGGAAAAAAATGACAACACAGCAGTAATTGAGAAAACTAGGATTACATTTAATGTAATTTCATTTTGTTTATGCTATGCACACTAATATCTTTTAGTTTTAAAACTTCTTCAGGGTCTACTTTGTCTTTTGTCCATAGTATATATTAAAATTCAGTTTTATATGATTATAATTTTGATGATGAATCTATACTTCATAAATCTGATATCAAATTTTAAATGTCTTTGCTGTGGCTTATGGCCTCAAGTATGGTGAGAGAATTTGTTGCATGATGTGAATAGTATAAAATTTAAGAGACTTGGGTGCCAGACATCCTGGGTTAGAGTGGTAACTTTGCCACTTCCTTGGCTAGGTGGCCTCAGGCATTTGAATTAAGTATTTGCACCTTACTTTCTCATCTGTAAAAATAGATGGTGGTATTTTTCACAGTACTGTTTCAACTCATTCTTACCTGCTGTATAAGCTCAAATTCTCCATTTTAGGTAACAAATTCTGTCTTAAAACACATTGTAAAATGTCTCATATGTAACAAACAGTCCAAATGGTTCAAACATTGTAACTGAATTTATTCGTACTAGGTGTGATGCTGATTCTGTCCATTACCTTCAATGAATGACTGGGCTACTCCTCAGCTTTTGATTCTCCAGCCACAGACTGAATATGAATGTCCACTCTTCATAGTGTGGGATCATCTTATTTCTAAGACTTTGGATAAATAGTGCTGAAAAGATACTAAATGGAATCGTCCAAGTAGAAATATGGAATGAAATAAACAATAGTTTATTACAAAAATACATAAATGCACTAAAAATATTTTCACCTGTATATACATGTAGAAAATGCCAATCAAAAAATAAAGAAATCAAAGGAAGATCAGTAGAGGAGAGGAGAGGGAAAGGGGGAGGAGGAGGGAAGGGAAAGGGAAAAACAGGAATGGTATTGTATTTTATCAAACTGAACCCTAATACTATGTATAATGATAATGCTCTAAAAAAAAAAAAAAAAAGCTTAAAAAAAAAGAAACTCCAAGGTGAATTTAGGTTTTTTCCATTATGGGTATAGAATAGAGATGCACTCATGAATTTGGTTAAATAAAGAAAGATAAGATAAATGACAATGAATAAGTTTATACTCAAGTAGCATTCTAGTGCTTGTTGGACAAAGGCATTGGTGTGAACATCAGACTTCCTCCTGATTTCAGCATTTATTACTTTTTAATCAATGAATTTTAAAACTGAAAAATCCGTTGCTTAATAATGCAGTGACTTACTTTCAATGTCACATTAAAACAAATAATCTGAAGATTGTGAGCCTTGGAGAACTGTAACAGAATAACATCTATGTATTTAACTAAAAAACTCAGTATCCCTTGGAAATATGCCATACCATGTAGTTCAGAGAATTAATATATGTGCATATATATATATATATGCACATATATGTACACATATGTATAAATTATATATATAATTATATATAGTTATATATTTATATATAAAACTATATATACATATATATGTATGCATATATAATATAAATAACTGAAATATTTTGCAGTGTATAACTAATATAAAAATCATGACTTCTCTGCTTTACTCCAATGGAGGTCAATTACACATGGTACATTTGTATATGTATATATAAACACATACATATTAGTTATATATGATATATATAGTTATTTACATCATGCATACTTGACCTCCATTGGAGCAAGCAGAGAAGTCAGGACTTTTATATTTGTTATCCCCTGTAATCTATTCTTTGTGGGACCTTGAAATAATCTATTAAATAGAAAGTTTAAAAAAAAAGTAAAAATAGTGTTAGTCAGCTTTTTGTCACTGTGACCAAACCTGACAAGAAAATTCTAGACAAGAAAATGTTTATTTTGGTTCAAAGTTTCAGAGATCTCAGTCTGAGGTCAGGCAGAACATTATGGCAGAAAACCATGGCAGAGGAAAGCTGCTCAATTCATGGCAACCAGGAAGCAGAGAGAGAAAAGAGCCAATGATAAAATATCATTTCTGAAGGGAACATATCCAATGACTACTTCCTCCAACTATTCCATATCAACCTATAATTATCACCCAATATCTATTCGAATTATTAATCTGTCAAGTTGATCCATCCATTGATTAGGTTATAGCTCTTATATTCTAATCATTTCACCTCTGAACACTCCTGCATTGTCTACAAATCTATTGCATGAGCTCATTAGGGATACCTATTATTTGTGGCTGAGCATGTTTTTGACCAAATTCCTTATTGTCTTCTATTCTCAGTATCCTCATATGTAAAATGAAGAAAATTATGCAAATATATAGGATTATAATTTATATAAAACAGGAAATGGAAATAAAATAATTCAAATAAGAACAGCATATACCTGGCAAAAAAGCACACGCTCAACAAATAAAAATTATTAAAAGTATTATTTATCTTGCACATACTTCATTATTACAATAAATTGCTATCAACAAACTAACTACTAACAATGGCCTCACCTTGGTATTCCTATGGATGATTGTTGGATTTACTATGATAATAAAATATAACATATTCTGACATGTAAACATGTAGACATGTCCTGTTCTATGTCCTTTGTTTCTTGGATGTGCTTTAAAGGAGAAAGAGAGACAGGAAATAAAATTAGGATGTTTACCTTGGCAGGTAAACATAGGGGTACCCTTTTCTTGTAATAGTTAAGCAGAAAATACTTTATTTTCTTAAGTATTATAAGAAAAGTCAAAAGCAGATTGCAAAATTCATTTAGAAACTGGGATTCACAATGCACTATCTTGGCTCAGGGACATAGCCATAGAGGAACCCTGGATAGCCTTCATCAGGTGCATTCAACCCAGAGCATGAAGGAGAAAACATTGGGTCAGCATGTTTTAAGGGGAAAAATATCTTTTACACTTGATAAGTTTTAAACTATCACAAAAAAGAAAGAAAAATATAAAGAAAGAAGGATAAATGTTGGTAAGAAAAGACATAACCACTGGTTTCTGTTTGCTTAGTGCTACAGAAAGCCGTGCCAGGACAAATCATCAGGTCTTCTGCTGAACGTTCTAGTTACCGTGGATGATGCCTTCGATCGGCTACGGTGACAGATTGTTGGTATTAGTGGTCCTGAGTGTGATTAATAAGGCTGATCTGTCTCTGACAGAGGGAGAATGGCATCTCTAAAATTGAATGGAGGTGATTCTACTAAAATCTGTTAGTGATGCTCCTTGGGGAAAAACATGGCATAAAGCAAATACCAGAAGTAGAAGGGTCCTTTCACCAGGTGTGGCCATACAGAGCAAAGCAAGATGGCCAAGTCCCACCAGTAGAAGAACCTTTGACTGCTCTGTCCATTTTCTTAATAATTAGCAAGAGTGGATTCCTCCTCTCCTTCTGCAGCTGCGTATGTTCATTCAGCAGCACCATGTGTGTGCAAGTGCATGTGTTCATGTGTGTACTTGTCTATATGGATAAAAGAATAATCAAAATGATAATACAGTTCTTATTCAGTACATGTTGGTTTTAAATCTGCCAACTGTATGATTTGGGAAGAAGAAAAAGATAGAGAGGTCTAGCATTTCAGTACTAGAACCAGATTTTTATATGACACAAAATGAAAATATATTCTCTTACCATGGTATATCTCTCATCACCATAAAAATATAATAAAATTGTATGATGGAAAAGAGGAAATAGTTGAAAAGTTGAATAAAGCTGTGTCATATATTAAGAGTTAGAATCTGAGGGTTGTTTCTAGTTAATGCTGGTATCTGGAGACTTAACACAAGTAAAATGTATCTTTGCCCATTTTCTAGAGTTCAAATACTGAACTCTGCTAAGCAATCAAAGACAACTGTTGTTATTGATAACATATACAATACAAGTCTTGCTTCTTTACCAGTAGGCCAAAATGGTAGGTGCCTGCAATGTGCTGTTACTGATCAATTGCTCTGTATGATCAGTGCAGACTTGTCAATATTATCTTGAGAAATATCAATACTATCTCAACACAATTACCTTTCCAGGGTGGCAGAGTCTTGTAGGACAAAACCATTTGTAGCAGCATTATCATTCACAGGGTGCTTGTTGAGCATCTACTTGTTTCAAATTCTCTGAAACAGAATCTCATCGTAAATGCAAACTTATTGGTCCAGACTTTAGTCTTTTTCAGACACTGTGGAATTTTCTCCTTTTAGAAATGTTCATTGTTTTACTACATTTGCCTATTTCTATTTTTTTCTAGTTGCAGTTAGAATAATTTAGCAGTAGAAATAACATTCTACATTTTTAGAATACTTCATAGTTGGCAAAGTAGTGTTTGAGTTCATTTAAGCATTACACATTTTTGAGATAGGGTTGCGTCTTTCAATAATTTTTCTTTCCTTTTCTTTTTCCAACAGGTTATTGAAAAGGAATGGAGGAAAGTAGAGGATTCCCATGGCCAATAAAGACAGGGAGATCTGGGTTTTGTTCATGGGTAGGTTAAGGGATGAGGAAAGGTAGGTGTTAATTCTATGCATTTTCACTTTTCAACTGATTAGGCCATTATACCAATGATGAAGATTGTATTTCATTTAACTGAAGGAGACGTGATATTTACTATTCATACTGGAGCTATACCCACTTTTTTTTTGCAGATATGGAGTGTGAATAACAAAAAACACATATTATTAACAAATGCAGTTCTTTTTAAATGTAATAAAAATATCATTTTGTCAGATCCAACCCTCCTTACCATAAGCCACATAAACCCTAAGCAAGCAAATTGCAAATGGTTTTTATTAAATATCCAGTTCCTAAATATATAAGTGTATTCAAACAACAACTACAGAAACTGTCCCTGAACAAACTCAGTTGCACACTTAATTCTTATAAATATGTTTAGGCACTAATAAAGTTCAAAATAATAGCATGTCTAAATGTTTGAATAATTTACTTAAAAAATTTTAAATCGATACAGGTTCATGACTTTATATGATTCTTAAAAAAAAAAAAAACCTGTTAACTACTATACAGTAACTACCAAGTAGTATGTCTATGCTCATGAATTAAACCTTTCAGTTTCCATGGGACCACTAGATGCCCATGCAATCCTACATGTCCATCATGAAAATCTGCCCTTGCTCAACCTTGTGGAAGCATACCTGAAGCATAATATATGTAGGAACAGAAGACAGAAAGTTACCTCAGGACACACCAGGCAATCTCATCTTGACCACATTCCACATCTTTCAACACAGGTGACCCTGTCATGGAAATCTGGAGGTCCTGGGTAAAAGTGGGGTTAGAGGGACTTTGTCTGAGTGCCCAAGGGATTTAAGGTAGGTCTGCCTGGAGTGTCTAAGCTGGTCATCAATCTTGACCATTCATATCCAGCATCTTTCTTGGATAAAATAAAGTACTGATTTTTAAACAGCATGCAAAGCAATAGTGTTGACTTGGCATTCATGGAGGTAAGTCGGGTAGTGAGAGAAAGGCTCTTGTAGTTCCATTTTGGGACTTGGCTTCCCATTGTCTCAGCGACGTTCTACTCCCAGCTAACTTTTGCTGCAAAGAGGTCACCACCAGCATGAGAAGTATTCATCTGTCCAATCCCTGACCCTTGTCCATGTTTCTGCTATCTACTCAGGTTCCCTGAAAGACAGTAAAGGGAGCAGAGTCTGATCTTGGAGGTCTTCTCCTGCCCTTCCCTCAGGGTTCCAAGCAGTGCTTCCATTGCTCTCTATGCCTTTAGTCCCCTGTGAAGTGAGGGCTCCTGTGACATAGTTTAGGGTTTGGTGACTCATCAGTTCCAATAGATTGCTTCTGTTGGAACTGTGATACTGATGACTGGCTGACCTTGGACAAGTCATCTGTACATACTGAAACATAGTGACCTCTGCAGTAAAACAGAGATAACACTAATGAATTATTTTGTTGAAGAAAATAAGTACAGTATTTAACATAAAAAGCCCTTAGTAAATGATATTTATAAACATCTTAAATTATCATTAGGATGAATCTATAAAATAGTTTCAATTTATTTCTCCAAAGTTTTGTCTAGCATGTATTCTTTTGCTTTTTTTCGGTGGGGGGAGTGGTAACCAGGGATTGAACTCAGGGGCACTCAGCCACTGAGCCACATCTCCAGCCCAATTCTTTATTTTATTTAGAGACAGAATCTCACCGAGTTGCTTAGCACCTTGCTTTTTGCTGAGGTTGGCTTGAACTCAAAGCTGATCTTTCTTCTCAGCCTCCTGAGCCGCTGGGATTACGGGCGTGCACCACTGCGCGGGCTCTATTCTTTTTCATTTACTAGATACTTGGTGTTTACTGAGTGGAGTTAATGCTTTTAAAATATGCATAACTAAATATTGTGAAAACAAAACTATCACACACAGAGCTAAAAATGTTGATGATGAAATATCTCATGCAGATGTATTTTTATTGAACACAATTTAGACAACACCCTTTCAGAAAGTTTTATATTATGCAACAAGTACTGAAACATTGGTTCTAATTATTACTAAATTTAATTTTCTTCTTATTGAAATAGATATTATTATTTTTGCCTCATTCTATCTGGCATATAGATGTTGTTTGTAGGAATTCGTGAGTCTTTATTTTGCTATTTCTGTGATTCACAGAATATTAAATCTTGCTTCTTTCTGCTTCCAGGTTTCACAGTATAACATCTTTAATGAAGTTGCTGGAACTGGAACCTACACCTAAACATTCCTTGAATTCCACCGTTTTATCCTACCCTTCTGATGTTCCAATCCCTGGACACCACTAATATTCTTACAGTTTCCTTTGTTTAACCTTTTCTGGAATGTCATTGTGTTAGAGTCATATAGTGTTTGACCTTTTCAGATTACTTTCTTTCATTTAGTAAACTATCATTTGTTCCCTGAATATCTTGGTGTGGCTGGATATCTTCTTTATATGGCTGAATACTGTTATTTATTTATTTATTTATTTACAGACTGCATTTTGATTCATTGTACATAAATGGGGTACACCTTTTCATTTCTCTGGTTGTACATGATGTAGATTCATACCATTTGTGTAATCATACATGTACATAGGGTAATGATGTCTGTCTCATTTTTCATACCCCCCTCCCTCTTGAATACTATTTTATCATATGGATTATAACACATCAGTTCATTCACCTACTGAAGGACATCCCAGTCATTTCCAGTTTTGGGAAATTATGAATAATATTGCTGTGAAATAATTGCTTTGGCCTATTCAATCTGGGATGTGCATTATCAATATTTTATCTTGCTGTCTTGCATTCAAGACAGTATACCTAGCATACTTATAAAACTGTGAAAATACTCTAGTAAACCTGTAAAATAATTTCAAATCCACACTATGGCTTTCAGCATTAAAAAGTTTTCAACCTAACATAGAAGGAATTTGATAATACAGGCTAAAAATTAGATGGTCGAAAGTACATTCAATTTTTATGTTTTCAAAATATATACTCAAGTTCAAGGTAAACGGATAATTATCCTTCGATGATGAAGAAAACCTATGTTGAAAGTGTTTAATATAATAATAAAATATTACAAATGATGTGGAATTTTTCTATTCATGAATGTTTACAGTTAAAGTAAGAACTGGAAATCTCTCTTCCAAAGAATACATAGATATTAACAGATATTTAGAATGGCAATTTTAGGAAAAGTTGAGGAATATAGAGATAGAAGAATAGGATGTTACTGGTACACAAAATATTTCCTGTTTATAACATCAAAATACTGCTTACAGTGATATTTCTTTGTGTGTAACATCTTTAATGTATTAGAGACTTACAACATCATAAACAACAACTCTTTATGGAAGAAGGCAAGGATTTATCATATTAATTAAGGATAAAATGCTGCACAGAGTAGCTACCTGAGTTTTTCTAGGCAAAAACACCTTACGAATAAAGCTGTATCTTATAGGTATCAACAGTCAAAAGAAACAAACCAAACAAAAACCATCACACAGGTACCTGCAGACATAGGAAGAGAGAATGGAAGTCCAAAGATCATAATAGTAGCACTCAAAAATTGTCTCCAAACTTTCCTTTTCTGTCAGTACTCTGTATGATAGGACTAACTCGTCTCCAAAGCTTTTATGAACAAAGGACATGTGGACACATGTGCCCAAAGTATAGTCAGAGGATAAAAATATAAAACTAAGTCTTACATATATTCAGGGCATTTCCCTAACAAACAAGTCAAATCAAAGAAATTATGTGTGGATAACTGCCAAATGAAGTTCATACACAATTAGAGTCAAAATGTGAAGTAAAATTGCCTTCTTTGTGGCCACTCTCTCCTTCCTGGGAAAGCAATGCTCTTTGCCTTCCCATTGCCGTGTTGCTCGTGACTGAATAAGAGCTTGGCATGAAATAGACCTTCATTCTGCAACTAATTGGTCGATTGAAACATACTCAGAGGGGAAACATAAGTTCAATCTCAGAATCATGGAAACAGAATCTCAGAGTCTACCAAGCCTAGTCACTGCCCAGCAGCCTGTCCTTGCTGCTGTCTTCTAATTAGAGTACCATACAGCTTCTCAAGAGTGTTGGTTTGCAATGTTATTGGTAAATACTGAATCTCTCCAGCCTCTTACAATATGAATAAATGATGTGCTGTCTGTCGGCTCTGGTAAAGAAAAAAATCCAAAACTGCAGAGAAGTGGATATTGTCCTTGTTGCTCACTTGCTTTCCAAATGCGGATCTTGGCTAAAGCTTCTGTGTGCATATGATAATCATATGCCCACACAGAAATGGTATCCAATTTCCAGTATAAGCACTCACACAGGAGCGTCTGTCATTAGAAGAGATGGTGTCAGGGGAGAGAGAAAACACAATGTAGCCTCACTGGAGTGGATGAGGACCTTTGACCCAGTGTCCTATGGCTGTGTTATCATACTCTCTCCATTTCTCTCTCTCTCTTACACTCCTGGCCTCTGGGGATCACGACCAATTCACAGAGTGGTACTGGCTTTGGGGAAAAAAATCAATGACCTATTCTCTTGGTCAGAGCATGGAGTGTTGTGATGGCAGTCAGCACAGCAGGAGGTGGAGAAGAAAATGAAATAAAAGGATGCAATATCAAGGGATGAGAGACATAATTATGCTTGCAGAAAAGTATGTTCAATAAGCAGATTGCTGGGGAGTGGCAGAAACCACCTTTTCATAAATATGAAATTGGAATTGGGTTGAAAAAATTAGGGCACTGGAGCTCTTCCCTGAATAACGAAGGCATGATAATAGAGGTTATTTCCATCTCCATTGCTACCTGCCATTTGTCA
This sequence comes from Sciurus vulgaris, assembly GCF_902686455.1. Classification (NCBI taxonomy): domain Eukaryota; kingdom Metazoa; phylum Chordata; class Mammalia; order Rodentia; family Sciuridae; genus Sciurus; species Sciurus vulgaris. The sequence continues at coordinate 137,976,505 of NC_136462.1, read as the reverse complement.
ATCACCTAATTATACTTGGTAGAGAGCATTAGAGACAATATTCTCCACTGTGCAGAAAGCCTGGATGACATTTCCACAGGACCAGTTGCTTTGTTTTTGATTTTTGAAGTCAAATTGCTTTTAGGGAACTAAGCACAATAGGGGAAGGGAGAAAGGAAGGAAGAGAGGAAGGGAGGGAGGGAGGGAGGAAGGAAGGAAGGGAAGGAGGGAGGGAGGAAGGAAGGAAGGAAGGAAGAGAGGGAGGGAGGAAGGAAGGAAGGAAGAGAGGGAGGGAGGGAGGGAGGAAGGAAGGAAGGAAAGGAGGGAGGGAGGGAGGAGGGAGCAAAAGAAATGGAAAGGGAAGGGGAAAAAGACAAGAAAAGAAGGAAAGAAGGACACAAAGGAGAAAACAGAGAGAGGGAGAGAGAACAGATTGTTCATGTCTAGGAGGAAAAGTGCATCCGGCTGATCCCAAGCTTTGGGAACTCGGCCACTCCCCTTTAGTCATTACAGAAAGAGACCTGCCAAGATGAGAAATTGCCACAGGAGGGGTTGGATATTAGGATTAATTGTCTTGAACCAGAGCAGTGGAGCAGGTATGCATGGCATATTGAGGTGGAGATAATGATGCCAATGAGTGGTCCTTATGCTTTTTTTTTTTTTTTTTTTTTATCTTTTTTTCCCCCAAAAGGAAAGTAGAAATTTGTGGAAAGACACCAACAATTTCACCACAGTGTTAGAGATTTGAGGAACCTTAAATAAAAAAAGACAATGGCTCTTCATTTTGTTAGTTATTTGCATTGAAGGCAGACACATCCTTGAGCAATTTGAAATGTCTGTGGTCCTACTATAGCACACCTCTTTTCTTCTCACCTTACTCCTAATGATATTGTCGTTAAGTTTTAATATTTGTATTGATCATTGACTTGTTCCTTTTTTATTGGTTATTTTAGTTATTCATGACAGTAGAATCTATTTTGATACATTAATACAAGCATGGGATATATCTTATTCTAATTAGAATCCCAGTCTTATGGATGTACACAATGGTGAGATTCACTGTGGTGTATTCATATATATACATAGGAAAGTTATATCAGATTCCACTATCTTTCCTATTCCTATCCCACACTTTCTTTCATTCCCCTTTGTCTAATTCACTGATCTGTTCCTTAATAAATTGTGTTCCTTTAAATTATTCCAACCAACATTTTTACAAAATCACTTCTGGCCCAAGTGATACTTGAGAGTCACAGATAATAAGATTAAGGAATGGTACTGTATGCATTTGTCTGTAACATGTCACTTAGTTGAAGATTATTAACTTACAAATTATACAATGCCATCCTGTGACAGAACAGAAAAATAAAGGCTCTAGGTGATGCGTGTATTCTGTAGACATATCTATTTTCACAAAGAATTATTACAATATTCTAGGTGACTGCTGTTTCCAGAGATTCCTTGGCATTTCATCCTGATGCTCTTATCTGGAATTAAGTGCAAAGAGAAAAGCTATCAAGTGATTGTGTCATTGCCTATTACACTCATATTATTTACACAGAACCTGAAAACTTTAAATTCAGATAATCTATAGATTTTCTTCTTTTAACAGATAATCAGCAATGTATTCCATAACATACTGATAATTCTTTCCTGGAACCCTACTGGAAATTAAGAATTTTTATTAAATTCCTTGTAGTTCTGTATTAGTTTCTTATTGCTGCTTAAGAAATTATCATAAACTTGGTGTCTTGAGATAGTATAAGTTTATTACCTTACAGTTAGGAGAATCAGAAGTTTAAAGTAGGCTGGCAGAGCTGTGTCCTTTGGAAGTCTGTAGGAAAGAGTCCATTCCTCATCTTTTTCATCTTTGAGACTGAATTTATTCCTTGGTTCACAGCCCATGACTCCAGTCTCAACTCCCATCATTAGATCTGTCTGACTGTCACTTTCCTGTCTTCCTCTGTAAGGATCCTTGTGGTGACCCTGGGTGCCCCCAAATGATCCAGGTTGTCCCCCATCCTAAGATGTTTAATTTAACGCTACCTGCAGAACCCCTTTTCATGTAACACATTCACCAGTTCTGGGGATTATTGTTTGGACATCTTTGATTGGTCATTTGCCTGTCTACCAGAGTACCCAACATTCAGAAAAAGAAATGAATTACTTTTTCTTATTTTGGCCCACTCTTCAATAAGAGAAAGAGAGTGACTGGCCCTGCTTTCCTTTTAAGTGCACACAAAAGCATGGTGGTTTAGATGGCCTGAGTTTCTTAAAACTAGGAACCTGACTTCCTGAAGATGTAGTTTGCAGTATTTCAGAAACCAGTCATTGAATGTCTCTGATGCACTCCAAGGATCAGAGGATGACTGATGATCTTAGATAGAAGACAGGGTTCTCAGGATTGAGGCTAAGAATGGTTTGTTCCCTGTGTGTCTTTCGATTCCTAGGACTTTGTCCTATTTTTATTCTTATTTTTTTAGTTTATTTGGGGCTTATCTTATTAATACTTCAGTATATACAAGGAAAAATGCAGCTTTATCTTATTCTAGGTACTACAGAACTGACTACCCATGTCTGTATTTCCAGTGTTTAGCACAGTTTGTGTCATAAAATAGATTTGTAACCAGCATTTTGATAACATAAAGAGCTGTGTGGTTACCTAAAATACCATTTTAATCATTGAATGCTGAGAATAGTGGCAAGATCTCAGTATTATCGGTGTTCTTTGGAGGATCCCTGGTGGAGCAGAGTCTTGTGGTTCAGGGTTTGTTCAAAGGCAGCTCTGGTAAGAGGACATTCCAAAGACTAGTTGGTATTGTCAATTAGCAGGTCCATTCATAATGGAAACTGAGCCATTATCTGCAATTAAAGCCCAAGAGGAATGAGCTACCAAAATCAGGCAGCAACCAAATAGGACCAAACTTCAGCTTCAGTGTAAAGCTAAGTGATAAAGAGGAAAGCAATACTGGATGGAGCTCAATGGAGTTGATAAGAACAATACTGAGAAGGGAAGGAAAGGTAATCTTTCAATGGACAGCAGTGACAAGAGAGATCTTAAATCCCCCATGGATGAGGGCTTTCAGTGCAGAGGAGGCACCGTAGGTCAAGGCAGAATAGAACTTACATGGTGAATCACTGTGGAAAAGTCAGATCAGCATGGGGAAGGCAGAAATTAAGAAAAGTGCTCTTGAAAGTATTTCTAAATGGTCATTATAATCTTCAGAGAAATTATGTCTGCACCTCATTGGAAAAGGTAATTTAGACAAGATTCACTGTTTAGAACAACCTGGAAACAATTGACACTGGGTATTTATGTCATCATCAACTAATAGATGTCAGAATGAAAGGGCCTCATGAAAATATATTCAATTCTTTCAAAGCCTTTGTCTTGCTAGATGAGGAGAAAAACTGGAAAAGTTCTTTGTTCATGCCATCAAAGTCTGTGTCCTGGATCTCAACTAAAGTCACTTTTAAATTTTTTCCTAACAGGAGATGTGGTTTGGGTTGTGCCCAACAGAGAGCAGAGGCCCTGTCTAATTTAGAAGAGTGCAGGCGTCCTTGTCAAAGCCAGGAGAAGCTCCAATCAGATTCTCTGTTGGAGCCTGACCCTGTCAATCAGAGTGGCCTGTGGTCACGATTTTCTGGGAAATGTGGAAAATCATCATCTACCGTAAATCTGTTGCCTGAAATGTCTCATATATATGTTATTTAAAGTTGTGATGCATATCTTCTATTGCTTTTGTGTCTTTAAGCTTTGGTATTAATGAAGGGACACATTTTTTAAGAGTTTTGCTTTTTATTTATTTCAGATAAAAAGACTGATGGTAATCAGCATCTTATAATACCCAAAAGACCCCCACATTTGCAAGATGCCATTGAGACAATGGCAGACATGGAGACATGGTCCTGGCCTCAAGGGTGTCTTGGTACTTCTAAAGAGACAATCATGTTTCTAAAAGACATGGTTGGGTTTGCCAAATGAGAGATGCTGAGCACCAGGGGATAAGAGGAGGTGTTTCAGGCATGTGTCCTTCGGGGGAGGAGGTGCAGAGGCCAGTGGATGTTTTTTGAATGGACAAATAAACTGGGCATAGGGTACAGACAGGAATGCCAGTTAGTGGGAAACAACATTTGAGGCTGGGAAAGTAGACTAGGACCAGATTACACAGAAACCATTCGATTTGAGGTGTAAGAGGATTTAAATCATAAATGGACAGAAAATGACTGGAGAATGAGAGGTGAGGGTGTTCTTTAGCCTCTACCTCAATGGGTGTGGTGAAATTCTATTTCCTGAAACTGAAAACATAGTCAACATTTACGTTAGACCGCAGGCATGGGTGATAAAAATAGGCAAGAAAGATCAGGCAGCTCCTTAGATATCAAATAATTCAATTCACTGTATTATGTTTAGACCACCTCTGGAGGGTTCTGACCCAATATTTAGCCAGCTTCTGTTTAAACAGATGTATCTCAGAGAACACCTTGGCAGATCTGCTGGGCTGTGACTGAGTCCTCCCTTATCTTGGGCCAACTCTGCCTGCCTCCAGTTTTCACAATCCAGTCTCAGTTCTACAGTCTGTAATCCCATGAATAATTCTACAAGTTCTCATACATTATATATCTGCAATTATTATACAAAACTACTTACCCCTTCAACATATTCTTTCCTCTGTGCTATTGCTCACAGGACATAATCTTGATTTCATACACTCTTCTGGTGCTACTCATTCATCAATGTCCCTTTCCTTAGAAGGTAGACTCTGAAAATAAAGAAAAGAAGTCTAGGTGTGACCTGATGAAAGAGAACAGAGTGTAGCTAATTCTTCACCCCTGGGGAACTGCATTTCTGGAAGGATGAAGTAGCTATAAATTATTGGTCTGACAAAGAAAGACAACCCTGGTATCAGTCATCACACATATGAATATCTCTGTTTTACAAATGAGTAAACCAAGTTCCAGAGAACTACATAGGTGGCTTAATGTCATCCGCATAGTAAGTGATAGACTCAAAATTCAACTCGAGGCCAGACTCACTTCAAAGCCTACCTCTTTCCATTATTCTATGATGATGTTTATTTACATGTCAAACTACATACATCATCAGCAAATCCCTATAAAATGATTGTGAACACATCTAAGTATACACATTCACTTGCAAATACAAAGAAATAATCAAATCCTCTCAATCCAGTGTGTCTTCCAACTACAGCTTGAATTTGTAAATAGCACAAAGATGTAAATGGTCCTAGCAAGTGCAATTTAGACTAATGGTTTTCAAAACACGGTACTCTCAAGGAATGTATTAAGCTTAAATTGAGTACCAAGGTTGTAAGAGGAAATGAGCTAATAGGAGGTATGCTCTTGCAAGTTAAGGATCTAAACTATTATTAATTTCCAAAAAATCTAGAAAATATGGACAATTGTTATCCTAGGCTATATTCTTTGTGCTTCATTGGCCCAGAAGAGTGACTGGTGTCCTTTCACAAGAACAATATAATTGACAGTAGACTTTAGGATGCTCCAACGTCCTGACAAACACTTCAATTTTGTTCTTATAAATTTGACTTCATAGGCTGTTTTCAGTATATGGAGAAAATGACATTTTCAGTATTCAATAGTGACATAAGGTAAACCGTTTTTTGATATGCTAATAGCATTCTAAAAACAGAATATTACTTTAGTATGGCCATGATAGAGCAGAGACATCACCAAGTTTCAAATGCATTTTGTGAGTATTTTATAGATTATATAAGACATTTTGGAGACCATTCTTTGACATGTGACCTATCCAAATAATTAGGGTAAAGAGTTCAGCTATGATACATTCTACTCAACCAATAAATATTATACTCATCTACTTGGCATATAAAGACCAACATAAACTAGTATATCTCATTTTTTAATTATTTTTTTATTGTAAAAAATTTTACAGACTGCATTTTAATTCATTATACACAAATGGGGTACATCATTTCTTTTCTATGGTTGTACATGATGTAGATTCATACCATTTGTGTAATCATACACGTACATAGGGTAATGATGTCTGTCTCATTCCACCATTTTTCATACCTCCACTCCCTCTCATTTTCTTCTACATAATCTAAAGTTCCTCCATTCTTCTCTCACTCCCTACATCTCCACTCCAATTATATGTCATTCTCCACTTACCAGCGAAACATTTGGCCTTTGGTTTTTTGGGATTGGCTTATTTCACTTAGCATGATATTCTCCAATTCCATCCATTTATTTGAAAATGTCATAATATTATTCTTTATGGCTGAATAATATTCCATTGTGTATATATACCACAGTTTCTTTATCCATTCATCTGTTGAAGGGCATCTAGGTTGGTTCCACAATCTAGCTATTGCAACAAGACTCCCATAGTACAAGAAATCAAAGCAAGAATCAATAAATGGGATCAACTCAAACTAAAAAGCTTTTTCTCAGCAAAGGATACAATCAAGAATGTGAAGAGAGAGCCTACAGAGTGGGAGAAAATCTTTTCCACACACACTTTAGATAGAGTACTTATCCCCCAAATTTATAAAGAACTTACAAAACTTTACACCAAAAATACAAAGAACCCAATCAATAAATGGGCCAAGGAACTGGATGGACACTTTACAAAGAAGACATACAGGCAATTAATAAATATATGAAAAAGTGTTCAACACCTCTAGTAATTAGAGAAATGCAAATTAAAACAACTCTAAGATTTCATTTTACTCCAATTAGAATGGCTATTATCAAGAACACTAACAATAATAGATGTTGGTGTGAATGTGGAGGAAAAGGCACACCTTTACATTGCTGGTAGAGTTGCAAATTGGTGCAGCCACTCTGGAAAGCAGTGTGGAGAATCCTCAAAAGTTTGGAATGGACCTACCATTTGACCCAGTTATCCCACTCCTCGGTTTATACCCAAAGGACTTAAAATCACCGTAATACAGTAATACAGCCACATCAATGTTTACATCTCTTACTTTTTCACTTCTTCTTATAGTTTTAGAAAACTTTGTTTTCCTTATCCTCAATATTGCACATACTTGTTGTCGTAGCCTATGATTGGTGAATATCTGTGGGAAAAATAATTATTTTTACTCACTCATTTTTGACCAAGAGTACTAACATAATTGATTATAGAAAAATTGAATTATTGGGTATCATGACTCTGTACTGTATATAGAATTCTGATATTCCTGGCAACTACTACCACTGATTAGAAAACTTAATTTAAAATAAATTTTTGAAATTTTTTTTAAAATTAGCATATGGTTCCTGTAGTCATTCCAACTGCCACTTTGAAAAGTAATGACTGAAATATAGAAAGTCTTTGGAATAAACCATTAAGGAAACTTGAGAATTGAAAGTTTTGCTGAATAAGGTAGGATGCTTGCACTGAATTTTGAGCCTGTGTATGATGAAGTTAAACTATAGTTCCAAGATATGAAGAATTTTTACTTTCAAATTCAAATATTTAATTCTAATAACTATAAGCATGTTTTTATTGAGAAATAGAATTTAATGTAGTAGGGTTTCTTTGCTGCATTTAATTCATGATAATATGCTTATAATCAACCATATCTTTATGTCAAGAAAATACAGTCACAGGAGAAATAGAAGTATGGACTTCATTGTGAAGAAGATGGATTTGAGGCAAATTTTGAGGCCTTTTGGGATTTTTCTTCTCCTTATGTATATAAAGTAGACATTCAAATTAATATTACTCTCATAAAAGATGTGTCTATGTATGTTTCTAACACTTCCTGGCTATCATGTGAGAGGATAGCAAGATAAATGCTTAGTTCCTTCTGGTGAAAAGACCTTGAAGGACACGGGATTTCAGGCTCACCACAGTGGAACTTCACTGAACTTTAGGAAATGTACTGTGTGTTAGTACAGTGAATCCTTGGGAAAGACCCAATCATAGGGAGGGCAGAGAGTAAAATTTTTACACTGAAAGTAGATGATAACAGCTGCTATATTTTGCATGTTCAAAGTCTCCCAGAGGCCCATGTTCTAAGGTACTGGTTCCCAGGATTGTACTATGTGGAAATGATGGAACCTTTAAAAGGTGAGACCTGGAGATAGACCTTCAGGTATTGAAGGAGCAATCTCAAAGGCAATTATATGAGTCTATCACATTGTTTATCACTCTCATTTGCATCCTGGTCTTCAGTGAATGGTTTTGCTCCACCCTATACTCCCACTGTCTCACCACAGACCTAAGAGCAATGGGTCAGCATGATCCTACACTGGGACTTCGGCAACTGTGACCGTGGTTAATTATCATATGATAACTATCACAGGTAATGAGTTAATTATCTCAGGTATTTTGTTAGAGTCACAAAAACCTAACTAACATAGCAGCTTGTGCCTGTGCTAAATGTAGAGTTCACTTCAAATAAAAGTCAGATAGTGTGCTTACTTCTAAATAATTGCATAAGTCCACATGGCTTCAGCATGAGTAGTCTGGATCCTGAAAAAGTTTTTGTCACACAATAAAGACAAATCTTATATTCAGCCTTTTGTTAACATCATCATTTGATGCCCCCAAGGTGAGGTGATATATTGCTAAACACTGGATGTTTCTGACAAAGGGAAAAATAAGGGAAGGTAACTATTCAATTTTATTTAGTCCTTTAGTATAACTCAACTCTCAAATACCCCCTGTAGTTGTCGGGACAGGGTTGACTTTGGGAAACCATGTGCGCACTGACACCCTGTGAAACTGACTTTAAAAAGAAAGCTGATTTTCAGAGGAAGAGAAAGATCTACACGCATTTCTTACCATCTCCCAAAATATAACTACATATCAATCTTTCTGAACTACTCCTGACTTTCTGAATTTCTTGTATTTCTCATTGTTTTAACTGCAAACATAGTCAGATATCTATGTCATTTCTGGAATAGTTTTGCTCTAATTTCTGTATGACCTCACTTTCAATGGTCCTTCAAAGTTTTGCTCAAGTGTCATCTCCTCTCTGATCATTTCCCAGAACACACCTCCCTTTGTGTTTCTGCCATAGTACTTCTGTACTCTCTTACCTAACTATAATTTATATTTCTTTCTATGTATATGCTCTCCTGATAGCACCAAAAATCCAAATCATAAGGAAATATAATAATGTTTGCATCCTCAGAGGCTGTCTGTAACTGCCGTTGCCACTCAATAAACATTTATGAATGAATAAATGCCTACACTCCTCAGTGGGGTCATTTTCAGTATATAGGAACAGCACAGGGGTGGTATACATCAATATAGTCATTGAAAAATACAATCTGAAGCATGTTTAAAATTCTTAAGGTAAAAATGATGAACTTTCTCTTTTCCTTTTAATAATTTGTCTTCCAAATATTTATTCTATGTCAGGCAAAAAGTTAGGGGGCAACAATGAAAATAGAATTTAGAAGTATTCCCTTAGAGTAATAGCAATTTAGCCAAGTTGACCTGAGATATAGAGAATAATAAAACCCCACTGCAAGTACACAGAGTGCACATGCTTATCTACATTCAATGGATTTATGTACTGATAAAATCATTGGAAATTGAAAATGCCATAAATCAAAATTGTACTTAATCCAACTAACCTACAAGTTATCATTACTTTATAATACAGTAGAAAGCAGAGTCTTGATTGTCCACACTGGTGATCATGTGACTGACTAGGAGTTGTAGCCCTCAGTTACTGTTCAACATCACCAGCAAGTTTATACCACATGTTGATAGTCCAGGAAAAGACTCAAATCTAAAGTTCAAAGGAGGGTTTCTTCAGAATAGTTACAGTTTGGGCTCCATCATAAAATAAAATTAGGGGCTAGGGTTGTGGCTCAGCGGTGGAGCAATTGCCTAGCATGTGTGAGGCACTGGATTCAATTCTCAGCACTGCATATAAATAAATGAATAAAATAAAGGTCTATCAACAAGTGAAATATATAAAAATAATTTTAAAAATAAATAAATTTAATTTAATTTAAAAGAATCAGAAGTCAGACCATTTTAAGCTAGTGACTGTCTATATTGAAGAATATAGTAGATAGATGAATAACAAGGATTGTTGTGTAGATGATAGATAAAATTTTAAAATATTCTCATGAAGGAGATAATATTTAATTAATATGCCTTTAAAAATCAGGAATAACAACTGGGCATGGTGGCACATGCCTATAATCCCAGCAACTCTGGAAGCTGAGGCAGAAGGATCTTGAGTTCAAAGCCAGTCTCAGCAAAAGCAAGGTCTCTAAATAAAATACAAAATAGGGTGGGGATGTGGCTCAGTGGCTGATGCCCCTGAGTTCAATCCCTGGTACACACCCCCACCAAAAAAAATTGGGAATCATGTATTGGGATAAACCATAGACAAAAATAACTAGGTAGATAAATAAGAGTAAGAAAATATGAAAGTAAAAAGTAAGCAAAAGTATTGTGCATACACAGGAAAATATAAGTTGTTGATTGCACCTCAATGTAAGTGGTGAGTTATGGAGTAATAAAATGCAATGCTAGAAAGGTTGTTGGGAACAATAGTATGAATAATTTTTTAAATGTATTTTTTATTTGTTCTAATTAATTATACATGACAGAATGCATTTTGACACATCATACATAAATGGAGCGTAACTCCTCATTCATCTAGCTGTACATGATGTAGAGTTACACAGGTCATGTAATCATATATGCACATAGGGTAATAATGTCCCATTCTTTCTACTATCATTCTCACTCCCATGTCTTTCTGCTCCATTCACTCCCCTCTGTCTAGTCCAGAATACCTCCATTCTCCACCCCCGCCCCCTTACTGTGAATTAGCATCCTAATATCAGAGAAAACATTTGGCCTTTGGTTCCTTGGAATTGGCTTATTTCATTTAGCATAATATTCTGTAGTTCCATCCATTTACCTGCAAATGCAATAATTTCATTCTTCTTTAAGGCTGAGTAATATTCCATTGTGTATATATACCACATTTTCTTTATCCATTCATCTGTTGAAGGGTACCTACATTGGTTCCATAGTTTAGCTATTGTAAATTGAGCTGCTATAACTATAGATGTGGCTATGTCACTGCCCTATGCTGATTTTAAGTCCTTTGTGTATAAACCTAGGAGTAGGATAACTGGGACAAATGGTGATTCCATTTCAAGTTTTCTTAGGAATCTCCAGTATGAAGAATAGTTTATGTCTCCTTGAACATGTTATTTTATTCCCTCATTCAATAATTTGCTCTGTGAATAGTTGACTTGAGGTGTAAGACAGGAAGCTATTACAAATTTAATGAGAGATATGAGAATGCAGAGTAAAACAATCAGGAATTAGAATGAGAAATATTCAGAGAATAAGTATTAAAGGACTTACTATTTTATTAGAAAGGTTGATATGAATGAGAAGAATGAAGGAAAATCCACAGTGTTTCAGTTTGAATGATGGATTATAGAGGCCATTGCTAAGTCAAAAAAGGAAAAGGCTGATCATGACAAAGAGACAGGCTAAGTTTGGACATGCTGGAGATGAGCCACTGATGGAGATGGAACCCAGAATCAGAGAGACAAAATGGTTTGATGATTAGGGGAAGAGTTTGGGTTACAGTGATCAATATGGTAGAAATCTGTATCTAGATGATAAGTGAACTCATGAGAATGGATAAAATTATCATGATAAATGCATAGGTGAGAAGAACAGTGAAATTAACTAAGAACTCTAGAGATTACATGCGAACATTTCAGGTTAATGAACAAGGAGGAGATAGGAAAAGATTTGCCAAACTGGTACAAATAGTGCATAGAGCAATCCAAGAGGTTCGGAAAGTTAATAAAAATAAATGCTTGTTATATTTAACAATTTGCAATCATTCAAAGTCCAGGAGATGTTATAAATTTCTTCTTAACTGTTGTGTTCCTTGATGTATCTTTATATCCAGAACAAAGCTGTTCATACAGCAAATTCTCGCTATTTACTAGGAAGTCACTAGGGTCTTAGAGGTGGATATTTCAATACAGTGATGAGATCAGATTCCAAATGCTCCTGGGAGAAAACATGGTGAGGCAGTCTAGATGTAGAGATTCTCCTTTCAAAATGTTTTGTAATAACTGAAAGATGTGGTCATTGAGGGGAAAAAGTAAAATAAGCATTTCTAATTTAGACAGGAAGACCATTGGAATTATTTATACACTAAGAAGAGAATGCATGAGAACAGGAACATAGCTCAGTAAGAAAAATGCAAACAATAAAATCAAGGACTCAAGCAAAATTTTAGCAAAAAGGAAAAACACTTTATCATTTGAGAAAACAAAAAGAGAAGGACTTGGCAAGTAGCATATTTTTGGTGGACAATGACAATAGAGTATTTAGAAAGTATCTGAAGGCCTCTCTCTTTCCAATAAAGAGGGCAGCAAGAACATCAGCTGAGGAGAAGGAGAATGAAGTCAAGGACAGTCCTTGAGAAGAATGGAGTAGACCTTGAGTAGTTGACCAAAAAGTAGGAAAATTAGTGAAGATAATTAACTTCAGAAGTCTTATATCTGTTTGTTTCCAAGCTTCAGAGTGGAAGATTTACTGTAATAACCTAGTGTATGACACACATAGTGCACAAAGGCTTGTTGTAGGTACACATTTGAGGTTCGACTGGTAGCATTGTACACAAAAGGAGAGAGAGACAGAGACTCAGGGTTCTGACCAGCTCTGTGGACCAGACAAGGAAAACAAAAAATAGGAACATAGGAAATGCTGAGATCACTGAGGAAATTCAGTGGAAATGAGGCTGTGAGCAAAAAGACGTCCATGTCTTGTCATGGATTTGTCAGCTGAAACTTGAAAGTCCAAGATGAAGCTGATTCAGGAGATGACAAAATTTAGAATGTGGCCTGTGGGGTCCAGGAAAGAAGAGAAGGTGAAGTAAAATGGTGGTAAAGTTAGTGGGGTTAGGAAACCCAAAAAATATACAAGTCATTGGACAAGTGAATAATGCACCTACAGACATATTTTGCTCATTTGATGAATTTTGGTGACACAACAATTAATTTAAAGGACTATACCTGGGAGTGTGTCAACAGGGTTGTCTTTGAGGGAAGAACACAATATCGAGTTTCCTGCAGCCAATCAGAAGCAAATCTCTGGTTCTTTGTGTCCACACATATTGATGAAAACATTTAGTAACTGAGTCTGGATATTGTGAGTCATCACACACAGAGTATTTGCGTATAAGTAGAACTATTTCCAAAAAGGAGATCATATAACCTCCTTGGTAACCTTCAAGTGCATTTATAGATCCTGTCACATGCATGTATGGATATAAGAAAATGGTGCTTCTTTTACATAAAGATTGTTACCTAATCTCTAGAGTCCTTGATGCTTTTGCAGGATGAGAGGAGCATTACTTGTTCCCCTCAGGTTTGTCTTTCTGAGGCAATTTATATGGAACAGACTGAGCCTTAGAAATCATTTCAGGTTTCTTCTTCAGGCATTGGGATACACGAAGCATTCAGAATTAGTCTGTGATGGTAGTTATTTTAGTGTCCTAAAATATGCTCTCAGATTATACTGAACATTTTTTTTTCTATTGAAAAAACACTAGCCATAAAAATGTTTAATTGGTCAGAAGACTCGCTGGAGACACTGTGTTTCATTAACTCAAGGAAACCATCAGAGACATTTTAAGAGATAAATATGACCCAACAGACGCTAACATTTTGTAAGATTTGAAGCCTACATCATAAAAAGAGTTTACCAGAGCAAACTTTATAGCTTTTACTTGATGGACTTCTGTATTTTACTTCTATAGTTTTAAGTCCTTTCCTGCTGTCATAGGACCAACAAAATATGTAAATTACTAGGGCTTGAGAGAGATCCCAGCCCATGTGGCTCAGCAGTCAGTTGAAGGCATTTTATACTGCACTTACCATTTTTATCTTAAGGATGCCCTGAAATCTAAAACTGTCTTTAATGTCAGCCACATGTGAGGGTCCCTGTAGAAAGGTGATCAAAAGGACTCTCCTGGCTTAGGTGCCCTTTGTCTCAGAGGAAGGTGATCCACGGCATCTGGAGATGACGGAACGCATGATTAACATCACCACAGAGAATGATTAATATCTTCTTAAAGCACCTACTTCCAGATTATCCATCATTTCATTAGAGTGAAAAAAGTTCCCTGTGCAAAGGGGCTGGCCCTCTGAACCATGAATAACTCACCCACCCCTTGACATGTTTACTAATTGAGTAGCGGAGCGGGCTTAATACTTTAATATATTTATACTAAGCAAATTATGACTTTTTTTCCAGTGCTCAGGGTGAGTTTGGGATTGTAGTGAAATAACAAAGTGCTTTTGTTTGGCAATTAAAGGTCATTTTATGATTAATACTAAACTTAACCCTTCTTCTTGACAGAAAGCATTAATTTTTTTGTCATAAACCATTGACCAGATTTCTTGTGGAGGGAATTTTGCTATGCAATATTGGTTAATTTGCACTGTAGATGTGACATTTAAAAGATTCCTCATTAAGCAGGGCCTTTGAAAGCATTGAGTTTTAGCGTGGGTCCCGGGTCCGTGAATTTATTTAGTGTTTTACTCAGAAAGAAATTATGTATTCAGGAGAGAAAGTGCAGGAATGATGTCATATTTTCTGTATTTTCTTTATCCCTTCTACAGAATGAAACATCTCCCTAATGCTGTGAGAGTACCTCCAAATACTAAGCCCCCTCGCAGAGTCTTGTGAATAAAATAAAAAACTATACTGAAAATCATTTCAATATATGTAGTTTATTTACATGATGAGCCTGATAATTATTTGTATAAGTCATATAAGAGACAACTTTTTATTAAATGAACTTAAATTACTTCTATTTCTATTTAAACAACCCATATTTTTCACTTCATTTTGATTATATAAAAACTGTGGGGAAGTATCAAATTCATATTTTGTCCTAAGGAATCATCTTCATCTTGCGCCATTTCCAATACTTTGGAATGTTTAAGATTTTGCTTTTCAACCTGTTCTGTTAGGTCACAAAAACAATCAAAACATATAGAGAAATAGCCATAGAAAAACTGGCCTCTGTGTGGGAAGGGGTATATTTTTGGTGCCTAAAGGTAAGTAAATAAGTTTCTGGTTCCTATTGCTCTGTCACCTGCTGTGTGAGATTAGATTGTTTTAATCTTAATAGATCTGAAACCTGAAAGCCTAGGTCAAATGATCAATCAGTACCACAGAAAATGATGAATAAAAATTTAATTAATACAAATTTTGATAATTTTTACATAATTGTCTCACATGATGTTATAATAAATAAATTCTTACATTTCTAAAAATAAGAACACCCTTTTGGTGTCATGATAAACATGTACTAGACATATCTATATGATGTGATCATGAATATGCACATATAATAAAGCCTCAATATTCAGAAACTAAATTACCTTACCTTTTAATTAAAGTGTCTGTTAAATATTTGATATTGTTTTTAGAAAGAAACCAACTGATTACACATACATTTATTTAGCAAAGATCCTAAAAAGAAAATATGAGAGGACATTATGTATCTCATTCTTCTATGAATAATGTATATTGTTGCAGCAGTGACCTTAATGATTGTTGATTATCCAAACCAAATTTAAGTTTGTCTCCTATTTTGTACTATTTTCACCATAAGCTAGGAATAAATTTCAAAGATATCATATTCATTTCCAAAGCAACAGTCTACAGAATACTGTCCAGTGGACCTCTAATAAGCATGAATTAAAACAACCAGAAGAACTCAAATACTTTTAGAAATTCCAAGCTAAAAGAAGTTTAATACACATTTTTATTATAGGATTTTTTTTAGATATTTGTGAATTTTCAGCATATCAATTGAGATCATGATGCTTCCCAAACTAATTTGGCATTGAAACCATCCATTTATTTATTTCATCTATTTTTTAGACTACTGTTAAGTGGAAAATAATGTTATGTGCACAAATATGCATAAACGTGTATATATAAATATTTTACTCTATATTACCATAGATGTGCTTATATATACATAATTAGAGGCAATGCTGATGATATTTGAAGATTGTAGTTTAAGCAAGAGAATCAGAAACATATGTGAGGGTAAACATGAAGAAATGAATGACTATTCAATGATAGATATAGTCAACAAGAATGGCTATAATACCAAAATCTCAAAATGTAGAGATATTTTAGGAATGGCAGTACTCATTATTTATAGCTGCATCTTTTGGGTCTTTTGGGGATGTGGACATGTTTGACAGAGTACAGGATAAGAAAATGAGGTGAGGTTGAGCCATTGGCTTTATCCTTAGTAAGCAAATCCAAGAACCTCAATGGAGGGATGGCTTCAGAGTCAGGTCAGCACAGGCTGTTTCATGTGTTGGAAATGCTTCAGAAGGTACTGGAGGAAGATGTTATTAACCCAACTTGAAATGGGAAGGGGCCACAGTGGAGAAATCTACTGAGACTGGATTTGGAGTTGGATAAGTCCTTACCCACAAGATTGTTCCAATAAACACTTGCATTCTTAACATCTGTGACTGCAGCCAACAGATCCACCCTGCTCTGTAGGTGGTTGGTCTCATTTGCCTTGTTTTCTATGTTGCCATGGCATTTCATTTGAATAAATTTATCTATGAACACTTTGAAAATGTCTTCCTTTTGTCCTCCCATGAGGCATTAACTCAAAGAGACATTAGAGGTCTTTTTTAGGAAGAGATCAGTTTGTCTGAGATGTGGATTTCCACTTCAGAAACATAATTTCCTGCTTCACACTTCATACCTCTTCAACTGATGTCACAACTACTTTTTAATTGAGTAACATGGCCTCATCTAAGGGACACTGGTGTACCAGGGAAATATTTGTGGTCAAGCATTCCTGATTGCAAATTTTGGCTCTATCACAATCTAGGATATACTTTTGCGCTTTTATACTCAGAATATGGTGCATTGACCAATGACATCAAAGTCCCCTGGGAGCTTGTTAGAAATGCAGAATCACAGGCTGCACATTAGACCTACTAAATAAGAATTAGCATTTATCAAAGACTTCAAGTGATTCAAGTGCACATTAAATTTTGGAAAGACTTACTGGATATAGCAATGATGAAAATATTCTAGAAGTCACATGTTGAAGGACTGTGCAAATCATAAATTAGAACACCCAGGAAATGCTTATCCTAAGTAGTGAGATCAGATCATCAAAACCTTTTGGATTATGAAATGGAGTTTTTCTTCAACATCTTTCTATTTGCTCAAAAATAGACATCATGGTCACCATCCTTCTGTTGTTTTGTCAACTTTATCCTTCAGAATTCCTATTCCTCTTCACCTTCTGGTATAGTAACCCTTCCTGTGGGATTCATCACATCATTGTAGAACATAATTTGGGACAAGTCTTGCTTAGAGTTAACTTGAGCCTTAAATATTGTCTTCACTGAAATTTCAAGTTTTAAACATCTGATTTTGGTTTGCACACTTTAAAAAATAACATAAAGTAAGCCAGCAATTCTAGGTGTGAGTGCATTTTTATTTTGTTCTTCTTTTGTGAAAGAACATTACAGTTCTCTGGCATGCTAGGAAAACTTTTTGTTTACCTTATTGTTGTACCTTAGCCATTCAGAACAGATTGTCTGATAAAGAAAATGTCACAATTATATTTGCACAATGCAGAAAGTTCCCCTACCTTCTACAAGTGAAATGAGAGAACATATCCATTTGCTTATCAGTATAGCCAGCTTTTGTAGGTTTGGGATCATGTATGTATAATAACAAAATATATGCTGAGAATTTTTAAGTCTTTTGTTGACCTCCTTATACATAAGGCAAGAGGAAATTAGAAAAAAAATCTGACTAAAACTCTTTGAAGGAAAGGCAGAAGAGATAAAGAGTAGAACCAAGAGAAAATAGCCAAAATTATTAACTCTGATCAAATGATTTTTCTATTATTATTTCTGGTTTAGCCAAAAGAATGGAAGCCTTGGATCCCTGATCAACTTGTTAAATATGTAACTTTGAGTAAGTCGTTTAACTTCTCTGAACCTCAATTTCTGCTTCTGAAAAAGAGGAAACTAACTCCCATTACCTATACTGATCTGTGAGAATTAAATAAAGTTTGAAGGGAGAGTGCTAGTCACACAGCAGTCGTACCATAAATACCACAATTCTTCAAGATCACTCACTGTTTCCAAGGTGGCATCTATATTCCACACAGATTCGACATCAGCTTGTCTTTTCCCCTCAAGATCATGGCCTCTGGGGCTCAGGTGCAAGTGCGTGAGACGGCCCTAAGCATTGCTTAAGCTGCAGCTTGAGAAGACCTTTGGCCAGCACGGAGCCCTCAGCACCCGTCAGGCCTCAGTACTCCCACTCTTGTGGCTATTTGTCCTCCTCTTTGCCCTCTCTGCTCTGTTGCCATCGTCCTGGATTTTCCCTCTATGCAACTTCTGTCCAGACCAGCTGCACCCACTACATCTTCAGCAGTGGACCGAGGAGGGTATTAATCATATTTTTGAGGAGGACACTCTGCTATTTATCTCCCTGACACCTCCAGCGATGGGCCGCCCAGCCTGCCCACAGTCCATTGACTGGTGAGATTACACATTACCTTGCTCCATTGCCTTTCCCTGCCCTCTCCATTGACTGGCTGTTCAACAGTGGAGTTGTGTTTGTTCAATCAGACATAATTTATACCTTTTTTGTTCTTTCTGGAGAATGAATGTTAGTTTTTAGTTGAAGTGCAACATTTTCAGTGTAATTTCAGGTTAAACAAAAGTGAGACCAAAGATGCTAAAATATTTTTTTCTGAAACCCCTCCCCTATTACTGCCAGATACCATGGGAATTACAGGGACATGTGGGCTTCAACCAGCAGCTGCATTTGCTGAATGTATGATCAGGTTTCCAAATTCCCATGTTTGTTATAAATTGTGTACAGATGTGCATTTATACATAACCTCTACCTCAAAGTTTAAAAGTTCCATACAGAGAAACAGCCCATCCTTCTTTCAGCTTTCAAGTAATTTCATTCTTCCTTTATGTGTAATCTCTCACTATAAGTCAGTCTGATTTGTTTGTCTTTTGCATTTCATAGCTTCATTTGCTACTTATCTTCTTTTCTTAACCCCTTTATTTTATTTTAAGATGCAAAGGAATGGGGTGGGCAGTGGGTCTGCTTAATAATTGCAAAAATCCAAATACATAAATATCATTGATAATTAAATTAATTGCCGATTAGCTAATCAGTAAGCTTAGTAATAAACTGGTCACAGGACAAAAGGCTGTACCACTATACACCAGTGACTTGGTTCTTTGTTTCCAAAAGCATTGTTCTCTTGAAAGCCTTCCCAACATTAATAATTGGCTCAAAATCTGCTGGATTATGCTTAATTGGCAAGTTAAAAATAAGAAAAGAAAAGCAATATTCAACCAAGAGTTCTCTAATGGTTCATATATTTATTCAGCAAAAAAATATTATGGCCCTACTATGTGTCATGTGCTGTGCACATTTTGGTTTTACACGCACACACACACACACACACACACACACACACACACACACAGATTTTATTTAGTTATTTATTTAGTTATTGTAAAATGAAACTGTGTTCTTCTGTTAATATTAATTCAGAATTACAAGACTTCCAAAGTGGCCTCTTGTGATATTAGCATGAGTTGTATATTATAAAGTAGAAAATGAAATCTTCTGTTATCAGGCTAGTGTGTGGAGGCACTGAAAACAGGTGAACATCAGTGAAAAGAGCACTGGATTGGGAGTGAGATCTGACTGTACTGGAATCCTGTCTCTAAAAGATATGTGCATTTATACAAGTTCCCTAAACCCATAAACCTCAGTTTTATTTACTTAAAAATATGGATTAATACCAACAAGTTAGTGAATTGTGATAAGAATAAATTTAAAATGTGTTTAAAGAACTTAGAACATTAAAAAAGCATTCAACATATATGGATTTGGTTGTCATAGTATTTATTAGTAAATGGAAACAGACATATTCAAACCCTTGATTATAGATATACTATCAAAATATGCCCACTTTGCAGAAAATCTAAGGAAATACTATAATGTACAGAAGTAATGAACAAATCTTACACTGGTTTTTGCTGTGCCTGCCATCTTTGTATCAGAAACATCTTGGACGTTCTGCTAGTCACATTGGTTCCTTATCTGCTGTGGTGACCTCTGGGTGGGCAAATGCTGGGCTTCCTCCTTTGTTTTTAACATCAATCTTTTCCATTGCTGTCAAACTCTCTGATTTTATTGAAATTATTTTATGATGGTCCTCTCCAAGCTCATACTCTTCCTGTTTTGTTTGCAATTACATTGTTATTTTTATGTATACACACATACACATATAATATAATTATATAATTGTTCTTTTGTACAAATAATTATTTTGGCATAAATGGTTCTTTAGGACCAAACCACACTTGTGTAGAAGCTAATGTATTGGAATCAATTTGGCTTAGCATAAACCTTGACTCTACCTTTGCTATGTGATTTTTGATGAATTTTTTGAGTTTCTTTTTTTTTCATATATAAAAAATGACAGTTCTGCTTTGCTGTGTTGTCCTCACGACTGAATGAACTAACATACAACTTGGTAGCATGTAGTAGGGACTCACTCAGTTGGTGCTAAATTCTCTCCCTCTCTTCCCACTTTTTTCATTAGTGGTTTTATTATTGCGATTTAACAATGTTGCGTAATGGAAGGACTGGGATTCAGAATTGAAGAAATTTTCATTTAAATCTTGGATTCTTCAATTATTTTGTACACATTATTTGCCATTTCTCCTCTCAGTGTCCCCATCTATAATATTATAGTTACAGCTACTTTGTGAGGTTGTGTGAGAAGGAAACTTGGTGATGGTACACGATGCATCATGTTTCCAATCAACACATTGTCTCCAGTCTTTCCTTCTGTATTTCTCCTTATTTAAAGAAGGAAGAGCATGGCCTCCACTGCAATCTGTTTCTTAGTGCTCCAGTGAAGTGGTCAAACATTTAAAAAATAGAAGTTCAGCTGAGCAAGCTCAAATAAGAGGAATAGAGTATTACATGAGCTTCATGCACATTGTATTGCTAGAGATCTTAGTGAATAGAAGAACATAAAATAAAGAACTGATTATACTGAAAGGAAAATTAATTATATTTTCAATTAAATTGTGTAGAAAATTGCTGCTGCTATTCCCTGGTCTCTCAGGGCAGTACACAGTTCTGACTTTCTCCCCACGACTGTGTGTCCTGTCCTTGCTCTTCCATGTGTATAGTTACCAGACCTAATTCTACTTGGGGACCTCTCAGCTGACTCAAAGTATGTCTAGTTATTTTGACATCTTTTAATTCACATTTCCAAAAAGGAAAATGTGGTTGATGTTACTCATCAATTTGGGGGCCAGGAGGAGAATTCTACTTCCTGGGCCCTTTACTGGCCTATTAATTGACTCCCACTAGTATTAAGTGACCTAAACAGTGGACATCTCCTCCAGATACCAGACCAGATGACTCTCTACTCAGAGAAGGGTGTGATAATTTAAACTAGAAGGGAAAACTGAGCTCAACAGAAACAATGACACACACATACCACAATGAACTATTTGGTTATTTTATACAAATTAATAAAATCAGTCTCTGTTCTGTGTTAATTTCATGCAGGTGGAATCAAGCTAAATAAGGTTGAGAGACCAAAAAAAAAATGGAAAAAAGAAAGGGAATGTTTTAATTATTGCATTGAAAACCCAAAGGAAATCATTCGAAGGGTCCCACAATTTTCTCTAGAACACCAGCAGATTCTCTGCCAATTAACTTTAGAAGAAATTTTGCAGGCTGTGTTGTAGAAAATTTCTCTGCTGGCAGAGATAACAAGTAAATAACACAGTGAAGTTTTTCTACTTTAATTGTAAAAAGGTTTGAACTCAAGCAAAGAACTTGACAGGGGTGAGAAGAAACCCTCTGCAAGCATGCTCTGAGGTGACCATGTGGTCAAGGCCATCTCTGTGAGACTAGAGGGCCAGGGCCATCCTCATTAAAGGCCTTCAGCTACCTGAGCAAGGGCTGGCCCACAGATCTCCCATGGAGATGCAGGGCTTCAGAGGGCACAGTGTGAAGGAGGACAGAAGTGCACGAAGGCAGGAGGAATACCGAAGAAAGAAGCATAAATTAGAGGCTACACTGCAGTCAAGAGCTGAAAGTTGTTTATTCTCTAGTTACATCCAAGCAGTGAGTGTACAACTAAATATCTTCATGCAGTTGATGGTTCCAAAGTCATGAGTTCTTTAGATGGTGTGAATTACCAGATTCAGCAAGTATACATCTTTAAGGAAAATGTTTCACTTTGGTAACATTCTTAATAGACTTCTCCACTCCTTTCTCAGTCCTCAAGGATTTGACATTGTGAGCATACTGATAGTCATTTAAGTTAAGAGTTTCAGTTTTGCAACAGGAAGCACAAAGGAAGAAAAAAAGACTTTGAGGGATATGATAAGATTTCTGTCTGGTTAAATTCCAAACTACTAGTATTAGCCTCCTTTATTGGTGTAAAAACTTTGGGTGTTTCCCTTTCAAAATTCTTTCCCAATGTTTGCTCACAAATACTCTTTAATAAAGGGAATTTAACTTCATTTGGTCACAAATTTGGAGATCACCTGGCTCAGGTGAGCATAGTCGGTTGCAGATAAATAGTCTTAAAATATTTCTACCATGTGGTTTCATAATCTCTGTTCTCTTGGATCACATTCTTCTTGTTTGTTTGACAGTGTCTGTATCTATGATTAAAATCTCATTTCAGTCCAGTGCTTCTACTTGCCCAGGGCCATATATTCAGTGTTTGCCAACAGGCAATAGAAAGATAGAAAGACAAGAGTTGAGCCCTGTTAGTGAACCCACTTGATTTGGAATGTTTGATATTAAGAATTGGATTAAATTTACATTCTCAAGAATGCTTCTCTCTTTCTAAGGAGTTAGCAAGATAAATTTGGATGTATATGCTGCTAGACATATAACTTCATTCGAAAAAATCAGACATAAAACATATGAACAGCACTGGCAACATAATTTGTGGAGTCCAGTTCAAAACAAAAAGGTGGAGTCCCTTGTTTAAAAATCATGAAGAATTTCAAGATGACTCCAGCAGAGCTTTAGACCAAGTATAGAATCTTTCTGAGTTTTGGGTCCTGTCCAGCTTCTAATAAATCAGTGATTTGATTTATTAGTCATTTTCTCCTCAGTGTTTTCTGAAGATCTAAGAACGATTATGAAACGTTAACAAAAATAACATAGAAATCTCCCTCTAATGTACTTCAAAAATTCCAGAATCTACCAAAAAAGTAGAGTTCATCATGCTGTTTGATCATAATACCCTCAGGCATTTGAGAAATGACTTAGTTGTGTTGCAGGAATGCAGATAGTAGTGGATACTCTTCCTGTCTTTCTACAGGGTTAAAAGTATGTTCTTTAATGAAGGTGGAAGGTCCCAGTGGGTACCATGTGCAATGTTATATATCATACAACTTGTACCAGGAAGCCCAACTGAGGTGTTTTTGAATAACCATTTACCCACTTGAACTGGAGCATCTTCTACTCAGGTTTTTGTTCTTGAACAGCTTCCCAGACCTAATCCGTGGGAAGAGTTTAGCATGGAACTAACATACAGAAAGGGATCCATCAATGTTAGTTTACTATTATTAGTCTAGCATGGGAGGCTTGCTATCCAGATCATTTCCATTTCCATTAAAAATGTTGAGGAGAATGTTAAAGTTGTGTCAGTGATTATGATCTTTGTTCTAATTGGTCTGCTTCATCTGCAAAGTCCATGAACAGAAAAGTATTCATTTGCCATGTCTGGGTACTTGACCTTTCAGAGGTCATGGGAAGTTGAGATAATTTCATCATTATGATTCTGAGACAGACAGGGACCTTTTTAAAAATAAACTTTAAAATTGTAAAATAGTTCTAGGTTTATACAAAAAAATTTTAATGATAGTGCAAGAAGTTCTCATATTTCTAACAATTTCTTCTATTATTAAAGTATTAAATCATCACAGCCACATTTGTTTAAATTAATGAATCAATGACATAATTAACTAACTAAAATCAAGTCTATATATGTTTATTGAGATTTGTTCAATTTTTCCTACTGAAATTTTTAGTTCCTTTGTTCTGTTTGTTGTTTTTTAATTTTTTTTCCTACTTTAGGATCCCATCTGGTATTCAAAGTTACATTTAGACATCATGTCTCCTTAAGTTCCTCTTGGCTGTGATGGATTCTCCAACTTTCCTTTTTCTGATGACCTTGATAGTTTTAAAGGGTACTGGTGAGGTATTTGTAGAATGTCCTTTATGAACGTTTGTCTGATGAGTTTCTCATGATTCAACTGTGGATTTTGGGGAAGAAGTGTGCAAAGGCAAAGTGCCATTTGCATCACATCATATCAAGAGTATATGCAATCAACCTGGCACATGATAGATAATGTTGATCTTGATCATCTGGACAGCTAGTGTTTGTCAGGCTTTTTCACAGTAAGGTTTTTTTTTCTTTGATTGCTTATATTCTGAGAGGGTTCCTATAAGGACTAAGAATTCTATGTCTCAGAGGAAAACATGACATCACAACATCCTTGAGTATAAAGGCCCTATTTGTCTGTAGACAGGTAAATCCCATTCACCTAACATGGAATTGATCATGCCAAAGACCAATAAACATTGATGGGTTCACGAGAGAATTGGTCAGGACTGACAATATCAAGACAACACAGCAATTAGTTTTTGTGTTCTTTTGACACAATTTTCATATTGCTTACCTGTTTACTTGACCTTGTTATTGTTGTTCTACATTTATTACACATTTAATTCTCATAGCAAACTTCTGAAAGAGGAACTATTATCATGCTTAGTTTACAAAGAAGTTGAGACACAGATTCAATAAGTCACTCAAGGTTGCACAGCTAATAAGTGATCAGAATTCAGATATAGGCAATTTTATGCAAGCTCTTACACACTGCAGTAAAGGTATTAAGACCTCATCTGAATTGGTCTCTTTAGGAAAGATGTACACCTAAAGTTATATTAAAAGAAGTTCTTTTATAGGAGTGTGTTCTCTGCAGCATAAAAGATGTGGAAAACAAAAGTAAAGTCTTGGTTTGTGTGTGTGTGTGTGTGTGTGTGTGTGTGTGTGTGTGTGTGTGTAAAGTGCTAATACCCTCTCAATTGCTGAATAATCATGTGGGCACACTTTATCTCAAATGATTAAGCAAGGAGTTTCTTTAGCAAAGCCTAGATTTCTGTCTACTATCAAAAGACACCGGAAAGGGTAGGATAGAGGGGAGATTGCAAAATCACAGTTGGATAGGAGGAATAAGTTCTGGACTTTTACTGTACAATAGATTGATTGTGGTTTAATAATATTTTATATTCCATGACAAGGAGTAAAGAATTTTTAATGTTTTTTCCACAAATAAATTATTACTGTTTGAGGTGACAGAAATGTTAAATACCTTGATGTAACATTATCGAATATATACTTTTATCAAAATACCTACACTCCATAATCATACACAATTATTATATTAATTAAAAATAAAATGAGCCTTAAAAAATTAATAGAGATCCTCCAATGGGTACATCTAATTGGAATTTAACACAATATGTGATCAAGTTGAAGAAAAGAACACAGATTTACTAGTAATAGTAACATTTAAGGAATATGATTTGAAGTTACATAAAGTTTGAGGAATTCAGCTGTTTTATTGTTCAAACATTTACTTATATAATGCTTCTTAATCCTGTAAGGACACGGATTTTTAATGCATTTTGAAGTGTACTATTCTCATATATTTTGGTAACAAACTTATACCTATAAATGATCATTTTCAGAGCAATACAAATTTAATCAGTGAATAGTAGTAACAGCTAGAGTTTTCCTAGGTATTCTGTTTTGATTCCATGAATAACAAGAGTGTGAAGCACATTTTATGTACATGTCACAAAACACACACACATCAAATCTAGAAGTATATATATGTGTATATATATGTATGTATAATATATATGTATATCCATGTGTATATGTGGGCTATATCTATGAATATATATGCTCTGATATATATATTCCATATATAAATATATTCATATATATGTGTGTATGTGTATATACACATATATATATGTATATATTTATGATAGTCATACAATGATAAGCCTTGAATTGTAGTAGCTCCAGGTAATACAATGTCTCTCCATGGTGTTGTTAGAGTTTGTGTATATTACCACATTCTCACATCTTTAGCCTTATGAGTCAATCCAATTGAATAACATCTTAATCCATAATTACTCCTCCTTCTCAAGCATTTGAAAATCTTAGAAGTTCAAACACAATATTCACCCTTACTGGTCCCATTTGAAATACATATTTTACTTTCAGTCCTGCACCTGCAGCTATCATTTAGGCACAAAATGACATGCAAGAATAACTTTTGACCCTTGAGGCTGCCTACAAACATTGGCCTACTATTTAGATACATATACACATGCATTATGTGTAATATAAAATCTCACACAAACCTCTACCTTTCACATGTGCGGGTACAAAAACAAGAAATACCAGTGTTCAGGGGCCACTCTGGATTTTCTGCTCAATCTTTTCCCCAAATTACTCACTTGAAAATATAAAAAAGACAAATGATGCAAATAGATTATCTTGTTTTATTAAAATCAAACCAAGAAATTAACACTATTGTCTATTGTCACAAGTTCTAATGGTAAAGCTTTCTGTTTCCTTTTTTCATATCCTGTATGTTATCTTATTCTCTGGTTAGCATTTAATATTCATTATTTGATTCGTTTATCCTTAATGTTTTATAAATGTTAGCCAACATTAGAAGCCTCAAAAAAAGGAAAACAAAAGTAATATATCTAATATATCTAGAGCCACAAGTCACTTGGCAACAATGACCCAGTCACAACACGTAAGTTGGTACAGAACATGACAGTAGATGGAAGAGTTCTTTCTCATCACAGTTGCTCTAGTGAAGATTCATCCTGGGATAAAGATTCCAACATGATAAAATTGTTTCTGATATGATTTTTAAAATAGCCCTTCATTCTGGGTAAGCTTGCTTCAAATTCTTCCTCTGTCACTATTCTCTTACCAGGCATGTGCTTGACTTCCCCAAATTTCACTCTCCTGATATGTTTTAAGAATTTGATAAGAGAATTTAGGTACATGATTTTCAGAATAAGTAAGAGGATGTCACAAATCAATAACAGACTGTAAATAGATCATATATTATTACTGTAATGGTAAATCTATCAGATAATTAGGGAACTACCAGGGTAAATTCTATAACAGGCTCATGAAACAATGCATAAAAGAATTAACAACAGATAATTCTGAGAAATGTTGGGACAGTCTGTTGGAGATTACCAATATATTAGAATCTGAACTATACCAATCCTTTTAACATTATTTAATCTAATATTCTCCAATATACATTTCACTAAGGGGTTCTTGGTGAAATGACTCCTATTGATGGTGCAAATGATTATTGTATTCTTTGCACCATATTGTGAGAAATCCTGGGATACTCTGTTTATTTTATTAGCATGTATTATTGTACATATTATTGGGATTCATTTTGGGATATTTCAATACTTGGACATGGTCTGCAGTAATCAAATCCAGCCTTTCTTTATTTACCATCCTACTTATAAACCTCTAGTAAGCACTACACTTTGTCAGGTTGACATTTTATTTCCTTTTTAAACTTATACACATGAGAAAGAACATGTAGCTTTTGTCTTTTTGTGTCTGGCTCATTTCACTTAGCATAATGCCCTGCAATTCCATCCATTTTGCTGAAAATGACAGGATTTCATTCTTCATTATGGCTGAATAATATGGCACTTGTATATACACCACATTTTCTTTTTTTCATTCATCTGTTGTTTGGACCCTATCTTGATTCCATATCTTAGCTATTGTGAAAAATGACAAAATATACATGAGGGTGCAGATATCTTTTTGGTATGCTCATTTCATTCCTTTTGGATATACACTCAGAAGTGGGATACTGCAATTCTAGAAACTATTTATATTTAATAAGTAAGAGGACAGCAATGATTTTGACATAGCAACAAAGTTAATTAAAAGTTAATCTTTTTCAAATTCTAATTTTAACCTGAAGGCATTTTTTGTTATTGGGATACTAGACTATTTTGCAATACTAAAAATTGAATTTTTAATGACAATGGAATATTAAGTCTGAGCTCATAATATTCATCTGCCTAAAATATAACAAAATTTTTCCTGGTACATGGCCAGAGGTAATGGGTTCTGAGAGGTTGGGAGGTTCCAGTCTATTGGTAGGAACCATATCATATTTTAATATCCTTTCTGTTGCAACATAATGGGATTCAACTTGCACATCCTTCAAAATGTTAGACTATTAAACAAAAAGCACGTGAACACATATTTTAAAATTTGTAGTGTATTAGTAGTTAAAATTTTACTTAAAATTGTTATGATATAGAAGAATAATGCAGTCCTTCCAAGTACAGAGTTTTACGGGATGCATTCAGATATCACTATTTTGTCTAATTACCCTGATTATGTAATAGGTTACAATATTTACATGGTGTGTATACAGTCACACATTTCCTAGTATATAGGAAATGTGTGCATACATATATAGATGTGTGTATATATATACATGGAATACAGTATGTTACTGTGTTCCTGCATCTCACCATCATTCAATGTCTTGCCAAATAGCAATTCAGGCATAATGCCAGAACTTTTCACTTCCCCACTGAAGTCACTTGGAATATATCTGAGTGTGGCAAAATACATTTGCCAAGCTATGTGCATAAAAATATCCTTTGATCTTTCAGAGTCATAAATAGATAATAAACTACATGATTGCCCTACTGATCTGTCCAACATCAATCTTACATTCCCTTTTTATGGGTTCATCAAAATAAGATATGATCAAGGTACAAAAGAGTTAAAGAAGCTATTTATTTTAATGTTTCCTTGGAGAGTACGCTTGTTATTGTGAATACAAATTATATATATAATATTTCATGAATGATGTTGAAACATTAAAAATCACCTCTGCTCTTGAAGTTAACACAATTCCCTGGCCCTCTGCCAATACTTCCTTCATCCCCTTATGGCCTACTACATGATACAGTGTCATTTTTTTCAGGATAATACTAGAGCATTTCTCAGATATCTATTTTTAAGTCATAGACAGGATTCTTAATAAATTTGATCTTTTTAATATCCAGGAAATTGTAGCATGAAAAAATTATTTGGTTTTATCAAAAGAGTAATAATCAAAATTGTGGATCATCCAAAATTTTACAGAAATCTAAATATTGTTTATGGAGAGAAAAATGAGGACACTAGAGATAACAGGAAGGAATTATATGAGCAAAGGATGAAACAGACTGGCTCTTAGTTTAATCTTTATGAAGTGTGTATTACTGGCTTCTATGTCCACTTGTGTTTTATTGAGTGTTTTTTGACAACAAGCTACAAAAATGGGCTACATCAGGTGATGAAATCTTTAAATTGACAATTGTGAAATAGTACAGGAAAGCAGAAAAATTATGCAAGCCATAAATTGGGTGAGTGATGTAGTGGGTAGTAAAAAATACATTTTTTTCCACAAGGGACAAATAAGATTGAACTAAGTGTTTCATTTGTTAAACAGAAGCAAGTTTTACTTTATAGCAGATAATTCTGAACTCATAATTGTTTGAATTCATTCTGATTTATTTAAGGCAGTATAAATGGATGTATCTTGTTAACAGACACATTTTCAAAAGTATGAGCTATATTCTTTCTTCACAATCATAAAATAGACTTGCTGTTAGTGTATGATTAAAAATAAACTAGGGAGCCAGGGTTGGTGGCACATGCCTGTAATCCCAGAGATTGGGAGGCTGAGGCAAGAGGATTGTATATTCAAGGTCAGCCTCAGCAACTTAGCAAGACCTGTCTCAGGGGGGGAAAAAAAGAAAAGAAAAAGACTGGGCATATAGCTCAGTGGTAAAGCAGAGCACCCCTGAGTTCAATCTCCAAAATCAAAATAATAATAACAATAAAAGAAGAAGAATATGATGTATACAATTATTCTTTGAGCCAAGGAAGAAAAATTCTAAAAGTTGAGGAATTCAACAGTACAGAAATATATCAAAAGATTTTAGTATACCCATCAACTATTCCACTCAATCATGATATTAATTTGTTAAAAAAATAACTTAAACAAATATAAGAAAATGAGAATGGAAGGATTTACCTGACAAATACATTAACTGAGGCAGTTTGAAAAAAAATATGAACCACTTAAAGTTTAGAAAACTTTTGAATTAGCACTATTTTTACCTTTTTCTCTTTTTGCCTAGTGTGAAAGAAAGAAGCAGGGATGGAAGAAATATGAGTCTTCCTAGGCCTTAGACCTTAACCTTGCTCCTGAAAGATCATGAAAAGTCATGGATTCTGTTTCACATAAATCTATCGTTTATAGTGGTGTTACTGTTAATTCCTGCTTTAAGAAATCAGGTCTTGACATTCTTCTGAGGGATTGTAGTCCTGCCTCAGTGTGGGAAGAGAATGCTTTCTGTAATACCTGGCACTCACTCCTGATGGTGAGAAACAGGTAGAAGGGAGATGAGTCAGATCTCGATGGAGAACAGCACCATAGAGATCTTCCCTAAAGTCAACTAGAAGCCAAACCTTTACCTTTGTCTTCTGTAGGGATGAAGGAGTCAGGGCTCAGGTCTAGACTAGCCTACCAAGTCTCCTTTGGCTCGAGACTAGATTATGCTCTGCTCAGATCACTAATAGAGCATACCCCTCCACAGGATGTTTATGCTCTTCTCTCTTTTCTTATTGGCATTTCATCTCTGTGATCCAAACCTGGACTTTTCCCAGCCTCAGGTTTGGCTGTTGTAAATATCTTTTATTTCCAAACCCTTCTTTTCTAGGCTCATTGAGAATGAGTGAAGTCACCATTTTCCTAAGGAAGTAAAAATGATGCATCTATAATTTTTATCATAAAGCTTCTTTCTTATCATTTCTTTTATCCTCCATGATGCAATGATACATGATTATTTTTCCTATGAGGGAAATACATTCCTTTTCCTCTTTTTTTTTTTTTTTTTTCCTTTTCTCTTGCTTCATGGGACAAATATTTAGTGATGCTTTTGTGGGTCAAGGATCTGAATTACCCAAATTTAGGCTGATGCATAACCTCTTTACTAAAGGAGATACGACCACAATTTGGGGAAATATTCTTGGTACAGAAGTGATGAATTATCGAGGAATCTGCAAGAGTTTCATCATAGTGTGATAGAAAAAATGATGTGTTCTTGAGAGAAAAGAGAAATCTGGAGCATGTCATTCAATCAAGCCAGACTGAAGGTCTCAGACGGACTTCAAAGGCAGGCGGGGGTCAGGGTGGTAACCCATGAACTTAGGAAAGAGTGTCTAGATTTTGCTTGACTGGCAACGGGAAATTTTGTCCAGGAAACTACAAAGATCTTCATGCTAAATTATATTTTAAAAAGAGCTGTCATTTGATAATACTAACTAAATTATCTTTCTGAAACCAATTTTTATTGTGACAGAGTGGGAAGGTCAATAAATCCTCTGCCCAAGTAAGCAGTATTAATTCATGAGGAGACACCAAAAAGAATCTTTTCAGCAATCAGAAATGTTTTAAAGACCCATACAGAACTGTTGTTCATGAAAACAACTAAACTTCTGGTAGAAAGAGTGAGAGTTTGAGGTATTTGGGGCTGGGGCTGCTTCCATCTTTATCGTGCTTCTCAGTTCTGCCAGTGCCATCGTTCAACCAGGTATGGCAGGCTTGAAGCAGGAAGTTTCTGAGTAGTGGTGAGGGGGACTCCTTTGAGTCTGAAAGTGGTCAATTAAAGTACTAATCTTAGTGGCAAGAAAATAAGGAGGTCTAGTGGCTTCATTTGCCTGAATTTACTGGGCTATTGGAATTAAGCAACAGAATACAGGGCTAGTCCAGGATTTAGCAGGGAGTTTTAAAAAACAACCAAATGATGTTTGATAAGGTAACCACCTATCCAGGACTGACTGAGAACCTGATCACTTACTGCAGGTCAATTTGCACAAATTGAACCAATGATGTCTGAGTCGGAATGGCAGCTCATATGAGATGAGAGAATCTGGTGGAAATGAAAAGCAGGGTGGAATTGAAAGTGGTCAAAAAGTATGGTTTCATTCCCACACTAATTAATACAATTCACCACCGACTCTTTGTCTGATATAAGGAAGGCTGGAGTCAATAGAAGTCCATATTGCAAGTGCTGAAAGATGGATTCTTTTTCCAGCAAAACTATCCTTCAAAATGGAAGGCAAAATGAATGCCTTGACAGATAAAGAGTGTAACAATTCTTTGCTAGCTGACCTGCCTTAAAAGAAACACCAAACAGAATTTATTTTGAATAGAGATGACAGTAGAAAAAACTCAGATGTACATGAAGACCATAATGCCAGAAATGATAAATACCTAGGTGAACAAAAAATACTGTATAAATGTATATTTTCTCATTTCTTCTTAGGATTTTTAAAACTACGTAGGTTGGTGTAAAACAGCAATTATAAACAGTTTTTGGAACTTAGTACAAATATGAAAATAATAACAAAAGAAAAGGAAGCAAAAGGAGACATACTGGCATCAGGTTTCTACTTTTTATAAGATTTAAATTTATATTATTCTGAAGTAGATTGTTGAATGTTATAATCCCCAGTAATAATTATTATTACCAACTGATAATAAAACATCTCAAAATTACAAATTTCTAAAATACAAAAGTAAAAGACCACATTTAAACTTAAAGAAGTCAGTGAAGGAAAAATGAAAGAATAAAAATGATAACATTTAAAAACAAAGGAAAAAACACAAATGACCAATAAATATGTGAAAAAATATTCAATACTTTCAGTAATCAAGAAATGCAAATCAAATGCATTGAGATTCTACATCACTCATTAGAATGGCAATCATCAAGAATACAAATAATAATAAATGCTGGCAAGGATGTGGGGGAAAATGTACACTCTTACATTATTGATAAGATTGCAAATTAGTAAAACAACTTTGTAAAGCAGTATGGAGTTTCCTCAATGCACTAGAAATGGAACCGCCATATGACCTGGTATTTGTCCCACTTCTTGGTATTTATCCATCAAATTAAAATCAGCATACTTTAGTGATACATGCATGCCAAAGTTTATAGCAGTGCAATTCACAATAACCAAGTTATAGTACCTACTCAGAGAATCATCAACAGATGAATGTCTAAAAAGAATGTAATATATCTCCATAATGAAGTTTTATTCACCCATAAGAAAAATGAAATTATGGCATTTGATGATCAATTTGTGAAACTTAAGAACATTGTGCCAAGTGAAATAAAAGTCAATTTAGAAAGTGAAAGGTTAAATGTTTTCTTTCTTATGTGGAAGTTAGAGGGAAGTAAGAAAAATTTTAAAAAAGAGGCAACATATTCCATGAAAATAGAAGGGAAATTAGTAGAGGAGAGAAAGGGGATTAAGGGGGAGGGAGGAGGGATGGAAAAATGGAGGGACTGTGGAATGAAATTGACCAAATTATATTATGTATGTATATGAATATACCACAGTGAATTCCACTTGTTTGTATATGTACAAAGTACCAGTTTAAAAGATAAATAAATAGAAGGAAGGTCAGTAAAGAAAAGGGGATGGGGAGGGAGGAGGAAAGGAAAGGGGACGACCTGGGAATTTAAATGCAGCAAATTATATTTCTTGCATATGTGAATATGTCAAAATGAACTCTACTACTGTGCATAAGTGTAATGCACTAATAAAAACATGTTAAAAAACCAACCAGTATGTGCAGATAATTTTGAAAATGCCTGGTCATAGAGACTCTTTGATAAACGTTTGCTGATATTGAAAGAAAACTGGAATATAAAAATTTGATTATATCATGGGGTATAGTGGCATGTGACTCTAATCCCAGCGACTCAGGATGCTGAGGCAGGAAGATCTCGAGTTCAAAGGCAGCCTCAGGAAAAAGCGAGGCGCTAAGCAACTCAGTGAGACCCTGTCTCTAAATAAAATACAAAATAGGACTGGGGTGTGGCTCCGTGGTTGAGTGCCCCTAAGTTTAATCCCCAGTACCTTCCCCACAAAAATTCAATTATATCAATAATACAAAAAGTGTGAATGAATTATTTACTGAAATATCAGAGACTTCCTGATTATATTAAAGAGAAAAGAAAACAACTTTCTATAATCCCTACTAAACACACACTTCAGATATAGAGTCATGAACAGATTTAATTTTTAAATGACTAAAGGTATAGAGGGAAAGTTAAGTACATCAGAAAAAAAATAACAGTTATAATGTATATTTTCATCTAGCTACAGAACCCTAAGCACAAGAAACAAAAAACTGACAAATTGAAAGTGGATATTAACCATTCATCGTAATTGCTGTGAAATTCAATTCATTCTCAATTATTGATAAGACTAATACATAGAATTTAATCAAGTTTATAAAAGACTGAACAAGAATATCAAATTATTTAACTTGACATATACAAACCATTTCACCCAGCTACTGCATAATAGATATCATTTTCAAGCATACATGGAACATTCTTCAGAATCAAACACACTTTGGGTCAAAGAATCAATAAGTTAAAGTAAGTTATCATGCATGTATGTTATCTGATCCCAGTGGAGTCAAATCAGCACCAACAAATAGAACTCGTAGAATCACCACCTTTCCAAACATTTGGAAACTAAACAATATATTTCCAAGTAAGCGATGAATAAGAAAATTAAAGAGAACTTTAAAAAAATGTTAAATTAAGAGACCCTGCATCTTATAGAAGAAAAAGTAGGTCCCAATCTTCAACTTGTTGGCTTAGGATCAGACTTCCTTAACAGGACTCCCATAGCACAAGAAATAAAAGCAAGAATCAACAACTGGGATAGATTCAAACTACATAGCTTTCTCTCAGCAAAGGAAACTATCAGCAATGCGAAGAGAGAGCCTACAGAGTGGGAGAATATCTTTGCCACTCATACTTCAGATAGAGCACTAATTTCCAGAATCTATAAAGAACTCAAAAAACTCTACACCAAGAATACGAATAACCCAATCAACAAATGGGCTAAAGATATGAACAGATGCTTCACAGAAGAAGATCTACAAGCAATCAACAAACATACAAAAAAAGTTCACCATCTTTAGTAATAAGAGAAATGCAAATCAAACCTACGCTAAGATTCCATCTCACCCCAATTAGAATGGCGATTATCAAGAATGCAAGCAACAATAGGTGTTTGAGAGGATGTGGGGAAAAAGGTACACTCATACATTGCTGGTGGGGATGCAAATTAGTGCAGCCACTCTGGAAAGCAGTGTGGAGATTTCTTAGAAAACTTGGAATGGACCCACCATTTGACCCAGCTATCCCACTCCTTGGCCTATACCCAAAGGACTTAAAATCAGCATACTACAGAGATACAGCCACATCAATGTTCATAGCTGCTCAATTCACTATAGCCAGACTGTGGAACCAACATAGATGTCATTCAACTGATGAATCAATAAAGAAACTGTGATATATATATATATATACACACACACACACACACAATGGAATATTACTCAGCTATAAAAATATATATATACTATATATATATACACAATATATATATACATATATACTATATATATATCCATATATATATACAATATATATATACACAATGGAATATTACTCAGCTATAAAGAATAATAAAATTATGGCATTTGCAGGCAAATGGATGAAATTGGAGAATATCATGCTAAGTGAGATAAGCCAATCTCAACAAACCAAAGGACGAATGATCTCACTGATAAGCGGTTGATGACACTTAATGGGGGGTGGGAGGGGGGCAAGAATGGAGGAAGGAGGGAGTGTATAAAGGGAAAAGAGGGATGGGAGGCGTGGGGGGGAGGATAAAATAACAGAATGAATCAAACATCATTACCCTATGTAAATGTATGATTACGCAAATGGTATGCCTTTATTCCATGTACAAACAGAAACAACATGTATCCCATTTGTTTACAATTAAAATAAATTAAAATTTAAAAAAATGTTAAATTAAAGGTAAAAAAAATCATACATCAAAATTTATGTTGTTCAACCAAAGAACTGCTGAGAGAGAAATTTGTAATATTAAACACAGATAAGAAAATCAAAATGGTCTAAACACAGTAACTTGAGCTTTCACTTTAAGAAAAATGAGTGAAAAGTAAACCAAATGAAACTAGAAGGAAGGAAATATTTAAAATTATAGGGGTGATCAAAGAACAGAAAAAAAGAAATAAGTCAAAAGTTCCTTTCTGAGATTAAAAAATAGAAGTGAGTAATCTTTAGTGATACTGATTAAAAAAATAAGAAATGATATAAAAATTCAATGTCAGAACAAGAGATACAACATTAATACCAAACATGAAGAAACTAAAAGATTGTTTTATAATATTGTGCAATATTCTATGCCAACACAAAATCATTTAAATGAAATGAATTTTAGAAATAAATTGCCTAAAATGACTCAGAAAGAATTAAAAGTTTTTGGGAGCATAGTTCAGTGATAGATCACATGCTGAGCACATGCAAGGCACTGGGTTCAATCTCTAGCAAAAAAAAGAAAGAAAAAGAGAGGTAGTGGGAAGAGAAAGAGAAAAAGAAAGGAATGGAGGGAAGAAGAAAATGAAGTATAATAAGTTAATAGATTACAATATAATTAAAAGTCTTCCCTTAAGGAAAAGCCCAGAATCATAAGGCTTTACTGGTGATGTATATCAGATATCTATAGATTACAAAAAGTCTTCCTAAATTCTTTCAGAAAATGAAGGAAGGTCATTTCCCAACCCATCCTATTAATTCAGTATTATTCTATCACCAAAGACAAAGAAAGGCATGATATGAAAGTATTCAAACCAATATCCTTCAAAAATATAGATGCAAAATTCCTTAAAAAGTGGCTAGAAAACTGAACTCAATAATACTTAAAACTATTGTATACCCTTGCTGCATTGCATTTATATCATATTAATAAAGAAAAAGAACCACTTGATAGTTTTGTCAACACACACACACACACACACACACACACAGCATTTGAGGAAATGCATTAACTAAACTAAAATCAGAAGGGAACTAACTCAATCTGATAAAGAAAATCTATAAAAACTATCAATTGATATCAAACTTAATAGGCAAAGACTAAATGCTTCTCCCCTAAATTTGGGAACAAGGCTAGGGTGTCCACTTTCACATTTCTATTTATTATAATGGAGTTTCTACCCATTGCTCTAAGTTACTGAAAGAAATCTGGATTTTTAAGGAGGAAGTAAAACTATATTTACAAATGACATGATTTTATACTTAGATAATATCAGGTAATATACTACTAAATTTATAGAGCTAATAAATGAGCTTAACAAGGTCAAAAGATAAAGATATGTAACTGAAAAAAATCAATTGCTTGCCAGGCATGGTGGTGCACACCTATAATCCCAGCAGCTCTGGAGGCTGAGGTAGGAGGATCTTGAGTTCCAAACTAGCCTCAACAACTTAGTGAGGCCCTAAGCAAATAGTGAGATGCTGTCTCAAAGAAAGAAAAAAAAGAGTGGGGATGTGGTTAGTGTTAGCACACCTGGGTTCAATCCCTAGAACAACAACAAAACAAAACAAAACAAAACAAAAATCTCACTTGCCCCTCTATATGTGATCAATGAGCAACTGAAATGAAAATTAAGAAATAATTCCATCCACAATAGCCTCAGACTAATATACTTAGTAATACATTTTTAAAAAACTACATTGCTTTGAGAAATTAAAAAAAGGATAAAAATAAATGGAGAGAAACTCCATGTTCATAAATTAGAAAAATAAATATTGATCAAATGGCAGTCCTTTCCAAATACTGTAGTAATTCACAATCCCTATTAAAACCCTAGCAGGACATTTTAGTATTTATATTTTGGCAGGAATTGATAAGCTGGTTCTAAAATGGAAATGCAAAGCATTGAAGAAGCAAAACTTTTTAATTTTTTTTTAATTGTAGATGGACAAAATACCTGTTTTATTTATTTATTTTTTATGTGGTACTGAGGATCAAACCCAGTGCTTCATGCATGCTAGGCAAGCACTCTGCCCCTGAGCTACAACCCCAGCCCAAGAAGCAAAACTTTTAAAGAGAAGAAAATATGAAATATCTTCAATATTCACTCTTCTAAATAGCGGGATTTCTATTTTAGATAATGTATTAACAGATAAGATGAATCTTTACAATCAAATAGAAAATGGTCAGGCATGCAACATAAATAAGTAGGCATACAAATGACTTAAACATATTTAAACCTTCAACCTTGTCATAATGAGAGAAATACTAATTGCTGCTATATAAAATACAAGAAACTGGTAACTCTGAGACTCCAGGTAGAAGAAACTTGTGGAGAATTTCTTTAGGGCTTTACTGTCAAAATGAATTATTTTCAGTGCACTTCAGTTAAGCTTTAAATGTAACAGACACTATAAAAAGCGATTTGACAATATATGACAAGATCTTAGCAATTTTTAAATCTGTTGTCCAGCAATCAAATTTCAGGAACTCTATCCTAAAGAATAACTGTCCAATTTATGTACCAGGATACTTGTGAGAGAGATGTCTATGAACAATGTGTCTGATTGGATTTGGCTTAGGTCCAAGTCCACCTCTTGGACAACAGAAATGCAGAAAATATTGGAGAAGAGTTCAATAAAGATAGAATACAAGGAAGAGGAGTTGTCTATTTATTCAACAGATAATGTGTGGTGCTTATTTTTTTGGTCAGGCACTGTTCTAATTGCTTTTGCAATTAGATTAACTACTCAGTTAATTATTATAATATCCCTCTAATGTTGGAAATATTATCTCTATTTTATAGGCGATTAGCTCAAGGCACAGAGAATTTAAGTAATACATGCTGGATCACACAAGAAGTAAGCACCAGATTTGCGATTCAAAGAAGGTGTGGTAGCTTCAAAGTTCATGTATTATATAATGCTCCAGAGGGGAATCAAGTGTTATTTCCAGAAGGAAAGTGTTTGCATTCATGCAAAACCAGAGCGTCCACCACAGTCAATGGTGTTTGTTTTCAGAGTAGATCCATCCCTTTTAAAGAATTTTCATAAGATGCAAGGTCTACACTGGCCATGGCATTTGGAACACTGCACTGCAGCTGACTTAAACATGTCTGTCTCCTCTGAGGGACCCGACATCACAGAGTACTGTATAGAATATTGTATAGGCAGGATCTTTGAATGGAAAAAGGAAACAT
The DNA here is from genome assembly GCF_902686455.1 of Sciurus vulgaris. Classification (NCBI taxonomy): domain Eukaryota; kingdom Metazoa; phylum Chordata; class Mammalia; order Rodentia; family Sciuridae; genus Sciurus; species Sciurus vulgaris. Next base: position 137,937,103 of record NC_136462.1, on the reverse strand, counting down.
GAGAATAAATATGGTTCAAACAAACTACAAACTTTCAGCTTCCTGTTTCATTAATTTCTAATCCATTCCATTTTAAGTCTATTAATATGCTGGTTAAGAACAAAACTCAGAATTTATCTCATGGTATACTAGCAGTGCATTCTGATACTTGAGGTGTTTGTTTAAAAGTTGAAGTATTAACTACAAATTAAGACATCCTTGAAATGCATTGGTTCAACAACTATTAGAACCTGGCAAGAGCTAGCTGCTGTGCTAGGCTCTGGGCACCATTTGAAGAGCCATATTGCTTTATGTAATTTGAACACTGAAGAAAAACTGTTTCCTCTGGTGATACCTGTTGATTTAGCCACTTTAATCAAAGAGCTTGCAATTTATTTTGTAAGGAAATATGATAAAATTTTGTTGCTCGCCTTAAATATTAATCAATCCAGTTGAAAACAATTCAACTAGCAGCCTTATATACTGTGCCAATGTATATTTTATTTATGTTTCGATGCTCAGAGTATTAAAGCTACCTTTCGAGCCACAGCATGCCTCTGGTTGATAATACACAGGTGCAGTAAGTAAATAATTAGAGAGTTACACACCAGATTTGATTCATGTTAGTCAACAATTAGTATAATTCTGACATCAAAACAAACATTTCATTGAGCTCTCAGTAAGTGAATTGACTTTAATTTTCTTTCATTTTATTTTGAGAATACAAATAAATCTTACGCCTAACTTTCTAGCCATAAGATATATAAAAATTAGGCAAACTCTGGAAATTAGAAAAAGGTTTAGCAGGAAAGCAAAAACCATTGTATTATCCTTCATAGAATTCTGTATACCATTTCCTGGGATATTGAAATAATTTCAAAATTATTTTAATTGACATAACAATTTTCTCCACATTTTTCATTGTTATTAATCATCACTGTCATAATTATTCTGGGAAATATCTGATTATTACCTTTTAGAGTAGATTGTTTGAAAAGGAATTACCAGGATACAGAATAAAAATTTTGTATATATTGACAAACTGATTTTAAAAGAGTTTGCTTTTAAATCCTAAGTTAATAGAATTGTGGAATTTATAACATTATAATACATATCATTGCATCTAACCTCTTAAAACCATTACCATGCTTATTTTAATGAAAAAATGGAAGCTCTCTGTTTTAATTTTTATGCTTTCAAAAAAGTAGTCTTACATCCCTACTATGTCTTAGGCCCTGTGCTTGAATCCATTCAGATTACAAAAATTGACAAAGATGTTCATATCATGTGAAATTAGGAGGCAAAGACTAGAAATAAAAGAGTCCCTGAGTAAAACAGAAAACATGGGGTTTAAAATAATGGTCTATTTATTAATTTCTTAAGCATCAGGAATTTTAAATGTGTTCGGCAGAAACTGAAGATGCTAAACAAAAACAATGGTAAAAAGACATGCTCATTTTTTTTTATTTCGAATTTCATGCATTTACCAAATGAGCTTTTATATCTAAATGGACACTGAAGCACATACTCACAGAATGATTCTGTCTAAATAACTTGTAAAAATAATTTAATATTATATTGTAATTATTTTGTTATTGCTCATACTGAGTTTTACATTTTAACTGGAAGAATTATGAGCAAAAGCCCTTTCGATTCACCTAGTGTATTAGTTTCCTGTTGCTGCTATAAATTGACATAAATATGGTGACTTAAACAATACACATTGTTACCTTATACCAGTTAGAAGTCTGAAATAGGTTTCACTATATCAAAAAGAAAACAGTTGCTCTACAAAACTGGGTTCTTTCTGGAGGTTCTCTGGAAAAATGCACTCCCTTTTCTCTTCCAGCCTGTAGAAGCCACGTGGGATCCTTGGCTAAGGAACAATATGCTTGTCTTCAAAGATTGCAGCATCCTCAAATCTTTTGATTCTGCTTTCATCATGTCACATATAGCTCTTCTAAGGATCCTTGCGATCATATCAGGCCCATGAAGACATTCTGGGACAGTTCATCACCATGTCCTAACTTAATCACATCTTCGCATCTCTTTGGTCAGCTAAGGTAACATATTCACAGATTCCAAGAATTATGACCTGGACATCTTTGAGGGTACCCTGTTCTGCTTACACCACCTGCAGTCAACAAAAATACAAGGGTTTGTGACAATGTGTATATAAGAGGTGATAAACATCAATGTGTCCACTTTGTAGACATTTGTTGGACTTTTTACAACTTAGAGTGAAAATCAGAGTGAAAATATACTTATCTTTTGTGATAAACTATAGGATGATCAAACTTTTTTCCTTTTCTGAAATTACTTCTTCCTTTCATTTTCCTATTTTTGGAGCAAGGTTAGAGATCTAACAAAATCATTGCTGTTAATGAGAATGATCAATTGGGTTATTTTGTATATTAATAACTTTGCAATCTGCATTATGTATTTTATCCCATAGGGCAAAAGAGACTTCAGAAATGAGAAAACTAAGCACCCAATGCTCAATACACATCCAAGAGATATCAGAGGGTTATGTACAAGAAAACACATATTTTTAAAAAAATTTAATTTGTTCTAATTAGTTGTGCATGACAGTAAAATGCATTTATACATTTGAATAAATCATACATAAATGGAGTGTAGTTTCTCATTTTTCTAATTGTACATATTGTAGGATCACATTAGTCATGCAGTCTTACATGTATATGAGGTAATAATATCTCTTTCACTTTACTACCATTCCTTCCCCCATACCCCTTTTTCTCCTTTCACTCCCCTTTACCTAATATAAAGTAACTCTCTTTTTCCCTATCCCCTGCTTATTGTGAATTAGTATCTGCATGTCAGAGAAAAACATTCAGCCTTTGGTTTTTTGGGTTTGGCTTATTTCACTTAGCATGATATTCTCCAACTTACCAGCAAATGCCATAATTGTATTCTTCTTTAAAGCTGAGTAATATTCCATGGTGGTGTGTGTGTGTGTGTGTGTGTGTGTGTGTGTCTGTGTGTGTGTGTATCAGACTTTCATTATCCATTCATCTGTTGAGGGACACCTAGGTTGTTAGTTCCATAGTTTAGCTATTGTGAGTTGAGCTTCTAAAAACATTGATGTGGCTTCATCATTGTAGTATGCTCATTTTAAGTCCTTTGGGTATAAACCGAAGAGTGGGGTAACTGAGTCAAACAGTGGTTCCGTTTCAAGTTTTCTGAGGAATCTCCATTCTGCGTTTCAGAGTGGTATAAACTCCTCATTTTATATCCAAAATTTGCATTCCCACCAGCAATGTATGAGTGTACCTTTTTTCCCATATCCTCACCAACATTTTTCATTGCTTGTATTCTTGATAATTGCCATTCTGATTGGAGTGAGATGAAATATTTTCATTTCTCTAATTGCTAGATGTTGAACATTTTTTTCATATATTTGTTGATCAATTGTATATCTATTTTTGTGAAGTGTCTGTTGAGTTCCTTAGCCCATTTTTTGATTGGGTTAATTGTTTTTAGTGTTTTTTTTTTTTTTTTTTTTTTTTTGGTGTGTTAAGTTTTTTGAGTTTTTTATATATTATAGAGATTAATGCTTTATCTGAGGTACATGTGGTAAAGATTTTCTCTCATTCTGCAGTTTCTCTCTTTACATTATTGATTGTTTCTTTTGTTGAGAAGAAGTTTTTTGGTTTGAATCCATCCTGTTTATTGATTCTTAATTTAACTTCTTGAGCTTTATGGGTCTTGTTAAAAAAGTCAGAACCTTGGCTGACATGGTGAAGATTTGGGGCCTAATTTTTCTTCTAGGAGTTGTAGAGTCTCTGTTCAAGTACTTAAGTCTTTGATTCACTTTGAGTGAGAAATAAAGGTTTAATTTCATTTTACTGCATATGGATTTCTAGATTTCCCAGCGCCATTTGTTGAATAGACTCTTTTCTCCAATGAATGTTTTTGGCACCTTTGTCTATGATGAGATATCTGTATTTATATGGGTTTGTCTCTGTATCTTCTATTTTGTACCATTGATCTACATTTCTGTTACAAGAAAACACATTTTAATTATCTCATTTCCCCCTTCTATTTGTGACTTCAACAATAGGAACATCATAATGGAAGTAGCTAAGGTTTGAAATCAGACCAACCAGAGTTCAAATTCTAACTGTCAGACCTTCCAGATATTTATGCAAAACATTACATGTTTCTGAGCTTTTGTAAAGTAAGTATTATAAAAGCACATTGATATACTCTAAAATCCAGGTAAATAATGTATAAAGATGATTTAGCATTAAAAAGATCCCAAACTGTTCAATAGCATTGTTCTACTGTTTTTGTTTTTAAGATGATTATTTTCTATCAACTTCTATTAAGTTTGTGTTCTTGCCAACACCTAAAAAATTTTGAAATATTTTATTCTATCAAAAAGATAAAGACAATGAAAAGAAAAATGGTGGCAAATGGCTTTTCTTTTATAATATAATATACTTTCCCTGAAAGTTGGAAAAATTAATGTGGCACTGAGCTTGCTCATAGGAATGAAAAATACATTCTTTGGCTGTTAGCATATGTCAGTCCATCCTGTTTGTCCTCAAATACTTTTGGGGTAGAATGGCTTGTTTTCAATTGCATTCAGAATAAGTGATAAAGTGTAAACTCTTTCAGCAATGAAATAAAGCATGTGTCATTTAAAAAGAGTGAACATTTTACATCAAAGTATGTGTCTATATATATGCAACAGATGACCCTGCTCATAACTGAAACTAGAACTAAGAGGTTTGATAGAGATAAATCTTCCTGGAAAATAATTATATTTTCAAGTCTGCTTCCTTGGTGCCTGCCTTGCACATCTTCATCAAGTTCTCCACAGGTTGAAAATACCTCCCCTCCAAGGATTGCAGAGGTGTCTTGATTATATATTGTAAATCCTAAATATGTTGACATTTATTTTTTATTTATTTTTTGGATATCAAATAGGTTTCCAAGAATTGATTCATAACAATACGCCTTTTGTATACAACATTTATGTGACTAAATATATAACTATCGTTTAGGTAGTAAGCAAATCAAAAGTCAAGAATCATCTAACTTGAGGAATTCACGTGGTCTATATTTTAACATGGTTTGTGAAACAGAATGGACAATAAGACTGAAAAAAAAATTAAATTTGTCATATATTTGCCAATTCTGAAATTTTTTAAAAAGTTGTGGGGTAACTTCATCCTAAACATGTAAATGTGGTTATTATACAAAATGGAACAACCACTTCAAAGCTGAAGTTGAAAATCAATACTTTGAAACACATTTACAGACTGCTGATGTCCCAGTGGATAATTTTCCTCATTTGAACGTGTTCTTATCATCTAAATGTGCCATAATTTGGAATCAATGGTCCACATTCCCAATGCATTGTCTAATTTCATGTTTTTAAATTTGTTCAGAAGAATAAAAAGGAAAAATGGAGATCAATTACAAGGAAACACAATCCCTCTTTTACTATAATAATCCATTCTTAAAATCTTGAGTGTCTGGCAGACTACCATACTTTAGAGATTCCATTGAGAATAGATGATTATACATTTACATCCAATGCCTCATTTGAAATTTGCCTATATTTACCTATCCCGATCTTCTTGTGTAAGTTAAGATTACATTCACTGCAAGTGACTCTGATGGCTATCATCACAAAATCTATGAGAGAAGTGTCGAGGTGTCTATGAGAGAAGAGTCAATAAAGAGCAAGAGCAGATTTGGGGATCTCAGCAACAGGTCTCCATCAGTGTTTCTCTGTGCCCAGAACTTTTGGCTACTACTCAAATTCCTGACACTTCTAGGATCTGAGAGTTCCATGCTAATTCAGGCCTCTACCTCAGGATCAGTTGACCAGGAAAAGAGGTCTCGAAGCAGAGATGGCTTCTGAAATCTCATTCTGTTGATGGAGCTTGGACTGTGAGAGCAATTATGTTGAAACACCACCCACTAATTGTTTTTCCACTGGTATTATTTTGACTAGAGGGGATTAGAAGGTTTTCATATATCCTACATTGTCTTTCTAGCCATGAACCCACTTAATATATCCCACATTGTAAGTTTCTTAGAGGATTATTTCTAAAACTTTTGATAAATTATGAATAACAACTGTAGTGATAATGATTGACAATTAAATCCCAAATGATATTAGAGAAAAATCATCTGCCAGAAAAAAGTACAACAAAAATACAAACAGAAAAAGAGGAAAGGAGATGTAGGGAGCAAAGAAAGAAGTGAGAAAAAAGAGAGAACAAGAGATGCTTTCTAAAAGAATTTGGAAATATTGGCAATACCAAAGACTGATCTGGGACATTATCACATAAATTTCAATATTTCCATGTTAACTGGGATGAGAACTAGAGAAGTATCAATATATAATAATAGTCTTTGAGTTTCACATCAAGAATTTCCCTTAAATAGCAAGAAGCACTTAAATAGATACATCTGTTATAAGGAAATTCAGATCAGACCATTCTTCATGGTTCTAGGGACTTATTTTACACCAAAGCCATTAATGAGTTTTATGCTAAGGATTGCACCGTCACATCTAAGTATGACATGATTTGACAACTTCCTGAACTTTGCTAGAATCAAGCAAACCTCAAAATGCCCCATTAGAAACATTATGAAACTTTACAAAATTTTCAATGTCAGGTCCTTTTGGTCTCTCAAAGCAAATTTGAAATATCTCCATTGGAACAGAACCTCCCAAAGTTACAGGATTGACTTTGACACTGCAAGAGGACTTCAGGGAGCACTTCAGGGATGCTATAATTGAGGGAGACAATCTGTCAGTATGGCACCCAGAGAGTTAAAATGTCCAGGAGTGGAGCATTCATTACTGTGATCCCACCTGACATTTGAGTGAAAGAGTATTGTACTAATTTACTTTATGCCTGTTCAGACAATCTGAACAGAAAGGACAAGTGGGCTATAGGTGTCTATTAAACAGGATAAACAGTCTCTAGTGCATGAATATGTTTTGCACACTTGTGGCTTTTGTAGGGTGGGGTTGAGGTTAAGGGGACAGGAAAGGAAGGCAGATGCAAGGATGGAGTTCCTTCCAGTAGCCCAGGACTGGATCTTTTGGGCCATAGAATATGAACCACAAGATTCACAGGCATGACACAGGAGTCTGAGGCAACACTTCTGGTGGACCCCATTCATCATGCAATTCATATTCTGAACATTTTGAAAACCTATTTGATAATAACTCCCATCTAATAACATATTTCTATTAAGGAATTATTAAATGACTAGCTTGCCTGTTATGTTACACTTTTTGGAAAACACTTGGATTAGGACTCCATTCAGGAAATCAGTAACACTCCACAGCAAATGAGGAAAATGTTTATAAATATGAAAACACCAGGATGCTCCTCAAATCCCACATCCGTTTTGCTGACAAAAAGGAAAAAGAAAAGTTGATCTACTAGTTGAAAGTTCAATATAACAATCTTCCTTTTTGAGGCTGGAGTTGCAGCTCAGTGGTGGAGCATTTGCCTGGCATGTGTGAGGCCCTGGGTTTGATACTCAGCACCACATATAAATAAATAAAATGAAAGATTCATTGACAAGTGAAGAAAATATTTTTTAAAAAGTCTTCCTTTTCCATTAGTCCTGAAGAAAACTTGAATCACATGTTACTCACTTTAAAAGTCAAATGAGTGAAGGTCAGACTAAAAGCAGCTTAGGAAATATCCAGTGACTTATTATACCTAAAAAGTGGAAGAGTATTAATAAAATTCTTTGTTTGGATCTTTGAAAAATGGCATTGATTTTTTAAATTAACCATAGCCCTAAAAATTAGATTCTTATCTATTCTCCCTTACATATTGCCACATTTCCTTATGATAATCAACATAGATAATCGTAAATACCAGCAATGATAATTCAAGAGCCTGCAGAGGCCTGAGGCCAGGACAGTGAGGACATGGTTTGGGACCCAGCTGTGTTTAGCTTTCCTAAGACCATGTGTTTCTCCTTAGGGCATCTTCTCTCTGCTTTGCTTTCTGCCCTACTCTTCACAGTACAAACCAGGATCCAACTACAGAGCCCAAAGCAAGTTCTTCAGCTTCTCTTTCTTTATCATAGTGTTTCTTGCATGCTACCATCAAAGTTGAACAAAAAGCTCAATGCCTTCTTTTATTTTGGTTTTAATTGAACCGTAAGTATAAGATTTAAAGCATCATTGAACATTTATATCTATGTGGAAGTAAATATTTAAAATATAATCAGAGGAAAGTGATTCACATCTATTTCATGAGAGGTTTGACGTCCATTTGGGAAAGCATGAGAAGCAACAAGTTTAGCACATTCTGGTATGAGTGCCTCAGGTGGAATTCCTATGCTAATAGGTTTTCAATCCATACCATTCCCAGGGACAGTCATAACATAAGAAAAAGAATGCAAACAGGTTGGGTTTTGTCAGATTTACAATTTTACATAAACCAGATAAGTCTAAAGCATTGAAAAAATATTAAAATTTTAAGTCGTTTTGCTTTCTTGAGTTCATAATTCTGCTTGTTTTCCTATATTCTTGTATGTTTCAGAGTGTGTAGTGTGCCTAGGAGCGAAGATGGTAAACTGTATGAAAAATGTGCTTACCTTGCCCACATTTCCGTTTTCCTCAGGGCACTGCAGAAAATATCATACTCTCCTCTGACATTTAATACTGTGCTAATTTTTTTTATTAGAGCTTCTTCATTCTAATTTTGAATGATTAAGTTCCATGAGTGTTATATGTGTTGGGGCAATGAGGTCCCAGAAGGACTTGCAAATCTTTTAGCCTATAAATTCTTCTATAAATTAAACATGTTATCTGTCACCTTCATACCTGAAGGAAAACATGGGTGGGAATCATATTCTCGAGTTGATTTCATCTCCCACAGGACTTGTTAGCTATTGTTCATCAACTTTTACCCTCAAAGTTGGTTTGGTGAATGCCATTTTGATTTTTAACTCTCTTACGAGTTACTGGCTTTTTCTTTGTAGATACTCATATTCTTCTTTATTCTGGAAGTTTAAACCTTAAAAATAATATAGGTTGCTTGTTATGTCTCAATTTTTCCTTGAATATGGTATACTCATTCATTTGGCAACATTATTTTTTCCTTTAATTCAAGAAAAAATTTGATACCAGGCATTATGGTCTCTACTAATTTAGGAATAGCAAAAGTCTATGTCAGAATACATACATGCATATATAATATAGTCTAATATGTGTAATACAGAGCTGATCTCCCGCCCCTTCCATTGCACCACAACCTAACTTGCCAGTCTGAAAGTTGCTCTGCCCGCCCCTTACGTTTCAGGAATTTCCGGCCTACTGCTACAGCCATTTCCTTCTTCCCACAGTTATATCCTAGCTTATCAGTCTGAACATGCTAGCTAGCTATTGGTTCAACAGTCAGCTTGCAAGTATTCTCCTCCAGTATTGGTTCCTTCCAGCCCGGGAGATTCCAGTATCTGTGAGAAGCATCCACGCCATCTCTCTCTCTTTCCCTTCTTTTCCAACCCTGGAGTGGACACGCTAGTCTTCTGCATAATAAAGTCTCTTGCTGAGGTCCTCTGTCTGTCGTGGATTTCTGGGAGCTATTGTTGAGCTGCAACTGAAACCAGGCTTACGGAGCGCCAGTTTAGTCAGATGGGCTGGAGCCACTGCGGATCCCGAGCTGAGCTGCATTTTTCCTTACAATATGTATGTTTTATTTAGTTTTTAAGCTCCCTCCATTTTTTTGCATTTATCTTTGTTCTCCAGTCTTTTCTCCATACCAATACTTGGATTTGATTTTCAGCCATATATATTTTGTTTCTGACTCTATATAGTACAATAAAAATGAAAAAGGCTTTGTTCTGCTTTTTTTTTTTTTGTAATCACCAATTATTTCCTTAACTTTCAAATACTCATTTTCATTCGTTTAGGTTGGTTTACTACCTTGTATTTGAGATGTTCTCTTGACTCATACTTTAATTAGTAAATTTTTGTACTATAAGGTACTCTGTTTATATTTTTTCTTCAGTTATGTTTTTTTGCAAACTGGATTCCCTACTTCCTCGTGTTTGTGGGTGTGTGTCGGGGTCTTAAGTCCCCTTGCTCTTCTCAACCAGTGTCAAGGGAAGGGAGGACACCCCAACAAGGTCAGACCTGGAAAGGTAGGGCTGACTAACCATCCACATCCAGCCCACCCAGCCCTTCGGGCAGAGGACAATCAGATGCGTCAGGGAAACCAGTCACAGCAGGAACTCATTTATTGAGGAAGTCACACAGCTTCTATGTAGGGTGGAGGCTAGGTGGGAACCAATCAGCTTAAAGGTCAGCAAGGGGGTGGTTTACTCAGGCCAGAGTCCCATAGGACTACATGGCAAACACCAGCTGAGCACGTTGGCCAGAACTGTTGTTAACCAATCCCTGACAGTGGTCCCATTTATCAAAACCGCCTTTGAGGCCTTGATCTTGCTCACTTGCCAGGGAGTAAGGAGTCAGCCTGAGTTAGCTAACGTGTCATTAGTCCCAATGTGTGTGTGTGTGTGTGTGTGAGGGAGAGAGAGAAAGAAAGAGGGAGAGATGTATTGCTTACAAAGACATCCTGATGTTTTGCCTCGATGTTAGCTATTGTTCTATCAACATTTACCCTCAAAGTTGGTTTGGTGAATGCCATTTAGATTTTTCTATTCTTTTTCATATTTAACGTAGATGTCTTTATGTAGGCTTGCTGTAGGTTCTTTTATGCAACTGGTAAAACTTCCTTGTCACTCTCCATCTTATATAAGAGTGATTGTTGTTGCTGTTGCTGTTTTTGTTAAACCTTAGCTCCCCACTTTCTTCTATGACAAGGGTGGGTAAACTTTTCCTGTAAAGAACTAGAGGTTAAATAGGGATCTATGGTCTCTTTTGTAGCTATTCAATTCTGCTACAGTATGAAAACAATCACACGCAGTACATAAACAAATGAGCATAGCTGTATTCCAATAAAATTTTATTCTTAAAATCAAGTGGTCATCTCACAGGAAGAGTTTGGCTCCCCCAGTATGTAGAAGTGATTTAATGTCTTCCATTAAGGTTCTCTCCTCCCCATTATGGAGAGGGAGTACCCACAGAATTCAACCATTCACTTCAGCTTCTGTGAATGCAGCAAATCCCTTCAGCTTCCCCAAACATCCTATGATTTCCACCATCATTAGAATCATTTCTTGCTTTTTTTCCTAGAATTGAATGAACATTCTTTTATCGATGGTCCCAAGATTATGAGATATTTATAATAATGCAGAATTCTGTGGACTCACTCTCCTTCAGTTTCACATCACAGAAAGGGGAATGTAATTAAGAGTTTTACTAAGAATTTTTAAAAAGATACCTCTTGGCCATATCTTTTAGAAGTTTATGAAAGTAGAAAAAAACATTTCTTTATTGAGTTTTTGATGGCAAATTTTTTTCTTTTTCTTTCTTTTGTGCTTTATTCTATGGGGCATTTCAAGTAGAGAGAAATTCAGAGGGTTCGTTTGGCTCTACAATTTGCACCTAGAAATTTTCTTGGTTTCTCTTTTGTTTTGCTTTTTGAGCACTTTCCTTGTCTTCCAATGTGTCCCATTCATTTCTGAGAGTTCCCTAGAGGATTGTATAGAACAGGCCCCCAGCTCCAAAGTCTGGTTTATCACCCTGCCTCTCTGCAGCTGCCCATGCGACTCCCAGATGTTGCTCCACTGAGCAGAGGTCTCATCACTTCCTTGCTACTACCACCAATGTGGTATGTAGGTGGGGAAGGCTGTTAATGATGTTGAAATAAGGTGGAGTACTCTGTTCTCCAAAGTGCTTCATAGTCTAGGACGAGACCATCAAAATACAGATGGGTAGCCTAAAATGCTTTGCTGGCATAGCCACTATGATCCCAGCTGTATATGAGGAGGGCCCAGGTCATTCACCACCACTAACAGGAATAAATGTTTTCATTAAACCTAACCAAGATCTAGGCATAAAGTCCCACAAATTAAGTTTCCTCATAACATTTAGAGAAAACTCTGTCACGGTAAGTAATCTTCCCTCTAGTAGCCTCATGGTAGGTTGTCTAGAGTATATACCATCAAATGACACCTCCAGTAGGACTTCAGCAAGAAGACTAGATCACCATTCAGCAGCCACCGGTGCATTCATTTTTCTCTTTACTACTATAGCACCTTGCTCTAAATCTCACGTCACAACCATTCAAACAATAACACGACTCTCAAGACACGCATATTAAAACTCAAAGAAGAAGAGCCAAATGCAATTGAAACTACTTTGTCCAGAAACAATCTGCAGAAAAACCTGAATCTGCTAAAAATGCACACAATTAACTTGATTCAACCGAAGACTGGAGTTTCCAGGCTACCTGGAATTTCAGCATTCTCATTTCTTCGGCTCTCAAATCTTCTGTGGCCTGTACTTGATTTTTTTTCTATACCATAAAAAGGGAAAACATAAGAATTTTACTTCTCCTCAACTTTTCTTAGTACTTCTGTCCTCCTCTTTAAAAATTTCAAAGCATATTCAGAGCATATTTGAACTCTGCTTATGAACAGTTCAAAAGGTTTAATAGCTCCATGGAACAAGGTACTGCTCAATGTATGTCAAGTGACTTGCTTAAACAGTTCCGTCTCAACATCCACATCTAAGTTCACGAATGCAAATTAAAAGTACCATCATTCAATTCACTAACTTCTGCTACACCAAGAAGCAAAGCTGGCTTGTGACTCTGTTCTACTCTATTCTGGGAAAAAAAAAATGTTCACCCAGAGCTGTGGTATTATCTGGTGTTACAGAAAAACAAAATTATATATAGTTTTACTGCATTTATGCAACAAAACTTATGGACATTAAAATTGTTTTACATAAAATAAAAGGTTGATTTTATAGTATATTGTTTGATATATTTTAACTATTTCCAAAGATGAGAAGAATTGATTTTCATCCCATGTATTAGCCACTCGTAATTAGAGAGAAAGAATCTTTTATGTGGAGTACCTGGAATTTAACCTAGGTCTTATGTCTACATTTTACTGAACAGACACATCCTTGTGTAATTATTTTGTTTATTAATTACATATCGTTCTAGCCTCCATCAGTTAATTTGGACTAAAGAAAGACCCAGTAAGAGTCATTACTAATTACTAAGCAAAGAGACTAAAGCTATATGTTTATACCAAGACCAGATAAATCAAAATTATTTTTATTTTTCAAGCATGGTCACAGGGTAGCAAAGTCCTACATAAAAGGCTTTCCGTTACTCTCCTCCAAGACTGTCAGAAAATGGAACTGAAATAGCTAATGCTGCTATTAAGAGGGTTAGAGCATCAAGAGGTGGGCAGAGGAGACTTCAAAAGCTGGAGCAGCTGTGGTCCTAGAAGCGTTTGCTTGGAAACCCGGGCCCCAAGTCTCATTTTCTCTCCTTTGAAGAGTTATAATTGGGGTAGAAAAAAATCAAGCATTTTTGACAAGACCTCTACCAAAGAAAATTATGGGAGGCAAAGATGAAAAGGATTGTGTCCTGATTGGCCTGTTATTTAAAATTGCCAAACAGTGAGAGTATCATTGTAATCACTGATACTGAAAAGGTTCATCAGGGAAGATTCTTGGGGGTGATCAACTGAACTTGGAGGCTGATGTATACTGTCCCCAAGGATAAGAGACCAGGTGATTATGGGAGATTATATTCCAGATTTTTTAAAAAGGAAGAGTTCAAAAACAACTGAAAATAATTTTTTTTTTCCCCAAACAATCTATTTTTTTGGAACTAGATTAATACTAAATACTAGGGTTTATAAAACTTTTTATTTTTGAAATTTAATATTTAATAATGACACCTGAAATCATTTTTTCTCCTCAAATTTCAGTTGATAGATTATGCTAGAAACAGATGAACTTAATGAAAAAAATTCAGAAAACAAGAAAACAAAAAATTAATAGCAAATGAAATCAAAATCCCAATCAACCAGGACCCCGGTAGAGACAACCATTACTTCATTGAACATGAATCTTCAAGAAACTCAAAAGTACATATTTTGAAAATCATAAATTATCTTGTATGAAAGCAATGTTTGTAAATATGGTTTGATTCTTAATTCTTATCTTTAATTATAATCAATGATATCTTTAAAGGGGAGGTTGTATATACATAAATTGATTTGATCAGATGTCTGACAAAAAATCAAGTATAACTTTAAAAAGTACTATTGAAGTTTGTTTTTTTTCAATAAATAGGCAGCAAAGCACAACCAATTAAAATACAACTTTCTTTTTATTTTGATTCATAATTTTTTATATTAGTTAAAAAATCATTTTAGAATCACTTTGGACTTGGCTGAAAATAACTGGAAATAGAAAATTTTTTTACAAAATACAAATAAAAATACTTCGATTTAGATTAAATATATATTTTCAAAAGTATAACTGGTTTAAGAGAAACCACCCACTATTAGATATTGGTGCTTCCTACATAAAGGTATATTAAATCATTGTCAGGTATGCTCTTTTGAAGAAGAGTTATTATGAGCCAGAAAGTATAACTCTTAGAAATCTTTTTTTTGTTTTTGTTCAAGAGAGACCCTTCACCCCACGGGCCTTTAAGGCCAGGCCCCATTTATATCTTTTGTGAAAGGGTAAGCAGCATACCAAAGGGTAGTGTTGGTAACAGCACAAATACACTTTTTTCTTTCCTAATTTGGGGAATATATAGGATTATCAACTCCAGAATTTCACCCAATTTAGATCACCTTTGGCCTCTAGGTTTTATATTAGTATACTGTAACTTGTTTAAAGAAAATTAGCTACTTCCAATTGGCCATCCATAAAATTCAAAATGACCAAATTCTTGTAAGTATTAGAAAATTATTTCCATAAGTTCAACCCCCTCCATTCTATTAAAAAACTTTTATTGAGATAACTACTAAGCCCCATTGTCGGACCCAATGGTGTTGTTTTTGTTGTTGTTGTTCTAATTAGTTACACATGACAGTAGAATACATTTATGCATTTTGGTACATCATACATAAATGGAGTATAATTTCTCATTTTTCTGATTGTATATATTATAGGATCACATAGGTCAACCTAATGGTTGTTTTTGATCCCCTTACATGTTACTCTCGGAAGCACTCAAGATTGCAAAGATGTACAATGTTCTCTTCCCTCACACGTGTGTGTGACCCCCCAACCCACAACAGTATTCCTCACTCTCCTTCACCAACCTCCTCCACCAGCTCTGCTGGTATATTTAATCATCACTCTGAAATAGTGGCATGCCTCATGGCCCTCCTAGAATGGCTTCATCTAAACCTAAAACCTCTTTCTTAACCTGAGTCCCTGTTAGCTAAGAACCATCAGGACCTCCTGAGCTAGACCTCCACATGCCCTTTATAGTCGCCATATTCAAAAAGACTGGAGGAGCCTGGTTCCAATCCTGGTTCCATAACTCACTACTTTGGGTGCTCTTCACCTCATTGTACCTACATTTCTTCAGTTCTGTAATAAATAATAATATCACACTCCTCACACTCTTGTGGTGAGAACTAAATGTGTTACTATACGAAAATTCTTACTCAAATGTAAATCAAGTCAGGTCACTGTTCTACTGAAATCCTTTCAAAGACTTCTCTTAACTCTGAATA
Source organism: Sciurus vulgaris (assembly GCF_902686455.1). Lineage (NCBI taxonomy): Eukaryota > Metazoa > Chordata > Mammalia > Rodentia > Sciuridae > Sciurus > Sciurus vulgaris. The sequence continues at coordinate 137,921,473 of NC_136462.1, read as the reverse complement.
AAGACACAAAGGTAAAACTAGCCTACAGGGTCCTCTGAGATCTGATCTTATCCCTATCACAGTTCCCCCACTGATTATGGTTTATTTAAATAGTTCTACTTTCAGTTCTTTAACTGCACACTCCAGTTTCCACCTCAGGATGTTTGCATTGGCTGTTTCTTCTTTCTGGGATGATCTCTGCCTATTCTTTGCCCAGATAACCTCTATTTAGATCTCAGAAAAAAAGAAACAAGTCATTTCCTTTAGAAGTCTTTTTCTGATTCACCCAAATTCAGATATTCCTGTCATAATCTTAAATCTTTCTGTATTTTTCCTTTTATAAAAATATGTCTCCAAACAATTTATATAATGTTCCTTCTTATGCTATTATGTGACTGGTAATTTTTTCTCTTGCTAAACAATGTGACCCAAGACCAGAACAAAAGGCAAAGAGCAGATCCCAAGGGATATTTGTGTCATGGAAGGGGTTAAAATATTATTTCAACATAATAAACTCTTTGTAACAAATAACATGATTCTTATCATATTGAAAATGGAGGTGAATTCTTCATCTTCACACTAAAATTATTCCCTCATTAGTCTTTCCTTATCTTTTTTGGTAAAAAAAAAAAAAAATGTGTCTTTCCCATTGCTCAGTCCAACAGTTTTGGAATCATAATTAATATTTTTTTCTCAGTCTACCTTTCAATTATTAAGAAATCCTGTTGTTTCTACCTTCCCAGTATCAGAGTCCAGTGAATTCTTTTCATTTCCATTATCTCATCCTGGTCATAAGCAACATCGTATTCTGTTTGCTTCCTCCAGTGTTCTCCTAGAGATCTTCTTATACCTATTCTTAAAGTAACAGTCGTAGTGAACTCAAAAATTTTCATCACTACCCAGCTTCATCAGAGGAAGATCCGAAGACTAAAATGGCACTCCAGACATGGTATGATCTGTGATCTACTGCCTTTTGACTTATACCGCTTTCACTTTTCACTACATTTCCCTTTGCTGATTCTACTATAGTAACAGTGGCCTCCCTATTGTGCTTTAACTTCTTGGTATCCTCAATATTTTCCATTAAATTCCACATTTCCAATCAGGTCTACCAAGACCTCCATATTTAAAATTATAATACTCCTCACACTCTCCATTTGATATTCCCCAACTTCTTATAACTCTTTTCTAGAGTTTCCTTTAATTTTCCAAAACGCTTACTTCCCCATAGTACGATGCTTTCTTTATTTATTTAGGTACCAGAGATTGGGGTACTGAGCCACATCCCAGCCCCCCCCCCTTTTGTATTTAATAATAAAAGGCAGGCTCTCCCTGAGTTGCTTACGGCCTCACTAGGTTGCTGAAGCTTGCTTTGAACTCATGATCCTCCTGCCTCAGCCTCCTAAGCCACTGGGATTACAGGCATGTGCCATTGTGCCCAGCTATTTTTTTTTATTTTTAATTTTATTGTATGAGCACTAGAATATAAGAGCCATGGGAAGAGGGATTTTTGACTATTTTCTTCACTAATAGCCAAAATTCCTAGAAGAATTTTATAATGTTATTGGTTCTTAATGGTTATTGAATGAATGAATGATAAAAACTAGAAAGTGAGGAGATCTGTTAAAAGACTATTTTAGCACATAAGAAGATAATAATAATTTGAATTATGGTAATAGCAACAGATGGAAAGATATGAGATATATTCTAGCAACAATGGAAATCAAAAGTGTTTGTGACTACAAAACCAACAAATGGAAAAGGGAGAGATAAAGAATGATTCCCAGACTTCTGGTTTATGCTGCTGATGTTATTATTATCATTTTTATTATTTTTCAGTGATAAGGATTGAACCCTGGGCTTCATGCATGCTAGGCAAGTGCTCTGCCACTATGTTGTATCCCCACCCCAATTACTTTATTGATGATATTTCTCTTTCCACTGAAAAAGCAAGTGGGAACTTTCATTACAATTGGTTTTCAGCTCATCACATTCAATGCAATGCCTCTGCTTATATGTTATACTTTGTATATGAAGGTCATAAATGAATGTCATTGAATTAAAATAAGTTCACTGGTAAAGTAAAAGTAGGAAATTCACATCTCTAATTGACTTATGTGTGTGTATCTTACCTCCTGAACCCAATTGTGTAGGTTTTGTATACCTGCTATAATTTAAAACCTTATGATCTGAAGCCTCTAGCACAGATCAGACACATAGAGGGAATTTAATACTAATTTGTCTTTTCTTTTTTTGTTTTTATCCATTGTTAATGTAATTTCAGAATAAAAGTCAAAAGTACATAGCCCATAACATAGCCCTTCAGGTCCTGTTCTTCCTCTTTTTACCCTGATCTCCTGCTGTGTTCTCCACAACCAGTCCACTGAGCTGCCCTGCCCTGCTTGTTGCGGTGAGAATATGCCCAAAGACCTTTGCATATGCTATTTAATCAGCCGAATGTACTCTCTACATGACTTAGTCCATCACCTTTTTAAATCTGTGCTCTAAATTTCAGTTTCTACCTTCTTAAAAATATCATTTTCGCTGGATGTGATGGCCCATGCCCATAATCCCAGCTACTCAGGCAGTGAGGAAGGAGGATTACAAGTCTAAGGCCAGCCTCAGCAACTTGGTGAGGCCTTTCTCAGAACAAAAAATTTAAAAAAGGTCTGAGGATGTGGTTTGGTGCTAAAGCACCCCTGGATTAAATACCCAGTAGTGGAAAAATAAAAGATAGCATGCCACCTTCCTACCCACAAGCTCTCTAAATCTCCCTCATCTTGCTGTTTTTCTCTATAGTACTTTTGGACCATAATTTTTAGCTATTTATCACACTTGGGCATCTCACTACAACAGAGAGAATGGGGATTCTGTTCTCTCTGTCCCATCTCTTATTTCATTGTAGTCTCACTCCTATAAAAGTACCTGGCATATTTGAGATATCCAGCAAATTTCTATTAAAAGAATAAAAGAAATCCTTCGTCTATTTTTAGAAGTTCATAATTTCACCCTGCTTGCCTTTTGAATGAACCAAATTTTAGCCTGGTCTCTTACAGCCTGAGTATTCTGCTTCCATGCTAAGATTCCTATAGCACATGTGGCCTGGAGTGTGGGTTGAGGGGGTCCTTCCACTCATCTTTGATAAACTGCCTTGGAACTGTATAATCTACCACCCTTTTAAGAGTTACCATGACATTCATGATTTGTATTCACATTTGAAGTTATGTGAAACCTGTTTATCAAGTAAATTTAATATTTACTTATTTTCCCACATTTATGTTTCAGCCTCAAGCATAACAAAGAGTAATCTGCACAGTCAACCCGTTTTCAAATGTGTCTGGTCATTGAGTCATGTGTTAATTGACTCATGAGATAATGGTGAGTGCCTGCTGTAAAAACAAATACTGCACCAAAACTTGAGGGAAATAATGTCCTTGTCCTTAATGAGTTAATTAATGGTGGTAAGGAGAGAGAAAAGCTAACAATTACAAAATATTGATGTTAAAAGAGGAAACATGAATGGAGGAAGGAGTAAGACTATGCCACAACTTGGGGGAATTCTTTGTAGGGAATGAATCTAGTATAACTTAGAGGAGAAGAAATAGCTTGAGAATAAAGGGTGAAGAAAACGGAAAACCTTAACAGGCAGAAGGAACAATGCTAAATCTAAGCAATTCACAACCTTTGCAAAGATAAAGAAGAGAAGCAGTATAATTAGGTTTTTGTGTGTCTGAAATGACATGTAGCCATAAATAGGGAAAAGTGAGCTGGGAAATTAAATGGAAAACTATCTCCCTCTCGTTCTTCCTCTTTTTCTAATATCGTATATATACAAGTCCCATATACATAAATATGTAAGTGTATAATTCTGCTTAAACATCAATTTAAACACAATCAAGCATAAAATAATTGTATTTATGTGCTTTATGTATAACTCATATGAATACAATTCTAGTTTTAATAAGTCCTTGGATGGTGGTGCCCATGTCAGATATGGTGAAGATGGAAGGAGGGGAGTGGTTGACAAAAGGATGACTGGCAAGTTCTGCTGTATGCGTATTACTGGTGAGACTTCTGAGGCACACAACTAGAAATGACTCATGGGCAGGTGTGTAAGTCTGTAGAGCAAAGGGGAAACAGAAGCTGTGCCGGTGGTCAGTTGCATAAGTGGGAACTGATAGAGCATGTTTTGCTTCATGTTTTGCTTTTGATAGTGATATTGAGACAGAGGGAGAAAGAGTATAGAAATCTGAGGGGAAAGGCAAATATGAACATATATACAACATATATTATTAATATTATTTTAGAGCATTATTATATAAATAATATCATTATATGTTATACAAAATTTGGGCTACAGACTTTATGTATATATGCTCATGTGCCATTTCTAGTCAAATGTCTCAGAAGTTGTACCATTAATAAGCATATTATAGAAATCTTGACATTCACTCCATCTTTCAATCACTCCCTTCTTGCCATCGTCACCATGTATGACACCAGCACCACCATTCCAGTATTTATTAAATAAAAATATAAATAAAATAAATAAAACTATATACATACAAATGTATGTTATGCATTGTATAGTCATACATAAATATATTATTAGTTATATGAAGTATAGATATTTATATTTTAATATGTGTAGACTTATGTTACATACACATAAATAATCAGTTCTCAGTTCAGTAGTGTCACAGAAAAGGTATTGAAGTGGCAATGGATTTTTGTGCATATCCTCTGAAAGATGAATCCTCCATGGATGGAATATCAAACATGGCTTACCCATGACTGATAGCTAAATGAGCTATGTAATCTGGGAGGGCCCACATTGAATGAGAATGGGCTGGGTGAGATAGAGCGAGATGTAGGCAGAACTTATAAACAGGGAGAGTATATTGAAATGTGTTCTGTAGTCATAGCTAGAAACATATAAAGGGAATGGCTTGCTTTGGTAGTCAAGATGAATTTGATTGCAAGTAACAGAAACCAATTTGTCTTGAGCAATAAATAGATTTTTATTTTAATCATGTAACTAAGAGTCCCTTGGAATGTATTTCAGATATGGCTGCTGTCAAGAAATCAATAAAGTCAGAATTCCATCTTTCTTACCAGATTCTGCTTTCTTTCATGCTGGCTTCACTCACTGGTCAAAGGATGCTCTCACGGAGCAAGATCTATGGCTTCATTCTGATGCCCTGTAAAATTGGTATCACCAAGAAAAAGGGTCTTTCCTTTGGTCCAGATTATTTGTTTGCCCTGAAGTATCAGCATTTAAATTTCATCAGATGCTCTGAAGTATCAGCTTTTAAATTTCATACAGATGGATAGTATCTCCATCACTAAACAGCATGTGGCCAGGCCAAGGTCAAACCTAAAAGCCGCATCAGATGATGAGTAAGACCAGCACCCCCACCCTCACCCAGAACCATTAACCAGGTAGTGTTAGTTTATCAAAAAATTTTGAAGTTATCTTACCCAGTGTGAGGCATCAGATAAATGACTTCTCTGAACTTTCAAGTACCATTACACACCAGCCAAAGGAAATTACTTTTTGAACTTTGAACATTCTTGCTGATTCCATTATCAAAAAAAATAAAATAAAATTAGACTAGCATATGAAAAATTTTCTTTTAAAGTACATTAACAACTTTTAAGTACAATTGGCCTTAATATCTATACAGACATACCATCAAGGGGTAGAGCAAAAAGTAGTTTCATCTCTTGCATTATTTAAAAGGTGAATGCTATCAAGTGTCATGCTGCCATGTTTTTAATTATATCTCCACAAAGTTGAACTATCTTTTGCAAGCTCATCAGTAAAGTTCTACTAAGCTCCCCTGGCTCACCAAGTTCAAAGCTACACTCCAGGTCGATTTTATTTAAAGTCCACTGACAGCATGCAGTGGAGAAACATTAAGTACCACTTAAATCTGTTACTGAATACCTCATCAGGAATATACTGGAAGAATATTATAACTCTGACTTCACTGCAATCCATTACAAACTCCCCTTTGGCCCTATTTTCACACAGGTGCCTAGCTGTAATATCCAATATCCTTAGCTTTTAAGAAGATGAAGAGCAATTCTTCCTGCTCTCTATCAATTAGCATTCAAATCTAAAGTCAACAGAACAAAATATTAACTTTGTAGGGCCACACGGTATAAAGCCAACCCTCTCTAGCACCTTGGCATAAAAGTCGAAGACATGGCTCAAGGAAATCCAAGGGGACTTCTAAAACAGAATGTTACCACAGGAGGATGTTAACCCTGTGTGATCAAGATTTCATATGACATCCGGTTAAGCAAAGATTTAAGTGCTAACTCTTTTTGGTATGGTACAAAATGAACACTACAAGGAAAAGTCATTCACATGGGATTTTTAATGTTCACTAGTCAATCTTGAATAGATTTCTCCCTTTGTAATAAACATGCTAATGCATTCATTTCTCCCAAGCAGAAGACTCAGGTAAGTCTGGTGTGCCCTGCCATGGTTAGGAGCTATATTCAAGTAGATGGATGGTTTTAAAGTCCAGCTGCACCAGAAAACTTTTTCTCTGCTAACTCTCAGTATTCCAGTCATCAAAATGGAAGTAAATTGATACTTATCCCAGAGAGTAACTGAAAGCAATGAAGAAGAAAATGTCATTAAGTCATTCAGCACAGAGCAGGACATAGCTCAAGTTCTCAATACATCAAAGTGACATGACAAAAAAGAAATTTAACACTGAAAATAAGTTCCAAAATTGTTATACATAAAATGTTCACAGGTAACCATTCTTCATTAGGAGATATGTAACTTACTATATGTTTAGGAGAAAGGAATTCTTGCCTTTTGTTGTACACTGATTCAAACCCAGTCCAACATCTAAAAATATGTCAGGTTTCCTTTATCTCATTGAGCTACTTATGGATACTTTTAATTTTATCTGAAGGACAGCAAGTTCATCATTTCAATCACAAACAAGTACTATCCTTTATCATTTTAGTAACTACTTTTGTTCTACAGAAAAACTAGAGTTACCCTTTTATTGGGATAGGCAGACTGGCAGTAACTAGTCTATGAATTATATCATAAAGCACTATTTCCTGTTATGACACTTGAGTGTGTAAAAGTATTGATTAATCTAGGCCAATCTACATAACACACAAAAGACAACAAACAGCAGGTAACCAGAAATGGAACTACAGTGAATGAGGAATAAAGAAAATAATAGTTCCATGTTGGGCAGCTAAGGAAAATATATATTTGTTTCACTTTTCACTAGTATGTTTAAAATTGTGTGTGTGTGTGTGTGTGTGTGTGTGTGTGTGTGTGTAAAATTAATAGATCTCATGGGAACCTTATTTCAATGTGGAGATATTGACTTGCTCAATGTGCTTCAGACTTTATTTTTATCACTGCAGTTCACAAAAGACATTCCTTCCATGGAGGCTGATAGATTACAGAAGATGCATTTAATATTTAACAATACATATATAATACTTACTGAATTATCACCCTGTTTAATGATATCAACCTGTTATTCAAATATTCAATCTTTTGGGAAAATATTTTATAAATAGGAAACAACAGGGCTTATATTATCAAGAAATTAAATAATTACCATGCATTATATTGGTTTATGTCTGTTGTATTTCTTACAAAGAGGCATTGGGATATTCTTACTATCAAAAAAAAAAAAAAAAAAAAAAAGAAAGAAAGAAAACATCAGTTGTGAAGAATGCAGACATATATGCACATGTTACAAAGCACTGATAATGATTTTAGAACTTTATACATTGATATATCTTGGGATGATGCTATTGAAAAAGTAATGCCTAGTATATTTCACATTCTGAAGCCTGAGGATGTATATACATGGGAAAGCAATTCATACCAAATTGTTTCACACGTGTGAAAATTCTACTAGCCTAAAGCAATAGCTCTTCACTATCAAACAGGAGAAACAACACCCCAACATCAAACTTCTGCCCTGGAATTAGTCTAAAAACTTAATTCAGCTTATCACTATGGTCTCTTTCACAAACAGGTCTTTCCCCTAAATGGTTGATACTCAGAGGCCAGCATTTGAAATCTGCTACATGTTTTTGGCTCACACCCAAGCAGTCTCCTCAGTCAATAGACAGAATTCATTCCAATGAATTTTACGCATCCAAGTAAAGGTGAGAAAATGCAGAAAGGCCAAGGATTGAAAGAAAGCAAATGCTATTGCAGAGAATGGTTTCATAATTATAATAGCTCATTTTAATCACTGTGATTGTTTAATATATTATGAACACAGAACTATAAGGATAATAATTGCCTTATCAGTCACAATCTCTTTGTTACAACCAGTGCTCATTTGGGATTTAGTATCATATAGCTCCCTTTCCCACACCTCCCTAACATATCAAGTAGCCTTAATTATGTGGGCAGTCAGACCCTCTCTGGAGACAAAGATGAGGATGACTAAACATCAGGTAAGAAGAGAGATGCTCTCTCCTTTGTTTCCGCTCAATCCCCTGTAGCTAAAGGCGCATATGCAGCTTTCTCCATCTTTGAGACACTTTAAATGTGAAACAAGTAATTTAGCTGAAAAATTTCAGTTATTTTTTTTCGCATGCTTCATATGCTGGGTTAAAACCATTAGCATATAACAAAAATCTGAGCAGATGCAATGCAACAGATTCCTTAAGGGAATCCATATTTTTACATATTTTGTAATAAGGAAACTGTCACTCCCAGATGGTATCGAGCTAATACTGGTGGTTTGCTTGCTGATAACATACTAAAAAATAAAATTAATTGTATTCTATTTGATGACAATGAAGTCATTATCATATATACTGCACTCTTAAAAGAAACAGATCCAAACGATCCCCTTCTTCAATGATTAGGTTTATTTAGTTTCTTGGCCTGGCCAGAAAAAGGAAAAAAATCCAACTTGGAACTTAGAGTTGGAATTCCCTTGCACCTGGCACCAAAATACGCTATGGTTTATAAATGTAGTGAAGTAGCAAAAAAAAAAAAAAAAATGCTATCTTGAATTGCTAACAATATTAGAGAGAAGCCTGGTGGTGTAAATACAACACATCAGACATTTCCAAAAGGGATTTGTGAACTATTCAGATCATTCTTTGCTAGTTATAGTGAAGCCATCTTCTACATTTGGCCAATTTTTATAAGTCATACTTACCTGAAATGTGTATAATAAGCCTTAAAATTAAAATGGAATATTGGTACATATTTTGGTATATTTGCATAACCACTTTTCATAATAAAACATTCCATTTTCTTGATGTGTCTTTTTACCTGCAATCAACTTAAAGTTAAAATGGAGATAAAAATATCTCTTTAACTTACCATCACATTTAACTTTATTAAGAACCAAAGCAATTATAAAATAGAATTAATCTTTACTTAGCATTCTTCTTTATTAACCCAAAGTATTTCTAGTACTACATAGTGAATCATTTTTATATTTTGTATGTTCTTAACTTACATTAGAAATTACATTTTATTCAAAGGCAAACAAACAAAAGCATAGAAAAAAACACAAATGATTCCATATGCTGGTATCTATCTGTCTATAAACCTTTCATTTTGTTTTGCCTTAGATTATTGGTTTATGTTAGGATACCTTTTGTTTCAGACAAGGTATGACCTACTGGTGATGGTTTTTTTTTTTCATATTTTCAATTAGTCCTTGAATAATGGTATAAAGACTGTGTTTCTTCTATTGGACAGGACTCAATCATAGCATAAGGTTGAAAAATAACCACAATAAATATGGCTCATTCTTTGGAAGATGTGAAAGCCCAGAAAGCAACTGAATATGTCCTAAGAGCAAAATAAAAGAAAAATTTTTAAAAATCCATGAGCTGTACAAAATATATGAATAATAGAATAGATTCATATACATTAAATCTATATGTCATAAATATTTGAACAGAAAGGCAATTTCTAACCCTGAATCAATTTTTTAAATAATCAGAGATGACTTAGTTAGCAATCAGCTGTTTAACTCATCACAAGCTAAATTGCGTAAGATGATAATGGCTATGTAAATGTCCACATAACTGTATGGCATGTCTATATTCCAGAATTTATTGGGAAGTTATTTGTGGCCATATAGAAAGAACTGACTGGGTTCCTTCCATCATAAAGGTGTTCTATTGTGTATTGTAGATGTGATTCTATGAATGACTGATGCTTGGCATGATATTAGTCTATGTACACTAACTTTGATAGTTTATTATATGATAAGCTGTGGTATTCTATCAGAAATGTCTGAGAAAAGCCCTGGACCTTGTAAAGGCTAGAAAGACATTTGAAATCACCATTTAAACTGTGCCTTTTACAGATAACTCATAGCACTATGATAACAAACTAGGATAAAGATCTTTAAAATTCAATTAAAAGTGTTGAATTTATATGTATGTGATTTTCAATAGGGGGTAATACAGTTCTGATAACGTATGATTTGTGAAGCAACAAAAAAACAATTCAAAATTGAATTCAAATTTTAACTGAATTTGATCTGCCTAACTCAAGAGAAGTAACTATTTCAGGAAAAGTGATTATTTTAAGATAATTTCTCTCCATTTCAGGGCTATTGGAAGGCTTTTTGGTAATACAAATCAGCAGTAGATTCAAGAGGCAAAGTGGAAGCAGGTCAAATAGAAATATATTAATATCATCACTAATGTCAAAATGATCAATAATACAATTATATAAATAATGTCTCAAAATAGTATTACATCTGGAATTTTTGTAGTACTACAATGGTTCAAGTTACATTCTGAAGTCTTTTTACGGTCTTTGTCCTCCAGGTCAGGTCTTCCTAGGTACTATGTATAAACTAACTTGAATTTAAAAGCAGACGCAGTGCAGTATGATGGGAAGCAACGTCCTCAGATTCAGATTCCAAAACCAAGGATTTGAGTTTCAACTCAGTGTAGATGGACAAGTCCATGAGTCTGAGTTCTTTCAGTTATAAAATGGAGATAAAAATATCTATTTTACTTGCCTTCACCATTGGGGGTCTCCAATAAGATAATCTATGTGAAAATGATTAGCAAACAGGGTTCTATACTAATGGTAGGCTTTCTGAATATTATTGGGAGACAGGTCTGATGGGAGGGCTTTGGGGTACATTCGAGCAACATGAAATTCCAGCCAGGACACAGAAGGCAGTCCTTCTCCTCAGCCATGGGAAGCAGCTGCTCACATTCTCCACTTTGGAATGCACAGGCTTGTGAAGCAAGATTTTAACAGACTGCTTGGCACTGAGCAGAATTCTCCCAAAGACCTGGCAGGGGAATTAGTTTAAGTAATAGTATGTCAAATACCCATCAAGACAAATACTAATTGAAGTTTCAAACAAATTAAGCTTTGCCTGTGCTGTGCTACAAATCAAGTGTGTCTTGTGATTTTAATTTAGAGGGGATGCACTGTGCTTTTTGGAATCACATAGAAGGGGCCCCCACCTTTTTAAGTCTACACACCTACACAGACTTGAAAAGCTCTTCCAACCCTCAGAGCATTTTTCTTGAATAGGAACATATGATATTAGAAGCAAAAACAACTCAAGGATCATTCCATGTCACCACTACACTAAATCCAGAGGTTTTACATTCTGGTGGTGCATTTTTATTAATTAGATACTTGTTCATGGATATTTCTTCATACTTATTCATTTTTGTTTTTCATTAAATCCCTCATGACCTAACCCATAGCATTAGGAGGCACTCAATATGCATTAAATAAGCATGCAACTTAACTCATCCTTTGCTTAGTCAATAGCAATAATAAAATAATGGTTTTAGTATTTGTGTAAATACTGCATTTTGAATCTTTCATTTCAGTTCACTTTGAAAACTCTAAGATTCTGTGGAAAAGTAATTTTCACTAGCAGCTAGTGTGTGGCGAAGGAAAAGAAAAAAAGGAAGCGATGCAATTTTGTCCTTGCTGTTATAAAACTGGAGAGCAGAGCATGGTACCCTAGCTCAGCAGGGAAACACCTGTTCTGTCACTAAGAAGGAACATCTATCTCATTTAACTCAAATCACATGCATTCTTGGGGACAGGGAAGAAGGGCAAAGCCTGGCATAAAGTGATAAAAGTGTAGGCGATTGAACACCTCCACCGTCTGGTAATTGCTCTTGTCCAGGTACTTGTTTTTAAGCAGGAGTTTAGGACCTTAAATTGATAGATGATGTATGCAGCAGTGTTTGTGTAAGTCTTAGGGCTCTTCATAAAATCAGTTGAGCACTTTAGAGGTTTAAAAATACATACTTAATGCTAAGGAAACTTAATTTGGGAAATAATATTTTCTTGTTCATGCCAGTGAATTATGCAACTTGTCTAAGTAAAAGAGTCCTATGAATGTTTTGTTTAACAATTTGGAGTTGGCATTAAAACGGCTCTATGAGAATTTGCCAAGACCCCATAAATAAACATTAAACATGAGATGTCTTATATAACCACATTCCTCAGGGCAGATTCCTCTTAAATATAAGCACACAGCTGGAGTTAAAATGATACTATGTCTTAAGAGGGTTCTTGCTATAACTAGTAAGTTTAAAAAAATTAAGTAACTGCTTACTTTTATAAATCTTTCCTCTAATGGGCCTGTTTATTTGCACAACAAATCGACTAGTGAAACTACAGATTTCAATGGTAAAAGAACTTAGGGAGGAGGCTTGCTGATTAAAAACAATGCAACGCACTCTATACTCCTTTTTCTATTTTAAGGCAATTTGGCATGCATTATCTTATGCTGGCTTTTACAATAACTATTCAAGTCAAATATTCCTGTTCCCAGGGATTGAGACCAGAGAAATAAATCATAGGTATTTCTCTTAGATAGAAATACCTGGCTTTAAGATCACAAACTTCTTAGGATCATACAGTGCTAAACCTTGACCATGTGAACAGGGGTTTGGATTAAAAAGATCTTTCTGCTTAACTGTACTGATATCTGGCTGTCCCTCTCATTTTGGCTACACAAGCATAAATAATATTTTAAATCTGGTGTGTGGATTTTCCTTTTGTGGGAGCAGATCAGCCTGACTGATTGTAAGGCTATCTGAAACATATTTATAATAGTGAGTTGTATTTATAATAGTTATTTGAAAGATGTCATCACTGGTAGTTTTAGGAAGTAGGGGGTGTGTTTATCCTTAGCTTGTTCATTGCTGAATCCACAACACAGAGTTCTCGAAGACTGGAAGTAAATAAATTGTGTTCCTGAAAGAAAGGATAAGAGTCTGAGAAATGTACATGCTCATAACTCAGGGTAGAAAGGACCATTCTCTGAGCCATCAAGTTTGCTCCTTCAGGTCTTGAGGTTTTCCTTCCCTGCTTATTTACAGCATTGGCACTGGATCAAAATGGTTTATCAATAAATAATTTGCATCTATCTTGCTTTTCTACAGTTGACCCACTGTGTAAATCTTCTCCCCATTTGATATTTTACTTTCAAGTGGTGATAATTCATTCTCATCTGGCTTCTGGTTTTTCCAACATTTTCAGCCACCCAAAGACTTGTAATGGACACAACATATATTAGTAAACAAAACTCTCGCAATGAACTTTCAAGATCACAGCCACTGTTGCACTGTTGCTATTATTAGCCATTTCCTGCTTTTTTTAACTGAGAACATGAATTGTAGATAGTGACATTGAGAAAGGATATTGTTCAATTATAATTTTATTCTTTAGGAATCAATGCTACATTATGTAAAGTAATATACTGTTTGAAACACCATTTTGTTATGATAAGATCACATATTTCCTGGCTTCCTTTAAAAATATACTTTTATAAAATCATTGCTTTAGTTTTTCCATTTTTGTTAATATCACAGGTGATTCATTTTTCTACAAATAATGTCATCCAAGTATCCTTTATATGACATCATAACCAACTTTACCACCATTCCATCAGGAGTTGCAACTATTGGCACCAATGGAGTGTGTACCTTCTTGAAGTCTCTTTATGCATATGAATATCATAAGCATGGACTCATAGTAAATGCCTTCATATCTTGTGGTCAAATTTTGTTTCTTGATGTTCCTGGTTTTAAGATTTCTTTGTGAATTTATCTATGACAATGCCTTGAGCACAACATCATTCTTCTTCATAGTATTCCATGAGTCAGAATCTCCAAGGGGTTTTGATGAAGAATAGTCTTATGTACATATGAATTTGGCCCATTTTAATTGACAGTTTCTTTAGAAGATGTTCCTAGGGTTTGCTGACTTTGTGGCTGACTAGGGGCAACCTGAACACTTATTCAGGTTGAAGGCAAGACACCTCAGGATTGGGGTGAAATAGAATGGCAAGGATACTTTCTCTTTTATTTCTCAAGTGTTTGTCTCTGTCCTAATCCATAACACTAATTCATACTTTATTGTATGTTTCCTAACCTCATGAGTTGAAACTTAATTAAATCTATTTTAATTGGTATTTAGTTATCTATATGCATATATACATATATTAGTATAATGTTAGTGTCTTATGCATATATATATGTGTGTGTGTGTGTGTGTGTGTGTGTGTGTGTGTGTGTGCCTATAAATATATAGCATTGTGAACCTGCATATCTTTAGTGTAGAGTTTGCTTTTTACAAACTGAGTACCACTAGGTAACCAAGCAAGAGGTGGAAAATTAGAATCTTACCAGAAGCCCCCATTTCTCTCTTTACTAACCACCTCAGACAGACAAATAAAAGTGTAAGCAGTATTCCAACTTCTAACAGTCAATTACCCTTCCTTCCTTCCTTCCTTCTTCCCCTTCCCTTCTCTTCTCTCCCTCTCTCCCTCCCTTCCTTCCTTTCTTCCTCCTTTCTTTTTATTAATGGTGCTGGTGAACCAGGGCCTCACACATTCTGGGAGAGTACTGTGCTAATGACTGACACCACCTGTACCAAGATTACTTTTGTTCTTTACATTTATTGAATCATAGCATACGTAATGTTGCTTGTGAGATTAATAGGTGTAATTTTCAATCAGTCATTTTTTTCATTCTTCATGGTGCTCATCTAATGATAATAGTTATATCTTCATAAAAACACACACATGAATAAATTTTCCTCTGAATACTACTTTGTCCTCACTCCACAGATTTATGTCAGGTAGTACTATCATTTATTCCTAAACAAATGACAAATTGTGTTTCAAATGGTGTTTCAAACAATGATTAGAAAGAATGTGATTTTTAAAAATTTTATTTATTTTTTATCTTTTTTTAAAATTGTTTTATTTGTTCCAATTAGTTGTACATGACAGTAGAATGCATTTATACATTTTGATAGATCATACATAAATGCAGTGTAATCTCTCATTTTTCTGATTATACGTATTGCAGGATCACATTGGTCATGCAGTCATATATGTACATGAGGTAATAATGTCTGTTTCACTCTACTATTGTTCCTTCCCCCATACCCCTTCCCCTACCTTCACTCCCCTCTACTTAATATAAAGAAACTCTATTCTTTCCTATCCCCCACCCCTTATTGTGAATTAGCTTCCACATATCAGAGAAAACATTTGGCCTTCGGCCTTCTTTTTTTTTCCCTTAGCATGATATTCTCTAACTCCATCCATTTATTAGCAAATGTCATAATTTCATTCTTCTCTAAAGCTGAGTAATATTCCATATAATATTCCATATATATGTATTCCATATACATGTGTGTGTGTGTGTGTGTGTATCACATTTTCTTTATACATTCATCTGTTGAAGGGCTTACAGACTGCATTTTGATTCATTGTACACAAATGGGATACAACTGTTCATTTCTATGGTGAACACAATGTAGATTCACATCATTCATGTAATCATACATGTACATAGGGTAATAATGTCTGTCATAGTCTACAATCTTTCCTTCACCTACCCCCTCTCACCCCACTTTCCTCTACACCATCCAAGGTTCCTCCATTCTTCTTGTGTCCCCCAGCCACCACACCCCTCATTATGTATCATCATCCACTTATCAGAGAAAATGTTTGGCCCTTGGGTTTTTGGACTTGGCTTATTTCACTTAGCACAACATTCTCCAATTCCATCCATTCACCAGCAAATGCCATCATTTTATTCTTCTTTATGGCTGAGTAATATTCCATTGTGTATATATACCACAGTTTCTTTATCCATTCATCAACTGAAGGACATTCTAGGTTGGTTCCACAATCTAGCTACTGTGAATTGAGCAGCTATGAACATTGATGTGGTTGCATCACATAGTATCCTGATTTTAAGTCCTTTGGGTATAAACCAAGGAATGGGATAGCTGGGTCAAATGGTGGATCCATCCCAGTGTTCTGAGGAATCTCCATACTGCTTTTCAGAGTGAATGCACCAATTTTCAACCCCACCAGCAATGTACAAGGGTGCCTTTTTCCCCACATACACACAAACACCTATTATTGCTCGTGTTCTTGATAATAGCCATTCTCATTGGAGTTAGATGAAATCTTAGCATGGTTTTAATTTGCATTTCTCTAATTTCTACAGATGGTGAGCACTTTTTCATGTATTTGTTGATCACTTGTATATTTTCTTCTGAAAAGTGTCTGCCCAGTTCTTTAGCCCATTTATTGATTGAGTTCTTTGTATTTGGGGTGTAAAGTTTTTTAAGCTCCTTATAAATTTTGGAGATTAGTGTTCTGTCTGAAGTGTGTGTGGAAAAGATTTTCCCCCACTCTATAGACTCTCTTTTCACATTATTGTTTCCTTTGCTGAGAAAAAGCTTTTTAGTTTGAATCCATCCCATTTATTGATTCTTGCTTTTATTTATTGTGCTCTGGGGGTCTTCTTAAGGAAGTCTCATCCTAAGCCAACATGATGAAGATTTGGACCTATTTTTTATTCTATTTGGTGAAGGGTCTCAGGTCTAATTCCTAGATCCTTTATTCATTTTGAGTTGAGTTTTGTACAGAGTGAGAGATAGGGGTTTAGTTTTGTTTTACTGTGTATGGATTTCCAGTTTTCCCAGCACCTTATATTGAAGAGGTTATCTTTTCTCCATTGTATGTTTTTGGCACTTTTGTCTAATATGAGATAACTATACTTATGTATGTTTGTCCCTGTGTCTTTATTCTGTACCATTGGTCTACCTGTCTATTTTGTTGCCAATACCATGCCATTTTTGTTACTGTTGCTCTATAGTAGAGTTTAAGGTCTGGTATTGTGATACCTCCTGCATGACTCTTCCTGCCCAGGATTGCTTTGGTTATTCAGGGTCTTTTGATCTTCCGGATGAATTTCATGATTGTTTTCTCTATTTCTATGAGGAATGTCATTGGGACTTTAATTGAAATTGCATAAAATCTGTATAGCACCTTTGGAAGTATGGCCGTTTTGATAATATTAATTCTTCCTATCCAGTAACACAGGAGATCTTTCCATCTTCTAAGATTTTTTAAAAATTCTTTCTTTAGTGTTCTGTAGTTTCCATTGTAGAGGTCTTTCACCTGTTTTGTTAGATTGATTCCCAAGTATTTATTTTATTTTTTGAGGCTATTGTGAACGGAGTGGTTTTCCTAATTTCTCTTTCAGAGGATTCATTGCTTATGAATAGAAATGCATTATATTTATGTGTGTTGATTTTATTTCCTGCTATTTTGTTGAATATATTTATTAGGTCTAAGTTTTCTGGTGGAGGTTTTTGGATCCTCTAAATAAAGAATCATATGATCAGCAAATTGTGATTGCTTGAGTTCTTCTGTTCCTATTTGTATCCCTTTAATTTCTTTAGTCTGTCTAATTGCTCTGGCTAGTATTTCAGGCACAATGTTGAATAGAAATGGTGAAAGAGGGTATCCCGGTCTTGTTCCAGTTTTTATAGGGAATGCGTTTAGTTTTTCTCCATTAAGAATGATGTTGTCTGTGGGCTTAGCATAAATAGCCTTTAAATATTGAGGTATGTTCCTACTATACCTATTTTGTCTAGTGTTCTGAGCAAGAAGGGTGTTGTATTTTGTCAAACGCTTTCTCTGCATCTATTGAAACAATCATATGATACTTAACCTTAAATCTATTGATGTGATGAATTATGTTTATTGATTTCTGTATATTGAACCAACCTTGCATCCCTGGGATGAATCCCACTTGATTGTGATCCACTATGTTCTTAATTTGTTTCTGTATGCCATTTGCCAGAATTTTGTTAGGGATTTTTGCATCTATGTTCTTCAGAGATAGTGGTCTAAAGTTTTCTTTCCTTGATGTGTCTTGGTCTGGTTTTGGTATCAGAGTGATACTAGCTTCATAGAATGAATTTGGAAGGTTTCCCTCCTTTTCTATTTCATGGAATACTTTGAGGAGTATTGGAATGAGTGCTTTTTTGAGGGTCTTGTAGAACTCAGTTAAGAATCAGTCTGGACCAGGACTTTTCTTGATTGGTAGGCTTTTGATGGCTTCTTCTATTTCATTGCTTGAAATTGATGTGTGTAAATTGTGTATGTCCTCCTGATTCAGTTTGGGAGGATCAGATGTCTCTAGAAATTTGTTGATGTCTTTGAAATTTTCGATTTTTTTGGAGTATAGATTTTTCTAAGTAGCTTCTAGTTATGTATTTCAATGGTGTTTGTCATGATATTTACCTTTTCATCACGAACTTTAGTAATTTGAGTTTTCTTTCTCCTTCTCTTTGTTAATGTGGCTAAGGTTTTATCTATTTAGTTTACTTTTTCAAAGAACCAACTTTTTGTTTTGTCAAATTTTTGAATTGCTTCTTTTGTTTTGATTTCATTGACTTCAGCTCTGATTTTAATTATTTCCTGTTTTCTACTTCTTTGGGTGTTGATTTGTTCTTCTTTCTCTAGGGCTTTGATGTAATGTTAGGTCATTTATTTGTTGACTTCTTATTCTTTTCTCGAATGCCCTCCATGCAATGTATTTTCCTCATAGTTCTGCTTTCATAGTGTCCTGGAGATTTTGATATGTTATCATCATTCTCACTTACCTCTAAAAATATTTTTATTTCCTCCCTGATGTTTTCTGTTATCCATGCTTCATTCAATAGCATATTATTTAGTGTTCAGTTGTTGGAGTAATTTCTTTTTTTATTTTATCATTGCTTTCTAATTTCATTCCATTATGATCTGATGGAATACAACATAGGATCTCTATTTTTTTTTGTTTTTACTAAGGACTGCTTTATGGCATAACATATGGTCTATTTTAGAGAAGGATCCATGTGCTGTTGAGAAGAAAGTGTATTCACTCAATGATGGATGAAATATTCTACCTATGTCTGTTAAGTCTAAGTTATTGATTGTGTTATTGAGTTCTTTGGTTTCTTTCTTTAATTTTTTGTTTAGAAATTCTATCCAGTGGTGACAGCAGTGTGTTAAAGTCACCCAGAATTATTGTGTTGTGATCTATTTTATTCCTGAAATTGAGGAGGATTTATTTGATATATATGAATGAGCCATTGTTTGGGGGCATAAATATTTATAATCATTGTGTCTTCTTGATTTATGGTTCCCTTAAGCACTATAAAATGTCCTTCTTTATCCTTCCTAACTTTGGCTTGAAGTTCACTTTATCTGATATAAGGATGGAAATCCCTGCTTTTGTACTGAGACTATGGGCATGGTATGTTTTTTCCCATTCTTTCACCCTTATTCCATGGATGTCTTTTTCTATGAGATGAGTCTCGTGAAGGAAGCGTATTATTGGGTTTTTCTTTTGAATCCAATCTGCCAGTTTTTGCCTCTTGATTGATAAGTTCAGCCCATTAACATTCAGGGTTATTATTGAGATGATTTGTATTCCCAGTCATTTGGGCTTATTTTTGGTTTTTAACTTGACATGATTTCTCCTTTGATTGACTTTTACTTTAGGGTAGTTCCTTCTTTTGCTGACCTACATTGTTGTTTTTCATTTCCTCTTCATGAAATATTTTGCTGAGAATGTTCTGTAGTGCAGGTTAAAAGAATTTGTAAATTCTTTTAACTTTTATTTATCATGGAAGTGTTTTGTTTCATCTTCAAATCTGAAGGTTACTTTTGCTGGGTATGAGATTCTTGATTGGCAACCATGTTCTTTCAGAGCTTGAATATGTTGTTCCAGGTCCTTCCAACTTTTAGGGTCTGGGCTCGGAAATCTGCTGATATTCACATTGGTTTCCCCCTATATGGAATCTGATGCCTTTCTCTTGCGGCCTTTAAAATTCTATCTTTATTTTGGATGTTAGGCATTTTCATTATAATGTGCCTTGATGTGGATCTGTTGTGATTTTGTGCACTTGGCGTTCTGTAAGCCTCTTGTATTTGATTTTCCATTTCATTCTTCAGGTTTGGAATTTTTTCTGATATTATTTCATTGAATAGATTGTTCATTCCTTTGGTTTGTATCTCTGTGCTTTCCTCAATCCCAATAATTCCTAAGTTTGGTCTTTTCATGATATCCCTTAGTTCTTAGAGATTCTGTTCATGATTTCTTACCATCTTCTCTGTGTGGTCAACTTTATTTTCAAGATTAAATATTTGACTTCATTTTCTGAGGTTCTATCTTCCAAGTGATCTTGTCTGTTGGTGATGCTTTTCGTTGAGTTTTTTATTTGGTTTATTATTTCCTTCATTTCAAGGATTTCTGTTTTTTTTTTTTTTTTTCATTCAGAATCTCTATCTCTTTGTTGAAATGATCTTTTGTTTCCTGCAGTTGCTCTTTCAACTGTTTATTGGAGTGATTGTTCATTACCTGCATTTGCACTCTTAGCTCATCCTTTTCTTCATGAATCATTTTAATTATGTATATTCTGAACTTCTTTTCTGACATTGCTTCTACCATACTGTCATTAGATTCTATTAATATAGAATCTTGGTTTGTTTGGAACAAAATCTTCCCTCGTTTTTTCATGTTGTTCACGTATCTTTCCCTCTAGCAGTGCAGATCTGGGGTGTTGCATTTCCCCCCCGCCCCATAGGCTTATAGTGACCCTACAGGTTTCCAAAATATCTTCTTTAAGGGAGAGATCAATATTAGCAGCACCCAGTACACACAATATGCAGACCTAAACCAAATAGCCCCTATGAAAATGTTAACAGTATTGTCATAATAAAGAGAGAGGATGATAGAGATCCAAGATGGCGGACTAGAGGGTGACTGCATCTCCTGTCACTCCAGAACTCAGGAGTCAAGAAGGAGGGGGTATTGAGAGACTCGAACCAACATAGAGCTGTGGGGTGAGTATCTCCCACCGGGTGAAGCTCGGCTCAGGCGGCAGGTCCAGACAGTGGACAGCTTCTCAGAGCAGGGCAGGGCAGTGAGTCCTTCCTAAGCGGCCCTGCTCCCTTCAGCAGCAGGCAAGATCCACAGCCAGCTTCTGGAGCAGGCCTGCCCAGTGAGAGCTTTTTCACACAGAGCCAACCCTGAGACCTGAACCCAGAGGCAGGCCCTGGCTCAAAGGCAGCTTCTGGGACCAAGGCAGGACAGCGAGAGACTTTCCCCTAGCAGCCTGGCTCCCTCCAGCGGCGGCAGGCCCTGTCTACAGCCAGATTCTCGGAGCAGGCCTGCCCAGTGAGAGGATTTCCACAAAGAACCAGCCCCCAGCCCTGGACACAGTAGTGGGCTAGGGGCAGCCTTCTTTGGAAGCACTGCATTATCAAGTTCCTCTGGGACTTCAGGCTACTGAAGGCTGGGAGGTGATATACTGGAAATCTACAGGGACACTATAAGCCAATAGAGGAAATCTGCAATATCTCAGCATCCCACTGATATCTGACCAATATGAGAAAACAAGGGAAGAAAATGTCCCAAACAAACCTAGGTGCTATATCAATAAAACCCAATGACAGAACGGCAGAAGAAATGTCAGAAAGGGAGATCAGAATGTACATAATTAAAACAATCAGAGAAGCAAATGAGGAGATAAAAGAGCAAATGCAGGCATTGAAGGATGAGACGAAAGGGCAAAAGGAGGCATTGAAGGATGAGATGAAAGAGCAAATGCAAGCATTAAATGATCACACCAATCAACAGTTAAAAGAGCAAATACGGGAAGCAAGAGATCATTTCAATAAAGAGTTGGAGATACTGAAAAAAAACAAACAAACAGAAATCTTTGAAATGAAGGAAAAAATAAACCAAGTTAAAAACTCCACAGAAAGCATAACCAATAGGATAGAACACCTGGAAGACAGAATCTCAGATATTGAAGACAAAATATTTAATCTTGAAAACAAAATTGACCAAACAGAAGATGGCAAGAAATCATGGACAGAATCTACAAGAATTATGGGATATCATGAAAAGGAGAAATTTAAGAATTATTGGGATTGAGGAAGGCTTAGAGAAACAAGCCAAAGGAATGAACAATCTATTCAATGAAATAATATCAGAAAAATTCCCAAATCTGAAAAATGAAATGGAAAACCAAGTACAAGAGACTTATAGGACTCCAAATATACAAAATTACAACAGACCCACAGCAAGGCACATTATTATGAAAATACTTAACATACAAAATAAAGACAGAATTTTAAAGGCCACAAGAGAAAAAAATCAAATTACATTCAGAGGGAAACCAATACGGATATCAGCAGATTTTTCAACCCAGACCCTAAAAGCTAGAAGGGCCTGGAACAACATTTACCAAGACCTGAAAGAAAACAGATGCCAACCAAGAATATTATACCCAGCAAAACTTACTTTCCGTTTTGATGACGAAATAAGATCCTTCCATGATAAACAAAAGCTAAAGGAATTTACAAAAAGAAAGTCAGCATTACAGAACATTCTCAGCAAAATATTCCATGAGGAAGAGATGAAAACAATGATGCAAATCAGCAATGAGAGGAACTAGCCTAAAGGAATAGCCAAATAAAGGAGAAATCAAATCATGTCAAAAAACAAAAATGAGTCAAATGACTGGGAATACAAATCATATCACAATAATAACCCTGAATGTTAATAGCCTGAACTCATCAATCAAAAGACATAGAATGGCAGATTAGATTAAAAAGAAAAATCCAACAATTTGCTGCCTGCAAGAGACTCATCTCATAGAAAGAGATACCCATAGACTAAAGGTGAAAGGATGGGAAAAAACATAACATGCACATGGACACAGCAAAAAGGCTGGAGTATCCATCCTCATTTCAGATAATGTGGACTTCAAGCCAAAACTAGTCAGAAGGGATAAAGAAGGACATTACATACTGCTTAAGGGAAGCATAAATCAGCAAGACATAACAATCATAAATATCTATGCCCCGAACATTGGCTCATCCATGTACGTCAAACAAATCTTTCTCAATTCCAGAAATCAAATAGAACACAACACAATAATACTAGGAGATTTTAACACACCTCTCTCAGCACAGGATAGATCTTCCAAACAAAATTTGAATAAAGAAACTATAGATCTCAATAACACAATCAACAATTTAGACTTAACAGACATATATAGAATATACCATCCAATAAAGAGCAAATACACTTTCTTCTCAGCAGCACATGGATCCTTCTCTAAAATAGACCATATTTTATGCCACAAAGCTACTGTTAGCAAATACAAGAAGACAGAGATACTACCTTGTACTCTATCAGATCATAATATACTGAAATTAGAAATAAATGACAGAATAAAAAACAGAAACTTCTCCAATACCTGGAGATTAAATAATGCACTATTATATGATGAATGGATAACACAAGACATCAGTAGGGAAATTAAAAAATTCTTAGAAGTAAACAAGAACAAAGACATATCATATCAAAATCTCTGGGACACTATGAAAGCAGTACTTAGAAGAAGATTTATTTCATGGAGCGCATTCAACAAAAGAAGAAAAAAATCAAGAAATAATCGACTTAACCCTATAGCTTAAAGCCCTAGCAAAAGAAGAGCAGACCAAAACCAAAAGTAGTAGAAGACAGGAAATAGTTAAAATCAGAGCTGAAATCAACGAAACTTAAACAAAAGAAACAATCGAAAAAATTAACAAAATAAAGAGTTGGATCTTTGAAAAAATAAACAAAATTGATAAACCCTTAACCACAGTAACAAAGAGAAAGAGAGAGAAAACTCAAATTGCTAAAATTTGGAATGAACAAGGAAATATCACAACAGACACGAGTGAAATACAAAACATAATTAGAAGCTATTTTGAAAATCTATACTCCAACAAAACAGAAAACCTCGAAGACATCAACAGGTTTCTAGAGACATATGAATTACCTAATCTGAACCAGGAAGACATACACAACTTAAATATATCAATTTCAAGCAATGAAATAGAAGAGGTCATCAAAAGCCTACCAACAAAGAAAAGTCCGGGGCCAGATGGGTTCTCAGCTGAGTTCTACAAAACCGTTAAAGAAGAGCTCAGTCCAATACTCCTCAAAGTATTCCATAAAATAGAAGAGGAGGGAACCCTCCCAAACTCATTCTATGAAGTGAATATCACCCTGATACCTAAACCAGACAGAGATACATCGAGGAAAGAAAATTTCAGACCAATATCCTTAATGAATGTCAACACAAAAATTCTCAACAAAATTTTAGCAAATCGCATACAAAAATATATTAAGAAGATAGTGCACCATGATCAAGTGGGTTTTATCCCAGGGATGCAAGGTTGGTTCAACATCTAGAAATCAATAAATGTCATTCACTATATCAACAGACTTAAAGTTAAGAATCACATGATTATTTCCATAGATGCAGAAAAAGCATTCAATAAAATACAGCATCCCTTCATGCTCAAAACACTAGAAAAAATAGGGATAGTGGGTACATTCCTTAACATTGTAAAGGCCATCCATGCTAAGCCCATGGCCAATATCATTCTAAATGGTGACAAACTGAAAGCATTCCCCCTAAAACCTGGAACAAGGCAGGGATGCCCTCTTTCACCACTTCTATTCAACATTGTCCTTGAAACTCTAGCCAGAGTAATAGACAACCAAAGAAATTAAAGGGATACGAATAGGAAAAGAAGAACTCAAACTATCCCTGTTTGCTGATGACAAGATTATATATTTAGAGGAACCCAGAAATTCCACCAGAAAACTTTTAGAACTCATAAGTGAATTCAGTAAAGTAGTAGGTTACAAGATCAATGCTCAAATCCAATGCATTTTTCTACATAAGTGAAGAATCTTTGGAAAGAGAAGTTAGGAAAACTACACCATTCACAATAGCCTCAAAAAAAAAAAAATACTTGGGAATCAATCTCACAAAAGACATGAAAGACCTCTACAATGAGAACTACAGAACACTGAAGAAAGAAGTTAAAGAAAACCTTAGAAGTTGGAAAGATCTCCCATGTTTTTGAATAGGCAGAATTAATATTGTCAAAATGGCCTTACTACCTAAAGTGCTATATAGATTCAATGCAATTCCAATTAAAATCCCAAAGACGTACCTTACAGAAATAGAGCAAGCAATCATGAAATTCATCTGGAAGAATAAGAAACCCAGAGTAGCTAAAGCAATCCTTAGCAGGAAGAGTGAAGCAGGGGGTATCGCAATACCAGATCTTCAACTCTACTACAAAGCAATAATAACAAAAACGGCATGGTATTGGTACCAAAATAGACAGGTAGATCAATGGTAGAGAATAGAGGACTTGGACACTAAATCAAATAAATACAATTTTCTTATACTAGACAAAGGGGCCAAAAATATGCAATGGAGAAAAAATAGCCTCTTCAACAAATGGTGCTGGGAAAACTGGAAATCCATATGCAACAGAATGAAACTAAATCCCTATCTCTCACCCTGCACAAAATTCAACTGAAAATGGATCAAGGACCTCGGAATCAGACCAGAGACCTGCATCTTATAGAAGAAAAAGTAGGTCCCAATGTTCAACTTGTTGGCTTAGGATCAGACTTCCTTACCAGGATTCTCATAGCACAAGAAATAAAAGCAAGAATCAACAACTGGGATAGATTCAAACTAAAAAGATTCCTCTCAGCAAAAGAAACTATCAGTAATGTGAAGAGAGAGCCTACAGAGTGGGAGAATATCTTTGCCACTCATACTTCAGATAGAGCACTAATTTACAGAATATATAAAGAAGTCAAAGAATACTACACCAAGAATACAAATGATCCAATCAACAAATGGGCTAAGGCAATGAAAAGACACTTCACAGAAGAAGATCTACAAGCAATCAACAGACATGAAAAAATGTTCCTCATCTCTAGTAATAAGAGAAATGCAAATCAAAACTACCCTAAGATTCCATCTCACCCCAATTAAAATGGCGATTATCAAGAATACAAGCAACAATAGGTGTTGGAGAGGATGTGGGGAAAAAAGTACACTCATACATTGCTGGTGGGGTTGAAAATTGGTGCATTCACTCTGAAAAGCAGTATGGAGATTCCCCAGAAAACTTGGAATGGACCCACCATTTGACCCAGCTATCCCACTCCTCGGCCTATACCCAAAGGACTTAAAATCAGCATACTACAGAGATACAGCCACATCAATATTCATAGCTGCTCAATTCACAATAGCCAGACTGTGGAACCAACCTAGATGTCCTTCAATTGATGAATGGATATACAAACTGTGGTATATATATGGAATGGAATAATACTCAGATACAAAGAATGATAAAATTATGGCATTTGCAGGCAAATAGATGAAATTGGAGAATATCATGCTACGTGAGATAAGCCAATCTCAAAAAACCAAAGGACAAATGATCTCACTGATAAGTGGATGATGACACATAATGGGGGGTGGGAGGGGGGCAAAAATGGAGGAAGGAGGGACTGTATAGAGGGAAAAGAGGAGTGGGAGTGGTGGTGGGGGGAACATAACAGAATGAGTCAAACATTACCCTAGGTAAATTTTTGATTACACAAATGGTATGCCTTTATTCCATGTACAAACAGAGAAACAACATGTATCCCATTTGTTTATAATAAGAAAAAAGAAGAGAGAGGATGAGTTCAATTATTATCTACAGTATAACAAATTTGCATGAGGTCTACAGTCTCTTATGGTGGACAAAGAGGATGGGGAGATATATAGGATATAACTGTTAATGGGATTCAAAGAGTATATAGAAGTACTAGATCATAGGAAGAGTAAAAGCAGAATCAAAAATGTTGGTTGTTAGCATGTGAAAAGGGAGAAAGAAAGTCTGGGGAAGCAGGAAAACAAAAGGAAAATAGAGTGAGACAAATAAAGAAATAAAAACCTAAAAATTTTCAAAAATGAGAAGAAAAAAAAAACTACACTATAACAATCATACACTATTCATACCTCCCAGTCTTCAGTAGCCTAATGCATGAAAGATATTGACAATGAGTTTTTGGTCTCCAGCAGGCATCTCAGGATGCGAATGGCCCACCTAAAGATGGTAACTCCCACTTCCAGGATATGGCAAGATGGCTGCACTGCCTTCCAAATGTGTTGGGAAATGGGGAGCCACAGCATGGGGTATGGGTACTGAGTCCATTTGGGGTGCAGTTGGTCGGGCCAGGGGTCCTGCAGGTCCAGGTTGTTGTCCCAAAATATCAGCAGCCATGTGTAACCAAACCTGCAGGTACTGTGACAGTGGACTTCCAGATAACAGCAGGCAACTGTTGTTAGAATGTGATTTTAATGTGATTTTTAAAATACATTTTCCTCTCTTTTTGGTCAATGTATACATTTTCCTTTATAGTTTATTCAAATTATTACTTTCTTCATCTTTTCAAAACCTGAATTTTAATTTTGTCTGTGAAAATATTTCTATATTTTTTTACAATTTTTATCAGTTCATTTTAATTAGACATTATATTATGGTTTATGTTAACAGAATTATACCAGCAGGGAATATAATTGATATAATTCAGTCCCCAGTTCATCTTTCTCTTCCTTTGTCCCTCCCCCTGTTCCTTTTCCTCCATTCTACTGACATTTCTTCCATTTACTTACAGTTTTTGTTTTATTCGAGTGTCTTGTGGATTTATATGATGGTGAAATTCACTGTGGTATATTCACATATGTACATGGGAAAATTAGTTCAGATTCATTCCTCCCTTCTTCCATTTTCCTGACATTCTTCCTTCCCTCTAAAGTCCTCCTTCTATTCAGTGATTTCTCTTCTACTTTCATGAAATTCCTCGAACTTTTTCTTTTCTATTTTATTTATCATTTTTTGCTTGCCCCTTTTTTTTTTTTTTTTTTTTTTTGGTATATATTTCTTTCCCCTTACATTGTTTAAATGTACAGAGGATAATTATTTGGTGTATATAAAAATAAATTCTCTTCCATTATTCAATTTCTGGTTCCATATGGGTGAGTTTAACTCATTCACCCATGTTTAAACACTAATTATGAAACATTTATTTTTATTATAGTAACTACTTAGAAAATAAATTATATATATATATATATGTATACTATTATACAAATTCCAAAGCTAATATAATCATCTCTCTGAGTCAATTAAGATTCCTGGCCCAATTTTATATACAAAAGTATTATTTCTCTTTGCCTTATTGATATTCTTTAGCATCTTAGCTTCCTTACTTTCCAAAAGTCAACATTTATTTATAATTATATTTCATATATATGTGACATCATTTTGGTTGCTCCATTTTACTTTTTTTAAATATATCTGCCGATATTTCCTTCAGAAAAGGGCAGTATATGTATTTCTTATGTTCACTTATCTGTCTGTATTGTCTTCTTTTATTTTACCCTCCAATTTAAAAAATAACGTGGTAAGAAATTTAATAATAAGATCAAAATTAGTTTCTTTGAGGACTCTGATTATATTTATTGATTCTCTTCTTGCATTTAGTGATGTTGATTAAAATCTGGTATAAAGGGGGTTATTTCACTTTAAGATATTTTTCTTTTATGATTGTGTGTTTGTCTTTCTGGAACTTTGAATAGTTTCTCCTCCCCATTCTCCTTCTCCTCCTCTTCTTCCTGCTCCTCCTGCCCCTTCTGATTCAATAATGCTCTAAAATTCCAGGGTCCAAAATGTTTATGTTTATTTTTGTTTGTTTTGTAGGAAATTGTTTTATTTTTTTCTGCTTGGCAATCAATGCGCTTCTCAAACTGGGAATTCATGTGTTGCTGCTTCTTTTCTGAATTGAATTTTCTATCATTTATTTACCCTTCCCTTATTTTAGCTCTTTCTGGGTTCTCTTCCTATAAATACTATGAAATAAATGTCAGAAATACTAGAACCATCCTACATAATATGGTTTTTGTATTTTCCACCTTTTTAGAATTACATCAACTCTACCTTGTAACCACAAATTTACCCTGAAAGCAATCATGGTACTTATTTAGATGTTCATGTTTTTTTTTCTGTGATTAATAATTTGAGATTTCATAGCCTCATATCATCTTATCTCAAATAAATTGAGATTTCATAGCTACATCTCATCTCATCTCATGAGGCACTTTTACTCCAGGCTTATCTTCTGTATTTCCTGAAACTGTTCTCTTAAGTACAAGCTCTCTTAGTTGTTAATCTTCTTTTTTGTCCTCCTCGTTTCTGATTTTCAAAACTTTGCCAGTGTTTGTGTATT
Source organism: Sciurus vulgaris (assembly GCF_902686455.1). Classification (NCBI taxonomy): domain Eukaryota; kingdom Metazoa; phylum Chordata; class Mammalia; order Rodentia; family Sciuridae; genus Sciurus; species Sciurus vulgaris. The sequence continues at coordinate 137,891,989 of NC_136462.1, read as the reverse complement.
TTTTTGTCCCTATTTAGTTTCTACCTGTTTTTGAAGGCTGTGTGGAAGTTGTAGAGGACTTGCTGTACTATTTCATTTCAAATCAGTGATCTTTATTTATGACCCTATCTTTGCATCTGATGAGCTTATAGTTTCAAGAATCGAGACCCAAAATATAAAATAGTCACATTAGTATGATTATCTAGTCCATTTAGAAAGATCCCATACTTTCAAAAATATTGACATTGTTTCCCAACTTTAACTTTCATTTTTCTTGCTGATAGTCCAATTTCTTTCTTCATATTTTTTTGGGTATGATTAAAGTCATTTCCTATTTTTTTAATTAGGAATCTTTGGCTGTGATATGTTGTCTTTCATTAATTTTCTCAATTGTGTCTTCTGGGGCCTTTACTAAAGATTCCCATTGCCAGATGTCCCCTGGAGATTCTCATGTGCATAATCCAAACAGGTTTTGTTTATTAAGAGATGTTCCAGATAGATCTTATGATTTGGCAAATTCAGGGTAAGCAATACTTCTAGAACATGGGTAGATATCTATAGAACCTGAAGTCTCATTGGGGTGAGGGTGTATGCTTTCCTCACTTAGCCAGAATGATGATATTATTTTGAAGTGTCATCACTGTTAAAATTCTGGATCCTTGTTAGAAAAATGCTCAAACACCTCCTGAATGTGATATTTTAATCTCTAATTTGTAGTGTTTACTATGCTTTGTGGCCCTTGTGATTACAAATCATTTTCCCTATACTTGACAAAGGAGGCATGCCACACTAAAGTGCCTCCACCTGCAGACATGGGTTGCCTTTTATACAGGGTTGAGTTCCACCATTTGGAAATAGTTTGCAAAAATGTCTCAATTCTCTGGGGGAGCTAGCCTGTATACCTTGTGTTTTCTCAGCTTCTCAAGGTTTACACTTCATCTCTGTGTCAATCAACTTGGAATCAAGAAAAAAAGTGGGAATAACAGTTCTACTAATCCATGCAATTTTTGAACATTGCAGTTTTGTTTCCACTTGAGATCACCAGCAGACTAGTCCTAGTGTAGAATTTTATGACATACTATGTAATATTGTGTCATTCCCAGAATCTGATTGCCTTGACTTCACAGCAAGCAATAATAACTAATTTTGGCTAAAGCTGATAAAGATAGTGTTAGGAATGGCATGAATCACCATCCTCAAATCCACCCTAGGTAAAATGTTTGCTTCCTACAGCTTATGCCTATCAAAATGGGAGATAGACAAGTGTCAAACAGTTTCCAGGTTTAATTTGTTTAAAACAGGAGTAGAAACGTCACATATTCTGCCCAGGTTATTTGTTTACTTGTTTATTTGTTCATTCTTTAGTTGAAGAATGGGCATCGGAAGGAAAGAGAAGGAGAAGATCTCCAAATTTCCCAGATGTGCATGCTCGTAATGGAGATGACTATCCCATGTTGTATTCAGCACATTTATTTATTTAGCATTGATTAATCATCAGAGTCATGAAATATGAGTAATTATTTGTGAACTGTGATTTGTGAGAAAACCTTCATACTTTGTGGAAGCAAAGAAAAAAAGAGGGCAGTAATAGGAGGAGATAGGGAATACTAGTTTTATAGAAAAAATAAGTTGATTTAAATTTAGTTTGAATGCAATCTTTGCCATCTCCCCCAAAGCACTACCTTTAAAACCCTTAGTTGTGTGAATTAGACCCAACAGGCAATCCTGAGGCCCTGGACATGTCCTTTAGAAGCAAATTTCTTGAATTTGTGACACAAAAACAAAAGCAGATATCTCTGATAAGTCAAAGTTTAATAATTATAGCACAAATGCATTAATAATTTGTAACACCATTCTAATGAATTAAAATTTGAATATACTATAATGACAATAAAGTATTATTGTTCATAATAATAAGTGGAATAGCTAAAGCTCAACAGAAAAATACCATTCAAGGGTAGATCATGTCATCAGGATCATCTTATGTGTTTTCTATGCACATTCTGTTAGTTAGAATCCTTTTTTTTTTTTTTTGGTAAAGATTGGAAAAGTCAACGCTAAATGATATGAACTTAGATGTCCCTCTCCCAACCACCTTAAAAATATTGAGGAAGGAGAGTGAACTTTGGTTCAGAGCACAGAAAGCATTGCCAGGACTGATTTGTCCCCAATCTGTCATCTGCTTCCTGAGGAGTGACTGTCATCACCTGCCTCCGTGAAACCAAATAGGAAAAGAACTTCCCATCTCCAGAATGGCTTCAGAGGGTCAGTATGTTCATATCTAACTAGAGCTGGAGAAGGCATTCACTGGGAGTGGGAAGGTGAAAAATGGATATGAATTTGGCTTCGTGGGTAAGACCCATCTTCTCTACCTGAACCTTCCCTATGGGTGAGAGTGCTCAAGAAGACCAAGAGCCACAAATGCTGTAGTTAATTATTTTTATTTTTTAAATTCTAGCTGTCACATCGAATTGCTCATTGGTAGAAGACATTTCCTTCTACTTTTAGCCAAAACTGGTATTCTCCTTGTTCTGGGGATAATCATAATAAACAGATAATGATGATGAGTAAGCAATTATTTCTGTAGTATTTTTCAGCCTGTTAAGGCAGGAAAGTTTTTCAAACATTGAGGGTTTAAGAACTCTGAAATAGACATCTCATGCATTCATTTTTTGAAGCCAATATGGAGATGAAATTGCCTAGCCAGATCTGTGATGGAAGTTGAAACGTGCTAACGTAGTGAATATGCAAGTACATTTGTACTGTTCAAGTGTCATAAAAATGTATGAGATCACTTTGAGTGACACTCAGAGTACATTTACTAATCATAAAGATAAAGAATTTTTTAACATAATAGGTAGCCACTTTTTAAATGTGAACCACTGAGATTCATAATTTCTACAGAATTCTATCAAAATTCTTCACAAATCACACAAAAATATTTCCACTGGGAATCTTGGCTGCTGCTTATCTTTCTGGGTTTATGATAAAGAAGTTAATCAGGCTGTACGTTGATGTTGCCTGTCTGTGGCACAGCACAATCTGGTGTGGTGGGGAGAATGCCAGGATAGGAGTCCGAAGCCAGAGCTCCCTCATGAACGGGACTGTTAGGAAACATCTCTGCAGAATGAGAAAGCGGCACCGCAGGGGTGCTTACATCATTTGCTTTTGGGGGGGGGGGTCTATTTTTGTACACAGTTTGCCAAATTTAGGCAAGACTGGAAAAAAGTTTACAAGAACAAAGAGACACATGGAATACATCCATCCTTGACTGGTAGTAGAGACCTCACTTCAGTAAAGAGAGTCTTAAGTTTGGAACATGAAAATGATATAAAAATCATAATTATTAAGTGTTTGGGAATTTACATGTTTTTTTCCCTAAATACATCAAAATAGTCTGCTCTAGAAGCAAACTTGCACTTAGATAATTACATCAAATGAAAAATCTAAGGCAAGTAAAAATCACACCATTGAATGATCAATTACATGAATTATTTTGTCAGGTATAACCTATAATAACTTTCTTAATCAAATTATTTTCAGTCAAGTTAGTGAATTTAATTCAGCATTTAGGTTTCTTGTTATGCTCTTTCTAATCAAGTATCTTTGGCCTGGAATCAATAGATGATTCTTCATAAACACCAATTAAATATTAAACTTTGAGGGAAAGTGTGATTACAACATCCCTAATCCCTATATAATTCCAAGAACAGAGTGCTAACACATTTTTAAATGCTTTCCACTCTGGTTATCACCATTGTTTTTAATATCTTTGTTCTTATTTAACATTTGTCAGCTCTCATTGTTTGCTATACACCTTTCTCAGTGCCTCATCTCAGTATGCTATTGTTCACAATAGCATCCGAGTAGTAGATGCTATTACAAGTCTCCTTCCATGGTTTAGAAAACTAAGTATTAGGTGGTTTACAGAACATTGCCCCATGGAACCACAGAACAATAAATGACTTCAAGAGGAGTGAAAGCCAGTATGGATCAACATCAGACTTGAGTTTGTATTTCTACATATTTTCAAAGTTAAAATGAAACAAAATTCCTTAAGTGCCACCATATGGCAGGAATTTCAAGTTCAATATCATTTATAGGAATATATATGATATATATATAGTCAAATGTGTGGAAAAATGTATAAATTAAGTTGTGGAAAATGCAAGTGCAAAATAATTTATATTTCACCAAATATTACAAATACTATTTTCACTTTTATAAGTGCCCTTAGTCTTCATTAATGTGCGATTATATGGTTCATACTATTTTATATATTTTGGTTTCTACTTAGTGCCACACCATGAGCAATTATTGTGGCAACATGATTATTAAAATTATCATTTTTGAAAGATGAAAATAATTTTATTTAACAATATGTGGAACCATTCATTTATTGCTGGACATTGGACAACAGCTACAGGTTCAATATAACACAAAGTTTTTTAATTAAGTTTGTTCTCACAAGTTTATGTGTTAAAAACCCTACACATTATTTTGTTCCATAATCTTAAATTATTTCAGAAAGAATGAGTAACAAAATCACTTCAAAACCTATCACAATAAACCTAAGACATCATCACCAAATTCATCATTGAAATTTTTCCTCACTGTTTCCTTCTAAATTTTTACTTTTTTGTCTTACATAAAGAATTTTGGTCCATTTTTAGTTAATTTTTCTCTGTGGTATTATTTTCTTTACAAGTGGGTAGCCATTTCCTCTATGATCTTTTGTTCAAAGTACCAAACTTTCCTCACTGAGTGGTCTTGGTACCTTTGTCAAAAATTGTTTTTTCATATATGAGATGGCTTATTTCTGGACTTTCTATTGTATTCAGTTGGTCCATATATCTGTACTTATACCAGTACCATACTGTTTTGAATTTGTAACTTTGTGGTAAATTTTGGAAATAAGATATTTGACTCCTCCAGCTTTGGTCTTCTTCAAGATGGTTCTGGGTCTCCAAAATCTCTTGGATTGCCACATGAATTTTAGAATGATTGTTTCTATTTGTGAAAAAAAAGAAAAGAAAAGAAAAAGAAAAAGAATGGTTACTGTGATTTTCATGGCATTACAATGAATCTGTACATAAATTTCAGGAGTATTGACATATTGTCATATTAAACTTTCTAATCCATTTCATGAAACGTACACCCATTTATTTAAGTTTTTTACTTCACCAAAGTTTTGTAGGTGTCAGAATACAAATCATTCACATTTTTGGTTAATTTTTAAGAAATTTATTCTTTTTGATGCTTTTGTAAGTAAAAATATTTTGTAATTTTCTTTTCATATCATTTATAGTTAATGTGTAGCAATAAATCTGATGTTTATGTATTGCCTTTGCATTCACTTTGTACTATATTGCTAAGTTAATTTATTAGTTCTGACAGAATTTTGGTGGAATCTTCATGACTATTTGCACATAAGATTATATCAGCTCTATTTATAGATGAATTAATTTTCTTTTTCAAATATGAATGGTTTTTTTTTTCTTTTTCTTGCCTAATTGCCCTAACTGAAACTCCAATACTGTGTTCAATAGAGGTGGTGAAGGTAAGCGTCTATTCCTTGTTCTCATCCTTAGAGGAAAAGCCTTTAATATTTTTCCATTGATTAAGATGACCTCTGTGAGATTTTCATATATAGTGCTGATTATGTTGAACTTGTTTCCTTCTGTTTCTAGTTGTTTTGAGTGTCTTTGTTTTGAAAGCATTTTGAATTTTGTCAAGTGATATTTTTTTCTGCATAAGTTCAGATGATCATGTGGGATTTTTTCCCCCTTTGTTCTGTTAATGTTGTATATTACATTGATCTATTTTCATATGTTGAACTACCCTTGCACTTTAAGTCAAGGCACACAATTATTTTAATATGCTGTACAATTTGGTTTGCTAGAATTTTGTTGAGGATTTTGGCATCTATTTTATAAGGGATAATAGCCTGTACATTTCCCTATAGTTTCTGTCTGGCTTTGATTTTAGGGTAATTTTGGACTTATACAATAAGTTCAAAAGTACTCCTTTCTGTTTACAACCCCCCAAATTAAGAAGAATGTGTGTCTGTTATTCTTTAAATGTTTGATAGAATTCATCAATGAAGACACAAGTCCCAGGACTTTACTTTTTCAAATTTTTGTTCCCGATTCAATCTCCTTTTTTTTTTTTTGAGATTTTTAATATATTTGTGATGTATTCTTTATGGGTATCCAGAAATTTGTGCATTTTCATATAAGGCAAATTGTTGGCCTACACTTGTTAATAGTACTCTGTTATGATCCATTTTAAATTTCATAGAATTGTCCCAAATTTTATTTCTGCTTTTATTAATTTGAGTCTTTTTTTCTTAGTCCTTCTAGATAAAGAGTGTTTTGTTCATCTCTTTCAAAGAACTACCTTTGGGTTTTGTTTATTTTCTCAATTGTTTTTCTATTTACTTTGATTATGTCTAATCTTTATTTCATTTTTTCTGCTTGGTTTGTGCTTAGTTTGTTCTTTTTCCTTAATTCTTTAAATTGTAAAATTACTGTATTAGTTTAAGGCTTTCTTGTGCTTTATTGTCAGTATTCATAAATACAATGTCCTACTAGGCTGTTTCTGATATATATGACACATTTTGGTTCATTGTGTTTTCATTTTCATTCATTTGCATATGTTTTATAATTTTCCTGTGATTTCTTCTTGGATTCATTGGTTGTTCAAGACTTTTGTCCAATTTTCACAAATACCTGAAACTTTCAATTTTATTTCTGTTATTGGTTCTTAACTTCATGTCATTGTACTTGGAGAAAACAGTTTGAGTGATATTTGTTTTTTAAATCTGTTGAGAATTAACTTGAGGCATAATATGATGTCTAACCTGGAGAATGAATTATGTGCACTTGAGAAGTATATTATCTATAGTTTTGTTGAGAAGGTTCTTTATATATTTATATCTAATTTGCTTACTGGATTATTTAAAACCACTATTTCAATACTTCTTTCTGGATATACTATTCATTATTTAAAGCAGGGTATTAAAGTTTCCAAATATTATTGCAGAGCTACCTATTTCTCCCCTCAATTTCACCAAATTTTATTCAAGGATCTTTATGATCTGTCACTACCTACATAAATATTTATAATTATTATAACTTTTTTCTGTATTGAACACATTAATATATACCTTCCTTCTTGGTCTTTTGTAATTTTTTTTTAATTAAACTCTGTTTTAACAGACATTAGTACAGTAGTTCTCCTATAACCATGTTTATTCTTTCTACAGTTTCAGTTTTCAGAGGTCAAATATGGTCCTAAAATATTAGGTGAAAATTTTCATAAATAAGCAATTTCTTTTTTAAAATTATTTTATTTGTTCTTATTAGTAGTATGTGACAGTAGAATGCATTTTGGTAGATCATACATAAATGGAACATAATTTCTCATTTTTCTGATTATACATATTGCAGGATCACATCAGTCAAGCAGTCATACATGTACCTTAGGCAATAATGTCTGTTTCACTCTACTATCCTCCCTACTCCCATACCCCTTCCCCTCCTTTCCTCTCCCCTCTACCTCATATAAGTAACACTATTCTTCCCTTTCTCCCACCTTATTGTGAATTAGCATCCACATATCAGAGAAAATATTCAGCCTTTGGTTTTTTGGGGTTTGGTTTATTTCACTTAGCATGATATTCTCCAAATCCATTCATTTACCAGCAAATGCCAGAATTTCTTTCTTATTTAAAGGTGGGTTATATTTCATATATATATTCACACACACACCACATTTTCTTTATCCATTCTTCTGTTGAAGGGCATCTAGGTTGGTTCCATAAGTTTAGTTATTGAGCTGCTATAAACATTGATGTGGCTGCATCACTGTAGTATGATGATTTTAAGTCCTTTGTGTATAAACTGAATAGTGGGATAACTGGGTCAAATGGTAGGTCCATTCCACGTTTTCTGAGGAATCTCCATACTGTTTTCCATAATAGTTTGAATCCATCCCATTTATTGATTCTTGATTTAACTTCTTGCACTTTAGGGGTCTTGTTAAGGAAGTCAGTTTCTAGGCTGACATGGTAAAGATGTGAGCCTACTTTTTCTTCTAGTAGTTGCAGAACTGAATTTTGCCTAAGACCTTAATTGCTTTCTGTGAAATAAGATATTACCTGGTCTCTGCTTAATTTCTCTTTCATTCCTTCAGAGTTAGTTAACTTTTCATCACTGTCACCAAAATACTTGACAAGAACATCTTGGTTTCAGAAGTTCAGTCCATGGTTGACCAACTCCATGCTCTGGGCTCAAGATGAGGCAGAGTATCATGGCAGAAGGGTACTGGGGAGCAAAACTTTAGGAAAAGTGGGGAGCCCACTTTAGGGAGCTAAGTATCAGAGGAAGATCAAGGAGTCAGGGGAAAAATATAATCCCCAAGCATATGCCCCCAATGACCTGCTTCTTCCAGTCACACCACACCTGCTTACAGTTACCAACCAATAGTCCAAATTATTAATCTGTCAAATGGATATTTACACTAATATGTTGTATTTAACATAATCTAATTATTTCACCTCTGAACATTTCTGCATTGGGGATTTTGTTTCCAACCTTTAACTTTTATTTGGACACTACTTATGCAATCTTTAATACCTTCTCATTAGAACAAAATAAATCAAGTATCAGGTAATTTAGAAACGGGCTATCTTATCAAACAAAAAGTTGACTCTGAATCTAGTCTACCAGTGTTCTGGAGATTAAAAAATATGATACCATACCTAAAGAGAATCAGATAGTGATTAAATAAATAAGTATAATAAGTATGATGCACAAGGTGGTATGTTGACTATGTCTGAACGGAGATTGGTGATGCCATTGTAGATGTTACAAGAAAGGAGAAAAAGAAGAAAGGATATCATGAGTGAATTTCTTTTTACTATTTCTTTTTTGCTATGCTGTTAAAAAAACTGAATCATCCCTGTTTTTTTGCTTATATCTCTTCTTTTTCTTCAGATGAAGAATAGAGGCTTAGAGAGATTCAGCAATCTTCCAGTGACACAGAATTAGTAAGTGACAAAAATGAGGTGTGGATTCTGAACACATTGGTTGAGACAGTCTTAGAGAATCTTTCAAGATCTCAGTGTGCAAGTCCCTTACTGAGCACTAAGAATTACAGCTTGATGTGTTGAGGCAATTGCCTGACCCCTGCTTATACCTTCCCTTATCTTTCCTTCTATTTTCATGACATCCTTTTCTCTTTTCTTCTTTTTTTTTTCTTCTTTTCCACTCTAGTTTCCACATATTATTGAAATCCTATGACACTTATTTTTGAGTCTGGCTTATTTCACCTAAAACAATTGTTTCAAATCCATCCATTTTCCTATAAATGTCATAATTCTGTTATTCTTTATGAATGAATAAAACACCATTGCATGTATGTGTATATATATTCTTTATTCATTCATCTGGTGATAGATCCTAGGGTGATTTTATAACTTGGTTATTGTGAATTATGATGCAATAAACTTGGGTATGTCTATATGCTAGTCAGTTTTTTGTTGCTGTGACCAAAATATCTGACATGAACAACTTAGGAGGAAAAGGAAGGCTCATGCTTTAGATTTTTCAGTCTGTGGTTGATTGTCTCCATTGCTCTGGTCTGGAGTTGAGGCCGAACATCAAAATGGAAGGGCATAGCAGAGGATAACTTACCAGCTTATGACAGCCAGGAAGAGAGAAAGAAAGAGAGAAAGAGGCCACAAGGGCATGTACCCAGTGAACCTACTTTCCCCAATAGTGCCCCATCAGTCTACTGTTTTCTCCTCCACCCAGTAGTCCATTCAAGTTATTAATCTATAAAATGAATGAATCCAGTGATGAGGTCAGAACCTCACAATACCACCACATCTTAAAAGCCTCACCTCTGGACAATGTTTCAGTGCACCAAACCTCCAACATAGGAGTTTTGGGGGCTCATTCCAGATGCAAACCATAATAGAATGTATCTCAGAGTGGAGTTTGTAGCAAGCTTCATACTAGGTAGGATACAAATGTGACCTTTTTCTCAGATTAAGGACCCATCTCCATGTTCACAAATACACATACATAAAAGTAGCAGTACCTGTATGATTACATGAATGGTATGAATCTACATGATGCACAACCATAGAAATGAAAAGAGGCACCCCATTTGCGTACAATGAATCAAAATGCAGTCTGAAAACATAAAAAAAGTAACAGTATATACTATTACATTGAATAAATAGCATTGAGCAAGTTTGTCTTTTGTTTTGCTTTGTTTTGTTTTGGCCAATATGTAGATTCAGAGAAGTGAGATTGTTAGGTCAAATGTAAATGCATGTGCAATTTTGTTAGATGCTGCCCATATCTCTTTATACAAACTGATCATTTTTACATTGGAGTTTGCAAGCAAAAATTTACCCACAGCTTCTCCATGAGAAAACGTGGTAAGTTAAGAAAATTGTTAATATTATGGGTAAAAAAAATCTAAATTTAGATTTAATATTCACTTCATCTGAGCATATTTTGATATGGTTAAGGGAAATTTGCATTGCTTATTCTGTGAACTTTTCATTATTATTATTATTACTAGCCCATTTTTAGGGGTAATTAGCCAATTATTTCTCCATTTTATAAGCTATTTTAGTGAAATAAATTCTCTCTCTGGGATGTAAATTATAAACTTTCCTTGTTTCTTATAGATCTCTTTGCTTGTGGGATTGTCTACAGTGTGCATGTGTGTAGTGATCAGATTATCAGTCCTTTTCCTCATTACTTCTAGATGTATAGTCATAACTTTGATAACTTCTGCCTCTTCCAGGTCATAAAGGAATTCACCCATGTTTTCCTTTAGTACTTTGTTCACATAGTATTTACCCTGGCATAGATTTGGAGGAATTGATCTATCCCAAAAGGATTTATAGATGTCCCAAGACATTTTGAGATGAAGGCCCTCTTTTCTGTACCTAATTTTAATGCCACATTTTATTGTGCAGTAAATTTCTATACACAATTAAGTTTCTGTCTTAATTTTCTATTCTTCTTTTTTACTTCGGTAGTTTTATTAGTGGAGCATTTCCAGTTGCCTTAATTATGACTTAATCTTATAATATGTTTTGATATAGGAGAAGGCTTGCTTCACTTCCATTTTCTTCTTTTTGTTTTTCTACTCTTTAGCATGAATTTTACAAATATATCATTAAAATAAAGCTATGATTTTTAAATCTCAAAATATTGGAAGAAATGGACATTCTTATGAATATACTATCAAAAGTAGGTGTTCAAATGTGCTTTCACCTCTTTCAATTTTTTTTTTTTTTTTTGAGATTTTCCTAATATAGGCTTTGGACATAAAAAAAATATTTTAAATGTAAGAATCAAATTTAAAACTTTTCTAATGGATAATAACTTTGTTTATGATTGTATAAAACTATAAAAACCTTGACAACTGTCAGAGACAGTCTCTTCATACACACACACACACACACACACAAAACACTATCTGCAATTTTAGGTTGTGAATGCAGTCTCATAATTTTCTTTCCTTTCCTTTGTGAATTCATGGCTCTTCAAACATTATTGCAATACAATTTAATGAACCCACTATGTGTAATCTTCTTAGATGTATAATGACTTGGTAAATTATTTGTTGAACATCCTAAAGTGTCTCCCTGTTTTGTAGCCAATTTCCAGGCTGTAAATCAATCAGCTCATACAATCAAACTTAGTTTTAAACTTGATTTAACCTAAAAGAGTCTGGGAAACACCTTAAAAACACACCATCTAATAAGTTTTAATGTAAAAAATGCATTGGTTTTTATGTTAGCATCATTAATTATCTTTCTTAACAATAGTAAATTGGTTAGAGAGTCATAGATCTTCATTTATAAGACAAAGTGGTACAACAATATGATATGAAATAGCATGATTTATTGAACTTGGGAAATTCAGTAAAAGGCTGAATGGCTTTCAAATCCAGTAAGAACTGTCTCTTTGATTATCACATTTGATCTAGTGGGAACTGTCATTGTTTCCTGCCAAGTATATATGTAATATAACTTCTGAAAAACCTCCATGACTTCCTGTCCATCACAAGTTTTGTGAATCATTTATTCCCACTCTTTTCTTGAAAATGTGTGTGAACAGAGATATTTCCCAATATTTCTCGACTGGCTGTCTTGTGAAACAAAATAGAGAAAGACTTAAACTTCACAATTGCCAATAATGAGCAATCATTACTCAAATTACTCTAAGCACTGATTAGGTTTAAAGTAATGAAGAAACAACCATAATCAATCATCATCAACCCAAAGGAAGTCAATCTGTGTGAAGAGACCCTAGGAATTAGCAGAGGGCTCCACCTACAGGGTTTCAGGGGCAGATGAATGATAGGCCAGCTTCAGGCCCTGCCCTGTGCTGAGTTAGGCTCTTCTTTAGATGAACCACCCCAAGTGACAGCCCAGAACTCTAGAAAGGGAAACTGAATTCAAAGACTGCTTTCAAAGGGGGCTGTCTCTAAACAAGCTGTTTTAACAGAAACTCCTCAAGAATTGTGTTGTCACATTTGACAACACAATCGTATAATATTGTTTTTATGTATGAGTTAAAATATATTTAATTAAAATAAAACAAGCATCAAGAGAAGCATTGCTTCACATCATAACAGATTAGATAAGAAGTTGATAAAACTACATATGACTTAGGGTGACCAATTGCCTTAGTTTGCCGCCAGATTGGGGACTTCTAAGACACAGAATTCTCTGCTATAAAATAGGTCAGTTCTAGGTGAACCAGGTTTAAGTCGTTATCCTACAATATGATCAGCTTCCAAAAAAGCTGATATTTTAAATTCTATCTATGTTAGGTTTAATAGCCAGTTATGGTGACTAGCAAACTCTTAGAAAATACCATTTGTCTACTTTTTACTACAGAAAAGATTACCTTTCCAAATGAGAACAAATTTTCTTCTTAAGTACCTGTGCAAGATTTGTTTTCACCAATTACTTAGGAAAATGGTTGAGCGAAGAAATTCTTCCTTGCCACATGTATTTTAGTTTTGCCTCATTTGTCAGCTTATTGGGATTCTGCATGATTGAAAAACAATTATGATGACACTTCCAATGTAAGAATGAGTCTCTTTATCAGGTTTCCCAAATTGCTGCTTTAAAAGGAAATTAAATTTACTAAATGCACTTAGAACTTATGTTCATACACACACACACCCATATGAGTATATAATTGGGGATAATTATATATTATATAATTATATATTATAATTTTGAATGCAATATCTGTATGTCTATTACCTATTTAACATAGGTATCTCTAGGTCTATTCAAATAAAACTAGCAGCAGTCTTTTCAACAATATTTTACTAAGCAAATATTATTTAAAAAAGAAATCAACTGATCACTCAAGTTAAACATGAGAGTATATGCATGTGACTGTGCTTATGAATATACTATCAAAATTACGTGTTCAAATGTTATGGTTTGATATATAGTGTATAAAGAAAAATAAAATGTACGATATTTTCCTAGTTTTCTGTAATACTAGGTTTGTTAGACAAGTGATAGAAAGCCTGGGAGTTTTCTATTATGATCATACATACACACACATACACACACCCATCTTTTCAAAAAGGTGAATTTCATCTTACAATATTCTTGAAAACATTTACAAAAGTTCAAGGCTAATGGTGTGGTAATTGAACTGCAGTTTCATGGATTGCTTCTTAGAATTAGGTTTTCAGAGACAATGATAGACCAAGTCTTTTTTTTTTTTTCCTGTGAAAAGTCTCTACATTATCCTTATTTTAAAAGTACATGGACCATCTTTGACAACTATAATAAATGATTTCCATGTAAACCCAGGGACAGAACTAAATAGACACTGCCTTGGGATAGCAACACAAGGGAACTGCAGAAGTTCCCTATCCAGGATGTGGTCAAGATATGGTGCTGTAAATATGGTATATCTAAATTATCATGTGTGTTACTGAAGGTTATCAGGCTACTAAAATGAATCATCAGAGAAGAGATAAATTGTCTTTTGGCAAAAATAAGAAATATCAAGAATGGGAAGGAAAATATTACATGGGATTTGTGTATATGGAATAAAAACTTACTTTATAATAAAAACTGACAAATTCATGAAATAGGTATTTTACTGAACTGTGCTGTCAAAGTGCCACTGTTAAAACTCAGTGAAAAGTTTGTATGAAAGATGTTACAAATATTTATAGGCTCAATTTTCAGTTCCAACAATCGGCTAATTTTTTTTTTTTTTTTTTTGTGCCAACAGTCTGACTAAAAGAATGCTGGAATTCTTTGTGGTAATTTTGTTAACCTTGAGTTTTATAGTATTTCATTAGTAGAACCATTCCTATCCATTTTTTTCTCTTTAATTAGGTAGATTTAGTCTTTTTAATTTTTTTAGTTGTAGATGGACACAATACTTTTATTTTATATATGTATGTATGTATGTATGTACTATGTGGTACTGAGGAGTGAACTCAGTGCCTCACGCATGCTAGCAAGCACTCTCCCACTGAGCCACAACCCCAGACCTAGATCTAGTCTTGAATTAATAATAGTCAGATTCTAGTCATTCATTTTAAGATGTTTACCACAAAAAGAATTGTTTAAAACTTCACATCTGTGCAGTGAATCAAACTCAGTCATGCTGCTAACATTGTGGGTAATAACACTTTTTCCCATATATAAACTAAATTACATTTCAAATTTAAGTTTTTAACTCAGTTTTAATAAAAGCAAATAACACTAAATTCCACAAGGATTGCATATCTGTTCTCAGGCTACCAAAAAGACAACACAGTTCAGTAAAAGACTTATTTCATGAATTTACTAATTTATTCCATATTGATTGCCTAAATTGATTGAATCTTAATCTTTGAATAACAGGGAATAACACCAGCAAGGAAAAACTGAAGCCATATTTAATGCAAAATTATAGTTAACATGATAATAACACTAAGTAATAATAACACTATGACAATGACACTGATTGAATGTTTATTAGTTACTGGTCACTTATCCTAGTGCTTTGAATGTATAATTTCATTCACTCTTCAACAAGACCATTTGAAGATTATTATTGTTCTCTGCTTCGTAAGTATCGATAAGAATATCCCAGTCGAGGTAAAAAGTCATTTCAAATGCAAACAGTAAAAAATTCTCTTAAAGGTTACCTGGATCTGAATTGTTGAGCAGTAGCATCCCAGATTGGTCCACTTCTCTCATATTTGAGTACCACTGATGAGTCAGATAGAGCTTTGAGCCCAAGGACCATCCTCTATGATATCACTTGACACTGGTAATCAGACCTATGTCTCTGTTTAAAGTGCAGACTGGAAATTTTGATGGCATAGGGATGTTTTTGTCATGGCAGCAGTCACAAAGGGTTTATTTACCCCAATACTGATAGCTAATTAAATGTTTGGAATTGAGAACATGACAGCACAGAGGCAGATCCACTGAACAGAAATAAGAAGACTGTAAGTTGAATCTAGTTTTTGTTTTTCCTCAAATGCAATCAAAACTTACTTAGTCACATATTTTGATAATATTTTAAGTTATTTCATCTAAATTTGGCTGCAGTTTCATTGTGTTTTTTAAAAAGTCTTTGAGCTGGATGAATAGTACAAAACAAATAGGAAAAAATAATAATTCCAAGAACACAGCAATACTGTTAAGGATTTCACTTCTCTAGCACAGGCCCCATAGGGCCAAACTGCATAAATTTAAATCCTTCACTCTGATTATTTTTTCTATCCTACTTTTAATGTTTTATAGGACCCAATGTGCTATATTAGTAACACGGACTTTAGTAGCACTTAGACCTGACATATAACTTTATGTCTATGTTAATTGCACCCATGTATGATACAATAAATACAATTTAACTGACAATATTGAGGGTTAACCTTTAAATCTCAATGCCTCTCCAAAAGGAGAAGAAAAATAATTCACCTTCATTAGCAATCATAAAACATAAAGTCATCTACCATAAATAGTTTAAATGTAAATTTTACATTTTAAAATGTTCTTTTCAAAAATAAACTCAAGGTTCACTTATGTGTAGAAATCTTGTACAAATGAGTTTTACTATCCCATCATAGAATAAATGGTCAACAATGTAAAAAGACTATGCACAAAAATGGTTGAGAAAAACAAAGTTTCTTATTATTAATGAAGGAAATAAATATAAACTAGAATAATAAAAAGACAATAGATACTTATTGCATGTTCATTTTTTATAACAGCACATATTTAAAGATAATATTTGATGCCAATGAGTCCAGTTATTAAAATGTCATAAATGCACATATTCTCTCATCCACTAAATCTGTTCTAAGGATTAACACTCTTGGAAAGAAATATAAATGAGAATAAAATTTGTCACAAAGATGCTCATTGTGTAATTATATTAATAATGAGAAACTGGAAGCAAGTAAACTGATAGTTGTCGATAGTATTATTGCAAGTTAATATAATAATAGCATTCATTTCTTTATTGTTAGTCATCTGGAAATGTGTCAACTAGTTTACTTACATAAATCAAAAATCCTAAAATCCCTATGAAGTAGACATAATAATTTAGCCTATTTTATAGATGAAGAAATAAAGGTTCAGATAAAATATGCAACTTTCTCAAAGCACCCAGCAAAATAAGTGGCTGGTTCAAGATTCCAACCAGACCCATGTCACTCCAGAGCCTGTGTTCTTATCAATACACTGTGCTGCCTCACATTTATTGGAGCAGTATCTTTAATTAAAGGTATACTTATAAAGGTCTTCTCATGACCCAAGGAGAACATAATGGGACAGAGATATATAAAATAGTGCAAACTATAGATCGAATACATATTAAATTCAAGGCACTTTTAAACTGCTTACAGAATAATGCACAATGAACTCAACTATTTAGAAACATCTGAAAGGAGATATGAAATTATATAAGTAATGATTGTTTTTCTGTGCATCAAAAATGATGGTAGTTTTTATATTCTTCCTTATTCTCTTTGTATATTTTCCAAGCTTATTCACAATGATAAAATAGCTATGTGGAATCCCCTAAAAGCATCATAACCATGATGCTGTTCCATGGTGGGTGGGGAAGCCAAGGATTGAGGAATGGTCCTGAAACTCAATTATGTACCAAGTTTATTTATTGTTTGGTTGTTCAATGCCAGAGTATGCTGGTTTTGGGCAACTAGTAACAAGTTCAACTCCACCAAAGTGGGTACTAATTTTCCCAAGGTGCCTGCTGATCCATAGCAATTTCACAGCAGCTCCCCAGGATTTAACACCTTTAAATAGAGAATTTGTCAGTGTGGATTCCTCTCCCATATTGTCCCCTTGGCATGTTCACTTGAGAGAGACATGAGATTGTGTTACAACCCGCCAACGCCTTTTCACAACAACCTCCCAGAAAACAAGCAATTAGAGGAATACCAAGAATTCCAAAACAGTGAAAATTAATAAATACACACACATATACCCAATTCATTGACCTTTTAATAATTAAAAAAATACACTGATTTGTATATTTTTCTATAATCAGCATAACAACCAGTCATTCTTGGATTTCTTTAATTTGTTGACTCTCTTAAAATGCAATATTATTATTTGTTGTTTCTCTATCAAGAATCCAGAGTCCTTGTGATGGTAGAAAAGGCTCTGCTTACCCCTCCCTCAGGCCGGTCACCCTACCTCTCAAAGTCCATGTCCTTGCCCCATGCTCTGCCTTACTCACCCCTCTCAAGCTACACAGCTTCCACCAAGTTGGTCCAGCACATCAAGTCTGCCCCCACGGAAAATTTACCTCTGCCTGTTCCCATTGTCCATCTTGCTCTTTTCCCAGTTTCTAATTTCTGCAACTTCTTCAAACTTCCATGAGGTCTAGCCTAACAACTAAGTTCTTTAAATTTGCCACCCTCCTCCACCTACCTGACTCCTGATACTCTTAAAATATTGTTTTTCTCTTTTTGTTTCAAGAAAGAACACATTACTACCTTGTAGCACTATATAGTTTACTGATTTATCTTCCTGTTGATCATCTCTCTCCCACAGTTAAAAGGTATACTCCTAGGGAGCACTCTTTCTTCCATCTCTATTGTTTACTGGTGTTTACACAGTATGCATCAGCATCTAAATTATCCATGCATACCAGAACAACTCCTCCGTTGTAATAGGTATTCAATATACACTGGTTGTGTAGGTAGATGTTTGCACTGGCTAATACGTAAATGTGTTACTGGAATTAATCCAGATGGCCATATCATTTCACACTCAGTACTGGCTCATTCCATTCACTTCAAATTTATAGTTCTAACATGCACTGGCGATTTTTGGAGAAAATAAATAATGTCAACATCCCTAATCCTGTGCAACAGTATGTATTAGTCATGAAATATCAGCAGCCATTGAATTTTAGTGTGTCCCTCTTATATAAATTTCACATGAGATTGGAAATTTGGGGGACTTATTATCAGCTTCAGTTTCTTACCTTAACCTAAAGCACAGTCTTTACTTAATATCTTACCCTTCTTCATGCTTCTGATTCTCTAAGCCTCTGGTCCATTTTAGTAAAATCATATTCTTAGTAAAGGAACTTCTTCATCCACCTGCCCATTGTCAATTAATGATGCCTCATTAGACAAATGGCTTGGAACGTTGATGAGGTCTTCCTGAACACAAAGGCCAGCCTGATCAATGGTCTTCCTACCTGTGGCTCTTGAGTGAACAGTCAAAGGTTAGCCCCCTTCTTGGGGGCCTTCATCGTGTCAGCAAAAATTAGCAAGAAGGTGGCCAAGTTGTCAATAGAGTACAGAGACAATTAGTTAATGATTAGGGAGCCAGCAGGTAGGGAATTGATAACAAAATGAGCCATCTTGGGTACATTTGCATGCATTTAGAAAATCTATAACACAGCAAAATGTAGACAACCACGGAGAGAAAAGTGATGTGCTCTGAAATCAAATTAAACAAGGGAACTTACTGGTGGGCACAAATTTGCCCAACTTAGTACAATATCATAGCTATGTCAAAAAACAATGCAGTAGCACTCATTAAATAGATTAATTATAAATACCAAATATGCTGCTTGCTTTGCCCTCACATAAGGCTTTTTCTCTTAGTTGGGATTCATTTATTTATTGGCTCATTCATTCAACATACAGTTATTGAGCACCCACTATGGGCTACCTACTGTTTTTAGCATCAGGGAAAACAGTGTCAAATGAGAGAGGCTTGGTACCAATCTCACTCTAAAAGATAGGAAATTCTAGGGAGGAAGTGTGGTTTCTACAAAGAAGGAAATGATTAAACTAATTACAAATTGTGACAAATGCATTGAAAATACCATGAGTATACTAGAGGTGGGGAATGGGAGAGGCCCTTCAAATAGTTAGGAGGGGAGATTAAAAAATCAAAAAGCAAAGCGAACACTTTGTTTTTCTCTTTAGAACATGCCAGTTCTTGGATGTCCCTCTCCAGGTAATGTGGCATTTCTAACACAACGGAAGTTGATGAGAATTTAATGTTGGAAGTGTCAAAAGTGGGGAAGTTTGGATTTATCCTGCTTTGTTTAAAATTCTGCTGTGGCTTTAGCCTAAGGGTGTATCTGCAGTCACTGAAAATGACGGGGGTGTCTGAGGTCATTTTTCTGACAGTTTGCAAATCACCTGAACTTGCTGTTATCATTTAAGTGGCAGCAGTGGGGAATAGTGCACACTCAAAGTCACACCTCATGAATGACAAGCAGATTCTCAAATGTGAGATAGGGTTGCTCCAAAAGGAGCTGCCATAGCCCTTAATGTCACTTTGGAGAAAATGCTTCTATCCTAGATAGAACATTGGGTAAACAGGAAATTCAAGATGCAATGTCACAAGGGCAAAGAATCCTAGGGCTAAAAGACTCCTGGAAATGACCATCTTGAGACCATCTACTCTGTCATCATCTCACAGCCAACCTCCTTGAGGAAGGACTGGGCTGAAGACCCAGAGCTTCTAACTCCAGGTCTGCTCAGGTCCAAGCCAGAGAGTTGAAGGTTGAGTATTGTATAACCGTAGATGAAATTACAAAGTTTCTAGCTAAACCTTTGGTGTGTGTATATGCAAAAACTGATTCAATTCAAAACGTTGAAGACCTGTTACACCCATAGAACCAATGTGTAATTTCATTTCAAACCAACATTGTTCCTCTAACTCACATACCCAACCCCATGAGAAAAATATATTTCCTGACAAATTTATTTTTACTTCCCAACAGGCCCATTTTTGTACAATTAAGTTGATTATCCAGCCAATTCTCTTCCATTTGAAAGCAGAAAACTGATTTAGTTGGTGATTTTCATCTGTTAATTGGATACTTAATGCAATGACAAATCTTATTTTTTTCTTTTTTTCATTTTTCTTTTTATTTTCATTTAGTAGAAATATGTGAAAATGTGATGTAATTATTTCATTAAATCTCAAGGCATTTTTCTAAAAATAACATCTTTTATGATTTTGCAAAGCTGATGTCTGTAGACATGAATTTAAAATAATTTCCTTTTGCTGTTTTCCAAATTTCTGTTAAGTGTATTAATATGGATTCAAATAAAGTCATTTATGACTTGGATTATTAAAAACTATGTACAGGTTGAGTATTTCTTTACTCAGATGCTTGGGATCATCAGTGTTTTGGATTTCATGTTCTTGGATTTTGGAATATTTGCGTAGATATAATAATGTTTCTTGGGTATGAAACCCAAGCCTAAACTCAAAATTCAGTTGTTTCATATATACCTCACACACATAGCTTGAAGTTGATCTTACACAATATTTAAATAACTGTATGCATAGAAAGAAGATTCTTGGTGTGCACTGTAGCATCATGTTGGTGCTTAAAAATTTCAGATTTTTGATCAATTCATATTTCACGTGTCCAGATTAGATATGCTAAACCTGTAATTCCATTTTGCACTTTTTCTATATAATTCCAAATCAACTGATCCAGTCAATCTTTCACTCACATTAGTCCATTGAATCAAATGTGAATTGATTTTATAGAGATACAACTAAAATCTTTGAAATAACCACTTTATATAATTCCATTGAAATGCTTAACTACACTCAGACACTGTAGGAGGAAGGTAAGAGGGAGGTATCTTATAGATTGAAAGTGTTCCATCTTATATGTTCTTCATTTTTTCTGTAATAATTAAAAAAAATTTAAAAACACAACCTATTTCTAATTGGCACATGACTAACTGGATAAAGAATGCATTTCCTGATTTTCTTTGAAGCTATATTCCTAAGATTTTCCAGAAACACAGCACCTCTAGAAAATACACAGATATATGTATGTGTGTACACACACAAATACACACACATGCACACATATAAAAGAAAAAGGGAGAGGGAAAGGGATATATAGCACGTGGGGAGAGATGCTATATGGAATTGACTCAAACAATTATGAAGATTGAGATGTTCCATGATCTGTCATCTGCAAGCAGGAGACCCAGGAAAACTGGTAAGCTGCAATCTGAGTCCAAATGCCTTAGCTCCCAGGAGAATAGAGAGTATAAGTTCTAGTACAGTAAAGAAAGCCTGAGAACTGGATAGCCTATGGTGTAAGTCCCACTCTGAGGGCAGGAGAAGGTCCACATCCAGCTCATGCAGCCACACAGAAAGACTGATTGATCTTTTCCTTCAACTTTTTTCTTTCAGGCCCTCAGTGATTGTATGCCCACTCACGTGGGAACGGGGCATCAGCCTTTCTCAGTCTGCCAATTCAAATACAACTTCTTCCTGAAACTCCAAAAATAATGTTTAACCAAGTATCTGGGCACCATATAAACTAGAAAAGTTAGTGCATAAAATTAACCTTCACATCATCTCTCTTCTAAGTGTTTTAGTCAGCTTTTTTGTCACTGTGACCAAAAGACCTGACAAGAACATTGTAGAGAAGGAAAGTCTTATTTGTCTCACATATTCAGAGATCTCAGTCCATAAATAGCTGATGCCACAGCTGTGGTCCCAAAGTGAGGAAAAACATCACAGCTGAGGACATCTGTTCACCAGGAACAAGAAATAAACTCCAAATGTATGCCTCCAATGACCTACCTCCTCCAGCCGTGTCCTAACTGCCTATAGTCACCATGGAATTAATCCTTATCAGTGGATTCAGTAATGGATTAGGTTACACCTCTCAAACCTAATCATTTCATCTCTGAATATTATTGAATTGTGTCACACATAAGCTTTAGGGGAACCTCTCAAACCATATCCAAACCATAACATTAGGTGTTATAAAATGAGATCCAAGTGGAAACACTGAATCCAGATTCTAAGGAGTGTCCTTGAAATGAAGGGATTCAGTCACTACCCCTACTTTTCCCCTGATCTAAAACTATGAGAGAGAGAACTAGAGTACTCCTTTGGGCCACAAGTGGATAACGACAGAACCACTGTGGTAACTCTGGATTGCCTACATTTTCAGAAGAGAAAAATAAATTTCTGTTTGGATTAGCTATTGTTATTTGCGGTTTTCCTTCAATTATAGTTTAATTTAATCTAAACCGTTTTATGAATGAAAAAGTATGTCAACAGATGATATGTATTATGCATTTAGTTTGCTTTTGATTATTGGAATTAATCACAGCAAATGATATGCTAGCTATTGTGAGTGTCATCTAGAAAGGTTAAATGTCTTTCCTAAATTCATGTAACAATGATACAACAAAGTTTAGTTTTAACCACCACGTTAACTGACTCCAAACTCAGCTGTATTGAATAGCACTGTCTCAGATACTGCATTAGAAGTTAGTTATTACCAAGGAGTACGAAATCATTTGCCAGTGCCCCGTATCACTTTAGAGTAGACTGTACCCTCATCAGAAGACTGGAGTAAAAGCCTTGTCCTACAAAGTACATTTATCTCTTGATGGATTTCTCTTTATCATTTCTCATTTATCTCTTGATGGAGTCAGAACAATATTACACTACAGTCAAAATACAGAGCATGTTAATTTAAAAATACTAAATTCTTTATCAAGAAATGGACATGGTTATTCTTTTGGAGGGCAAATCTTACATGATATTTAGTAGTTTTTTTCCTCTTCTGTGAGAATTTTATGCACAGATTTGCCATTATTTACTACATCAATGTGACTGACTTCTGCTTGTTCAATCATTGCCTTTACCTCATTAGCTTAGAAAAGTTCTTTAATCTCAGATCTTTGGAATATTTCACATATTTTCTTTCACAGGGAGAAGTTTGCCATAATTTATTTTAGATTCTTACATTCTTTCAGACCTTTAAAATACTTCCTTTCCATTCCAGCAGTCACTGCTGAATAGTGCAGCACTATTAGCATACTATAATAAGAAGCTTAGATTTCATTGGGATATAAGAGAACACCAGGACTTCCAAAACAAGCTTCAGAAGACAGAGCTATAAACCACACAGGATATGCAGGTTATCTTCTGATCCCCTTGCCTTTCCACTGATGTTCAGATAGTGGGTTTTATATGCTATGGTTCTTTGACACGCAAGCATCCAATTATTTTCAATTTAGATGCAGCAGTCAGCACCTTTGATTTTCAACCTTGAGCATGGATTTCTTGAGTTTCAAAAGAAATAATGTTGAAAAGAATAAGGAGAGGTTTGCAGATGTTTGACCCCTTTTCTTCATGCTCCACATATCACAGAAGCTTAAATTCTGACCAGGAAGAAAGTTTGCCACAGAAGAACTGTAAAGGTGAGACAGGCAATGATGCCACTCTTAATTCCCTTCTCTCCTCAATTTTCACACACATCCATCATCAAACACAGAGGTTTCATTTCATACATGAATTTTTAGTTTCCATTTGCTCAACAATACTGCAATCTTAGTCCAGAAAAGTTAATGATAAAAGTTTTCAACCGTGACCTGCTGTTATAGTTTGAATGTGTGGTGTTCCCCAAAAGCTCAGGTATGAGACAATGCAAGAAAGCTCAGAGGAGAAATAATTGGGTTGTGAGAGTCTTAACCTAGTCAGTGAATTAATCCCTAATGGGATTAACTGAGTGGTAACTGGAGACAGGTTGGGTCATGGCTGGAGGAAGTGATTAATTAGGGGTGTGGCTATGGGGTATATATTTTGTATCTGGAGAGGGGAGTCTCTGCTTCCTGATCATGATATGAACTGCTTCCCTCTGGAACACTCTTCCACCATGATATCCTGCCTCACCTTGAGCCCTGAGAAATGGAGCCAGCCACTTATGGATGGAGACATATGCCCCTAAATAAACTTTTCCTCCTCTAATATTGTTCTTGTTGGTCTTGTAATTGCAGCAGCAAAAATGCTGACTAAAACACCTGTCATCCAGTTAGCTGGTATTAAATAGTTGGTATTGGTTTGACTTAGTCTTTCATATCTGACCAGTCAACTTCTGTTTATCACTTGGCTGAACAAGCTGATAAGTTCAGTTTTGCAGAGTATGGTGTGAAAAAACATTCAATTCTTAGTAAGTGAACTTATTCAAGTAATAGTTCAGATTTTATGGAAACTTGTATTTTAATGGTCCAATTAGCCAAAATCATAATATTTTCACATAAGTACCTTGTGTAATGTGGAGCTATATCTTATGAGTCTTCCCCAAGGAGCACTGCAAAGTTCAAGTATGCTTAAGGGAGAGATTTAGGAGTCCTGTACAGAATTGTGTGTTACCATCTCAAAAATGCTCTTTGATTTAGAACTGGCAGTTCAAGTGTGATTATAAATTGTAGAGTAAATCATGATGGGAAAGGGGAATAAATATTACACCTGAGATTCTGCAAGACACTCTCTAGACACTAGAAAGCTTTAAATCAGCTAGTCTTGCTTATTTCCTGTTCACCATAGAATGTTGGTCAAAATCACAAGACTTTGATGAAGAATTTCTAAATATTTGATGGCAGCATCTGTATGGCTATGCATAAAAACTATTTGTTGTATTTGTATAAATTATTGGGTAAGTATATAAATCTATCACTCTTTCAATAAAAAATCAATTTTAATAAGTTCAAGCTGTTATGGTTTGGATATGAAGTAGAAGTCTGGGCATGGTTGGAGGAGGTGGATCACTGGGGGGTATTCCCTGAAAGCATGCATTTTCTCCATTTCCCCGCAACCTCATTTCTTGATCCCACCATGGATTGAGGCTTTCCTCTTCTGGGCCCTTCCTTCATAATATTCTGCCTCACCTTAGGCCCATAGAAAAGGAGTCAGTCATCTATGGACTGAGACCTCTGAAACTATGAATCCCAAATAAACCTTTCCTGTTGAGTAGTTTGGTTACAGGGATGAAAAATCTCACTAAAACAAAAGTAGTTAGGATTATTTAGATAAACCATTTTCCAAGCCTTTGAAGTATTAAAAATGTAAATTAATATTTCCATTCCTTGATAATGGAAGACTATAATGTGTAAAAGAAGATGTCTAAATTAAGTCAGGAAACAGAGGTGGCTGAATGTTCCCATATGGAATGATTCCATAAGAGTATATTTATTGTTATTTTCTGTTGGCAAGTTGGTAACTACAACTAGTTTGAAGTTGGCTAATGGAAGTTCATGTAAGCAAACTTATGCAAAATCTATATTTCTATTGCCATAATATGTACCTATTAGGCAAGGGCAACAGTGGTGAGGAGAAAACCTCACTTAAATATGCAGAATAAGCTCTTTATTTATTAAAAACTTGTCTGAAGTGGGTGATTTTTCATGAGAATTTGCAAGGAATGCAAATATCTTCACATATGATACACCTTCCCCCAAGACCTCACTTCCCTTGTTTCCTTTTTACCTGTTTCTAATCATTTCCTTTTAACTCACTGACCATACCATCAAATTCTTAGCTACTTGCAATGAATCACTATGGATCTGTGTCTCTGTTCATTTATCCTTGGAGAGAAATATGAACAAAGAGGTGTACTGCTCAGATCTGCCAACTTCAAAAATATTCCTTTAAAATTGACCGTAGGGTTTCTCCTGAATAAGGTGACAGTGATATCGTCATTAATTTTTTCAGCTGGTTTCAATATTTCATGTAAAACTACTTGTATTCAGATCTAAATATTTTTCTTCCTTAGTCACAAGTTTCCCATTATGCTATAAATGAAGTAAAGAGAGAAAATGTGTGTATCAGAAGTGGAAGCACTTGAGATAATACTTAAGTTGATTCCCACACATATATAGCACTTCTGTTTAATGATGGAGAGCTCCTGTGTGTGGCCAATTCTATGACTGTGTGGCTTAGACAACACTCAGATTAAAACACTCATATTAATTATGTTGTGATTCATATTTAAGTGTTGTTGTGTTGTGTTGTTGTTGTTGTAGTTTTCCTCTTAAAGTCCAGTAGTACCCAAGAACTGCTTCACAAAAGGAGAGTAAACATAAATCTATATGCAATATGGTAGAGATGGCAAAGTTTTGCTGCAATAGCTGAATGAACTGCATTTCACAGTGAATTGTGTACGTTCACCAACAAAAGGTTGTCAAAGCCTTTATACAACATCTTTTCTGGCAGTGATCCTTCAAAGCTACACTGGATCTGCTATGTGAGATGACCCAAGACATAGAACATCCTTTGTGGCAATCTGAATTTGTTATAGAACTATTTCTTCCTCTGAGCTCCACTCAAAACTGGTTGTCTGGGGCTGAGGAGATTGCTCAGTCAGTAGAGTGCTTGCCTTGTAAGCACAAGGCCCTGGGTTCGATCCCCAGCACCTCCCCACGCCCCCCCCCACGCCCAAAAAAACTGGTTGTCTTATGAGTTACCTGGCAAATGAGTTGGATAAGCATTAAAAAATGAGAAACTCCAAAGAAACTCACTGGGCATTTTTCTTCTTTCTTAATGGTAAGAGAACTCAAATGTAGAGATTTGAGAACATTAAACCTTTAGAAAGATGACCAAAGAAACATGAGTAAATTTTTGTGTTATTTATTATTCATCCTCAGGTATACTTATACCTTCCTAAGGTTTCTAGGTAAACTGCATTTTCCTACTCACGAGGTCCTATGAGCAAAATGTTAGTGTGGTGGGGTAGTATAAGACCCTATGCAAAAGAGAAATGATCAAGGTTCCTGTGGATAGGCTCAAAGGTCAGCAAATTATTGTTCATGAAATAAATCTGGTCTGTGGCATGTTTTCATATGACTCGTAAGCTAAAAATTGTTTTTATGTTTTTAAATATTGTTAAAGAATAAAAATTAAAATATGGAGAAGAAACTGCATGAGGTCTACAAATTTAAATATTTACTATCAGATTATTCAATTGCTGAATAATAGTAGAGAGATCTGGATAATTAAAATAGGACAATGTGCAAGTATTGTTGATCATGCCAGATAGAAGAAAACTGTTTTAGGTAGTCTCTAGTAACAGGTCTGGAGAAAAGAAAATTCTCACAAATCAGTAACCTCATATTAGTTACTAAACAATACACTGATTTTCTTCAGTAAAGGAAGAATAGCTGAAATTTTTATTACCACTAGATTAAGTTTATGATAGTCTTGATTTTCTAAAATCATTTCTTTTATATAAACAAAATAGGACAGTTGATAGGGAACATGGTAGGATTCACATTTACACTATTCAAATCCTTGATGTAACACTAAATCCCTGAGATTTCTCTATAAGTGTAATAGAACTCAGAGATCACCATTTTGGTTAATAGAAGTCATGCCAGGGACTTCTATAATAATCCTCACTCCAAAACTCATTGAAATAATATAAAATCTTTCTATCTGTCTGTCTATTCATTTTGGAAGAGGAAAAAAAATATAACCACAGACCAAGTTAAAAGACCCACTTGGCCCATTGTAAAATCAACCAGAATGAAAACTTCATTAATCAATTGCCTGGTCCCTGTAGGTCCCACCTATGATTGGTAGACGACAGTGGTGCAGGGGACCCAGTACTGTTGTCCATCCAGTAATCCCTGTACAATCTAGATAATTCCCCTTTTCCAGTGTACAGTTACCCTGTCCAATGGCTTGTGGTCCCTTGTGGGATGACAAGGAAGATGATTATCATATAAACCACAGTTCAAGGTTCACTCCTCATGGAGATTGGACAGCTAAAGGACAGTGGTTGAGGAACAATGACCCTCTAAATGTGATGATTTCATATTGTTGATTAACATAAAGCTTTGCTGACTATAGGAACATGGAAGAATTTCAAAAACTCCTCATCAGTTACATTTATACAGTCAATTATCCAAAACCAAAGATCTCAGAAGTTCATTCTGATTACTGCTCTGACTCTTGTTACACATACTTCACTCTTGTTGCTGGTCTTTCATTGCCCGCAATGTGGCCTCTGCCACTCAAGGAACACATCTTCAGGGGTCCATTTTCCTAACAACATTTCCCACCTATACTCCTGACCTTAACATAGTAGCTTCCTCAGATTCTTCAGGGATGGCAATGTTCTCAGCAATTTCTCTCTCAATATGTTAAAAAATTGATGAAGTGTAGCCTTTGGACCTTTCCAGGAGAGTGAAGAAGCCTTACATAAATATACACTAAGCATCTCTGTCAATCTAAGCCTTCAAGAACCTTTCTCTTGAATATATTAAAGGTTCTGGACTTATAGCTTCATTAGGTGAAGGCCACTGTTTAGTGCAGCCTTCAGTCCACCAATTCTGCCGCCTGGTGGTATCGCTCTCTACCTCTTGTACTACCACACTGAATCCAGACTCTCTATTTAGTACATATCTTTAATAAATTTTTCTTGACTCAATATTATATCTCTCCCAATCTGATTCAACTTCTTTGTGCACAAATATCCTAAACTATTTCCAGATTTCTGTCAATATAAACTGGCAACATTTATATTGCCAATTTATTATTTACCAGTATATTGTTGGTTTGCATGGTTTATAGTCCTAGGCTCTCTGCAATTGTATTATTGTTTTAGATATAGCAGTGAGAAATGGTAGGGACAAATTCTGAACAGAATTAGTAGAACCCTGAAGACAATTGAGCTAAGGCTGTTATAGATTATTCAGGAAGAGGACAAATTTATCTTCTTGGACAGAGAAAGAATAGCTACCTAAATTGGCAAAAGAGGCTGAGCAGAATTTAAAATTCAAGGGCTTCAACATCATTGTAATTTCTCCGTATGTTCCATCCTAATTTTACGAATTCCCCTTCTTTCAGTAAATGCATTAATTTTTAAACTGGGACCCCTAAAAGTAGTGAATTCAAGTTAAATTGTTTTTCAGCCCACTTCAGGATTAGCTTTGGCATTTGCTTTCCAGAAATATTAAACTTGTGGTTATAGGAAAATAAAGTTTATTTTAGGGTGGTCAGAAAAGCTTTTTGGTTGCTTTTCTAGATCTTAAAATAAGAATTTAAAGCATTGAACTTATTTTCTTTATTCAGGTTATTTTTTGAGATCAATAAACTTAAAAGTGCCTTAAACTCTTTATTTTCATGAAAATATTCTTAATCAAACACTTGCCCAAAGCATCGCCTTCTATGTACTCTTTACACCACATGACTAGTGATAATCTAATGGTTTGCCTCTGCACACTATGAACTTCCAGGGTCCCATTTATCAGTGATTTTGAGGTCTTTAGTGGCCTTCTATCTAGTCAGATCAGATATCTATTCCATCTTCCAGGTTCTGTTCTCATGGAACCACTTCTAGGAACTCTAACTGTACTAGTCAGGGTTCACTAAGGAAGTGAATGTTAGGGGAATGGGGATTATAAGAACTAGACCTTACACTTTTTTGACAAATAAAAACAAGAAGATCTAAAAGATAGTCAAAGATCAGGAGGTCCAATCAATATATTTGAAGTTCTGGTACAAGTGAAAAATGGAGCTTGAAGAGAAATCTGAGATGCAAAGCATGCCCAGTACCCAGCTTGAACCACAAGGGAAAAAAGGGAAACCGTTGTCTCTGTGCATCTATTGCTTCTGTAGGCCTGCAGTTCTAACATCAGCAGGCTGCTTTTAAGCAGCAAAACCAGAAGCCAAATGTGCTGAATATGAAGGGGAAAATAGAAATTGAAGCTGGTACAAGTACTCACAAACAGCAGGTCCCCTTCAGTTCTTCATCACTGTGTCTGATTATGACATTATGCAAATAGTGCTCATTGCTTCACTTCTGCTTCTGAAGCTCTGCAGGCTCCTTTTTGGGCCAATTCTAGTTCAGGACCATCGTGGCGTGAATGTGGTTCTCACCTTAACCAAACAGATGATTGGAGGTTCAATAGAAGGAGTGTAAAAGAACAGATCTCATCTGTAGTCCTACAAGTTTCTAGTCATATGATCTTAAGAAACATATTTTATTATTTTGTTGTCCTTTACTTTCCTCTTCTGTTCATTAGAACAGTGAAATTGGAGAATATCATGCTAAGTGAGATAAGCCAATCTCAAAAAGCCAAAGGACGAATGATATCGCTAATAAGTGGAGGATGACACATAATGGGGGGAGGGAAGGGTTAGTATTAGGGTTAGAGTTAGGGTTAGGGAGGGGGGCAAGTATGGAGGAAGGAAGGACTGTATAGAGGGAAAAGAGGGGTGGGGGGTGGGGGGAAGGGAAAAAATAACAGAATGAATCAAACAACATTACCCTATGTAAATTTATGATTACACAAATGGTATGCCTTTACGCCATGTACAAACAGAGAAACAACATGTATCCCATTTGTTTACAATAAAAAAAATAAATAAATAAAAATAAATAAAAATTAAAAAAAAGAACAGTGTGACACTTCTGTTTAAAATTTGTAAAGAAGAATCAAGAGTTTTTTGAAAAGAAGAGGCAAACTATGAGAACGTAATATTTTCTTCTTTATTAATCGCCTTTTATGAAGTTCTGACTATGAAAGATCCACCCATACTACCTCATTACTAAGTGCTATTTCATAATCATAGGTTGCATGATATATAGAAAATCAAAAGGAAAATAAATAAGCTTTGAAGCTAAATCTTGGTGTGAATATTGCCTCAAACATACTAGTCATATAACCTTGAGCAAGTGTATAAATCTCTCTAAGCCTTACTTTGTCCAAAATGTAAAAGCAGATAATAACACCAGTCCCTTAATATTATTTTGGGGATTTGAAATGGCATACTGGATATTTACCCATAATTGCTACTTAATAAATATTTATTATGATTTTTGTTATTATTATAATTCAGCTTGAAGAATGACAAGTGCAAGAATAAATTTCACCCCTGAGACATTTACCTGAGCACTTAGAAAATAATTGCTCTTGTTTGTGTGTCTTTGTGTCAGGCACTACCCTCAGAGGATTTTTGACTTATTTACCCACTGTTGTTCTGTTTTACATTTCTAGTGCCTAGTACAAGCTGTGGCTCCTACTACATCTTCACTAACAAGACTCCTTAGCGTCTTGGCACACATGAATGAGCTGTACTCCAGAATAAACCCATGTAAGAGCACAAATTTGAATGTTTGGAAAATCTATATTTTCCTCTTTAGAATGTAAGCTATGGAATATCTTCTCTATGAGACTTAGAAGTGAAGAAAAATGGTCAAAAATGTACAAGCCCATGTTTTTATTCTAAGTTCTGCAAAAAAATATATTGTTTTTAAAAGTCAAAGATATTAGTGTATCAGTGCCAAATACCCTGGTTCTGTAACTGAAAAATTGTCCTAAAGAAATATATTGTATAGATTAAAAAGTCTTTTATTTAAGGAATATTCAGTCAGATAGCTTCATACATAACTGACTGAGTTTCTCTTAAAAACATATGGATTATGAAATAGGAGTAAGTTAAAAAGACACTGTGGAAATGATCTTTTTTTATTAGAATGAGCTCCTGGGATGAGAATATACCAAAAATATTATAGTTAAGAAACACTTTTCAAAAATATGATACATCCCTCAAATTGCTGCCTCCCTAGTGATACCTTTTGCCCCAAATACCTCTGATTGAGAGTGCAAAATGAGGTTCTACTTATGGGCTGCACCATACCATTGATTAGATTACTGTTAGTAGTGTGTTTTACTTTTTTAAATTATTTATTTATTTTTTATTTGTACAGACTGCATTTGGATTCATTGTACACAAATGGGGCACATCATTTTGTTTCTATGGTTGTACATGATGTAGATTCATACCATTCATGTAATCATACATGTACATAAGGTAATGATGTCTGTCTCATTCCACCATTTTTCATACCCACCTCCTTCTCATTTCCTTCTACATAATCTAAAGTTTCTCCATTCTTCTCTCACTCCCCACCCACTCCCACTCCCATTATATATTGTACTTTTAAGGAAACTTTCTAACATTAAAGTACTTTATAAGGACACCCTTTTTAAGTTGCTGTTCATTTGCTGTCATGTTAATTATATTGTCCTATGTGTTCTTTAAAAGTTTAAACAAATAAAAATATTTCATCTTCAGCACAGCACCTTCTGGAATAAAGGATTTATGCTTTCTAAGAGAAGGAACCCACACTGTGAATTTTGAAGTTCCTTTTAGGAATAAAAGTACTGATATTTGAATAACAATTATATTTTATTCCCATATTCCATTAAAACACTTTCACATTTATATTCATAAGTACATTTAAATGTTCAACAATATTTTAGGGACAGTTTTCTTTCCTATATTTGGTGTCAGATAATGTCAGAATACAGAATGGATAAATAGAATTATAAGAACATTTTATTTCCTAAAATTCCTATTAGTGAGTGAAAAGGCAAAAGACCATATCTAAGAATCTTATGATTCTAAGAGTGCTTGGAACCCTTGCTAGAATTCCATTGTTAAACCATTCAAGTCTTAGCTCACAACTAAATCCATTGTCCTCCTTGACATTAAAGTCAGAAACCAAAGATTTTAGCAAATGAACAATGTGCATGTGAAGCGGAAGTTGGCCCTTCTTCATCCCACTTCATGGTCCTCCCTGCGCTCTGTTAGCATCCATTGCTATTAGTAGAGTTCTGGAAACTAATTTAAAAGTTTGTTTCTCCAACAGTCAAAGGTGTACTTCCTTTCACTTGTTAAATTAAATGTTTTGACCTGGAGACAACAAACAGGTTAAGTTGTTGACTTAAAAAAATTGGTCATGATTTTTCTTTCTATTAGGAATATTATGAGTTGTTGAAATTCCATGTAATAGATGTAAAAGTCAACAAAAAAAAGGGCCTTAACTAGCAAAGACTCTGTTTTCTGCCAAAGCAAACACTATCCCTAATGCAGCATTGAAAGGTGTTCTTATCAGACTGAGGCCAGACAGATATAAAATCCAATTACAGAAGGAATATATTCTAGAGAAAAGAAATTGCAACACCAGTGAGTCATGGCCTCATGAGCTGGAAGCAAAATGACAGTGTAACTCACAGTTCTTGGTACACCACACTCCAAACTGGTTTTAGCATGACTGACCCACATGTAGGGAATAGCCACTATACCTCACTGGAGGAAACCTTGGTCTGCTTAAATTTTAGTACATCTGAAAACAAAATTCAGCTCTACCTTGTCTTTCACCCAGGCTGTTAGTTCTCCATAATGCCCAGAAAGCTTGTTAAAAATAAAAATAAATTCTTGTCATCTGTCTGCTTATAACCCTCCAACAGTTTCCAATTATGCTCAGAACACATTTCAGACTTTGCCATGGCTTAGCATTCTTGGCTTCATATGATCTACAGCACTCGGCATGCTACACTTTTGCTCACTGGCCTTCTTTCTGGTCTGCAACAAACCAAGCTTTTTCTCACTTCATGGGCTATGCACTGAATATACCTTCTTCCAAAAATAATCTCTCAACTTCTCCCCACCTCCTTATTTCTTCTTGTAGTTTTTCTTCAGGTTAAATATCAACTCCCCAAAGTGAACTTCTATAACCAGACTATCAAAACTATCACTAACTCTATTTGAATTTATAATTTTCCTCATAGCTATTTTCACTCTTTGAAATTATTTTACTTAGGGACTTTTATATATATATTTGTTTACTGTTTTCCAATGCTACACATAAGTTCTAGGAGAAGAGAGAACATATCCGTTTGATTTATGAATTAACTCCCTTCAGAATGGTTTCGAGTCCTAGGAACTAAGTTGTGATAAACAATGAAATGACAGGATGTATTATTATTTTTAAGTTGAAAGAAAGAATTGGCAGTACCCCAAAACCCTGATGGTATTGGATAGACCCATACCTCCTTCCTCAATGTGGGAAATTCATTGTGGACACTGATTAGGAAGAATCTATTATTCCTTCTACCTATGCTTATTTCATTCATTAAAAACAGAGAACTCCCACATCACCCATCAAAACCAAAGGAATTCACTAAAAGAATGAACATTAGTGTCCATATCTCTCCAGCATCCCAGATTCTTTCCCTAAGCCTTTGGAATATGCAATCCAACATTAACAAAATTAATCTGATCTACACATAAGCGACTGTTTCTTGCACTTTACTATTCTTATCTAAACCTGCTTGCCCCCTGAGAACACTTTTTTTCTATTAGCCTTTTTACATGATGGCTGAATTCACTCGTGCACCATTCTTATATGACTATAGAAGAATGAGTACACTCAGTGCTTAGCTGGCTATCACTTTCCTAACTCCACTCCTATCAACATTGTTGGTAATGCCAATGTCAACATTCCAATCAATTTCAACAACACCTTGGCCTCTTTGTTTTGAGCAGCTCACTTCTAAAGGTCTTGTTTCACATCTTCCGTCACAGTCTCCCACTTAGGTGGTGATCCACTAGACCTCGTCATTGCCAACAATTAATACAACCTCTATCATCTCCATCCCATGACTCTGATTCTTCCATCTCATTTCCTCTAACCCAGAGAATCTTACTACAGTTATCAGTCTCACTACCTTCCACCATTCACCACACCTCATTTCTCATCTCCTTGTTCGGTCAATCTAGATTCGATCTTCTAATACAGAGATTCCCAAAATGTGATTTTCTGACTGGTAGCTTTACAGTCACCCATGACCTTATTATAAATGAAAATTCATGGGCTCCATCACCACCTGTTGATTCAGAATTGCTATAAGTGGAGCCAGAAAGCTATATTTTGATAAAATTACCAAGAACTTCTTAGGCACTTTGAAATTTGAGGATCACTGTTCTTATGTAATCACTTCCACATGTACCCTTCATTCTATTGCTCCCCTTTTCTTATCATATTCACTAGGAAAACCCCAACCACACTAAATACAACTCTGTAATCACTCCAGAGTCCACATGTGAATGGTGGCACAAGGTGAAGGAATCTCAAACCATGATGAATAGTCACACTTGGTATTTGTGATGTTTGGTGGACTCTTGGTCCCTGTTTCTGTCATCTCCCCATGACTATTACCCCTGTTCCCTTTTTTTCCAAAAACATTCAATACACTCTCCCAACTTCACTTCCAACTGATAATCTTGTATCCTGTATCAGTGAGAAAATGGAAGTGATCAAAAGAGTGCATTCATTTACCACATATTCACATACATAACTCAAATATTCTACCTTCCTTCCTTCGATGAGTGAAGCATCCCTCCATTTTCTTCTGGATCCCATCCCCTTTGAAGATTCAGTTAAATAGCATGAGTCTACTTATTTTCCTCTCTCTGCAGCAGTATCCACTATTCATATTTCCCAAATAATCCCCATTACAATAGATATACTTTGTTGTATATTTCATCATAACACTGTTTTTATTGTTCCCATATCTTTCTCTAGACATTGTCTAGAGCATGGGTGGAAAATTTCATCTCTAAAGGACAACTAGTAAAATAATGACTTTGCTATTCCATTTGGTTTCTGCAACTACTGCTCAAGTCTGTTTTAAGAGCACAAAAGAAGTATACCCAACACAGAAACCAGTGTATCTAGTTGTCTTCTGATAAAACTTTAAATGTTAAAATAGATTATAGATTTCCAATCCCTGTTTTGAGCAAAACTTTGTAAACCTGCTTCCAGTCACTACATTTCATTTCATAGGCACTCAGCTTCTCTTGATTCCACTCAGGTTTCCATCTCCAAAACTCTGGAGAAACATTAGTTCGGGGAGCAATAATCTCCATGCAACTGCTCAGTTTTAATTTCTCACTTTAATTATTCCAACAGCATTATTTATGATAGCTTTTCACCACATCTACAGATGGCTTACCATTAACTTCCAGCTATCTTCCTGTGCACTGGCTGCTCTGTTTCCTTTGCCAAATCTTTGTCATCTCCCCATTGTCTAAATGTCCAGAGACCAATCTTGATACTTTTCTTTCTCAGACTTCCCTTCTATCAAACATCATTTATTCTCTTAGTTAATTAAAGTTGACTTCTACCTTGATATTACAATATCTACACTCTCAGAATCTATACAGAATACAACTGCTCCTCATTGTCTCCACTACTACTTTGCAAACCAAGATCCTTCTGATTCCTTGTTTGGATTATTGCACTCACTTCACAAATAATCTGCCTTCTAAAACCTTTCCCTGCCTCCATGGCTCATTAGCAGTACAGCATCCTTGTGATCCTATTAAAACATCGTAATGTCATTCATTTCACTTGTCTTCTTGATACCTTCAAATGTCCCTCCCTTCAAATAGAAGAAAAGTCAAACTCTCTATAGTATCCTCCAGATTCTAGATGGCTTGACCCATCTCTGTTTTCTGAACTCATCTCTGGTCTTCAGCCCCTTCCTCTACTCACTGTCTTAAACAAGATTCTTTGCCTTTCCTTAAACATATGACGTTCACCTTTGCCTCAGGTATTTTGAACTCTCCTCCCAGTAGCTTCCCAGCTCATTTTCTCACTTTCTTCCAGTTTCTGCCCAAGGAAATATTAGTGAAGACATCCATGACCATCCTGCAAAGACACCAAAAACCACTCCATTCCCTACCTCCTCAGTTCTGCTGACCTTTCTTGCTATGTGTACTTGCTTTTTTATTTGTAAGGATCACTCTCTGATATATTTAACAATTTATTTTTTTCCAGGGGTGGGGGCGGTAACCAGGGATTGAACACAGGGACATTCAGCCACTGAGCCACATCCCCAGCCCTTTTTTTCCCCTTTTTTTATTTAGAGACAGGATCTCACTGAGTTGCTTAGCACCTCCCATTTGCTGAGGCTGGCTTTAAACTCATGATCTTCCTGCCTCAGCCTCTCCAAGTCACTGGGATTACAGGTGTGCACCACTGTACCTGGCTTAAGGATCTATTATTTTTTTATTTACTTTTCCCAACTAATATAAAAGCCGTAAGACTTAGTCTCCTCCTCCCATTGCATTGAAGTCTTCTCAGCATCCAGACTTGAATTCTTCTTCCTTCACTATAATATATAATATCATTCAAAATCTTCCCTTTGTAGTATATCTGCTCTATAATTCTGGATTGTCTGTCCTTATATGAACTTATTGCAAAGATTTATAGACATGCTACCCTTCTTTAGCCCACCCTAGCCATGTGTCTCTTTGGTTTGAGAAACTGTGATGCTCCACTGCTAACAGTGCCTCTCCAACCTTTTCTAGTGAAGAACTTGCTTTAATCCAAATTTATTCCAGATTGATAATTTTAAAGACATACTTAAAAATAAGTGAATAAAATTGTGAGTTCTTTTAAAAAAGTAAGTGAATAAACAAATACCTACCAAATCAATCTCAATTTTGTTAGATTTTACAGACATAACTCATACTTCAGTTGATAAAATTAGGATAAAATAATAGAGAAATAGAAGGGAATTTCAATAACTACTCTTCTGTCATTGACAGTGTTAAATGTAGGTAATATATACAGAAAATCTTTATTGTACTCATGAACTTACATAATTCTGTAATGAAAAATAAACAAAATGAAGGAAATAACAAATCTTCTCATTGAATGCCTATAAGTAGACTTTGAAACAAGACTGGTGAGTGTCAATATTTAAATTTTGAGGATGAGAAATGTGCTTTCTTTTTTCTTATTAACTCACATAATCTAAATTACATTGCTGTCACATTTATGCTCTTCCAACTGTAGGAGATAATACAGACAATTTAGATAAATCCAAATTATTTTTAAGTGCTATTTTAACAGTACATAAAAAAGAACACAATCTAACAGTAAATTCCTGGAACTGGAAGAAGAGATTTTAAATCTAACTCAAAAAATATTTCTTTCTTTCATTTGAAATGAAGCAAATAATGCTGTACTCTAAAAATTCCTTTTTAATTCTTTGCAGTAGTAAGTTCTAACAATTTATCCTGTAATTTCATAAATAAATTTAAATTATCTTTTAATGAGAAAGATGAATTCTGGATCCATGAATTTCCAAATTGTCATTCAACTTTTGACAGAAAGTAAAATTTTTAAAACTTTCCAACAGCTTGTAAGTTATGCTGTCATGACCTTTCATAGATGGGAAATATCAAGATCATCAACTTTTCATTAAAAATCATTGTTAAATTATGGAACATGTTAAAACAATCCATAGAAACTCTGTTCTTACAAGCTCCTAATGTTTGCTCTTGCCCTTCAATCTTACCTTTCATTTGCATGGAAATATTATGATTAATTTAAAATACCAGAGATATGAGAGAAACAAGTGGATCTGGTTGTCCAATTAGCATCTTCAAAAAAGTTAAGTTCAAACTGGTTATAATTTTTCCAGAAACCCTAAGAATTCATTTTATAGTTCGAACTTTTGCAACCAGTCTTTTCTCTTCATTCATAACTATAATACCTCAGTATACAATGCAGATTTTCATGATCAGTTTCCATTGTATCCCATAATAATTAAAATGCTTTTAAATTTGATGCACAAGCCTTTTTGTAATTCACAATTTTTACTGTATCACCAAGTCACTGTTTAGTTCAGCTAATATTTTCTTTAGAGCAAAATCTCCTTTTTTAAAATATTTTTTTAGTCGTGGATGGGCACAATACCCTTTATTTTTTTTTTACTTATTTATTTTTATGTGGTACTGAGGATCAAACCCAGTAACTCACACATGCCAAGCAAACACTCTACCACTGAACCACAACCCCAACCTGCAAAACCTTCTTTAATGAAGGAAAGAATACATTGATTTATTTTCAGATGCAAAGTCCTTAATTCAGGTGTTTTCCTTACATTGCATTTGTATCATCAAGCAAATATACTCCTACATAAAATGAGCACAAAACCCCACTTGCCAAGGCACATTACAGACCTGGATGTTGAGACAACGTGAACTTAGGATAAGTCTTCATGGACGGTTACTTGTAATAATTATACTTATTTCATCATAGACTGAGGACCAGGAGTCCAATCTGCATACACAGTTAGGGAAACACTGTCCTAAAAGCCAATTTCATATCTCTTCTTTTTCTTCCCAACACCTTTTTGTTCCTCCTTTTTCACTCTCAGAAGATCACCATGCTTGTGTTTCATTAGGAATATTTACAAGGTCAGAAGAGAATTTTAGTCTTCCGTTATTTTGTGTACAAATATCTGCCCCTCCACACTGCTCTTTCACCACCAGGCCATCCCCTTGGCCAGCTCTTGCACTTGCAGACTAGATGCCAACCCTTCGTTGTCTATTCAAGGACGTCCTTTCGGCAGTTCTACCCTCTGTCACACAACAGTGTTTTGCCCTCTGTTGGAATTTTGCCATCATATACAAGCTGCTATTTTTCTTATTCTCATACACATACAACCTGGTCTTCACTTCTTCCTCCTCTTCCTCCAGTTTCATTTCTTTGGTTCTCTTAAAAATAAGAGCCCTTGAAAGAATTGCCTATATGCATTGATTTCAATTAATTTCTATTCACTTTCTTTTAAAACTTTTCCTACCAGGTCTTCAGTCCCATTTCTCCAGAAGGACCATCCTCAACTGCAGAGACATGTTTGGGTAGCCCTAGAATGGCAGCTGGCGTTGAGCCAAGAGGTGGCGCATAATTAGTGTTAACACGGTGTGATCTACTTTTGCCTGATTAGTTGATGTCTCCTCTGCCCTAGTGGTCAACAGAAGTTCCTCATTCTTTCTGGATTGGTACTATGGTGCATGCACCAATCATGCTACTTAATCCTAAGCTGATTGGCTGCCTTAGGTATATAAGACACACACCTGTAGAAAGCACCTCAGATAAGCAGCACCTCTGATAGATCGCAGAAGGTGGAGATCGCAGAACGCGGGACTAAGCAGACAACTCTAGATTGCAGAATGAAGGTTGCAGGTCATAGGACGCACCACTAAGAAGCACCTCTGATAGAAAGCACCTCTGATAGCATGCACCTCTAGCACACACCTTTAGCATGCAGGATGCAGGACGCACCTCTAAGAAGAAGCAGCAGAACTCTAAGAAGTAGCACCTCTAAAATTAAGCAAAGTCTTTTCTTCCTCTAAGCAAAGTCTCTCTTCCTCTAAGCAAAGTCTCTTTCCCTCCCAAAGCTTCTTTTCCTCTAAAACTAAAAGTAAGCAAAGCCTCTCTTCCTCTATAAACTAGAGAACAAGTAAACAAGCAAGGAAGTAGCCCACATAAAGATAATAGAAGTAGTTCAGTTCCAGTCCACCTCGGATAAATTACCTCCAATTGTTGCTGCAGGCGGCAACACTCAACAACATCCTCAATGACTTGCTCTTTACTGGATCCCATAGTCAATTCTCATACTTCATCTTATTTCAGGCAGTTTATTATCCTTTTTCTTAAACTCTTCCTTGTTTATTTCATTGCCTTGTTTGTTTTGTTCAGTTTCAAGGATTGAAATGCTCCCTAGATAACAATGAATTGTCCTTTGGCATTGCTAGGACACAAGAAAATGTGAAGCTCCTTGGATTTTAACAATTTTTGCACAGTATGATTCAATCCAGTGCTGTATTATGCCAGTAAACATTTTTAACTTAAGTTTTAAAATTACACAATTCTTTTACTTATGGTCATTGTACCTGTTGAATATACATGGTAATCTGAGCCACTTCTTCATGCTCCCTAGAATTATGAAAGTTAACTTTCATACAGAACATATCATCACCCAATAGGGCCAGACACCTTTAATGTAATCACCTAGATGCTTGATAAACATATTCAAAAATTAATTTTCCTAATGTTTTATTTCTTAACATTTTAAGATTCTCAAACACTTTTTAATTTTTCTTCCAAAACTACACATAAATGTGTATTTGTATAATCATATTTCTTGAATTATCTCTCTGACTATAATACATATATATGTTAAAAAAATCCTCATTTTCATATACTGCCTTGCACATAGTGAGCACTTGGTAAATATTTATTGGGTGATGGAATGGTAAATAAATTGGTTGTATCAGTACATGACAGTGGACTATTTTCTGTGGCTTTTGTTGATAGAGATAGTTCATTTGCCTATTGGAGACTAACAGACAAAGGCCACTTCAGGCTTGATTTACAAAAAGCATACTTACAAATTTGAGAAAATTACATAACCAGGAAAGACCTTAGAATCATTCTGCCATCATGAAAATAATAACAGTAATGGTGATGCCATAAACTGCTCACTTCAAGAAAGTGTGTGCTCTAGGCCCAGCAAGGATTCTGAGCTTTTTCATTCAACTAATTCATTTGACTCTCACAAGCATCCTATGAAATACATAATATTACTGAATTATCCTCCTTAAGTTACAAAAGGGAAAAATGCTTGCTAACTTGTGCAAAGTCACCCAACTTGGATATCGCAGAGTTACACATTGAACCTAAACAGTCTAACCACACTGTGTGAAATCATAGGCTTTACATAAAATAATCCTGGAAAAGTTATTACTTTGCGAGGCTGGTTCATACTTCATTTTAGATACATGGACTGCCAGAAACTTCCAAATTAATAATATCTATTTAATTACTCCTTAAGAGTAACTGCTGTTTGAAACGGTTCTTTGGCACTGTTACCACCAAAGGAAGTGTGGGTCCGTGGAACTCCAGGCAACCAGGAGTCCCACTGAAATCAGCGGTATTAAGCCATACTGAGAAAGACTCCAATGCCTTAAATTCATAGGCTACAGCAATTTTATCGACACTCCCTCCAAATGTTATTTGAAAATTCTGCAAACTCATGTTCTCACAATACCACCAATCTCCATTAATAAAATATCAAAAATGTATTATGTTCATTTTTTATGTTCTTAAGTATCATCTATAAATCTACCCAAATTACTAGGCAGCATTTCAAAATTTAGTAACTTCTTGCAAAAAAAATGTAATAATAAAAATAAACAAAGAAACAAGTCACAGGAGGAAAAACAATGAATTTGAATGGCTGATGGTTTAAAAATGTTTCCACATATCCTGCATAATAAAATGTACACTGAAGCTGGGTGCAGTGGTGCATGTCTGTAATCCCAGAGGCTTGGAAGGCTGAGACAGGAGGATCAAGAGTTCAAAGCCAGTCTTAGCAAAAACCAAGTGCTAAGCAACTCAGTGAAACCCTGTCTAAATAAAATACAAAATAGGGCTGGGGATGTGACTCAGTGGCTGACTGTCCCTTCTTGGTACCCAAAAACTGAATACGATGATAAATTAAAATAAAATATACACTGAAGTATGCAAAAGGCCAATGCTATTGAACATAATCAAAGAATTAATCAACTTCATAAAAACAAAATCAGTTGACTCATGAGTGATCTACATACAAATATAGGCAGAATCATTACATTCAAATGTTAGAAATACTTTTATTACAAATTTTTATTTTCTTTTTCCCCTTATTTCTCTCTCCCCGCCACCTGCCTCCTAACGAATTCTCTCAATCACTGACCAGAGGATCACTGGTGATCCTCCTGCCTCAGCCTCTTGACTGCTGGGATTATAGGCATGCACCACTGCACCCAGCAAGAAGATACAAACTTATAAACATGTTTCTTTATTTCCTGTATTAACATTAAACTAGTGACCATCTTTTTTTTTGAGTTTGAAAATGTTAAGGTGAGATCCTTTAACCATGCTAAATGACATCATTGATGATCATGTTTCCAGAAATCAAGAGTTGGTTGGTGAATAAAACAGAATATAGACACACACACACATATGTGTATGTGCACGTATGTGTGTCCTAAATAAATGTTTACTTCACTAAAAACTGGAGGTCATGGAAGTCTTACTTGACATTTCAAACACAAGTTTAGTTTCATGCCCAGTGATTTCCTATCTATATCAAATGAAAATCAATTTCCAAAAAGTACTTGAAGCAATTTAATAGAAATAATCAAAGAATTTTTCAGAGGTGTGCAAACATTAATTTGGATTCTTTATTAGCAATGATATTGTTAGGTACGTAGATTTTAATAAATATTTCTTAAAGATTTTTTAGATACAGGTTCTTACTGCTATTCCTGAAATGCTTGAACTTATCCAGCTACGGATAGTAGAGACCTTGTGATATGCACATACAATCAAACACAGCTCGTTCCACATTTGCAATTTGAACCAATTGAATGGAAAACAAAGTTTTTCTTTACTGAACACATACGTGTTTTTATCTTCTCATTATTCTGTAAATAATATTGCATAATAACTATTTACCTAGCATTCACAATGTATTAGTTACCATGGGCCACCTAGAAATGATTTTTAAAATATATAGGGTAATATGTGAAGGTTCTATACAAATACACTACCATTTCACATAAGGAACTTGAGCATTCATAGATTCTCTATGAGGGATTCCTAGAACCAATTCCCTACTGACACCAAAGGATGAATATCTGTACTTCGGGCTGGAGAGAACGATGAGCTAGGAGTAAGGACCCTTCCTTCCAGACCACACAGCTGTCCCCTGGCTGTGGACCCAGGGACTGGCCTTTCTCTTCCTAGTGTTGATGTGTCAGTGCGCATCCTTCCCCTCCAAGGCAGGTGGGAGACCCCCAACTTGTACAGTTTAAGAAGATGATTTAGAGCTGCAGCTACTCTCTGACTTTTTTTTTTTTTGACCCCCCCGCTGAGGAGTCTTTCATGTTTAACTCATCATTGCTAGGAGGGACAACCCTGGTGGAGTTGCTTTTGTACATTGGGGGACCGGTACTCAAATTAATGAGAGGTGCGACAGGACATCTTTACCATTGAGAAACAATGCAGGTGTGGACGCCTGCATGGTTACATTTAAGGGAGCATATCAGAGCGCAAATTGGGTCATCTCAGGAAATATAAAAGCATTATTCCTCTGAGATTTGAAAGAAAAAAATGTAATTACTTCTTCCACCAAGCATGATTCTTTTCAATACCCTTCATTTTTGTCCCCTGGAAATGAAAAGAGGTTTACATTAAAAAGGCATTTCCTCTGACTCTGTGTCCTTGAGCTGCACAAATGTAAACCATTCCCTCCCTCCTTCTTTTGAAGGAAGAGGGGGCTTCAATCTTTCCTCCTGAACACGGTCCATTTAAATAAGGAGATGGAGTCCCATCTTTTCGATCAGCCCCATTGTTTGACTTGTCAGTAATAACACTTGAGCTGAAATTGTACAGGCGTCCCGCTAATTTAGTAATTATTGACATGGTGCTGAGCAGGAAATGATAGCAAACAGAAGGAACTGTTAAGGAGAAATGAAATAAAAGATGTTCATATCATTGTTGAATAATGGTTGAGATCATTTTGTGCTTTAAGTAGGCCCAAGACACCTTTTTCCATTTTCCCGACACATTTATAATTTATGCTTTGTAATAGTTCCAAATATTTTTAGGACACTGGACTTTGTTTGAGAATCTTGCCAAACTGAATGAGAAGCACGAAGCACACACAGAGATGAGTGG
This sequence comes from Sciurus vulgaris, assembly GCF_902686455.1. Classification (NCBI taxonomy): domain Eukaryota; kingdom Metazoa; phylum Chordata; class Mammalia; order Rodentia; family Sciuridae; genus Sciurus; species Sciurus vulgaris. The sequence goes on along the minus strand of NC_136462.1, from coordinate 137,847,278 downwards.
GCGATGTGACCCGCTGCAGCTTCCCAGTTAAGTGACAGTCCCTTTCTAGCCTGCTGCTTCTCCTCATGCCTTTTCTCCCTTTTCCTTTTTAAATTTGCATTTCTATTTATTGTCATCTGAGCTTTAACTAAGATCTCTGTTGCTAGGATAGGCCCTGAAATCCGTGCAGTTACATGTGTAGATGGTCTTTTCATTTATTTATTTATTTTTAAATCTGGAAGCTTTGCTTAGTTGTAAGAACTTCTCTGATGTTGTAAATGTAGCTTTGCATGACTCATTTAAAGAAAGTTGCATATGTGTGTACTAATATAGCTGTGTTGGGGAGGAGGGCTGGTGTGTGTGTATTAATGTGCATGTGCAATGATAGACTGGTCATAAAAATGTTGAAGCAGGAATATACAAATTTAGAAATCTTTTACTGGAAAAAATATAAGTACTGATTCTGTGAAAATGCAGTGTATCTGTTATAATTCTGATACTAGAGAATAAGAAAAAACACTTTTTGTATGGGGTCCCTATGTCATATGGCATTTACCATTTTGTAATGATTATGTATTGAAACATGATTTGTAAATGTTAGCAGACAAATAATTAACAAAACAAATGTGTTAAAACAAAACTGTTGTATTACATTTTCTTAATGTATCCTGTAATCAAATTGCCACAATTTAAAAAGGAATTGGAAATTGTCCTCATAAAACACAACAATATTAGCTTTTAAAATGCTTCACCAAGAAAGTCTATTCAAAAATATGCAAGAAAAATAGGTATAGTGTAGAAGATTGAAAAGAAATAAACCTTAATGTCTTGGAGGGCTGAGTTGGGGAAGGTTATGATGAAAATGACAATAGTAATGTTCATTATCACTAAGAGAGCAATTAGATGTGTTGATCACTCTATGTGCCAGGTGCCCTCTGTAGCACTTCGCATGGAGAAAATTATTTATCCTAAGAAAACATATTATTCATATCTTCCCAAGGTGTAAACTTGAGCTCAGATAGGAGCTACACAATATTGCTCCAGGTCATAATTATGGTCTTTCTCATTTGGGGCTCCCTACCTTGTGTGTGTGTGTGCATATGGGGCAGGTGCTGGGGACGGAACCCACAACTTTATGCATTCCAGGCAAGTACTGAACTACACCCCAGCATGCTCTTGCTTCCATCTGTCCCTACTAAGTACAGAAGTTTCTCAGCTCAATTTGTGCTCTAGTTGTGGTTAGAACACTCTTAATAGTACAGGGTACTCTATTAAGATCTCCAAAATCCAGTTGGTTAGTGCCACTCAAACTAGCCCATTTCTACTTTTCTCCAAGACGTGTATTACATAGTGTAGAAAAGCTGAATAAAAATTGTTAGATGTCATTGCATGCATATCCACCTACATATTTTTTAATGTCATCCTATAGATAAATGCAGTTTTTTATCATTTTCTTACTGTATGTGGTTGAATCTCAAGATATGTGATTTTTACCTGCAAGTATACTGAAACTGATGAACAGAGGAGCCAAAATATATGCCAATCTCAAATTATTACTGACTTATGAAATAAACAAAGTGGCTTAAGAAGTCAAAATACTGACTGTCGATAATAGCAAGTGAAATTCCTTCCAGCAGTGCCCAGGTCAACATCCTACTGGGCTTAGTAATCTGTGGGTTCCAAACTACTCATATTAGGGAAAATTTATCACAGTTCTTGTATTTTGGTACAGGTTACTCAGTGGAAGTCTGAAAATTATAAACAATTTGAGGGCAAATAAAAACTGATTTGAAATTATATCAGGAACTCAAGGATTGAAAAGAAGAAGGATATTTATTAAGTCATCCATTTGAAATACATTCTCTTATTTGGTGGTGCTCAATATCCATGCAATTTCTTGTTAAAAAAGAAAAGAGGCTTTGATATTCCTGTAATCATTGAAGATGTATCTGATCTCTGTGTCCACTTTTATGTTTTAAGAGCTCTTTCTATCCATCTGTTCTCTTAGTTGTGAGGCAAAATTTACTAAAATAACATCTTAATAGTTGATTTCAACCAGTTATAACTCTGTTTCAATGTGAATTTCATAGCATTTTGTACAGATTGCACAGAACATGTCTGTGGACATTAGTCACACACAAATAATTACAAAGAGATATCCTATTTTATGTCACACATCTTTGTTCCTCCTGCACATGTAGTGTACTTAGCTCTCAAAGAACACTCCCTCCCTGGGAACTTGAAGGATAAAAGCCACAGTGAACTAATGAGCCAATAAAATAACACGTTCTTTTGGAAGATCAAATTGAACAGTTATTAGAAACAGGAAAGTATTTGAAAATGATAGCAGTAATGGTCAATTGATGATTTTGGCACATGCAAGTTTAACTGAGAATCCAAAAAGAATAGAAGCATTTTTGTAACATTGCAATAACAGCTCTGACTTCACACCTTTAGAACTCTGAAAGACTGGTCTATGCTGGAATATTAGAACAAGAGTGGAAAGCAGTTTTCCACTATTTCTGCTGCATCTCTACCCAGGAGCCATTCCTGGGGTCCTTATCCTCTGCTATCTGAGGCCCAGAAGCTATGACTAACCCACACCAGGTATGGACAAGCAACAGTAGCTGATCTGTCAGCTGGTCAGAAGCATACCACCTGCCAAGTCCAGAATAAGACTCTAATCTTGTCAATTATATTTGTGGGAGTGAGAAATAGGTATGCTGGAACAATAATGGCAAGTGGCAGAAAGAGGAACTGTGCTATGAATTTCAGGATTATGTGCATTAGCCCATTTTGAACAGGATGCAATAACTAACTGATGAAAGCTTTTAGTGCTTCAAGCACAAGAGAAATTTACTTTCACTCACATAACAGACTATGTTAGATGATGCTAGTCAATGGGGGTGTTTTCCTTTAGCTGTGATTCAGAGCTCCAGAGCTTTGCCTTTGTAGCTCTCCTGTCCCCTGTGTACTTTGGTTTTTGTGACTAGACCATCCTCTAGAGAAAGAGCATACATGAGGGACATGTGCTTCTTAAAAGTGTGAATTTTGTTGCTTCTCTTTAGATTCTGTTATTAGACCAAACGTTGTGACCACCCTTAGCTGAAAAGGATTCTGGGAAATTGGTAAAGATGTATATGTTGAAGATGAGGGAAGGGGTTTTGGTGACCTACTACAGACATGAGCTGAAAGTCATGTGCTGGCCAAAGTTAAAAGCAGAAATAAAGGGATGGTTGGGTTGTTCAGGTGAGAAGAAAACAGAAACAAAAGTTTCAAGAGAGAGAAACTCTGAAACTGCCTTGATTTCATTCCCTCCACTGTTCATTTCCTGACATCCTAACAATAATCCTGGTATGACCTCACTATATACCACCCCTTGATTGAGTTATCTTGAATAGGTCTCCATTGCACTTTTGTAAGTCTACTAATGAAATCTGCACTATCCCTGAACATCCAAAGCAGAATTTCAAAATTCAGACTGGAATGCTATTGAAACATGAATTCTTTCCTGGTCCCCTCAGCAGAATGCAGTGAAATGGAAGGGTAGTTTCCGACTTATGTTTATTTCTCCTTAATGTCAATTATTTTTTTCCTTGAAATTAGGATTTCCCAACAACCACCTCATTTAAAATCTCTGAAAGCTACCAAAATGTTCGCAGCTTACTCTATCGACTTACTGGCCTATGCAGTAGTACTATCTCATAAGCATGAGCCTAATTTAACTAAAAAGAGCAAAGGAAAAGCTGATTGCTGAAGCACTTCCCTCTTTCCCTCATGCTGGAGGGGAACATTTCCACTCAAAGAACAGCCTTATTGCATCTCTCTCAGACAATGTGAGCAGCATAGAGGACTCAATCACACTTTCCCTTGAGGCTGGCAACAATTAAAAACTAGCTGCCATAAGACAGTATTTACAGATCTTTACAACAAATACAAATTGGCCCTTTTCATTGAGATAGGCAAGGCAGGCCACACAAACCCTGGACTCAAAGATAACTGTCCCCCTCAGTGTCTAATATCCTTTAAATGAGCTAGGCTGGTAAAGGAGTAATGCTTTCAATGCCATTTAAGTCGCTTTCACTCTCCACAGCTTTTAATTTTTCCTTCAAGGTACCTCCAATCAGATAGGCCTCTTGATCTGTTTGGTAGATGGTGGGGCATACACAGTGTTTGCAAAGAGAGATCATAATTTAAGGAAAGAGCCTCACAGGAATGAAACACCCTATAATCCCATTTGACACACTCCTTAGGCTCCCCCTCTTTGTGGAACCTCTTCCCTTCACCTTTCCCAGCATTGCATCAGATATTTAGAAATGTTTTAATGCCGATTTATTTTCTTTTTTCTACATCTATTTTCTAACCAATCTGATATTTCAAGGCAACAAATAGGAAATGACTGTTATTGAACTGGGAACAAAAGATACAGTGGAGAAGCATATTAAAATGTTCAGAAAATCCTAAACTGAAATCTGTTTACTAAACCACCAGCTGTCACTTCCTCTCCTGTCTGCCACACACTACCTATCTGGAACTGTGGCCCAGCATTTATTGTCCTGTGTGGTATGTCTGCTCTGATGTTTTCAAAAGTCCCATCTAAACATACTGTATGATTAAGTTAAATATTCTCCCATTTAAATCAATTTTAAAATGGACAGTTCCAAGGAGTGGCATGAACCCAATCTACACAATAATAAGTCCAATAATCAATTTAAATGTTCAAATTTGCAATTTAATTGACTACAAAAGGAATCTTATGTGGAACTGAAAATGCTGCCTTGAGCGCTTACTGTTCAGCCATGAATTTAAAATACTTAGAATTCAGGATTTGGGGTTACAAATTCTATTCTAAATTGTAAGGAGCTATTTCTGGCATGTAGAATTCTTCCTTAATGCTATGTTAAAGTTGAGATTTTTCAGGAGGAAAATATCTTTGTAGAAAACATGACTGAGCCCATATCTTCACAACCCCACATGCCCACTCCTGCCTCCACTTCAGTGTTAGGGACATCCGATACCCTTTCCGGCATGCCCAGGACAGGAGCCAAGGATTAAATGGATCATGGAGATCAGACTCTCTTTTCTCCCCTGACTCACTGCCTGGAAATCAATGTACTTTGTAAATTCCTGAGCCTGTCTCTGAGGGTTAGGAGTAGGAGTGAGGGCTGCTGATGACCAAGTCATACTCAGAGTGGATGTATAGGTCTCCTTCTCCAAAGTGCCAGCCTTGTTCCTTCCACTACCACTTGGCTCTGTCTATCTGCATGTGAATCCTATTAAAATCCTGTTTTCTTAACAAGCAGAGTTTCAGCATAGAGAATAAGATATCTGACCTTTGGAACCCTTGAACCCTTCCTGCTAGATAGATTCACCAAATCAATTACCAGCAAACAGGCCTATATTGGCAAAGTAGAGAAACGTGCAAACTTCATGCAGCATTAATCAAACCTGGAACGTTATTTTTAAGGTGTCACGAAATCTACATTGACTGGCTGGTCCTTTTAATCTTAATTTTGAACAGTTGCTACTCCAATTAAATTCTACCACCTAGCATTTTCAAACAGCTCCTGGTTGTTTCCACAAACTCCGTTAATGGACAGCTGTTTCTGACAGCTCCCCTGATTTGCCAGTGCTGTGTCGGCTGCCAGAGCAGGAGGCCCCGTTCTGTATTCTGCTGCTGGCACCGGGGGATATGCAAATGAACACATGAATCAGTTGTCACCACCACAGACACCGTGCAGGGAGACGATCAGAATGTGTGGAGAGCGTAGTTGGCTGCAAGTGAGGGGAGAAGAGGGGGGAACGAAGCTTCAATTTCTTGAAGTGAGTTTTCTTTTCTTTTCTCTTCCTTTTTTCAAGTGTCTCCAGTTTATTTTCACTTTGCGGCATTCATTAGATTTCAGTTCAGGAAAGTGCAATCTGTTCCCCACCAATCACCAACAGAAACCCCAAAGTTTGGGACTGACAGAAGTCTCTCAGATAAACACTGTTAGAGCTTGTGTAGCACAATCAGAATATTATATACACTTCCATTTTTCAAATATTTTCTCTTCCAAGAGTGGGAGCAGGGGATAAAACAAGATTTTTATTTTTCATAAGGATATGCTCAAGAAAATTTTGCTTAGGTTCCCAGGCCTGGTTGTTAAGTATTCTGAATTATTTACAATAAATAATCCTGAGTTGCTCCACCAGCCACTTCAAATGCTCATACACATGGTATGAAGAAGTCAAATAAGAATGGGGTGAGGGCAGCTGTCCTGTCCTTGAGACTTGCTTGATACACTGAGTATTGAAAAAGTGTTTTTGCCATTGCTTTATTGAGGATCCAGTCAAGGAAACAGTAACACGATGAGTGACATAGAGTATGCTATCATTATAGAGATTGAATCTCCTATACATTTAGTGTCTGGCGGTGAGGCTGGAGTTACTGTGGGTCAACAGGACCATTGGTTGAGAAGAAAAGAAATAGAGAGATCAAGGACAAGTTGAAATCCACAAAGAAACCACTGGAACCCATGAGGATACATGGGACCCCATAAGCATGATTCTGGCCTGTTTCTACCACTCTCTGACTGTAAACTTGATGGCATAGGTGATCTGCAGAAGGGGCTGACACCCTTGGCCACATTCCCATATGTGAATATGGCCTAAGTCTTAAAGAGATTGGAGGAAAGGAGACAGTGGGAGCTGGAAGAGTGGGGGCCCTGCTGCTTCCCACACCATGGAAGAGAGCTAGCAGGTCACTGACAATATGAGTGCAGGCCAGAGACAAGATGCCCCACTCCAAATTCCTGAGCATAATGACTGCTGACTCACTTCATCCTCCCAATCCCGCATAAATTTTTCTGCAGCAAAATCTAAGTCAAGCCGTAAGAGGAAGGTAATTCCAGGAATTGTTATTTCCAGCTCTGCTGGATTGACCCGAAATAAGCACCACAGCTTTATTTCCATTTCCACTCTGTGTTGAGAAGCCATTTTTATATATTTTTCCATGGATTCTATACATCAATGTTAGTAACAGACACATTGCTTGGAGGATGGGGAAAAAGGCAGAAGAGTCAGAGTTAGTGAAGGAGACAAGTAGTTAAATCCTGGAAGGATCTGGAGTGAATGACAGTTAGAAAATGTGCCACAGCCAGATGCACACCAGCAGTGGTACACACCTGTAATCCCAACGGCTTGGGTGGCTGAGACAGGAGAATGACTAGTTCAAAGCCAGCCTCAGCAACTCAATGAGGCCTGAAGCAACTCAGTAAGACCGTGTCTCTAAATAAAATACAGAAAAGGGCTGATGATGTGACTTAGTGATTAAGCACCCCTGGGTTCAATCCAGGTACAAAACAAAACAAAACAAAAAAAGCACCACATTCAGGAACCATGAAACAAATCAATGTTACATACTAATTTTATTCAAATAATCTTAAAAATTCTATGTCAGAATTTCTATGACTTCTATGGAGAAGTCAGTCCAGGACCAGCTTCAGCACAGGTACAAAGAATGAGAAAGATAAATGTTATGATCTCAATTACACCTGGCCCAAAGATTTTATCAAGGACTCTATTTGTCTTCAATCTAAAAATAAAATGAAGACTATCTTCACTCTCATGCTTATAGCAGCTTATTCAAAATAGCCAAAATATAGAATTCATATAAGTGTCCATCAGCACATGAATGGATAAAGGAAAGGCAGTGTATAGACACAATGAAATAGTCTTCCTTTAAAAAGAGTAAAATCTTGTCATGTGTGACAACATGGATGAATCTGGAAGACACTTTGTGAAGTGACACAAGCCAGACACAGCAAATATCACACAATCTCACATATTTGTGGAATCCAAAAGTTGACCTCATTGAAACAGTATGAGAATAGAATAGTCATTACTAAGGATTGGAGGAAGGGAAGAATGAGATGTCAGTCAAAGATAGATAATTAAAGCTAGATAGGAGGAATAAATTTCAAGATATCTCATGTGCCAAGGTGACCACACTCAATGACAATGTATTGTATTCTTGAAAAATGTAAAAAGCAGATGCTCTGGGCTCTTACCACATGAATGATAACCATGTGAGGTGATTGATGGTTAGTCATGTGTGACCATTCCATAGTGTATATACTTCCAAACATCTTATTGTATGCAATAAAAGCTTATAATGTTATCTGTCAATTTTAAATAAATAAACAGAATATAGAAATTAATTCATATGCCCTTTCTAATTTGATTTCACATTGGTATGCCTTGGTTGATTTAAAGATACAAAAGTTTAAGAATGTTTTGATGTGGACAAAAACAGACATAATTTAACAATAGAGCAATAGTTAGAATAAATTCTGCCTTTATCAGTTAACTCAAAACATTTGTAGGTCTTAAATTGTTTTTATAATCAGAAAGATGACAAAAGTCTCCCATGTAAAATAAGTTTAGAGTTAATAGCAGTTAATTTAAACTTATTATTTAGGATTAAAACACTCAAATTTTAAAATTATTTAATTGTACAATGGAATGAGGTCATTGAACCTTATGGATTTCTGGAAAAACACTTACACAGAGATCACATAAATATACACATACATGGAAACATACTGCCATAGCCTGAATCATAAATATACCCAAAGAATCATGTGTTAAAGGCTTAACCCCCAGCTCATGGTGCTATTGGGAGGAGGTGGAGCCTTCAGAAGATGGGGTTTAGTGGAAGGAAGTTAGGTTATTGGGGTTGTACCCTCAAAGGGGATACTGGGACTCTAATCCCTTCCTTTATTTTGTTTTGTTTCCTGCTGCCATGAAGTGAACAGCATCCTCTGCCATGTGCTCCTGCCAAAATTTACTGACTTGCCACAGGTTTCAAAGTAACAGGACTAAGCCAAAGTAAAGTTTTTCTCTTATTAAGTTGGTTATCTCAGGTAGTTTGTTATACTATAAGAAGGCAGACTAATGCATATATATGTACGTATGTATATCTGTGTATATATGTATATATATACACATACATATATACGTATGTATACATATATATATAGAGAGAGAGAGAGAGAAACTATAGCAAACAATTTCATTTTGCTAAAGCCAGTAATCCTCCACTTTCACTTCCAATAGTTTATGGCTTCTTAATTGTACCTACTTATTTACAGATACCTCTTCATACTTGTACACACACACACACACACACACACACACACACAAAACACATACATATATGTGCATGAATTAATTCTTTATATTGTATTAATTCTCCTGTAATTATATTTAATACCTTCCCATATCAATAATAAGAGAAATAGTTCAGTTTTTATATTGCACTCCACTTTGTCTCTTTACTATAATCCATTTGGCTATTCCTTTATTGATGAGCATGCAGGTTATTTTTCTATTCTTTTGAAAAAAATACAAAACTGGAGGTGTAATTCAGGGGTAGAACATTTGCTTTGCTTTGCACACGTAAGGTCCTGAATTTGATCCCCAACACCCCACACACATACACATACACACACATAAAAATGAAAAAAAACCAATATTATCTTCTGTCAAGTGTGGTATTACATGCCTGTAATGTCAGCAACTAAGTCTGAGGCAGGAAGATCTCAAGTTCAGGGCCAGCTGAAGCAACTTAGCAAGATCATATCCAAAATAATAATAAAAAGGACTGTGATGTAACCCAGTGATAAAACATACCTGGGTTCCATCCTCAGACCTGCAGAAAATATGTACATTATCTCCTAAAAACTGGTGCTATATCTTCTTTCTACTTTGGTCTCATAACTTATGCAATGGATCCAGAGTATGACAAAGAAACTATGACCTTTCTCTCACCTGATGACCAAGGAGAACATGAAGTTGCACACTTCTCTCATGCCACAAATGTTTGTTTGATATGTTTCTTTCTCACGTGGAGCAAGAAGATATAGCAAATGTGAGGGCTTGCCTTCTTAGTTCTGACTCATCCAAGCCCACTGCACCTACCAAAGGAAGTCAAAGATTTCCTTCTTCATCGCTATAGGTCATTGTCAAAACAGATTTCCCAGGTTCAAAAATATTTTAGAGATTTGGTTCATAATAGAGTTTTCAGAAACAGCTAATTAGGTACATGGTTTGATGTGGTTAATTAGTATAATTCTACAATGAAGAATGCTTAGCTACCCCTAGGTTTTTAAGAAATGCTATTCTATATTTCTCATGTCTAAATTCTTGGCAGGAACACTCCTTGTGCTAATGCTCCTGGCCTGACTACTCCATTCCTGAGAAACACCTAACAGGGCAAGGTGAAAGCAGACATTTTGCAGCGTCTATCAATCTGTTTCTTCTCTGAATAGATTGTGCAGGTCACTCTGTCTTTGATCAATCAGCAATCAATGCTAGTGGCGATATCATTTGTTCTTAATCAGCAAGTCTCCCTTCAGCTTTAGCAACTTATTGTGTCCTGATCAGGCCCCTCCAAAGGGGCTAGAGGAGCCAGAACTTTTGAATCCACAGGTTGTTTAGAATCATACAGCCCATCTGTTCTGCCTGGGATACTAGATAATGCATGTCAAGTGCATTCTGTTATTGAGGGCCACAACTCCTGAGAAATTTGCTTCTTATTGGAACCCATGAACTCTACAATATAAACACATGGGAGCCATGCAAATACTGCCTATGTACTCTTATAAAAACAAGCATATCAAGTCAGAAAAATGCAACTTTGATTCAAGTGATATTCTCCTTAGCCTGATATTGCTTTATCATTACCCCCTGTAATTCTGCAATGACAACCTGCATCAAGTCAATGTTGATATTTGTGTGCTGCTCTGAATTGTAAGCTACTTGTTTATCATGTATATCCTAGACAATGACGAAGGAAGGGAAGGGAGAGAAGAAAGAGAAGTGAAAAAAGGAAGGATGATTACTTTTGAGGCAGTATGCTTTGGCAAGTTAGAATTTGGATAAAATAAAAACCATGATCATATATGCATGTACATATGAATGTACCACCCCACCAACGTGCAAGCTACAAACATTATTCAGCCTGTGTCAAATGCAATGGTTTACCCAGGCATGGTATAGGCATGACTTCACATAGACTTGAGTCAGGGGACTAAATAATTTGTGGTATTTAAACATACTGGTATTTCATCAACCTGCTTGGTGTTCGTTAGAAGGGAGTTAATGAGCACCGACTGTTCTTTGGCAAGAAGCTTCAATTTCTCCAACTCAAGAGGTCATTTCCTTCACCAATCCAGTGCCTGCATCCATTAGGTTCTCAGTAAGAATCAGCGGAAATTATTAGGTCAAGAGAGTCTCAGCATTACTTTTATGTACCATATACTTTCTGCTGCTATTCTCAATAATCCATGACACTAATAATAAAAAGTAAAAGACTAGAAGCGTTAAACATGTATATCATGTTCACATTTTGAAGGAAGATATAAGTGGATGAGAAGTGACTCGATGGCAGCACAGACAATTAGGAGCGGGTAACCCTGGATGAGAAGAGACAGTCATGAGGACAAGTACTCTGTGTCATCATTGTCTGAATTTAATGACACTTCATTATTCTAGTTTATTCTTCTTAGACTTAATTGCTTTAATTAATCCTATAGCTTTTAATGTATTTCTTTTAATTTCCTTTAAATATTAACATGAGAAAAGACTCAAGAATAACTTTATCTTTCTACATCCATCTATCACAGAATATGATATATATAAGTTGCTTCATATTTTGAGATTATTTTTGAATAAACCTTATTGGTTAATTTTTATGAGTTGGCATTTGCAGAGCATTGTGAGAAAACAATCCCAATGATAATATCCAGTTATTCACATGGTTAAGCTGAAGTACATGTTGCACATTGCTTTAACATTGTAAATTTGTTTTACGTTATAAATTACTTTGATATAAGCACACCTGTATTTCCTGATGTTTTGGAAGGACATGTTAGATAATGTAGCACTTCATGATATTCAAACGATATGTACAACACATGCATGCCATTAGGGGAGTGGGGCAGACTTATGCATGCTTTATTCCACTCCAATGTAACATGTGATGTTGTTTTTACTTTCTTCAAAGAGAATATGGAAAAAAAACCTAAGAACTTGCTAAATGACAGGTGTAAAGAAAACTTTTGTATTTTCCATATCTTGAGTGGCAAAGATTCAGAGAAATGCTGTGGACAGATTCTGTTCTTCTTTGTAAGATATAGAACAAAGCACAGCAAAAGGCTGCAGTCTCATTGCTGGTCTGTGAGTACCTTTAAACTACAAATAAACACTTGAACCAGCAAACATTTTGAGGGAAACAGAGACTGAAGAGAAAGACAGACCTAATTTAAGCAGTAGTGCCATCTCTTTTTTTAAATTTTTATTTGGTTCTTAATTTTTTACAGACTGCATTTCGACTCATTGTACCCAAATGGGGTACATAATTTCATTTCTATGGTTGTACACAATGCAGATTCATACATCTCTTAATACCTCCAAAATTTAGATAGTTGATTAAATCTTCAAGAACTTATTTTTACACCATAAAAACAAGCAAGTTCATAATTTCCCGCTGGAATTTTAGGAAGACTAAATGAAACCATATTTTATAGGAACAAATTAGTGGCACAATCATCAGGGATATTCTATCATAAATGATGCCTTTTCTCTTTATTTTTTTAAATTTATTTTTATTGTAAACAAATGGGATACATGTCTTTTCTGTTTGTACATGTAACAGCATACCATTTGCGTAATCATACATTTACATAGGGTAATGATGTTTGATTCATTCTGTTATTTTTTCCTTCCCCCCACCTCTCCCACCCCTCTTTTCCCTCTATACAGTCCCTACTTCCTCCATTCTTGCCCCCCTGCCACTCCCCATTATGTGTCATCATCCGCTTATCAGTGAGATCATTCGTCTTTTGGATTTTTGAGATTGGCTTATCTCACTTAGAATGATATTCTCCACTTTCATCCATTTGCCTGCAAATGCCATAATTTTATTATTCTTTATAGCTGAGTAATATTCCATTGTATATATATACCATAGTTTCTTTATCCATTCATCAATTGAAGGACATCTAGGTTGGTACCACAGTCTGGCTACTGTGAATTGAGCAGCTATGAACATTGATGTGACTGTATCTCTGTAGTATGCTGATTTTAAGTCCTTTGGGTATAGGCCAAAGAGTAGGCTAGCTGGGTCAAATTGTGGGTCCATTCCAAGTTTTCTAAGAAATCTCCACACTGCTTTCCAGAGTGGCTGAACTAATTTGCAGCCCAATCAGCAATGTATGAGTGTACCTTTTTCCCCACATCCTCTCCAACACCTATTGTTGCTTGTCTTCTTGATAATTGACATTCTAATTGGGGTGAGATGGAATCTTAGTGTAGTTTTGATTTGCATTTCTCTTATTACTAAAGATGGTGAACATTTTTTCATATATCTGTTGATTGCTTGTAGATCTTCTTCTGTGAAGCATCTGATCATATCCTTAGCCCATTTGTTGATTGGGTTATTTGTATTCTTGGTGTAGAATTTTTTGAGTTCTTTATAGATTCTGGAAATTAGTGCTCTATGTGAAGTATGAGTGGCAAAGATATTCTCCCACTCTGTAGACTCTCTCTTCACATTGCTGATAGTTTCCCTTGCTGAGAGAAAGCTTTTTAGTTTGAGTCTATCCCAGTTATTCATTCTTGCTTTTATTTCTTGTGCTATGAGAGTCCTGTTAAGGAAGTCTGATCCTAAGCTAACAAGTTGAAGATTTGGACCTACTTTTTCTTCTATAAGATGCAGGGTCTCTGGTCTGATTTCAAGGTCCTTGATCCATTGTGAGTTGATTTTTGTGCACGGTGAGAGACAGGGGTTTAGTTTCATTCTGTTGCATATGGATTTCCAGTTTTCCCAGCACCATTTGTTGAACAGGCTGTCTTTTCTCCATTGCATATTTTTGGCCCCTTTGTCTAGTATTAGAAAATTGTATTTATTTGGGTTTGTGTCCATGTCCTCTATTCTGTAGCATTGATCTACCTGTCTATTTTGGTGCCAATACCATGCTGTTTTTGTTACTATTGCTGTGTAGTATAGTCGAAGTTCTGGTATTGCGATACCCTTTATTTTATTCTTCCTGCTAAGGATTGCTTTAGCTATTCTGGGTTTCTTATTCTTCCAGATGAAATTCACAATTGCTTGCTCTATTTCTGTAAGGTACGTCATTGATATTTTAATTGGAATTGCATTGAATCTGTATAGCACTTTTGGTAGTATGGCCATTTTGACAATATTAATTCTGCCTATCCAAGAACATGAGAGGTCTTTCCATCTTCTAAGGTCTTCCTCAATTTCTTTCTTCAATGTTTTGTAGTTTTCATTGTAGAGAATTTTTACCTCTTTGGTTAGATTGATTACCAAGTTTTTTTTTTTTTTTTTTGAGGCTATTGCAAATGGAGTTGTTTTCCTCATTTCCCTTTCAGCTGTCTCGTTGCTTGCATATAAAAATGCTTTAGATTTATGTGTGTTGACTTTATAGCCTGCTATTTTGCTGAATTCATTGATGAGGTCTAGAAGTTTTCTGGAGGAGGTTTTTGGATCCTCTAAATATAGAATCATGTCATCAGCAAATAGTGACAACTTAAGTTCTTCTTTTCCTATTCATATCCATTTAATTTCTTTGGTCTGCCTAATTGCTCTGGCTAGCATTTCGAGGACAATGTAGAATAGAAGTGGTGAAAGAGGACATCCCTGTCTTGTTCCCATTTTTAAAGGGAATGGTTTCAGTTTTTCTCCATTAAGAATGATGTTGGCCATGGGCTTAGCATAAATAGCCTTTACAATGTTCAGGTATGTTCCTACTATCCCTATTTTTTCTAGTGTTTTGAGCATGAAGGGGTGTTGTATTTTGTTGAATGCTTTTTCTGCATCAATTGAAATAACCATATGATTCTTATCCTTAAGTCTATTGACATGATGGATTACGTTTATTGATTTATGGATGTTAAACCATCCTTGCATTCCAGGGATGAACCCCACTTGATAGTGGTGCACAATTGTCTTAATATGTTTTTGGATACCGTTTGCCAATATTTTGTTAAGGATCTTTGCATCTATATTCATCAAGGATATTGGTCAAAAATTTTCTTTCCTTGATGTGTCTTTGCCTGGTTTGGGTATGAGGGTGATATTAGCTTCATAGAATGAGTTCGGTAGGGTACCTTCCTTTTCTATTTCCTGGAATACTTTGGAATGAGTTCTCCTTTGAAGGTCTTGTAGAACTCGGCTGAGAATCCATCTGGTCCTGGGGTTTTCTTGGATGGTAGATTTTTAATGGCTTCTTCTATTTCATTGCTTGATATTGATCTGTTTAAATTGTGTATCTCCTCCAGTTCAGTTTGGGAGGAGCATATGTCTCTAGAAATTTGTCAATGTCTTCCGTAGTATCTATTTTGTTGGAATACAGATTTTCAAAGTAGCTTCTCATTATGTTATGTATCTCAGTGGTGTCTGTCATGATATTTCCTTTTTCATCATGAATTTTAGTAATTTGAGTCTTCTCTCTCCTTCTCTTTGTTAGTGTGGCTAAAGTTTGTCTAATTTGTTTACTTTCTCAAAGAACCAACTTTTTGTTTTGTCAATTTTTTGAATAGTTTCTTTTGTTTCAATTTCATTGATTTCAGCTCTGATTTTAATTATTTCCTGTCTTCTACTACTTTTGCTGTTATTCTGTTCTTCTTTTTCTAGGGCTTTGAGCTGTAATGTTAGGTCATTTATTTGTTGACTTTTCATTCTTTTCTGGAATGAGCTCCATGCAATGAATTTTCCCCTTAGTACCACTTTCATAGTGTCCCAGAGATTTTGATATGTTGTATCATCATTCTCATTGACCTCTAAGAATTTTTTTTATCTCCTCCATGATGTTTTTTGTTATCCATGTTTATTCAATAGCATATTATTTAGTCTCCAGGTGTTGGAGTAATTCCTCTTTTTTATTTTGTCATTGATTTCTACTCTCAGTCCATTATGATCTGATAGAACATAAGGCAGTATCTCTATTTTTTTGCATTTCCTATGGGCTGCTTTGTGGCATAACATATGGTCTATTTTCGAGAGGTTCCATGTGCTGCTGAGAAGAAATTGAATCTGCTCGTTGATGGATGGAATATTCTATATATGTCTATTAAGTCTAGGTTATTGATTGTGTTATTGAGTTCTATGGTTTCTTTGTTCGGTTTTTGTTTGGAAGATCTATCTAGTGGTGACAGCAGTGCATTAAAGTCACCCAGAATTATTGTGTTGTGGTCTATGTGATTCCTGAAATTGAGAAGGATTTGTTTGATGTACAGGGATGCACCATTGTTTGGGGCATAAATATTTACTATCATTATGTCTTCCTGATTTGTGGTTCCCTTAAGCAGTATGAAATGTCCTTCTTTATCCCTTCTGACTAACTTTGGCTTGAAGTCCACTTTATCTGATATAAGGATGGAAACCCCCGCTTTTTTACTGAGTCCATGTGCGTGGTAGGTTTTTTCCCATCCTTTCACCTTTAGTCTGTGGATGTCTTTTTCTATGAGATGAGTCTCTTGTAGGCAGCATATTGTTGGGTCTTTCCTTTTAATACATTCTGCCAGTCTATGTCTTTTGACTGATGAGTTTAGGCCATTAACGTTCAGGGTTATTATTGAGATATGATTTGTATTCCCAGTCATTTGGCTTATTTTTGGTTTTTAAGTTGGCTTGGTTTCTCCTTTGAGTGGCTTTTCTCTAAAGTAGTTCCTCCCTTTGCTGACCTACATTGTTGTTTTCATTTCCTCCTCATGGAATATTTTGTTGAGAACATTATGTAGTGCAGGCTTTCTATTTGTAAATTCTTTTAACTTTTGTTTATCATGGAAGGATTTTATTTCATCTTCGAATCTAAAGGTTAATTTTGCTGGGTATAGGATTCTTGGTTGGCAACCATGTTCTTTCAGAGCTTGAAATACGTTGTTCCATGCCCTTCCAGCTTTTAGAGTCTAGATTGAGAAGTCGGCTGCTATCCATATTGGTCTCCCCCTATATGTAATCTGATGCTTTTCTCTCATGGCCTTCAAAATCCTATCTTTATTTTGAACGTTAGGTATTTTCATTATAATGTGCCTTGGTGTGGATCTGTTGTAATTTTGTGCAATTGGTGTTATGTAAGCCTCTTGTATTTGATTTTCCATTTCATTCTTCAGGTTTAGGAAATTTTCTGATATTATTTCATTGAATAGGTTGTTCATTCCTTTGGTTTGTATCTCTGTGCCTTCCTCAATCCCAATAATTCTTAAATTTGGTCTTTTCATGATGTCCAATAGTTCTTGGAGATTCTGTTCATGATTTCTTACCTTCCTCTCTGTTTGGACAGCTTTATTTTCAAGATTAAATATTTTGTCTTCATTGTCTGAGATTCTGTCTTCCAAGTGGTCTAGTCTGTTGGTGATGCTTTCCATTGAGTTTTTATTTGGTTTATTGTTTCCTTCATTTCAAGGATTTCCATTTGGTTTTTTTGAGAATCTCTATCTCTTTGTTGAAATGATCCTTTGCTTCCTGCAGGTGCTCTTTCAGCTTATTGGTATTATCATTCATTGCCTGCATTTGCTCTCTTATCTCATCCTTTGCTTCGTGAATCATCTTAATCATGTATAATCTGAAGCCCTTTTCTGACATTTCTTCTACCATACTGTCATTGGATTCTATTAATACAGAATCTAGGTTTGTTTGGATCATTTTCTTCCCTTGTTTTTTCATGTTGTTCATGTATCTTCCCCTCTAGCAGTGCAGATCTGGCATATTGCAGATTTCCCCCTATAGGCTTATAGTGGACCTATAAGCTTCCAAAACCTTTTATTTAAGGGGAGATCATTATTAACAGTGCCCAATTCAGACACTATGCAATCCTAGACCAAATAGCCCCTATGAGGACAATAACAATATTGTCATAATAAACAGAATGAGTTCAAATATTATCCTCAATAAAACAAACATATTTGCAATAAGGTCTGCAGTTTCTAATGGAGGACAAAGAGGATGCAGAGGGATGTAGAATGTGGCTGCTAAAGGGATAAGAAAAGAATATACAGAAGTTCTAGATAATAGAAAGTGTGAGAGTGTAATCAAAAGAAATCGGATGTTAGCATGCAAAAAAGGGAGAAAGAGACTCTGAGGGAACAGGTAAACAAAAGGAAAAGAGTTCAAGAAAAGTAAAGAAATAAAAACTTAAATTTTTTCAATACAGAGAAAAAAGAAAATCTGCAGTGTAACAGTCATACAGTAATGAAACCTCCCAGAGTTCAGTAGCCTGATGCATGAGAGGTACCTGACAATGCACTTCAAGCCTCTAGCAGATGTCTCAGGATGGGATTTGCCCACCTATAGATCGGAGCTATGGCTTCCAGGATAATCCATGATGGCCACTCTGGCTTCGAAATGTGTTGGCAAATGGGGAGCCGCAGCTCAGTGTGTGGACGTGGTCAGCAGGAGGTCCTGGAGGCAGGATGCGGTTGGCCAGGCAGGGGTCCTGGAGGTCGGGTGTGTTTGGTGTGGTTGCAGGATCCTGGTGGCCGGTTGCAATCAGTTGGCCTGGGGTCCTGGTGATAGGGCGCAGTCAGTTGGTCTGGGGGTCCTAGCGCCAGGGAGCAGTCAGTCGATGTGAGGGCCCCAGAAGAAGGGAGTGGTCAGTTGGGTAGAGGGATCCTGGAGACGAGACTCAGGCAGTCTGGCCAGGGGTCTTCCGGGGCCTGGGTGTTGTCTCAAAATGGCGGCGGCCACGTGTAATCAAACCTGCAGGTACTGAGACAATGAACTTCCAGGCAACAGCAGGCAGCTGGTGCTCCTCTGGCAGTCAGTGATCAGTTTGCTGACTGTTGTAGAAAGATCAGGAAGTGAACCTCGTGTGTTGGGTGATGGATAGGTGTAAGGCAGGCAATGGACAGGCTAGAGGCAGGCAAATGGCAGATGATAGGAGCCTGACAATGAGCAATCAAGAAACAGATATCCTCTGCTTGAAACCGGAGTTATGGAGGGACAAGGAACACAGCCTCCCTCTAGTCTGCCATCTTGGATCCTCTGCCTTTTCTCTTTATTTATAAATACATCAAATATTCAAATCAAAATAATGAATGGGTGAAGTTGGACATTTAATTAATAATATCACATTTAATGTGTGTCCCAAGAGTGAAGGTATTTAGTAACTGACAGAAACCCAAAGCAGAGGAAAAACTGCTGATCTCTGATACACAGGCAAGGCCAACATCAAGAGAAGGGAAAACTTATTAAAGCATTTCTTATTCTACCTCGCTACTCATTAAACTAAACACTGAGAAGACATAAAACCCTTCACTTCAGACATTATCATTCTCATTTTATACCTGAAACTCTGAAAGTTTCATTAAAATGCCTCAGAACACAGAGAAAGCAGCAGAGCTGATTGCTATCTCACAGTGAATGTTCTTGTCTCCTCGTCCTATAGATGAGAAGACTGAGGCCCAGAGCAGGTAACTAGGGTGGGGAGGAAGATTGTCCATGGAGTCAGAGAGCCTGCATTTCCAGTCCTGCTTCTGCCCTTCGCTGGTGGGGTAAGCTCTGATAAAAACAATTAACCTCTCCAAATCTCCATAGACTCTAAAGGATATGTTTTTAATTGACTTGTTTAGCATTTCCTAAAATATATCCCTTTGGAACACTTGTTCCATCAGATGTTTAAAAGTATTAAGTAAAAAATGTTTCAGTGGTCCAATGAGTCTCAGAAATGCTGGATTTAAAACAAAGTTAAACAAGTTCCTATATTTCAGACTCCTCAGAGCCTCTAAAATGCTAATCGCATCAAAATCCCCAAAGGAATCGAAAACAGATAGGAAGCAATGTTTCATGGAAAATAACATGAAAAGTCTTGGTTCTTTGTGTTGTATTTCATGGTGTTATATCTTAATGTTTTTAAGAAAGATCCATGTATTAAAGGGTTAGTCCCAGAATAGCATTATAGGTATGTTATGGAAAATTTAAGAGTTGGAGCCTAGTGTGAGGTGTTCTGGTCCTTGAGGGCATGACCATTGCTTTTTTTGTTTTCAATTTTCCTTATATTTTTTCCTCTGCACCTGGTGATGAGGTGATCACCTTGCTCAACTACACACTCCCTGCCAAAATGTGCTGCTGTGCCACAGGTCCAAAAGCATGGATCGTGGACTGAAAGCTTCAGAACTGTGAGCTAAAATTCATTTTTCCTCTTTATAAGTTAATGATCTCAGGTATTGGTTATAGTACCGGAAGCAGACTAACACAGTCATTTAAACATTGTCGATTTTTTTTCATTTATAACCATTACGCAGATTAAGATACAGAATATTCTACCCTGAGAAGTCTCCCTCTGCCCCTTTTCAGTCATCCTTTCCCGTGAAACCAATATTCTAACAACTATCACCTTTGATTAGTTTTGTCTACTCAAGAACTTAGGTAATGAAAATCACAGTGCCTGATTTCTTTCACTCCATGTTTGTTTAGTTGCTATTATTATTGATTTTAATAAACACTTCACTTAGAAGCATAGTTGGCATACAACAGACTACACTTATGGAAAGCATGTCATTTTATGTTTTGACAAATGTATGCACCCATGAAAAGATCGCCACACTGCCATAACCAGTGCAGCTAAACTCTAGGTTTCAACAAGGGGCAAAGGGGGATTGGAAAACAAAGATTCACAAACATATATTTTGAAGATTAAGTTGGGATCAGGTGGAACTCTGCTCTCTAATGGAGATGCATATCTAAAGTTATGCCAGCAATATTTATTTATATATGTCTCATTATCAGGTTAAAGACTATGCAAACAATATTCTTTGTATTCAGAAAAGTACAGAAACTAGGACAGCTATGTAGCTTTTCCACAGTTGCAATCCATAGTTGCAAAGTGCGATGTTAGGAGATTTGTGTAGCTCTCAAGAAAGTCCATTGTTTAAAGTTACTATAAAGCAGACAGGAACAGAAGTGGAGTTGTTGAAACATTGTGGTTGTCTAGCATAAGAATTTCTTCCTTTCCAGAAGCTGTGTGCCTGAGATCAAGGTCAGAGCTGATAGAACTCTTGCACAGAGCCTCCTCATGCAGGGCATTGCCACAACAGCTAAGTATCCTGAGCCCTTGCACAGAAACATTCCCAGGCACCAGGCATGCCACACCCATAAAGTCATCAGAGAACCCCAATCTCAATTACTGCTCTCCCATCCTCTGATATGGCTCTCCACACCATTTTCAGACAGTGAACTTTCCATAAGGCAAGCATTCTCTTTTGCACTATTGGAGTCCCTCCCACCTGCCAACCTCTCACACTGTCCCTGAGCAAACAATGGTTTGCATTCTGCTACTACAGATAGGTTTTTAATTTCTCAATTTTATATAAATTTAATGATATAATTTGTGCTCTTTTGTCTAATTTCTTGCACTCAACCAAATTATGTAAATATATATTCATGCCATTGTATGGATTCTTAGGTTATTCTTCTGTGATTTGTTTATAAATTCACCTGTTAATGGATATTTGAATTGTTTCACTTATACAAATATTCAGGTAAAAGTTCAAGAATGGTTATCAGCTTTTATTACTCTTGAGTAATAGTTAAGAGAGGAATGGATGAACCATGTGCAATCATATGGTAGGCAGGTGTTTTACTTTTATAAAAAAAAAAATGCCAATGTGCTTTTCACAGTACTCATAGGAGGTTGGGATGTAGCTCAATAATATAACACTTGCCTAATATGTGCCAAGCTGTCGGTTCAATCCCCAAATAAATAAATAGATAAATAAATAAATAAATAGTTTGTGTCAGTTTACATTTCAACCAGCAATTAATGAGAATTCCAATCCCTCCATGTCCTCTCCAAGACTTAGTATGCTCAGCGATCAGAATTTTTTGTTTCAGTCATTCTAACAGATGTGTGCTAGCATCTCATTATGGGTTTAATTGACATTCTCCTAATTACTGATGATGGGGGACATCTTTTCATGTGCCTATTGGCCAAATCTAATCTCTAAAGTGCAAATATAATCTGGTAAGGTGTCATTCAAATTTTCTTCCTATAATTGTTTTGCATTGTTTCTTATTCTTGAGTATTGAGAATTTTCCATATATTTTCTGGATATAAGTCATTTATAAGATATGCAATTTATGATCATTTTTTCCAGTTTGTAACCCTTTTTACAATCTCTTAATAGTGTATTTTGAGGAGCAGAGATTTTGAATTCTGATGAATTCCATTTTTAAAAATTTTTGTTATAAATCACGCTTTTGATGTCATTCCAAAAGAATTTTTGCCTGACTCAAAGTCATTCAAAATTTATCCTTTCTTATTTTCTTTTAGAAAGTTCATGACTTTCAGTTGTACATTTAGATGTATTACTGATTTTGAGTTATTTTTATATAGTTTAAGTTAATCATACAATTTTGGGGTTTTTTGTTTGTTTGTTTGTTTATGGATATCCAAATATCCTAGTATCATTTATTAGAAAGATCAATCTTTCTACATTATATTGTCTATTCATCTTTGTCAAAATTCACTTGTCCATGTATTTGAGTGATTATTTCTAGGCTTTATTTTTGTCATTGATTTGTTTGTTTATCCTTATATCAGTCACATTCTTTAAATTACTGTAACTTTACGTATATATTGAAGTAAGGTAGTATTAGTTCTCCAAATTTGTTTTTCAATTTGCTTTGGTTCTTCTAAGTCTTTTGCTTTGGTTCTTCTAAGTCTTTTGCTTTGGTTCTTCTAAGTCTTTTGCTTTGGTTCTTCTAAGTCTTTTGAATTTCTATGTGATTTTAGAATCATCTGACCAAGACCTACAAAAATCCTTGAGATGTTGAATAGGATTATGTTAAATTTATAGACCTCTTTAGGAAAAATCTGTATCTTGCAAACATTGAGTCTTTTGACACACATTCATGGTATATCTCTCCATTTCCTAGTGTCTTTTATCTCAGCTGTATTTTTAATTGTATTTGTTTTGAATATGTTTTGTCATATTTATAACTATTGCATATTTAGTGGTATTATATAGTTTTATTTTAATTTCCTTTTTTCTTACTGACATATAGAAAAATAATTGGTTTCCAGCTATTTTTTAGTCTTGTTAAACTCACTTGTTAATCCATTATATTCCATTGTTGTTTACACATGGTTAATTTTGTCTCCTTCAAATAAAGATAAGTTTCTTTATCATTTTTCCTGGAAAGAAATAAATCATTGTTATACACAATAGCATGAAGTAATCTCAAAATAGTTAAACTAAACAAAAAAATCCAGAACAACAATAAAAGAGTGCACTGATTTCATTTATATAGAAAACAAGAAACTGTAAATTTATCTATAGTGACAGAAAGGAGATCATTAGTTGTTTGTGACCAAAAAGTGAATGTGCAGGAAGGGACAGGAAAAGGGAATTATGAAGGACAGAAGGAAACTCTGGGTGACAATACATATGTGCACTGCAGGTCTGGCTTCCCCAGTGCATGCATAAAGCCGAGTCTACCAAATTTGCATTTCTAAGTATGTGTACTTTATTATATGCTAATTAGACCCTCTTTATAAAAAAGTGGGAGAGGAAAGTTCATTGGTCCAGAGAGGGTGTACATTCTTCCTTACAGGCATTTGGGAATGTTATCAGTATAGGTCCACTGTTCTTTAACATAAATTTCTAATTTGGTATGAATAGATCATAGAAATAAAGGGAATTCAGCTTTAAACATATAAGCTTGAAAATTACTGTGTATGAATACTCAAGAGATGTTCTTCAGTCCACCTCTCCACCCTGACACAGAGCACAAGTAGTCAGATGCCTGACTTCATGGTCTTACCTCTCAGATGCTTCCTTCCCGGCTCCCTCGGACTCCTTCCACCCTCATTTCGGAGACTCTGGCATTGCAAAGCCAAGGAATTCTTATGCGTTTGTCCTGAGAAGATGATTATTGAAAGTGCAACCCAGTGACTGTGAAAATCTTCTTTACAACACAGCATTTATTTTTGTCACTTCTTTGTTTCTTTCTCTTACATTTTATGAAAAACAATAAGCTAAGATAGCAGAAATATTGGAGCACCAACTCTCAACTTTTAAATAAAAATGAACTTTGGGGTACAGAGAACTAAAGGAAGAAGAAAAAAAAATGACACGATTTCATCAAAACAAATAACTAGACAGTAAAGAAAGTAGAAATACATGGTTCATACAAGTATTTTTGTGTTTATTTCTTAGATAGCATTTGGAAAGTTCATTACATCTTTGACGCTGGAATACTCATTACACCCCGGTCATTCACATATTAATATGTTTTAATTTCAAACAATGCTTTCTTTTCTATATATTCTTTTTAAAAAATAATAAGCTTCAGGGCTGGGGATATAGCTCAGTTGGTAGAGTGCTTGCCTTGCAAGCACAAGGCCTGGGTTCAATCCACAGCACTGCAAAAAAATAATAATAATAATAATAATAAGCTTCATAGGAAATTCAAGAGATTAAATACACTCATACAAAAGAATGATATATCAACATCTTCATAATTAGACAACTTCAATTTTAACTGAAAACCACAATGTATTTTATTTCAAGTCATAAGATTTTGTTTTGTTATCCCCCAAATATTTTAACAATGTGTAGATATTGAAATATAAGTTTGGTCATGGCCAATAGAAACTTGGCAGTATTAAGTGATCAAAACATACTTTACAAATTAAAGGATGAATAGCAACTGTATTAAAACAAACAAAGCAGAAACACCTGATGACGGAATGAACATCTATGGGAAAGAGTCAGCCTTTATAAGATTCAGTGAATATTCATTTTTTCTTTTAACTTTTATTTATTTATTTGGTTTATTTTCTTTAACTTTAAAAAAAATTCTTATCATACATATATATAGGGTAATAATGTCTGTGTTACAATCTACCATTCTTCCCCTCTCCACCCAACCCACCCCTTCTGTACAATCCGAAGTTCCTTCATTCTTCCCTACCTGCCCCTGACTATGTATCAGTATCCTCTTATCAGAGTAAACATCTGGCCTTCAATTTTTGGGGATTGGCTTATTTCACATAGGATGATACTCTCCAGTTCCATTCATTTACCTACAAATGCCATTTTTTATTCTTCTTCAATGCTGAGTAATATTCCATTGTGTATACATACTACACTTTATCCATTCAGAAGACTCATTTTTGTCTTCATTTTTCCTGTTACTGGGGATTGGGGACAAACAGAGGTGAAACAAGCTGTCCCTAACTTGCAGGATCTTGTTCCAGGCATTATTGAACTATAGCTCACATTTTCTGCTCTGACTTCTTACCCTCCTTTGCTCCCCTTTGTTCTTTTAAGCCTTATGACTTTGCTGCCTGTACATTTTAGCTCTTCAAATAGCTTCATATTTCTAATCTTGATATCATAGTGCATATTTTTTCTGATAATTGATAACCGACTCATGATTTTGTATTGACCCATCAGGAGAATTGGCAACTGAGTATTTAGACTAAGATTCACTGTTCTCTTTAAAGTAGGGCAAAACTCTCTAAATAGTCTAACAGAATAGTTCTTCAAGTGACACAGAGAGGAAACACTCTTTATGGGCTCCTTATGTTTACATTCTCTGTGTATCTGTACTAACTTATTCCACAGTCCTTCTTCTTCAGTTGGCTTTCATGGTAGAACTTTTTCCATGCAATTTTATTTTTAAATAAAATTTAAAGACATTTTAAGTAAAATTTAATTTTTTATAGATAAAATCGTGTCAATAAATTCTCTTCACTTAAAAGAAAAATTCAAATACATAGATCATAAAAGCAGAGGATATGTTCACAAGATGAGACCTTTGGAAGGAGATATAGAACAGACACAAAGCAAACTATCTCATTTACTCAAAGCATTACCATGGTAGAAGTTGAAAGGGGAACAGTCCTCTACTCAAAACTTGCTTTTTCCACATGGAAGTGCATTTGATGTGTCAACTTGACATTAAATGGATAGGAGAGAATACAAGGTGCAGGGGAAGTCAGCAGCTTTGAACTTGCCTGTGGTTTCCAAGCTGCTTATGGGCTTCTGATGATCTGCCTCAAGGTTGCAGACTCATCCAGTCCCACAATCACAATAGCTACTTTCTTGAAATTAACATCTGTCTGTCTACCTATGTAGCTACCAATCACACTTCCTTGGAGTTCAAGCAGAGGGAATGGGTCACCTACTAAATGTTGGGTACGCTACAATATTTTTTGCATGTGAGATCTTTTTCATTTTCACATGAGATCCAGTGTTTACAGATAAGCTTGATGAAATTTCCTAAGGACATCCCTTGCCAATCCTCAGGACATGTTTGTGGCAGAAATGGGAGTTGAACCTACATGGCACTGACTACAAAGTCCATAGTCTTTTAATTTTACACACCTGACACCTTCAAAATTAAGAAATTTAGGGACCAGTTTCCAAAGAGACACCTGAACCCAGTGGGAAGGATAGAATTTTATTTTGCTCATGTCTACCTTATTTATCAGTCTCTTGTGCATTATATACTTGTTCATCCTGTTAGCTGGTGTGTGTACCGTTTTCCTAGATTTTGAGGGGAATGGAGAAAAACATAGAAAAGAAAATGATTATGCTTCTTTTTTAATAACTGGTATTATTAGTATTACAGATCTATTTGAAATTTTATTGGGAAAGATGAACCTTAACCAACAGAAAAACATTGATAACCATACCAGCCTCTAGGTATCAAAAGTAAAAATTGGGAGAGTAAAATAGAGGCAATTTCTGACTAAGAAAATTAGATATATTTTTAATGTATTTACTCTGTGCCAAAACTGAATTGCTAAGCACTTTACAAGTTTTTTCTCAAGCAGTCCTTTCATGAACTCCAGGGGATATTTTCCATTATATCTTTGATTTAAAGATGAAGAAACTGAGATAGAAAAGCAGGCATAATCTCAATTTGGAGGATTTCTGCAAAGTGGTCAATAGCAGGGATCCAAAGTAGGACCAAATATATCAAGGGGAAAGAAGAAAGCAAAACATTCCAAGAAAGATTTATGGAAGCAAGGCTTTTCCAAATCCTCGACTACCATTAAAAAACTCAGTGCTTTGTCTGCTAACCTCAAAAATGTACATCTTATTCTGGAAGAGTTAGGGATCATCTTGGAATTTCTTACTTCATCTAATATTTGTGAGATTTTTATTTTATTGTGTACATCTACTTTTAGGACTACTGAAGTGAAGGACCACAAACTTGATAGTTTAAACAATGGAAGTTTGCTGTCTTATAGTTCTGGAGGCTAGATGACCAAAATCAGTGTGTCAGAATTGCTTTATTCTGAGAGATATAAAAAAAAATCTGTCTCGGTATTTCACCTAGTTTAGGTAGTTTGCTGGCAACCTTTGGCATTTTTTGAATGTAGAAATACTGACAATATTTCTGCCTTTATTCTCATGTGGGGTTCTTCCTGTATATTTGTCTGTGTCCAAATTTCCTCCTTTCATATGAACATTAGTCACATTGGACTCAAGACCCACCCTGCTCCAATATGACCTCCTCTTATCTAATTACATATGCAATGATCATATTTCTAAATGTTATAGTCTAAGGTAATGGAAGATTAGTATTTCAACATATGGACTAAGAAGAATACATAACTCAACCTGTAATAGGTATTTCAGAAAAGAAGTGTTTTATCTGTTTTTTAAATGAGCATACAGTACCTAAGCAAGAGACATTGTTCCTTTTCTATGGGTTCAAATAGTAATAATAGATGATTACAGGAGGACCAATAAAATGCCATCACATGTTAAACAAAGTCCTCATCATTATACTAATTAAAAACAACACAGACAACCCAAATTTGTTTAGGACTGCATTATTCTAATCATTATTTTTTATTGAATCATTAACAGTGAATCTGGTTTAATGTTTCTTTGCTTTCTGACAATCAGTTTTACCTCCAGGGATTTGTGCTCTATAATTCTGGAAAACCATGGCATCAAAAAATGTTGTACTTAGAGAAAGCTCTCATGGAGGTTCTTCATAAAACACAAAGTGAACCTTGGGAAAACACGTCTGTAAACAGAAAAATCTTTCTGATCTAGGGTTTTATGAAATTGTATAAATAATTGGAGAACTGGGATGAGGACTGACTATCCCTTATTTTGAGAGCAAACCTAACCTCCCATAATCCTTTTCTTCTGCTCCTGTCCCAGGGAATAGCCAATGACTCTATTTATTTATTGCCTGACTCAGCTTTTTCTGAGTCAAGGGTGGACATGTACCCAAGTTGTGAAATTCATTTTCTCTGAGCTCGGATTAAAGATTCAGTGCTACAAATAGTTTCTGGTAAGTGCCTAAATTAGAATGTTATGTCAAATGAGGACTAGGCAGTGTGGGCTTAAACACAAAGAAGGCAGAATAGGTTGGAAAACTGGGTTGCACAGGTAAAGAATGAAGCAGGTAGGAAAGGAAAGCAGAGACAAAGAAGGATCTAATCCTTTCCATTAGGGAAGAGATTGGATTTCCCAAAATTCAGTCACTGATACTTGCCTTTGTTGGAGCATAAATACATGCCTTGTGCTCCTAGACATCCCAAGTTCCACATAAGTATCTCTATTAGTCTCTGTGATTTCCAGCCCAAAGAGTCCATCAAACATTGATGTTCAGATTAAATCCCTCATCTAACTTTCCAAAAATATTTATTGAATGGCTAGTATGTGCCACTCTGTACTAGCTAACAGAGTGCTAGAAGCATCCAGGATCAACTAAACTAATAACCACAGAACCATAGTTTCTTTTGTGAAGATGTGTGTGCTTTGAATGCATTGAAAAGAGCATTTCATTGCATCAAGAGTTGAGGTAGAACATCCAAGGAAGCAGTATTTTATTTGAGATTGTGTTTTGTGCTTGGAAAGCTTTTTTTTCTTTTTTTTTTTTTTTTGCTCTCTTACTTTTGAAAATAAGTATGAAATTGATCAGTGAAAAAGAAGGGAGGGGCATTCCAGTCAAAGGGGAATTTCAAAGGAGTCAAATATCAGGATGAAGGAAAAAGCTGCAGGTAGCTTCAGTTTCTGTAGGGTCATGGGCATGTGGGGGAAGGGAATGGCTGAAGTAAGCTCCATTCTGAGATGAAGGGGGTCTTCCCCATAGTTTGAGAAGTACAATGATAAGATCAGATTTGCAGTTTAGGAAGCTTATTTTGGCAGTGTTGAAGATCATTTCAAGGGCCAGGCTGGAGGAAATGAGACAAGTTGGGAGGCTGACCCAGTCATACAGGTGGGAAATTATGCAAGTCTGAACTAAAATAAATGCCAAAAGGAATAGAAAACGTGATGGATATGAGGCAATAGGAAAAAAGGATCACTAAGACTGGGTGAACAATCACATGTGTGGGTTACAAAAAGAGGGAGGAATATTGAATGATGCCTAGAGATCTCACTTAAGTGACGGTGATGATAATTTCTAAGGTAAAGACAGCAACTGTCTGCCCTTCTTCCTCCCTGTCGGAACCCCACAGGTCCATATTTCCACTTGATGTCCTGCACATGCTGTGGGTCTTGGGATGAAGAGTAATTTGTGATTGATCTCTAAGTCAATCATGGGAAACATATTTCACCATAGGTGCCAATTTAGGAGTTCCCTGTTAATTCAGGGAATCAGGATTTAACATTGCAGTTCATGACTTTGGAACAAATGCAGGCACGAATATGCCAAAACTGTTTTTATTTATTCCTCTCCTGCAATATGTTTCAGGTATGCTTTTGAGCCCATAATGAAGAAATGCAATACTATGTTCAAAATTTAGATATCTGTAGTTTATGTGCTTAATACATGTATTGTTTTGTTTTGTGTTCTCATGTTTATTTGCAGTACTGGAGATTGAACTCAGGGTCTCAGGCATACCAGGCAAAACTACTACCACTGAACTATATCCTCAGCCCTAAGATATGTGTTGTTAAAGGGCTTAAGTTGCTTATTTTGTTGTTTTTGTTTTTGTTTTTGTTTTTGTTTTGTGTGTTAGACCGTATTTGGAAGATGTTAGTATATACCACATGGTTTTTACTACTATTCAGTATCTAAAAAAATCTCCTCCTGAATACACCAATCCATCTTCCAGGAGTGGCAACCCTTGATAAATGTCCTTAAACTAATCATGTGTTAGACTCAGAAGGAAGTGTGGAAATAATGATGAGGAGGTGGAGCAGGAATAAAAGGAAGCAGGGATCAACATCTACAAATAAAAAGCAAATAGATAAATTGATTTATATGTCTCTTTACTTTTCATATTTTTCATTGCAATAAAAACAAAAGACACATAGATAAAAAAGAATTTTTCCATCAGCCAGAAAAGATGCCATTACATCCACAGAAACATACTCTAAATGTTAAGAAAGGGTAAATGAGGGGCACTAGTCTCCCGACCTTTCTTGCATAGAAAAAGAACCAATTCTTCCTATCTCAACTTGGTTAAAAAGTAAAAATTAAAAAAAAAAATTAAAAACCAGCAAGCTTTCATTTTTAAAGAATATGAAAGATGTAATGAATAATGCCCCAATCAAAATGCATTCTTCTTCTAGTGGATCTTGTTTGGATGGTGTTTATTCATTGCAATCATCAACACACTCAGCCTGCTCGCCCTGTGTAGCCCAAAGAGTGGAGAGGCTGCTATTCCCGAAGATATCTGTGGCACCCAGAATGATGAAAAAGCAAAAGTGAAACTCAAGGTATTGAAGTCAAAACTACAAAGAGATATAAAAGAATAGGCAGGCATTAGAAAATTCACTGCCGGGGGCTGAAAGCAAGCAAGAGGGTCGGGACAAAAATCTATTACAACAAAATAATAAAGTCTTTTTTAAAGTTTAAGGGGAAAATCATCTTGTTTTGTGAAAAGATGGCGAGACATGTTCATTGATCTTTTTAAGAGACAACAAAAAATTGGCCGTCAACTGAATAAAAGAAAATGAAGTTCCATTAATACAATCTGTCGAAAGACAACTCGGATAAATTGATCAATGCAGTACAAATCATTTCTAACCTTTCCCCCTATTTGGAGAGGATGTTTTTTCAAGAGAGTAAACAACATACATCATCAAACTTCAAGTGCTTTTTAGATGGCTTTTCCTGCAATAATGGAAATGGAGAATTTCTGGAACTAAGCATGTAATGCTTTTTTTTTATTATCAGTCTGAAGAATATCAATACATTTGGAGAGATTTGGACATGATTTTTTTTAACATTCTTGTTGCAGTTTCTCCCTTGATTTGACTGTTTAGAAAATATTAATATATGCTCCATAGTGCTTCCATTATTGAGTCTCAGACCCACCCATTCAAGAGTCTCTCTACTTGCAAAGATAACACATTCTTTATAGGTCTCTGTATGACAATTTTGGAAGAATCTATTTTTATTCTCAAAATGTTTGCCTCTCAATTTGAAGGAAAAACAAAAGAAAAAGCAATAGTTTTGTTGGTGTCTCCTTCATCCCTCCATCCAAATACAAGATAACTTATATTCATTCTCCAATAAAATAATCTATAGAGCTGAGATATGGCTCAGTGGCAAAGCATGCATTTAGCATGTGGGAGACCTTGGGTTTGATTTGTAGCACCAGAAAATTAAATTAATAAAATACATTATAATGATTATGTATAGTTTATTATAAACTAGAAAATTCAGATAACACACTGACAATGTAGATATACTAAAAAAGTGAATACTTCTTTAAGGAAAGCGTTTCAGAGAATATGGACTAATATTAAAACTATATTTAGAGAATGCAAACTCATTTTTTTAATTATGTATTTATTGAAAAGTTTTCAGGCCAGCAGTTAGTTGAAGTAATTCTTCCTATATTTCCAAAACAAAATACTGATGTTGATGTTTCAAGATGTAAAACTTCATATAGACTCTAAAACCTATAAAATGCAACTTTTAGTTCTGTTTTCTTAATGTGTTGGATGTGTTTGTTAATGGACGATTCATTCAAATTCATATTAAATACAGAGAAATTTATTCCCAAAGAGGCACTGCCTCAAACTGAAGCCCCAGAGAATTATCAAAATGAACATAACCATGAACACAAACCCAGAGGTTGAGGAGAGGAGCAAAGAGGATGGTCTTGTGTGGATGACATCAACTGAAATATTGTTCTTCAGGACCTAATAAAGCCATATTTAAGGTACCACTCACAATGCCTACAGGGGAGCAGGTATGCTTCACAAATGTGATAGTGAAGTCAGCATTCTCAATCTCTTAAGCAGGAATTGCTCTGGAGATTGAATTGCCCCCTTCCAGGGAGAAAGATCTATCAGGTCTACAGTTACCTAAAAATCATTGAATGAAGGGGTTGGATCATTTGTTCTATGAGTAAATTTCTAAAGTGCCTTTTAACAAATTGCTAAATGCTTCCATAATACGTTTCTTTTTCTTTCTCTTTTTCCTCTCTCTTTTTATCTTTCTCCTTCTCTTTCTTCTGATTTTGTTGCTTTGGTAAGGTAATATGAGACAAATAGAGTTTCAAAAATGTATAAATTTATTAAAAAGTAGGAGAAAACACTGTTATGGCTTGGATATGAGATGCTCCCTAAAAGTTCAGGTGTGAGACAATACAAGAAGGTTCAAAGGTGAAATGATTAGACTGCAAGAGTGGTAACCTGATCAGTGGATATGGATTAACTGGGTGATAATCATAGGCCGTTAGGGTGTGCCTAAGGAGGTAGGCCACAGGAGGCATACATTTGGGGAGTTTTTGTACCTATTAAGAAGAGTTATTTATGCTTCCTGGCTGTCATGTCCTGCAGTGCTTTTCTCTGCCACCCTTTCTGCCATGATTTTCTCCCTGACCTAGAGTCCAAAGCAATGAAGTCAGATGTCTAAGGACTAAGACCTCTGATACTGTTACCCAAATAAACTTTTTGTCCTCTTATATTGTTTTTGTCAGATCTTTTGGTCACGGCATTAAAATACTGACTAAAACAAATATGATTTCAAAAATTTCTTAAAATTACCAGAAATACTTGGACATTTTCTCAGTCTGGTTGACCTTTTGAAGACCATTGTCCAAGGTAAGACATTTGGCCAGTGTTTCATTTTATGGCTTTTTTTTTTTTTCAATGCTGTGGCAGGAAACCTTTATGATTTAAATTCCAGATGTCCTAGCATATCAAAACCCAAGAATTACTATCTTCTTTTCCTTTGTGGAAGCGTTTTATACATAGAAAAGGATCAAGAATTCTTCCATCCCTTTTGGTTCAGGAAGGTGGAAATTACTAGTTATTTTAATTTTGTCTATATATTGAGAGAATTATGCCAAACACATATGAAGCATTTAGTAAATGAATCAGAAGAAGTAGTATGATGGGATAAATATTAAATTTAAGGTATGTCCTGCCTGATTTTTTTCTTTTTTTTTTTTCACTGTAGATTATGGAATAAAATTCTCTCCTGGCTAGCATCTGGATCCTGGTTAACAGGCCACAATTCATGCTCTGCCTGTCAAAGCCTTTCTCCCCTTCTCTGTCCACCTTGAAGCTGGACATTATGACAGCATCCTGCAGGCATTTCCGACAAGATGAAACTCAATATATCCTAAGATATGCTCATCTAGTTCTTACCTGGGAAGCACACACACTCCTGCTTGATATTATTTTTAGATTTTTGTTATAAAATCTAATAAAACATTTTGACCAAAATAGATGCAGGAGGATTTCTATAATTTATTCCATTTCCTTTTATTTATTTATTGTATTTGGAGGGACTAATTTGCCAGATTTATGTATCTGTCACATCTCAGGTAAATTTGTAGTACTCATGACAAAAATGTGTGACTAGAAACATGACTCTGGAAAATTCAAATTCAATGACTATTTGTTTTATAAAGCTAAGGAGGATTTACATGGAGAATAACCTAAGCCCAGAAGGTTCTGCAGGAGAAACGAGGAATTATCTTATATTGAATGTCTGCATTGTAAGCATTTGATCCAAGGCACTGTGGCAGGCACTGAATTTTTACTATAATATTTAATCTCACACCAGTCCTGTGAATTAGGCTTGATCCATATTTTAAAGATAAACCACTGAAATTAAATAATTTGTGCAAGCAGCAAGGAAATAGTGGGGACCAAGTTTGGATGACACTTTGGGAGTTAACTATGATAGCTTGTACACAGTTGTGTTCAAGAATGGGTGTGTGTGTGTACTCATATATGTATAAATACCCACATTCCCACATAAACACACATAGAAAATATGTGTGTGTGTATAAACAATCACACATAAACATGTATATATAATGTTCAAGAGTATAGATTATATGTCTACAAAATATGTATATATGTATATATGAAGAAATAGATGTGTATATGCATATTTTATATGTATTATAAATGCATATATGTGTTTGTGTGTGTGTATGTGTACATATTTATAGTTACCTTAGAACAACATGGGTTTGAAATGTGTTGATCCACTCATATACAGATTTTCTTTTCAGAGGTTTACACAGGTGACCCACATAGCCTAGAAAGAGAAAAAAAAAAATAACAAAAACTTAGGTATTTGATGAATGCATAAAATACACATATTATATTTTATCACTTAGTACTGTAAAATACATACAAATCTACTATAAAAATCTAAAATTTTTATAAAAATTCATCTAAACCTACACACACACTCTTCATGATACCTTTTATGGTTTAGAAACTAGGTGTCTCCCTCCAAAGCTCATGTGTTAGACAAAGCAAGAAACTTTAGAGGTGAAATCATTGGATTACGAGAGCTTTAACCTAATTGATACATTAATTCAATTGACTGTATTAACTGAGTGGTAACTGTAAGCAAGTAGGGTGTGGCTGGAAGAGGTAGGCCACTGGGGGCATGACTTTGGGGTATATATTTTGTCCCCAGCTAGTGGAGCTGTCTCTCTTTTCTTCTTGGTGGCCATGTCCTGAGATGTTCTCCTCCTCCACACCTTTCTACCCCAATAGCCTGCCTCAATTTAGACCCAGAGCAATGGAGTTGGCCTTCTATAGACTGAGACCTCTGAAACTGGGGGCCCTAAATAAACTTTCCTCCTCTAAAATTGATCTCAGGTCTTTCGATCACAGCATCAAAAAAAAAAAAAAAAAAAAGTACCATTTGCTCTGCCATAGCACATGAATCACTCCAATGAAGAAATATAAAAATATAAATATAGAATGAGAATATGACCACTCTATTTCCACATAGAGTTTTTACCAAATGTTGAAATTATTTTAAACAGGCATGCACTGCACTTTAAAAAACTGTTCTGTCAAATATCTGGGAGCTTGCCCACTGTGAGACACAAAGGCATAAACTTCTGTGTGTGTGTGTGTGTGTGTGTGTGTGTGTGTGTGTGTGTATTATCTAAATCAAATAGAAATTAAACAATCACCATGCAAAACCTCAAAAAAAAAAAAAAGACAATGGTGAAATGAAATATAATTCATTCATTCTCCAAATTTCTAACTCAGTTCAGGTCCTAATCCAAAGTATGTACATATACAAAGTATATGTGTAATACATAATACATATATAATTTATTTTATATTTATTTTATGCATATGTAAAATGTGTGTGTGTGTATATATATATATATATATATATATATATATATATATATATATAATTTCCTCAGAATTTTCACTAGGACTTTGAGAAGTTCTTTCCTATAAAACATACTATGTAGATGTCATTATGCTAAGAATGCTACCAGTTAAGTTCTCTGGGAAGCCACAGCACATTTTAAACAAGACAAAATCATTTTCTCACAGTTTTAGAGACTGGAAGTCCAAAAGGAGGATGTCAACACAGTTGAAATCTAGTGAGGCCTCTTTTCTTGCAGGTGGCTGCTCACTCACATTGTACTCATGTGGGTCTTCTTCAGTGAATTCCAGCAGAGATAAGAAGATCTCTGACTTTCTCTCCCTCTTCTTAAGAGGACATTATTCCTTTCAGATCATGACTTCACCCTCATGATCTCATTTAACCTTAATTGCCTCCTAAAAGTCCTCCATAGAGAGTTAATGGGGATTTGCTGTTTTCAACATATGAACTCTAAGGGACACAATTCAATCCATAGCACTCTACCCCCAGGTTTTTAAATCCTTCCTTTCTCTCATGCAAAATATATTCACTTCATTCTGACAGCCCCAAACCCTTGATTCATTCTAGTGCCAACTTTAAAGTTCAGTGTCTCTTCTAAATATCTAAATCAGATATGGGTGAGTCTGCAGTTACCATTCATCTTAATGTAAAATTCCTCTCCAGCTCTGAACCATGAAACCTGACAAATTTCGAGCTCCCAAAGTAGAGTGGTAGGACAAGTATAAGAGAGGTACTCCCATTCCAAAAGGGAGAAACTGGAAGCAAGAATGGGGTGATGGGTCTGAAGCAAGTCAAAAACCTAACCAAGAAAATTCCATTTTTTCTAAAAAAATCAAGAACGACACTCTATGGTTTGAAACTCTTTCCTCCAGACCTACTGATGTAGGAGCATGACCCTCACCAGTCTAGGCTTAGATCCTATCCCTAAAGTTCTAAGAAACTCCCCTCCCACAGTTCATCACTGTAGACCTGCCCCCAAAGCTTTTGGCAGAGGCTGTCTGGGCTGTTAAATCAATGTGGAGGCCCTCATGATGGCTGAGTTG
Source organism: Sciurus vulgaris (assembly GCF_902686455.1). Lineage (NCBI taxonomy): Eukaryota > Metazoa > Chordata > Mammalia > Rodentia > Sciuridae > Sciurus > Sciurus vulgaris. The sequence goes on along the minus strand of NC_136462.1, from coordinate 137,810,645 downwards.
CCTTTGGTAGCATTTCTTCTGCTCCTTGAATAAGATAACATGTTTGCAGCCAGACAACTCTATCTTCCAATACTGTTGAATCCAAGAGTCCAAAAGTCATCCTTCCTTTCATTACATATCCACCCCCTTTAAACTGATAGTGTTGGTGCCCTTTAACAGAGGATTAGTCATACTTTTGACATTCTCTTCAGAACATTTTCAGAATATAAATAGGTTGAGACTTTTTCAAGTTTTCAAGTTCTGGTTGTTTTATTATTATTATTATTATTATTATTATTATTATTTAACAATTTCTTTTTCACTTATCTCTCACTCCTTTCACATTTTACTACAAGCAGTCAGGAGGAAACAAACTACTCTTTCAAGATTTTTCTTAAAAATCTCCTCAGCTAAATATTTCACTTTATCACTCACAATGTCTGCTTTCCAATAAACACTACAACTTTTCTACCAAGACATATACTACTTGATAATAAAAATCTCCTGTCCTCTAGTTTCTATAACATCCCCTATAACATCAATGTTTATAATATGTGCCTCAAAACTTTTCAGGCCTCCATCATGTTCTAAAACCAGATTCACATGTCTAGGTATTTGTAGCAGCAGAAATCCTCTTTTTGCCACCAAAATCTGTTTCATCAAGGTACTTCAGAGAAGCAGAGTAGCAGAATCAATAGATAAGATAGATAGCAATCTTCATTTTACAAAATTAGCTTATGCAAATATGGAGTCTAGGAAGTTTCAAGATCTATAGTTGGCAAGTTGGAGAGCCTTTAGTGTAAGTTCCAGTCCAAAAACTTGGCAGACTCATTACCAGAAAAAAGCTGTATTCCAGTTCAACTCCAAAACCTAGAGACCAATTCCCAGTTCAAAGCTGTCAGGCAGGAACTCCCTCTCTTTGGAGAAGGAGGATTAGCCTTTTCATTCTATGAAGACTTTCAACTGACACCCAATTAAAGAGGGTGATCTGATTCATTCAATTTATTGATCCATAGGTTAATTTGCCCAAACCCAAATACCTTGGATTCACATTGCCCAATCAAGTTGACATGTAAAATTAACCATTACACTACTTCAGAGTGATAGGTGATCAGAGTAAATAATTGGTGAGAAAGTTGCTGGTTGGTCTCCTTCAGGGATAGTTCCATGTTGGGAACTATCTCTTTGCAGGGTGAAGAGCTAGATCAGACATGGCAAGTGCAGGCTCACACAGTTTGGGCAATGATTAGTATCCATGGCTATGTCCATGGCTACCCCATTCATAGGTTCATAAGTAACCACTCCAGCTGGAAGTTCATGTGTTACTTCAGAATTCTGAAATTCAATATCAATAGAACCCAGGTCCAGTTCTAGTCATTGTAAAGTAAGTTCTAAATTCTCCTGTGACATTTCCTCCATCCTATCATTATTTAAACAGTGTTGTTCATGTTTTCCATATTAATGATATATGGCTTAATTTCCATACATTTGAAAATTTCCTAAATATTCTTCTGTTACTAATTTCTGCATTCATCTTTTTATTTTTAATTGACAAACAGCATTATACATGTTTATGTGGTATCTTGTGATATTTCACTACCTGTGTACATTGTGTAATGATTAAAAAGGGTACTTAGTACATGCCTCATCTCAAATTCTATCATTTTTTTTGTGATTAGAACTTCTAAAAACCATCTTTCATGGTTATTTTTGAAATATACAATACAATACTGTTAACTGTTGTTAGTCAAGTGTACAAAAGAACAACAGAAATTATTCGTCCGATCTACAGGGAATTTTGCACAGGTTGAATAACATTTTCCCATCATCCAATCCTCTTACCTCCCCCATTTAATCATGGGCTGAATACATAATTTTCTGTTACTCCAAATGTTTTTAAAAATGCATTATATTTTCTCACATATCATATGATCCATGTATATTAGAGAAGAATGTATATAGTACTCTAGATGGGTGGATGGGGATACAATTTTTGCAAAGACTTGTTCAAGACTTTTTTTTCCTTGTAGATCTTCTGTTTAGTTGTCCATTCATTGTTGAAAGTGCAGTATTGAACTCTCCAAATAGCATATATATACCATATACATATACATATACATATATATATATATATATATATATAATCTGTTTTTCCCTTCAGTTCTATCAATATTGCTTCAGATATTTTAGAGGTCTATATTAGATGTGCGTATGTTTATAACTGTATTTCTGATGGATTGAACCTTTCATTATAAAATATCTTTTATCACTGGTAATATTTTATATATTATTGTTATTTTATGATATTAGCATAAACATTCAAGTCCTTTTGTGTTTAGAGTTTTCAGGTTGTTTCAGGTTCTACATATTTTGAAGTGATGCCTATCTCCTATTACCAAACTGTAATATTTTGGCTTTTGGACAGAGTCTTTAACCATTTACATTTAATGTTATTAACATGGTTGTATTAATTTCTAATACTTTGCTCTTTGTTTTTCATGTCTCATGATTTTTACCCTCCAAAGTATACTTTATATTCCTCTTTTTTGCCTTCTCTTATATTAAAATAATATTTTGTAATGTAACATTAAATTATTTTAATAATTTTAAACATATCTGTCATTTCTTAGTGATTGATACAGGAATTACAGTATTTATCTCAATTTATCATAATCTACTCCATATTCACATTGACTCAGTCCTAGTGAAAAATCAAAACTTTATAATTCAGTTATCTATCTCAGTTTTGGCACATGTAATATAAATTATTTCTTTATATATTATAAAACCCAAAATACATTGATAAAATCATTAAAATAGACTATCATTATTAAAGAAATTCAGAGAATAAAAGAGAAAGTTATATGTATATAGATTGTGCTATATTAATTTTCTTATTTACCCTTGATGGTTTGCTTCATTTATTATTACCTATTTGAGTCAACATCTGGTGCTGTTTTCTCGCTCTAGTATAGCTTTATTCCAACTAACTTCTCCTGTGCTCTTATTGTCAAATATATTACATATATGTTATAGGCTCAACAATATAATCATTTAAATGTTTTTACTAATTGCTTTTTTAATTAGTTAAGAAAAGAAAAGAGAAGAGATAGGCAATTATCCTGTCTTTTGTAATTGCCTACATAATTACATTTTTGAGAGCTTTGTTTTTCCCTGTGTGGATTTGAATTACTGACTGGTGTAACTTGCTTTCAATCTGAAAGACTTCCTTTTGTATTTCTAGTAAAGCAATTCAAGTAGTAACAATTATTTGGGATTTTGTTTAGTTTAGAAGGCATTTGCTTACCTGCATTTTAAAGGTAGTTTTATTGGATATATTGGTAAATAGTAATACTTTATTTTCAGCACTTTGAATATGTCACCCTACTGCCTTCTGACCTCCATTGTTTCTGATGTGAAATCAGCTGTTATTCTTAATTAATTCTGTGGTAAATCACTTATTTTTTTTTTTTTTTCTCACTGCTTTCAGAATAATATTTTTCCCTTTGGCTTTTGACATTTTGACTAAGGTATGTCTGGAAGTTAACAGATCACTTTACTTTTATCTCACTTCTAGTCATTGACTGAGCTTCTTGGATGTTAAATAATGTCTTTATTAAATTTTGAAGAGTTCAGCTATTATTTCTTTAATTATTTTATTTGCCTCTACTTCTCATTGTATATATTTTAATGCATTTACTAGTATCCCACATTTTTCTGAGATTCTGTGAATTTGTTTCCTTCTTTATTTTTCAGATTGCATGAATTTATTGAATCTAAGATTGCTTATCCTTTCTTCAGTCTCAGAATGACTATTAAGCCTTGTAAGTATATTTTTAACTTTGCTCATTATCCCTCTAATCCCAGAATTTCCATTTTATTCTTTTTCAATAATCAATTTATCTTCATTAATGTATACTTTTCTACATGACATTGTCATCATATATTAAACTATTGAGGCATTATTTCCTTGAATCCTTGACTATATTTATAAATATTCCTTTGAGTTATTGATCTGCTAATTTCACCATCTGGACTTCTTCAAAAGCAATATCCATTATCTACTTTCTTTTGTGTAACACTTTCATGTTTCTTTGTAGGTCTTGTTGTTGTTAAAAGCTGAAAATTTTCAAATGTTATGCTTTAGCAACTCCATACATGAATTCCCCTCACCCACACATTCCAAAGTTTATTATTTTTGTTTGTTTGGTAATTTATTTATATTTATTTAGTGACTTTGTTAGTCCTAGCAATTCTATTTTCCCTGTAGCATGATAGTGCTGCTCACCTTTCAATCCTTGTCATGATCTTGTCACCAACTTTGTTTTCTTTCCTCTGCATAAAGCTGTATTTAAACAAAGTTTGTCAAATAGATTTATACCCTACCATAAAATGTGAATGTGGTTTAAAAACTGAAGTCATGGCCCAGGGAGTTTGTTTCATTTTGTTGGTTCAATTTGCTTTGTTTACCTATTTTCAACAACTAACTAGTTGCTCAGAGATATTCTCTCTGATTGTACTTAGACCACAGCCTTGAGCAGACACACCATCTTCTAGATAGCCAGGGGTATTTATGATATTATTTCCACATATGGATTCCTAAAAATTGTCTTTGAATCAGAACACATTATCATTCATTCCATTTTTTGTTTAAAGTTTTATTCAAACCTTTTGTGCCAGTGAAGCCCTGTGTTAATGAATTTTTGTCCAATTTGAAAATGTTTTTATGGAACCCCTCATCTCAGCTACATTGATCTAGAGTAAAGAGCTTGTCATAGGTCTTAACTGATATGGAGATTGGGGAGGGAACTGAGTTTAAGGGAGAAAAAAACTAATACCATTGTTTGTACAGTAGACTTTGGAGTCTTTTTCTTTATGATATTTTTAAATTCTCACTCATAAAGAGAAAATAGATTTTCTTGAATGAATATTTCTCCTTTCTCTGTATGCCCTTAGGATACTTTATATATGTAACAGTTATTTTCTTATGAATTCTCATGAGTTAAATTATAGTTTTGTTGGAAAGAGTGTCCAACAAACTTCTCATTCCACTATTATGAAGTGCTAACTTCAAGTTAATACTGTTTTTCAGTATGTCAGTGATCTCCAAAGCTCTTTTCAAGGAATACTCATAAGTTCAATGAAGGCACACATACTGAATCCTTGCTTTATGAACTTTTTTGCATGTTATCTAATTTATTGAACATGCTGGAAGTAGACAGACAAAATGTTTCAGCCATGGCTTTTGCTAACTTCTAAGAAAATTCCAAACCAGTACTTCACTAAATCAGTCACTAACTTTAGGAATTCCATGCATGAAAAGAAACCAAATCTCCCACCTAGGAACTGGTGTACCCAGAGAGAATTTGGTGTGAAATTCTTGATGCTAGTGGTATTCCTTTTAGATGGTGGCAAAGCTATCAATCAAATCAGCTATTTGCAATTAAAATACAAAATAAATGAAGAGAAGGTAGATCATTCGAGATTAGTTTGTAATCTGAAAGATGCTAAGCTATTTTCCCCTTCTTGATGCCTGCAGTATCCCAAATTCTTTTAAGCAGTGAAACCTAGAGTAGCTACAAGGCACCATTTCTTACTAAATTATATCCTAGTGTATCCTGGCAATAAACACTCATTACCAAAGGCAATGTGTGCGTCTCTTTCTTGAAACCTTTTAGAGCCTCGCTATATATTTTGCATTTCTTACAGAGAATTATCCCCAAGCATCCATGTTAGCTTGTACATGTCGAAGTTTTCATTCTAACTACAAATGAGTTTGCATTGTTCAGGTTGTATAGCTAACTTATGGTTCCCTGACTCTCATTTTTGAGAGTTTTTTTGATTGTTTAACTTAATAGAAAATCCAATTATTATGTAAATATAAGCATAGTGTAATTGCCACAAACAAGCATAACCATGAACTGGTAGAGTTTCTGGAGTTAAAGGAAGCTATGATTTGTGAGTGTCTCTCAGGTGTGATTGATACAGACAGTTCAGAGAAACACTTTTAACCATTTCCCCCCAACATAATGTTAATGTTTTTACTTTTAGATCATCTAATTTATGCATGTCAGTGAAGAAAGTTGCTCTGGGAAGAAATATATAACAAATTCATTTTCCTCCCTTTTCAAACTTATTAAAGACAAGTAGCTGCAAACGCCATTATTTAAAATGCCTCCCTTTAAAATGTTCCCAGCAGATGTTTATGGAGAGAAAACGCTGGATCTCTCTTGGCAAGACACTGAAGTGACATTTCTGGAGGGTTCTAGTTGAAAAATTTCTTTGGCATCATGTCTTTAAACATCTGCATAAACAAAATCATCTTTATTATAACTTGGAGAAAAGCAAAGTATACAACCCCCTAATCTTCCACTCAGTGCAGTAATGAAGAAAAAAGGCTCAGCATTATTTTCCCTAGGTAGAAATTCTTTTTGTGATCTTTGAAATCCAGAGTCACTGTGCTGTCTTTTCTAAACATTAATAACATACTTGAGTAATGAGAAAGAAGCTAGAAAACACAAACTGAAAATTCTGCTTTCTGCCTAAACTGCTGCTTTATATAATTTTTCCCTTTCCTTATGTTATCATTGTCAAAGTTCAACACCAACTGGGGAATTTAAGAGGCATTTGGGGAAAAAAAATGGTGTTAGATTAGTTGAGGGAAACTCGCACCATAATTTCTGACTGCCAAGATGGAATTTTCTTTCCTTTTCTTTTTCAAATTTGAATTGTTTCCTCCAATTACTTTCAGTTTTAAAGACTCAGCTCAGTTTGCTGGGATGCCATTTAAAAAGAATTGAGAACATGCTTCATACTCAACATGACTAGTTCCTTCTTACAAAATAAACTTCTAAATAAAGAAGTCAGGCTAAAGTAAATAATTTTTCTTTGTTTTTTCATTCAGATGTTAAACTCGGAGTATTATGAAGGTACTACCCTACTCTGTACACCCATTCTCCTTTACTTTTTACCTCCATGATTTTCTCTAAGACAATTTTTCTGGACATTCAATTAGTGGAATAGTTCTTAGCTGTGTAGTTTGCTCCAAAAAGTTTGAGCTGCTTTTTAGAGATGGTCAAATAACATCCAAGATTTCTATATTAACATAGTGCCCTCTTGTGCTTTTAGAATAAAGGCTGCACCAATTCCTGGGACCTAGAGGTGAGAGTGAAAAGTTTACTGAAACACCACAAGAATTCAAAAACTGATAGTAAAGTTTCAGTATGCGAATTCAATTATTAGCTTATTTCATTCTACTTTTGGCATTGGAAGAAAAAGAGAAAAGATGTATGATTTATTTGTTTTATTGAAATATGTGCTGAAATAAAATTTCTAAATTTTTGATTCATTATCTCAATGGGTAATATTAATGATAAAGCTTTCAGCACTTCCATTGGGAAAATATGTATGTGGGTTTTACTTATAAAGCTAATGGAAAAATACTGAATTAAATTCAGAAAGTAGAAAAAAGAGAGAGAGTAAAATTTCTCCCATCAACCAGAGATAATTACTCTTAATCATTTAGCATACTTCCTTCTAGCTTTTTCATTGCACATATATAATACATGCAAAACTGAGATCATTTTGTTTATTTAAAATTGCATTAAGGAAATTTTCTATGTCAGAAAATGTTCCTCAAAAACATCCATTTAATTTGTTGCCTAAAATCCATTATACATTTGTGTGTAAATTGCTAACAATTTTTGTTCTCATAAGGATGACACTATAATAAACATACTGTGTAAAAAGCTGGTAAGCAGGCTGCTTGTCTCTGGAAGGCAAATTTACAAAAATAGAAATATTAAATCAAGACATGTATATTCTTGGATTTTAACCCTTTGACAATAGTTTAAGAACTATATTGAAGTTATTTTTATAAAATACATATCTACTTATCTTTACGACCAGTTTATCACAACCAAATCTCGCCAAGTAATATTGAATAGTTTTATGTATCATTGCCCAACTATGATGAAAAAAATTACACTTCTCCCCTTAGTTTTTCTTTACTTAACTGTTAAGTTGGTAATATAGTTATTCAACAATTGTTTATTGAAAATTTATGGCCCTTTATGAGTTTTCCATTAATGTCATTTTGATATTCAATCAGAACATCAAATATCATGATCATTTGGTTTTTAGTGATACTTGAAGTACAAATGCTATTGATTCTATTTTTTATTTGTCATAAATACATTTCCCATTTTGTCATGGACATCACCCTTTTCTTGGGGTTACAAAATATAAAATGTTAAATATTAATACCTATTCATGCTTTTCCTATTAGTTTCCTATCTTAGCAATTCTTTCTTTATCCTGAGATTAAATAATGTAATTGTTCATAATTTAGTGGAAGAGTTATTTTGGGTGTGGCTATGATACAAATATTTAACTTCCTTTTCAAAAAACGCTAAGGTTGTTTACTGAATATTTGTTCAGTTTTCCATGTATTTGAAATGGTTCCACTCTCATATGGTAGATTGAAACATGCACACACAGAGGACATGCACATGAAGAGATCTACATTAGGATCACAATGCTTTTCTTTTAACATTCCAAAATTATATTCCCTTGTAGTTTTCTAATTAATTATTGTAATTTTATGTTTTAAATATTGTAAAATAAATGTCTCTTTCAGTACATTTTCAAATACATCTTATGTATCCTCAACAACTATTTCTCCTATATCAACTTTAGAATGATTTTACAAGTTTTAGAGTATTTCATTGAAAATTTCATTCAATATGTAAACTAAAAGGATTCCTATATTTTCCAATTATTATTCCTCTTTTACAAGCAGATGAGGAATATGAGTCTACACATATAAGCATATAGAGTGTGCATATATGCACTCACATATATATGTATGTATTTATCAAAGTTTCTATTATCTTTCTCTGAAAGGTAACTTAATCATGTTTACTTTTATTTCTACTTAGCTTAATGTTCTAGTAGTTCTTGGAGTTTCCGTGGATGTCCATGGGATTACTGAGTATATCATCAAATTATTTTGAGAAGAGGAATCTCTTCCTACCTTGTAAATATTTCTGTTTAATATATTTAGACATTGACTAGAAGTTAGAAATACATTACACAATCACCAAACAATAGGAATTATAGTCGTGTTTCTGACTCTGATAGAAATTTTTCAAAATTTTCCCCATTTAAGTAGGTAGCATTGTCTGACATTTTTATGCTTTTGTGCTAAAAAAGCAATTTTTGTTGCTTATGTTTTCCTGTTTTGGCAGTGCTGGGGTCCAAACCCAAGCCTTCATTTACTTACGCTAAGCATGCCCTCTACCATTAAGCTACTCCTCTACCCTGGCAATGATTAGTTTTTAGGAATCTTTTAATAAAAGGGATGTTTATTTATTTCATGTTGTTTTCTGGGTTTTTATTAATATTTCATTATAAATTGGTAATGAAGTCCATGGGATTTGGGCCTCTGTGGAGGTTCTCATTGCTTTTGCTTCCTCTTTAGGTGTGTATGTGTTGGTAATATGAAGCCTTTTACATATTCCTGAGGACCTCACTGTTTGGGAGTGAAGAATGACCAACCACTTGAAGATGTTATTATTTCATGGCTTTGGCGAATCAGTGTGAACAGCCTAGCTCTGCCACTTGTTTGTTTTTAGGTCTGTATCACTGATTTAATTTTGCTGAGAACACTAATGGATCTAGCCATCAATGGTTGTAAACATAATGTGAGGCAATACATCCTAGTCCAATACCTGTTACATAACAAGAGCACATAAATAATGGATCAGTCATACTTAGTAGTAATAGTAGTAGTATTAGCATTTTCCTTGGAATTTTTTTTTTTATTGTAAACAAATGGGATACATGTTGTTTCTCTGTTTGTACATGGCGTAAAGGCATACCATTTGTGTAATCATAAATTTACATAGAGTAATGTTGTTTGATTCATTCTGTTATTTTTTCCCTTCCCCCCACCCCTCCCACCCCTCTTTACCCTCTATACAGTACTTCCTTCCTCCATACTTGCCCCCCTCCCTAACCCTAACTCTAACCCTAACACTAACCCTTCCCTCCCCCCCATTATGTGTCATCCTCCACTTATTAGTGATATCATTCGTCCTTTCGCTTTTTGAGATTGGCTTATCTCACTTAGCATGATATTCTCCAATTTCATCCATTTGCCTGCAAATGCCATAATTTTATCATTCTTTATGGCTGAGTAATATTCCATTGTATATATATACCACAGTTTCTTTATCCACTCATCAATTGAAGGGCATCTAGGTTGGTTCCACAGTCTGGCTATTGTGAATTGAGCAGCTATGAACATTGATGTGGCTGTATCTCTGTAGTATGCAGATTTTAAGTCCTTTGGGTATAGGCCAAGGAGTGGGATAGCTGGGTCAAATGGAGGGTCCATTCCAAGTTTTCTAAGGAATCTCCACACTGCTTTCCAGAGTGGCTGCACTAATTTGCAGCCCCACCAGCAGTGTATGAGTGTACCTTTCTCCCCACATCCTCGCCAACACCTGTTGTTGCTCGTATTCTTGATAATCGCCATTCTAATTGGGGTGAGATGGAATCTTAGGGTGGTTTTGATTTGCATTTCTCTTGTTACTAGAGATGTTGAACATTTTTCCATATGTTTGTTGATTGCTTGTAGATCTTCTTCTGTGAAGTGTCTATTCATTTCCTTAGCCCATTTGTCGACTGGATTATTTGAATTCTTGGAGTAGAGTTTTTTGAGTTCTTTATAGATTCTGGAGATTAGTGCTCTATCTGAAGTATGATTGGCAAAGATATTCTCCCACTCTGTAGGCTCTTTCTTCGCATTGCTGATAGTTTCCTTTGCTGAGAGAAAGCTTTTTAGTTTGAATCTATCCCAGTGGTTGATTCTAGCTTTTATTTCTTGTGCTATGGGAGTCCTGTTAAGGAAGTCTGATCCTAGACCAACAAGGTGAAGATTTGGACCTACTTTTTCTTCTATAATCTGCAGGGTCTCTGGTCTGATTCCGAGGTCCTTAATCCATTTTGAGTTTAGTTTCGTGCATGGTGAGAGATATGAGTTTAGTTTCATTCTGTTGCATATGGATTTCCAATTCTCCCAGCACCATTTGTTGAAGAGGCTATCTTTTCTCCGTTGCATATTTTTGGCCCCTTTGTCTAGTATGAAAAAATTGTATTTATTTGGGTTTGTGTCCGTGTCCTCTATTCTGTACCATTGATCTACCTTTCTATTTTGGTACCAATACCATGCCGTTTTTGTTACTATTGCTTTGTAGTAGAGTTGAAGATCTGGTATTGCAATACCCCCTGTTTCACTAAGTGATGAATCTTCAGAAAGAGAAATTAGGAAAACTACCCCATTCACAATAGCCTCGAAAAAAATAAAATACTTGGGAATCAATCTCACAAAAGAGGTGAAAGACCTCTACAATGAGAACTATACAACACTAAAGAAAGAAATTAAAGAACACCTTAGAAGATGGAAAGATCTTCCATGTTCTTGGATAGGAAGAATTAATATTGTCAAAATGGCCATACTACCTAAAGTGCTATACAAATTCAATGCAATTCCAATTAAAATCCCAATGACGTACCTTACAGAAATAGAGCAAGCAATTATGAAATTCATCTGGAAGAATAAGAAACCCAGAATAGCTAAAGCAATCCTTGGAATTTTTGTGCTTTAAACTATCAGATGCAAGAATCCATAGTTTTATTTTTGGTGTCATTTCCATCAGTTTTTGATAGTAGAATTGTGCTAGCTTCAGAAGTAGGATTTGTGGCATTTTAATTTTTTCATGTCCAGTAAAGAATTCACATAATGTGGAAATTTTATATTCTTTGACAAGTTGAAATAATTCATTGAAGAACTACACGGTCTAGGAATTGTTTTTAGGTAAAAAATTTAAGATATTTCTTTTAAAGTCTATATGCTTCTTGATATTTTCAGGTTATTCTATAGTTTTTAAAATCCCTGATTAACTTTTAGTTGCCCAAATATCTGTATTGCAGACTTTCTCAATTAATCTTGCTTATCTGTGTTTTAAGTCTGTCCCATCAATTAGCTTTATATTTTGCAAATGAAATTGGCACATTTACCAATGGCTTGTATTTCTATAATTGTTTTGATTATGTTCTTTTCTTTTTATTTTCCTCCTTATCCTAAACTATTTTCTTTAAAACTTTTGTAGTTCTGATATTCTTTTTATTGAAAAATTGAGACATTTGCTGCTATGCTTTACCCATGAGTGTTGCTTTGGTCATATCCCATAAATGTATTTTGCTAAATCCTTCTGGCTATGCAGCTGGTTTAAGACAACTTCTTGATGACAATTTTAAAGATAAATTGCTTGGGCTCATACAGAACATGACAACACAGCCACCTCTGAGAAGATTGTTCTTCATCCTGGCAACACCCAGAGGAGCCACAAATCATAGATGGTTTACCCCATAAGGAGAATATTTATAGATTCACAGATTTAAACTCACCATTAGAATTTTTAATTTCCTCTTTTGCCTATATCTCTTCTTATTCAGAACTTATTACATGTTTTGATAGGTATCAGGGCTACAGAACTGAATGATACCTTGCTTCTGACCTTAGGCAACTCACAATCTAATAGAAGATATATATAAGTAAAGACTTTGTGATGATGTATATACTCACTGAATGTATTAGTTTCCTGTTGCTGCTATAACACATCACCACAGTTTCACTGGCTTAAAACACAAATTTATTATCTTAGAGATTTGGAGTTCAGAACTCTAGAATGTATCTCATCAGCTAAAATCAAGATGTCAGGGCTGTACTCTTTTCTCAAGGCTTTAAGGGAAAATCTTTTTCCATGCCTTTTCCAGCTTTTAGTAACTGTTCCTGTCACTTAATGCGGCCTCCATTCATCTTCAAATACCCATGACTGGTCAAATCCTTATGATGATATCATTCAGAGTTCTGACTTTTCCCCCACCCTTTTCATCATTTAAAGTTCTCTGACTACCTTGGGCCCACCCAGGTATATCCAGGATAATCTCCTTTTTTAAACATCTGTTGATTAGCACCTTTAATTTCATCTGCCACCTTAATTCCTAAGGTCCAATAACAACCTATTCACAGGTCACAGAGATTAGAATTAATACTTGTTTGGAGCAGGTAGGAAAGGGCATTATTTTAACTGAAGTTAGTCAAACCTACAGTAAAAGGATGTTGAACATAAAAAAGAACACACACAATGATTTTGTGTAAATTGTCTATGAATAAGCAGGAGGTTATGAGGTTAATAAGGCACAAAAGAGTATTTCAAACAGAGAGAACAGTATGCACAAAGAAATGAAGTGAGGATGTCAAGTCTGGACTCCTTGACATACTGCTAAATGATTTTACAGCTCAGAAATGACACTTGTCTAGTAGCAAGATTCTCCAGAAGTCTGCTGCTTGTGAACTCACAGATTTATCCTTGGTACTGCTTTGGGTCTTCTGTTTCATTCCATTCCCCTGATTTCCTCCAGATGGGATATTCTCAATTAGTGTTACAGGAGAACAGGCCCTGAGATCTCACATAATGGAAAAAAGGCCAAAAAGGAAAAGACTGGTGATTGCTTTTCTGTGCCGACCTTTGGGAGTTTCTGTCAACTCAACAGTGGCTAGCGTGTGTATATTCTTGTCATAGGTACACACTTTGCAAAGGCAGTGATGACAGAAAATAGCAAGTACAGAAGCAAGTCACAGAGGTGGCAATAAGACACAATCATATACATACACAGGAGTCCATACAGATACTTAGGAATAGCTATGACAAAGCAATACATAATCCACTGAAGGATTCTCAAATCTAGGCAAGACCTGAAGGTTTCACTTACCTATGTTAAGAAACTCTCTAATTGTAAATGCCACAGTGCATGCAATCTTAACGTAACCATGACATGATTCTCATCAGCGCCCATTCTCTAAGAAGTTCTGAGAACTCTGTGCAAAGACTAATTGTAGAGACTATCTGAAAATTTGACAAAACAAGAATTTATTTATTTGTTGCATTGGGAATGACAGGGTGGAAGACAAAATTTTCTGGGTCACACTTTCACACCCAAAAAGTAAGCAAAATGAAATAGGGAAGATGATGACTGAGGCCTGAACAACCAGCCTTCTGGTTATCGCAGACGGATCCTGAGGAATTGCTTCTTACTTTCCTACAGTCATGAATTTTCTTATTAAATTGAGACTTACCTTATCTTGTCCTTGAATTTTAATGACTGTTTAACACCTCCCTTCAGCCTTTGGAACTGTTCTCCCTTCTTAACAGTGACCAAATCCAAAGTGTCTGCCATGTGGTGACTTCATTTATTCTCCATCACTATTATTTCAGCACCTCTAGTGGAGCCAGCAAAAATAGCCAGGAATAATAACCATCCTTGATCTTTCTCTGCAACCCTCAACGAAGCACCAAAGATCTCAGATAGAATGAAAATCCCTGCCATTTAACTGATCTCCTACTATATCCCCTGTGTTTTGTAATTAATCCCCACAATGTGTTTATCTCACATGATGAACTTAAAACCACTTTTGCCCTTGCTAATGTTATATTACTGCATAAAATAATTCAAAAGGCAGAAATTTGACAAGTATCAAATTTCTTTTGTAAAACATTCATACAAAGATACTTAGGGGGAAAAAAAAACTCATAAACTAAACTATCTCTACTTCTCACTCCCTCTAGTCTTCCTTTCCTTCTTTTTTTTTTCTCTTGTCCCCATTATGAAGAAGCTATTTTGCTCTGGATGGTATAGTAAGACTGAAGATGTACTCAGATTTGACAGGACACTGAACATTACAGTCAGAGTTCTGTTCTTTGAATTTTTTATGATGCAGAATGAAGATATTGAGAAAAGCAAAGAATTAAGATACAGGGGGAAATCAAGGGAATCACATAGTTCTGTAACCATAATGTAGATTTTATTTGGGGGCAGGTATGAAGAAAAATAAATCATACAGAGTAGGGGAAGGTAAAGGGTCAAAGAAAAGGATTTGTGATAACTGGAAAAAGAAGTGCTATAGTGACTCTGGGATCTGTGAGCATGAATAGAAGAGGAGAGAGGATTTTTTAAAAGTGTTTCCAAATACTTGGTATTCAGATCTCATGTAAGTAAACTGCACAGGCTGTCCTGGTATACTTTGCTTTTAGCATGTTGCACAGTTCTGTGACTAAGATCTATGAATGCTTAGAAAATATAACTAAAATGGAAGTAAATGATTAATCTGTAACATACTGTTATGTTTTATAAATTTTTATGAAAAAATAATCATTTTATTACCATTAATTTCTTGAAATATTTTCAGGAGCTAACTCCATTTATTTTCCACATAATACTTATGATACATATATATAATACATAACACTTATACTCATTTACCTATACTTATAATACATGATCCTTAGACTCATGAACATAATATGTACAACACATATATTCTGAGTTTTCATCCCCCCACAAATGTACCTGTGGAGTATGTATATGTGTAAGAGATTGTGGTCTCAGAATCAAGAAATAGGAAAATTTAATCAATCCAAAATGTAAGATGATATGGTCTCAATTTTACCTAAGATACCTTTCTGAAAAAAGTACTTTGTTTTGGCCCATGGTTGATAACGTATGTCTCAGCCCCATTCTTAGAGACCACGGTATTAAAATCCAAATCCCTCAGTATTAGTTTTTCTACTGTTTCTTGGAAAAAATAAAAGAAAAGCACTGGCTTCAACTCAACCATCCACTTTATTTCTCCTCTCTTTGACTGTCCTGAATTCTCATTTCCCTTTTCTAGTTAGAGCCAACAAGGATGGATATAAGTATTGAACTTCTTCCTGGTAAAGGCAGTGTGTACAAACCCACACACACTGGATAGTATTTCTCTAGCTCAGGTGGTAGGGATTTCTCCTACTTTTATCCTGCTTTGGAGATGGGAATCTCTTCAATCTAGAGGAGGCTTAAGACAATCTTAGAAGATGGATAAGTTTGCCTTCACTGGATCAGCTGTACACAGAAAACTGACACCCCCCCACACCACTCCTTGGGAAGAGGAGTGGAAAGCACATCACTGGGAACAAATGTGCCTTTCAAAGGTGCAAAGGTCTGGCAGAAAGAGAAAGTGGGGGGAGTTGGGTTGATATTGAAAATAATGTATTTTTCCTTCCCTACCAATCATTTGCCCTGACATTTCTTGCCCATTGCATCAATGGCATTAATTGTTTCAGGAGAAAGGCAAATGCCATGTAACACAAAGAAGTCATTGCTCAGCTTGAATTTCAAACCAATTTTTTTTTCAGGCCAATGGTCTTAAAAGCCTAGCTTTGTTGAGCTAATCAAAGATTTCTAAATTCCAAAGATGTCCTTCTATATACTCCTAGCAAATCTTGGGGGGTCTGATCACAGAGGTTTACTATAAATCACTGAACTCTAAGGAAGCCCTGATAAATAAGACAGGAAAGCTGGCTGGGTTGGGGAGGATCTTGGAGTAATGGAGAGGTACAAGTCTAGAGTTAAGATGTTTTTAGAGTTCTTTCATATCCACAATGGTAGGTCCAGAGTTTGGGGAAGCAAAGAAATAGAAAGTCCAGTTATGACAATTAGGCAGCAGAAACTGAAATGCAGGAAATCCATCTTCTGTTTGGAGCTTAGAACACTTTACAGAAGAGTATAAAATGCAATAGGGGAGTTTAGGAAGAATGAGCCTGGCAGAGTACCGCTGGTTCCCCACCACCTGTTCTTATCTAGAAAATAGTGGCTTGATGTGGCTAGAGCATAGGTGATAGATAAGGTTGGGCAAAATGAGTTTCAAAAAGTAATCATCAATCACAAAATGTTATCAACCATTCTCTCGTTCTGGGTGGTCTTTTCTCATCTCACTGCTTTAAATATCATCTATTTACAGAGGACACCCAACTTCATATATCCAAGCCAGTACCTCCCTTAAGGTCCAAAGTCCATGTATTTAAAATTGCCTATTTGACATCTCAACTGGGATATGTCATTAGCATCTCAAAGTTAACATGTCCTAAGATTAAACTTTTTTCTCTATATAAGATAATTTTCTATCTTATATCCAAAAAGGACACTAGTAACCCCAGTTACTTCTGTCAAAATCCTTAGAGGCTTTCTTGGCTCCTCCTTGCTCACATCACATCCATCAGCAATCCTTGATTTGCTCATTGCAAGCAAAGCAAACCTTGGGGAGACCCTAAACTAGAAGAGGAAGAGCAAAATGATGCAGCAAACGGGGTGTATCTTAAGTCTTGATGAGGATAGTAGAGAATGTGGGAGTAAAAGAGTCTATGGTATTAGAAGCCAGGGTGCATATAAGAATCACAGGTAAATGCAAGAGGAGAAACTGCCTTTGGTCATGTTACATGTGAAGAATTTAAATGACACCCAGACATAGATATTTGTCAGGCAGTCAGACAGCTGTGCCTGAAGCTAAGAGGGAAGTTAAGTCTAAATAATGCAGATCTTTATCACTCTTGGAGTTTGAGTCATGTAAGTAGATTTTACCTGAGTTCCAAGATCTAGTAGGACCTGGGAAACAGATTTCTGGCTCCAACAGCTAGTGATTCTTATTTGGCAGGTCAGGAGAGGTGGCCAGGAATGAGCATGCTTAGAGAGTGCCCTGAGAAACTCTAAGGAGCACACAATTTCAGAAAACAATGAATTGGACCACTTTGGAGACAGTGTGTAGAAAAGAGCAAATGGCAAAAACAGATCTTCATGGGACCCAGCATTAAGAGCAAACTTGGGGTAACAAGCTCAGGAAGGAGCCTCTAAAGGAATGATGGGCAGGTTGATGGGGGATCCACAGAGGAAGTGTCAGAGAATGGGCCTCCTCATCCCCTTTTGTACCATGATTCATGGCTACATTATCATATTCCCAGTACTATTTTCTCAAAGCCAAGAATGTTCCTTTTCTATAGACTACTTCTCTATACACTGCTTTTTTTATGGTATTCTATTGAGTGAGAAAAAAGCATTATATTAAAAGCAGCAATTTGTTACTGCTCTGAATGATCTTTTATAGTTTCTAAAACTGAGTGTCTTTTTGATAAAGCAGGTCTGAGAGTGAGTTATTAGGCTACTGGAAGTCTTTGCCAATGAACAAAGACATAAAGCATAATGTGCCTAAGTCAGCTAATGCAGAGAAGCTGGGGTCTATTTGCTAATTATTATGCAACTGTTAGCAACTTTCACCTTATTTTCCCCTCTTTTGAAAGATTTCTTCTTGGAAAAACTATTACTTGTAAAAAAAATTTTTTTTGAGACTCAAAATGAAGTAGATACCATTATGTAGACAGTTTGCACAGTAGCATGCTGAGGTAGTCATCGCCCCCTGTCCCCTTGTTTCCTGCAAGGTGATGGCCACTGAAGGAATGCTAAGCCAACAACTCTGGTAGCAGTGTAATGTTGAAGCACTTTAATCTTACTTTGTCCCACTTTCTCTGGCCCTACCTGGGCCCTTGTCTCTAATGTCATCTGAAAGAGGAAATGAAGGCCTTGGACTTAAACCCTCAGCCACCTCCACACCGGGTTTGCATATGCCTGAGTAAGGACACACTCACATACCCCTGTCCTTCCTGTTAAAGACATCTGAGAGACACCTTGAAGGACTAAAATAGCCTCCAATATGTTGTCATTGAAAAACTGTTAGGAATTTCACAGCTGACAGCGGTGCATCTAATTACTGAATTATTAAACGCAAGTCCCCGGCCGAAAAAGCAACATCCTGTCACTCAAAAACATAAATTGGAGGGAAATGCACAGGTACATACAATTAGGTCATTTTGCTCATTTCTGCACGTAAATTTTAAAAATTCAAACTCAAGAGGCAAAGAAGCTTCATTGACTCTGGTACCTGCTTTAAGCTTAACTTGAAATATGAACTCAAATGTGTTTTCAGTTCCTTCACTACTTGCTGGGAACAACAGTATCAGTTATTTTGCATTTTTATTTTAGGCCCAAAACTTCTTTGTTGAACTTAGACTCATTCTCTTTCCAGTTACCCATACAAAAATTATATATGAAAGATTTCAGTAGGGCAAATACAGATGATGGACTCAGGATAGAGGTCAAGAATGACTAGAAATACTACCTTATGAGGCAGGAAGCTTTGTGCTGGAGGTTATCCTTGGTTTTCCTCTTAGCTTTGGAACCAGATTGCAGAAATTTCTCTCTCTTGCCCTTTCCAGAGAGAAGGCCAATGGCTAGCAATTTTTGAGTCCTCAAGTGACATTTCCATTTGGTCATAATAATAATAAAGCAGTAAATCAAAATGATTGAACTTTCAATGTTTGTCCAGCACTATATTTAAAAGCTTTTACATTTTTTCTATTTTACCCCATAGTATCTCTAAGAGCTAGTTATTAATTGGTTTCCATTTTAGAGATGGAAACACTGAGTTGCAGATATGTTACATGACCTTCATGGTTAGAAAATGGATGAGACAGGACTTAAGAAACGCAGTCATCCTTTAAGTATACAGAAATGGTCCTTGATTTATGATGGCTCAAATTATAAATTTTCAATTTCACAGTGGTGTGAAAGCAATATACATTCAATTGAAATCAGCTTTGAATTTTTAATTGTGCTCTTTGCAGCATGGTCACCAAGGGAAACTGGGTACTCTATGGTGAGCTATATTGCTAAGCGGGAATGTTTGGCAGGTTAGATGTAGTGAGTGCATTTTCTGCCTGATATTTTCAACTTGCTCTGAGTTTACCAGGATGTAACCCCATCATAAGTCAAGAAGCATCTGTATATAGATATCCTTTAATTGATCAATTTACTTTTTAAATGATTTTACAAATGGTGACAAAGAGGAAGGTAACTTTGCTAGATTTTTCTTACATTTTGTAGCAATGGAATGTGCATATTTTGCTAACTGGACAGAATAACATCAACTTTTGACATCTCCCTGCCAGAACCTTACGCCTTCCTTAGGCCCTAAGCTGCCTTCCCAGAACATATCCTACCTACCTGACAACCTTCTACTAAGGAGACAGATAAAGAGGAGTCATTTTCTACTTGCCTTTATACATCCAGATTGGCATATTTTTTTTTTTGTTTGTTTCTGTTCAATAAATGTTTTGAGAACAAACTGAATCCTTCAAATTCAAAGAATGGATTCTAGTAATGATTGCCTTTTCTATATGCCAATCATTGCAGGATAGAGGTATTTACTCATGTGACTGCCAGGCTACCCATGTCTCCAGATCTGGCAGAAAAGATACATCTGAAGTATGTTTGTGCTGGGGACCTGGTTCTACAGAACCTATTCAGCCTGTGTGTGATTATCCATGCCTGTGATCTCAAAAATTGCAGGAGGCTGAGGCAGGAAGATTTGGAAGCACCAAGTTATTTCTTTATTCTGAGATCTTTGGTGTGTGAAAATTGAATTTTTCAAAATATCATTTGGCATTCTTCCCCACTTAAACAAATCAATCAGCTCAGAGCTCAGAACCAGAACGGCATAGTGCTTGGGAATGAATAGTCTCTGGAACCCAACTTTTTAGGTTTAGCTCTCAGTGTTGCAACCATACTAGTTATATGATCTTTTTGCCTCAGATTCCTGGTCTTTATAATAATATAATATCCCCAAATTAGACACTCACAATCCATAGTGCTGGGATTTACACGATGTGTCTCTACCAATCAGTTAAATGCTGATTCATCTTTTAATGAATTCATCTACTTGAGGACCTGGACTTGCTTTTTCTTTTTTTTCCGGTATAGGGAATCGAACCCAGGGGCAGGGAAACTTTACCACTGAGTCACATCCCCAGCCATTTATTTATATATATAATATATAAAACTAAACTATATATATATATATAAACTAAATATATAAATATATAAAATGGAAATATATATAACTAGAATAGTTGTATATATAGACACACACATATATAAATATATTTAACTAGAAACTAAAAAGTTACATAGTCCCCATATAGTGATTGAAAAACAAAATCCATTTGAGAAACAACTTATTTTTTCCCTGGAGCTCTAATATTCAATGGATACTGCCAAGAAGAGAGACGTTCTTGCTAAGTTGCTGAGGGTCTTGCTAGGATGCTGACACTGGCTTTGAACTGGCAATTCTCCTGCCTCAGCCTCCTGAGCCTCTGGAATCACAGGTGCACACCACCATGTCTGGCAACTTGCTCTTATTTTGATTTTCATTTTCAGTACCTAATACTGAGTCTGGCACATAGCAGATGTTCAGTAAATATATGTTGAATAAATTTCGATTATTGCCAAACATTTGGCCTACCATGAATAAAATATAAAAATTTTAAAATAATAACATTTCATGAACTAAACGCCTATCTCTCACCCTGCAAAAAATCAACTCACAATGGATCAAGGACCTTAAAATCAGACCAGAGACCCTGCATCTTATAGAAGAAAAAGTAGGTCCAAATCTTCAACTTGTTGGCTTAGGATCAGACTTCCTTAACAGGACTCCCATAGCACAAGAAATAAAAGCAAGAATCAATAAATGGGATAGATTCAAACCAAATAGCTTTCTCTCAGCAAAGGAAACTATCAGCAATGCAAAGAGAGAGCCTACAAAGCGGGAGAATATCTTTGCCACTCATACTTCAGATAGAGCACTAATTTCCAGAATATATAAAAAACTCAAAAAACTCTACACCAAGAATACGAATAACCCAATCAACAAATGGGCTAAGGATATGAACAGATGCTTCACAGAGATCTACAAGCAATCAACAAACATATGAAAAAATGTTCACCATCTTTAGTAATATGAGAAATGCAAATCAAAACTACCCTAAGATTCCATCTCACCCCAATTAGAATGGCGATTATCAAGAATGCAAGCAACAATAGGTGTTGGAGAGAATGTAGGGAAAAAGGTACACTCATACATTGCTGTTGGGGATGCAAATTAGTGCAGCCACTGTGGAAAGCAGTGTGGAGATTCCTCAGAAAACTTGGAATGGACCTGCCATTTGACCCAGCTTTCTCACTCCTTGGCCTATACCCAAAGGACTTAAAATCAGCATACTACAGAGATACAGCCACATCAATGTTCATAGCTGCTCAATTCACAATAGCCAGATTGTGGAACCAACCTAGATGTCCTTCAATTGATGAATGGATAAAGAAACTGTGGTATATATATATACATACAATGGAATATTACTCAGCTATAAAGAATAATAAAAGTATGGCATTTGCAGGCAAATGGATGAAATTGGAGAATATCATGCTAAGTGAGATAAGCCAATCTCAAAAAACCAAAGGACGAATGATCTCACTTATAAGGGGATGATGACACATAATGGGGGGTGGGAGGGGGGCAAGAATGGAGGAAGGAGGAACTGTATAGAGGGAAAAGAGGGGTGGGAGAGGTGGGGAGGAAGGAAAAAATAACAGAATGAATCGAACATCATTACCCTATGTAAATGTATGATTACACAAATGGTATGCTATTACTCCATGTACAAACAGAGAAACAACATGTATCCCATTTGTTTACAATAAAAATAAATTTAAAAATAAAATTTAAAAAAAACATTTCACGGTCCTGTAGGCAAGATATTTGTAAGCAAAAAGCAATGGCCAAAATTCAGCTATTTTAAAATTATATTTTCTTCTAATATACATAAACGAAAGGATACAATTGCATGCTGAGGATAACTTGAACACTAGAAGCCTACAAACATGTGAAAAATGTTAACATTACATTTTTAGGCTTATTAGAAACAGCCTAAATAATTACATCAGTCAAATTACTGGTGGCTTTTGGCTCTTGCCCAGGATGAAAGGTCATAACCCTACATACCAGGGCCCTGCATGGCATGAATGATTGACAGGTAGGGGAAGTAGATTGATACCTTTCACATGGGAATCACAGCTTGCTACAAGTATAAGCAAAACACAAATCTGGATTTTTTGGGGCAAGTTAATTGTGATGATTCAAGTTCTTAGTTTCCAAAATTATTTAATTATCTTTATGCATGTGCATGTGTGTAAGAGAGAGAGAGAGAGAATAGATAGATATCATAATAAAGTTACAGGCCCCTCACTCACTGCTGTTTTAAAATTGTCATTCGAAATGTCTTTGCTTTCTCTTCTTGGCAGTATCTGTTGAATATTTTAGCTCCAGGTAAAAAGTAGGTTGTTTCTCAAATGGATTTTGTTTTTCAATCCCTACATGGGGAATACATAACTTTTCAGTTTCTAGATTATTATCTATAGTCTATCCAAGAAGCATACAGAAGACATTGCTTTAGTGGACATGGTGTAAAGGGTTAACTTACCAAGGCCTCTCCTAAATCTATAGCAATGAGCACAAAGGGTCACATTGGATCTCTTATGCTGCGCTCTAGGTCTGCTAATGTTCTGTTTACTCAACATGCAGGGCATAAGAAGATGGCCTAGTTTATGTACTGGGTCTTTATTCATAGCCCAATGATATAATTCTCAGTTTCAGTTCCATGATGCTTGAAAAGATTAAAGGATTCATAAGAAATGAAGAACCCGTTTGTCAGCAAGGTTCATTTTGCTTCCAGGTGTGGTACATATGACATTTGGAAGCTATTTTGTTGTAAGGCAAAAGTTATCAACCTCCACTGCATGTTAGACTCACCTGGGGAGATTTAAAATCCCCATCACACCTCTAATCACTTGGGTGGAGTCCAGCATTCAGTATTTATACAGCTCCCAGGTGATTTCAATATGCAACCAAGAACAATATTTTTTCTAATCCTTTAGATATACAGACCAATATTCTGTGCATGATATGAAATATTGATGTTCTTTATTGTTGCCTTTAGACGTTTTTGAAAAAATAAAAATCATATCACTTCACTTGCTGATGGTAAATCTAATTCAATTTAAATCTATTTTTATTTTCAGTCTCCTTTGAATACAGAAAAAAATTTGATCATATTCCTACCCTTATTTCGAATTTTTTAAAATATATTCTCATTCTGTATGGGAGAAAACTCTTTGAAGAGACCATTAGATGATGAGATACTATAACTCTGAATTCACTTTTCTTCAATAAACATTTGAGCACTTTTTCTGAGTAATAAGAACACACAAGTAGAGACTGTACCATCAAAGAATTTGTGATCAGTAAGAATATCATTTGTGTGAACAGATAGCTATAATACTATGAGATAATTGTAGTACATTATATTTACTAAGTGCTACAAGGTCTGATCAAAGGGTGATCAGGTAGGTTTCCAGAGAAGAATTAACCTTTGTGTCTCTGTGGGCAGGAGGAAGATGGGCATTTTCGAAAAAGAGCAATAACAAGTTCCTAAATAAATGAAACTTATATTTGCCTTCGACTTAAGAAGTGGGCTGAAGGGGCTGCATCAGTGACAGTTTTTCCCTGATCTCTATTGTGAGACAGACTTGCCTTCTCAGTGACTTGAGAAAAGTAGGGGTGGCATAGTCCTCATTTATTCATTTAATTTTTTAAAATTTTCAAGTGAACATCAACCAAATTCAGATTGGCTGCTAGATACACATGCTTATATTATTCCTTTGTTTTATAAAATATAGCAAAATCTTTCTAAACATAGTTCTTCAGTGACTGCTTCTATAATATTGTGACCATACATATATATACATATATATAATACTTCTTGTACTTATATTTTCTTGAATTAATAAGTTGCATAGGACTAGAAGTCCCAGAAGACCTGTACTAATACAGTAGTCATTACTTCATAAAGACCAAGTGGAAACAATTGCTTTCATAACTTTGTTTGATCACACGCACAGGTGTTTTTGTTTCAAAGGGGAAACTTTTGGTAAAATGCATGATTAATTCTCATGCCATTCCAGAATGCCAGATGAAGAGATTTTGCCCAATTTTAGAGAGAGAAGAGCACACAGATGTTTAGGTCATGGTGCCAAATTGCCAAAGTGTTCCTGACCTGCACTAGGTTATTTTTCTCCAAATTGCCAAAATGGCTTGTCAGTGTATTCGAAGGTGGCACAACCCAGAATGTTCCTCTGCATTTATTTGCAGACTGAGGCCTTGAGATGACATCCATATTCCCCACACTATTTTGTCTCAGAAAAACTCTAACCTTGTAGGTTGTATTACATCATTCCTGTAGGAAAGATGCCTGAAAATATTCAGAAGTGTTTACTTGGAGTCCAGAAGTGGACTCAAATCCACCAAACTCAAATAATCTACAGTAAGGTTTTCAAACAATAAATTATGCATTTCATACAAAGGAAAGAAACATCTTGATGAGGAGAGCACAATGAACTAGAAACCAAGATGAAAGTATTAAGGTCCTAACGCTTAAGAACTATGTGACATCGGGAAAGTTGCTCAACAATATTGACACCACTGAACTTCATATTTATTAACTGAAAATTGAGAAAGTAATGCTTGTATTTTCATTCACAGGGCTTAGGGAGAAAAATGGAAGGATTTTATAGCATGTAATGATTCACAAAAAAGAACCACAGATATTGTGTTGTTATGGTTATTGTTCAGATTATACAGTTTGTCAAAGCAATTTCTTCTCAAGGAAGAAATATTGGGAACAGCAGAAAAACACAGATGAGCAAATTAAAATTCCTGGAGAAAAACAAGTAAATTTAGGGGTTAAGACTCCAGCATTATCCTTCACATAATTACATGATCCTTTATAAATAATTTTATCTCTGAATTTTTCAATTAGTAGTTACCAAAAAGAAACTGTCTTTAATTTTTTCCATAAGTATAATTATGAAAAAAGTAATACATTACTTACTATTCCAAATTATAGATGTCTTTTGCTTGTAATTTCTACTTTTATTCATAAAACTTTCCCTAGATTTCAAAATTTCTAATCACAAATTCCCAGTAAAGACATTATTAGTTCAAACATGTAAGTACCATCAAGCTTTTGATTCATAATTCTAAGCTGATTTCTTAAAAGTCTCACTAATTTGTAACTACACCATTAATTGATGGGCCTATCTGTTTTAGCAAACCCCAGTCAGTATTGTATATTTCAATGTTTAGAAATAGATGTTGTTTGTTTTTCATTTCTTTAGTAACTTGTAAATCTGCACTTTAGTCATTTTTATTCTTCTCCTTTAATGAATTACTTCATTTCTTTCCCTTTTCTTTCCTCCTACCTTTCTTTATAGATGTATATGCCTTTTTAAAATATTCAGATCGTTAAATTGAATATTTAGGCAAAAATATTTATCCTACTTCTCAACAAATCTTTTAATTTGCTTTATATTATTTTTTGCTGTAGAAATTTTTTCATCAAAATGGTAGCATTTTCCCCTGTGATCTCTTCCATTTGAAAATAAGGTTAGTGCTATTATTTGGAGCTGAGCCAAAACCTAAACTATTCATGTGTACAGTTCTGCCCAAACTCAAAAAGGTCAACAGATACCCATTGAAGACCTGTGTAGCCAGGCATATAAATTAGATCTTTGTTAACCTAAACACAAATAATGTATTTCTTCTTTCCTTTCCTGAAGGAATTTAGATACAAATGCTACTTTCTCCTTGAAAAGGGAGGTGGGCTTAAGGCTAGAATTGGACTTCTTCATTTATAAAGTCCTTATATCAAGCACTCTTTGAGCAGCCAAAGTTTTTTTTCATTTAAACTAAGGATTATGATTTTATGAAGTTAAGGAACTTATAGACACACTGATGCATACAAATGAGTTTTACGAATAGTTTTTTATTTTACTACTTCTGAAGCATGTAGTAGAGACAATAATCATAAAAGTAAAGCCATTTAGATTTTGTAAATCTAGAATTTTAAGAAACCAGATAAAATGGTTCCATTATGGCGAACACTCTGTTTGCCAGAAACACACATAGCATTTATTTTCTTAGAACTCCATTGTGATGCACTTCAGGACTCCATTCAGTCAGTCCCAGTGGGTGAGGCATGTTCCATCTGAACCGTGGTCATTACATCCCATTCTCTTTTGTCAGGTGATGCTCATTTGTCCGTTTCTGTCAAAGTGATAAATGTTTAAGTCAACATTTCTGGCCAGTGAAGTCTGAGAGGAGGTTTCTGGGAAGGAGAGTTCTATGTGTTCAACTCTATCCCTCCCAATATTGGATACTGTTAGGCAGATGGGAAGAATAGATGAGAGAGAGGCTAAGAGAATTCCAAAAGCACCTACAAGTTCCTCCATCAATGGAGACTAAACCATTGGTGAGGCTACCTGTCACCCAGGGTATGGGCAATTCTTTATAATTTTAGATATGTGTGCTAAGAGTTGATTCATAACATCAATAAAGAATATATAAACAAGTTCTTTACAGTTTTAAAATTCATAACATCAATAAAGAATATTTGAACAGGTTCTTTAGAGTTTTAAGATACTTGTGCTAAGAATTGATTCATAACATCAATAAAGAATATATGAACAATATCTATGAAAGTAGGTAATACTAAATAAGATAGAAAAAAATGTGCTAATAATACACAAATTTGAAAAACAATGGGCAGCCAAAGGAAACACAAAGCTACGTGCCAGCACCTAAAGAAGACAGTAGACCACATGTCATAGAAGTAAGTTGTCTGCCCCAGAAAAGGAAGTTGCTGTAGTCCAGGAAATGTGTGAAGTTGCTATCAGAGGAACTGAGCACAGGAATCAACGTTTGCCAAATATTTGAGAAAGATAATTTACACAAAAGACAAAGAACAAAGCAAAAACGGAAAAGAAAAAGCAAAGAAAAACTCATACTAAGGACAACAAAAGTAATAAGGCAATACACCAAAAGGAAAACCTTCAAATATGAGATATAATAGGTGGGAACACTGTCATTTAAAAAGAAAGTACGTAAGAAACAACTATAGGTAATAGCAAAGGAAATGGATATTTTAGACAGAAAAATTCTTTGTTATTTCACTTGCATAAATAAGCATAGTACATGTACCAAATAACAAATTAGATGTGCTGAAGGGCAAATTAAAAGAGTTGGAGGGTCAAACAGAAACACTTGTAGCTCATAGTACTAAGTCGAGAAAAAGAAACAAAAGTATAAAAAAGCAAAACAGACACAATGGAATACTATTCAGCCACATGAAGTATGAATTCCTTTCAGTCATAACAACATTGATAGAACTGGTGGACATCATAGTAAATGAAAGAAGCCAGACACAGAAAGACAAGTACCACCTGATCTCTCTTACATGTGCAAGATAAAAAAAGTTGATCCCCTAAATATTGAGAGTAAAATAGTGGTTAGTACAAGCTAGGAGGATAGAGAGGAGGGAGGCAGGGGTATGTGTTGGCTCATGGATCAATGCTACAGAAGAAATTAGATCTGGTGTTCTGTTGCACAGCAAGTGACTAAAGGTAATGATAATGTTACTGTCATTAAAAAAAAAAAAAAAAAACAGAGAAAAGGATTTTGAGTATCTTTACTACAAAGAAATGGTAAATGTTTGAGGAGATAGATATGCTTACTTTGGTTGATCATTCTACAGCATGTACACGTATCATGTGGTGTTGCATAAATACATGTAAATTTTATGTGTCAGTCTTAAGAAAATGGAATGAAAGAAGATCCAAAATATTGAATGTCCATTTAAATATCAAATAAAGAGAAAATGTAGGAGAGGAAAAGTTGAAAAAATATAGCAAGAAACATTACAAGTGTTACATACACATAGAAGTAAGCTAAGTTTCCATAAATGGCATATATCCTCAAGTTGAATGAATACACAGAATACTGAGTGGGCAAAATTTAATTTTAAAATAAATGACAAAGTCACATAACACTATATTGAAAAAAACATAATCTTGGAAGTCAAAGGAAAGAATGATTTCCACAAGGGAATAAAAATGAGATCGACAACAGCTTTCTGATCAGCCGTGGTGAATCACACATCACAGTGTTAGACATCACAACATCATCAAAGTTCCCAGAAAGAGTATTTTGAACATAGCATGTCATATGCAGCCATACTAGCAAAATTATAATTAAAATGGAAGGGCATAATAATACTTTTCCACACATAGAAACTACAATTTGTAGAACTTCTCTGAAACAACCATAAGGAAATTTACTCAGAGATAAAAATGGAAAATTCAAAAATTATTATTTAAAAAAAGTCAAATATATAAAATTACCAAGTTCTTATCAATTGCAAAATTTATTGTACAATCATCTGAGGAATAAAATGCTTATGAAAGGACTTGGGTGGGAAAAAAAGTTTGCTCAATTAAAGGAAAAAAATACTGATAAATTCTAGACTGAAAAATATATTTAAGACACTGGAGATTCCTAAATCATTAGATAATACAAGATAAAAATTGAATACTTTCTGAATCCATAAAAATAATCATTTCTGAAGGGGAAAACTGAAACATATTTTGAGAGAAGATTAGGAATATTGACCAAATTGAATGTAGCTGCAGTGCTTTAATTATTAAAAATAGGGATGGATTTATGCATTTTAATAAAAATTATTTAAAAATGAAAGCAGTACATAGGTATAAGTCATATGTACATAAGAAGAATAAAGGACTTTTCTACATCATTCATAATCCCACTATAAGGTTTATAAACAACTACTGATACTTGAGAAGCATTTTCTTAAGGGATCTTTTCCCGGTATATTTTTATCTAAGTATGATCATAATGAGAAAAACACTCAGACTTTTCTACTTATCATTATGATAAGTTACATTTTCATGGCAATTATTTGTAGCATCACAAATTTCCATCTTATGAATGGGCACCATTTTCTGACTCACCTTTTATCTCAAAACATCTTTGATGAATTGTCCATACTTGCTATTTTTACTCCAATTTTCTTCTCACCATGTTTGGAAATCCTGTTGGGCTTGTCCCCATCACTTTAGTTCAAACACATCTTTTGGTACTGATAATGCTGCATGCCCAGTTCCAAGTTCTCTACCCATCTTACTAAATGGTCTCACAGCATATGGTATAGACATGATTGACTCCAAATTTTGACCACCAGTCCCATCTCTAAACTGGACTTGTGTGTTTGCACTAGCTTTAGCTGGTTCCTCAGAATTTCATATTGTGCATATGTTATTCATATCAAACTTAGTTGAGATCGACTTCTTTATTCTTGATCCCTCCCCCACCCACCCATAAACCTAATCTTCCCTTAGTTTTCCCTGTCTCATAAGATGGTAATTGCCTAAGGAAAAAGCCTTGGGATTTTGTGGACTTCTCCCTCTTATACCCATCTCCTGAGTGAGACTATTCCAGGAAGACAAGACAGTTACCCCATCCAAGTCCCTGGTATCATAGTCCTGGAATGCTGCAGAACCTTCAAACTTATCCCTGTTTCCACCTGTTTCCTTGACATCTATTGCCCATGCAGCATAGCATTCCTTTAAGTAAGAAATTCTGCTAAAAAATACTTTAATGGCTTTTAACCCCCAAACCCCAAACATTCTTCTTGACTATCAGTCTCTATGTTACACAACTGTGATCATCCCTGCCCCTACATCAGCCTTTTACCCTCAATTGTTGGTTTGCTGCTCCTTGAGCACAACAATCAGGCTCCCCCATGGTCAAGCCACATCATCTGGAAGTGCTTTTAGTTCAGGTATTTTCATTGCTGAGTCCTTGGCTCTCCTCCACCTCTTACCCAAATGCAATATCCTCCCGGAGTCCTTCCCTCTAAATCTAACACTAACCACCCACACTCTCCACCTCTTTACTGTATTTTTACTTTTAGTGTCTGTAACTCCTAATGATATATAATAATTTACTGCTTTGCGATGAGAACACCTTCTGAGAAGTATAGCTAGGCAATTTTGTTATTGTGTGAACATCTGAAAGTGCAGTTACACAGACCTGGACGCTTTAGGTCAATCACTCCACATGGTCTCTTGCTGCAATCAAGTCATAGCACAAGACGTGTGAGGCTGCTGGGTTGTAACATGGCACTGTTTTACAGTATACTCTTTAAATAAAAATTGTATGCTCTAAAATAATAATAAAAGCATAGTATAGTAAATGTATGAACCCACAACATGATCATTTGTTATCAGGTATCAGGTGCTGTCCATATCGTTTGTGCTATATTTGATATGACTGGCAGTATGATTGGTTTATTCACACCATTGTCACAACAAACATGAGTAATGTTTTGTGCTATAATGCTATGAGGGGTGACATCACTAGAAGATAGGAACTTTCCAGCTCCATTATAACCTCATGGAATCACTGTTTTTGATTGAACTGGCATTATGTGGCACAGTACTGTGCATTATTGTCTCTATTTCTCCCCTCAAATATAAGTTCTTATTTTATTACTGGTGAAGAAACTGAGGCTCCTAATTCACAAAAGGGGAGTATGTGATGTGAAGCTGAAACCCATAGTCTTGAAATCAGTAGATGCCCTTTTCATTAGTCCATGATTCTATGATTCTGGAAGAAGGAGAACATTTTGGGGTAATTTACTTTTAATGTTTGAGAGTGGAGGACAAAGAACTCTTTTAATTATAAATCACAGTTCTGTCCAGCCAGGAATGAAAAGTTTGAATGCTGCTTAGCAGCTGGTGCCAGGAATTGACCACAGCTTTGTGTCACCATTTTAAATGACTGCAGGTGTGATTTAAAGGCACCAGAGAAGCCAGTACAGGGTGAAGGTCACCCTTTGGATTCTATAGGCTATTAAGGCAATTGGGGAGCTGAGTCAAGGAAGATGTGGTTTGCTGAACCACAAATCCAAAGGGAAAAGGTAAAGCCTTTGAAAATGGGTGAGGGTAAGTATTCCTTTGTCCTAAGTGGAGAAAGGGCAAAGGAGACCCAGCTGGACACAATTAAATCTGCAAAAGGTCCGGAGGGCCAGAAGCAAGAAAGAACAACAGGTAAAAACTGACCTCCACGCCAACTCTGACACAAACCAGTAAGGGCAAAGAATGTGTTGTCAATTTGCATATTTCTAGAAGAGGAGGAAGTGGTCAGCTGCACCAGTATTAATTGAGCCATATGTTGGAAGTATCACCTGAAATAAAATATGATCCTCATTGAAGGCACTCTGGAAAGACTAGCACCACATACTGAACAGGGAACTCAGTCGCTACCAAGTCTCCCCATGCTTATGCTGAAGTCTGAGTTGAGGACCCCTCTCTATTCTTCCCACCAGCCTGCTTATGGCTCCTCCCACCTATCATTATACTCCTTTCATCTCTGCTTATATTGCTTTCTCCTCGGCCTTATTCCCAGGATGGAAATCTGAGTCTTTTATTTCCCCAATTCCCCTGATCTTTGCCTGACTTTTGTCATATAGAACATATTCCAAAATTATTTGTCAAATAATTGTAAAAGAATGAAAAATTCAAATAAAAAAATTAATTTCCATTTTTAAAATTCAGTGTTTGCTCTGGCCATTAGAATGAGACTCTAATATGGTTTATGGAATAACAACTTGACTAAGATTATATGCAGGTGTTGTGCAAATGATTTGGGTAGCTGTAACTCACTTGTTCAAGATCAAAGAATAGATGTGTCCTTAAAAAAATGACATGCAAGAGGAAATGGGAGACTTATATTTTTGTCCTAAGGAGCTCCCTTCTGGATCTACAAGTGAAGTAGAGAATCATTGTGGATTACAGAATTAAGAACAGAGAGATTTCTTTTTAAAATGTACTATTTGAACTAATGTTGAGATAACTCATGTTTATTATGGGAAAAGTAGAAGGGAAAAAAACATTAAAAATCAATGGTTACTTTATATAAGATAGAGGGGAGTGAAGAGGAGTGGAGATAGAAAGGATAGTACAGTGAAACATACATTATTACCTCATGTACATATATGACCACATGACTGCTGTGATCCTACAATATGTATAATCAGAAAAATGAGAAATTACAGTCCATTTATGTATGATCTATCAAAATGTATAAGTGAATTCTACTGTCATGTAAGATTAATTAGAACAAATAAAAATTTTTTTAAAAACCCATGGACCCTAATCTTTTCATCCACAGATAAGAACTCTTCACACATTTTTATGTTTCCTCCTATTCAGGAAGACCGGAAGAAGATACTGTGTTGAAGAAGATACTGTGTTGAACACTCACTGTGTGTGTAAGCTCATGTCTCTATCCATCTATCTATTTTCCTAGAGTTTTCTAGAGTTTGTCTTCAAAATGTCAGACAAAACCTGGGATTGAATTCATGAATAAAGAAAGTTATTTTTACTTCATCACTCTCTATCTGATTTACCCCGACTCTGTAATGAGGATTAAAATAGTATGCATTCATTTCATCTTGTTTTTGTAATAAACATCCTAATTAATTTTAAGAAT
This sequence comes from Sciurus vulgaris, assembly GCF_902686455.1. Classification (NCBI taxonomy): domain Eukaryota; kingdom Metazoa; phylum Chordata; class Mammalia; order Rodentia; family Sciuridae; genus Sciurus; species Sciurus vulgaris. The sequence continues at coordinate 137,777,374 of NC_136462.1, read as the reverse complement.
TTAGCATAATGTTTGCAAATGTAATATCCAAATATTAACTATTTTCATTAGAGAATAGGGAACATATTATAAATTTCGTTTTACCCTATATTTTTAAATAAAATCTGAAAGCCACCTAAATGCCCTTCAAAAGTTATGTGTGCCTTTCTGAATATGTAACAACAAATTCTACCATTATGTACAACCATACTACACTAATACAAAATATGGAAAAAATGGGTTACTTTTGGATAAACATTAATGTGTTTTCAACTAAAAGAATATTTTAAAGAAAATTCAGGTGATTTAGATATATACTGGGTATTAAGTTATAGCAATATTTTTGAAATTCTTATACAAAATGGCATTATGTTTACATAAATAAGTATCACCTTTTAAAAAAAAAGATGAATAGTGATGTGTGTATAAGTGAAGTAACATGATGTCTGTAATTTGCTATAAAAATTTATTATGGAAATCTACAAATTTAACAATGGTTTTATGTGAAAATTGATATGACCAGTGAGCTATCAACTTGAAGTAGCATAAGGATATGTTTTAAAGTATACAGTAGTTGAATTAGTGAAAAAAGTTATTATAGTTTGTACCTTGAATGTCCCCAAAAGGCTCATGTGTGGAAGATTTGGTCACTAACTACTGAGATGTGAAAACTTTAGAATGTAGGACCTCATTGGAAGACACAGATTGCTGGAGGCATGATTTTAAAGGGCATATTTTTGTCCCTGTAAACTTCCTCTCTCTGTCTTTCTCTGTGTGTGTGTGTCTCTCTCTTCCATAACCACCATGAGATGAGCAACTTTGCAACATTACACCCTCTGATGAAGCATGCCCTCTATGCCATGATATACTGCCTAACTATGGGCCCAGAAACAACAGAACCAAAAGACCATTGACCGAAACTCTGAAACTGTGAACTAAAACATTTCTTTCATTCTTTAAGTTGATTTTCTCAGGTATTTTATTACAGCAATGAAAACTGATAAACACAAACACTTTACAGCTATTTGAAAATATAAAACAATTAGGTACTCTACCAATATCAAATATATTGTTAAAGAACATTCTGTCATTTCAGGTTTTAAAAAATTCTAAGACATGAATCAATGTACACAACACAATGCTATCTCATGGAACTAGAATCACAGAATTTGCATGTTCCTTTCTGATGTCTGAGTCAAGCACTTATACAGATTCCATTCATACAGTTGTAGAAACAAGGAACTCACTAATTCATGAGGTGATAACTTCATCCTTGAGAAGCTGTTAGACAATATCATCAGCTCAGGATCTAAGGAAACTTTCTGTAAAGGTTTTAGGTTTGAGATGGATGTTCTGTATTGCTGGGGATATAAATACAATGCAATAAGAGAGAAATTAAGGGCTCAAAAATGGACCAAAGATTGGATGGACCAATGGACTGGTGAATCCAGTCAGGATTCCAACCTTAACTCTCACCCTTTCTCTCTGTTCAGGTTAGTCACTTTCAATTCTAATAAAATGATTAATTTCGGACATGAAATTCTGGTTCCCATACATATTTCTGGTGACATACTATTGAATACTTGGCTTGTATCCAATCGAGAACAACTGGCTGATTTCTGATTCCTTCTGTCTCTCCCTAGAGCTTTAGATGGGAGTGTTGATATGAGAGAGAGAAAAAAAAAAAAGAGAGAAACTATATTGACCTCAGGGCAGATTAGGAGCCCTCTTCAGGGGCCCTGCTCTGAGCTTCCATCTCATGCTGATGTATAAATATTTGATGAAGCAATATTGCTCTTGAATCATACATTTTCTATCATCTGTGATTGTTCATTGAAGGCTAAGAGCTTTAGTATAATCATACTCACAAGGACAGAATGAGCCATGTCATCTTATTTCTATTTTATAGATGAAAACAATGAGAAACTCCACAATAAAAAGTTGAGACACATGTCCTGGTATATCAGACTCCAGAGTATTTCATACTTAAAAGAGTTTGGAACAGAAATGAAATCCAAATTAAAATTCCAGATATGATTAAAATACCCCACAAGTCCAGGTGGCTCTCTTTGTGCCCAGATCACTTTCTCACCTTATCATGCATGAACTTAAGGTCTGCTAATTTGGAGTCCATATACTTATACCCTCTCTCCACTTGGCTGACTTTGGGGACCCAAAGTTTGGTCAATACATTGATTTAAATTAAATTCGCCTAATTTGGTTCAATCTCCTAGTTGATCATAATCTTTTAGAACCTCAGATGTATTATGAAATGTTTTCTAATTTCCTCAGCTTTGTGAACCCAGCAATTTTGATTTCTTCAAATTTTTCAAAAATTCCCTATAATGTTGAGTAACACAGAGCTGAAAAGAGATCCCTGTCACATTGCTGGAAGCCCCATTCCAGTTGGACCTCCATGCCCTTTTCACAGACTTTTGATGGAATAATCCAGTCCCTTACAACACCTGTACCTGTGCCTCTCTTCATTCCTAGTAGTTTCAAGAAAGAACTTTTGTATACTTTGCAGAAGCCCATTTGTATTGTGGCTACCACAGAAGCTCTGTGAGAAAGAAGAAAAAGAAGGGAGGAATGAATGAATGAATGGGGAAGACCTATGGGATTAGAGGATCAATTACTTCCAGAATCTTACTCTGAATCAATATCAGTTTAAATAACCTCTCCTTTGTGACAGTCTCCTCTCTCCTTTAAAGAGAGGAACACTAGGTGTCCTTCTGCCTTCCAGCTTGTTTCCTGTTCTTCCATCCCTTAAAGACCAGGGACCACCACACACAGTATCATGTTAAACTTGTCTCAACTTTTACACCATGACAACTTCTACACTTTATTTTCCAAGAGCATTCTCATTATTTTCCCACATTATGGGCATTCATCTCCTTGATCTTCACTCACTTGACTTCAGTATGCTACAAAGCATTCCAAGTAGTGTGCACATGTAAAGCAGAGGTTGAGAGTGTCTATGTTTTCTTTGCATCCACTTTTCATACCACAGAGTGGGAAAGCAGTAGTCCCACTTTCTAACTCTGAATGGAATCAATCGGGGAACTAGGAATATAGAGTTTGAGTGTTCCTTATCTTATATTTTACTTTTGAATTCATTTGGAATTTCAGGAATCCAGGTATTATTCTGATTGTTGTCACCCCAGCTGTTTTTTGTTTGTTTTTGTTTTTTTCAAAATGTGATTGAAAATCTGCATTCGTCAGAGAGTTTATTCACAGTACCTCTTCCATTAACAATGCACCCTCAGTACTTTTGTTTTGTTTGTTTAGGAGCTGGGGATATAGCTCAGTTGGTAGAGTGCTTAGGTTCAAGTCCCCAGCAATGCACCCTCATCATCCTTCCTTAATGAGATAGTAGACTTTTCAGGTTTCCTTGTTGACAACATCAAACTGGCTACCATATATTGTTCATATTTAAGTCTTTATTGATATTCTGATGTGCTACAAGAAGATAGTACATGCCACATATATCAAATATATTTAGTCATTTTTTAAACAAGCCTTCAATATGAGCTGAATGCATGGATAGCATTGGAAATGCCATAATGATCAACATGAACTCTTTCCTCTGAATAATAACCTTCTGGATCTGTTAGGGCACATGTTAAAGATGGACCAAGACTGAGTATAAATAAAAGTAAACAAATACTAGAAAAATAGGGGGTCAGAGTTAGCATATTAGAGACTTTTTCTAGTTGATTTCTATTGACCTCCAGTTTATTCCTATTATCTTGATTCTTCTATTAGAAAAAACAACATAGCCTAGTGATTCAGACCTTCAGCTTTGAAATTTATTGCTGTTCAAAAGCTTCAACTTACTACCTCTATGACCTTGGGAAAGCTAGTAGCTAAGTTCCTTGAACTATAAAAGTTCCCTAAGAGTATGATAATGATATAAGGAATGCCACATGTACAGAGTACCTGACTAACTATGGTTGACTGAGAACTTACCTGCCACACGTCCCACCCTGTTCTCATAAATTTGCATATATTTTCTCAAGTCTTCCTTGCAATAACTCTTCAAGTTAGTGTTTTCATGCTTCCTATTTTCTAATACACTGTGCAGGCACAGGTTAAATGGAGATGTCCATGTACTAACTCAAGCTGTCTGAACCTAAAAGCCCTTGGGTTAATCACCTACTCACATAAAGGGTAGCTTTAGTCAATTATAGTAAAAGCAAGAAATAATGCACCATGAACTCTCCTACACTTTCCTCATCTAGTCCTCTCACAAGCAATTTTAGCACAGCAGTTTAATGAGGAATTTCTGCCTTACCAGGTGGTGGTATCAATATATTTTTTTTAATATTGACTCAGTTCACATGACCCAGGTCTTTAATGACCTGAAACAATCTTTGATCTTGTTGATGCATGGAATGCAGAGCTGTTGGATATAACAAAACTAAGATCATTTTTGCTTCTAAGACCTAGGTGACAGTTTTATTTTTTCATTACTATAACAAAATACCTGAGGCAGGCTAAACCTTTTTAGAAAGAGGTTTATTTAGCTCAAGTTCTAGAGATTCCATGGCATAAGGTTGACATCAGCTTGGCTTTAACAAGGAACTCCTGAAATCATGATGAGAGAGGGTAGTGGAAAAAGAGATCCTACCTTGATACGATAAGTCACAGAGCAACTCAGGGGTAAGGCCGGCTCTTAAAACTTATTCTTGCAAGAGCTGAGGAGTCTCATGAGAACTCACTTAATCCCTTCTCAAATGACCTAAGGACCCTGCTGGACTCCACCTCTTGAATATCCACACCACTCTTGAACATTGCCACACTAGGGACAAGGTTTCCAACACATGAAACCTTGGGAGATAAATGCAATCCATAGTGGTGGCATAGCAACTCTTACTGAAGACTAAAGAGGACTGGCTGGTTTACATAGACACCTGTGATTTCATCAGAAAACCTTTCTCTTGTCTTTCACTTCACCTTAAAAAGTAACGTGACTCAGAAAAAAATGTCAGTTCTTCCTGACCCTGGTACATAACCAATCTGAACTCATGACAGTCACACATTTTGATGACAATACTAAAACCTTCTAATGAATGGGTGTCAGAATAATCATGATTGTTGCAATGGTTAATTTTGTGGGTCATCTTGATTAGGAGATATTGTCAGCTATTCAGTCAGACACTAACCTAGGTGGGGCTGTGGGAGGATTTTGTAGATGTGATTAAAATCTCAGTCAGTCAACTTTAAGGAAAAGAGATCATTGCTGATGATCTAGGTAGGCTTTACCTAATTAATTAAAATAACTTCAAAGGAAAACTAAGGCTGATCTGAAGAAGAAATGTGTCCCATAAATTGCAGCATCAAGTCCTGCCTGAGTGTTTACAACTTGCTGACCTGCAAGTTGCCTAGCAGATTTGCCTAACTGGTCCCCACAATCATAAGACATATGTTAATTCTTACACTAAAATTCTTCACTGTCTCTTACTGTCTCTTTCTAAACACAAACACCCTCCCACACATGTATTGATGGTTTCTCTATTAGAGCCCTGATGGATATAATCAGTATCCATAAGCACCAAACACACCCTCTTGCCCAGGGTACGTTTGTGCCAGTCTATGGCAATTTTTCTCCCACCTTGGTTTTGCATAATTAATTCATGACATAGCACAGGAGACTGATAAAAATATTTCAAAATGGAATTCTGAAGTGCCCTATCACCTTCCACTGTGTATTAGTCAGTTGCCATAGAAACCTGCTATAAGTTCCCAACAATCTGTATCTGCTGGTCCCCAAACTCTGCTCTATTGCATTAAGCAGGAAAAAGGGAGTCACATTGTTCCTGCTTCTATTCATGCAATTTTAGAGTTGAGGAAAACTATAAAATGGGGCTCACTGAAGTGAGCTAATCAGGGAGGAAGAAATGTAGGACACTACTTCCATTATCAGCCTTGCCTTGATGTTGTTTTCTGATGATTAGAGAGGACCAAGGGACAGAATGAAATAGTGACTAGGTACCCATTAGCATGGGCTACCACCAGTGAATGTGCTTCTGAAATCCTACAGAGGGTTTGCATCTCTTCAAGAGTATTCCTTGCCATGTCTGTATATACACACAGCAATGTTTTAAATGTCTAATAAAACTTAATAGCTGCTTAAAAAAATCTGACCTAAGATATTGAATTACTGATCAGAGTGAGTCCCTCGGTCCTTCCTTAATTTTTACAAGTGGTTATTCAGGTCGATTCCCACCTCACTTAGTTCTACTTGTGTCTTTGCATAATGGTATTATCACAGATATATAAAAGGATTATGAATGCACACTTGCATATATGTAGATAGGCCCTACTATATAAAAAGAACATATATTGAGATGTAGCATATTGATATATACACAAATACATTCATATTTAATTACTTGATAGTTAGGTAGCTGTTACCTTATTTTTTTCTTATTCCCTTAAAATGTTTTCCCAATTTTACCTAGACCAAAGGGGGAAAAAAAGAACCATTCAAATTCTGAGGGCTAAGTGAAATTAATATATCTTTACAAATAATAAACAGTTGGTAGAAGGGTACTAGCTTAAGAAAAGACACATCATTTATTTATTTTATTTTATGGTATTTTTACTGTGCTAAGGATTGAACCCAAGGCTTTGGATTTGATAGGCAAGCACTCTACAAACTGAGTTATATTCCCAGCCCCCATTATTTATTTCTAAGACTTGTTTTGGAGTAGACATGAATCTCAAGGTACACTGTGATTGCTGTGTAAAAAGGTGGAGCATCAAAGTTAAATTTTCTCCTATGTATTCCATCATCTGTTTGTTCAGCTACTTTTAATTTTGTACTCTAAAGGCTAACATTTTATATGTAGTAGCTTAATACTATTTGATAATTATGGTTTTTAAAACTCACTTAAATACTTTACTTTATGGAAAATAAACAGCTTTTCTACAACCAAAATATAAATCTTTATAATCTTTTGTCTCCAAAACATATTTTATTGGAATTTAAAACCATTTAAGGTATGATGAGACCCTATAATCTTATAAACTTGACTCAGTAGTTTCTAAAATTCTAAGCTATATTGAGATAAAAAGGACTATAACTGGATATATTCTGATCATGCTGTACATCATGCATATTAATTTTTGCTTGAGGAAACATAAATATACATAACTACATAACATGAATATATATATATAAACACAAGTGTATATTATCACAGTCTCACATATAGTAACCCCAGTATCTATTAAGCATCAGACACCTAACTAAGCTTTTTGTCCATTAGATTAGTAAAACCTTTTAGAAAATAAGGACAATCTTAATTATACAATTAATGTAAGAGCTTTACCAATTTGAAAGATTTGAAATCACTTTTAGGATTATATAAATGCATCCAAATGTTTCAAATCAGAGATAGAGGCTTTTGTTTTTTCCCAGAGCTCATGAATTCCTTTCCAGTAATCATTTATTAGACCACAGACAATCTGTCAATATTATTTAAATCTTACAATAATGAATACTGCAAGGTTTGTTATTTAATTAAGTTTCACCTCATTTCAAAAAGAATTCAGGATGGGTTATGGGAGGGTGACCTGATATCACAGTTCATTCAAGATATCCTGGTTTCCTTGGTTGTCCAACCAGGATTATTAGCAGATCCTCTCACATTCTCAAAAGTGTGCCTGCTAGCATGATGAATTAACTGACTTTCCTCCTTAAAGGACAACCTAGGGTAGATCAAGATAACACAAACAAGAGGGGTGATAGGAAGGTTGGCTTGAATTTCCACTGCTATTGTAGCTCACTCAACTGCTGCTTTCCCAGAAGCAATGGATACTTTAAAAACACTGCTCACAGTCCAAAAGTAAAATCCTTAAGCGTTTACAAAAGTGGAATATTCACCAGAGTTGCTCAACACAATAAAATAGTTAGAAACTAGCATCTATAGTTTAAATAAAAACCTCTTCTACTTAGATAGTAGAAGACATTCTTTAATATAAATGATTACTGGATCATAGTGGAAATTGAAATAGCAACTAGAAAATAATGGTAATAAACAGGTTTTTAAAAACAAATACAACTCCATCTATACTGAAATTTCACTTCCAAATGCTTTCATTATTAAGCAAAAAATAATAATAAGCAACATTTGATTTAAAAATGCTAATGAGAGCAACTAGATATCTAAGGAAAGCAAGAGAAAATATATAATTACATATAGATATACATAGAATGAGTTAGTAACAAATATCTCAAGTAACAAATTGAAGAGATGGTTTTTATCTTTTAAAACACCAACCTAAAGAACATATTTTGGCCAAGAAAGGGTAAGAAAAAGGTGGAAATTTACAATACAAATAGTGTAAAATGGAATCCCAGTTAATGAGAACATTTTATCATAAGAAATAATCATTCTACTCCAAATGATTATAGAAATGTGGACTTCATATAAAGTTTTGCAGGAAATGCAAATTCCAAAACTTCACTCAAAAGAAAAAAAGCATGAAAAATCTAACTATGCAAAAGACATTGAAAAAGTCATAGCTCTGTTTCTAAAGCTCAAGTTCAGATTTTTTTCTTAGCCTCTTCAAACCTTTAGGTCCTTAGACTTTGGATCATGGTCATGTCCAAAGGACTAGTCCAGAACACAAGCAAAGAAAACCTCCTGCATCTTTTACCAAAGTTAGCACAACTCTGGTATCAAAGACAGAACCAACCCTCTACATGAAAATCTTAAAATAGATTAGTCATTTTAATTAGTATACCATGATTAATTAGGGCTTATTAGATAACTGTGAGGATGGTTCAACATTAGTAATCCAAATTAAGTAACTCATATTTTCAAGAAATAAATCCCATGTGGCAATCTTGACAGATGTCCAAATTATTTTATAAAATTCTACATTTTTTCCTAACTGAAAAGAGAAAAATTATTAAATTAATTACTGGCATTAAATACTGATATTGAAAAATACCTTACTGAATTTGTCTTCATATACAGCCACAATCTTCATGCCCAATGCAAAGTTTAAAGCATGTTCTCGTTAAGATCAAAAACATGTCAAAAATACAATGCATGGAAAGAGGTCCAAATAAATGTCTGGAGTGGTCAAAGGTGTAAACCATAATATAGGTAATGAGTTTTAGCAGAAAAGGGAAAAAAACAAAGAAGGTAAAATACATAAATGTGTATAATGGAGCTTTGTGCTTTTCCCCTTGATAGGGTTGGTGGTCACCAGGTAGGCCCAAGTACCAGGCAAAAATAGTCAAATATTTCTGTACAAGGGGAAATGCATGATTTAGTCCCCCAGTGGCTTTAACCAGCAGCCAAGGTGTTGGATCCTTTTCCCAGACCACAAGACTCTGCCAATAATTTAAGATTAGTATCCAGCCTAGAAAGAAGCCAATAAAGTACTGCTCTAGCTGAAAAGTCATCAACTCTGAATGATCCACAGGCCCCTGCATTACTGGTTTTTGTGTATTTTGAACATCATGCCTGTCTATGCACAAGTCTGTTTTTGGCTGTGAATTCTGCAGCAGTCATGCAATTATGTGACATGAGAAGTTAAGACAATCCTACGAATTTTTAAATAAAAAAAGAGCCAACTGCACAACCGAAACAGTGTTTCCTATACAAAAAAGAAAAGAAATTGTCATTTTCTTGGCTACAATGAAGGATCCCCACATAGAGGGGTCTCGTAATTGACAACGTCCTCAACAACATCTCTGCTTTGTATTCACAGAAACTATCAGGAGCTGTTTCTTACAGCACCCTATGGACCATCAGTCAAAGCTCTTGATATCATTCTTTGCCCTTCATCTTGGTATGGGGCCTTGTGTCAGGAGATATTGAGATATTCTATGGAGGCAATGAGACCTTAGGCAATTCAATGCATCTTATTTCTGGTCACACGCTACTGTTTGCAGGATCTGTTGAGCATTCACTCAACAACTCCCTTACATCATCTCCTGATTCTCCAACCACCCTTTGAGACAGTTATCAGGAAATATTTTGTGCACTTTTGTGCACTAGAAGAAAGGATTAGACTCAGAGGCATTAGGTAGTTCGTCCATGATCCAAAAACTACCCAGTGTCGAAAGCAACTTTCAAAACAAATTCTAACTTTAACATTTTTAACTCTTTACTATTTTAACCACCAGTTTTTTTGTTGTTGTTGTTGTTGTTGTTGTTGTTTTTTTTTTTTTTTTTTTTTTTGCTGGGTAAAAAACTTAGGGACTTGCACATGCTAGGCAAGTGCTCTACCACTGAGAAACAATCCAGGCTGCGAATTCTCTTGATCTCTCACTCAGATATCTTCCCTCTCTATGATGTGATTCTGCTTCTAAAATGCCGGCTTTTCTCACTGCATCCTTGCTGTCTTCTCAGGGGCCATGTGAGACCCTTTAAAACTTGAGGCAGGTGTCCATACAAGTCTTCTAGCAGGATGGACATTATGGGAAGCCACTGGCTTCTACTGTTATAAAGCCGAGTTTCTGTGCTTGCCTAGTTGTTTCGCATTTTTGCCGGTTTCCTCCTTGAACAAGTTCATGCGAAGCCCCTGCAAATGCAGATGTAAAATGGAAATGATGGCAGAGCACCAGGGCAGAGGAACACACATGCCATCCTCATGAATTAATAAAGCATCTGTGCAGAGGCATCCTGTGCCCATTTAACCTCAGCCATGCCAGCCGTGCCCCAAACACTGAGAACAAAACTTCACCTTCTGTTCCCCTTTCATCGACAGTGTTTGCCTCGACTTTGACGTCAGCTCCCACATAGCTTGCTGCGATGTGCTACACCTTTCGTGTTTTCTTTCCAGTCATAATATTGCTTCAGTCATAACCTCGGCACTTTGAGGAATAATTGTCCCTGACAAGAGGGTGAATCACTGACAGAGAGTTGATAAGCATTACATACAGATGACAGAAGTCAGGACATATCGGATTACTGCTGTGAATATAATAAAAGAGAGACTAAACACTTTGGCAGCTCAAAGACAAGCCATTTCATAAGTCTCTAGTGCGGCTATTATCTTCCATTTACTGCCACTGATAACCAGGTTGTGACTGTCTCCCCAGGATCTAGTTTCAGTTCACTTAACACATTGCTGACCAGACATGGAAGAGAAGGCAGAGATGATAATCGGGACTTTTTTTGGCTTGTATTTTTAAAGTTTATCTTTTGCCATTCCCCTTCCAGCCTGATAAGACCCTAAGTGAAGAAGCTTGAAACCTTCCTGGGGAAGGCTGAGTGTAGCCACACTCTTTAATCTATGTCTCTTTGCTTCCTTTGATGTCCCCGCATCGAACCAAGGAAGTGACAGCCCATTTCTCCACTCCTCTGATACACCTGGGACTAAAAGCCTGATGCAATAAACAGCCAGGCTATTTTTGCATTCAGGGACTCTGAAAGATAAGATTATAGTTTTTTCTAAGCTTGTCTGAGCCACCTGAAGAGACACATGGAGAGTTGTGTTGTCTGTGAGTCTAGATACCTCAAACAGTGAGGTTGTGAAACGAACCTAGGGAATGGGAATGCAGATGTCATTTGTAGGAATTCTAGGAGATTTTGTTTCTAAATATGTAGGAAATAAACTTCACATATCAGAATGCTAACTATAAAGTTAGAACAAAGAATAAAAATAAGGGAAAGGAGAGAAATGCTCAATCAGGAATTTTGCTGTTCCTGGAGATAGATTGGTTAGTATCAGAAATGATAGAAGGTTCTATTTTGCACTCTTTCTTGTGTAATGTTGTCTCTCAGCTTGTGGCAGTTTTGAGCTCACCTTGTATTCTCAGATCCAAGAAATCCTCAGTCTCTTCTGAACTCACAGATATTGGAGTGATTCATTTATTGTCTTTATGTTGACATAGAATGATCTGTTTATTGGCAACCCACTTTGCTAGACTCATTAGATAAATTTGAGAGTATGAGTCTCATGATAGGATCTGGCTCAAGAATGAGACTGGTTGCCATTACAGTAAGGCAAACCTAGAAGAAGTAGGAAACTATCCAGATGAGGCAGATATGAGTCTGAGAAAACAGAGCAAGTCCATGAAAAATGTCCAGAAGATTTGAAAACTGTGGGTAGAGTTTAAGCAACCATTGGTATCAGGGCTCAGTATGTGGAGGCCCAATCCATAAATGGAGTGACATTCAAAAATTCCTCAAAATCAACCCCCGAGGGAGGTTCCACACACTGGGTCAGAGCCACCTGAAACACCATGTGCCATTGAGCACATCATGCACCACCCTACTCCAAGAAATATCATTCATAGAAGAGTCTGTGTAAAGGATGTACCTTCATGCTACACAGTGAAAATCTCTGTTCAGCCATGCTCAGTGGCTCCAGGTAGATAAAATTGCAAAAATCCATGCTTTTTCACTCCATGTTCTTTGGATTTTCTTCTGAGAAAATCCTGTTAATTCTGGGAATTTGAGTCAAAGCCCAGTTGACAAGTGACTGCAGGGTAGAAGAGGAAATAAACTGCAATATGAATGTTTCAGTTCAAACTTGGTCAGGAACTCATCAATTTTCACTGTAAGACCCACAAAATGCTGGTGATTTTACTGAGAAACTTTCTGCCCCTGTGCAGATGGCTTAGGAGATGAAAAAATCCTCCCAGGCTGATGGGTGAAGTTTTCTCAGTAGACACATCTGCAGGAGGAATAAATCAGACAGAGACTGGCAGCAATCAGATCCAAGTGATGTGTGGTGAGAGGTCTGCTGTTCTGAAACCTTACAGCGTCCTCTCTAAACTTACAAATTTCCTAGAAGCCCGAATCAATGTGAGGTGGCCACTGTTTAGTCAACAGGGGATGTTAACAAAAAAGAGTTTGGGCTTCAGTTCAGCTACAACATTTTGAAAAGAGGAGAATTATTTGTTTGTACTTTTTGAAAAGAGGTGAATTATTTGTTTGTACTTTTTTTTTTTTTTTTGGTTGAGTATTTCATTTTGATAAGCTTTGTTAGCAAGTCGGATGACATGAGATTTTATATACTATGCTTCTTCTAGATTCCAAATCCCAGAGTAGGTTAAAGTCTACCAAGGATCTCCATCCTTGCAGTGGAGAGATTCCATTCTACAACAGTGCTGTTTAGCTACCAACAGATAGGGTTAGGCCATGAGGACCAGAAAACAGAAAGAAAAAGATCATACCACCATTATGGGAAATCTGTCCGTGCCAAATATCAAACATTTCAGCCTCTCAGTATCTCTCAGAGGTAGTATTATCATCTCAGTTTTAAGGATGCAGCAACTAAGATTTTGAGTTTCCCAAAGTTGCTCAGAAGGAAAGTGGCAGGTCTAAGTTTGAGCTCATGCATCTGACCAAAACCAAGTTGCTCTGACTCTTCTCAGTTAACTCTCACTGTACAAACTGGAGTCCTTTAGCATGCTCTCTCCTGTCCCCCCACCTTCCAGCAAAAGGCTCAGATAAAGACTAAAATATCCATCAAAATCAGAAAGATAGAGGATGAGGAATATAATCAAATCCTAAATAAAAATTATTATTGTCATTGGTGTCCCTCCAGACAATGTACAAACATTCATGCAGCCCAAAGCAGCAATTGGAGACATTTGGTTACGGGCAGCAAATTCTTGTGCCTAGAACCAAGAACTGAGTCCTAGTTCTCCAAAGAACAGGGGATGGTATGAAGGTGCAGAACTCCAGTCTGGTGTAAGTGGAGTTCCAGGAAAGTTCTCTAGGCAGGAATTCAGCTCCAGGGATATGTGGGAATGACATTTCTCTCCCAGGACTGGGGTCCATGATGGCATGAGAGTGAGACCCAACCTGGTCAGAGAAAGATTGCTGGTAGGTACACTCAATGCCGATCCATCAAGTAGATGTCTCTATTTGATGAATCCCCTGAGACACAATCAACTCCACCCCTTGGACTGTACCTGAAGACAAAGGTATTTTGAAAACAAAAGGATTTTACAGGAAGACAGAGTCAGGTCATTTGACAGAAGTAGTTTCTGGAGTACTTCTCCTGGCCTTCCATGTACTTTCTAGGCATATCACCCCTTGAAACTCATCAACAAACTAATGTCCAAAAATGCTACATCTTTTATGCCAAGAATAGCATCTATGAGGGAGCTGGGTTTGTGGCTCAGTGCACTTGCCTAGCATGTGTTAGGCACTGGGTTTGATCCTCAATACCACATAAAAAATAAATAAAGGTATTGTGTTCATTTATAACTAAAAATTAAAAGAAAGAAAGAATGGCATCTATGAAATCCATTTTTGTTACTTTTGGACACAATAACTTTATGAGGAAAACCAAAGAGAAAATAAAGGAAAAAAGAAAAGGAAAGAAAAATATAACAGTTACACAACAAGCAAAGAATTTAAGGTTAGCTTTTGTAAGAGACAGCCTGGCAGTGTTTGATGGGTGGATGAGGAACATCAACTCTGTGGTTGCAAAGTCTATTCCACATACAGCTATCCTCCTACTACCAAGGGACCTGGGCACAGAAATTTCAGTTTATCTATCTCTCTGTTTCCTCTCTTACACCAGGGGGATGATGATGGCACTGTTATGGAAGGAAATTATTGATGGTCATTTAGAATTGGCTTCACAGTGAGCTCAGTAAGTATAGATGGTTTTGATAAGCATCTTTATTGCTATGATTAGTTTGAATGCTCACACATGGATTATCTGGGGCTCTTTCCATGGATTTTAGATTTGGTGAAATACTTGAAATCCATTTAAAAACTGGGATGAAACTACAGGGGCTGAATTTCAAGTTTCTTCATATTATTTATAAATGTAATTTTAAGACATGAAGAAATCTTTTGTCCTATGAACAGTTATTGGCTTTTATAGATTAGCCCTATAAAGGTGGCCTTCTTCTATACTTCTATGAAATATACCTCAGCCCATGGCATATTTAAGTTACAGTAAGTAAAGTCATCCAATAAAATGTTTAATTTTTGATCATTAGCAATACATTCATTCTAGGATAATTCAAGAAAGATAAAATGTGGGGATTCATTTTTGAACTATAAAACGTTTGAACCAGAATTTTACAAAATAAAACACTTGTATCATCACACAAATAACTGGCTCTTCAGTGTTTATAAAATATTCCTTTGTAGATTTTGAAAATTAAGCATTGGTTCAGTTTAGAACATAAAAGACCAAAGAGGAATAAAAATGACTCTCGGGATTATTTTTAGAAATGCTTACTATTAACTTTGGAATAAGTTCTATCAATCAAACATAAAAGGATCCGGGTGGAAATAGTTAATAGGATCGTCATTAGATCCATAATTGTGAAAGGTTTCTGCACTCTGAAAACCATTTTCTTAATTATTTTAGTTTAACACTTGTGCCCATGGAGGGGGGGGGGGGCAGGGGGACAAGGGGACATATGTAATCTGAAACCCCAGATATGGTGCCTGCCCTGAATTGAGATAACATTAAAGATTTTATTGCTGATACATTATAAATTATTTCTATTACTGTGGTCCTGCGGGTATTGCATTGTCAGTGCACTTTGCCTATTACCTCACTTAATGTTATTAACACACTTTGGGGTATAACATTACAGTTTGATCATGGAAACCTTAAACACTTACATCCAAAGTACTGAATCAAGTTATTATCTTTACTGACCAGACCCGTTTTATTGTCGTTTTATCACTCATAAAATCTGGGATTCAATTTGATTTAACTGTTAAGTAAAGCTCGGTCTCCATGAGTTTAAGCCCAGCTGTAATATTAATATATTAATACATAAGATGACTTCATTTTATTAAAGGTGAGGTAACTTTGAAAACCTTTTTTAATGTCTTGTTGCTGCTACGAATTTTAACCTGACCTGTTTGCACTTCTTTTTCACCAACATCGACAAAAATTTAAGATCATTTTCTTGGAGAATGGTAAGCACTAATTCTAAGATGCTTCTGGCCTATATTAAATACCTGGGACACGACACATTAATCAACTGCAAAATCGCATCGCTTATCATGGTGTCATGAGGCAATGCTCAATTTTCAAACAAAAAGCACTTAGAATCCACCATGTTAATGAAACATGACTCATGGTTAAGGAATTTGAAGTAGAAGAATATGAGCACAAAATTTTGATAACTTTTAAGTTATTCATTTTAAATGGAGATATTGGATCCCCAAATCATTCAGAAAACAGAAAACAGAAAACTACAGATAACAACATGAATTGAACAAAAGATTTTTTACAGGATCCCTATCTAGTCTTAGCTCTATGCCTAAAGATTAGAAAGGAAGATTTAATTGTGAAAAGCAATGTTTACCTTGATATGTTAAATACCATCTTGATATTGTTAAAAACATTTTTTAATCACATTTGAAACATACTACAGTAAATTGTAAGAAACATACCAGAAGACATTGTTTTATTTAAATCTAGAGCATTCTTCCTTCCAGAATGTATCACTCCCAAGTGTTACTCCCAAGTTCATGCTACCCTGCTGGGAATTATTGTTAGGTGGAACACTGTAGTTCTGTAGCTCTAAAGAGGCAGATGGAGTAGAAATTTCCATTGGCCAAGTGACTAGTATTTTGACCTTTAATGTCATCACCTGTAAAGAAGAAATAACACCTCCTGAGGCTGCTGAGGGGTTTCATTATGAAAGCGTCTGGCACGTCAATGGTGCTCAGTAAGCAATCATTCAATCTTTTCTTCTATTCCTATAGTATCATATCAGCATGAAACATGGACCTCAGAATAGACCAGCCATTACCCCCCTCACCTGAAATCATGAATAGATGAAAAGGCAGGCACAAGGGAAGAGGGTCCCTAACATAAGTTAGTGCATGTGAAGAAACTTCATTGCTCCATGACTATCTGGGTCTTGAAGACAACAACTGAAAATCATCATATCCTAGAAGTAGCATTGGTTTTATAGAAGTCTCCCTATAGAAGTCTCCCACCAGTGGAGAACTCCTTATGTTACATGGGTTAAAAACATTTTGTCAACACAAAATCTTGAAGAAAAAAGTTGACACATATCTAACAAGCGTTAGCAGGGAAGGATCTAGGTTAGCCAGTGCAGTGAAAAAGAGTAAATTCTTTGAAATGCGACTGAAGCATGAAGCAATACACATCAAGCCACTTCACATTTGTGGAAATTAAATTGGAGGAATACACGAGCTTCATAGGAGTTGGAACAATAAAAGGAATGAGCTTTAGAGATCATCAAATTCAACTTCCGCTTAGTAGAAAATAAAATGGGAACAAAGCAAGGGCTAGGAGTCTGTCCAAAGTTGCACAGCTATTAATGGGAAGGCTCAACCCAAGATCCAAACTTCCTCATCCTCAGGGACGTTTCTCCCCTCTGAACTCTAAATCCATGGCTGCTGTTTTTAGAGCTTCTGCCTTCTACATGTGGGCCTAGTTCTTACACCAAACCTTGATTTATCACCACTGAATTACAGGTCATATGATGTGGTGAAGGGCCAATGACCAAGACGTGCTTTCTACTTGTCTCATAGGAAAAGTCAGGCACAAATATAATGGATTCCTCTTCCTCTGTGCATTATCTGTTGTATAAGAGAGAATGTGTGATCTATGTACATGCACGTGATCTATATATGTTTGCATGCTCCTTTTCAGCAAATTTGTCCTGAACCTTGAAGTCTGAAATTTCATTATGATGGATCTGGCTGGGACCTTCCCTTTGAGATTTTTTTTTTTCTTTTCTATAGCCCTTCAGAGTGAGGCTGCCTGTCTTTCCTCTAAAGGGAATATTCCCTCACTGTTGTTTGAAGAACTGCCTCCGTCCATCCAACTGCCTCCTCTTGTTCATTCTGAATGAATTGTTAAAGGAAATGAAGGTTTCTAGAAATGTTATCCATGTCTCTTGGATTTCTCCTACTGTTTTGCATTTCTTTGTTCTTTCATATTATATTCCATCATTTTTAGAATGATCTTTCTTATTAAGTTGTCTTCACCTATGCCCTATTGTCATCTATTCTCTTTACTCAATGTTTTATTTTACCTGTATGCCACAATTAGAAAAAGAAAAGACATTCTAATCACCTGTGTATTTTGGGTGGATACTCTTTAACCTAACAAACTTAAAAATAGGATAAAATCATGGAAATATACAAATAGTGATATTTGAGGACAGTGAGAAATCAATATGGATTTCCTTAAGTGTTACTATAGAATTGTCTTTACATTTTTAAAAAGAATTCTTATCTTTTAAAAATGCATACTAAATTTGTACTTTTAAAATAATTCATTTTTTTCAGAAATTTGTTTTCTTTTCTTTCTTTTTTTTTGGGGGGGGGGGAATTAAATCTAGGAGTGTTCTACCCCTGGGCTACTTCCCCAGGGCAGGCTAGAAATAAACACACAGAAGACACAGAATTAAAGAATGAACTAAAGAAAGTTCCATAATTATTATGAAGTAATCACACAGCAGTGTGATGGAAAGAAAACTGAATCAATTAGGGAAAACTACAGGTCATTCTTCAGTAACAAACAATCCCCAAAGTGTACTACTGCAAAGATGGTTTCTCACTCAGAATCCATCATGTGGTCAGGAATCCTCACTTCTAGCCCCTGGTCCTCAGCAACCAGTTCAGAGAAAGTCATTTGCCCATAAAATATTCCTAGGCACAAGATTTTTTCTAAGAATTTTATTAATCATGGATTCAAAGGTTTTGAAACAGAAAGGGAACTCTGCAAAATCCACAGGAGCTACTTTAAAACAGCTAGAGTAAACATTAAGAAATCCAGAGCAATATTAGCAACTATGGTCACAGGAAAAAGGTTGGACAGATGGTATGGGAGGTGTCTGTATAGCCCCTTTCAAATCTCTCATGAGAAGTATGCTCATTTAGCACTATTGTATGTAAGATACCATGGAGCATAGGAATAAGCATCAGATATAATTCTTCTTTTGAGAAGGCAACATAGTTACATGAAGACACCAAGTATAAAATCTGTCGTATCATGTTGCTTTTCTCAATACAGTACTTTTATTTGGATCTTTACCTTAATTTTGTTCAGGACAGAACAGATCAGGTCATAGATACTGAAGCCAAAATTCTCAAAGCTCGGGGAGAGACTCACCATCCCTGAGGGATCTACAAGAGACACCTCTCTGTAGATTTCTAAGCAGATTATGGGACTGGGAAATGAAAAGCCCAGACCAAAGGAATAAGTCTACTTCACGGAAATAGCACTTTGCAATTTGGAATTTTAGACAAAATGTAAATTTTACATCTAGGTTGTCTACATAAGGGGCCAAAAACTTGGTGGGGGGGGGGGGGTGAAGAGAAAATTACTGTACTCACCATCTCAAAGCTAAAAGGCTGAATAATAATTAATTACTCAGTGAATGGGTTCACTCACTCAACAAAAAGTTTATGGCAGTTTTGGCATGCCAGTTTGGATTCTAAGAGCTGGATCTATGAGGTCTAGCTCTGGAATCTCATTTGTTCTCTGGAGTTTCATCACAGTGGGGTGATCCTGGTGTGAAGTGTCAGCTCTCATGCATTGTGTGCGGAGAGACTTACACTCAGTTTACACTAGGTAATTTTTGCATTCAGTTTTACTGGGGAAACTGAGGAAACAACTCATTCAGAAGGTCTCAAAATACCTACAGGTGCTTAACTCAGATTCTCTTTGTCTTATCTGATTCATAGAAGTCTTAAGTAGTTTCAGATAGAGACTTTGAGCTGTCAGCCACACGAGGATTTAATGGAGGAGATGGCACTGCCTTCAGAGGCCTATTAGATTAACAATATTAACTGAGAGCCTGAATAATAGCCCTAGTGATAGGACAAGTGTATTAAAGTAACCAGTCCTGTGCTGGCAAACACACAAAACCCCCATAGCAACGGAGATGACAGCTTGGTAACAGCAGCTGCTGCTTAATTGAAAACATTAGAAAAATATTACATTATATCTGTATTCCATGTTTTTATGTTTATTTTCATCACAAGTGAGAAAATAGCCCAGGAAAAAATACAAAGGAAACATGAAACAAAGGTTCAAGACTGACAATTGTAATG
This sequence comes from Sciurus vulgaris, assembly GCF_902686455.1. Taxonomy (NCBI): domain Eukaryota; kingdom Metazoa; phylum Chordata; class Mammalia; order Rodentia; family Sciuridae; genus Sciurus; species Sciurus vulgaris. Next base: position 137,757,392 of record NC_136462.1, on the reverse strand, counting down.
GGTGAACTGTTGCTTGAAATTTAATTTTCTGAAGACTCATTCTACTCTTCATGTGAATGAGCAGTCTTTTTTGTGTTCTGAGAGCTAGTCATTCCTTATTTCCTATTTTATTTAGTTCCTACATTGAATTAACCAGGAGAAGAAATGGTGTTTGCATGTGGCTCTGTGTATGCCTATGTTTGTGTGATTGGGAACTGCTATTAAGATTCTAAAGGACCTCTATGTACACAGCAATAGATTTGAGGTGCATAAATCACACTAATGTAAAACTAGGAGTGTATGCTTAACAACAAGTTGCCCTAGAAGAGGGTTCCATTCACACCAAAGCCAACACCAACATAAGGGGCACAATTAAAAGAGGGTAGGAAAAGAGGAAGATCCCTGTGATTTTGTGCAAACAGAATAAATTAAGCAATGCATGGGCAGGGGCACATTTATGCCTCAAAATATGAAGTAGGAAGGAGCTCTGGAGTATATTGGGTGTCCACAAAAGGCCAGACCTCCAGTACTTTACAGTAATGACTTAGAAAGCCACATACAGACAGGATACAAGTTTTATTATTGGTGGGGAAAAAAAAAATCCCTAAAATCATGCCAGAGGTAATAGTCCTAATGAATTTCATGGGCCCTAAATATTAATTGGCATGTGCTCAGGATTTATCTGGCCATTAGAAACAAGGCAGCCCCATATGCAAAATGAGATTGCCAAAAGGCTGCAATGCAGTGAAAGTTCTCATTGCAAAGTATGGAATGTTCCATTGACAGCAAACAAAGGTATTGCATAATCAGAGCTCAGGAGTCCAACTTGTAATCACAGAGGCTTTTTTTTTTTTTTTTTTGGCAATCAAATTTTAATTATTTTCAAGATTAGCTACCTCCCATGAAGGAGACAGAGAGTGGGGATGGGGAGAGAAAGAGAGAGGGAGAGAGAAAGCACTGTAAGTTTCTTGCAGTGGAGAATTGCTCCTTATTTGTGTTTATGTCCACCCTGACACATAGTAAAAGGCTTTTGCATAGCAGACACTTCACAAATGCAGCCATGCATAAGAAGTGAAATTGGTATGCACCTGAAAGATAAAATGGAATGGTAGCTAAGATATTTTCTAATTAATAAAGAATTCCAGTATATTCTTTAATTGATTCATTGATTTCTCCATTCAATTCATAGGCAATGAGCACCTATTCTGAGTTAAGCAAAGTGCTCAGAAGTGGACTTGGACTTCCCACCGAACTCTTAAATTGTCCTCTGAAGTGCAGGTTGGAAAAAGCGTGCTTCTTGTACCCGTGACTCCACACACTTGACAATAAACAAGTTAGAGATGATGTCAAATGTTTTAGGTAAACCTGATTAATGTTGTCAAGCAGCACTTAAAAGGAAAATTGCATCTGACTAAACTGGAGGGGTTTTTTTTTGGCAGGGGGTTTCTTTTTCCAGTTGAACACTGTCTTACTCCCTGAGTCTGTGGACAAAGGCAAAATCACCTTTTTCAATGTTTCCTAGCAACTCTTGCAAAATTATCATAGTGGTCTCATTCTTTTAAATTGTCTTAAAACTCTCAGTTTAGCAAAAGTGTCATAGAGGAAATGTATAACTTGCTAATGAGGCTATAGTCCTTTTATCAATCATTAATGTTACTATATGCATCCTTATGAGGTGCTTTCTGAATTTAAAAGATATCTCATTTTGATTTGATAGAAATGTTTTACTTCTTATTTGACTTTTCAGGTTGAATCAAAGTATCCAAGTTTTAGAAAGTGGATTAAATGATTTCCAGGAAAACTGAAAAACAGGATTACAAAGTGACTAACACAACTCCACTAATGGAGACAGTGGATTAGAATGTATTATTAGGTTGATGATAAAATCAAAGGTTTATTTTCAGTAGTACTTTGTGATTAGCTCATTGGTGGAAATTATTCACTGAGTTGACATATGCCCCTTCTATAAAACAAAAGTAATCAGTAAACAGCAGATCTCAAAATTAAGTTAAATTGAAAGACATAAAAGTAAAAACAAACAAAAGTTTTTTAATAGGTTATTACTATATTATTGCAGAAGGAAAAATTTGCTCTGCTCTTTCAGGATCTATTAGTACTTCTAAGCTAAGAAAATAGAGATTAAATAATTTAGGTATACAAGATTCTATTGAAATCCAAATCAGTAGTTTATCAAACTGAATTGAATCTTTGGAAAAATGCTTTAAGAAATGAGATGATGTAAGTTTTATTTAAAGGATTGAATAAATAGAATTATAAGAACAGTTTTTCAAAATTTATGAGCCTAGAGTTTAAAGAATTTCAGAAGTACTCCAAGTCTAAAACAGTCACATCATTATCAATGTAAGAATCCCTTTTTGGATTTCTTGATAGGTTATCATAATCATATATGTCCTCTTAATCATACATGTCCAGGAACCAATAATAACTCTCAATAGCTCAGTTGCAGTACATTGTGAACAGACTAGGTTCATGTTCCCATACAATTTAACAAGAGCTTGTATTCTAAAGTTATCAAAGGTCTCAAGCACAAATTCTGAAGAGGGAAAACTATGCAGGTTATGGGATGCTTCAAAGTTGATTCAAAGGAAAAGAATTTATGCACATAAGGTCTACAATTGCTGGAGTTCTGAATTTTTGTACCTTGCAGAATTAGTCTAGTATGATGGTCAATTGACTCAAAGAAAGTAAGAAACAAACTATATGGGTTTGTGTAAAAACAGAGGTGTGCTCATGAGAACAGGCCAGGTGCCCACTTCCCTTGATGATCAAACATGTTCATGGTAGCCTATGGAGGCAAGTTTCTTAAAGTTGCTCAAGCCAAATTCAAGCATCTGCAACACAGGAACTGCAGCCCTTACTTTTCATGCAGAATGATTGCTAAGAGATAAAATTGTAGAAATGTGTAGAACTTTTCAATGATTGGTACATGATTGAAGCTCTAGAAATGCCAAAATCTATCTGTAAGTGCAATTGAATAATTTTGGGTCTCATTTTTGCCATACCTTGTATTGATAGAATTAACAGAAAGGAAATTAACTTTTAATATAGAAATTTTAATTAAATATGATAAGACATCCCTAAAATCAATGATATATGTGAAAATTAATTAAATTGATGAAGACTTCTCCAGTAATGTTCATACTTTTTGTCTATATACCATGGTGAAATTATATATATCTAATATCAAATGACTCATGTTTCTAGCAATTACTGAGTAAATCCATCATTGTCTATCAAAAAAGTGTGATTAAAATATAGCATATCTCATTAATAATATATAACTATATAGAATGAAAATTGTTTTAAAAAGAATAAAGTTTAAAATATTATAAGACATATAAGGTCATACTGATCACCTTGCAAAAAAATACTAAAATTCTTATGTAGCACATAGGAAAATTCTGGTGGTGATCAAGTTAGCTCTGTATATGGCACATTAATATATATTTTATATATACATATTTAATGGTATAGGATAATGTAGCATAGTGTAGCTTTACATTATATTACATTGATCATGTTTTTGGTACAGCTTTGCAATGAAAATGGGAAGACTCTAGTACACTCAGTAAAGCCATGTTTTGTTTTTATAATACAAATTTGTCATTCTCCTTTCACCTAGAAAGACAATTTATTCACTTCATACTAGATTTAAAATAATTCTCAGTTGATAATAGATTGAAATGTTGCAAAATTTTGCAGCAAAAATAAAGTTGTTAGAGGTTATGCATGCTAAATTATACTATTTGTGGATATTAAGATACCCACCAAGATTTTACTGCATATTAGAATTCACCTTAATCCCATTGATTAAAATTTCTCCAATCCAAATATATAAAAAATAATCCTACATTAAGTTATTAAACCTCTTCTAGATAAAGTATGCATGGAAAATATGATCAGATACATTAGGAACTAAGAATGTTTGATTATCTTGTAATCTCTACATATTCGTTTCTAATAAGGTAATTCCATGTAATGTAGTGATCCTTTTCCAGTTGGAGATTTAAGTTTGATATCTCAGTGCTTATATTAATCCCAACATTTATGTGCAAGCATATTGATTCATTTTTGTGGTGGCAATATTGGCTGCTTCAGGTGGCTTTTACATCAATCTTAAAAGGGGAAAAAAGTTATGGAAATGATAATGAATATTGTTGCTAACTTTGTCATTAAAACATGCTGTTTCCCTTTCAGTTGGAGGTTAGAGCCAATGGGGCATTTAGAAAGACAGTAACCATTCCTATATGCATATTAAACCCTATGAGATCCCTCCTGAAGATTTTAAAGGATTGTGTTAAGAGGAGGTTAAATTCTTTTGAAGTGCTTTGAAAGACTTCTGGTTGTTTATTGTAATTTTGGCAAGTTGAATCAAAGTATCTTTGTAGTAGGGGCAGACTACCTCTGACAATTGCTGCCTTTAGCATTTTAGAGCTATGACTCAGGTCTCCCCCAAGGAGGTGGATAGAAAGGCAAGGAGAGGAAGGCTGAGGAAGGGTGAGGTAAAGGGAAAGTAGTGGGAGAGAAGAGGTGGGCACCAGGAGGAGGAAGCATCCCCTTGCTAATCACCTATCACAAGCAATGAAATTCCTCAGGCTAGGAGTCAGCCAGGTGCATTTCAAAGAGAGGTGTTGGGGGAGAAAGTGTCACTCAAGGCAGATATTTATGAAAGATGACAGTTTGCAAATATCTCAATCTTGGACAAGCCTGCGCCAGTGACACGGAGTAGTGCAGCAAAATTGGAAGAGTCAGCAGCCAACATTTATTTCATCAGGACCTGTCCAATCTCCACTGATGGTTTGATAGTCTGGGGAGAGGAGGTAACAGCAGTGCTCATTCTGCTGGTTACTTGCAGGCAGTTTGCATGGATCAGTTCAGAATGTTCTAATAAATATGTAAAGAAGGATAAAAAGAAGAATTTAGAAAAGCCCTGTTTGCAGAACTAGCACACGATTGGATTACCTTTTTAGCTATGCCAAAGAGAAGGCCTAGTAATTACAGAAATATTGATTGCTGCTCCTGCTGTTTGACAGTGAGATAGGCAGTGTCTTGCCAGTGTGGAGACCTTGATCCTGGTACAAACACCCTGTAAGTGCAGAGGACTGAAGAAGTGATAGACACTCTTCCCCATGACAGCTGTCCCACAATCCCTAATATACTGAACAGAGCAAGTTTTGTTAGACATGTAAGTCTGTATTTCTTCCCTGAGGGGTGAAATTAACTAGATACTGGCCAGAACAAATGCTAAAATAAATACCAAGAGGTAATTTTTCCCTAGTATTTCTATCAAGCTGGAAGACAGCGGGCATCAGAAAGAAACAGGATTTGGGGGCAAGTGGACTGTTTTTGACATTATGATATGTTAGACGCTGCTACCTGTTCAAACTCTGCCAACAGATTTGTTTACTTTGATATTCAAGATGCTTTTATTATACATATTTTCAATGACAAGAATTAAAAAAATCAGGAGATTTTATGTTACTGTTCTAATTTTAAGCCTCCCTGGAGGGGAAAAAAATATTAGATTGAACAATAATGGGTGCACACTTGTAAGAACAGTTACCACTTTTAAAAGAAGCATTATTTAAAAAAAAATCCATGCTGAGCTTCAGTTGTCCCTTAACAGCAAATTTGTACCTTTTGTCACTTATACAATGTTTCATTTCACTCATTTTTATTACCTAAATAATGACTCTTTTAAGTATATGAATTTTGATCATAGAAAATAAACACAGTAGCTTTGCTACTTGGGCTAAGTTGCAATTGCTCAGGTTTCTCATCTTTGAAATAAGAGTAAGTCTGATTGCTGCATGTAGTTGTGAGGATTTGAGATATTGAAATGACAAAACTCAGGACAATATTGGACATTTACCAGACATTCAGTAAATGCTAAGTTCATTCATTCTACCTTTCCCAACCCTGATTGCCTTAGGAGAACTCAGCAATGAGGAGAAAAAAAAAATAAAAGTTTGAATCTCATTTTGAAGGGTAGTTGTAGATAAGAAGATATTCTGTTTACATTGGGTGTGACATTTTGAAAGCTGTCCATACATTTTAGTGAGTGTTATATCACCATTTTTTTTTTCCACTAAGCATTGTGCTACTGCAGTGGTTCTTAGAATTTAAATATTCATCAGAATCACCTGGAGTCTGCATTGCAACACAGAGACAACTTAAAGTTGCTGATTCAGTTGATCCACAGTGGGGTCCAAGAACATGCATTTCTAATGGGTTCCCAGGTGAAGCAGGTGTTTTGAGAAGAACTGCAGGCTTCCTGACTAAGACCAAAAGTATTATGGCTGGAGAGAAGGCCTATATTGTATCCATAGCTTCCAGCAAAGAGAAACTGTTCTTCCAAAAGAAATGTTGCATTCAATTATGTACCATTTTCTTCTTTCATGTATACCTTGTGTTTCCTAGAATCCTAAAAGTTTAAGAACAAATCTGCTGCAGTGCAGATCTCATTCCCATCATATAAAGTTTGGTTTCATTTTTCATCCCTCTTAAGCAATTCCAGACCATGTCTCAATGTCTGCAATAACCAAGATAAGGTAGAAAAGTTTTGTCCCACAGGGGCTTACAGGCTGGAGCAGAGACCCACATGGATATAAAAGCTCCAACAGTCTGCTTCTCCTTAGTAATTTGGGGTAAGAAGAAATCTGGGTCACTTCATTATTATTGCTGGGGTTTTGTTTGTTTGTTTGTTCATTTGTTTGTTTTGTTTTGTTTTAATTTTGCTTTTCAGTTGGTCATCCTTCAGCACACACTTCTCTCCCTGATGGGGTAAAAGTGGCCTCTTTGGTTTCTAGGCAACACTGTGTTAGAAACAATAGTAAAATATGTAAAGATTTGTTCCTGTTATTTATATAGAAATATAATTGTGTTGAATTAATTGCTTAATGAGGGACTGAGATTGTTGGAAATCTGAAAGAGACCATGAAATCAGCATCCAGGTCACTAACTGCTTATGGAAATGATGGTAGGAGAGAAAACTGTTATTACAAATACAAAGGGTAACTGAACTTCCCTCTTCAAACCCCTCTCCACAGCCCCAGTCAAGTCAAGAGTATCACAAGGAAGAAGTTCTTTCTCCACTGATGTTTCAATCCTCATAATCAATTACTTAGTACATTTGACCTTGGGTGAATAACCTTACCTCCCTAAGATGGAGCTTTCCAACACATAAAGGGTGGTAATGCTTAATACCCATATTGTATTATGGTATGGTATGTATCAGAATAAATCACTTTAATCATGTAAAAGTTAAGTGTCTAGCCCATAACAAGTAGTCTTCAAATGTTGTGGCGGGTGAAACCCGGGGCCCAGGGTTACACCACGTGCATCTAAAGATGGCGACTGGCAGAGAGCAAACAGCGTCCTGATTATGCCTGGAGAGAGGCAGGAAGAGTTTACAATTGGCTGTATGATAATCAGTTCAGCCACCTAGCACGTGGACAGATATACTTTACACGTATGCTTGAGCGAGTGATCGCTTGACCTTTAACAGAATTGGATGGACATATCTGGTTACAATTGCTTATGCATGAGACTGCTTATATATTGAGGGTGATATCTGAATAAAGGGGAAGCTGCTTCATGAACTTCGAAAGAGTACCTGTCTTTTGTCCTGCTGGTCGGGCCGAAAGAGCGAGAAGGGATGCGAGCCGCTTGAAGCAACCCAGGCTAAGAAGCGGCGGTTTTCCATAAAATCTAACAGTTCTGTGCACCAGTAGTAGTAGTCATGGTATTCATTATAATCTTAATTGATTATAGTCTTCCCTAAACTTTTAGCTCCCCGTAGGCCTTCTTGCCTCTACTAAAATAAGTATCACTTTCCATAACAATCTGTCTTGGGACACTGCAGAGTAAACTTTTTGACATCAGGGCAGAGTCATGATTAGCTCTGAAGACCCACTTCCTAGCAAGCTTCCCAGAATATGCTAGGAGCTCACTATGTATTTGTGAATCCATTAATGAATTCAAATGAACTTATTCTTCCATATAAAGTTTCAGAAATAGCCTGTACTTGGTCTCAGTGTTTACCAACTCTTTCTTACTCTGCTGATTTCTTGTTTGTGTACCTTACAATGTGGCCATTTACATCTGGGATTAGATATTTTATTGGTTTCTGCTAATAGACTTGAATTACCAGTCGTTAATATGGGCAGTTGTCATTAATCATTAACATGGATAATTATTTTCTTATTTTTTTCATGGAATGAAATGGAATTTTGACTAAATTTCCCAACTAATGTATTGTTTCAACTTTTTTTGGATAAGAACATTATTAAAATCAAAAGCTTGACTTTACAGTTTTAGATCTGTCTTCCTATCTAGCACTAATTAATGTTATACCACTGAACAATGTCCTAAACTTATGACCAAAGGAGCGAGGAGCAAGGAAGAAAAGAAAAAAAGAACAAGAAAGAGATGCCACTCTAAGCTGTGGCTGGTTAGTGTTGGGGGCTGTGCCAGGTTGGAGGCACTGGGATGGCGCCTGATCACATCGGCAGCGAGGAGGTTAATTGACATAAGCACACTCAGGTGATTTTCTTGTCCACACACACAGTGTATGCGCATGTGTTCTCCAGCACTAATTGCCTGCTCGGAGGGTCTCGCCTAATCTTGGCATAAGAGGCGTGGCCCTGCTCTCCGCCTCCTGGAGGTGATATAAGCCTAGGCTGAGCGAGACACAAAAAAATGCAGCCAGAGGAAAAAACACACTTGGCAGCAGCCAGAGAGAAGAAGACACAAGACAGCAGCCATTAGCAGAAAAGCAGTAGAAGAAGACACACACGCGGCAGCAGCCAGAGGGAAAAACACGCTACAGCAGCCATTAGCAGAAAAGTAGTAGAAGAAGACTCAAACAGGAAAGCAGCTAGGAAATGCGCGCGACGGCAGCTAGTAGGGAAAAACGGCACAGCAGCTAGCAGGCAGCGGCGGAAGGTAGATCAGGAGAACTGAGATGCATCACTAGGGCACCTTAGGTAGACGGACCCTTAGTTCACAGGATGCAGGACTTTAAGGCATAGCAACTCTCTTCCTCTGGGCTCTAAGCAAAGTCTGTCCTTCTCTCAAAGTCTCTCTTAAGCAAAGTCTCTCTCTCTCTCCTCTCAAAGCAAGTAAACCTCATTTCCTCTATCCTCTATAAACAAACAAGCAAGAAAGCAGTGCACTAAAGAGGAAGATAGAAGTGCCTCAGTTTCCACTCTACCACACATAAGACCCGTGCAAGTTGTTGCTACAGGCGGTGACAAATATCCATGGATTTTGGAACTGCAAAGAGCCAGCGACAGGTTAGAGCTAATGTGGCCAGTGTAATTTGACATCTAAATTTGGACTCCTTTTTAGAATGGGGAAGCATCATTAAGCATTACACAGAGAAAATTGGAACCAAAAGGTCAACTTGAGACAACCTGTATGTATGTTGTCCCATTTGACAGCAAGGTAGAAAGAGGAAGAGGGTGACAAGAAAATCTGACCTGAGACACTGGTGGTTGAAAACACTCCCTCTTGACATGAAACACCATTGTCTTAAGAAGTTCCAGGAGAAAACAGAATAATCCCAAGGTCAACAAATATGGAAAATGCAGCCACAATCTCTTAGGAATTTTGAATGCATGTTAGTAAAGACTCTGTGAAATTCACAGAAAAGGAATCTGAGATTCCCCAAAAGCATACATTATAAACATTTACCCACATTACACTTATTGCTGAGTCTTGGTTTCTTGTTTAAATACTGGTAAGGGCCATTTGTACATAATTTTTCCAAAACAGCCAAACTGACTGACTGAAATATGTTGCATATCATGTTCTCCCCACAGTCGCTTGTAGAATTACCTATATTTCTTACTTTGCTAAGGGAGCTCCATTATCTTTGTCACTCAGAGAAAGGCATCTTCCAGTATGCAGTGGGATGGCATATTCGGATGAAGCCAGGTTGATGTAACTAAGAGCTAACAGAATGTTCAGGAAGTTGTCTCTGTCTCACATATCATTCCTGGTGTGTGTTCTAGGTAGGAGATGGTACTATGACCTGTGAATGTCCCAGGACTACTGTTCCTTTCCTCCTACTTGGCTCCATTGCTTAGGAGCTTACAATTAGCTGCATAATCAAGACCAGACACTGTAGATCCACAAGTTGAAAACATACCTCATAAGTCTTATGTCTCAAACCCAGGAGAGCACATAACTCTTCAAATGACTGTACATGGGAAGGAGCTTAGGTAGATGGCCACTCACCCTCAACAGTAAGGGAAGTGAGGATCTGAACAGCCATGTACTTGGCTAGAATTGCATTACTATGGCAAAAGGGAAAATGAATTTTATGGACAGCTGGCCATTTCCTCCTCACAAATGGGTATACTTGAGAAGTGAGTACCTATCAGTGACCAAAATAAGGTTGAACAAGGTTAGAGAGGGGATCCTAGCTTCATTAGTGAGGCTGAGACTAATGACTGCACCAAACCTAAAATTCATTTATTCTTTAAGATGAATGTCATTGTAAAGAAGCCTCTCTAGAATTGTGATCTGAGACTTTTTTTTTTTTTTAAACTCTTTCTGCATTTTTCCAGACTTTTGAAACTTTTGTTCATTCCTTTCTATGGCTGCTACTGTCCAATGACTTTAGGGTCTGAATTCCTTTGAGCACAGACTTTTCTAACATCTAGTATACCCAACACCATTTGAAGTATTTCCTCCACCCCACTAGTGTAGGAATATGAAAAGTAGTGACTCATATCTTTATATTAAAGTTTTGTTTTCATCATGTATATTTCTTATTCAAAATGCCCCCAGTGGACTGATGTTTATAGATAATGAATCAAAGTTGACAATTCTATATTCAAGAACAAGAAAAACCAATGTCTGGCAAACTTTTCAAGATCATTTCCCATTCTTCTATACTATTAACATCATATTCCTTTCACCTGCATCGTTTCTGCTGATTGAATAAAGTCTTGCTTTCTATTGGTCATTACTTAAGAACTACTCCAAACAACATACTCTTAGGTCCTTCCCTCATCACTGTAACCAGGAATTACTTTTTTCCCAGTGTTTCAGTCTCATTATCACCTTTTATAAATACATAACAAGCATTCATTGATGCTCACATTTATCAATGTGTCTATATATTTATCAACATATTCTTAATATATTCATGCAGGGCCAGAGATCTGGGTTTAAATTTCAGTTCCATCACTACACGTACTTGGGTATGTTGTTTAACTTTTCTTAGTCTTATTTCCCCTAAAGGTGAAAGAAGGTAACTATAGTATCTATCTCATAGGATAACTGTATAGATGAGCTGCTACTATGTATGAATCCTTGATCATCAGTAAACAACAAATTTGACTATTGTTTATGTTCTATATCATCCATTACTCTCTCCTTAAACATAATTACATGTGTATTCATGTTTGTTTGTAGAGGTTGCTTGTTACTTTTGCACTTTTCTGGTATTGAAGAGGAAGTAACTGTACAGATGACCAATTCAAAATAAGTCCAATATCAGTGTTTCCTCTACAATGCTGTCTACCTACTAAGAGCACACTGCTGACAAGGAGGATGCATAGAAAAACAAATCTTTACAGCTGGGTGCAATGTTGCTTCCTGCAATCCCAGCAACTCAGGAGTCAGAGGCAGAAGGATCCCAAGTTCAAGGACAGCCTCAGTGACCTAGTAAGAGCTTCAGTAATTTAGAGAGATCCTAAATTCAAAATAAATAAATAAATAAAAGGACTGGGGATGTAGCTCAGTAGTAAAGTGTCTCTGGGTCCAATCCCCAGTAACCACTCCCAAACCAAGTGACTTGAAGAGTTATGTGCTCTCTTCATATACAAAGAAAAGAATCCAACCCAAAGTTTCAAAGGAATGCAGATTATTGCAAACACTAGTTGATCGGTTTCATTGTTATAAATACTATCAATTCCAGTTTTCAGTTACTTACAATTTCATTAGTTAAGTGCAAGCCCATATGTTATGTGTTGGTCCAAAATTAAAGTCAACCAAAGACCCTAGAGTCCCTTACACACCACTAACAGTCATAGAACCATCCTTCATAACCCTCCTTCTCCTCCTCCTAATAGTTATTTTTATATTTTAAGCCTCAAATTATCCTATTACAAAAATTAAATAATTTTACATACACCAAAATAGTAATGAAAGTCTAACTGAAACAATCTGTGCATATAGTAGGTTTCATATCTTTAGCCATAGCACTTCAGTAAACCTATTCACCTTCATTTTGTGTCTAGGCTTTGAACCTAAAATTTATTCTTCATTATGCATTTTCTTTGTGGGAAGTTTTTGTTTGCTTTATGCTACAAATTGAATTTCTTTAACAGATATAGGGAAATCCAGGTTATATTTTTCTGCTTGAGTGAATTTTGATTATTTATGTGTTTCAAATAATTGGTGTGCTTCATCTAAGTCATTAAACTTATTGGCATAAAATTGTTCATAATCTTATTATTATTTAACATTTGACACCTCTTTCACTTCTAATATTGCTATTTTGTACTTACTTGCTATTTTCCTGATGGGTCTAGGTAGACATTAATTAAGCCAGTCTTGTCTTTTATTTTTCTGTATTCTTTTCTCTTTTTCATCGCTTTCCATTCTGATCCATATTGTTTTTCTTTTTCTTCTTTTGGACTGCAGTTTGCACTTCTATTTCTCTTTCTTAAGGTTAAAATTGATGTTATTGAGTTGAGAACTCCTTTTTTTTTCAATAAATATTTTTAGTGTTGTAAGCTAAAACACTGCTTTAGTGCTAATCCACAAATGTTTATATTTCCTGCTTACATTTTTATCTTGCTACAGATAACTTTTAGTTTCTCTTTTAATTCTTAAAGATGTATTATTAACTTCCAATATTTGTAGAATTTTCACTTTTCCATTATTGATTTCTAATCTAATTATATTGTATTTAGATGACACTTGATTTAACATAAATCCTTTTAAATCTGAGACTTGATTATGCTTCAAAACATGGTCTACCTTGCTGCATGTAGTAGGTTTCATATTGTTCACTATAGAACTTTGGTTGATTATGCCGGACACGTCTTCTACATTTTTTCAGATATTACACCTATTTATTCTATAAATTACTGAAAAGTGGAACTGTAATCTCTGACAATAGTTGTAAATTTCTTTGCAGGTTTATTTTTGGGGGGAGGTTCATGTATTTTGAAGATAAATAGATAAACAATCATTTAGAGATGTTGTCTTGTTGATAGATTGACAGCTTTATCATTATGAAATCACCTTAATCACCTTTTTTAAAGCCTGGAAATTTTTTGTGCTGAAAATCCATTTTTCTGATATTAATATAAACAGTCCAGGATTTTGTATCACACAGTACATTTTTAAAAAGTTTGTTGAGATAAAATTTGCATATCATAAAATTTATTATTTAAAATGTACAATTTGATGCTTTTAAACTCTTTATTGTGTGGCTCTCATTGCATCTAGTTCTAAATATTTTCATAACATGGACAGAAACCAGTATCCATTAGAATTAGAATTCACCCATTAGTTCCTTTGCCCATTTATTGATTTGGTTGCTTTTTTGGTGTTAAGTTTTTTGAGTTCTTTGTTAAACTATTTATAAAAGAAAAAGAAGTAACTATAAATTATAATAAGGCATTTCACTCAACAATGTATTATTTTAAAGCTGAAACAATCAATTCTCTCAAACATGTTAACTATAAGAAAGGGACCATAATCCATAGGCAAAATGCTTGAGACAATATTCTAGCTCTCTTGACTTTATCCTTGGAACATTCTGGAACCCAGGAAAAATGTACATATACTCAAAGTAAAGATGCAGCATATTCTGTAAGATCATTCTATCAGAAAACTAAATGATGCAAAATAAATGCTTAGAAGTATAGTAACATTTGGCATACTGTTTCTTTTAGTTAGCATCTTTATCTGACTAGCTACAGAACCATGTTTTGCTGTGTGAGGTCAGTAAGTTTAGAAACTGAGTTGCTGGGACCAACAGAGGAAGCTTAACATGGCAGCTTTCTGGAGTACTCGCCTATGGAACAGACTGCAATCAAATTTATAATCTTAACATGCACATAGGGGAGCAATATTTGAGTGACAGAAGTATGGTTTATTTTAGCCTTTAGTTTTTACTTGAGAAAGCACTGTACTCTTCTCTGAGACATAATTAACTCATTTTAAAATACAACTTGGCTCATTTTAAGCTAAACTTTCCATATCTATCATATATTTCAGTAGCTGCATAGTATATTTGTATCATTATCTGCTACTGATTGCTGTTTAGGCTGTTTTCAAGTTCTGCTATGACAGGATAAAGATATATAGACATTCATCTAAGATATTCCCCATGGAGTAAAATCATTTAGCTCAAGAATACTCCAAAATTTGGTACATGTTGGTAAGTTATCTTCAAAATAATTAAAGTTATAATTAGATTGCTAGTTTCCCCACAATATTAACACACTTGATATCAACTTTTGCTCTTTGATTATTTCCATCCTTATTATGGGAAACAAGGGGCAGTTTTATTTTGTATTCATCAAATTGTCATTGAGACTGGGTATTTCCTCATCTAATTTTTATTCATTAGTATTTCTTCTTCTGGGAATTTCTTTTTATATTTTTTCTTCCTGTTTTTGTGTGTGTACGTCTGTTGGCACATGCATCATTTCTATCAATTATCAATGCATTTTTAAATATCCAGGTTATAATTTATCAAATTATTTTTTTACTTGATTTTTACCTCAAAAGCATCTTTTTGATGAAGTTTATCAGTTGTATTTAGTCGTACCTGGGGGCTTCTTTGTATTTAGTCAAAACTGGAAATTTTATTTGAGGGTTTTTATGTCCTACTTAGAAATAATTTCCTTATTATTAAAACATAGAGCTATTTGATTTTGACACCATAATTTTTCAGATCTAGGTCTGGATCTATCTGAAGTTTGTTTTACGTATATTTTTGGTATGGGTCTAATGCTAATTTTTTCATAGAGAAAGTGGCACAACATCAATTACAAATAACCCTTCTTTCACCACTCTTTTAGGATGACACCATAAGTTAAATTTCCTATTTTGGGCTTTTAACAAAATCATTTGTTCCACTCTGGTATCACCTTTTTGACTACCTATATTGTGTTTCTTGATTAGTATTCACTTCTTTTTGCTGAAAAATAAACCTGTATGTACTAGTACAAGTTTTACTCAAGATAAATGTTAGATTCAAAATTTAATATGCTATCATATTGGGAGCTAGATTCAAAAGCACTTACCTTACATGTGAATGGTTCATACAACACTGGTTTCTCTTTCTTAATTTTTAGATGCGTAAAATAATGGAATAATTGTTATAACCTCATGAAACTATTATGAAGATAAAAAAACATTAATGTATGTGAAGACTGCAAAGTTCCTAGTAGGTAGTTAAGTATCATCATTGCTATCATAATTGTTGGAACTTTTCTCATCAAAAAACACTAAATATATCTCCAACTATTTAGCTACTTAGTAAATTGATAATATTTATTTTACATTGAGATCTTGAACATTTTGTCAATTTTATTTATAGGTACTTTTGCTTTAATCATTCATATGGATGTCATAGTTCTCTGCAATTTCTTATCAGATATCAAACTATTATTATGTTTTTATTGTACAGAGCTAACAAACTTCTTGATTTTTATCTTTTGTCTCTATTGTATTAAGTTCAGTTCCATTTTCTAGGTAAATATCAGATAATCTACAAAGACCATTTTCTTTCTTTAGAATATATAAACATCCTCTTTCTATTCTTGTTCTTCTTTCATTGTCTAAAGTCACCATAACAATGTTGAATACTAATAGAAGTAACACATGTCCTTGTGTAATTCCTGAATCTAGGGGCTATGCCTCATGTACTTATTAGAAATTTTAAAACTATACTGTCAAATTCATGAAACAAAATTTCATGTAAAAGATAAAGATTACTTTCACATTTCAAACCTCAAAAGTGAATAATTCTTTAAGTTACTCTTCAATGTAATGCTCAGATAAATACTGTTCATGTAGTTTCATCTAATTATTAATTATACATATTTGTAAATAGTTTATCACATACTTTTATATGGAATTCATATTTTGCTTTATTCAATCTTCACTACAAATAAGACTTTTTTTAAAAAAAGTATTGAAGTGCTATGTCAACATTTTATCAATGCCATCTTTCTAATCCCTACAACTAGCTCAATATCAATGAAATACTATGTTAAGATTGGTTCTATATTTAACAAAATAAAAACACCAAAAATAAAAATAACCATATGGATAAATGGGCTAAGGAAATGAGCAGAAACTTCACAGAAGATATACAATGAATAAACAAATATATTTTAAAAAGGTTTAACATCTCTAGTAATTATAGAAATGCAAATTAAAACAACCCTAAGATTTCATCTCACTCCAATTAGAATGTCTACCAAGAATACAAGCAACAATAGGTGTTGGCAAGGATGTGGGGAAAAAGGTACACTCATTCATTGCTGGTGGGATTGCAAATTGGTGCAGCCACTGTGGAAGGCAGTGTGGAGATTCCTCAGAAAATTTGGAATAGACTCACCATTTGACTCAGCTATCCTACTCCTTATTTTATACTCAGAGGACTTAAAATCAGCATACTGCAGTGATGCAGCCACATCAATGTTCATAGCAGCTCAATTCACAACAGCTAGATTTTGGAACCAACCTAGATGCCCTCAACAGATGAATGGATAAAGAAAATGTGGTATATATACACAATGGAATATATACACACAATGGAGCCATAAAGAAAAATAAAATTATGGATTTGTGGGTAAATGAATGAAGTTGGAGAATATCATGCTAAGTGAAATAAGTTCATCCCAAAATAACAAAGACTGAATGCTTTCTCAGATAAGAGGAGGAAGAGAAGGAGGAGGAAAGAGAAGAAGAAAAGGAGGATTCTACAACAGGAAATTCACAATCTATAAAGACAAAAAAAATTGCTTGACACTCAAAGAACCAAAAATAGAATATTTGGTCACTCAATAAAGTGACCAAAATCAGAGACCAATCTCAATATGATCTAAATGACAACTGTCACACAATTTAAAGCAATTCTTGATCCAATGAGCTAATACACTCATAATAAAAAAGATATAAAATTGGCAAAAATAAAAATAAAAGAATCATATTGGTATTTCAGGACTAAAATATATAGTATCTGAAAGTTTAAATTTGACTTCAGAGTAGAATGGAGACAATGGAGAAAATATTAAACCTGAAGATAAATCAAAAGAAATTACTCAATGAAGAAGAAACAAAGAAGATCCAAAGTCATAAATTGAGATTTAGAGACTCTATGGATCAAGATTAACTTATGTAAAACATTTCTAACTATAGTTGAATAAAAACAGTGGAACAACAAGAGAAAGAAAGTTGAAGAAATAATTACCAAACTTTCTCAACTTCAGTGACTGTTGTAATTTACAGACCTGAGAAGCTCAGGAAACCCCAAAGAGAACAAATGTGAAGAAAAATATATCAAGGCGCATAATGTTCAAACTGTTGAAAGCAGAAAAAATAACACAATATGCTATGTACTAGGGGTGCAATAATTTCAATGACATAGCTCTCCTCAGAAAGAATTGGCTTGATGATGGTAGAACTATATTTAAGATGCTAAATGAAAAATAAACTATTTCAAATGCTATGCACAATGCAAATATCCTTCAAGAAACATTTTCTGACAAAAGAAAGCAAACAGCTTGTGAACACTAAGCTTCATTATTATAAGACATTTCTTATAGTGACGATAATGAATGAAATGATACCAGACAAAACTTAAAGAAGAAATGAATTGGAAATGATCAATATAGATGGCTGCATATTCCCTCTTTATTGCCTTGAAATATATATGACTGTTTAAAGGAAAACATATAAACACACACATATGTCTTGTCTTGTATTTCTCCTAAAAAGTAAATATTCTGTGTTTGAATTCAATATGATATTGCCTATACCATAAAGAGTGACTCATCCTGATGAATTAACAAAGCAAAAGTTGATTCTATGAATAGTCAATAAAATGATAAACCTTTAACTAGACTGAAGAAGAAGCAAAGAACACAAAACACCAACATTAGGAGTGAGAGAAGGGCCATCACTACAGAATTCACAAATGCTAAAAATGTAATAGGATACTATGGTACCCATCCCACCTCCAAAATTTAACAACTTGCATGAAATGGAAAAATTCCTTGAAAAATATATCAAAACTGACACATAAAATCTAAATAGCCAAAAAATCTAAAATCTAAATAAATAAAACACAGAAAATCTAAATAGCCAAATACCTGTTATATGAATTTAAATTATCAAAAAATTTCCTCCAAGAAAACTCTTGGCCCAGATGTTTTCAAAGTGGAATTCTATCAAATACTCAGGAATATATAACCTGTATTATCCAGAAGCTTTCATAAAACAGAGGAAAAGATCCCAACTGATTTTTTAAGAGGTCACCAGGACCTGATCCTAGAAGCCTGAAAAATGCATGACCCCAAAATGAATAAAGTCACACATGAACATAGGTGCAAAAATTATAGTAAGATTTTTAACTAATCAAATTCAAAAATAAAGAAGTGGGTAATGCATAATCTATGACCAGAAAGGATTTATCTAGGCATGCAAGGTCCTTTTAACACTTAAAAATTAATCAATAAGATGATATCATATTGGTTAATTTCAGTTATGATTAGCCATATATTTATCTTCAGATCTATTGATCCTTTTAAACTGCTATGGAATCTATTAGTTAAAGATCCCTGATATTCTGTAGCCAATAATACATAAGGTGTTTCAGTGCAGAATTTATCAGCTTATCAACATTGTTTATTAATTATTAATGTATAAAGTATATCAGCTTTGCTTGGTTGGTGAAGAGGATAAGGGTTAAAATATTAAGCAGTCACACAGAGAGAATGTAAAATGTGGTCATAAGCAGAGTTTGGTATTGAAGTACTTTACACATGTCAGTAGTATTCCTGATTCGGGCAAAGAACCTGTGAGGTAGCAGAGAGAGGACAAAGAACCTGTAACCAAGATCTCTTGTCTCCTACCAATGTATATTTAGCCCTCTTTTACTGTACTTCAATCTTTGACTGTAATAAAGCTGGCTCATATATATATAAACTGTTGGAGTCTATAATCGGTACCATAATTTAGCATGTTCTCAGGACATGAGAGAAAACACATGATAATTGTGATAGAAATACAAAAAATATTTGAAAAATTCAAAATAAATTAATATCAAAAACATTCACAACATCTGATTAGAATGGATATTCCTCAATCTGATAAAAATTATCTACAAAAATCCTATAGCAAATATGTTAAAAGATGAAATACTTTATTCTTTTTTACAAGGGAAAGAATAAGAAAAGCATTCCAAACTTAAAGTGTTTATAAGTCATTACATTGGAGGTCCTACCACAAAAAGCAAGAAGAAGAAACAAAGGTCAGAAGATTGGAAAAGAAGAAAAAAGCTTTCCTTATTTGAAGATGACCTGTTTATATTAATAGTCCCAAGAATTCAACATAAGAAGTAATAAAGTAAATTTCAAGAGGTCTCAGATTTAAGAAAGATATATAAAGATCAAATACATTTTTCAGTACCAGCACCAATTAGAAACTGAAATAAAAATTATCACTTATAATAACTTCAAAACACAATATATTTTTAAAAAATTAAAAATAGATATGAGTCATTTGCACTGAAAACTAAAATTTTGCTGACAGATATTAGAAATTATCTAAATGAATGCAGATAAATAAAATGTTCATGTATTTAATAACTCAGTATACACAAATTGATCCAAAGTTTCAATTCAACTTAATTAAAATTATGCAATTTTTTTAATAGGGAAAAAAAGTTCAGACCAAGATTCTGGTTCTATAATTTCTACAGAAATTCAAACAAGGTAGAAGAATAGTATTATAAAATACTACCATAAGATTTCATCTTACTCTAATCAGAATGGCAATTATCAAGAATACAAGCAACAATAAATGTTGGTGAGGATGTGGGGAAAAGGGGTACATTCATACATTCCTGGTGAGAATGCAAAATGGTGCATGCAGAGACATGTTTGGATAGCCCTAGGATGGTGGCTGGCGTTGAGCCAAGAGGTGGCACATAGTTAGTGTTAACATGGCGTGATCTACTTTTGCCTGATTAGTTAATGTCCTCACAGCACTAATCGTCAACAGATGTTCCTCATTCTTTCTTGATTGGTTGCAGTTTGCAGATAGCAGGACGGAGAACTAAGAAGCACCTCTGATAAGCAGCACCTCTGATAGATTGCAGAATGCAGGTTCCGGATCGCAGAATGAGGGAGGAAGCCCACACCTCTAGTTCGCAGAATGAAGGTTGCAGGTCGTGGGTTGCAGGCCGCAGGCCGCATGGTGCACCCCGCACCTCCAAGAAGCGACCCATCTTTAAGAAGCAGTAGACCTTTGATAAGCGTAGCCTCTCTGAAAGTAACATCTCTAAAATTAAGCAAAGTCTTTCTTCCTCTAAGCAAAGTTTCTCTTCCTCTAAGCAAAGTCTTTCTTCCTCTCAAAGCCTCTCTTCCTCTATAAACTAGCAAACAAGCAAGTAAGCAAGGAAGTAGCCCAGATAAAGATAATAGAAGTAGTTCAGTTCCAGTCCACCTCCAATAAATTACCGTGGGTTGTTGCTGCAGGCGGCAACAAATGGTGGCCCGTATGGGGAAAGGGAAATCGGCACGGTGGGAAACTGAGGAAGGTTGCAGGATAGGGAGAGGAAAGTAGGAACCTCCCCGGAGTCTCTGTCCAGAGCAGTTTAAGGGTGAGGGATAGTAAGAAAAAATGGGGTCGGAAATTTCAAAGACCCAAATGATTAAGGTTAAAAAAGATGTATTAAAAGGTAATGACATGACGGTGAAGGAAATTGTTCAACAAAGAGAACAAAGTGAGGAAGAATTAAGTTGTAGTGACTTAGAAAACAATTACTCAGAAAATTTAAGAACAAGGGAAAAGGTAGGAGAGAGCTAAATCTAATACAAAGAACCCCAAAAAGGAATAACTGAGTGGTAGTTAAAATTTAAGAACAAGGGGAAAAGGTAGGAGAGAGCTGAATCTAATACAAAGAACTTCAAAATTCGTGGAACCTGCTGGTATTTGAGGACCAAAATAGATAACCATCAACCATTAGAAAAACTTTTAAAGAGGCAATTGTGACTGATTGGAAACAGCTATGCAGAGCAGTAAAGCTCAGTGGCAGGAAATAGCTGTTGAAACTGCTTGCAGAAACGCAGTAGCAAGGTTTCCTGGTAGAAATGTTGATATGCTAATAAGAGAAGGCCAATACGCTTCAATATAAGCGTAGCCTCTCTGAAAGTAGCATCTCTAAAATTAAGCAAAGTTTCTCTTCCTCTAAGCAAAGTCTTTCTTCCTCTAAGTAGGCCAGATAAAGATCATAGAAGTAGTTCAGTTCCAGTCCACCTCCGAAATTACTGCTGGATTGTTGCTGCGGGCGGCAACAGGTGCAACCATTATGGAAAGCAGGATGGAGATTCCTCAGAAAATTTGGAATGGAACCACATTTGACCCAGGTATCCCACTCCTTGGTTTATACCGAAAGGACTTAAAATCAGCATTGTACAGTGATGCTGCCACATCAATGTTTATAGCAGCTCATTCACTAAAGCTAAATTATGGAACCAACCTAGATGCCCTTCAACAGATGAATGGACAAAGAAAATGTGTTATATATATTACTCAGCTTTAAAGAAGATTGAAATTATGGCATTTGCTGATAAATGGATGGAATTAGAGAATATCATGCTAAGTGAAATGGGCCAAACCCCAAAAACCAAAGGCTGAATGTTTTCTCTGATATGTGGAAGCTAATTTACAACAGGGGGTGGGGGAATTAAGGGGCAGAGAAGAATAGGGTTTTATATTAGGAAGAGGGGAGTGAAGGGAGGGGGAGGGGCATGGGTATAGGAATGATAGTAGAGGAAAACAGGCATTATTACCTCATGTACATATACAACTGCATGACCAATATGATTCTATAATATGTATAATCAGAAAAAAACGAGAGATTACACTCCATTTATGCATGATCTATCGAAATGTATAAATGCATTCTACTGTCATGTACAACAAATTAGAACAAACCAAAAATTAAAAATAAAATAAAATATACCACAATAAATTTCCTTCACAGAAAAAAAATGAAGAATCAAGGCGGAAAATTAAATTTATGCCACTTTATTTCCAGATTATGGTGTTGGTGAATGAAAAGACATAGAGGAAAAAAACAGTCAGTCTAGAAGCAGAGCCATATATGTACAGGCAATTGATAATCTTAGCAGTGGGGAATAGGATTTTTTTCTTACAAGTCATGAGGAAACAGCTGTGCATCCATATGAAAAACAAAATAACCCCAATATGGGTGCACATTTATTAGGAATGGAGCATAGATTCAATGTCAAGGGTAAATCTCAAAAGAATAAAGGAGAAACAAACTGGCAATTTTGGGGTAAAGATTTCTAACTTGAATGTTTAACATATAAACCAATAAAAATTATAAATAAAACTAACAAAACACAAATGTTTGTGCTTTTTTAGATAATTGAAAAGGTCTGGCAGTTTCTTTGAAATTTTACATACATTCACTATTTCACTATGGAACTCAACATTCTACTTCTAAGTTGTTCCCGAAGTTTGAAAAGCATATGTCCACACAAACACAGTCCAGGAATGTGATAGCCATTTTATTTTTAAGAGCCAAGAATGAGAACTCACAAAATGCCCATCCACAAGTGAATGGATATATAAAATGTAGTTTATGAATAATAGGAAATTCCGCTTCATGATAAAAAAGTCAACTACTGACACTGACACACAACATGCATCTGAGAAGAATTATACTTAGTAAATGAATTGAGATAAGAACAAGTAAATACATCTATGTTGACAAAAAGCAGATCCTTGCTTTGTTTGGTGCAGAAGGGGAACAGCACAAACAGGCAATAGAAAACTCACACTGATGCTGGGAATTATTGGGGTTGTGATTATAGCAGCTAATACTTTGATGTGCTTATCAAAGTGTACTAAATTGTACAATTTACATTGATGGAGTTTTATAAACATAAATTATATCTCAAAAACTAAAACACTTTCCTGCAGCAATATGAAGGAAAATCTTACCAGACATAAAAATATTATAAATTATTTATAAATAAAGCAACATATTTTGAATGCTTGCACAATAAACAAAATAATAGAGCAAATTATAAAACCCAGGAATAGTCTACAATTCCAAACAGAAATTTGGCATATATGAAAATGACATTTCAAAAATTGGTGGGAAAAATGTAGAGCTTATAATCAATGATGTTAGGATCAGATATCACCATATGGAATGATGTAAAATATGGCCTTTTTTTCACATTTTACAACATGATACTCTCCAAATAGATTAGAAATTTTTAGAAGAAATGAATGAATTCTATAACCTCAAAGAAATTTTTTCCATGATTTGAAAATCAATAATAGGGAAAAATTACAATTTTGACTACAATGAACAAACTCAAATCCATCATAATTAAAGAAAAAATAAAGAAGATAACAGTCAAACATTGGAAAAATTTTACAACTTGAGTGAAATATGGGCAAAAAATATAAATTGCTGGTTCACAGAAACTGAAAATTAAGTGACCCTGAAGCACGTAAAAATATGCCAAATTCACTTATAAGAAGAGAAATTTAAGTTAAAACTACCCTGATATACAACTTTTCATCATCAGACTGGAAAAATCCTAATATGGCAATATACTGTGTTGAGAAAACTTAAAAGTCAAACCCTTTCATAATTAGTCAGATGTACAATTAACATTTTTAAGTGAAAAAGGAAATTAGTAAGGCCATTTTGTACCTGTCTCTTAGCAGACTAAATATAAGCTTACTACATGATCCAACAACTGCACTCCCAGGTATTTATTCAACTGACTTAAAGACTTATGTCCATAAGAAAACCTGCACATGAATGTTTATGGTAATTTTATTCATAATTGCTAAAACTTGGAAGCAATCAAAATACCCTTCAATTAATGAATTGATAAAAGAACCATGGTATGTCTATGTAGTGGAGTATTATTCAGTTATAAAAAGAAATGTTTCAGAGTTAGGAAAATACATGGAGAAACCTCAAACGCATACCACAAACAAAATAAGGCAGTCTGAAGAGACTACCTACTGTACTATTTCAGCTATTAAAAATTCTAGAAATATTAGTGGTACCAGGGGCATGAGTCAAAGGAGAGAGGGTACATAGATGGAGCATAGGGTATTTTAAGTCAATAACCCTATTCTACATGATACTGGAATGATAGCCACATATCATCACATGTTAAAACTATAGATAGTACAACTATGGGGCTTAGTTCATCATAAATATCAATACAAGTTCATTAATCCTAACAAAGCATCACATTAAGGCGAGATGCTAAGGAGGAACAGGGGAAAAGGATGGAGAGGAAGTGCTGTATGGGAACTCTGATTTGGGGGCAATTTTTCTGTCAATGTAAAAATCTAAAAATAAATTCAGAAGTACAAGGAATTGAAATGAGAAAAACTATGTTATATGCATTTATGAATACATCAAAATGAAACTCATTATTATGTAAAACGAAATGCATTAAAAAAGGTTTTATACTTTTTAAAGCAAACTTGACTAAATGATGACAAATGCTTTGGAGTAAATAAAGGACAGAGCAGGAATGGAAGACACAGTGCTCTGGCAGTGGAAGGAGCAAGGAGGGTTGTGAAGTTAAGAGTGGCTAGATGGGCCCATGGGGAGGGTGTGACCTGAGCAATGCTTGCAGGAGCTAAAGCTGTGCACAAGGGGGGAACAAAGACCAGGATGACGAGAAGGAGCCCCTGAAGCCCAGGATGCAGGGCAAGAGCATCCTACAGTGTTTTAGAAAGGGCGAGAAAGACACCATCACTGAAGTAGTTCGATACACAAATTTAAAATGAATTGAAAAGGAAGAATTGGCTTATCTCTGGTCACACAAATCAGGACTTTCAGATTATTCAGATTGTTCTTTTGGTAAATTGTGCTGTGTCTGGCAGAGACCCGCCATTTTGCAGTTAGAATGAGGCCAGTCACAACCCAGGCAGTGTGAGGCTCATCACTCTGGGTGGTCCTCCAAAAGGTTTCCTTCCGCACCCACAGGAGTTTGGGGCTTCCTCTCCCAACCTGCAGACCATGTGGTTTTACTTTATTCCTTAGGATTGCAACCCTAACTTCCTACTATTAAACCAAAAAAGATAAATCATTTTAAATAGAAAGCCTTTCATAATAGAAGGGTAGGACCTCAGCAGCAGGGAAACTGTTCCTTTGCTACTGTGGCTGGAGGGGCAAACAGGTATGGAAGAAGACAAAAGAACAAATGCAGTATTTTCAAAAGTTTGCCCTCAGTGTCTCTCCAGTATTTCAGATATGAACATCAGTGGCTCTGGTTAAAGTAGAACAGGTGTACCTTAGAAGTATTTATTTTGGCAATTGCCAGGATGCATGAAATTTTTTTTTTCTTTAGATAGGTGTAAACAAAATATCAAAATAGGCCAATTTATTCATAAATAGCATCAACACAATTTCTGTTTATATCCCAGCTGCACTACCATAACCAAAGCACTTAGAAGAGTTATCTAACCTTTCACTGTGGAAAATAATAATTGTCTCCTACTGGAGTTCAGGTGGCTTAAGTAAGTTGATGCATGCGAAATGTTTAATACAGCACCTGGCAAAAAGGAAGTCCTCAGTAAAGGTTAGCCTAAAAATGAACTTACTGACAATGATTCCAGCATGTGCTTCTCTTTACTGTCATCAGCAAAGTCATCAGTCACATTAGCTTCAGCAAAGATCAGTAAAGACCAACCTACCAACTAATCAGCCTTCTTCACTTCTGAAGCCCTGAATTAGTATTAAAGATATAAAATGACATGACATGACCTGGCTTGAGTGTCAGAAGAATGAGTCTACAGGCATTAGGATAGATGATTGGAAGCTTAGGAGATGACACAGGAAATGAGAAATGATGCAGGCCATGGGCATGGTTGGAATAGGATGGATGTGAGCAACATTGGGAAGGCCACGCAGACTCAAAATCGACCCTCCACATCCACAAGTTCTTGCCTTCTCAGATTCACCTCACCATGGATCGAAAATATTAAAAAATATTGTATCAGTATTTTCCTTGGTCATTATTCCCCAAACAATACAATATAAATATTTTCATAGCATTTACCTTTCACTAATCATCACAAATAATCAAGAGGTGCATGAGAAATGAGCATGACATTTTATAAAAGGAACTTGAGCATCTGAAAATATTGGTATCCATGGGGGTCCTGGAAAAAATCCCCAGCAAATACTAAGGGACAACTGTAGTTGATTCCAAGTAAAATGTTGAGGGATAAAAATGGGAAAGATCAAGAGTTTTCATTTTCCTAAGAATAAAATGGGGAAATTAAAATCAGAGGAACACCTGACAAAGCTGTCCAGCTTCACTTGTTTTAATTACTTGCTTATATTTGACTTTAAGAGTCTCTAATTCTGAAGGCCATGGACCTGAGAACTATGTCACTAGTCTCCCAGTAGCTTTGCTGTAGGTAAACCCTCTGACATGAGGGTTTATAATAGTAATGATTGCCTAGGTTACTTTCCAGGAATTTTAAACTGTTTTTATTGAAACCATTGACTTTTCACTTGGGTTTCCACCCAATGAATGACCTTTTAGCATCAGAGTTAAAACCTCTACCCTCAGATCAGGCCAACAACATGGTGTTCTGAACATGCCTGCCACCAAGAGCCATGAAGATCAATTATCTCATGTACAGACCTCCTTTCCCCACACCTTAAATCATCCTGCTTCTTTTACCCTCTAAACATCAC
The DNA here is from genome assembly GCF_902686455.1 of Sciurus vulgaris. Classification (NCBI taxonomy): domain Eukaryota; kingdom Metazoa; phylum Chordata; class Mammalia; order Rodentia; family Sciuridae; genus Sciurus; species Sciurus vulgaris. The sequence continues at coordinate 137,730,397 of NC_136462.1, read as the reverse complement.
TAAACTCTATCCTTGGGGAGTTGGGCTTGAGATTTGGGTCTTCCACTTCTACCCCTGGTCATTTTGTGAATATACTTTCTCTTCTGCAAAACTCATAGCACACTGGAATACTGTGAAGTGGGCAAAATGGGGACTGGTTTAGAAACAAAATCTAAGATGAAGAACAATTAAAGAAAGACAATAATAATGAGAAAGAAGAAAGAAGAGGAAGTACATTTGCCATAATTTCCTGTTCTGTACTAGACATTATTAGAGTACTATTTTATTTTATTTTGGATTCACATTTCTAAAAGTTAGATATTTATCGTCTCTACTTTCCAGAAGAGAAAACTGAACCTGACAGATATTAATATCTTGCCTATGTCCCTGGAGTTAATCAAGAACAGGGCTGGCTTTCAGATCCATGCCATTTTCTCTGCTACAATGTTCTGCTCCTGGATTCCCTGATAAAACGGCAGCTTCAACTCAAAACTACCAGGATAACTATGAAAAAGGCTAATTCCTTTATTGAACCACTTTAACTTCAGAGAGTCTCAGCATTAGCCTGAAATTTTGCTCTGATTACTGTCAAATGCATTTTGAGTGTAATTTCCTTCTTGGAAGAGAGGAGAGCAGCTGTTTTCAAACAGAAGTTACTCCCGTGATCAGTGTGAGCAGAGAAAAAGCAGGACACTCTACTCCTGGTACCGGTGAAGTGCTATCCCTAAGGATGTGTCATGGACTCAAAATGTGTCTATAGGTCTCACAAGTATCCAAACAAAGAGCCAATTCAAACAACTGTTCCTGATGATCAAGTTGATAGAATAATAACACATTAAAAATGTGTTAGAGAAAATGTGTACTTTGTTAACAAAAGATCCATTGGGAGCTCAATCCAGATTGCTTGCTTACCTTAAACTTGTTGAGTTACCTTCAATGTTATATGAACAACAGGCCTGACCTACTGTCCATGGTTCTTGTGAGGATCAGTTTATCAAAAATATTAATGATGATACATTTGTGTAACGCATATAAGCCCCAAACAACCTTACATCAATTTAAGTCTTCAATTTTTGAATACATTCCTGAATCCTATGATATAGAGGTGAACATAAATATGTAGAAGACTCAGATGCCAGGTTGTACCCATTCTCAAAGGAGATGGTCTTGATTTCATTTGCTTCATAAAGTGGAGTTCCATTTTTCCTTCGGTAATATGAGAATAAAGATGTCCAGTGGATAGGGTTGCTGTGTGAAATATCTACCCACCTCATATTTAATAAGCATAAGTTCCCTTAGGACTGAGAAAATGCAAGAACTTAAATTACAATGGTCCTTGGAAACAGGGCTGCTCAGAAAGATAAGTTATTTGTACAGCTTCTTCAGGAGTTAAGAATAGGTAGGACCTGAATCCACATCACCAGTTCTGTGGTCTGGCCATGTGTAGGCTACCTTTCTTCCAGCAAGTGAACTTAGCAGGAAAAACAATTAAAGCATAATACATTGGGCTGTGTCCTAACCCCTAGTAAAATGACACAATGTAAAGTTAAATAACATGGTTTGTTTTAGTTGACAAGAGCAGAGCTACTGGGGAGACTACTGAGTAATTAGTAGGTAACAATCCGGACAGGAACACAATAACTTTATGGTGATCAGCATTTATGCCTACTCAGAAGGCAGTCCCTTTATGTAAATATAAAAGAATAACTACTAGGGGGGAAAAAAGTGAAGCAGGTATTGTTTACTGCAGGGACGAAGATGAGTGGGGTTTTGAATACACATTGCAGCCCCTGCCACAGCAGCTATTTCAAAGAGGGACAGAGCGTGAAACCACGGGTGCAGCAGCTTCCCCAAATCCATCCATGCCTAGGTCGCAACAGTGTCAAATGGACACACGCGGAGAAGTTGCTAGAGCTTTTTTATAGAAGCTTTCCCTCTTCCCGTAAACATAAACAAAAAGGAGGTCACAGGACTGACTGATTGGCTTCATCAACACCGTGTGGAATAATTTATGCCAAATGACAGACTTTATGCCGCTTTGCCACTACTGAGCGCGGATACGGATGCTTCGCTTAGCAGAGTCACATTTGCCAGCGGCAGGTCCCCGGTAGCTGCACAGATGAATGGAGAGTGGAGGGAGCAGGCCGGCTAATTGAAAAGCGGGAGCACTTTACAAACGCCATTACATGAAATGTGAGAAGTGTAACGTGGCAGAAACTAAGCAGCACCTGGTGTCAGCGGCTAATTGTGTTGTAGGGCGAACTCTAGAGGAGCGCGACTCGGCGGAGGGGAGTTTCACATTTGCCTTGCAGGCGCCTTGCCCTCTTGCTTGGAGCTCAGGTTACAGGAGGAACCCATCCCGTCGGGTGGCCTCATGCACTAGGATTCATGTCCACGTGAACCACGCGCATGAACCATGCCTGCCTTTCTTGTGCCCTTGCAGGACTTAGACAAGAATCATTTTTGCCACTGACATAGCATTTCTGGTAAAGAGGAAAATGGGTTTAATATATATTGGATTTTAGTATTAAAAAAAAAAGAATTTAAAAAGGAAGAAATTAGGGAGGGAGAAAAATTAAGCAAATAAAAAAATGAATTTTTTATATACAGAATTTTTTAAAAAATTAGTTCTATTTTCTTTGTTGTTTTTATATACAGACGTGGGAAATGAAGACAAACTTCCACAGAAGAAATTAATTATATTTTTAGGGAACATTGACCCAGAGTGTCCTCATACTTCATTTATTCTGGATCCTAGTGTAATATGAATGTGGCCCTGCCTATTCAGGGTTATTTACTGGAAAATTAGCATTCAGACACAAATTTATATTTACAGAGGCAATTATCGGATTACAGAAGGAAAACAAATGAAATGAGATATTTCATCTAGTCTTTTAATAATAGCTCAGGGTCTGTGATAAACATACTGTGAAAAACTAAGAAAAGTCAAAATAATTTTGAGGATAGATCCAGTTTTACATGAAGAATAGAAAATGCACTTTATTTTGGCTGGTCCTAATTTTCTAATAACTAGTACCCTGGAAATAATTTTTAAAGGTCACAAATTCTGTCAAGTTTAGTTTAAGAATTATGTATAAGATATCTAGCTAAACCTAAAGTAGTTTCAAGGAACTTATAGACAGTATTGTTAAAAGATGAGGGTTAAGAAGTGAGACAGTTCAAGTCTTCCATCTGATTTACAGAACTTACAAGCTGTGTGACTTTAAGCATATCACTTAACTTCTTTGAGCTTCAATGTCTTTATCTGTACATTATGAACAATAATGTCCATCCACTCTGTGGAATTTGAAGAAATAGAAAAAACATGTATAAAGCAGAGCATGGCACCTTGCATACAGTTGACATCCAGTTTTTTGATTTATGAAATCGATATTAGTATTAGAAGGAAAATGGTGAGTATCTTCTGCTTTTTAAATAGGCATATTAAAAAAAAATACCCCAAAGTAGCGAGGACTAAGTGACTTAATACATTCCTCCAAGCCTCAAGCCACAAATATGAATGACAGACAGTAACCCATGTAAATTTCGTAAATAGACATGAGACTTACCCCAAAGTGGATCTATATCGAGTGCTTATCCCCCGGGATAGAGTGTACACGTTATTCAATGCATCTGTAACTGTTGTAATTGGGAACCAGGAAACCCATCCTTGTGGAGAGAGCGAGCTGAAGCTCACTGCAATGTCAGTGAGGTAGGATCAGAATGACATTTCCAATGTAATGTTAGCCAATTAGATGTAGGAAATATGTATGCACTGCTCCAAACCACCTGTCATGTGCCTGGGTTCCTAATAGGGAAAAGGAGGAGGTCACAGAAAAGAAAAGCAAAAATCAGGGAAAATGTGACTGTAAAGGCAAGATTGGCGGCAAACAGCATTCAGGAAGAAAGTTCCAGCGAAAGTGACTGCAGAACACCTTTATGGAGAAATGCCATGGTTGCCCATGTTTGCATCCAGGATCCCTACTTCTGAGAACATCTTACGGATGCCCTGCTGACAGCTTAATGAAGGAATGCTACAAATCATTTCAGAGGCAACAAGGGGTGCTAACCAGTCCCTTCTCTGTGTTGCCACCACTACAAAAAAAAAAAAAAAAAAAGAAAGAAAGAAAGAAAAAAAAAAGTCTATGTTCTCCCAATGAGGTTTTTCAAAAATGAATTATGCCATTAAGTGCCAAGAAGAAAATTAGCTATGAGCTTTTAAATTTAAAATGATCCCCTTTTTAATTGTAAAACAGTGGCACTTAACTGCTATTGATCCTGCTGAGACACATTAGGGAACAGGGTCACCATAACTGTTAATATTCACTGCTTAGTGAAAGAGCATCAAAGGACATTTTAATGTCACAGACTTTCTCAGGGAGTTTTTAAAGAAGGTTTGAAGCAGCCAGCCTATGAATGAAAAGGACATGAGGTAGACAAATGTAGAAACAAATGTGATCGCAATTTTCTGCTAATCAAATCATAACTCAAGATTGATTTTTTGGCAAAAGTTTATGTCATATAGATTTCCAAGGCTGGTCGACATTTAAAAGTCAGAGTATATATTTTCTATAGACTGGGACTTTTGGATGATCGTCCAATGGGGAATTTTTGTTTATTTTTGAGCATAGAGTATAAGAGAGAGCTTCCCTTCTGGGGAAGACCATTCCACTTTTGGGTACTTCAGAAATAAGGAATGCAAAATGTCAATGGCATTTTGTTTCGGTATGCAAAGTCTGTCCTACGCTCTTGAAAATTTTATTGGCTTAGACAATAAACCTAGGTGACTGTTCAGGTTTTTAAAAGTGAAAGTTTCATTTTTAGAACATTCAGAAGTGTTTTTCTCCCTTGGCCAGAATCTGAAAATATTGAGTTTGTGGCATTGTGAAATTGCTGCTTCCTGGAACATTTCTGAACTTTGCATCCTGAGACCCAGAGAAGGGGCTGCACAAAGGTGCTTACTGTGAAAGTTAAAATCCTCCTCGTTCAAAATCCTCAGAGACAAAGAGAAATGTTTAAAAAGTTGTCATTTTTTTTTCTTTATCAAATAAAATCTTAACAGGAATTGCAAAAAGAAAAGAATTTTAACAAAAGGAATTAAATAGGTTTTTGGATGGTTTGCATTTTTATCTTTTGAAAGGTATTCCATTGTGTGGTGTCACTGAGGTGTTCTCAGGAGCATGGGACAGGTTGAGGGGAGCATGCTTTGAAATCCACTGATCTACAGAATATATTCATTACTATATTCATGCTCCATTTATCGATGTGTGTTCTCTGGGATATTCCACTGGGAACTAAGGAACTTCCCTAAGCCACAGGGAGTCACAACCTTAGGAAGAGATAGATAAGAAAACAGGAAATTCTGATTTAAAAAAAAAAAAAGTCTCAGTTAAGATCAGAGTGCTGTGAGTCCGATGACGTAGCTGGGACTCCGGAGGTGAAAAAGGGCACTCAAGAGTGTAATTCAGGGGCTGGAACTTTGAGAAGGAATTGGTATGGAGCAGGTGAAGAGAGGACATTTCATATAAGAAAACACAAACAGCAATGCAAAGACTTGAAGCTCAAAGTGAAACCGAATCCTTGCAATAAAACTGAGCCCTAAGACCATGGATTTCTGCTTAGCATTTTCACCAATAATTTCCTTATTTCTAACTCTTACGCAGAAAGCTCTTCTGAATGTAGCACTTTGCACAGTGCCATGAAGGCTTACCTAGAAATGACCCTGAGGACCTGACACAACCAAAAATTTCCAGTTAGCAGAAACTCGGGAGCAGAAGCAAGTCCTGGAGACCTAAATTAAAAGGGAGGAGTGTAGACTACAATTACATCAAGAGCTCAAAACACTGCAAACATTAAAGTTTTTTCAATTATGTGCATTCAGATGCTAAGGCATCAAGTCTGTTACCTCTCCCACACCCTGGATCTCTTAAAAATCCCCCTCACCAGATAAGGGGGAGACATTTGAACATGCTTCTTGTCTTATTGTCCATTAACCTTTAATAAAATTTTTACTTTTTGCAAAAACCAATGCTGTAGTATTAGCTTCTATATGCATTGAGAAGCAGGCCTTTCCCAATAGCAGGAGTGAGCATGTGAAAGGGGCCAGGTAAATGAAGAAAGGGAAGAAGAAGTGGCGCACGGATCAGTAGAAAGAATTCCAAAACAGATATTGTAAATCTAAGTACCAATTCTGTCTCATCTACTTTTGAGATAGCTGACCTCCTAAATACAGAAAAACGTCCTGTCCTATTTATAGCATAACATTCTTTTGAAGATTAATTGAAAAAACATTAATAAATATATTTTATACTATTATAAAATAAGTTCATATTAATAAATATATATAAAGAAGTCAATCATAGGAGGATTTTTCATGATAGTCTAGAATATTCTCACTCAGTTTCTTAAGGACTAAACAAAATCTTAAAGATTTATAGATCCATTGAATTATTTGTGTGTGTACATGTGTGTCTCTGAAAGAAATGGGATCACATTGAAACTTTCAGCAAAAATTAAACAACTAAGCTACTAAACTTAAATGACTAACTTAAACAATAATCAATTAATGACTAGCAGAACAAGATAAAAAGTATGGTTCCCTAATTCTGGGACTAGGAAAGCAATCATTTTTAGAGAAGACTATGTAAGTATCTTAAAAAGAGGCTCTGTCCATAGAAATTTATCAGAAGTAGATTTATGGTAAATCAAATTAGTATTTTTAAAAGAACACAATTTAGAGACTCTGCCAAATATTCTGAAATAAGAAAAAAATGTACTTCTTCAAGAAATTTTTTATTTATATTTTACTTAAGGGCTTAAATTAGAAGTTATACTAAAATATTCATAAAGTAGGGTACAATTTTACATACTTTTGCACACCAATAATTGGTGTTCTGTTCTTTACAGTCAGAAGTTGCTAGTTTCTACAATAGTTTGTGAAAGGGAGAGATCAAAATCTGTTTTGTATACTTTTTGTACAAAATTCTAGTTGATACAGCCTTACCTCTGGATTCATTTCATGGGAACAAAGTGATTTTGGTTTACTTTTAGGTAAACCGAGTCACTGCTGGGGTGGGGCACTGTTAAAATGCATTGGGAAGAGAAAAAGTTGTATGACTTATGTAAAGTAGAATAGGAAGAGACATTTTTGAAATGCTCTTCTCAGAAAGATTTGATTATAGAAGCAGATTCTAAATGATTCCCAGTCTTGGAGCTGCTGTCTCATGTGGATTAGCAGGAACTAATCAGAAGGCTATGAATTGGGTGAGGAATGTGTTTCACCAGGGTCCCAAAGTCCTGAATCCCAGATCCACAAACATTCCTATTTTTGACCTCTCAGCAATAATAAGGGTAAGGAAGGTTTGGGCTTGATGGAGAAACTCATACATTTTGGGGGGCTTTCTTAAAGAAAGGAAAAAAGTAATTGCAATGGCAAAATTAGTTATGAATAGAAATGTTTTTAGAATAAGAGAAGAAATCACAAATTACTGGAAACTTGAAAATCCAGGTCCATTTTCCTGCAGTACATTTAGACTGTTTATTAGAAATGCTTACAGAACAATGGTTCCTTATGGCACACTGGTTTCCTGCTCACCTGGATAGGATACAACTCTGAGCATTTCCAGTGTTCACAGGGACCCACATGAATGAAGGAGGGCATGAAGTGCCAGATTTATCAGTTTTGCAGGAAATCTGCCTCCATCACAGAAAATCCATAATGAACCTTTGGCTGGTTACCCTTTTATGGCTCCACACTTGGTTCATCCCATGTAAGAGAATCAGGCAATGTTCTGTAAAAAAGACAACATCTGCACCTTTGCAATCCCTGACTTCCAGTAAAGAAGGAAGCATTACTGTAAAATGGACTGTGGGCTTGTGAGTCTTCCCTTCAGGCTTGCCTGTTGCACTCTGCATCCCTAACAGTTCCTGGGGAGAGAATGCCTCCATGGCTGTGTGGTTGTAATACCTGAGCACAGGTTAGGAAAGGTGTGTTCCCAGAAGCTCAAGTTCGGTCCTCATGGTGCCAAGATCACAGATTAAATTTCTCCCAGTCTGACAGTACGATGCTGTCCAGTAGTCACAGGCAGCAGCTTGAGATCTAGTCAGGGAGTTTCAAGTGTGAGGATATGAGTTGATTGATCTAGACCTGCTGCTGATAAGAGTCAGGAAGTCACCACACCTCTCTGTCTGTTCCAGCAGGTCAATAATATTGAATTTGCACCTCAGAAATGGAACATTGTTTAACAAATAATCAAGTTGCTTCAATAGCTAACAGTCAAGAGAGTCCAAGAGTGTGATAAGGGTGTGAATTGTCCATTGCAGCCATCCAGACAAGAAAATCAAGAGTTTTGGAGTTGAGAAAGCTTCACCTTCCCGGTAAGGTGGGATTGAGGGAAGAGATGAAAAGGCAGGACAGGAAGCAGTGATGAGATGCAGAGTTTTCAAATCCCATGAGTCAGTGGGGAGTAGGACTTCCAGATAAAACACAGAGCACCCATTTTCATTCCAAATTCGGAAACACATCAATATATTTTTAGCAAAAGCATGTCCAAAATATTTCATGGGACATATTTATACTCAAAAAATTTTGTTGTATATGTGAAATGAATATTCAGCTTGATGCTCTATACTTTATTTGCTAAATCTGGCAACAGTAGATTAGAAAGCCAGGTTGAAAAAAGAGAGAGAGAAACCATAAGTTAGCCAGGATTATTCAGTTCCAAGAAATAGAAAACCTTGTCACACTGGTTAAAATTAAAGTAAAAGTAAATATTGTACAAGTAGACTGTCAATTAAAACTTCTTTAATAATGATATTAACACAATTCATTTAGAGGAGAAAAAGGTGCTAGAACATCTGGATACTTTTATGGAAAAAAAATACAACTTGACCCTTATCTTACATCATGCTCAAAAACTCATTTGAAATAGATCATAGGCATAAATGTAAATGCTAAAACTATGAAATCCCTGAAGGCAAACAAAGAATATCTTTAGAACATGGAGTAGGTAGGGATTGCTTTGGATACATAAAACAAATTAAGCATAAAAGAAAAAAAGGGGATAAACTGTTTTTTTAGATGGAATTCTCTGGACGCACAGCCTGCAATGGTGCCTCTGGCATGAAACATTTATTGAGTGAGATGTCTGTAGGGATGTAAGGGGAGCAGACGGGGAAGAGGAAGAAGCTCTGCAAAAAAGTGAAGTCAGCTGGAGTCCAGCTTGAGACACAAATGCCATCTCAGGGTTATCCCATGTGGAGTTCAGGGGACATGCCCTTTGTATCCTCGTATCAGCCAGTCATTTGTCTCAGCCATTCTGAAAGAGGATGGCCTCCCTGCTATTTCTGGATAAGATGGCTCCCTTTGGCTGAGGCCGATTCTCCTGTGAAGCCTCTGACCATAAGCCTTTAGCAACCAATATTCAAATTATCTGAAGAATAGTTGAACTATCAAGAAAGGAGTCCTGAGACCAGGTACCAGAAATATCTATTGCTATTGGAGTTCATGAAAACTTCCAAATATCAAAAAATACCATGAAGAAAAGTTAATACCCTAGAAGAAAATGTTTGCAACTCATTTGTCAGCCAAAGGGCTCTTATCCAACATATGTCACAATTCCTACAAATTAGTACAAAGACACGAACAATGGAATATTTTAAAGGAATAGAGGACTTACGTAATCAGAATGCTTAAAATTAAAACAACCAAAAATACCAAATGTTAGCAAGCATGTATTGCTAGTGGGAGTGTAAGAAGGTGCAACCCATTTTGAATTTGCAATTTCTAATAAATCTAAATATAACTCACCCCATGACATTCTAATTGTACTGTAAGTGTTGAACTTCCTCACTGTGTATGTCCATAAGAAACTTGTACAAGGATGTTAGCATGTTCATATCGGCTTTGTTGATAATAGCCAAAACCCAGAAATAACCCAGTGGATAAAAAATTGTAGCATATTCATACATTAAATAAAAACTTGACAATAAGAAAAGAATTTCTGCCACATGCAACACGTATGAACTTCAAAAACACAGTGAGAAAGGAGATGAAAAGAGTAAACATTCAACAATTCTATTATATGAAGTTCAAGAACAGTTGAAACTAATTGTTGGAGATAGAAGTCAAAACATTAGTTGCTTCAGGGGTGGAGCAGGGGGAATTATTCTAAAAGGGCAGTGGGGGAGCTTTATAGGGTGATAGAAATATTTTGTGTCTGGAAACAGGTGGTGGGTTACAGGAGTGTATACATATGCCAAAAATGCTATCAAATTGTATGCTTAATATCTGCTTGTTTTATATTATAATGTAAACCATACCTCAATAATATGGATTCATTTATGTAACTAAAATTCCAAGTGCTAAATTGGTTTCAAGATTATTTGAATCCAGGAGTACAAATATAATCATCAGAACCAACATTACTCCTTCTCTCTGTTTCTCTCCCACCTCTTTAGACTTATCTCTGCTTGTCTCAGTTTGGCTTTATTCTGGATCTGTTTGCCTTGCATAGCCACAAGAAAGCTCTCACAAGAAATTTAGGGATCATAAAGTGACTTTACTTTATCAATGCTGACTTTACCCTGGGACTACAATGCTGCAGTGACTGAAATTATTCACATAAGAGAAGAAATTGGCACATTGCAATTCTTATTTAAATTAAATATCATAGCTAATTGGCTGGTTTGCTAAATTTGTTCTCGACAAACCAGATCTTAGCAGTGACATTAGTCGTGGCTTATCTGATCCATGGAGGTAAATGACCAATTTTCTGATTGTCTTCAACCAGTTTAAGAAAATATGTATTATTTAGAACTGCTCATTTATCTGGAAATTTATTGCTGGTTTTATAAAAGTCATGATAATCCTTAAAAAAATATCACAGCCAGACATTTTGAGACAGACACATTATTGATTTTGTTCTCTGAAGAGGTCACAGTGAGAAAATGGAATCAGGTCTGAGCAGGAAAGGTGAGGACTTGGAACTTCGTAGCAGAGGGAGCCATCCTGCATCACCAAAAAGTAAAGGTCTATATCACTCCATTCACTTTGCAAATTTGGTTTGATTTCTACATGCTTCTCTTCCTGCAAATGTTCAATGGGTCTTTCTAGAAACCGTTTGCTCTTCAGTTTCCAGATAGCATTGTCTCACTGTTTTCTTCCTGGGCCTTCAGTCAGCTGAGAATAGGTTCTTTTTCTATATACATTTCATAACCCCCCTCAAAAGAAAAAAAGTGCTAAAAACTGATTTCCCTGGGACTGAGGTTGTGGCTCAGTGGTATAGAGCACCTGCCTGGCACATGTGAGGCACTGGATTTGATCCTCAGCACCACGTAAAAATAAATAGATAAAATAAAGGTGTTGTGTCCATCTACAACTTAGAAAAAAAAATTAACACTGATTTCCTACATTTGCTTTTTGCCATTCAGAAAATTTGGAAATTTGGCCCTTTTTAAATCCTGTAAGGGTTGGTTTGGCATGTCACTTTGACAGAACAAGGCAATGCTAAGGAGGAGTAAAGCTTATTTATTCTCTGGGCCTCAATAGGTACTGAGCCCATCCCTCTTCTGCTAAGAGGGAAACAGGGAGTTTTACTTTAGATTAGAGGCATTGGGCTGGCCCAGATATGTCTGGGAGAGTGTTACTGGAGGAGATGAGGTCAGTTGGTGAACTAACATAGCTCACCCTCAATGTGGAAGGCACGATTTAGTCAGCTAAGGGCCCAAATGGAACAAAGAGATGGAGCAAAGGTAAATGGAAAGAAAAGTAAATTAGTTACCACTTCTGGAACCCGGTGAAATGGTTCATTTGAATTGTCAACTTGATTGGATTAAGAGATGCTGATAAAGTGGCTTCTGGTTGTGTCAGTGAGGGTGTGTCTAGGAATGAGTGGAATGTGGGATAGTGAACTGAAGTGAAGCCCCTCCCTAAGCATGGGCGGCCCCGCCCAATAGTATGGAATAAAAGCTGGAGAACAAGGAAGCAGATGAAGATGCAAGCTCAGTTCTTCTAGAATGGGTTCTTCATTGCTGCTTCCAACATCTGAGGATACCCAACTCTTGCTTCTTCACTCTTCCAAAGCGGACTTTGCCAATGATTCTCCAGATAATTTCCAGAAGCCTTGATCTAGGACTAGGGTAAAACTGTTGATCCTTCTTGTTCTGGGGCTTCCACTTCTTGGACTGCAACTGCTGGTTCTTCCAGCTTTCTAGCCTTCAGACCATCATTGTGGACTATTCAGCTTTTGGTTGTGTGAGCCAATCTAATAAATTCCCTTTTTATAATCATACTTCCTGTTGATTCTGTTCCTCTAGAGAACTCCAACTAATATACCAGGATACACATTTTCTTCTTTCTCTGGACTACAGGACCCACCCTGGTGGAACCCTGGGATCTGGAACTTTCAGCCTTGAACTGAGAATTACACACCAGCTTCCTTGATTTCTGAGGGCTTCAAACTTGAGCTGAGCCAGGCTTCTGGTTTTTCTGCTTGTAGACAGCCTGTAAGAAACCCATCATGGGACTTCTCAGCCTCCATAATCAAGTGAGCCAATCCCCCTGATAAACAATTTTCACATACCTACTATTGGCTTTTCAGGACCCTGAGCAAGACAAGCTTCCTGCTTGACCTCCATCTTTTCCTATATTTCACTGAAGAGGCCCAAGAGTAGGATTCTGGGGAAGAAGATTTTATACATCCTCTCATGAGATTCTAACTACAGCCCACTGACAAAATCTTCTTGTTTTGTTGTTGTTGTTTTGGTTTTTGTTGGATTTGGTTTTTTTTAATATAAGGTCATGTTAGAAGACACCTTGCCCATTTATTTACCCTTGACTTCTTTTGTACTTCAGTTGCAGAGCACTGTGGTGACAAAGTAGTGAGTGTTACAGTATGGTCCACAAATCTAAAAAGCTTACTGTCTGGTCCTTCTCAGAAGTTTTCCCAATCCTGATCTCTACCATCACCTTCCCCTGCTTCCCTTCACACAGGTATATCTTCAGTACTCTCCTTGGAATAGAAGTGTCCTACCAGAAGCTTAATAGAGAAACTAAATCCCCTGGGCATGGGCTGGCCATATCTATAATTATGAACATTGTTGATACAGAAAAGTGTGTAATGAGGAGATGAGCATCCTATCAGCCCACCTTGGGATTTTGTTCTTCTAATAACACTCCAATGTTGTTCAAGGTTAATGTGTGCCAGACATTCTCTCCAACCCACTAATCCACCTGTTCAACCTTCCCCTCTCCATCAGATCTCAGTGGAAGGTAAATATTTATCTATGTATCAATGTGTTTTAGTTTATGAATGATCTCTCAGAAGTTTTTCTGGAACTTCTAATTAGGGATAACAATAAGGATAAAAAATAAAGATTATGGAGATTCCAGAAAAACTTTTAAGACTATCCATCCCTTCTCCCTCTGAGATTGGTGACCCTGGAACAACAGGCACAGCAGTGGTGCTGAACCACTGACTCCACAAAATTATTATTGAAATCAAAGTCAAAGCACAGCACAGTCTTCACCCTCTTCCCAGGCCTCCTTTTCTCCCCCAAATACTGTGGCATTTACATGCCCCAGGCATTTCTTTATACTGTAATACATTTGAATCTACAAACAATATTAATTATGTACTTCAATATAAACAAATTTACCATATAGCATGATAGCTTTGTATTTCCAGTCAACACTCTATTATATTACGTATAAGATGTTAACATATTGTTTTTTTAAGACATAAATGTTGATCCATCTATGCATAGTCTATTTTTTTATGCTGTGTATTATGACTGACACCCATTATGACTGACATTCTGGTAACATAATTTTCTACAAGTACAGCCCTGTTCTGCAGGCACCCTGCCATGGGCAGGAGGTTCTCTAAATTATATGTACTTTTCAAGTCCTTGTTTTCTATTGAGGTCAAACATTTTATCATATTATCAATAGCAATTCAGATTTCTACTTCAGTGAACAATCTGTTCACATTCTTTTGCTTATCTGCTATTGTTTTTATTCTTGTTTAATACCAAGTAGTCTACATACAACCTAACCAGTAGTTGTTTATTTGTGATTTGTGTTACATATAGAATTTTCTTTTTTTGTGGTGGGGAGGGATGAGGGATTGAACCCAGGTGCACTCAACCACAGAGCCACATCCCCAGCCCTTTATTTATTTTTTATTTTGAGATTTTTGAGACAGGGTCTTGCTATGTTACCTAAGGGCTTGCTAGGTTGCTGAGGTTGGCTTTGAACTCATAAGTCTCCTGCCTCAGTCTCTGGAGTCACTGGTATTACAGGTATGCGCCACTGTGCCTGGCTTTACTTAGAGATTTTTTCCAACAGAGTGCTTATTAATGATTTTGCAGTAGTGGACTTTATCATTTTGGTGAGCCAATTTTATTCCAATTTTTATTTTTGTATATTAAGAAAACGTTTTGATGCAAAGATTATTAACAGATTATCCTATATTTGAGAAAGGGCTGGGAGTTTTGTTTTTCTTAGTTGTATCTATAACCTATCTGAAATTTTGGTCTTGTCTAGTTACTTTTCCCACGTGAATATCCAGAGGTCTCAATGGTGCACATGACAGTTCATCTTTCTCCAGTCATTCGCAATGAGTCTGTCATATTTGAAGTTCACATGTGTACATGACTCTTCTCTCAGGATCTCCATTGTTGGATTATTTATTCTACTATTTCAGAAATAACTTGTTCATCCAACAAAAAAAAAACCTTTGGGGATTATAGCTGACATTTCATTTACTTTCTGAATCATATTGAACATAATCGTTTATTTATACTGCTAAAATGTCCCAATTCAAAAATAATTTCTCTTAATTTAGAAATTTCTTTTGTTAGATTTAGTACTATGTAACTCATTCATTATTATGGATACATAAACTACTTTGGGGGGTTTATATTCTGTTCATATTCTGTTTATGATAAACCTGTAACTAACAAATTTGCTGAACTTTCTTATTAATTTTAATAGTTTCTCTAGATTTAAATTGTTTTTCTGTATAGAAAAATTTTACTTTTACTAATAAAGCCCCTTCCGTTTTAGTATTAATATCCAATTTTTCTACTAGTTAATTGCATTATCTAGAACCTCCAACACAATGATGAATAGTAAACATAATAATAGGTGTTCTTGTCCTTGATTTCAAATGTTTGACTCTTACATAATTTTAATTGTTGTATAGTGTTACAGTTTGGATATGAAGTATACCCCCAAAGTGTCTGTGTTAATGCAGGAATTTTTGGAGGTGAAATGATTGGATTGTGAGTGCTGAAACTTAATCAGTCTACCTTAGTTTAAATGGACTGATTGGGTGGGTGGTGACTGTAGGCAGGTGGAGCACAGCTGGAGGACATGGGTCAGTGGAGTCCTGCCCTGGAAAGGCACATCTTCTGCCATTATTCCTTTCCTGACCCCACCATGAGCTGAACAACTTTCCTCTGCTAGGCTCTTCCCCTATGATGTGCTATCTCACGTTGAACCCAGAGAAATGGACTCAACTGTCTATAGACTGAGAGTAAAAACTATTTAACCAAGTAAGGAAGTAAATGCCTTTTCACTTATAGAGGACTAAAAGTTCTTATTATAAATTAATAAGTGTTAAATATTATCTAATGATTTTTTCATTTTGTTTATATTTTAACATCATTTTCTTTAATCTAGCAATATAGTAATCACATCCACAAACATAATAGTGCATCATTCTTTTATCCTTGTTGTTTATGATATATTAATTGTATTTCTTTTTCATTTAAATGAAATTTGTTTTAACAGATACAAGAAAAAATTATGTATGTTTATGGGGTACCTTGTGATGTTTCAATACACATATACATTTTGAAATGTTTAAATCAGGGTCAGCGTTTCTAAGTACTCAAACATTGACTCCTTCTGTGTGGTGAAAATGTTCAAATTTCTTTCTTCTAGATTCTTAAAATGTACAGTGTTTAATTGTTATCGGTAATTACCCTACTGTGCAATAGAACGGCAGAACTTCTTACTGAGAAGGAATTGGAACTTAGGACCCAAGGATCAACCTCTCTCATCCCTCCCTCCTCTACTCTCCCTAGCTTTGGTAAGCACCATTCCTTAGTATAATGATCTCTAGTTGTCACAAATGGCAGCATTTCTTTCTTTTTTTTAATGGATACACAGTATTCCATTGTGTATATGTGCATTTTCTTTACCCATTCATCAGTTAATGCAAAATTAGGTTGTTTGATTTCTTTGTTATTGCCAACAGTGTTGCAATAAATGTGCAGCTGTCTCTTGGATATAGTAATTTCTTTCCTTTGGATATACACCCAGTCTTGGGATCACATGGTAGTTCCACTTTTAATTTTTTGAGAACTCCAAACTGTTTTCCATAAAGGGGGTGTTAATTTATATCCCACCAAAATTATGCACATCTTCACCAGCTCTTTTTATCTTTAGTTGTTTTAGTTAGCTTTTTGGCTGCTGTGACTAAAGGATCAGACCAGCATAATTGTAGAAGAGAAGTTTATTTAAGGGCTCACGGTTTCAGGGGTCTCAGTCCATAGATAGCAGACTCCATTCCTTGGGGCTCAAAGTGAGGCTGAACATTGTGACAAAGAGGGTGACAGAGGGAAGCAGCTCATGTGATGATCAGGAAGCAGAGAGAGACTCCACTGGCCAGACAGAAAATATATACCCCAAAGTCATGCCCCCAGTGACCCACCTCCTCCATCCACACCCTATCTACCTTCAGTTAACACTCAATTCCATCAGGTGATTATTTCACTGATTGGGCTATGGTTCTCATAACCCAATAATTTCTTCCCTGAACCTTGTTGCATTGTCTCACATGTGAACCGTTAGGGGACATCTCACATCCAAACCGTAACATTAGTCTTTTGGTAATAGCCATTATAACTGAGTGGTGATATTTCACTGTAGTTTTGGCTTTAATTTCCCTGATTAGTGACATTTAGTATTTTTTTCATATACTTGTGGGTCTTTTGTATGTGTTCTCTTGAGAAATGTCTATTTTGCTCCATTATCCATTTTTAAATCAGATTATTTAAGTTATTAGAGGCATCAAGTATTTGGAGCTCCTTCCTTCTTTATTCTGGATATTAACTCCTTGTTAGATGTATAATTTCCAAATATTTTTTCCAATTCTGCAATTATTTTTAGTGTACTCCTGAACTTAGTTTGCTAATATTTAATGAAGGACTTTACTTTTACACCTATTAGTGAATTTATGCTATCATTGCCTATGTTTAATGGAGAGGTTTCAATGGCTTCTTATTATAAGATGAACAGCTATCTTTCTTACTTAGTTACTGAATTATTGTTAAAATAAGCATTAACATTTTTTTGATGATTTGGTAAACTTATTAGAAAACTATCATAGCCTGACACCGTTATGGATTCTACTGTTTGTATTTTTCTTTCATAGTTTCTGTTACTGTTATTGTTGTTTTCACTTGCCCCTTCTATTTTTTGTTTTTGCTGTTATGTAAGAAAACCCTTACTTATATGCACTTATTTACTTTTAGCCTTTTTGGTTTTCTAATAAAAGCCTTTAATGTTCAAACTCCATTTTAAAAATATTTGTGTAGTTACATTAGGAAATTCTGTTATGAATTTCTTTTTTTTCTAGCATTTCCATTACACATATGTTATACCTTTTATAGTTGCCCAACAATCCATGGCTATTCTATTCTGGTATTTTCAGTCTGTCTCTTGCTTTTTGGCTTGGAGGTTTCTACTAATATATTCTCAGTCTCAGAGGTTCTTCTCTCAGCTGTATCCAGTCTGGTTAAAAGAAAACAAAAAACAAAACAAAACAAAACAAAAAATCCTGTTACGAGTATTAATCATTTATGTATTGGTGCTTTTTTATCTCTGGCATTACTTTTTAAATTTTTTCTTGGAAGTTATATTCCTCTGCTTACATTGCTCATCTGTTCTTGCATGCCGTCTACTTTATCCATTAGCGCTTTTAGCATATTAATCACAGTTGTTTTATCTTTTAGATATGGTTCCAAACCCCTACATTAATGATTCTGTGCTTGCTCTGTGTCTTCAAACTGTGTTTTTGCCTTTTAGTATGACTTATCTATTTTTTTTTTTCTCTCCAGCCACACATTATGTACTGGGTAAAAGAAAATGCTACAAATAGGCCTTTTATAATGCAGTGGTAAGGCTGTGAGGAGAAGTGTTCTGTAAATAGTATGATGAGCTCCAAGTCTTTTGATGAGGTGATTGCCTCTGAACTGTGAACTTCACAAATATTCCTAAGTTTTTTCCCACCCCCTTAGACAGCACATAATGGCTAAAATGAGCTGGAATTAGGGTTTTCTCTTTCCTACATCACTTAAATTCTGATAAAAACCCTAGCACTTTAAGATCTGGTTAACTGGTTTCTCACGAGAACAAATCTTCTTAAAAATAGAATGCTTTGGCGTATTGGAAAAAGGGTCTTTTCTCCTCTTCCTCCTGGGAGCATGGTGGAAGTTTTCTCTGGCACTTACCTGAGAATATAGTTGAGCTCCTGAAGATAGAACTCACGAAGCATTTTACCTCCCTATGACTGAGTCCTTGCAGATTTTAACTGTTAGGACTTGTCCACACTGAACCTCCAGAGAAAAATTCATCAATGACTGTTAAGGACTTCCTAACCCAATGCTGTTTTCTAAGGAGGTTTCTGCTCTAATATGTTGTGAGTCTTGTACCCAACTGTCTGTCTCTCCAATTTGGGGGTCAGCAGCATTCCCTGTGAACTCATTTCTCTTACAGGGTAAGAGGAAATGTAGTTTTCTCAATTTTTCCAACTTTTTATTTGTTAGGATAGCATGGACACTTTCAAAATCCTTATATTTTGTTTAGGAAATTTAATTTTTTAAAGATTTAATATTAAAAAGTGACAAAATGGACATACACCAAAGCAACTTCTACATATAAAACACAATATGTAATGAAAACCACTTGTGCAAATTGAGTCACAAGCTCAATCAGCCATTTTTTTCATGAACGTCATTTTCACTTGCGCAAAGGACAAACAGGCATGCTATGGTTCATCCAGGATAATACCGGACAGATATTTTCTTGATAATGAACTCAGTGAACAAAAAAATTTCAAGGGCAGTAATTAATAATATGGTAATTTTGCTTGTGATAAAATATAAATTTTTTAGACAAAATATTACAAACTTTATATCTTGAAGTTGAACTTCTAAATATTTAAAGACTTTTCTGATGAGATTGGTGTAGATATCAAGAAATACATAGTTTTTATATTGTACAATAAAATGTGTTAACTTTTAGATGATCTATAACTTAGTGATCCCCAAATTTTTAAATAACTAACATAGAGTATTATAAAACCACATAAAGTATCATGTAAAGTACATGATAGAATAATGTATTTTAAATGAAAGAGAACAAAGTTGCATTCATATTATTTTCAAATTCTATGTTGCAGGAAATGTTTAAGAAACCATGACACAAATTTCTGGCATATTATAGAAATATTTGATATTGTATTTTAAGTCTATTAAATAGACTACCTTTTCAACTACATGTAGGTATGAAACTAGATTTTCTTTATGTTTCAATTGAAGTTCTATATCTTAACTAAATGCCGAACCAGATAAGAGAATTGAGCTGATTCCTGTAAGATCAAACACTAAGTAATTTTTTAAAATAGAAAAGAGTATAAGGGTTCCCATTATTTTTTGCCTGTTTGTTTTGGAAAATATGGGTATTTCATAAAGATAAATAATGTTAGCATTAATGAGTCTCTTATTATAGTTTTAATAAATTAATAAGTGATAGAATTCTTAGTTTAATTTATACTATGAAAAATATCAACAGAAAGAACTCACCTAAATATAAAATATTAAAATCACGAAGTGCTAGGCAGAGTGATACATGCCTGCAATCCCAGCTACATGGAAGCTGAGGAAAAAAGATCACAAATTCAAGGCCAGCCTTAACAGCCTAACCAGACCCTGTCTCAAAATAAATAAAAAGGGGGAGGGTAACTCAGTGGCTCCCTCCAAGGGATATAGCTCAGTGGCTCACTGGTAGAGCACTTGTCTAGCATGCATAAGTCACTGGGTTCAATTCCAAGCACCAAACACAAAACAAATTCAAAAAAATTAGAGTCCAGTGATACAAATTTGCTCAAGTTGATAAAGTCCAAGTCCAATATTTTCCATAATTTTTTCACATTATATTATTTAACCTCCAGAAGTTTATGTTCTATAAGAAGAAATTTTGAAAAATGCTTTCATGTAGAATTGACTTAACTGTATTATTCTTAAATCCCTAAATATTCAAACCCTTAGATGTCTTGAAAAATATCTCCTCACTGTTTTATTATTTCCCTCATGTTCCTGCATGTTTTAGCCAAAGTGAGCTGTGTGACAAATACTGTATTTTGTCTACTTGTGCAGTAAAGAATTTAACCTTATCAAAAGAGGTCTGACCTTTTGGCTTTGGCTTCCAAGAAATCTCTAAGCTCTTGGAATGTTAAGCCCAATAGGAGTGTCTTTGTTTTCTTGGGGTCTTTGAGTCATACTGCACATCAAAAAATGTGATTTAAAGTGGATATGACACAACCAAGGGTCTTACAGTGGGTACTAACCACACCTAAAAGACAAAATAGTGTCTTTCATGTTGGACAGTATAGATGGAGATCAGCCATGTGGGAAACCGATCACACCTGTGTAATGGTGTTCCAAAAAAGACCCTGAACTTTGAAGCACTGATGAGATTTACTAGTTGACAATGTTCTGCATATTGTCACAAATTTGTGCTAGGAGAATAACATTGACCTGACTCCACAGAGAGAAGAGAATGAGGTTTCTCACTTGATACTTTACTGGACTGTGCTTCTTCCCTTGGTTAATTTCAACTGTATTTTCCCCATAATAAATCATAACCAGAAGTACAACAGTGTCAGTTCTGTCAGTCTTTCTATGGAACAATCAAACCTGAATGTAGTTTCAGAGAGCCCTTCAAACTTGTAGTTGATGTCAAAAATAAGTGTGCTTTGTCTCAATTCCACACTTATTTCTCCAAGTTTTTGCAAAGTAATAATCAATAAATTGAAACAAAAAAGAAAAACAACTGATTCAGGTCAAGAAACCATGGAACTTTCTTGATCTTAAGGAAGGTAGGTCTCTTTTTCAATGCCTGCTATGATTTTCTAGAGTAAGCATGGGTAATTTCATTTGGCCAGTCTAGCAGTAGCCACAGGACCTAGATCTAGTCAATGAGATATGTGTGAATTCTCCTAAGTGGAGCTTGATGAGCTGCCTTTGTTTTGCTCTGTCTGGCATGCATACATATCACCTGGACCCACAGCAGCTTTCCTGCAACTACTGGGCAATAAGCATGGAAGTAAAAGCTAACTTAATAAAATTGACAAAGCAGAAATACACAAAGAGAATTACAAAGACCTGCATGAGATGCATGGATGGATAGCATCATTTTTAAAAAAATTGTTTGAATTAAAGATTAAAATATTTCAGTAGTAATTAGAGAAATGCAAATTAAAACCACCCTAAGATTTCATCTTACTCCAATTAGAATGGCTGTAATCTAGAGCATAAGTAATAATAAGTGTTGGGGTGGACGTGAGGAAAAAGGCCCACTTTCACATTGCTGGTGGAGTTGCAAATTGGTGCATTCACTCTGAAAAGCAGTATGGAGATTCCTCAGAAAACTTGGAATGGACCCACCTTTTGCCCCAGTTATCCCACTCCTCAGTTTATACCCAAAGGATGTAAAATCAGCATACTACAGTAATGCAGCCACATCAATGTTTAGAGAAGCTCAATTCACAATAGCTAGATTGTGGAACCAACCTAGATGCCTTTCAATAGATGAATGGATAATGAAACTGTGGTATATATACACAATGGGATATTATTCCACCATAAAGAAGAATAAAATGATGGCATTTGCAGGTAAATGGATGCAGTTGGAGAATATCATGCTAAGTGAAATAAGCCAATCCCAAAAAGCCAATGGCTGAATTTTTTCTCTGATAAGTGAATGATGATGCGTAATGGGGGTGGGGGTGGGGTGGTATAAGAAGAATGAAAGAACTTTGGATTACTAGAGGGAAATGAGAGGGGGGAGTGGGTGGGGGCATGGAAGATGGTGGAATGAGACAGACATCATTACCCTATGTACATATGTGATTACATGAATGTTGTGAATCTACGTTGTGGACAACCATACAAACAAAAAGTTGTACACCATTTGTGTACAATGAATCAGAATGCAGTCTGTAAAAATTTTAAAAAATTTTTTAATTAAAAAAATTTTAAAAAGATACTAGTTAAGTGTCCTTACAACCCACTTCAATACACAGGGTCCCTTTCTTTTATTACAGAATGTGATAGTTGAACATTTTTAAAATCAAACATTAGAAAAAATAATGTTAAAATAGTATTTATATTAGTATCTTGACTATCAAAATAGTTATATCTCTACTACTATCATATGCAAACTGATCAAGAAGTCAAAGCACTATTAGTAAATGAAGGAGAAGTTTGAGGTCTCTGCAAACAAGTTAGGAGGAACTAGGAAAGGAAAAAGATGTTAGTATCAAAGAATAATTTCTCTTAATATTTTAAATTGGTGAACTACAAAATGGATCTATTAATGAAAATTTATTAAGAGACTACCCAAGTGCATCAATATTCTCTTCAATTTCTCTTAAACCTAACCAGTTTTTTCACATTTAAATGGTTCTCATCTCTCCCAATTTACATTTTATTTCCTCCCACCTAAAGCATCTATGACCAAAATAACTATTTTCCTCTCATTTACAGACTTTTAAAAATATTCTAACTAGATTTTATTTCTCCAGAACTAAACATTTCAATACTATTAGTTCCACAGCATAAAATAAATTTGCCAAAACTTATTTATATGCCTCATCTCTATCAATCATTATCAATAAACATTCATTAAAAAGTAACTGTGGCATCCAGATTTGAAGAGTCTATATGGATAACAGCAACAGGCAAATGTCAAACTAAAAATCTGGCCCACAATTTAATTTAAATTTAAATTCTGATTTTAAATGAATCACCTGTAGTGCCTGTCCTTCACATTAATTTAGGCTCTCTGTCTCTGTTTCTCTGTCTCTGTCTCTCTCTCTCTCTTTCACACACACATACACAACATATAATATTGCTTTACATGCTAGAGCAGTGTAAAAATAACTGCTATTTAAGAGGTGGACAGAAGCAGTTTACAAGCTAGAGAAAAGAGAGGAAGTAAAAAGAAGGGGAGTAGAGTGGATGAAGACCACAAAGAACATGATCATCCAAGAAGAAAATCTTCTTAATTATGAACAAAACCCAGGAGCTTATGCCTTGGACTGAATGTAACCAAGTTCTAGAGTAGCAGGAAAGGGAAGACCCAGAGTGATCGCAAACCTCAGCCTAAAGAACTGGATGGTTCCAAACCAGGAAGTCAAGATCAGGCCCATGTCCAGGAGCAGATATTGTCACTCAGCAAATGGAGTTGCAGAAGCAGGAGCAAGAGGCAAGGGAGGGGAGAAGTTTGCATCTCTGACCTAACTATAGCCAAACCTGTGGGACATTAAGGCCCTTCATTCTTTGATACAGATGGGATGCTGTTTGTGTGGGAAGCCCAGAACACAGTGGGCAGTGAAGGCAATAAATGACAAAACTGCAGTTAATAGTGAATCCAGAAAAGACCCTGGGTGTCAGTGGAAGTAAGAGAATGGGGGGTGGCCAGGTGCTGTCATCGCCTGCACAGCCAGGTTTCTGTGCAGTTAAGAAGAGGGCCCAAGACCTTATGTAATTGATCTGTTAGTCAATCAGGGAATCCTAAGTAAAAACGATAACAAAGAAGCACCTGTAATGACATTTTCACATCATAGTGTGAATAATCTATGCAGTGAATTTAAATCAGGAAAACCCAAGCATGTGATGACTGTACCTAAACTATTTCTTAAATTGGGTTTGAACACTTGGGACAGATATTCTTTCCTTAATTCTAAGGTTCATCAGAATTCATGGAAAAGTAATAAAAAAGATGGGTATATTGACTATTACTAGTTTATCACCTTAGTAGAACATCTTTGAAATAAGCACATCTTATGTCAATTAAATACACAATGCATGGGCAATATATTTTTATCTTTTTATATACTGGTTCAGGCTGTGCTGATCAGAAAAGTAGATTTAAACATTGGTCTGATTATCCATAGGTTACCTCAGTACCACATCAGTGATAAGTCACATAAGAGATCCCTTGGAGCCCCTCTTACGACCTCCTAAATGGTGAACTTGAAACAGAAGAAGCTACAGGAACAGAAGACTAGGACTCTCCTACTCACTCTGCCCATCTCTGTGACCATGGGGGATTTAGACCATTCATGAGACTCCACTTCTGCCTTGATGAATGGGAACAAAACTACTGGCTCTTGGCCATCTCCCATCTGTCTATAAAAGTTAAGTGTGAAAGTTCTATGAAAATTCTCAAGAAACTTGTAATACTGTCAACATTTTTATTTGTGTTCTAGGAGGTCTGAGTACCTATCTAAAAATTTGGACACTCAAGCAAGATTCTAAAAGCCATGTATATTTAAGATTGTCCTAAGCCTAGGAATCAACTATGTCTCAACTCTTGCAATTTGTCCTTCAACCAAATAAACTACGAAAAATCAACTATATGTCACCTGACTTCAGAATAACCACAAAGGTTTAAAAATATGCTGCTGAAGCCACTTGCCGAATGTCAGAATTAAATTCAAGGGAATTTCAAGTTGAGATAGAATAGGATGTTCAAAGTTAAGGATAGTTCATGAGAGCATTAGAACAAAGAAATAGAGTCAGAGGTGAGACAATGAGAGAGTCAAGAAGCCAGAGAAGCAGATTATAAAGGCTGAAATGTGAGATGGTCCTCATAAAGAGTGACTAAGAGTCAACATAATTCTACCACAGACATATATAGGCCTTGGGTGTCAGTGGGAGTAAGAGAACTGGGGGATGGCCAGGTGCCATCATCACCTGCACAGTATTTGCAAATGCTGGCTCAGCCCAGGCTCACAACAGAGATCTACAATTATAATTATTTCTGCCATCTCAAGATCTTATAATTTGTCTTTAAGTTCCTAAGAGCACACAGTTTTCTAAGGGCATATCTCTGTCTATGTAAAAATAGGTGCCATTCTTAGGAAATTGTGTTGTACAAATAAAAGATGCAAATTTACAAAAATTAAAGATATTCATAGTTTCTGAGTTAGAAGCATGGCCACCAAGGGGTCTGTATCAGTCAACTTTGCTTTCCTACAAGACTACAAGGAAATACCTGTAGCAAATAGCTTAAAAAAGAGAAAATGCTTATTTAGTTCACAGTTTTGAAGGTTGGGCATTTCCACTGGTTTGAGCTTCTAATGAGGGCACTGAAAGCAATGGAAAAAGAGTATGTCAGAGTAAGTGAACACATCTCAAGCCAAGAAACAGGGAGAGACCAAGGTCCTACAGTCCTCTTTGAATACATACTCCCAGTGACCTAAGGACCTCCCACTAGGCCCTACTTCTTAAAGTTCCACATCCCCTCTCATACCACCATGCTGGGAAGAAAGCCTTACCAAAGGACTTTGGGAGGATACTCAGATAACACAGAAACCATAGCAGGGTCCAGCCCTCACAATGCTGGAGTTGAAGGCTACTAGCTGGCACAGGACAAGCAGGATGGGATGAGGAGGGTCAAAGCCTGTTCTGTCTTCTACATTCGATTCAGATTTGGAGCCCCCTTATAAATCGTCCATATCTGACATTTACTACCAAGAATCTAATTATAATGTCAGGGACAGATTAAGGTAAAGAGGAGAAGAGAACCAAATGATTCCAATCTTTAACCCAACTGTGAGTCTTCAAGGCCAGGGTACAAAGTTACTTTTCCTCAATTTGACTCTAATAAATATTATCATGAGTTCTAGCTCTAGGAGCTTTTTAGAATCAGAAGTTTCAGGGAACATACTGTTCTACACCTACTAAATCTGGATCTCTACTAATAACATTTGTGAATCAGTTAGATCACTACTGAATGAGAGATCCATTGCAGAATGGTTATTTAAGGTGATTTATTAGCTCACACAGCTGATAGTCCAGGAGAGCCGTTCCATGTTAGCTAATGGAGTAACTCAAGAAAGCTACCAAGGACCCAAGTATTTTCCTCACTGCCATCTTCATTGTGTTGGTTTGTCCTAACTTTTATCCTCATAATTACACTACAGGTGCTTCATTCCATATCTTTACAAAATACATCCCCAATTAAAAATGTGTTCCTTCCTTAGTCCATTGTCTCCCCATTTGACTTACTTTCACTACCCCTTGGACAGCATTGTAGCACAGATCCGTTCCTAAATAAATTCTAGTTAGAGAAGTGGAATTAAAACAATATGTAACTGATCTCCATCCTGGATTTGGGGAGGATCCAGACTTGCCTGAAATATGCAGCCTTGTTACCAAGAAGTGCTGTGGGAATGTATCAGTTAAATAGTCAGACAAAAATGCCTACCACAATCTGCATTTGTTAAATATTCCTTGGTAAATTTTAGGGAGACATCTTGGCACATGTCTGTAGAAAAACCATTTCTTAAATTACCCAATTCCGTTAGATCATATTTTGCCATACAATGAAATACCTAAGAGCACAGGTTTGATAATGATGCTTGTTCCTACTTCTGCACAGAATCCCACACAGCAGTCCAGCATATTGTGGCTTGGGAGGATCAGAGGAAATCATCCTGATCAATGTAAATAATGCTGTTAGTGAACTTGGCAGACCCTGCCTCAAGCAATGCTATAAGCACAGAATATAAACATAGGTGTGATGTACCTAATTCATGAGTACCCTGGAACCCTTTTGTCACTTCCAAAAATATTGGGATTGGGGGTTGAGAATACTGCAGGAAAACTGGAAGTTCTCCATAGCAGATTGGACCAAGAGCAGAAAATATAAGCTGATTAGTACACATTTGCTTCAAAAGCAAATATTCATTTGGGAGAATACATATGTATATATATTTCTATACAGATACATGTACATACATAACTACATACACACATTCAATCAATTTCATTTGAGCATGAGTATACTGCTGTTGGTTATAAATTCAGTATTAATGAATCGACTATATATTAAAAACATTTTCTTAAACAGAAACAACACACATAAAATAAAGTTATATGTTGATTAGTTGATGAAGCTATTGTGAACTGAAGGTTGAAGGAACCTAACATTACATTTCCTCTAGGAGTAATAGTCCTTTATTTATCATTCAGTGTTCCATTGAAATAGTCCTGTATTTATCATTCAGTGACTTTATAGAACATAAGTACTAAGTGTAATGAGAATCCACTGTGTATATTTATATCTAAATCTTAACTGTCTAGTAGAATTTCTTTTTCAGACATGTCATACTTCTTTTTTATGTCCCCTGAAATCTTTCTGAATTTCACCCCAAAATGCTTCTGTGGCATTTTGATTATTTTGGGCTGAAGAGATTTGAGGAGCAAGAGATGCAGGAAGGGCCTTCTCAGCTCCCCTTTCCACCTAAAAGCAGGTCATAACATCTCCTGTGGAAAGATGCTCTTTATATACAAGAAAGAGAAGAGCATTCTTGTCACCAGAAACTAGGAGTCAGTTCCAAAATGAACCTGTACAAATAAAATTACTAAAATAACCCTATCATCCATTTGTTTTTCCCATATAGTTTCTCCCCACCCTCTCTGCTATCAAAGACTGAACTTGGGGGTGTTTAAACACTGAGATACATCGCCAGCCCTTTTTTAATTTATTTTGAGACAGGTCTCACTAAGTTGCTGAGGCTGGTTTTGAACTTGGGATCCTACTGCTCTGCTTCCTGAGCAGCTGGGATTGCAGACATGTGCCACTGCACCTGGCTCGTATATAATTTTTAATTACTATTCCTCAATTTTTGACCCTTGTCCAAACCCCCTTTGTCTTGTCATATCCTCACAAATTATTGTTCTTTCTGTCCAAAGGTATGCAATTTCTTGGGCCTAACAACTTTTGTGATTCTTCTCTTTCTTTCTGAAGATTCCCATGTACACATAAAAATATTGAATAAATATGTATAAAGTTCTATTAATTGGCCAGTATCGTTCTTAGGTTTTGTCACAGAACCTAAGTGGGTAGAAGAAAAAAATTTCTACAAAATTCCCAGTACCTCCACATTGCCAAAATCCAGTTTAATATTAAAAAAAAAAAAAAAATTGTTGTATGAGTCCTGGGCTTTTTAAAGATCAGAAAGAGAACAATGAGTTAAATAACACAAGGATAACAACTGGTGGACACAGGGAAGACATGTGGTTATCAACTCAAAAGCAAAGCAGAGGAGCTCTGTGTGTTGGACTCAGACTACCAAGGTGGGAATGCCACCCAACTGCTGCCTAAACCTCGAGAATGACATAGGAAGGCTGATTCTTAGGTGGAGAATGAAGGTAGAACAGGGCTGGAAGGAGCAGGAATGGAACAGGAGGAGCCTGGCCCTCCTCCAGGTTCTCCCTTCTCTCCACCGCCCCCTATTGACTGAGCCTATACCAGACTAACAGGCTGCTGGCAAAGCCCAGAGGTGGGTTTCTCTGCAAGTATCACAGAAAGATTTGTTTGGAGCTGGAAGACAGCAGTAGGTGACTGGCATTGCATGAGTCGTCTTCTCCTCAAGCTCCAGTAATATACACCCAGGGAAGCAAAGACTTTTGTCACTCAAGAAACATTCTGGGAAAATTAAGGTATATGCTATCTCTTCTAAACATAGGCAACACTGATTCTTTCAAAAACCAGAGGAAAAGCTGATTAAGACATTTTAGGAAACAAAACAGTGTTGGTTTAGTGATTACTTTTCTATAATCAGTTCTGAATTATCCCTTCATATACTCAGAAATATAATTTATTCATTTCTGCTGTTTGTTTACAGATCACTAAAATGTAAACATGAAAATATCTCAGGGTATTTAGCCTTTGCTGTACAACTCATACCTGTCAGTGACCAGAAGCAACACATTTCTGACCTCAAACTTGAGAAAAATGAATAAGGACACAGAACTTGGGTCCTGGGTATATTCATTCATTCTGTTTCCCACATGTGGACTTGACATCTTTCTGCCAATAAAAAAGTTAATATTTTCAATACAATAAAACCTGTGGGCTTTTAAGAATACAATTGCAAGTTGGTGAGGAAATTTATTGCTACAGTATATGATCTTTATTGGGAATTTATCTCTGAATAATTAAAAGAGTATGATTTGTCAGCAATTGAGACAAAGTTGGAGTGTGAAGTCAATAGAGGATTTCATTTTCTAACTCTACTGCTTACTTATCAACTTCATAGAGGAAATTTGCAAAACAGTAATGAATACATGACTGCATATCTCATTCTTTTTGATTGGGATGCTGACTCTTCTAAGTGTTCATAAAGACCACCTCTCAATGGGACCACAATAGAAGGGAGATACAAAGGACCAAAAGAGGAAATAACTAGACTGTGTCTTTTTACCCCATGAATTGATTTCCTCCTCCTAAATATCACAATGCTATATGAAAGAAAAGGAACCAGAGATAGTGGTTTAAAAAGGAAGAATTAAACTAATGTGTCAGCTTTTTTAACACTGCCAAGGTGCTAATTCATTTTTCTCAAGCATTCAACCAAAAGGAGAAAATATTGTTACTTGTAACTCATCTCCCACCAGACTTCACTCCTTCATAAAAACCCTTAACGTGAAAAGGGAGGGGTCTATCATTTCATACACACACATGTAGACAGAGTGAAGACAAGTCATATTTGCCCTCCAGGGTTGGTTAGAAAAGAGGCTTGATCCACAAAGACCTTTACAAAACAGTTGAAATGGAGCTACTCTTTGCCAGTAGAATGGGGCTCCATAGCTGGGTCCAACTCCTTCATGCAGATCATTAGATCATTAGATCTTTCTGCCTCAATCTGTAGATTATGTTGAATGTGTCTTCTTTTATTAAGGAGATGGAAGGACCAAGCAAACATTAGACACAAGAGGGATTTCTTGTTATCTTTCTAGTATACTATTCTTCTTCCATTTCTCTGCCTTTCTGGCCTCTCTTCTTGAAAAGAACCATTCTAGGAACCCAAAGTTAAAGGAAGGAGAAAGCCTAGTGGGTGGGTTGAGAGAGGCCTATGCTATTATTCCTGAATGCCACTTGCAGGTCATATCTAGCAAGGTCAAGTAGGTAAGACTCCTCTGGAGTCTACATGAAGAAGCTCTCTTTCCTGTCATGTGTGTCCCAGAGGATGTTTTGGGGCTGTGTGGACTTGTTATTACAAGGGCTCCTACCACAGAGCTGTCTGAATTCATTACACTCTTCCCTCACCTCTGTTAGTACCCCCTGCTAGGGGCCTGCCTTCCAAAGTCTTACTGCTTTCAGGGACAGGAGACAGGTGGACCATTATCTCATGGAGTGAGAAGAAAGCATACAGTGCAATTCATATTTCTGAACCAGAGTTCAGCAGGGAGCACTCATCCTCAGATGATGAGTTACACATACACAGAGTGTGAGATCTTTTCAATATTTAAATATACAGTATGTGAGTCTCTAACTGTGTTCTTGGGCTATCTTCCATAAATTGTAGAGGTGAGTCCAGGAAAGTACTACCTAATTATTAGTTAGATCAATAGTAATTAACTCTGAATCACAATGTTATGGTCTCCAAATTGCTTGCAAATCCATATTTTAAAAACATATGTTTTTCGTAATTATCTTAGGTCCATATGCAAATGGTATTATCAGTGCTTCAATGGAAAACACATCTACATGATTGAGAAAGCAAATTCAATATTATAAATCTCCAGTTGACTATCTACAATTCTAGTCCAACTCCTTAGGTATATTCCAGGCAGAACTGAGTTATATGATGATGATTACTATGATAATTATTTGCATATTTTTAAAACAGCTAATATTTATCAAGCATTTATTCAACTGTACATGTAAGGACTTTATGCAAGGTAGCAATTTTTACACAACCACACCCTAGCTTTGATATTATTAATTTTGTAAAAGAAGAAACATAAGTTCAGAGAGGTAAATTTACTCACCCAATATCACACAGCTAAAAGTTGGAGAACAAGGTACAACTGCAGTCAATTTAACTCAAGAATGTGAAGAATGTGGGGTCTTAACATTCAACTATCAAGTACCCAGAGGAATTCTCCATTTAAAAGCATTTGAGGAACTGAGGAATTGAAGAATATTTTCTTTTCTTGGGTTGTTTTCAATTGTTTGTTTTTTATGATGCTGGGGAGTCGAATTCCAGACCTTACACATGCTAGGCAAGTGCTATACCACCCCCAGCCTGCATTGGAGAAAATTTTGGAAGATGATTCAGATTACCTTCCTTAAGATCAGCAGGGTTATACTGTGGTACTAGAAAATGAATTTAAAGGGATGAGTCCTAGCTGTGACTATCTAGACAATGCCAGAAACATTTATCTCATGATGAAGTCATTCTGTTTTATCCCATGAGAAAGAAAATTTGAGGAAATAGAGGGAAGATTTTTTTCTTTTTTTAATCAATGGGGTAAATATAGGCAAAAAACTTACTGAGGATTGGGACTCTAGTTTCAAAAAGGAGTAAAGAACCATGGACACAAGTCATATGTTGATTTTGCCTGGAGACTGCAAGCTAAAGCATGTTTGAATGCTGAAGGCAGAGAAAGGCTGACAAAGTCAAACCATGGTTGAGGCTTAGTTTTTCCACACTTTCCTCTCCTTGGCTTCTCAAAGGACAATGGAAATTAAATTCTAGGGCATTAAAATCACACAGACCATGGTACCTGACCTGGTTCATCACTGATTCTCACATAAATGACCTTGGCAAGTTACTTTATGTAGAATGATCAAGATGTTCATATCTCATACTATTGTTTGATGATTAAGTGAGATAATATAAAGTTTTAGCACATAGCAAGGATCCAGTGAACTTAACTCTTCTCTTTCAACACTCACAAAGGATTCCTCAGTGAATCCTTTGGCTCTGACTTTATTGTGCACCTCGATTCTACTCTCACCTCCTCTACCATGAGTACCTGGTCCAAAATACAGATGTCTCTTGCTTCAGTTATTTCAGTAGCTTCTGTGTCAACTTTTCATTCAGTCTACTTTCCATTACTATAAAAAATTCCTGTGAACATCAATTTATAAAGGGAAAAAGTGTATTTTGATTCATGGTTTTAGAGTTTCCAGTCCATGATCAGGAAGACCCATCACTTTTAGATATCTGACAGGGGTGCTGAAAGGCAATGATGGGGAGCACATGGCAGAGAAAACAACTCACAACATGGCCAGGAAGCAAAAGGGAAGATAAAGAAAGAGGCCAGATTCCCAAATGCCTTTAAGGCCACACCCCAATGACCTAAAGACCTCTTGCAAGGCCCAACCTCCTAAAGATTCCACCCACTCCCAGGAGTCCTGGAGACTCAGCCTTTAAAATAGGAGCCACTGGGGGACACTTAAGATTTGAACTATAGCAAACTCTATTCTCAGAATCATTAACTATTAGTCAGAAATACTCTACTACTCAAACTCTCTAGTAATTTATAATCTCATCTAGAGAACACTACAATCTACAGACTCCTCCCAACATCTTCCCCTTTCTCTCCAGTTTCCGTTCAGGCCTGGTTTATTGTTTTTCCTCTAGAATTTGCCAACATGGGCATATAATATGAATTTGGGGGGGTAGGTAACAGGGATTGAGTTCAGGCACTCAAACACTGAGCCACATACCCAGCCCTACTTTGAATTTTATTTAGAGACAGGGTCTCACTGAGCTACTTTGCACCTCATCCTTGCTGAGGCTGACTTTGAACTCAAGATTCTCCTGCCTTCAGCCTCCTGAGCCACTGGGATTACAGGCATGTACCACTGCAACCGGCTGTAATATAAATTTTAATTATTTATCTCCTCTCCATAGATTGCAAGGTCCATGAAGACAAAGCTTTGCTCCAATGCTATTCCATGTAGTTGTACAAACTATGTGGCATACAGCAGGCCCTTATTAAAGGCTTAACAAATGAATATGTATTAACAATTTTTAAAATAAATACTAATATTTTTAAATGCTAGTATTTAACCTTTCACAAAAGCTATACAGACAAAAATGGAATAAATCTGAAGTGAGAGCAGGATCACAGAATGTGTATTCAAGGGAAAGACATACACTGGGTTCAAGAACCCACTTAACAGAATATCTAAGGGGGAGGGTATGATAATACCTATTGTTTGCAAAGCTGATCTCTGTATTAAGAGAAAAGTTGATTCTGTATGTTTATAATCACAATGAGAAAAGTTTGATGATATATCAGAAAATATTAAGCCATAAAGAAGAATAAAATTATGGCATTTGCAGGTAAATGGATGGAATTGGAGAATATCATGCTAAGTGAAATAAGCCAATTCCGAAAAAACAAAGACCAAATGATTTCTCTGATGAGTGGATGATGATACATAACAGTGGGAGGGGGTAAGGGAAGAATGGAGGAAGGATGGATTGTGCAGAGGAAAATGAGGGGTGGGAAGTGGGTGGGGGTGAAGGGAAGATAATAGAATGAGACAAACATCATTACCCTATGATTACACAAACAGTATGACTCTACTTTGTGTACAACCAGAGAAATGAAAGTTGTACCCCATTTGTGTACAGTTAATCAAAAAATAATTTTAAAAATTCACAAAAGAAAATATTTTTATAGCATATCATTCTCTTTGACCATATTTTTGACATAGCTATTCTGATAAAAACTGATCTGTTGCTATATTTATAAGGGTTGATTTCACTCTCCCACCTCACTACCTAAGCAAAAGTCCCAGCAAATAGTAGTTATGATCATGACCTCAAGATTGACAGAAAAAAAAAAGTTGCCTGTAGGTCAGTAATCAAACAAAAATTTTCTCACATTGCAAAAATTATTTATTTTATGTTAGTTATCATGTAGGACAGATCATCACAGGTGAAAAACAATGGAGTGAAGGTAAAAATATTCTCTAATGAACCAAGGAGAGGTGACTCACACTGACACTGGGAAAGAGCACGTGTGTTTTACAAGGAAGGGACAAAAATTTTTGTCATGGGAAACTATGGAACTCAGAGATGAGACCAGGAAACAAAGTCATTGAGGATAAATCTAATGCAGCTTCATTTTCTCATTCAGAACTAATTCATCATGAAATTTCCATTTCTCGAAGAATAAAACCCCCAATTCTGAACACTCTCTGTTCTAGAAGTTAGTGACAGGGACATGCAATGCTGACCCACTCAGC
The DNA here is from genome assembly GCF_902686455.1 of Sciurus vulgaris. Lineage (NCBI taxonomy): Eukaryota > Metazoa > Chordata > Mammalia > Rodentia > Sciuridae > Sciurus > Sciurus vulgaris. The sequence goes on along the minus strand of NC_136462.1, from coordinate 137,696,055 downwards.
CCTTGCACCTCTATCACTCAGGACAAGTCTCTGACACCTCTGGGATTGTACTTTCACCTTGCCACCCACTGTCCAGACGCACCCCATCACCTCTTTAATACACGGGGGTGTTGTCAGGCATAATGATGAGGTGTCTGAATAATGACACCCATTCTAGGGTGTAAATGAGATAGCTGCCTGTCCCCACCCCACAAAGGGCAAGTTGAGTCAACACAGTCTTCGCAGCTGCAGTCTCTATCTTATAATAAATCTCTGTGTCAGGAATGAGAGAGATCTCTTTTACCTGCCATATGGCACCTGACCTCTCACCTGTCAATGAGGCTCATTGGTAACAATTAACTGCTAGTTCTTACCTAAAAATTCCATATCAGAATAGAAGGCCCATCCCTGCAAGTTTTGGAGAAATAGATTTCTCTCAAAGCCAGGAGAACACCTTGCAGAGGAGAGACACAGCTGCCCCTGTCCCTCTCTGGGTCAGATGCTGTTGACCTCACCAGAATGGGGCCTTGATTATGGTGGTTCTCTGAGCTCCAGCCAGCACACCATGACTGCACAATGTCCTGTTCTCACTCTCCATGCAACCAGCTATTTATAACTGCAGGATGCCAGGCTTGCACAGAGCAGTGTGACACTTTGAGAAAGTCACACTGTTATTTTAGCAATCTCCTAACGAAGAGCACCAAAAGATACAGCTCATCCTCTTCAGGCAGGGAGAGTGCAAGTATTCAAGGAAGAGGAAGACCATAATTGTGCTTGTGTGTGTTTTATTTTTTAACCTGGGATGCCATTTAAAAATCTTAAGGACTCTTCTCCCCAGGCACCCCCATCCCCCAGCTGTCTTGATTAGTGGCTGCACGTATGCTGGTCAGATCTGGGGATTAATGACGGCTAATTTGCCCGAGGTTGGTGCAGCCCAGGCAGCAGACTTTGCACGACCAGCTTTTGCTGCCATATGGGCGGAAGCAGCTGTTTCAATTACTTTCAGTGCCCAGATGTGTCAGACGAGCCACCAGTCCTCTGCGGGGTACATCAGCCGCACGGCAGCTAATTGCTTCAATCGCATGTGGAAGCGTGGTGCTGGGTACTGTGAAAGAGGGTTTTGGGGACAGCCGAGTGCCAGCTGTCGTCACAGCTCACAACACTGGCAAGCAGACAGGCTGGGACTAGACTTCAGCTTCCACTTGCCACCCCTGGTGATACCTGAGATGACGATGTCTTTGTCAGGAGCACACAGTGGATGCACAGAGGCAGGAAACTAACATACCACAGACTCTAGTTTACCCACCATCTCATAAGCCATATATGCCAGGAAAACATGAGATTGGGGGTCCATGTGTTGTGGATGCCAGAGAAATGAAAATTACATGATTTCAATTAACATGCAATTCAGGTTGGCCATTTGAATCTGAAACTCCAAGGCACGTTTTTAAAGGTTAACATCCCTCTTTGTGGCACCAAGAGAGTGATCAATGGATTGATGTGTGTGTTATGCTTTCTTGTGTATCATATTGAGGCAAGAGGCGACAGAAAGGAAAGGTCAACTACCACCCATTCCCCTCTGTACTATACTGAGATCTTGAGACAAGAAATCAGACACAAATACCCAGCAAAGATGTGTGTTGCCTTTGTTTAGGGTAGGCGTGGCAGTGGGAAAACCTGGGGTAAATAGGAAGCTGTTATCATCATAATAATACATCTATTTAGGAAAAGAACAAACATTTGTTTTGTGCTAATTCTATGGTAATCAGGGTGATTGTACTGTACTTTGCTACTGGATGTTGCCATGGTTATTCCAAGTAGTTTGTGGTTATTAATGGCCTAGAATAATCCACAGTGCTCAGTTTGAGACCTTTCATCAGAAACATGAGTATTAATTTCACTCTGACATTCCAACATTTTTGCAGCCCAGAGTAAGTTTGCTTACTTTTTATTATTTCTCAGTTTGGGATTAGATGGTGTCTAACCTGTATTTTCAAATAATTTTCCCTGTTCTTCACATTGCTTCTTTTCAAAAATACCTTTTGACTAAAGGTTCATAGAATTATTAGTAGGGCTCAGCATTTTTCAAATTGATCTATTGATGAACATACAGTAATACAACTTGGTAAAAAAAAAAAAAAATCTGTATAGGAAGAATAGATGTGTGACCTGTGTTTAGGAACTGTGCTTGAGTAGTCTGGTCACAGTAGTCAGGTCATGTGCAGAGGCCATGAACTGCCCATCTGGGGGAGCAGGAGATACTGGTCTCCCTTCTAACATTTTATCTCTGGGTTGAGACTTCCTGAATTCTGGAACATAATGACTGATTCCCTTTCCCAAGCTGGTTACCCAACCCAGGTCCCAATACTTCTTTCATTTGTTACTAGCAGTGGTGGTACTGTGCTCGGTATTACTTAGTGTTTAAGTAGATAATCATTAAAAAATTATGCTTCTTAAGAAGACCATAAACAGAATTCTTGGACACTGAGTACAAGTAAACACTGATGGTAATGTTTGTAATCTTGAGCAGCAGAAAGATTGCATCAGCTCTGCCTAAAATCTGGAAGATGGTGTGTGTTCACCTATGGATTGTAGTAGAAAAGACAGCTCCAGAACTGAGTGACATAAGATTATGAGGATTTCCTGTTCCCCAGCTTTTGTGATTGTCCTGGTTAGCTCTGCCCCACTCACTGTCCCAAGGGTTCCCTCAGAATACTGCATTCATCTGCTCTGGGCTGCATCCCTCTGGACAGGATTTTGGCTTTCCTACCCTAGACCTTCCCTATACGTGGCATTTCCTCCAGGTTCTCTGCACATGGCCTCTCTCCAGAAGAGAAGGCCAGTTGACCTTACTGGCAACTGAATTTCAAGGGAGCAAATTTAGAATCCTCCAAAGCTATGAACTTGGTCTGGAGCTGCCACTGACCATGCGATCTCAGGGTTGCAGAAGGACACCCAGCTTTTTGGAGAAGACCTGTATTTATAGCGAGGCCAGGGAAGGACTGGTAGCTGTTACAAGCCCCACAGTGGGTATGTTTGAGAGCATTCAGACGTGGCATGAAGAGATTTATTTAAAACAAGTAAATAAGTTGGAATGACTTTATATTAATTTCATGTAATTTTTAAAATAAAAAACAAAACAAACAAAAATCCTTTTAATTCAATAGTGTTTTCCTCTGTTTTGTTTGAATACAAAATATCAAAAAGCTAAAAAGCAGAGGTGTTCCTTTTAAGTCTCTCTTCTCCTGAAAACTGCCAAACTGGTATTAATTAGAAAGTTCCCCTGTGTTTTGACTACCTGCGAATAGAAAAAAAAATTGAAAAGCATAATTTACTCTACAAGAAAGACTCCAAACTGTTATCCATTGATGACATGAGGAAGACATTCTCCTCCAAATGTTTTCATTCACATCTGTGCTGGGTCTTAGCTGAGCTGAGTTTATGTACTGATGCTCTGGGGTTGCTTGTTCCTGGAGGCATCCCAAGACTCTCCTGGGAAAATGTTACATCCATCTGATTGTGGAGTCTACGTGGATTAGCAATCACACCATTACCATGGCATGTGCTTCCAGAGGGTTGTAATTATTTGGGTGAGCTGTCCTCTGAAAAATGATGCCCTTGACCCAGATCAGGGAGAACAAAGCTGGCAATGCACTGCAATGCTTAGGACTCATTCAACCTGAACTTGTAAACAGAATAAAAAATTACCCAGGTGCTTAGTAGTATGTAGCATTTTGGAACTGAACTTCACTAGGCTTATATCACAATCCCAAGTATTGTGGATATCAGTAGTGTTGTGGTCTGACGTTATTCCCTCCAAAATGCATGTCAAAATGAAATTGCCATTGTACAAGTTTAAAAGATGGAACTTTGAGAGGTGTTGAAGTCACAAGGCTCAGGATGCATTTACCCCTCCCTTCCTTTCTGCTCTCTGCACTTCTGCAATGTGGAGTCCTCCTGCCACACTATGATACAGTGTTTTGGTTTGAATATGAGGTGTCCCCCAAAGTTCTGTGTGAAACCATGCAAGAAAGTTTTGGAGGAGGAATGATCAGATTATGAGAGCATTAAACCAATCATTGAATTAATCTCTCTGCTGGGTTTAATTGGTAACTAAAGGCAGGTGGGGTGTGGCTGGAGGAAGTGGGATATGGAGGACATGTATTTGGGATGTATATTCGTATCTGGAGAGTGTAGTTTTCTCTCTCTGCTTTCTGATCATCCTGTGAGCTGCTTCCCTCAACTACACTCTTTCTCCAAGATGTTCAAACTCACCTTGAGCCCAGAAGAATGGAGTCTGCTGTCTATGGACCAAGATCTCTGAAACTGTGAGTCTTCAAATAAACTTTTCCTCCTCTACAGTTGTACTGATTCAGTCTTTTAGTCACAGCAATGAAAAAGCTGACTAAAACAGAAATTGGTACCAAGAGTGGGGGTCATTGATGTGACTAACCTGACCATGTGGTTCAGAAGATTTTGGAGCTCTTTGGAATTAGCTGGAGGAATTTTGAGATGTGTAGCAGTGCAAGCTTGAAATGCTTTAGATTGCTGTAAATGAAGCTTAATGGATGATTTTGGTGGGAGCTCCAGAAGACTAAAATGCCAATAGAACTATGAACAGTGAAGATGTGGCCAAAAGAAAAAGGAGGACGCTATTGGTAATTGGACTAGAGTCCATTCATTTTATGTTTGGCCTGAGAAGTTGTCTGCATTTTGCCCATGTCATGAGAATTTCTGTGAGGTTGATTTTAAAAGTAGTAGACTTCTTAATCTGATGCAAGAAATTTCTAAGCAGCATAGAATTCAGGTGGTGGCATGGATATTGCTGAAGTATTTTAGCCAAATATATTGTGATAATCAGGAGCAAAATGATTTGAAAACTTGCACTTGAAGGTGAGTAAAACTGAGGCTAAGGAATTTGCAGTTGTTAAAGACATTACTGCTACTAAAGCAGTAAAAATTACTACTGAAGGCTAAAAACTTTGACTAGAGACAATAAGAAAGATGGCTTCAAGGTATCTCAGGAACTGGCAAGGCCACACACATTTCAGGCTCAAGGAAGTGAAAATAAAAATTTTCTTGAGAAAAGGCCAGTGGGACACCCTTCTTGCACAGGGAACCTAGGAAGCTTTTTCAATGTGCTCAGCCACTCAGGCACTTTAGAGGCTGATGCAGCCAGGGTCCCTGGAGGCTTGGCTACTGCTCAAGATGGCAGCAGACTTTGGCATCAACCACATGGTGCTGGTTATTCAGGAATGCAGGATGCTGGAGTTAGGGAATTATGGAGGTCTTCACCTAGATTTCAAAGGAAAGCCTGGGAGGCCAGGCAAAGTGCAGCAGGGTCAGAGTCCTTGTGGGCAGCCCCTGAGAAACCAAAGCTGTGGTGGAGATGCCCAAGATTAAGAAATGCCAATAATGGGACATTGTCCTAGGAAAGCTGCAGGAAATCGAGCACAGACAATCCAACAGAAAGCTACTTGGATTGCAAATAGCAAAGCCACAGAGGCAGAGCCACACATGCCCTTTGGACAGAATATCACAATGCCATGTACCCCAGACGCCAGATATGGAGCTATGGGACTTGTTTGCCCAACTGAATTTCAATCTTGTTTTGACCCCATTCCTTCTTCCTTTGCTGCTATATTTGTGAATAGAAATGTTTATTCTGTGCCTTTATATATTGAATACTTGTAAATAGCTTTTGATGTTTACAGATCCCTCTGTTTTCTGATCATGATGTGAGCTGCTTCCCTCAACCACACTCTCCCACCATGATGTCAGCCTTGCCTGGAACCCTAGGAATGAAGCCGGTCTTCTATAGACCAAGACCTCTGGAACTAAATAAAACTTTTTCTTCTCAAATAAACTTTTTTCTTCTCTACGATTATTCTGGTTGGGTTTGATTAGTCACAGCAGCAAAAAAGCTGACTAAAACACACAGCAAGAAGGCCCTTGATAGATGTCAGCACCTTGGTCTCATCCATCCAGGCTCAGAACTGTGAGATATGCATTTTTATTCATTATAAAGTTACCCTGTCTGGCATTCTGTTATAGCAATGCAGAAAAGTCTAAAAGAAGAAGTAATTTGTTCATAAATAGGAAGTATTCTATTCTTTGGTAGTATTCCACAATATGGATGTGCTACTCACCATGTTAAACCACTCACTATTAAAGGATGATTGAATTGCCTTCTAGGTTTTGGTTATGATGATAAATCTGCTATGAACATTGTGTACCAATTCTGTGTGACATAAGTTTTCACTTCCATGGCCTTTACTCACTATCTGACTCAAGGCTGATATACTCTCATTGCACACATTCCCTCTTTCACTCCCTGTTAGAATTGAACACTCAATTGCATTTAACAGAATCATTTTTCTCGATAAAGAGCCTGCAACTCCAAAAGTAATGAAATATGACTCACCTCTCTAAATTCTCCATAATCAATGAATACAGGAAACTAATAAATATTGTGCTAATATATGGCAACTTTCACTTCTGGAAGAGGTTGCCTGATTCCTTTTTAAATTTCCTTGTAGCGAAGGGCATTTTCCTCTCAGTCAGCAGGCTCCCTGTACTTTATCCAGTGTGATGTGACCCCTCACCCAATCCCCTTTTGCAAGCAGACACAAAGGGGAGCCAAGCAAAATCCTTCTCCCACAAGGGCGCACCCAACATGGCAAGGGTAGCAGTGTGGGTACACATGTCTAGGATAGACCCCAAGAAAGATTTCAGAGTAGTATCCCAAGACCACCAACCTCTGAATTCAGGAAAGTGAGCAAATGCAAAAACATAGATATCTGTGCCTCAACCCATACCTACTAAAGCTCTAGATGTGGAGTTTTGCAAATTGATCTTTTAATATGGTCCCTGGTTAATTTTGATATATGGTGATTTGAGGGTGACCACTGTAGGGGATATTCAATTAAAAGACCTTCTTCTGGCTACAATCTTCGTTATCTCTATGTAAATTAAATATGGTGCTCTTTCCAAAACTTGCCAATAGTCAAGCTATACATATATGCCTATATATATATATATATATGTACATATATAGCATATATACACATATATATGTCTATACACACAATAGAAACCACACATGCATAAACATTTATTTAAAAATGAATGTATTTAGGGGCTGGGGAGATAGCTCAGTTGGTAGAATGCTTGCCTTTGCAAGCACAAGGCCTGAATTCAATCACCAGCACTGCAAAAATAAAATAAATTAAATAAAATAAAAATGAATGTATTTAAAATGTATATAAATATAGTACATTAATGATATTTATATATTTTTAAATTTAAATGTTTTTAAAATCTGGACTTTGCATTTCGGTGTCAACTTCTTACTCTAGACCTAGGAACCCTACAAGTGTAATTCCTAATTGTACTTTGGAGTGCAGTTAGGAAACTACACCATAAGCTAGCCAAAACAGAGCTGGTCCAAGCTGATGAGAGACTGTGGGCATCTTTATCAGGCCAGGGATTATCAGGAATGAGCACTTGCAAAGGAGATGTTTATGTGTGATTTTGCTGATTCTGCCAGCTTCTCCTATTCACCATTAAATATTCAAGGTTTTCAAATTAGTGCTCTAATATTATGGTAAGGCAAAAAACTGCAGATGTACAAAGACCATGAACTATTATACAAAGAACTTTACTCCATGCACATATTATTTTAATACAAAAAATCTAATATTTTCAAATAAGGGAAATAGAAAGGACAGTATGAGCTCCGTCAAGCTATGTCTTTGCCTAAACCACTTGTCTAAGGGTCATTTCCTATTGCTCAGCCTAGGTATTTTATGATCTTTGAAAGACTAATGCTAATTTGTTTAAAACTCACAAGTTGTAAGTGATTTTTGCCTAATTAAAATGCAAATTATTTTGCCAACTAAATACAAATAATTTTTATCTTATAATGGTGAAAATGCATACGATTCAGTGACAGTATGACCTTAAGTGTTATAGTTAGCTGCCCTGTGGGACTTCAGCCTTTGGTTTTCCAGGCTGGCAATAGTATGTCCAGCACTGTTTCCCTTTCACTAACTATACGTGTAGCGTTTTCTCAGGTCATTCTTGAAGGAAAACACACACACACACACACACACAACTATCACAAAACAAAACAAAAAAAGCCAATTGTTATATGACTACAATGTCCTTCAATGAAAATCGTGGGTTTTTAAGTCCTGAAGATATTTTTTGGGCTACTTAAATCAGACTTGTTCTTTCTTATTGGCTTTCAAATGGGATGGTTTCATGGGAGATTTCTTGAAGCACCCTTTCGAAGGCCCGGGAGTAAATGACACATCCAATATCTTGACATTTTTATACCAAGCTTCCTAAAGCTACAGACTTCATGTGCGTCTGGTCTGAGTCCTGTGGGATTATAGGCAATAGCCAAACCAACTGCTCAGCTATGGTATAATAAAGACAAAGCTAACTTTCCAAAGTGAAACAGAAGACTTTCCCCTGCATTCCACCCCATCTGAACTTAGTTAACTTTCATCTTTTAGAGTCATTCACATAAACCATTTCTACTTTTGTCTTAAGATCCTGGTATAGCTGAGAACAGCTTACCCATAGCCATTGTCTTATTTCATTTTCTTTCTGCTGTAGCAGAATACCTGAGATTGGGAAATTTATAATGAAAAGAAATTTACTTTCTTATAGTTCTAAGAAGTCCCAGGTATAAGTACAGAAAGATTTGGTTGTCTGATCAGGGCTGCTTCTCTCCTTCAAAGATGGTGTCTGGCCTTAGGAGGGACCAGCTGTGTCCTCAGTTGGCAGAGGAGGAAAGACAAGCTTAGTCAAATGCTATGGAAAGTCTCCTTTACAAAGCCCTTAATCTCACTCATGAGACCTCTGAAAATGTCCTATCTCTTAATACTATCAATTGACACCTGAATTTTGAAGGGATGACTCCAAATCAAGCATCTTTGTGAAGGAGATTGACCTACGAGTGTTGAACATTCCAAGAGTAGAGCACATCTTCATTTTAGGAACAATTAGAAGAAGTACAGGTAATACCACTACTCACTTTTGCATTTCTCCTGTCCCCTCACCTCCTCTTCCTTTTTCTCCTTACTCCCTCTTCCTTTCTCTCCTCAAATCTTTTTTCTTTCCCCATTCCTCTCTTTCTCTGCTTCACATCATTATGTCTACTTCTCCAGCCTGTCATCCCTCACTCGCTTGTAGATTGGTCTTTCCCATAAAGTGGCTTCAGAAGTTCATCTTGTTTTTGTTTAAAAATTCTACTCATCAGAGAAGGATGACTTCTCTCTCAAAGTTCCAATTAAATGGAAAATATTTCCAGGAGAGGGCTATGTTTGGCCTGCATAAGGCTCTGTCCATCTGTCTAACTCTTATGTGAGCAAAGATCATGGAGTCTTACATGTGAATGTCAGCTCCTACAATAACTCTGTCTTTGGAATGCCCTCAAGGACCAGTTCTTCCTGAGGAAGCCAGAGGCAGAGCAAAAACAAACAAACAAACAAAAACAACAAAACAAAACAACAGGAAAATAAAAACACTAACCAACTCAGGAGGTTTGGATGAGAACAAATATAATACAGAATCTGGCATGTGAGGTGAAGGGTAAAGGAATTGAGGGCACTTATCCATGGGAGTCAAACTGCAAAAGGGAAATGTGAACTCCACAGTGAGTATTTGGGTCCAGCCTCAGTTTTAACGCAGCTAGGGGACCTCGAGGCCATTGCCCCACTGAACCTCAATGTATTCATCTGAAAGAGTCAATAATGTTACCTCCCTGGCAGTGCTCTTGACAAGATTCATGTGACAATGCAGGTAGCACATCAAGCACGTGCCTTGCACAGCTCACATTCACTAAACAGAAGTGGTTATTTCATCTGGGAAAGAAAATGCTTTGGAACAAGACATGAGAACAGTCTTCACATTCTTAAAAGCCTGTCATATGCACGCAGTTTTCAACTTTTCCCGCATACTCTGGAGCATAGAGCTTCTGTCAAGAAGTTATGAGGCAGTGAGTTTCACTTCAATAAAAGAAAAGAATGAACTGAAAGCATAAATGGACTTGGGAAGACTGAGTGAATTTCTCCAAAGAATTTTCAAGCAAGTCTTGGCTTTTTCTTTGCCAGAGATGATGTAAAGAATTCACAAGTCATTTAGAGGTTAGCTTAGAGGGCATTGCCAATGCCTCCTACCACTGGGAGTCTGCCATTCCATCAATTGGGAATGAATAAAGGACATTCCAGACCAAGACTGGCGACTCACCCTCCTGGTTCCTCATTCTCATGCAGCCAGTCAAGGGAAATCTAGTAACTACATCTCCATCATACAGTGCTGTTTTTTTTTTAAATATCAATTACTGAATTTTAATTTATATCCCTGTTGTCCTCAGTTACATTCTACCTTACAATTAAAAAAATGCAAGTGCATTGTTTACAAACATGTTGCATCCTGCCTGGTTCAAGATTTTCCATCATTCCAGAGCATCATAATTTTGGTTTAAATTCCCATTTCCCCAGGTTATTAAGATTAAGCATTTAGTATTTAGTAATAAATGCTTCCCAGAGAACTAGTAGGTTTCCATCATTCCTGAGAGTGGAAGAAGTGTCAAGGAAAAGATAAACAGAGTATAACAGTGGTATCCAGGGATCACAGGTCTTGAAAGTGACCAGAGAGGATCCCACTTCTTCCAGTAGAAACCAATTCCAGGCCCTTTCCCAACTCTTTCCGTCTCACACATTGTAGTTACCCTTATGGAGCCTAATCTGCTCTTCCTTGGGACATTTAATTTACCACTCGCCTTCTTCCTCAATGATCCTTCCTAGGAAATTCTAGCAGGAAACACAAGAGAACCTCTGTCACAGACTTTGGCTCTGTTCCTGGTGGGATTGTACAAGATGATGGCAACAAACCACACATGCAATAATTTATCACCATAATATAATATATATCACTAGTATTCCAGTATGACACCATAGTACTCCATAGTCCTAGCACATTTATGTTCCTCTCTTTTGTGACTGATTCAGTTCATCATATCTAGTTTCCGTGTCATTATGTACAGAAGGAACAATTTTCATCAATTTTTAAATAAACAAAGTACATAGTGTTTTTAAGGCTTTATGTTCCAAACAAACTTATTATTTTTGAAATAGTTATATAGATTTTCCAGCCCTAGCCCCCAGCTCATTAAGCAGTAATGAACTACCCAGGAAGTTAGGAAATCTTGAATTTGCTTTATGTGTTCAGTGTTCGAAGCAATTGATGGAGCGATTTTCAAGACCAACTCAGTCTCGGTCATCCTGAACACAGGATCTTCTAGCCTTAAACCCACACAGGTGTGGAGATTCCTTAGAAAACTTGGAATGGACCCTCCATTTGACCCAGCTATCCCACTCCTTGGCCTATACCCAAAGGACTTAAAATCAGCATACTACTGAGATACAGCCACATCAATGTTCATAGCTGCTCAATTCACAATAGCCAGATTGTGGAACCAACCTAGATGCCCTTCAATTGATGAGTGGATAAAGAAACTGTGGTATATATATATACAATGGAATATTACTCAGCCATAAAGAATGATAAAATTATGGCTTTTGCAGGCAAATGGATGAAATTGGAGAATATTATGCTAAGTGAGAGAAGCCAATCTCAAAAAGCCAAAGGACGAATGATATCGCTAATAAGTGGATGATGACACATAATGGGGGGAGGGAAGGGTTAGTGTTAGGGTTAGAGTTAGGGTTAGGGAGGGGGGCAAGTATGGAGGAAGGAAGCACTGTATAGAGGGAAAAGAGGGGTGGGAGGGGAGGGGGGAAGGGAAAAATAACAGAATGAATCAAACAACATTACTCTATGTAAATTTATGATTACACAAATGGTATGCCTTTACGCCATGTACAAACAGAGAAGCAACATGTATCCCATTTGTTTACAATAAAAAAAATAAATAAATTAAAAAAAATAAAAAAAGAACTAAAAAAAAAAAAAAAACCCACACAGACTGAAGTTAAGATCATAAAAGACCCAACAAAACAGGTCATTGCCTACTTCCTACTTAAGACCACTCAGGAAGAGAATCCCTAATGGTAGCACTATAATATGTCCCAACTATTCAAGGTTTTGTTTGCACAAGTTTGTTTAAAAATGTTCTGTGGGAACAGACATTTTAGGTAATATTTTGCAAAGAGACAAAGAAATGGACAATAAAAGGAACAGAGTGAAAGGAATAGAGAAGTTCCATGTGATGTTTGCACATAAATCTGCAAAATGGATGGAACTGGAGGATTTTAGGTTAACTGAAATAAGCCAGACACAGAAAGACAAATACAACGTTTTCTATCATCTGTGCAAATTAACATTAACAGTGACTACTAAGTCAATCTGAATGTAGAATAGTGATTATTAGAATTTGGGAAGGTGGAGGAGGGCAAATGAAGACAGACTGGGTTTGAGCGGTGCATGCTGTTGTATTGAAATATCACACTGAACCCCATTAATAGGTACAATTAATACATACTACTTAAAAATGAAATGTAAAATTATGTGAATACAGTGCTTAATATTTTTTAAACATTATGGTTTAATGTGTGAAAGTTAAACTTTTCCATATGTAGGATCAGAGCAAATGACATGCATAGGCAAAACAATATGAACATTAAAATAGTCCATATCCTGTACAAAAAATAACTTCAAATGAGCTACAGACTTACTTGTAAAACATAAAACTATTACACTTACATTTTTAGTACTGGTGGGCCAAACCAAGGGCCTTGCATGTGCTTAGCAAGTGCTTTACAACTGAGCTACATCCCCATCTAAAACTATAATATCTAGCATATTTAAAAAATAAGAGTAAGAGAATCCTTTGAGACTCAGGGATAGGCAGATTTTACACTTGAGCCAAACATAATGATGCATAGAAGAAAAAATTAAAATCAGTATTAAAAACATCTACTCTGTGGAAGACATTGACTGAATGATAAGACAAGCTACCAATTTGCAAACCACCTATCCAGCAAAGAACTGATATGAAGACTATATAAAGAAGGAGGGTACAGATGTGTTTGTCTGAAATCCCATCTGTTAGGAGGCAGAGGCAGGAGGCTCACAAGTTCAAGTTTAATCTGAGCTATTTAGTAAGAGCTTGTCTCAAAATAAAATAAATAAAAATAAAAATAAACAGGGGGCTGGGGATATAGCTCAGTTGGTAGAGTGCTTGCCTCACAAGCACAAGGCCCTGGGTTTAAACCCCAGCACACCACAAAAATAAATAAATAGATAAATAAAATAAAAAGGGCTGGGGATATAGCTCAGTGGTAGAACACCCCTGGGTTCAATCTCCAATACTGAAAAAAACAAATTTAAAAAACAATAATACATAAAGAAATCTCAGAGCTCAATTGTATAAAAAAAGAAAACAATCAAATTAGAAATTGGGATAAATATACATTAACAGAGATTTCTTGGCATACAGTTGGCAAATAAGCTCATGAAAAGATGTTTAATACCATTAGATGTTAGAGAAAGGCAAATTAAAATGACAATGAGATGATAGTTCACATATTTCAGGAAAAAAAAGGAATGATACAACCCAATGCTGGTGAGAATGCAGAAAAACTGAAAAACAGGATCATTTGTACACTGCTGATAAGAATGTACACGGTACAGTCACTCTGGAAAATTCGGTTATTTCTTTAAAAAAAAAAAAAAGTTTAAATAAGAGATGTTCCCCAAAAGCTTATGTGTGAGACAATGCAAGAAAGTTTAGATGTGAAATGATAAGAGTTATGAATATCTTAACCTCATCAATGTATTGACTCAATTGAATGGATCACCTGGGTGGTGACTATAGGTAGCTAGGGTGTGACTGGAGGAAGTGGGTCAATGGGGGCATGACTCTGATGTATATATTTTGTCCCTGGTGAATGGAGCGCTCTATCAACTTCCTTATTCCCATGTCCTGAAGTGCTTTCCTACTCCACACATATCTGCCATGATGGTCTGCCTCACCTCCAGCCAGAGCAATAAAGTTGGCCATCAATGAACTGAGAACTCTAGAACCATGAGCCCCAAATAAATTTTCCTCCTCTAAAATTGTTCTTGTCGTGTCTTTTGGTCACAGCAGTGAAAAAAAAACTCATTAAAACAAAAACTGGACGTGCACTTTCATATGACTCAAAATTGCAGTTTGGTTATTTATCCCCAGAGTGAAACCATACCACCAACAAACACTCTCTCCCAGAATCTCTCTGGGATTCTATATAGAGAGAGAATAATCTCTCTCTCGCGCGCGCGCACGCTCTCTTTCTCTCTCTATATGAATATATATAGAGAGAGCTATTCATATTCTCTATACATACATTTATACATATTCATGACAATTTTATCCATAATATCCCAAACCTAGAATCAACCCAAATGTCCATCAACATGGAATTGTTAAATGAATAGTGGTAAGATCATACCACATACTACTACTCAGCAATTTTAAAAAAAGATACAAACTATGGTATGGGCAGCTACTTAGATGAAACCCAAGGGAATTATGTTGAGAGAAAACAGACAAGCTCCAAAATTTGCATACTAAAAAAATTCTTGAAATGACAGGATTAGAGAACTGGAGGGCCATGATTTCAAATCATTGCCCCAGTGACTCAGTTATAAGAGGACTCTGGCCTTAGTCACATTCTGTGTCAAGGAGGAATAACACCAAAAACAATTATTTGAGTAATAAGATTTGGTCACCTATTTTACTCCCAGGGTATGGGGTCCAGTATCATCTCGTTCTGTCACTATTGTAACAGATACTCAGTGTTTTCCTCACAAAGGAAAAAGGAGGTACCTGAAAAATTCTTGTTCTCTTCTAGAAGGTTCTTCAGTCCCTATGCACATTTGCCTTTCTTCCTAGCTCTCTTCAAGGAATGGGACACAAAGCAGGGTTAAGACAATGATATATTCTATTGTGCTAAATGAGACTATTATCCAGAATGATAGCATGTCTTATCCCAGAGCTAGGAAACCTCAGGAAACCAAGTGGGGGTTATTGTCAAACTATATATATTACTGGAGTACCCAGAATAACTACCATGTTCTCAGTTGAAAAATAAGTCAGTGTTCCAACACCAATTCATATTTCAAATTGTTTTTCAATACACAAATAGACATTGTGTTACCCTCTAAATTGGCAAAAAAAAAAAAAAAAAGAGTTGCTATTACCTGCCTTCCTTCTATGTTATCATGACTCCTGGCCCCAAGATCAATCTAATGTTTGGACCTTTATGGACAAACTGCTTGCCTTGTTCCTGAACTCTTGCCAATTTTCCAAGGCTAGGTCCCTCCAGAAAGGCTTTGGACATCTTCACAACTGGAGTTTGAGTCTACATGATCCCACTCTGAGAGAGGTACAAGTTTTTCCCTCTCCTTGTCTCTTGCCCTTTTTCCCCTAGGAGCAATTTCTTCCACAAAAAAGATTTTTACTAGGAATATTCATGCCCCTTTCAGAGAAAACAACACAAAATATCTGTTATGGTTTGGATTTGAGGTATCCCACAAAACTTTGTGTGTGAGACAATGTAGAAATGTTCAGGGTTGAAATTATTAGGTTATAAGAGCTGTAACATAAATCAGTGGGTTAATCTACTTAATGGATTAATAATTTGAATGTATTAATGTGTGATAACTGTAGGTAGGTGAAGTGTAGCTGGGGAAAGTGGGTCCTTGGGAGTGTGCCTTTGGGGGTTATATTTTGTACCTGGAGAGTGAAGCTTCACTCTGCTTCCTGCCTGTCATGAGGCGAGCAGCAATCCTCTAACTTACCCTTCCGCCATGAAGTTTTGCCTCCTATTGGACACAGAGCAATGGATTAGCTCACTATGAAATTGAACCTTTGATATAACATTTACTCCTCTAAGTTAGTTCTTTTGGGATATATTGGTTACAGCAATGCAAAGCTGACTAAAACAATGTCCTAAAGTCTAGGTTCCAGGGCTTAGGCATGGAATGTTTGCTGACTTTAAGAGCCAACGTAAATTCATAGGTAAACGAAAGCCACCAGGAAAACTGGGTACAGTTACACATACCTGTAATCCCAGCTACTCAGGAGGCTGAGACAGCAGGACCACAAGTATGAGGCCAACCTCAACAACTTAGCAAAACCCTGTCTCAAAATAAAAAAAAAATTAAAAAACTGGGGGTGTAGCTCAGTGATAGAGTCCCCCGGGTTCAATTCCAAGTACAAAAAACAAACAAGTAAACAAGTCACCAGGTAAAGATAATAATGTGAGTCAAGTCCCAGATAAGGATAGCCATCTGACCACAGGTAACCAGCATGTGCCAGTTACTAGAAAAACTGAAACTTTCTAAAGGTAGGTTGAGGCAGAGGTGGTGGATCTTGGATGCCATGAGAAGGAGCTGTGGCCTTATATACTAAGTTTTCCTAAGAAGGATACACAGGACATCCTGCCAAATTTTGAAGAGGCTACAATATGCTTTAATTGTTGTTACAATGTCACTCTCAGGGCCCAGCTGTTAGAACTGATATCCGCCTTCTAATTAGTGGAGATAAATGGGTTTCTTGAGGTAGATATACTTGAGCCTGACTGTTGGAAAAGTAAGATGGCCTTGAGGAGAAACTTAGACCAAGGACAGAATGATAAATAGGGGAAACATACACTCCATGCTTAGAAATATGATTTAACAAAAAAAAAAAATCTGTCAAGCTTTACTGAAAACCAGGTGTTAAAGGGAGATTGTCAGTAAAAAGGATTCAAGTGACAGTAGATCCTTTTCTAGTCTTAGTGCCTGGGGACCAGGAGGAACTGCCTTTGTTGGCAAATGAGAGATTTGTCCATATGGGGCTGTAGCCAGCTCCTAGGTCTCCCAGACAGCACATAGAATGTTCTTCTCTTTGTTTAAAGTTGTCTGTCAAATGTTAGATTGAATGCAATTCTATTTAAAATTTCTTAGGAAATCTCTTAGATTGAAGAAACTTACAAACTAGGGTTGGGGGAACCCCACCTCGTTAGGGTAAGAATGTCAAAGGTGAGTTGGTGATCCCAGCCACCATGCTGCCATCTCAGAGGACCTCAGTGCTTCTGTGATGGCAAACAGGTGACACAAAGGAACACTGTACAGAAAAATGACAGACTATAATTAAGTCATTAACTAAGACATGTGATTAAGTCATATATTTGTTTATTCAGCCTAAAATATATTCATTGCCTGTCAAGTACTTTGCACTGGGTTTCAGTGAAAAACAGGCCAGGCACCATACAGCTCAGGAGAAGGACCAGCAGGACATTTAAAGGAGCTGTAACCATTCATGTGGGTGAGTATTAACCACAGGACAAGCCAAAGGGTCCTGTGGTGGCAACTAAGCCTGAAGAGATTTTCCAAGAGACGCAGCACTTCACACTTGAAATTCAGGTTGGTCTTGACAGTGCTGTTGGCAGAGGGAAGGAAAGGTGGTATAAGGCTGGAGAGGAGTGAGTACCCAGCGAAATTTCAGAATCTTTGAGCAACCTGCCAGCAAGGGAGAGAATAGCAAGAAAGGAAGGTGGAATGTGAGCGGGGCCAGATGAGGTGGGCACTGAGGAACTATGGTTGGGAAATCAGGACTTGAAAAGAGTAGGATTAGGGCAAGGATTTTTTTTTTTTTTTTTTTTTTTTTCACTTTGCTCAGCCTCCACTTTCAGGCAAGAGGTTTTGTATTTTGCACTATTTCCATTCATTGTGCAGCAATGAATAAATGATCAAGGGCCTTTCTGTGTCTCTTGGGAGCTTCTATTCTTAACAATTTTAACCCTTGGTGTTCATAAGTGAATTTTCTAGTGTCTAGGTAACAGACTAAACCCCATGCAGCAAGCATTTGAATCTTTAAAGGTCCCCAAAAGCAATGAACCGTGACTTTGTGAAATTAACTCTAAAGATGTAAAGTACATATCTATAGCATCCTTTGTGTTTGGTCTCCTATTTCTTTTTCTTACATAAAAGATTTGCTTCACTTCAGTATTTAAAATGCTCTTTCGTGAAACTGTACATTCATTTATGAAAGCTAATTACATTGCCAAAGCTATAGATAATTAGATGTTACAAAACATAAAATGGGTGTTCACACTAAAATTCTGTAACATATCTTTTTCATCATTCCTAGGTTAAGGTTACCAATTATTTGCCACTATCTTTCACCCTTGGAACTCAGTGTGAGTCCTTTGGATCATGGAACCATGAACTTGACTGCTCTACAAACTGAGAGGTAGTGTGACGTACAGTTGGTGACACAAGCACAGATACAAATAGACTGGACGGCCCTCACTGTGTGATGTTGAACAAGATCTTGTCTTCTCTGTGCCCTCATGAAGACAGCTTTGTCACTGCCATAGGATGTGGTTAGAATTATATGAAATGATCTTACAAAGTCTTCCAAAGAGAACTTGGCAGGGAGGTTCGTTATTGTTCCTTTTCAAATTAATTATTATTCCCTTGCTGTGTGTGTGCAGCCTGACTGGAGGATAACATATTTCTCATAAGTAAATTTTCTGGTGATTAAAGCTTAACACTTTGAGCAGCCAAACACACTCATATTTTAATACTTTGGGATCGAGCTCTTGCTAACTGTGAAATCCATTATTAACTCATGTTGCAATTATTAGAATTGCCTCTAGGAATCATTCTACTGGATATGAAATTGAGCATTAAGCTGCAATAGGAGTGTCCTCAGCATGTCAGTTTACCTGCACGGTAAATGGCCTGGAAGAACTCCTTTTCTGTAGCTGTTACTTTATATAAATGTGGTTGCTACTGTTTTTCATCCTCTCTTACTGCCAGGTTCTCCGTTGGCAATCCACATGGCTGTCAGTTTACCCTCCTCTACTAAGCCATCAAATTCTTTTTTTATTAATTTGTTGCAACTTAGAAAACCAGGTGTAAGCTTTGTTTATTAAAAGAATAATGAGGATCCCAGGGAAAACTTTTGCAATGAATAAGGACTATTCATTTCATACTCCAATTTTACATGGCTTCTATTTTTTCCCCTCTCAAATTCCTTCCAATACAATTTCTCTTCTAATGGCATTTTACATTGGAGGAAAATGTTTAGTTTATAATACGAGAAATATGGTGCCCCTCAATCACACTGAAGAAAGCCTATCACTCCATGTACAGAGAAAAATAATGATAAGGAAGCCAACGGCTGTGCAGTTCATTTGAACCTAATCCAGATTTAGGGCATGGAGAGGTTTAAAACGTTTAAGTCAAATTTGAAGTCTCAGTTAGAGATGGAACAGACACATCAGCATTATGACTGACTTAAGTGGATTCATAAAAGGGAAACAATTTTGTCTGTTTAGCCAGAAATCAAATTGTACCTACATGTACATGAACACAAGATAAAAAAATTAATTTTGTTTCATTTGATCTTCTGTTACAGTGTTTGAGACATGTTATTTAAATTGAATGATGACTATATTTACTTCTGAGAGATCAGAGGTAGAATGAAATGTACAAAATCATTTTCACATCTGAAGAAAGAGCTATGTTCCACTACAAGACTGATTCCCATATTTGCTTTCATAAAGCGTGAGAAGAGCACACTAAGAAGTATTTGAAGTATGGCTGGTAACTCCAGGACATGCCATTTTGCTGTCTGCCCAAATGACCTGTTGATGCCATGTAGTTTTGCACCTGTCTTAATAACAACAGCAGGCAAACAATGTGTTTTAGATGAGTTGCTTGTTCCTAGGGCTGTTATAATAGCCATAACTGCAGAAGTAATAAATTGTCACGTCAAGTGTTTAAAGGTTTGGCTTAGAGGTCAAGCTTTCATGTTAAACTCCACTGATTAAAAAGTAAAACTTCCCAAATATTGTTTCTGCTTTTAAAAATTGAAGAGACAATTAATTTTGCAGAGGAACTGAGAAAATGCCAGAAAAAAAAAAATTGAAGTTGGATGGTAGGTACTATGTTGGCTACAAAGTTTCACTTAACAAAAACCAATCTGAATAAAAATTTGGCTAGATAAGCATTAGGGGAAAGGTGTTGGTGTCACGATGTCAGGAAAGAACTGTGCACAGTGAAAAGATGGAGCAAGAACCCCAGATAAGAAGTGCTAAGGACATTTTAAAGGATTTAGAAGAAAGTGGAATTTGGGACAGGCAGTAGGTACAAAGCCCAGGGTGTCAGGTTGAATTCCAGAGATTCAACCATTCATTTTGTTCGTCTATTCATTTGTTCACTATACAGCTATCTACAGCTATTGTGATGAAGCACTGTGCCATGTGCAAACACCCGACGCAGACCAGAAATGAAACCCAAAAGACCAGTCGCCAGAGATATTTCAGAAAGAGTGAGCAAGTGTTGAGAATAGGATTTCTGTTGAAACAAAACCAAGGCAAGATATGCAACCAAAAGAGCTTCTGAAAAGAAGGGAATTTCTTTATTTACTTAGCAGTTCCTTTATACCAGATACTAAAGTGACAAACATATGTTTGTCAATTCTTCAAAAATAACTCTATATGGTAGGAACTATTATTTTCCTCCTTTTGTCATATAAAGAAACTGAGGCAAATTTGCACCTTATCACCAGAGCTAGTAAGGATGATAACAGAAGTGAGCAAAACTTTAGGGTCCTACAGGCACATTGTGCTTTAGAAAGGGAGTGCTGGGCGGATTGATCTGTTTTCTGTTTGAGCAGGAGCCAATTCTTGCACCCTGCAAGTCCATAACCTGCAGGTGGAAATAAGGAGGAGCAACTGGGAAGAGTTGGGTCAAGTTCCAAGTGAACTCATGGGTTCATTATTCTCCACAGTTGCTGTGTTTTGAGAAACCTAGTCAGGCTTGTACATCCATTTAACAAGATATTTATTCTATAACTTCTCTGTGCTGGGCAGTGTTCTTAGTGCTAGAAATACAGTAGAAAACTAACCTTTTAAGGATGACCAAATGATGTGATTAGGTTAATTGCAAATAATCATTAGTGTTATTAAGGGAAGAATAGAGGAACTTTAAATTGGGCAGGGGGGTGAGGAGAGGGGAAGAGGTATGGGGATGGGAAAAATGGTGGAATGTGATGGACATTATTACCCTATATACACATAAGATTATATGAATGAAGTGACTCTTCAACGTGTATAACTAGAAATGCAAAGTCGTGCTCCATTTATGTACAATGGATCAAAATGCATTCTGCTGTCATGTATTAGAACAATAACAACAACAAAAAGACACACTGGGGCATAAAGAATTGGGAAAGTGGACAATTTCAGTAGGATATTCAGATCTCCTTGAGAACCTGATATTTGAGAAAGGGCCAAAGGAAAGAGAAGCATCAAGCCTTTCAGCAGAGATGGGGAAGGAAAAGTATTCCCAGGAGAGAGAACAAAATATGTTTTGTCTAGATGGCAAACAATTCTTGCAGACTCACAAATCACCGAGGACCAGTGTAGATAGTCTCAAGAGCAAGAAGCAAGGAAGGTGGAGTGAGGGTGGAAGGGAAAAGGCTGGGCCATTTGGGATCTTGTACCCATGGCAAAGAGTTTGGAGATTATTCTTAGAGACGTGAGAAACTTTGAGAGGGTTCAAAGTGGGGGATCATTATATTGAAAATGATCTTCACAGATTCTAAATGGAAGATGGATTGGTAGGGCACAAGTAAAAGTAAGAAGGATATTGGCCTCCAGTCATGATGGTTAACTTTATTGTCACCTTGACTGAGTTAAATGATGCTCCCATAGCTGGTTAAACATGGTCTGGGTGTGTCTGTAGGGTAACTCCAGGAGAGAATAGCACTTGAATCATTAAACTGAGTAAAGAATATCTGCCATCACTAACGTGGATGGGAATCTATTGAGGAACCAAATAGAAAGTAAATGTGGAAGGACAAATTCTGTTTCTTTCTCTTTCTCTCTTCTTGAGCTGGAACATCCATCTTCTTCTGCCTTCAGGCATCTGGGCCCCTGGTTCTTTGGGCCTTCGGAGTCAGGACTTGTGCCTTCCTCCCTCCCTTCAGTACTCTGTCCTTTGGTCTCAATCTAGGAATCAAGTGTTAGCCTGGTTCTTATTTCTCTGGACTCAGATTTAATTGTACCACCAGACTTTCTGGTTCTTCAGTTTTCAGACAGTAGAGCTCCTCCTGTTTGCTTATCTCCCTCCCTCCCTATCTCTCTCCCATTTTCCTTATTTTCTCCCTTTTTTCTCTCTTTTTTGTTCACTCTCTAATCCCTTCCTTCCTTCCTTGCATCCATCCATCCATCCTAGTCTTTCTATTTCTTTGGAGAACCCAGACTAACACAGTGTCAAAGAAGGAAAGATGATATTGGGGAAAAGGGTAGAGGCAGTAGAGGTGAAGGGGCAATGGGAGGTTGAGTGATAGTTTAAATTATAGATAAGATTGCAAAATGCATCATATTTGGGGAAAAAGGAGAAAGTGGGACTAAGAGAAGAGGACTAGAGTCTTATTTTGAACAACAGCTTATAAAATGGCACCATGTTAAAATTGGTGATGCTAAAGAAAGGCAAGATATGGGAAAATAGGTCAAAATATAAAACTTTAGCTCAGCATGATGACACACGTTTGTAATCACAGTGGCTTGGGAGGCTGAGGCAGGAGGATCACAAGTTCAATGTCAATCACGAGTTCAAAGCCAGCCTCAGCATAGAGAAGCACTAAGCATCTCAGTGAGACCCTGTCTCTAAATAATAAAATACAAAATAGGCCTGGGGATGTGGCTCAGTGGTTGAGAGCCCCTGAGTTCAATCCCTGGAACCCTACCCCAAAAGAAAATAAAATAAAACTTTAACAACACATAACTCAGGTGTTTCACCTGATGAAAATTATCTTCCAAATCATGACTTGCCCTAAGTTTAATATAGAGGTAATTCTAGTCATCCTTACATATAGTACAGTAAATTAGGTATTTGATGAGATAATAAAAATATTGGATTTAATAAAAAGCACTCTAAATGTCCTAAGGACAGGGACAATGATAGGTTCATTAATATTTGTTTATTTAAACACATCCAAATAAAAGTCAAGAGGCAAAAAGAACCTAGGTGAGATATAACAGTGTCTCTATGCTTTACTATCCCCAAGTGAGTGATTTTGGGCACATGAAATTCGTTGACTTTCAACTTGTTCATGAACAGAATGTGGATAAAAAGGAGATCCTAATGGTTGAGTAAAATTTCATGTACAACAATCTGCCCATAGAGACCATCAAACTCCTTCCTAACAGCTTCAGCTATAGTTTGTTCCCATGTTTTGGTGTGTAAGCATTTTTGCACAATCTCTGCATCTACTTTTACAAATTTTTTTCATAGAATCTAAAACAGTATTGTGCATGGAAAGGAAAAAATTCAATTCCTCTTCACTATCACTTTAATTCCTCATCCATGCTTTTAATTAAATAAAAATCCCCAGAAAGAATCCATAAGTAGTACAATAGACTTGATCCAAAGGAATCTGCCACCTATCTTCCAACTGGGAATCCTACCTCTGCCCACTTCTTATTGACAGAAATCCAAAGAAGAATAACTTGTCTTTCAGTCTATTGTGAGTAAAGTGAAATGTTTTTCTTCTAGCATAACAAATTCTATAGGCAGCTGTAAACTATAATTTCCTTTCAGTTCCTTGACAGACTTGATATAAATTTCAGAGCATAGTGGTGGGAAAGGAGGGGGTCACTTTAAAAGATAAATTTCATCATGTATGTCTGACAATAATGTATATGTTCTGAGTCCCCCTTTTTCAAAAGGGAGAAAAAAGACTCTGCTTTTAAACAATCAAAGGTTAAAGTTAGCCCCGTCATTCATGTGGTTTCATTCTCTTATGCATATTGAAATACCTCAGGAAGATTTATAACTCTGGTTCATACAGTCAGAGTTCCAGTAAATGAGTCCCTTTTTGAAGGTTAAATATTTATGCTTCTATTTTCCTGCCTTATACAGACTGCAAGAGTAAACCCACGATAGTAAGGAGCCATGGTGACAGGCCAGGTTATGACAAGAAATGACAGTGGATTCAACACCCTGGGACTCTTCTGCTCCCGTAGAATCTTAGTTCTTTGGGAAGTTGGTACATGGTTGGTTGCAAGGATGGATGGATGGATGGACCTCTTAGTCAATGGGTTTCAGGAAGTAGAAATAAATCTCTTGGGCAGATGTGAGTCTAAGTTCATCTAAAATTTCACACATTCAGTCCAGTGTCAGAAATGATAATCCTTTAGAAGTATAGGAATTATAGTTATGTAAATGCTTTTCCATGGTACTTGAACTCCATAGAACCCTACAGACTGAGCAGAGAGAAACTATTATTTTATTTTACAGATGAACAAGTTGATTTTTAAGTAGGTAGCAGAACACCTACTGAGATGGTGGTTAATGGTAGGACAGTCATTGTCTTGATTCCCATAATAGCATTATGTCCATTTCACCAATTATGGTGATAATATTAATAACAATTGTTTATATATTTAGTTACAGTTTAACAAAGGTATTTAATATCATCATGATAGATCTTTAGTACAATATTTGAGCATTTATCCTACTTTAATTTTTACCAAAATTTGTATGATCACAAAATGGGTATATTTTGTATTTTGTAATGCCCAATATAGTGAAAAGCAACTATGCCTTGAATCTTCATCCTCAAGATTTTACAATAAACCACTTTCAACTCTCCTATTTTTATTTCTCCTATTCCTGTTTCTGTTTTTTCTGGTATGTGTCCCCATATTTATGAATAATATCTTTGCAACACTGTTTCTCAACTATTCAGTTTTAGACATTGCCTATTAATTCCTGCTAAACCCAATGATATTCAATTGCTTTTAACCATCTCTCCTAACACACACAAATATGTATTTCCCCACTTAATTTTTCAATAGGGTTATAAAACAATTTTGGTTAAATCAATATTTAGAGCTTTTATTTTCATGACCACTTAAATACTGCTTATAGTAGTTACAACAGAAAGTACTATATTTCCTCTCTATATTTCAATGTTTGGTTCAACTTCTTTTATATTTTTCCCCTTAAGTTAATATAATATATTTTTGTTCCCAGGTACTATCAAAACATTTTATTCCATACCCTCATACATTTCTCCTGGACCCTCTGACTTCTCCAAAACTGGAGAGTGTGTACTCCAGGCCTGCAGAATAGCTGTCATCTGAAGTTTTCGTGCCCTTGCTGGTATAACACACCCCTGTTTTTTCTTTCTCTTGCTGAATTATTTCCTTATTTGGGTAGAGTAAATCCTTTGGTAGCTTTCTGAGAAAGGAACATGAAAGACAATATTTTGAAAATTTTAGACTCAAATATCTTTGATTTCCCTCCCACAATCAATCAATCATTCAGCCCTACCTTAGGTTGAAATTTTTTTCATCCAGAACTGTGAAGACATTCTTTCACTTGCTTCACTTCAGTCTTGTTTTTTAAAGGGCCAAAGTAATTCTGATCATTTCTCCTCTGGAGATTTGTTCCTTCTTCATGAGAGCTTTAAATCTTTTATCCCTGAAGTTCTAAAATGTCAGGGTATGATGCCTGAATAGGGTCTTTTCTCAGTCATAACTTTGGGTTCTTAGGAGGGTCATTTCAATCTAGGAATTCATATCCCTTGATTATTAAAATGTCACTTATTTAATTTATAACTTCATTCTATCAGTTTTTTCTAGAAATTTCATTAGTTCAATATTGAAACTCCTGGGGGTTTTTCAAGATGGCAGACTAGAGGGTGGCTGCATTTCATGTTAGTCCAGGACTCAGGATTCAAAAGAGGAGACATTGAGAGACTTGGGACCAACTCAAAGCAACCAGGTGAGTCTCTCCCGTTAGGGAGGTGTCCCGGATGGGGCAGTAGTCCCGGAACACAGGGAACTTTGTGAAGCAGAGTTGCCAACAAGACACCCCTCCCCCCACTGGAGCAGTGAACTCGGAAAACTGGGACCATCATAGCGGAGGCCGCACAGCACAGTGCTTGGACTCGCAGCAAACACTGGGGCTCTGGGCAACTGCCCAGAGGAGGAGCTGCGAGGAGAGCTGTTTGGACTCAGAGCAAACATTCCTGAACACCGGGGCCTGCCTGGAGGAGGAGGAGGAGTGTGGCGAGGCACTTGGACAGGGAGTGACTGCATCAGAGCTCCAAGTGGCTGCTCAGAGGAGGAGGCGAGTGGTGAGTTGTTTGGACTCAAAGCGACTGCTCCTGAACACTGGGGGGCTGCCCGGAGGAGGAGCGCAGTGGGGCGCTTGGTCTTGGAGTGGCCGCACCAGAGCTCCGGGCAGCTGCCGGAGGAGGTGTGCAACAGATCGCTTGGACGCAGAGCGACTCAGAGTGACCACTCCTGAACACATGGGTGGCTACCTGGAGGAGGAAGAGGAGGAACGGGGCGGGTCACTTGGACTCAGAGTGACTGCCCAGGGCTATGGGCGGTTGGAGGGAGGAGGAAGCATGCAGTGAGTTGCTTGGACTCCTAATGAACGCTCTGGAACATGGAGCGGCTGTCTGGAGGAAGAGGTATGCAGCGGGTCACTGGAACTTGGAGCGATTGTACGGGGATCCAGGTGGCTGCTCAGAGTAGGGGCCGCATAGCCAGGCGATCAGATGCAGAGCAGGGTCCCAGGACCTAGGAGGCTTCTTGGTGGAAGAGCCGCACAGAGACACGCTTAGCGGCGGAGCAAAGGTTCCAGGACTGTGGGCAGATTCTCTGAGGAGAGGCAGCCTAAGGAGACTCATCTGCGAAGGGTGAGGCTCCCAAACCCAGGAGGTAGGTCCGGGCCTCTGGGAACGTTGCAGAGGAAGGCAGCCCAGCCCAGGTGGTAGCTGTAAATTGAGGGGAACCTCTAGGAGGGGAACTGAACAGCGAGACCTCCCCACGGGGTGAGTCTTCCCTGCTGGGTGAGGTTTTCCCACAAGGGCGGTAAAACCAGAGACACAGGCCCAAACAGGCCTTGCCTCAGCCCGCATCCTAGTTCCCCTTTGGATGACCATTGGTCAACAAGTGGAGGTACCTCTGCCCACTAGCAGGGAATATACCCCACCAGAAGGCCACCAACCCTAGAGAGGCAGCTTCCTTGTGGAGCACCGCATTATCAACTTCCTCTAAGACTTCAGCCTACTGAAGGCTAAGAGGGATATACTAGAAATCTTCAGGGACATTTTAAGTCAATACAGGAAATCTGCAATATCTCAGTGGTCCACTGATATTTGAACAATATGAGAAAACAAAGGAAGAAAATGCCCCAAACAAATCTAGATGTTACATCAAAAAAACCCAATGACAGCATGGCAGAAGAAATGACAGAAAAGGAGTTCAGAATGTACATAATTAAAATGATCAGGGAAGCAAACAATGAGATGAAAGAGCAAATGCACACACTGAATGATGAGATGAAAGAGCAAATGCAGGCATTGAATGATCACATCAATCGACAGTTAAAAGAGCAAATACAGGAAGCAAAAGATCATTTCAATAAAGAGTTAGAGATATTGAAAAAAAAAACAAACAGAAATCCTTGAAATGAAGGAAACAATAAACCAAATTAAGAACTCCATAGAAAGCATATCCAATAGGATAAAACACCTGGAAGACAGAATCTCAGACATTGAAGACAAAATATTTAACCTTGAAAACAAAGTTGAACAAACAGAGAAGATGGTAAGAAATCACGAACAGAATCTACAAGAACTATGGGATGTCATGAAAAGGCCAAATGTAAGAATTATTGAGATTGAGAAAGGCTTAGAGAAACAAACCAAAGGAATGAACAATCTAGTCAATGAAATAATGTCAGAAAATTTCCCAAATCTAAAGAATGAAATGGAAAATCAAGTTCAAGAGGCTTATAGGACTCCAAATACACAAAATTACAACAGACCCACACCAAGGCACATTATGATGAAAATACTTAACATACAAAATAAAGACAGAATTTTAAAGGCTGTGAGAGAAAAGAACTAAATTATATTCAGGGGGAAACCAATACGGATATCAGCAGATTTTTCAATCCAGACCCTAAAAGCTAGAAGGGCCTGGAACAACATTTTGCAAGCTCTGAAAGAAAATGGATGCCAACCAAGAATCTTATACCCAGCAAAACTTACCTTCAAATTTCACGATGAAATAAAACCCTTCCATGATAAACAAAAGCTAAAAGAATTTACAAAAAGAAAGCCAGCATTACAGAATATTCTCAGCAAAATATTCCACGAGGAAGAGATGAAAAACAAAGAAGCAAATCAGCAAAGGGAGGAATTATCCTAAAGAAATTGTCAAATAAAGGAGGAACCAAGTTGTGTCAAACAAATAAATAAAATTAAAAAATGAACCAATGACCAGGAATACAAATCACATCTCAATAATAACCCTGAATGTTAATGGCCTGAACTCATCAATCAAAAGACATAGACTGGCAGATTGGATAAAAAGAAAGATCCAACAATATGTTGCCTGCAAGAGACTCACCTCATAGAAAAAGATACCCATAGACTAAAGGTGAAAGGATGGGGAAAATCATACCATGCACATGGACTCAGCAAAAAAGCTGGAGTATCCATCCTCATTTCAGATAATGTGGACTTCAAGCCAAAGTTAGTCAGAAGGGATAAAGAAGGACATTTCAAACTGCTTAAGGGAAGCATAAATCAGCAAAATATAACAATCATAAACATCTATGCCCCAAAGAGTGGCTCATCCATGTATGTCAAACAAATCCTTCTCAATTTCAGAAACCAAAGAGACCATAACACATTAACACTAGGTGATTTTAACACGCCTCTCTCACCACTGGACAGATCTTCCAAACAAAAATTGAACAAAGAAACCATAGATCTCAATAACACAATCAATAATTTAGACTTAGCAGACATTTATAGAGTATGTCATCCAACCAAGAGCGAATACACTTTCTTCTCATCAGAACATGGATCCTTCTCTAAAATAGACTATATATTATGGCACAAAGCTAATGTTAGCAAATACAAGAAGATAGAGACACTACCTTGTATTCTATAGATCGTAATGGATTGAAGTTAGAAATAAATGAAAGAGTAAAAAACAGAAACTACTCCAACACCTGGAGATTAAACAATATGCTACTATATGATGAATGGATAACAGAAGATATTAGGAAGGAAATTTAAAAATTCTTAGAAGTAAATGAGAGCAAAGAAACATCATATCAAAATCTCTGGGACACTATGAAAGCAGTACTTACAGGAAAATTTATTTCATGGAGCGCATTTAATAAAAGAAGTAAAACTCAACAAATAAACTACCTAACACTGCAGCTCAAAGCCCTAGAAAAAGAACAGACCAGCATCAAAAGTAGTGGAAGACAGGAAATAGTTAAACTCAGAGCTGAAATCAACGAAATTGAAACAAAAGAAACAATACAAAAAATTGACAAAATAAATAGTTGGTTCTTCAACAAATAAACAAAATTGATAAACCTTTAGCCACACTAACAAAGAGAAGACGAGAGAAAACCCAAATCACTAAAATTTGGAATGAACAAGGAAATATCACAATAGACACAATTGAAATACAAAACATAATTAGAAGCTATTTTGAAAATCTATACTCCAACAAAATAGAAAATTTCGAAGACATCAACAGGTTTCTAGAGACATATGAATTGCCTAAACAGAACGAGGAGGACATATACAATTTAAATAGACCAATTTCAAGTAATGAAATAGAAGAAGTCATCAAAAGCCTACCAACAAAGAAAAGTCCAGGACCAGATGGGTTCTCAGCCGAGTTCTACAAAACCTTTAAAGAAGAGCTCATTCCAATACTTCTCAAAGTATTCCGTAAAATAGAAGAGGAGGGAACCCTCCCAAACTCATTCTATGAAGACAATATCACACTGATACCTAAACCAGACAGAGACAAATCGAGGAAAGAAAATTTCAGACCAATATCCTTAATGAACATCGATGCAAAAATTCTCAACAAAATTTTAGCAAATCGCATACAAAAACATATTAAAAAGATAGTGCACCATGATCAAGTGGGTTTCATCCCAGGGATGCAAGGTTGGTTCAACATCAGGAAATCAATAAATGTCATTCACCATATCAATAGACTTAAAGTCAAGAATCACATGATTATTTCAATAGATGCAGAAAAAGCATTTGATAAAATACAGCACCCCTTCATGCTCAAAACACTAGAAAAAATAGGGATAGTGGGAACATTCCTTAACATTGTAAAGGCCATCTATGCTAAGCCCATGGCTAATATCATTCTGAATGGTGAAAAACTGAAAGCATTCCCCCTAAAAACTGGAAAGAGGCAGGGATGCCCTCTTTCACCACTTCTATTCAATATCTTCCTTGAAACTCTAGCCAGAGCAATTAGACAGACCAAAGAAATTAAAGGTATACAAATAGGAAAAGAAGAACTCAAACTATCCCTATTTGCTGATGATATGATTATATACTTAGAGAAACCAGGAAATTCCACCAGAAAACTTTTAGAACTCATAAGTGAATTCAGTAAAGTAGCAGGATATAAGATCAATGCACATAAATTGAATGCATTTTTATACATAAGTGATGAATCTTTGGAAAGAACAATTAGGAAAACTACCCCATTCACAATAGCCTCAAAAAAAATAAAATTCTTGGGAATCAATCTCACAAAAGAAGTGAAAGACCTCTACAATGAGAACTACAGAACACTAAAGAAAGAAATTAAAGAGAACCTTAGAAGATGGAAAGATCTCCCATGTTCTTGGATAGGAAAGAATTAATATTGTCAAAATGGCTATACTACCTAAAGTGCTATACAGATTCAATGCAATTCCAATTAAAATCCCAATGATGTATCTTACAGAAATAGAGCAAGCAATTATGAAATTCATCTGGAAGAATAAGAAACCCAGAATAGCTAAAGCAATCCTTAGCAGGAAGAGTGAAGCAGGGGGTATCGCAATACCAGATATTCAACTCTACTACAAAGAAATAGTAACAAAAACGGCATGGTATTGGTATCAAAATAGAAAGGTAGATCAATGGTACAGGATAGAGGACACAGACACAAACCCAAATAAATACAATTTTCTCATACTAGACAAAGGGGCCAAAAATATGCAATGGAGAAAAGATAGCCTCTTCAACAAATGGTGCTGGGAGA
The DNA here is from genome assembly GCF_902686455.1 of Sciurus vulgaris. Lineage (NCBI taxonomy): Eukaryota > Metazoa > Chordata > Mammalia > Rodentia > Sciuridae > Sciurus > Sciurus vulgaris. The sequence goes on along the minus strand of NC_136462.1, from coordinate 137,664,946 downwards.
ATTGGAAATCCATATGCAACAGAATGAAACTAAACCCATATCTCTCACCATGCACAAAACTAAACTCAAAATGGATTAAGGACCTCAGAATCAGACCAGAGACCCTGCAGATTATAGAACAAAAAGTAGGTCCAGATCTTCAACATGTCTGCTTAGGATCAGACTTCCTCAACAGGACTCCCATAGCACAAGAAATAAAAGCAAGAATCAATAACTGGGATAGATTCAAACTAAAAAGCTTTCTCTCAGCAAAGGAAACTATCAGCAATGCAAAGAAAGAGCCTACAGAGTGGGAGAAAATCTTGAGTGACAATCGTACTTCAGATAGAGCACTAATCTCCAGAATCTATAAAGAACTCAAAAAACTCTACACCAAGAATACAAATAATCCAATTGACAATTGGGCTAAGGAAATGAATAGACACTTCACAGAAGAAGATGTACAAGCAATCAACAAACATATGGAAAAATGTTAAACATCTCTAGTAATAAGAGAAATGCAAATCAAAACCACCCTAAGATTCCATCTCACCCCAATTAGAATGGCGATTATCAAGAATACAAGCAACAACAGATGTTGGCGAGGATGTGGGGAGAAAGGTACACTCATACATTGCTGGTGGGGTTGCAAATTAGTGCAGCCACTCTGGAAAGCAGTGTGGAGATTCCTTAGAAAACTTGGAATGGACCTACCATTTGACCCAGCTATCCCACTCTTTGGCCTATACCCAAAGGACTTAAAATCAGCATACTACAGAGATACAGCCACATCAATGTTCATAGCTGCTCAATTCACAATAGCCAGATTGTGGAACCAACCTAGATGTCCTTCAATTGATGAATGGATAAAGAAACTGTGGTATATATATACAATGGAATATTACTCAGCCATAAATAATGATTAAATTACGGCATTTGCAGGCAAATGGATGAAATTGGAGAATATCATGCTATGTGAGATAAGCCAATCTCAAAAAACCAAAGAATGAATGATATCTCTAATAAGTGGATGATGACATATAACGGGGGGTGGGAGGGGTTATTGTTAGGGTTAGAGTTAGGGTTAGGGAGGGGGGCAAGAATGGAGGAAGGAAGGACTGTATAGAGGGAAAAGAGGGGTTGGAGGAGTGGGGGGAAGGGGAAAAATAACAGAATGAATCAACCAACATTACCCTATGTAAATTTATGATTGCACAAATGGCATGCCTTACGCCATGTACAGAGAAACAACATGTATCCCATTTATTTACAATAAAAAAAAACAAAAAACAAAAAACGCTATTAGCCAAGAGTAGTAGTGCATGCCTGTAGTCCCTGCTACTTGAGAAGTGGAGGCAAGAGGACCACTTGAGCTCATGAGTTAGAAAACAGCCTGGGCAACATAGTGAGACCCCATTTCAAAAAATAAAATATGAATTTTAGAAATTAAAAAATGCTATTGCCTGAGTCTTATTCCCAGAGTCAGTAATTTAATATTTCTTAAGGACACTGTGAGTATCAGAATTTTGAAAAGCTCCCCAAGTTGATTCTAATGTATAACCAAGGTTAAAAACAATGTATTAGAGAATTAATTATTATTTGGGATACACATGCCTCATCTATTCATAAATGACTTCAGAGTTTACTTCTGAATAAAAAGGAGGTCAGAATTTGGGCAGAAAGAAAGAAAACCCCTTTCTAAAGAAGGTGAGCAAACCTTGGAAAGGGTTCTATCAAACATCTCATCTGTCCTGATTCTTTGATGTGGTTTTGTGACCTTCTACTAGGCTTACCCTTTATCCCTCAACCACTCCCTCCTCTAGCCAGGCTTAAAAACCAAGTTTAAAGAGAATTCTTTATGGACCTGGTTGGAACTCAATTACAAAAAGGGGTCCGGTGGGAGAGAACCCACATTGGAAAGGAAACAGTAAATATGCTAAATACAATAAAAGGTATTGAGAAAAAGTATTCATTGGTGATATTTATAACAATGGAAATATGAAGCCCATTTATAGCCCTTTCTTAGAATTTATTCTTATCTTTGAATATCATGTGAACACTGTCTTAGTTAGAAAAAATATAAATATAGTCTCACCCATGGTCAATTTTATTCATAATTATGGAAGAAACTGAAAAACAACCCTGATATTCCTTTGTTTATGTTCAGTATATCAGAGGCAACTAGCCAGAATCAAGAACTCTTCAGGTATATATATATATACACAATGGAATATTACTCAGTCATAAAGAAAAATGAAATTACGGCATTTGCCAGTCAATGGATGGAACTGGAGGCTATCATGCTAAGTGAACTAAGACAATCCCAAAAAACCAAAGGCCTCAATAAGGGGATGCTGAGCAGCGGGGAGGGAGGAGTATAGGTTCAACGGAAGGTGGGGGTTTGGGGAGAAGGGAGGGAGGATGGGAATGGGAAAGACAAAAGAATGAATGGGAAGTAACTTTCTTATGTTCATATATGAATACACGACCAGTGCAACTCTACGTCATGTACAACACATGAATGGGAAGTTATACCCCATGTATGTATAATATGTCAAAATACGTTCTACTGTCATGTATAACTAAAAAGAACAAATAAAACAAACAAAAAAAATATTGAAACTCCTGGATTTCAAATGCAATTTCTTCTTCTTTTACATCAATTCTCTCTTCTACTTTTTTGTTTTATTGATTGCATTTTTCCATATTTTTTAAAGTAAGGTAATATTTATGTATAATCAAATGTAAATATTTTAAGCATACATGAATTTTGAAGAATGCATATGACCATGTGACCAACATCGAATTGATATATAGAACATTTCTATCACCCCAACCAAACAGCTCCGACCATACTCTGTAGTAGCTCCTTTATTCTAAAACTTCATGTAGTTGGAATCATGTAGTATGTAATTGTGTAGTTATTTTTAACACCTAACACAAATGCTAAAATTTTATGACAGTTATATCAGTAAGTTTTCAAGACTCCCTCCTTATTCTTAAATTAATTCTTTTCAACTCAAATTGCTCTTGATCCATGAATGTAATGTCTACTTTTTAAAGACAATATTATTTATTTCTTCTTTTTTCTTTCCTTCCTTTCTTTCTTTTTCTCTCTCTCTTCCTTTCTTTTTTTTTTTTTTTGGTGGAATTAAGGGGAACTTTCTTTCACTCCTTGATACTGTAAGTTTGTCTCTTTCATTTTAGATGTCTTCTGATTCTTGGTTGTCTATTCTTAGTTAAAATGAAATAAAGTTTAATCGAAGATTAAAGGTCTGTATTCACTAACTAGCAAGACTCAGTTGTGAAGCTGAAAACTAAGAAATTATGTTAATGCTATAGTTTGGATCCAAAATATCCCCAAAGGCCCATGTGTTGAAGACTTGATCCCCAGATTAACATTATTGAAAGGAGGTAGAACTTTTAAGAAATGGGACCTAAGGGGATGTATTGTGGTCAGTGGGGAAGTGGCCTGGAAGGAGACAGAGAGACCCCAACCACTTCCTATCTCTCTTTTTCACTTCCCAGCCATGAAGTGAACGGCTTTGCTCCAGTAGGCACTCTCACCATGATGTGCTGCCACACATACAAAGCAAAGGAACCAAGATATCAAGGACCAGAAGCTCAAAAACTCTGAACCACAACAAACCATTTTTGTCTGTAAGTTGATTCATCTTAGGTATTTATTTTGGTAATGGAAATCTGATTAACACAGTTGGGGAACATCCTTCTTCACTCAGATGGTAGTATCAATTCCTGCTGTATATGCTGATTGTCTGTGTAGAAAAGGATTTGACCAGAAAAGCAGAACTAAACCAGTAGGAGATTTATATATAAAGACAGAGATCAATATATAGATTTTCATCACTCTATATTTATCCTATATCTATTTTACCTGTCTATACGTAAATCTACAAAGAGATTTATTATAAGGGATGGTCTTACACAATTGCTGGGGCTAGTGAAACAAGTTCAGAGTTTCTCTGATCAGCCAGGAAGTGCAAATCACAAGCAGACTGGAACCCCATGGGTACAGAATGAATTTTTTTGTCCACATTCTTCAATCAAAAAGGAAGAAACAGCAGGTGAGGGAGCAATGACAGAGGCAGCAGCTGTCTGGAGTCTCTGAGCTCATGATGACCCACATCTTCTTAGAAATGCTATATATTTTCCAGTAAAGCTACCCAGAATAATTTTTTTATTTACTAATCTAAAATCAATGAATTAAATGTCTCACTCACATTTTCAAAAAACTTCCCACCAAAACTAGATTAATGGTTGATTAACTGGGAGAAGATATGCTCTCAATCCAACTATCCCTGCGTTGCCCACTCTAGCAATAAACATGCATTGTCTTAATCCAATCTGTAGAGGAACTGGAATTGCTTCCACCTTGCAAATAAAAAAACAGAATGCTACTGAAAAATTAACTGAATGTGGAGTGGGAAGATAGCTCAATGGTAAAGTACTTCTATGACTCAGGGTTTATTCCCCAGTATGAATGAATGAATGAATGACTACATACATACATACATACATACATACATACATATGTACATAAATAAATAAATAAATCTGAAGTTAATTGACAAAAGGTGTTAGGTGTTATGATTGGGATCTGGAATGTCCGGCAAAGTTTTATGTATACAGAGATGGGGCTTTTGGGAAGTTACTGTGCCCAAGAGAGCTCTGACCTCATCAGTGACTTAATCATTTACTGGGCTGAATGGACTATTGGGAGGAGCACCTAGTTGAAGGAAGTAGTTTATCTTCTCTCTGAACCCTTCCTGTCTTTCTCTTTTCTACCTGCTGTGAACAGCTTTCTTCTACCATGCCCATCTATCATGATGTTCCTCCTCACCTTAGACTCAAAGAAATAAGCCAGTTGAACATGGACTCAAACTTCTGAAACCGTGGGCCAAAATAAATTGTTCCTCCTCTAAGTTGTTCTTTTCAGGAGTTTTGATCACAGTGACAAACAGTTGAACACCACATAAACTAATACAACCAGACATAAACTGGGCCTCAAATTCTATGCGTTAACTAACTTTGATGAAATGTTGGTAACAACATTTGGTGGAAATAAAGCAATTTAAAAAATTTTGCTGGATGTTTTCACACTGTTAATACAGCTTCCTAGAAAAGTTGAAGGGATATTTCCTATTCACTTCATGAACTTATCAACCATAAGGTGTTGACATAATATCCTGTTAAGTACTATGAAATAGATCTGATTATTGAATACCATCTTGCAATGCTATCCTTTATGATATGGTATATGATCCAAATCAATGACTAATACATAGCATGTTTCTCCCATAGTCAAAAGGATAAAAAGAATATAGGAAAAGAGTGTCACCATGTACAATTACATGATTCACTCTTGCAATGTTGGATATTCTGCAAAAGAATCTAGCAGTGCATATCAAAAAGGCTTAAATCTAAAAGTAAACTGCTTACATCATGTTATGAAATATTTTATCAAATTGAAAGTTGATATTGCCACATTGCCATTTTAGATTCTTTATAATTTTCATATAGCCAATGAATAGGTTCATGTTAATGGCCAGTCTCCATGACTGTCCAAGGGACTACAAAGAGGAAAAGATTCTAAGTTAAACTACTTAGATACCTCTGTCAAATATAAACAACTAAATCCTTTCCTAAGAACCTCAGAATAGTCTTAATATCAATACCACCTTCCAAGAAAACTGGAAAACTGGATTATGAGTCACCATACCTTAATCCAAAGAATAATAAGAATATATTCACTTTCTTTGCCACATAACTTTGCAGTTCTCTCCCATTTTGGGTGGAATCTACTTCCTCTCTCCACTAACATTGGACTTGGTCATATGAGTCCCTTTGACCAATGGAATTAGCAAACATAATGGTAGCAAACACCACCAACAAGGTAAGGCTATTCCCATGACCTCTTGGTTTGTAATGACCACCTTGAGAAAAGCATGCCATAGGTGGGTACAATTCCTCAGGTCTGGGCCCCAGAATGAGATACTGTAGGGACTCTGTACCAATCTTTGGTACCAATAATTAAAAAATAACAAATACTATATATTTACATATTATATGTATGTAAACACATTTAAATATATATGTATACACACTTGCAACCAGGCAAATGTATCATAGAATTTTGGGTTTGCTGTGTTTAAACTTTATTACATTTGGTTCTTTTTAGTTATACATGACAGTAGAATCCATTTCAATATCATTATAAGAGTATGGAACATATCTTATTCTAATTCAGTCCCCACTACCTCTTAATAAAATCATTAATGAACTTATTTTTTAGTATCCCTTTTTATTAATGCTATAAATTACTTGTAAAATGATCCAAATATTTTAAAATAACATTAAAATGGTCATGCAACACAGATGGTAAATTATGATGTCTTTTTTCTTTTTTCATATTTCTACTGGGCTGGATGTTCTCTTTAGAATATTTTTTTAACAGCAATGGGGGTTAAAAATAACAAAATAGGAAACAAAATATAACCAAGTGTTGTTTATTCAAAGAAAAAAATTGAAGAAAAAATTCACAACTCCAAAAGATATATAAAACAATGTTCTTGATTTTAGTGTCATAAAAGCAATGATAATAAAAATAATAAAGAACCTTTGTAACTATTGCCAAGAAAATGTATCAGTGTATTATAACATACTCACGCAATGGAACGCTTACAACGATGGGGAGAAAGAACTGGTTTCCACCTGCACAACTCAACAGGGATTAATTTTGCAAGTATAATGTCTTCACTGATTTGCTATAATTGGCATCTATTCCAGAGTCAGGGGAAGGAAGATGGGTGGAAATCAGTATCTTCCACCAAGGAAGAATGCAAATGACTACTGAAGAAGAAATGCCAAAGGTCCACTAAGAGGATGGCTGGCAGGATGTTGAGGAATCACTGCATGTGCCTCTGTGGAATCTTCCTGAAACACCAGGTAATTTACAAAAATACAGAAGCTGCAATAAAATAAATGTGGTCCCTTAGACTTCTTTAGTTTTTGTATATTTACAAAATAACCTTTGGACTTATGGATGGGAAAGACCGCCATTAAATGTCTTTCCATTTTTCACTTTGGTTTTGCCAGCACTACAAAGAATTAACCAAAGTTGTACATTATGGCCGAAAGTAGAGTCCTGCTTTGGCCAAATACCAATAGTGATTATAATGGAAAAAAAAATCCCTTAAACTTCTACAATTTTTCTGATATCATTTCCACAGACTACCTCCTGGACTTGTATAGCCAACGTTTTGTAAGTGGTAGAGCTGAAGGGGTATAGTAATATACTTGAGTGTTGTATCTGAACTTTCACAGGGGAAATAAAGATTTCTATAATTTTATTTTTATTGAAGAACACTAAATAAAGTCAAACTAATGTATGTATACTTAAAGCTTTACATTTACAAAGATTAGAAAAATATAGAATTTTCACCAGCCCTGAAAACATTACACATTCAACAGATGAGGAATTAGAGGTTCAAGGATGTAAAGTGACCTAGTAAAGAATTTCAGATTATATAAATTGAAGATGATTGAAAACTATATGTCTTGAAACTTACACTAGTTTTCTTCTCAAAATACCATGGTACATATTTATATCAGTTAGGATATTTTTTGCCTACAAACAAAAGACATCGGCAAAACCATTTTTTAAAAAAATGGCACAAGATTTCTGATTCCAGTCAAGATGAAACTACAATGAGGGTATTTACTCTCCCACATGAAGCTATAAAATAAAGATGATATATGAAACATTAGTTTTCAGACAATAGACACAGGCCACACAGAGATTACTGAGAGAGAAGCAACAAATGAGGAGAGCCCTATGATATCCCAGTTTTCAGCCTGGAAAAACCTGTCAGGCTATAATACAGACTCAGGGAACCCATAAGATCCTAGTGATCTCCTGAGATGAGGAGACAATGATAGAGATCTACAGAGTCCAAGGCAACTGGACTTCACAGGACAGTGTACCAGAGAAGAAAGAGCTACACAGATACCAGGCATCAGTGGAGGGTCACCCCTGAGTCCCAGTTAGTACTTGAGTACATGTGTGTGAAGAAAGAAAGATCAGGAAAGAACTACCTGGAAGCAGCATTGCAGACAATCTGCAGGGATGACACAGTTCTTGCTTTCACTGTCAGCAGAGAAAACCTGATAATTCAAAAGGAATCTGGACAGATAACTTAGGAGTAGTTATTGCTTCAGGCATAGGACAGATTTGCCCCAAGAATAATGATGCTCTGAACCCACTCAATAAAGTTTAAAAGTGAGCCACAAAAGATCAAATATTTTCCAAGTAGGGTAAACAACCATCATAGTTGAAAATTTAATGATGAGGATAAAAATATGCACCTGGATAAAACAGATATGTTAGAACACACTAAAAATTACTATAAGTATATTTTACATATACATGAAGGTAAAAGGAAAGATGGTCATAAAAAGAGACATGAAATAGTTAAAATTCTAAAGAAGAAAAGTACAATGTACAATATAATAAATAGAATAGATTGTATTGCAATCACATTAGATACTGAAAAAGAAAAGATTAATGAACTTGAAGAGACAAAATAATCCAATATAAAATACAACACACATACAGTCTAGATGCTATGAATGGATCATCAGTGAGGTATGGGACAAGTTTAAACAGTTTATACCTAGTACACATTTAATTGCTGCCCCTGAGAGAATGGAGGAAATGGGAACAGAAAAAATATTTGAAGAAATATTTTTTTCTGATTTATGATAACTATAAATTCACAAAAGAATCTCAAAGAACTCCAGGCACAAATAATGATGAAAACTAAAAAAGTACATAATAGTTCATTTCTTTAAGAAAATAATAAAGAGAAATTCTTAAAAGCAGGCAAAGGAAAAAATAAAGAAATATTATTTATGGAGGAAAAATATATAAATGTTAGATTTGTCAGAAAAAAGTAAATAAGCATGGAAAAGAAGTGTAGAAACACACACACCACAAAAAAAAAAAAAAAAAAAAAAAAAAAAAAGACAATATGCCCACCATAATGCTTCAGACCTACAGGCAAAATTAGAGCTTTGTCAGATATACAAAAGCTGAAAAAATTCAACACCAACAGATCTGTGCTTCAATAAATATTCAAAGAAGTTACTCAGACAAAAGGAAAATAATACCAGAGAAAAATACGGACCCACAGAAACTAATGGAGAAAACCAGAAAAGCAACTATATGGTTAAGCATAAAAGAATTATTTGTCTTTTATTTAAATAAGTTTGGTCATTATTGTGTGATCTTACACAGAGAAAGAAGTACTCACTTAAAAAATAAAGATATTGGAGAAAGTTGTAACAAATGCAGAAGTAAAATGGACAACAACAGCATAAAGGTAAGGACAACATAGTATGGGCCCTGTAACTTACTAACAGGATATCATTGGCATATTAGTAAGACAGATAACAAGTCAAAATACAAGCTGCAAGCTCTCAACCCCAACAAATGCTTCAGAGAGCTGATAAGTTAATGGTGAAGAAAAAAAGAATCATAAAAAGTTAATCCCCCAAAATGATAAAAAATAGTGAAAAGAGACATATTTTATAAAGACATAAAAATATAGTATATATGAATACAACCATACTGATATCATCTCACTTAATCAGTCTATACGTCTGGTTAAGAACTAGAAATGATAATTTTGAATAAGAGAGCAAGATCCAACTGTGTACTGCCTGCAGAAAACTTAAACTGTAAAGAAACAACTTAAAATGAACTTAAAATGTAAAGAAACAAATAGGTGAAAAACAAAACAATGCAAAAAAATGCAGTCTGTTAAAATGTCGAAAGCAAACTGACTTTATCATATCAGATGGAGCAAAGTTTATGGCAAAAATATTATTAAAGATAGAGGATGCAATTTCTTGGTTATAGACAGGTCAACTCATCAACAGGACATAACAACCTTAAATGTGTATGCACCTAATAACAGAGCTTCAACATGCAAGAATCAAACATTGGTAGAACTGCAAGGAGAAATATTCAAACTCCCTCAATTATATTGGAAGATTTAATCACCCTGCCTGAGTAAATGATAAAACAATAAAACATAAACCAATTAAATTATAAAGATGAACATTACTTTTCTAAACACTGGAAATAACTGACATTTATGAAATACTATCCAACAACATCAGAACACACATTCAAGTGCACATAAAACATTTGCCAAGACAGGCTATATTCTGGACCATAAAACAAGTGAGGATAAAATTTAAAAAATAAAATCACGTTAAGTATATTCTCCAATTTCATGGAATAAATTAGAAGTTGGTAACAGAAAAATAGATGCAGATAATCTTGAAATATTTGTAAACACATTTACACATTTAAAAACAACCCATGGTTTAAAAGAAATTCATAACTAAAAGTAGAAAGTATTTAGAACCAGATGAAAACAAACAAACAAAAAAATCATCCTACCATAATCTGTGGGATGCTTCTAAAGCAGTAGTTACAGGGAAATTTATAGCAATCAACACCTTATGTTAAAAAAGAAAAAAAGATACCAAGTTAATGATATCAGTTCCTGTTTTAGTCAGCTTTTTCTGTGCAGTGACTAAAAGATCTGACCAGAACAATTGTATAGGAGTAAAGTTTTATTTAGGGCTCACGGTTTCAGAAGTCTTAGTCCACAGAAGGCCAGCTCCATTCCTCAGCTCCAGGTGAAGCTGAACATCATGGTGGAGAGTGTGGCAGAAGTAAGCAGCTCACATGATGATCAGAAAGCATAGAGAGCAGAGCTCCACTTGCCAGATATAAATAAATACCCCAAAGCCATGCCCCCAGTGCTTCCATCTCCTGCAGCTGCACCTACCCCCTGCCTTCAATTATCACCCAATTAATTCCATCAGGTGATTAATTCACTGGTTGGGTCAAGGCTTTCAAAAACCAATCGTTTCCTCTCTGAACCCTCTTGCATTGTCTCAGGAGTGAGCTTTTGGGGGACACCTCACATCCAAATGATAACAGTTCCCATGTTTAAAAAAAATAGAAAAAATAAGAGCAATTTAGAACAAAAGAAGAAAGGAACTAAGATCAAGTATTTTAATAAAATAATTAACAAATCAATAATGGATAAAATCAATTGAACCAAACCTGATTATTATTTGAATAAATCTATAAAAACAACACTTACAATGAGCATAATCATAAAAGAAAAAGAAGATATAAATTAGAAATATCATAAATATTCTACAGAGATTATAGAAATAATGCATGAATATTACAAACACCATTATGTGAACAAATTTCAACTTAGATGAAATGGATCAGTTCCTTGAAAGATACAAATTACCAAAGCTCATTGAAGAAATTGAATTTATGATTAAGAATTCTTCTAAAAGTGGTATAGCTTCATGAGTAAATATTACTGAAAATTTAAGGAAGAGAGAGCACCAATTCTAAGCAAGCTCTTTCAGATAATTGAAAAGATAATATTTCCCAATATATTTTATGAGGCCAAGATTATGTGCATTTTATGAGGCAAGATTAAGTATTCTGACAAACTACCAGAAAGAAAACAATAGAAAAATGTCCTTCTTGAACATAGAAACAAAAATTTTAGACTATGATGAAAGATGATATACAGCAATTTATACATTATTACCCAGTGGAGTTTATCATAGATAAGTAAGGTTGCTTTTACAAAGATCAAACAATGTAGTCCATCATATTAAAATCAAATATGATAAACTATAGTATGATCATTTTGACACATGACAGCACAAGCAATTGACAAAAATCGAACATATATTTCTGATAGAAATGTTTATCTAAATAGGAATAGAAAGAAAATTCCTCCAGTTGGCAATGGGCATCTATGAAAAACATGCAGCTAATGTCAGATTTAATGGTGAAAGATTGTGTTTTCAGGGTCAGTAAGACAAAAATGCCTGCCCTCACAATTTTTATTCTATATGAGAGATCTAACCCATTGAATAAGAACAAAAAATAAATAAAAAGTTTTCATACTGGAAAAGAAGAAATAAGCTTGGATTCATTCAGAGATCATGCAATTGGCCACATAGAAATATGATGTGACCTACATAAAGATATAACAAATAAGAGCATTTATAAAAGTTGTAGGATATAAGGTTAATATGCAAAAGATATTTTATATATTATATACAGAAAATACTAGCAACTAATGACAGAAAACTTTTATCAAATAATCCCATTACAACTACATGCAAAAGATCATACACTAAAAATGTATTTATAGGTAATACATACATCAAATTGATCAAATGATACATTTTTAATATGTTCAGCTTATTGAATATCAAATAGAACTCAACATTTTCAAAAAAAATTACAGTAAAGCTAGGTGCAGTGGCATACACCTGTAATCCCAGTGGCTCTGGAGGCTGAAACAAGAGGATTGAAAGTTCAAAGTTAACCTCAGCAACTTAGTGAGGCCATAAGCAACTCAGTGAGATCCTGTCTCTAAATATATATATATGACTGGGGATGTGGTTCAGTGGTTAAGCATACCTGTGTTCAATCCCCAGTATCATGAAAAAAGAAGTTACAGTAAAATTATCTTTTTTATATTTTATTTCTTCCTATCATTTAACCTCACATGCTACAAACAAATGTTGAATTTCTGTGTTAAATCTTTGCGTTACTTGTTCATCATGCCATGGAAATTAAAGATATATGCAATTTCAAGATATAAGGATCATTTGCTTTTAAAGACAACAAATGTTACTGTTCAATAAAGTCAGCATTCCAGCACTTTTGAGTATTGGCATTTTACTTTGGATATACAAGAAAACTAGGGAATCCCAAGAAGCACATCCTTACATAAAAATGGGTAGAGGCAGAAAAGCATAGACTCTTTCAAAGAACCTTTAAGAGTTTACCTTTCTCTCAGAGCTGCCATCTCTCCTTCACAGACACAGACACAGAAGGTTTCCAAAACCTCTGTCTGGCAAGTGGGAATAAACTGGGTTTCTTTTGTCTAAGCTTGGCAGAGCAACCAGTGTGGATTCCATTTTTGCATTCCTTGTACTGTCAAGGAAAGAACACATCTGAACTGTTGGGGACCAAGGATACTGGTGAAGGGAATTCCAGTAAAGGGATTATCCAAGCTCAGTCCAACTCAGCTCTCATTCTTACCTGTATACAAGAGGCTGTCCCCAGTCAAAAAAAATTATTGGGTTCCCCTGTTATTCTACTTTTTTTTTTTTTTTTGCAGTGCTGGGGATTGAACCCAGGGCCTTGTACTTGTGAGGCAAGCACTCTACCAACCAACTGAGCTATATCCCCAGCCCTCCCCTGTTATTCTAATGTCATGTGTTTATGCAGTGTTTCACCACAATTATAAGATACCAAGAGCCCAACAAGGGCACACTTCTGAGAACTTAGGAAAGTATGTCAAAATGAGAGTGATAAACATTACCTTCAAAAATGGAGGGCAAGATGTAGTCTAACATCAATATCTGGGTTCATCTTCTTTCTTCCTAAAACATATTGTATCTCAAAAATGCCAGAAAAAAATTTCTTCCAAGCACAGTTCTACTTTACCTAACTTAAGAAGGATGAAAACATTACCTCAGGAAAAAATGGCTCTCTGGCTACCATGAAGTCTTTTATAGCTTATATTTCTTCTTTGAGATTAAGAAGTTAATAAGCTTTCTCAACAAAGATTTGGAATCATTTGACAAGAAGATTTATCCACACTCTTTCCATAAATCTCCTAGTTCTTTCCAACCCCTCTGAGCAGATCACTTTAGAAAAACCTGGATGGCAGCACCCCTAAAATGCACTGCAACATCTGGACCCAGAAACTAGCCATAGTGCTGGTTACCCAGGAGATTCCAAAATAACTCTCTGGAGTTTTTTCTCCCTCAGTGACTCTAATTGCATCCTCTTGTATCACCATAAGACACAATTACAAGAAAGGAGGGACTTAAGCTCATACTACAAGTATTTGCTACATTGCTTATGGAAAAGCTAGTTAGACAGAGTGACAATGAGATCTGCTTAATATTTTTATATGGTGCTCAACACTAGCAATCCTTCATTTATTTTTTAAGTCTGGAAATTAAGGATGAATAATGATCTCCCAATTGCCCTTCACAACCATGATTCAGCCTGAAGAGTTAATAAGCCACCTCAATACCACCCCCCCACCCTGAACAGACATTTTTTCCACATGGATGAACACAAAGAAATAATCAGATAGAAGATTCTTCTTCTAAATTAAGCCTCTTGTTTGTAAACTGAAAGAGTGCTAATGCCGTGCAAACCCGCCGTGCACCACACATGCCCATTCTGCCCAGGCATCTTACAAAGAGAGAGAGAAAATGGAAGGTTTTGTTCTATTCTTCAGGCTCCTGTGTGAGAGGCTATTCAAGCAGTCTGGTACTTTCTCTCTCTCTCTCTCTCTCTCTCTCTCTCTCTCTCTCTCTCTCTCTCTCTCTCTCTCTCTCTCTCTCTCTCCTTGTAACTCTCCATCTTTCTCTACAATGCCAGCATTAGAGGGCAGTTGCTGGCTGGCAGTGAGCTTTGATGTCGACCTCTTGCTGTACTGACAGACCTGCGTTGGGGGTGAGCAGTGAGCCATGAGGGCATGTGTGGGAGAGAGGAGGATGAAAGGAGGGACAACTGGGGCTGCTGATGTGGACAGATTCCTGCCTGTTCACTTAGATGCTTCAGGAAGAAAAATGCCAAGCCTTGTGATTGCAGAGGTTATGAACTAGCAAAACTTCAGAAATGACCATTAAAAATACTGCTGAACATAAAGAATCAGATTATTGTTCAGACTTTTGACCAAAATAAAAAAAATTAGAAAGAAAGAAAAGAAGGAAGGAAGGAAGGAAGGAAGGAAGGAAGGAAGGAAGGAAGGAAGGAAGGAAGGAAGGAAGGAAGGAAGAAAGGAAGGAAGGAAGGAAGGAAGGAAAAGAAAGAAAGAAAGAAAGAAAGAAAAGCCACAAACAGGGCTGAAGACATAAGGGCATTCAGATTACATTCTAATAAGGCTGATTTTGAGTGACAACCTCAGGCACACTTGCCGACTCCCAACTTTGAGCTGAATTGTTTCGATAACTTGTGCCAGATGTCAAGAATGAACCTCAGACCCCAGTGGCAAGGTTACAGCTGTGACCTAGGCAGGCAACCTATGAGAATATTAGAGTTGTACTGTGATAGCCCATGGACTGGCAAGTCAGGGCATCCCCAGGGTCATCCCACAATGGAGCTTATGCTCCAAATAAATTCTTGACACTCAAGAGCTATCTTCAGTTGAATCATGGGGTTTCTATGACTCCATTCAATTTTAAAGATTTCTCACTGTTAGGTTGTCAGAATAGATCTGACTCCATTCTCCTGTAACTGACACTTGTTTCCAGCTGTCCCGACCATTTTGTTAACTACACAGAGGAATAAGGACTTGTCCACACCCTGATTTCCCAAAACCACAGTGTCAACTATCTACAGCAGGTTCACGAGGTAGGACAACATAGAGAAATTGAACACTATGTCTTTTCTCTTATTTATTTTTATTAACTTCTAGAGCATATAGTATGTTCAGATAGATAGAGATATATAAATATGGATATACTCATCCTTTGATAACCACAGTGAATTGGTTCCAAGACCCTTACACATCCTCAAATCCTCTGATGTCCAAGTGCCTTACATAAACTGGCATTGTATTTGCGTGGAATCTAAGCACATTCCTCCTGTATATTTTAAATAATCTCTAGATTACTTATAAAATTCAGTACAATGTAACCAGGTGTGGTGGCACAGGCTCGTAATCTCTGCAGTTTAGGAGGCTGAGGCAGGAGGAATGAGAATTTAAAGCCAATCTCAATAATTTAGCAAGGCCCTGAGAGTAACCTAGCAAGACCCTGTCTCTAAATAAAATATATACAAGGAATGGTGATGTGGTTCAGGGATTCAATCCCTGATACAAAAACCAAAACAAAAAAAATGACTCAGTACAATGTAAATGCTGTATCAATATTAGCTATAACACATTAGAAATTAATGGTAAGAGAAAAATGTCTATATGTGTTCAGTACTGACACAAATGTTTTTCAAATTGTTTCAGTCCTTAGTGGATTGGATCTGCCCATTTGGAACCCATGGATATATATCAATAGGCCCAACGTGTGTGTGTGTGTGTGTGTGTGTGTGTGTGTGTGTGTGTGTGTGTGTGTGTGTATTTGTCTACCAATAATTTTTTAGGTCGTACTATGTGCATGATCACATTAAAAAAGATTCAGAAGTTTAAAGGAAAATCGTTTCACTCAATATATTTGATCTGGAATTGCCGTTCAGTATTAAAACATTTTCTCCAATTATTTCAGATCTAAATAAAACTCTCTGATTTTCTTAGAAAAACATCTTTTTTTTTTTTTAAAGGAAGGAGTTCCTATACTTTTTCTAGCATATCTATTCCTCAACCTTTGGTTTGCATGAGTGCAACTTACCTGAAGTCAAAGAGTCAATATGTTTTTGTATTGGTCAGAGGATTTGTGGGAACTATTTGCCAGTAGACAACTCAGGATAAAGTTAGGGGCTACAGAAACTACAAGTTTCTAACCAAAGTGTCATTCAGGTAAGACCCTGCTCTCCTTTGAGAAAGTGGCCCTAAAGTGGAATGATACAGAGCTTGCTTTTAAGCTACCTTCAAAAAAGCCTGTCTCTCCATTTCCCACTATTATCAGCCTAGAAAAGAAAAAAAAAAAAAAAAAAAAAAAAAAAAAAATTCATGGAGTCTTTCAGCTCTATCCTGAGTCATGTAAAAGAAGCAAGACAATGGTCTTTGTAGGGAAGCCTCAGCTCAGAGCAAAATCTTATTGTGGAATGAGGTGAGATGTTTCATTATCAAATTCACCACTACCTGCTATGAATTGGGCTCATGTTAGTAAAAATTGTTTATTCTTCATTTCTTTCAATTGATGGAACACAAAGGGATCTAGGATCCCTGGGTTTTGGATCCTTTTGTTTTAAAGGATGACAATATATTGCCAGGAAGTGCTTGGGTTATATATGTGTATTTTGTAAATATGAGTGTTTTTGCTTTTTAAAAGCCATGTTCTGATGTGAAATCTTATGTTTGCAAAAATTCGCCAAAGAATAAAAATAAGATATAAAATAAAGCAGGAAAACTGCATGGGTGACTGAGTAGCCCCCCTCTCTTAGCCTCTCTCTCAGCTGTCCCTCACACAGCGGGTCATCTTTGGTAACTTCCAGCCTTCACTCCACCCCTCAATTATGAAATCAGCAAAATTCTCAGGGGAAGAAGACCCAGAAAGAACAAATGTGGCAGCAAGAGACAGAGGGATCAATACCTTCAGAGTCTAAGAATGTAATGGGCCCTGTAGGTCTTTAATTATCAAACAAAAATTCTGTTTCAAGAAGGAGAAAAATGCATTTTAATAGCAGCTCTATAATTAGCCATTTCTGTTCATGGTTTCTTAGTAGTTTTTTATGTTTGTCTGCTTTCACCTTTATTTCCTTTAACAATGTTCACATAAAATGGCTCAGAATTGCTCTGCCTCTAATTATTTACTGTAACAACCAACAAGCTGAGAGAAAGATGACAAAGTATTAAAGAAAGATTTTTGTACAGGAAGCATCGAGTTGTCCCCATTTCCTTCTTAGTCCTGGCTATTTTGTTCTTTTCTAGTGTAGAATTTGTAAGTATGCATAAAAGACTCCTGAGTTTTATTTTTTGATGGAATTAGTTTTTTAGTCTGTGAACTTGCTTTTAAGCCAGATATAGTTTGCTCAGCCTTTGGTAAAAAGCAGTCCCATTCTATCCTGAAAGTCACCCTTGCCAAGATGGAGCCTAAATGTCATAAGTGTAAGTGTTGGAAATTAGGAGGAAGGAGGGATTTCCAAAATATATTTGTGGTAACCAAGAAGTGGTCAAGAGTTAGATGTCAGGAATGAACTGAAAGGCAGGAAATAATTTGGGGGAAATGATCAATGTCAGATTCTAGGGCAATGAATGAGAAATTGACTCATTAGTCATGTAAATTTAAGACAGAACATCAGAGTCATTGTGATTCAGTGGAAGCTGAAGATTCATCTTGTCTGATCATTTCTTCAAAATTGAAATGGTTTGCATCCATCTTTCTGGAAGTCCCTCTTCAGCCTGTGACATTCTGAGTTCAGCAACAGAAACCGTGAACCTTGTAATATGAATAATAATAGCTCCAAACCCAACAAACACCTGGTGTATGGAAGGGGAATAAGTCTGAGTCAGAATATGGGTCTGTAAGCAGCAAGTTCAGCAGCTATTTATCATTCTCCTCTGAGTGACATGAAGTGACCATTCTCAACAAGCTGTCATTACCAAGCAACTGGAATCCTACAGGTGAGATGGTAACTAGGGACTTGAAGAGATGAAAAGATAATAATAAAAATCAACATCTAAAGAGTGACCCTGGCACCTCTTCTTAAATAACCCATAAAGTAGTGCCTAGTATAAAGAAAAAAAAAATCATATACTACAAAGGCACCATTGAAACTAAAAAGCAACATGCTACCCATCTCTCAAGGGATTCTCTTTATGATCAATTGTAAATATGTTCCATAGGCTTTTTCTGTTTTATCCCAATGTAAGTTTCCTTCAGAGATGGGTCACATCACTCATTGATGTGACACACATGGGAAGTTAGGGGAAGAGTCCTCCTTCCCCTGGATCCAGAGCTTCTGGGAAAAGGATGGGATGACTTCCAGGCACTATGAAGCAAGGTCCCTAACTACTGTGTTATGCTAGAAATCTTGAGCAAGATTCAGAACAAAAATAAATTTTGTTCTGTTCTCAACAGTAATGGTTCTTGGTAATAGGCTCTAGCCGTAGTTTATTGGTCCATCTTATAGTTTATTAGAGTGAAGCCCATGTCAGGACTTTCATTAAAATCCTATATTTTCTGAGTGAAGAGATCCACAATAATGTTGGACTAGTATTGAGCCTTAATTTTGATATTCGATCTCTGCTCAAGAACTTAAGAAGAGAAATCAAAGAGAAAGAGGTTGTGATAGAGAGGTAGGAAAAAAATGGATATGGAACTGTTATTTCAATATTTATTTTAACAGTTTTCCTATTTTCAGATTCACTTTGTTTCATTCTGCTTGCATTTTAAGATGGAAGCTATTTCATTGAAGAGAAGGTATTTGGCAGAGGAAAATTTAAAGGTAAAATCAGATCAGTTTTCCCTTTAAACAATTACCAAATTCATGTGTCCAGAAAATAACCACATCATTACCTTATAATTTGCTACTTGAGTCAGCTTAAAGGACACAAGATTTGACACTGTACAGAAGCCAGGAGAGAAAAAGGATGGTGATGTCCTAGCTTGTTGATTTTTTTCAAGTTTTTTTTTTCCCCATTCTGTAGATAATAATGAGCTATGGGCAGATTTTCTTTAAGATAAGCTTTTATGATTTTTTTCATTTAAACAAAATCCAAATAGTAATAATGTTTTTGTTTTACTCATACAATGCTTAGGAAAATAATTTAAACGTGTTTAAAGTGTTTCACAGGGCAGTGGTATCTGAGAAAAGATCATTTGTAAAAGATCCATTTCAAACGACACTGTCTTGCTATAATGTCCACTATAGAGAAAGACCTTAGCTTAAATTATACCACAGCTATTTTAAATGGATTTTTAAATTATCTACCTTTGCATTTCATCATGAATGTTTCAGGGAAATTATCCTGAGATAATGCCAACAAATGGCTGCAGACTTTAGGTTTATAATTGCTCTTGTTCATTTAAGGTTCCCAGCAGACCATATCAGGAAATTCAATGCCTGGCAAGTCGGGGTTGATAATATACCGTAACTGGCGTTTTCTTATTAGACTAGCACCCAAATCGGCTCTCATTTGTAGCAATGACCCTAATTAAGAGAACTATGATTTAAAACAGAGACTGTATTTTAAGAGTCAGATTTGGGTATGACAGTGTTAGCCAAAGGCTTTTTTTCCCTTAGAAAATTGATATAATTTAATCTTAATTTTTCAAATGTATATCACATACTTTTTTTTCAATTCCTCCTCAAAATGAAAGACTTCCTTGTAGAAAATATATGCATAGGATAAAATGAGCAAATATATGCATAGGAAAAAAGTTCACATATGTAATTCACACATTCATAAGATACTCACCTCAGGCTTCACTAAGTGATTCAGTTACAGATCTTTAAGACGTCCCAGAAAAAGGATCAACTAACTCACCCATCACTACCCTACTATCTAAAGTGAGCAAACCAAGGATATGCAAGTGAAGCATTTTGCTTTGTATCCCCAGCTGGCAAAAAGTTGAACATGCACCTCATGAGCTGCCAGAATGTAATTCAGAACTCTTGATCATAAAGGTACAGAAAAGAACCCCCTTGAAAAATACCTGTTTCTGTGGTGTATTTTGATGTGTCTGACTTTATTAAAGCTCATCCAGTCAATAGAAATTATTAATTGCTGTAGACTACAAAAGTGTTCACACTGAAATTTTATTACATTGCTCTAAGGGACCATTATGATAAAGTAATCATATACCACATCACAGGGACTTTGAGTGCTCAGTCTAAATGTATATATAAAATTTGATAACTTGTTGGGTGGGATCCAAAGTAAGTCCAACTTACCTAGTATGTCAGTGATGATGAGGTGCTAAAAAGAATAAGCAACATCTGGAGGTCACTGTACAATTTAGAAAGAATGTTTACCTATGTGATTGCTTTACCTATAGTAACAATGTAGAGCTGCAGGAAAAGAACATGAATATTTGCTATTAGGATATTATGATCCCCATTTTATTTTTTGGAAAATAAAACTCAAGTTTTGTTAATGGGAAAAAAATCCAAGCTTAAATATTTGTACTTTCTACTATACTATCTTAATTTCCTGATAGCAAGAAATATTACTGGTAACTCCATTTAAACAGGAAAGAATAATATGATCTATTTATTAATTATCATTATAATTATAGAGGTCATAACAATAACCATTATTATTGAGAATTTTGTTTCAGGTGCTGTTCTGAGCAACATCTTGCACATTATACAGTAGGTATTTTCACACCAAATTTACTGATAAGCAAATAGAAGTTCAGAAAAGTTAGATGCCTCATCTGAAGTCATGTGACCTGTCAATGACAGATCCAGGATTAGAGCCTGGTTACATTAACACCAAATCAAATGTTCTTAATCATTTGCTATCCATCCCTCATGAAAATGTGTCCATGTTCAACAAGATTCCAGTGTGTTGGTAATAGAAGTGTGAACTAAAACGTTAGTTCCTAGACCACTCCAGGTTTACTTGGCAGAGGAGAACAATTTGATGGTAAACAGAAAAGTTTACATGGGAAAGACTTTCAGTGTGTGTGTGTGTGTGTGTGTGTGTGTGTGTGTATGAAGAACAAAAAAAGAGAGGAGAGAGGTGTCATATGTGCTTATATAGGTATTTTAATTTATGTATGTGTGTGTATAAATACATGAAAAAATTTTAATATAAAATAAGACAAAATGAAAAAAACATATTACAAAGATCTTTCACAAAACTCCCAAAATTCTAACAGTTATTCAATAAAATTTATTTTGTAAGTTTGGTGCAAGAGAAAGAATTCCTACCAGTGTTATAGGCAACTTTTTATCAAGACTTAATTGTTAGAGTTGCCTCATTTCAAGGAAAATGATTTAGCCCCCAGGATATGCAGATCGCTATTATAATAAGTCACATTTTTTTAAACAAGGGGAGGGCCTTCAGCTATTCTTGCAAGAGAGAAAATTTCCAGGAATTATCCTTACTGCTATTATAAATTAATAAATTTTAGTAGTGCCACACCGCAAATCTTTGGCACTGACCTATATAGAAACATTAATATCTTATGATATTGATTTCAAAGACAAAGTCCAGAACCTTATGGTAAATCTAGAGGAAGTTTGTCTCTCATGATAGATGCTGCCATAAGATTCACCTAATAATATCTGAGTAAATCATAATCTCCAAAGAGCTCAGGAGGGGCTCAGTAAGCACAAACTTCCTCTTCAGGGGACGCTGGGCACTGGTGAGCTCTGGACACATTTCCTGTAAACGGCCACGTAAAACATTGCTAGTTCCTGTGTACTCTGTGGCTGTCACTGGTGGATTCAGTGATAATCCACCTCAGGCAATGTTTGCATTGTCTGTGCCATTTTGATGGAGTTTAATGTGCCCCCAAGCAAGGACATTTGCAAAAGGAAAAAGGAGTCACTTAAGAACTATACAAAAGAGATTGGGAAAAAAAAAAAAAAATCATGTAGAGCCCTGGAACACGTGTGCTTTGAGCTTTGGCAGATGGATAGTCTGGGCATTGTTCTTTCCAGATACCTTGCTCCTGTGCAATTGTACAGGAGTGACCAGTTCATAAAAACAAACAAACTGGCACACACCAAGATTATAAAAAGCAATACTTCTCCTTTGTCCCTCTTCTGTACCTCCACCCCTTTCAGCTCTCGCACCAATTTACTACTCTGAATTATTGTTCTGATTCACAAAATGCTAAATGTTTTCCAAGCTTGATCCGTTTTAAGTGTGAACATAAGACAGCAGAACATAAAAACAATCAGAAACATCTTTCACAACAGTCAGTAAACTAGCCTCTATAAGTTCCCTTAATGTCTGGGTGTAGGGCGGAGAGGGCAGGAAACTTCACCTTCCAGCATCTCTAGCTATCAGCCCTATAGGCCATTATCCTAAAGTGGCCGGCCTGGGTAAACATTTGCAATGATGCTTTCCAGTTTGTTTATCTTCTTCCTGTCATTTTCACTGATATTCTCTGCTCCTCTTGGCAGCTGACCTTTCACAAATGTTGGCTTTGTTTTAGAAATGTCCTATTGTAAATAAGAGGGCAGAGTTCACAGAGCAAAGGCCAGCATAGCTGGAAGGCTCTGTGGGGGCCAAGGAGCCTTGTTTCATCTGCCAAAGGCAAGTGTCAACCTGTTCCTAGCCACAAGGAGGAACAGCAGGTCAGCCCCACTTCCCAGTACTTCATCTAGTCCAAGCTTAGATTCTTAATATTCCCCAAGAAAACATAATTAACAGTATGGACTATTGGTTGGAAAATTTGTTTGCTGCAGGGTATTCGAATGAAAGAAGTGTCAGCAAATATCTGGGTGACTTTTATAGGAAGATGTTGAAAGAAAAATCAATATTCAACTGTAATGGTGATGATTGGAAAATATTCTATTTGAGATTCATATTTTCAGTGTTGTTTCATTTTTCTGCTCAGAATGCCCAGAGAAAAAGGACTTGTTTTACCTGTGATGCAGTTTGTTTGAATGGAAATCATAGTCAAATAACTAGGTCTGTGCCCCAAACTCCTTCATACTAGTCATGGGGTTCAGGTTGGATAAATCAAATGACTTCTCTGAGTCACCGCTTCTTTAGCAGTAAAATATGGATAACAATTTCTGCCCAATGGTCTGAAAATGTAGTGAAACTCAAGTAACATCATGCATACAAAAGTGCATCTTAAACAGCAAGACACTTGCAAAGTGTATTTGGTGCTCTGATCATGGTACTTCAGTTACTATCCTTCAGAATTGTTCTAAATAAAATTAAAAAAAAAAAAAAAAAAGAACTTGCAGGTGACCAAAAACATGGGGCATTCCTAAATTAGGAGAACTCAAATAAGAAAACATTAATGGGGTCTGACATAGTAGGGAGCAGATAGTAAATTAGACAATGGTTTCCTGTGAAGAGATGGAGAACTCGGTATTTGAGTTTTATTGACTGAAACTGAAGTTACTGAGCAGCAGTTTCTTCTTCCTAATAGTCCTCAGTGTTAATGGGTACAAAGCCTACAGTGGCCAATGGCTGGCTGCAAGGCTATCCAGTGGGTGGATGCTCAGGCACTGCTCAAAAGACAGGACAAAGGAAGAGGGATGTCCCAGGGAAATAAATTCATATTTCATTGCTTTTCTTGGTGTTTCTTTAGATGAAAGCAACAACCAGCAAGTTCTCCTTGCCATCAAAGCCTGCAGCAGAGAGAAAGAGAATTTCTCATTGCATCGTTGAATACTCCTCTCACGCTCTGAGTTTGGCTCCTAATGTTTCCTTCCTAGTAGGTAAGCAGGACTGAGGGTTGCTTCTGAGAAGGGCTCTCTAGAACAGAAAGTTTTGAGAAAACTCCATCAGAGCTCCCCTGTGTCGCCTGATTAGCTTTCTTAACCACCTCTCTTGTTATTCCATTACATTTGTAAGGTTGAAGATCTTTTCCATTTTAGTAACATTTTAGCATATGTTGTATTATACTTTTTTGCTTTCTAGTTGTTAGGCCTTAAAGGCGCAGTTATGGTTCCTTGCTAGCTCCCAGAAACGCTCCACAGATACAGGTCTCACACAAGGAACTTTTATTTTATGCAGAGGATTCATGTCTGCACCAGGGAAAGGGAAGAAGGGAAAAGGACATGGCGCAAGGTTTCTCTCAGACATAGGAATTTCGCTGGGCTGAGAGGAACCAATCGCAGAGGAGAATTCTTACAGACTGACTGATGGACCAATGACATATTAGAACGGGAGGCAGGAAGATTACAGCAACGTAATCGGAAATTCCTCTAATGTGAGAGGCGGGCAAATGCAGATTGACAGGTGGTGGGGGAAGCCAGATTCCTTACACTAGTGCTTATCATTTGTTTTATAAAAAACCTCTTTAAAGAATAGAATGGAAAAAAAAAAACACTCTGCAAACTGATTCAAATGAAAAATGTTTGAGTGTGTGTACGTGCAGTTCTGTGATAAGAACTGGCAGTTTCTGGGCGGAGGTTGTTCATGTATTCATCCATTCAACTTGGATTGGTAGAGCTCTCTAGCAGGGTGGTGGCAATGCACAGATGAATAAGGAAAAACAGGCGGCATCCCCAGAAAAGTGTGGCCTCAGGAAACTCAGACTCATTTCTCTGCCCCTACACTGTCATCTCTATGAGCTTTCACCACCATGCACCACATTTTTATTCAGAAGTAGCCCATTTCATATGAATTCTTCAAAGCATACTCTATTTGTAATCCATCTTTAAATCTTCTACCTCATTTTCTACCACCCTGAACACATAGAACATAGGTACCTTATAAATATTAATGGAAAGGCAGCCCTGGAAAAAAATGAGTATCTAAAATGAGCTGCTATCATGTTAATACAAGAGTAGTTGGGTACATTGGCGGAAGGATTTTGAGGGCAACTGAGAAATAATTGGTTGAACACAACACCGGTCCCTTCTCACTGATCAGATTCCAAAATCCTCCTGTTTCCTGAATCACAAGCCAAATACAGGTTCCACTGATCTCTTCTGAGCACCTACAGTGAACCTGGGCCTGTGTAGGTATACTTGGAAAAGATACCATACCTAATCTCAAAAAGCAATCCCCTTAGTTAAGTTCCATTGTTCACATGTTACTGAAGTGGAAAATACAGCTTAAAGGTAGGAAATCACTGTTACCAAGCCAGGCTCATTTTGCCTCTTGCATAGTACACCAATCATTGAGACAAGGAATTTCACAAAAAGGAGTCTATTCACATGGTGGCTATGGATGGGAGGCAAAGTCTTAAATCTGCCTCCCTGGGGATAAGGTTTTGGGGGATTTTTTTGAATAAAGAAGCAGGGGGGTATAATATAAGGAGTGAGAAATTGTCATTGGAAGTAAAAAGGAGTGAAGTTAGCATGCACATTTATCATTAAACTTCTTAGCTCATCATGGGAAGTGTATTCAGAAAATGGCCACCTTAACATGGTCTCCAGGTAGATTTCTGGGTCTCTGATGTCAAAAGGTCTCCCATCAGACACTTGGATAGGCCCAAATGAAGAATTCAATAGCTTCAATTGGTTTGAGCTAGGCAAGGCTACCTTCAAATACCTGTAAGACAATTTAAATGATCATTACCTTAATGACCCTGAGTCAGAACAAAGCAAATGGGAGTTCTGATGCTTTCCTATTTAGCTTCCAAAATCAGTGATGAAAGCAAGTAACTACAAACAAATGAAATTAGAGGGTTTATTAAGGTTTTTCCTCAGTGTCATAAGTTTGCCTATGTCCTACAGCCTAGTTAAATTATTTTTTCTTTTTATTTATTTCTTTGTTAATTATAGATTAATGTTTTGTTCCTTTTAGATATACATAAACAGTAAGTGCATTTTGACATGTTATACAAACATGTATATTCTAATTATAGCCTAGTTATAGTCGACCTAGTATCCCAAGTCAGATCTATAAAACACCAAAGCCTCTGTGTTTTGTTTTTCTTTGCTACTGGGTATTGAACCCAGGGTCAATTTAACACTGAGCTACATCCCCAGTCCATTTTCACTTTATTTCTTTCTGTTCCTTATTTTGAGACAGAGCCTCTCTAAATTGCTGAGGCTGATCTAGAACTTGCGATTCTCCTGCCTCAGTCTCACGATTATAGGTGAGATCATCAGGATTACAGGTGTGTATCACCATGCCCAGCCCCAAAGCCTCTGACTAGGACTATTAGGAATTAGAAATTGATCTTGAAACATTAATAATAAGTAGAAAATATCCACTCAGTTTAAGTGACTCTAATTTTTAAATTTATTTAAATGATTGGAATAAGAGTTGTGAAAGCATCCTTAAAAGACCAGAGCAGCCAGTCACTTCCCCTTTACAAAGAGGAAGTCAGAGAGGGCTCAATCATCCCTTTAGTAAAGGAGCCCCATGAGTTTAGTTCATAACTAGCTAGTCCTAGCATGGCCTCTCCCTGATACTCCAATGCAAATAAAGACCTGAACTCTGAACCTTATAGATTTTTTAATTCAGTAGTTATTTAAAGTCACTGAACAACTTATTTAGCAGATAAGAGAAAGTTCACAGGATAAAATCTGCAGGCATGCAAATGTAAAATATTTCCATGTGGCACCTTAAAGTCTGCATTGCTTATTACAGTATCCCTCACATTTTTCTATCTTCCAAAGTGGGATTGTGGGAAAATCTAGTTTCCTTCAATGACATTCTCATTGGATTTTTGTTTGTTTGCTGTTTGTGGTGCTAGGAATTGAACCCAGGGCCTTGTGCATGCGAGGCAAGCACTCTACCAAATGAGCTATATCCCCAGCCCTGTCATTGTTGATGACACTTAAATTGAATGTGAAATGGTTTGAAATGAAGAGTCTGCTTGACTGTGGGTTGATGTGTCTGGAACAGTGGAGCCATGGCAGCCATGGCGGGGGGATACTCCATACCCTTATTGGAGATGGGTGCTTTTGGAGCAGAAGAGGATGTTCAATAGAATTCTGACTGACATTAAATGATACAAGAGAAGATCACTCAAGAATCCAGACCAGGAATTAGGGGGAGATTACTCAGTGATAGAACACTTATCTAGCATATAGGAGGCCCTGAGATTGATCCTCAGCACTGAAAAAAAAAGAAAGAAAGAAAGAAAAAGAATAAGAATCTAGGCCATCAGGTGATGCACAACCCCTGGTGGGTGTTCTTCACACTGGAACCAACAATGTACACAGCATCTCCTGCACATGGTGGCCCTATGGGTCACTTGTATTCCCTGTTCTCTACAATAGTTATTCTTCATTTATGACCTAAAGAATGGAGCAGGCAGAAGAAGGAAAAACCACCATACATTGTCTTGGCCCAACTCATGACAATATTCCCCAAACTTAATATTCTATGAGTGTCTGCTATGGATTAGTAAGTATTCCCCAAATGACCATGTGTTGGAGGGTTGGTCCCCAGGGTGGCACAAATGGGAGCTGGTGTGAATTTTAGGAAGTTGGGCCTTCTGGGAAGTCCTTAGGTCATTGTGCCCATGACCTTGAGGAGGATTGTGGGACCTCAGCCCATCTTATCACTCTTGCTTCCTGATTTATAAGGTGACCAGTTTGCTCTGCCATATTCTACCTGCCACTGCCATCTGGCAACCTACCAGAGACAAAGGGCTCCAAAGGACTGGGACAACTTAATTCTGTAGTGGAACCTCTAGAATTGTGAAATATAAATAATGTTTTCTCTTTTGAGTTAATTATCTCAGGTATTTCATTATAGTGACAGAAAATTGACTGATGCAGTACACACAGTAAGAGGATGTAGGAGTGTGTGCCCTGTGCCTTCTCTGTATCAGTGTCTCTGTTTTATTGCTCTGTCCACAATCCCTCCCTAGAGAAGTGGATCATTATGCCCTAACGTACAGCCAGTGCCTCCTCTGTATAAAAGCCACAGCAGAACAATTCCTCTTTACCATTCTCAACTTTGCTTTTGTCAATAAGCACTGAAGACATAAAAAGGGAAGATGGGCTTTGCTCCTGAATAAGAGCTATTTGACTTTCAATATCAAGACTGTGGCAAATACCTTCAGATGTTATGTCCCGCTGAGCTTTTTCAGAGGCAGGTTTTGTCTGCAGAAGGCTCTTTTCTCCTAAAACTAGACCCAGAGAGTTCATCCTCTCTTGATTTGACCTTGTATTTGCCTCTTGGCATGCCAAACCATGCCCTGGTCATTTGGTGAGAATAGTGAGCATACACTTTTTTCACCAGCCATGCCCTAGTGAGCAAGAGCCCAGTTAAATGAATCTGGCCTGGGTCCTGCATATGGGCTGCTGCCTTTCTCTATCCAGAGTTCTGGACTGGAAACATTTTAAGGCAGAACCTTAAATTGATGATGAAATCGTCACTTTAAGACATTATATTTTTTTCAAGTTCTGGGGCACAAATAGAGAATTTAAATGCATCTCCAAAGAGCACTTGGAATCAAGAATGAATGTCTTTAAGGTACACTGTTATGAAAGATTGAAGAGGGAACAGGACCACAAACACAGAATTAATGTATACAACTCACGGCTCCTCCTGAATCAGTACTTAGAAAAAAAGCAGTGGGGAATAAGAACACATTCTCTCCTGACAATCCTCAGAGTGGTGAAAGGCACTTCGTATTTATGCATAATGAGCTACTTCTGTGCTTCACAGAGCATTTTGCACATGGTTTGTGTCTCATATTAAATTTGATGATGTATATGAAAGTATTTTATAAATGGAAAATTGTTGTGCAGATTTTAGCAATTATGAAAATAATGATAAATAAGTAACTTCAGTTAGTGAGATTGTCATTGGGCCAGTTTGAAATCCTCTTTCCTCTTCTCAACTACTCCTAGATAGAGAAAAAAGCAAACCAAAAAAAAAAAAAAAAAAATTTCAGATAAAGTGTTATCAGTTGGTATTTTTAAGTTACCAACATTCATGAATAGTCAAGGAACTGAAGATTAAACAATAAAATTTCATTTCTAACTTGTAACAATTGATCAAATACTAAATAAATAAAAAGATTAGGACAAAAATTAGTGCTGATGATACTATGATAAAATATGCACTACAAAGTGTTAAAATTTTAAAGGCCCTACTATGATATAAAAATTCCACTTTTGTGAATCCACCTACAAAAATAAAAACATTAATCCATATATCTGCAGATAGGTAGGCAAATAGGTAGAAAGATACACATGGGTAAGTATGGATGCTCAATATGGTGTTATTATAGTACAGATAGTGGAACAAAAAATCTAAATAACCATTAATAAGGCAATAGTCATTCTTGAATAAACAATTTTCTTGCTTTTGTATTAGTGTTCTGTCCTGAGGATGGGCTATAATTTACTGAGACTTATACCTATTTTTCAGTGTTGACATTCGTTCTGATAGTTCACCATTATAAAATAACAGACATAGCAACTTTGCACAAATTTTTTTTTCCCAGAAATCTAATTATTCCTGTAGTGTTTGTTTCCAGAAAGGGAAATAAAGACTATTTCAGATTGTGATAACAGCCAAGTGATGTGGGAAATTAGGATACAGCACATTCATGGATTCAGAGCAAATCTGACAGTATATGGGAAGATTAGGGAAGAAAGCATCCTCTTCGAAAGGGGGTACATGACCAAGAGATCTGAGGATAAGAACGGGTCAGATGCAAAGGCTAGGACAACTTTCCCCTTTGGTGTTGGTGGTCAGGCCAACTGGGTTCACACAAGCTTGCTGTTTTGCCAAGAGTATCACAGAGGGATGTTAGCAATTTCCTACATTTCCTATAAGTATAATGACATATTGGCAAAGCGAATGAAGGAAGAGATGTCAGATGAGGGTTGAAGGGCGGAAAGAAACTACTTCTCAATTTGATCAAGAAGAATCATGGATAGGGTAGCAGAGTAAATGAGATGAAAGATGAGGAAAGATACCAGACACTTAAAGTTAAGCCTGCAGAGGTGGGGAAGGTACAGATGTAAATCCAGGAGCATGTGATTGAAGCAGGGCAAAAGTAAAACTGTGGAGAAGATCCAAAATATCAGGTTTCTAGGAGAATGTCCCACATCTTAAGAAATGTTCTATGAGATGTTGAAGAGGTAAGGAGTTCATGCTTATCACACATCTGGAAATGAAGAGGATAAGATTAGAAACATTAAAAAATAGAGAAGAAAGAAGAGTGCTGAACAGGTCCATTTCAGGGATGAGGGGACTATCTAACAGTTGTCAAAGAGGCTTTGAACTCTTAGCAACATCTGAGGCAATTTCAATGTGAAATATTCAGCCACTATCTCAAACATAGTGGTCCTGTGGTCTTCCCTTGATGCCACTGCAGGAAGGCCCTTCCTCCTCTTCCTGGACTGTTGATAGAACGTGTTGGTATGTTCTTTTTGGGGGGAGGGGGGAGGGGAAGGTTACCAAGGATTGAACTCAGGGGCACTCAACCACTGAGCCACATCCCCAGCCCTATTTTGTATTTTATTTCAAGACAGAGTCTCACTGAGTTGCTTAGCACCTCACCATTGCTGAGGCTGGATTTGAACCTGAAGTTTGTTGCTATTGCCATTTCTCAATTCTAATTATAGTGCTAGCCACTTTATTATCTTGAGAAGAACTCTAAAGATATGTCTTGAAATTATTTTCCTTAAAAAAAGTCTTAGATTTACATATCCATTCACCTATCAGTACTATTACTTATCATTATTGCTTCTTATATTTGTATCATTTTATGTTTTGTTGATTTGAATGATTAATCCATTCCTTTTAATTTCTTATTTAATAAGAAATCATTTAATAATACTATGAATTTGCTTTTGACTACACTTTTGGAAGCATCCAATCTATTTTATGTGTAGTATTCATTTTTTGCTTTTAAAATTACTACTTGTATAATTTCTTATTTGACCTGATAGATATTTAGAGCCATACATTAAAATTTGTAAATAGATTGATTTAATTTTTTTTACCCATGTAACTCTTGAAATCTTGGGAAGCTTCATTTTTATGGCTTAGAATATGACTTTGTTATTGTTTTTTTTTTTTTTTTCTTCCTTTTAATTTGCCAATAGATACCTACAAAAGGAATCATTTTATTACGATTTGTGCTAGAGTAACTTTCCAGTATTCTACTTGATGGCTCTATAATCCTAACAGGACTAAATGATGCAACTGAAATACCTTAAGTAGATTATATATACCAGGATGGCATTACTTTTTAAATTCTTTTCATGTCCTACTTCTCTTTGACTTCAAATACAAACACTGGTGACTTTTTTAATATTATGTTTGTTGTTTTAAAATACAGATCTATTTGGGGGAAGCTGTATTCACAGACAGAAGACATAATCTCTAGGCCCACTTAGTTCATTTTGGAGACCTGAATTACCCTCATTAACAGCACTCCCACCTAGTGGCCTTTCTGAGAACTACATGCAGAGGATCTCCGCATGAAAATCATCTTTAGGTTTCAGACATTGTATAAGCAACTTGATTCATAAGAGAAAAGAATCAGCATAACGCATTAGGATGATATTTCACTAGAGTATAAAGATGACAATTCTTAAATCCTGTCTCCGTGTATTAAACTGAAGTACCTTCTTATATTGAAATTCTGAACAGTTTGGGGAAAAAAAATTGTTTTCTTGTCAGGTTAGGAAAGGTTAAATCATCTGCTTGAGACTAGATGTTCCTTATAGCTTACATAGACAATAAGACATCCAGGAGTAACTCAAAGATTTGTATTAGAAATTCTTAGAAAAAAATCTCATTGGTTTATTACTATCATTTCAGTAAACTTGAGTAAATTTCAGCAAACCTCTATGTGCAGTTTCTCCTCAACACCAGGTCACATATGATAACATGACACAAACAGTGGTTCCTGTGACAGCTGCAGGGGCTCAGTTACCAGAAACCCATGTGGAAAATCGCAAAGAGAAACGGCAGCTTTTAGAGCACCGTGGCAGCTATTGAAACAATGATCAACACTCTCGCAGAGCCCGAGGGTGATACTATGATGACATCAGTCTGAGGACCATCTGAAAGGAATATTTCAATTTCCAAAAAGTGCTTTGGAATACAACCAGAGTCAGTGTCAATAGAAGTGATTCAAGCATTTATTCCTTCTTACTTTGTATCATCAGCTCTACAACTTGCTAAGAGAGATTCTTTCCTTTCAAACTTTATAATACCTATCTACAATAAATGCTAAATTTTCTGCTAAATTTATTATTCTTTATGCTATAATGCTTATAGGAATAAATTTATTCAGTATTTTCATACCTTAAACTCTTTTATGAGTCCCCAAATAACCAGGTTTCTATTGTAAAGTACTACAAGGTAAAAAAAGTTTCTGCCAAATGAATATTCACCAGAGAACATCTTAACGGACCTGTCACTTGTCTTCAGTACTGTCCCCAAAAGCAGAGCAGTAGCCTGTCCCAATTATGCCTTAAATATCTAATTAAAGGCAAGAATTTGAAGTATGATACATAGCAGAGTCGTGATCTTAAAATTAAAAGATTGAAACAGAACTTTTAATTGGTTTGCATGTTATGTAAGAAAAGGTAGTGGACCTTTTATTTTTTCCTTGATTATTTTAGGTTTGCTTCATATCAGGCAAAATTTAATTTGGAATTAAGCAGAAGGAAAAAAATGAGACACATACCTGAGGGGTAAGTATTAAAATAAAAAGTAACAGAAAAAAGGGGGAAAGTACAGAGATAGTGACATCAAGGATGCAAAGGGACCAAGTTGATCCTAATGAGGAGACTACCTCAATCTCCCCCAGCTACTGCTCACCACTCAAAACTAAGGCATGCTCAAAATTACCCAGATCCAACACATGGATTGTTTTAGATAAAGATGCTCAGACATATAACTATAGAAAGTAGAAGTCAGTATAAAAACAACTGCCTTTATGAAAACATTTAATAGCATAAATCAATGATAAAGGATTTTGATTAATGCAGATATATAGTCACATACACAAATTTAAAGGATGAAATAAATTAAGAAGTTGCTGTTGGCATTTCTGGCACATGATATTCCTTCTTAGAAACATGGGGAGAAGTTCACAGTCCCTGCCACGAGAGAAAAGTCAAAATGCTCTTTCTGTGCAGCAGCAACCAGCTTCCTCAGGAGGACTGTGACAGAGTCTCCATCCTGTGGACTCCACAGAGGCTTTTGGGAGGCTAAGCCTCATGCAGTGGGAAATATGCTGCATATCCTACTATAAGTGCAGTAAGGGCTCTTGAGGAATGAGCTCAGTGCTCCCAAGGTATGCCACAGCATTCTTTCGTTGGGAAGACAAGGAGAAGCATCCCCAAGACTTCTCCTGGTCCCTGGAATCTAAGCACACCCACCCCTGCCTTCACCCTAAATGCCTATCAAAAAATAGTTCCAAAATCTTCTGTTTTATTATTACTATTATTAAATCATCATTTTATTAGTTCTCTATTACCTCCAAATTACCACATTTACAGCCCCTGAAAATTGAAAACAAAACCGCACATGGAGAGAGGACTTTGTGGAATTCTCAAACCACCTTGAGGAGCACACAGCAACAATTTATGGAGCCTTATCCTTTTTATTTCCCAATCAAATGAGTGATGACTTGCAAATAATTTAGTATGAGTATTAGGTAATATAGTTCAGAACTGAGACAATAAAATGGACATAATTTTCCTTTAAAATATTAAAGGTTCATAAGGGAAAAAAAGAAATAGAAGTAAAGAGAGAGGGAAGTCTAGGAGCAGTTTAGGGAAGAGAGGAGGCAGCCCATCCCTCTGCCCCTCGCTGCTGCCTAAACACAAGTGCTGTCCTGGAAAGCCCTGGCAGTGTCCTCCTGTGGCCCCCCACTCTCCTGTGTCCCTCCCCCTCCTCTAGTGAATGGAAACAAATTGTTTTCGGCTACAATACCCCCAGGCTCAGCTTTGACCTGTGCCGTACAGTGACGTGGTTGGGCTTGAATTTTTACATACAGCTGCATAAAGCAATTTTCATGTAAATTTCTAGGTAAATCAGCCTGCAGTTGGTCTATTACACAGACACATACACAGAAACCATTAAGTTTGACAGAAGATTAGAAGTTGCCCTTGTTCCTTCCTATGCCCTTCCCTGTGCCTTTGACAGCATCCAAATTAGAAAAATAGGAATGGGGGGCAGCATCTTAACACCACCAATAAACAGAGCTGTCTCGTCGTTGCCTGTACACACCCAAGGATTGGATGCAATGAGATCAGAGAGGAAAATCCTGGGAAAAAACAAAAACTTGGTATGAAAATCAACCCTTAAATGAGCAGAGAGAGTCAGGTAATTCTCTCTCCTTGCCAGGGAACCACTGGGCCACCTCCTGTTACCCTAACTTCTTCCCCAAGATGATGCTCAGGATGCAAATAAACAGCCACCATGGCCCCTAGTGGCCCCACCACTCCCATTGGTGCAGCCAGACTGGCTCAATTAGCTCACAGCAGGTGGAGAAGTTTCCAGGGTCAGGAGAGTAAATCATTTCTTCAGAGGCGCCTTTTCCTGGGAGCTGGGAGCCGCCAGCCCCCCTTACCCCCACCTACTCAGTCAGCAACAGGCGTTAGGAAGTCGACCCAGCCATCTGGCAGCAGCCTATCTGGGTCCTCCATCTAAATGTGTTTCTATCCAAAGGAGGCACATTTCTTGAACATGTTCTTTTAAGGCAACAGCATCCACAGAGCACAAAGGGATAGATGTAACCACAACCTGGCCCAGGATGTTTGTTTATGCAATCTTTAAATAATTCATCTTTATCCCTATTGAGCCCATCACAGCATGTCAAAAATAAATGTGTCGCCTTGGCCTATTGTTTGCAGCTCAGGATTGTCAAGCGAGAAGAAAATATTACAGAGACAGAGGGAGATACACGCAGGAGTGTGACCTTTAACTGCACTACCTATAACCAATCTCATCAAATTAAAGCACTGTATATTTTCCTTAATAATCTCTGATTAGGCTGGGGCTATGAGTGGACACGAACACCCGCCATTGCTATGCAGCGGGATGTCTGCTTAGCACCAGCAAAGCGTTTGGGAATAAGTGAGCAAAATGCTTTAATTTGATAGGGTTAGAATCCTGCAGGCTCTGGGGTGAAAGGTCCCCAACAGCTCCGCTCACACTGAATATGCAGAAATAAAAAAGTAAATTGCTTACATCTGCTGCAGGCTGCAAGGAAAATGATCTGATTGGACGGTCCGAGGGCTCTCCATCTCTTTTGGGTTAGAGAGAGGGTTTCAGAGCATCAAAAGCTTGTAATTGGAGTAATTCTGAATTAATGGACACACACACACACACACACACACACACACACACACACACAACATTTTGAGGCAGCTGTTTGCAGAAGCCTGCCTGTTTAGGAATGCTTACAGATTGCAAAAGAAGCAACTTCAAAAATAATCTTTCACTGAAATGAATCCTAACTATGGGTTTGAATTTAACAACAGGTAACAAGTAGAGCACTCTTATCTGGCTGATCCTTCTGCCATGAAGCCTGGGAGCTATCAGACTTCCATATCTGCTTGCCCACTTTGTACATCTTTCTGAAATACATGTGCACTCCAACTCTCCTTCATGCATAAAAAGATGATTCCAAAAGGGCTTCACCAGGATTCCTGGAAGTTGACATAGAAAGCTCAGGTTTTTTCTTGCTGCATGATGTGGGATTTCATCTGTGTATTTGATCAATAAGAATCAAAGGCAGGACTCAAGGTCTTTTGGACATGTGCTGGTTCACTTTCACGCAGTATGTCAGGAGGCAGCCTGTAGTGTCATCTTGATGCATCCACAGGACGCTATGAGGGGACCTGCCCTGCTGATCTAGTTAGGCCTGGCTGGATCGGCTGCTCTGTCTGGTGTTCTATGCCGACAATAAGGCCGAGGTTGCATTTTGACTTTGTTTACATTGTATTTGATTTTATTAACTTCCACCAGCTTGCCGATCTAAATAACATCTCCTAGTCCCATTGTCGGCAATCTCCTGTCCAGAGTTGAAAGCAATGCTGGCCTCCCATGGTTGAGAGTCAGCCCCCAAGGAGGGAGATTTACTGAAACTGAACAGACCGAGGGAATGCATCCTGCAAGGCAAACTTTCAAGAGCTATTTCTCAGCCAGGCATTGATCTGGGAAGACAGCCTTGGCCAGACAAGTGCTGAGGCTGAGATGGAGGTTCCCGAATGCTCTTGGATGCACTCGTCTTGTAGGGACAGCTCTAGGCTCCTCTGATATTTTAGAAGTAAATAGGGTAGATGTCCAAATCCAAATGTTTTCTGGTATTCTTATTGCTGCCCAAGGCTCTTTAAAATTATCTGAATAGTCTATTGTGTTCCTGCCAGTGCCAGGTTGGTAGGTTTTATAATGCCGTGAACAAGCAAAAAATATTCATGGACACCTCTGTGAAATATATATAATTTTTTTTAACATGGGCAAAGCAATAAATTTGATACTAAGCTGTACAAAAGAGTCTGGTTCATTCCCTCCCCAGAAACTTCACAAAATGTAGAAACAATGAATTTTTTTTTTTTTTTTCTTAATTTCAGCAGAATTGCCCAGGATCGACCGTGCAAATGGCTTGCTCTGGTCTCTCTTAGAAGATTCATCTCTGAGCAAAAGTCCTTTCTTCTGGAAAGGGACTGCCTTTACCAAGTAGCTCAGCTGTGGTCTCCATCATCCGGAAATCTCCTTTGTCTGCCCGGGCACTGCCACAGTCTATTGGAAGGTATTTGTCAACAATTATATGTCTATTAAGGAGTAGTCAATCAGTGTGGGCCCAAACAGCCAGGCCTCCAGGGTCCAGCTATTGATAGAAAACTGTCTATATTCCATGCAGCCCTTTTCTCAAAACACACAGTTACCTAGCCGAAATCATTGTCTAGAAACATCGAAGGCCTGCTTTAGTCCCCGGTCTCTGATTTGTCCACTCTCTAGTCTAATGTTCATTTGGAATGAGTAAAAGCCTTTTGAAATTTCTAAACATAGGATTTCTGACTATAAGACATTTAAACTGGGTGAGGGGGCAGTTATTTAATATAATTAAGAATATTCTGGGAAGATCGTGCTTGTCGGTGACTGCAGTTACTCCCGAAAATTGTAAAACTGGAAGATAGTAAATAAAGACTACTTCAAATGAGGTTGGTAATTAATATCTGTAACTACTTTCCATTCCACTACAAAAAGTTTAGAGCTATTTACCTAATTCAGGATGAAAGGTTGTGATATTAGCCAATATATTTTCTGGCCCATTCAATTTACAAAACTCACTGTGGATTTTGTCACTATTATCATAAAGGACTTGTCTTTTCTTGAAAGGAAAAAGATGGGGGAGTTCCATGTGAATGTTTTCAACATGCCCCCCCCTCCCAGCCAAAACCACAATGTGGAGGTGGGGGAGGGTAGAAGAAAAGAAAGAAAGAAAAGAAACCCTAAGGAAGGCTGTATCCTTTGAACTGGCAACTTCCCGGCATCACAGAACACACTAGTTGTCCTACAACAAAGGGCAGCATCAAACCCTCTCCACAAAGGCCGGAGACACCCCACAATATTTAAAGCAGATGTAATATTCAGAGTCTGTGCTATGTAAGGTGCCCTTTTAAGATCTGCTAAAGCCAGGGTTCATAAAATTTACAAAACAAACATATTTTTTCTCTCTCTCTCTCACGCAAATGTTTTCCTGGAATTCTCATTCCTGGGATTCTCGGCCTCAGCTTTTCAATCAGACAGAGAAATAAAAGTGAAGCAGGCTCGATGGCCAGGTACATACAAATAAATTCAGAGTTAATGCACAGATAGATGTGCCCCTCTGGTTGAGCCTCCTTTCATTCTTTTTTTTATTATTATTATTTTATTCTCACTAAAGCCAAATAATTCAGAAATTGAGATAGCGCAAGGAAAGGTCAAAATGATTCCCAAAGGTCCAGGCAAAGTTTTTATGAGTTGGTATAAAAATATAAAATAAAAATTACAAGTACTAAAATGAACCAAGACATATGCCTGGGTTTTCATGGAGAGAGGAATTTTTGCTCATTCTGTTTCTTCTCTTCAGCATCAAAATATAGTAGATTTAGAGGTATACTTTAATTACATTAACAATCTTCAATTTAAAGAGTATACTCTGTCACTCAGAAATCTGGAACTCTATTCTACATTTTATGACCACAATTCATGCCATTTGATGCATTGTTACTGTTACAGGTGTTGTTGATGTTCAAATCCACTTATAGATATCTAAACATAGTCTACTGTGCAGATTTAAAGTAGATCCGTGGTTCATTTTAGATGCTCGCAAAGGGAAATTTTAGATGAACTTAAAAAATGTTGCAGGAGCACAAATAGTGAAATGGACTGGGTCAGGAACCTAAGTTACACAAGGCCCTGAGTAGTTACTTCCACAGCAGACGGCCATCGTTGCAAGGGGCAGCTGATTTCCTTTTTTGAAAGCTCCATTATGTGTATTTACAAAATAAACAATGCATGCAAGTTCATGATTGTCATCATTAATAATATGCATTATAGCAAGCCGTTAAATAAATATACATGCCATACATGTCTGCCAGACCCATCATGCCTTTTTTCCTACATTAGATTCAAGGCATTGTCTTTGTTGTTTAAAAAAAAAAAAAAAAAAAAAAAAAAAACGCTCTTCATGAAGCAGCAGCAACAAAAAGAAATCATTATTTAAAATAACTCACCAATGTTCAGATGCTTAGATTTTAAATCAGATAAGTCAGCAAGTTCAGAGTTGGGGTGAGAACTTGGTCTCATTAGTCTCAGGTTTGCAAAGCACAATAGCAAAGTGGGAATATAAAATGTTCTCAATTCTTCAGTACTTAACTGTCTTTCATAGGGAAAGACAAATAAACAAATAATATGATCTTTTGAGTTCAAACTGAGCAAATAGTATGCTCAGTGAAATGCTTATATCATAATACTCCCTTAAACATTTTATTTTGTGAGCATAAAAATATTTGCTAACTGGTAATTTCTTTCACATAAAGATAATTAAAAAAAAAAAAAAAAGGGTTACCTTGAAGAGTTTCAACTCAATAATCTAGTCTATATGTTGTTGTTCAGAGGTCTTAGCAAGATTCTGATTGACACAAACCTCTAAAATATTTTAACTATATTTTTTAAAGGTATGTATTATTCCAACCTCTCATTAATAATGCTTAATTCAAAACATAATAAGCAAGTAAAAATATTACTTATTCTAATTAATGGAAATTAATATAATAAAAAACAAATGCTTATAAGAAAGATCTTAAATTTTACTTTATTAAAATTTTAACATATTCAGAAACATATAAACAAGAAAAATGTGCAGTATAATATGTATGCATTGTATCTGTACATATAATTGGGAATATACATGCGTTCATATATATGTTTGAAAAGAAAATTAGCATAATTTACTAAAATAAAGAAGGTTTAGTGTCTACCGATTTTCTCCTTTATAAAGCTGCTATTTTACTAGCCAAAGAAGAAATGATTTATCGGTTCTAGACGTAAGCACACTACTTTCATTTTACCTAGAGCCTTCTGTAAAGGGAGTCTCAAGAAAACTTTTTAGATATTTATTTCATAAATCTTTGTCACATTTCCATCAGAAGGGGAACAAAGATGTTGAGGACAAGATTCGGCCTCAGAAAGCCCAGAGTCCTGGGGAAGGTGGCTCAGCCTTTCTGTGGGTGTGGATCTCGCTTCTAGCTTCCATTTCCCCCACAGGGAAGTACAGATCTGCATGTTTCCGTTCGATTAAAATAAAAATGAGAGAGAGGAGAGAGAGAGATAGAGCCAGACAGAGAAAAAGGAGAGAGAATGAGTGAAAAAGAACATGTATGAGTGGATCAGATAGGTTGGATGAACCACCGTCAGAAATTAATCTTTTGCTTGGTTGTGGTCTAAAAGAATCATCTTAGAAAACGTCTGACTAACACTTTCTCAGTGCCTTTCTATACTTTGGAATTAGCTCTCACAGTACTGAAGAGTTCCAAAATGTTAGCAAATTAAAACAATTTGTCTGCCTGGAAGCCCAGGGTACATTTCCCTGCTTAGAATTGAAGAGGAATAAGGGAGCCCACGTGGGTTTTTTTTTTTTTTTTTTTTTTTTTACTAACTGCTCTCTCCGAGTAGAACTTTTCAGATATAGAACGAGCCTAGAATATGTAAAACTGGCACACAGTCACACAGTCACAGTGTAAATACGCTGCTCAGGCTTAGATGGGAATAAGGTGTTTTCCTGTCAGATGCTTATGAACCCCATAGGCAGGAATGTCTTACTAGGCTGTTTGAAAAATAAAAAAGGGCATGGGCAGCCAGCATCGTCTTCCCGTTTCCAAATTAAAGACCAACATGCTTTATTTCCCACATGTTTTGACACATATACATTTCTAAAGAATATTTATTTAGGCTTGCATGCTAAAAATACAGGCCTGTCTACTGCAAAACTCCCAAAGGGATCCAAAGGAGGAACAAATCTACCGCTGAAAATCTCTCAAGCGGAGCACTCCTGAACAAAATGTAAAAAAAAAAAAAAAAATGAAAAGAAAGAAACTAGGAAAACTGCTTCAGTTCCATGCATTTGTGAACACACATTTATTCAAAAATTCATAAATATCTACATATAAAAAACATAATTGTATAAGAAAAGAACACTTTAATAAATTTCATAGAAATATTTTCTATTCAATTCAGTTAATGTATTTTAAAATTTTACACAAATTAGTATTATTAAATGTTTGAATTGTTTAAAAACAAGCAAAACGTTTTATTTACGTGCATGTGCGCGCGCACACACACACACACACACAATTTCACACGCAAATTTTTAGAGCCCAGCAAAGAAACAGTGGCAGCATTAGGACAAAATAAAAGTATTTTCTAATCATTCTTGTTCATTTAATTAGGAGGTATTATTTCCTGCTTTTCAAATCAGCGATTTCTCTCTGAACAATAGATTAGGACACACCTTCAAATAATAATTAGGAAAAAAAAATCATCGACTGCCAACATGTTTCACTGTGAAATTTCAGATGCCATTGATGAAATTCATGGTATCCTACCGCCATCTACTGACAGTTGTTGGAATATTATGATTTAAAGGTACAGGTTTACATTTACCCAATTAAAACATTTTGAGACCCAAAACATTCTGAAAGCTCTGCTGGAACAGCACTTTATTTTGAAAGTTGTTTCAAATGTTTGAAAATCTGAACTGAATTTCATCTACCTGTAACTACATCTCCTGGGCCTGGCTTTGCCTATTTCTCCCTTTAGCCCTTCAGAATTCTGAGGGCAACATGCACAGACACACCCGTCTCTCTTCTGCAAGCTAAGTAACATTCATTTGATTTGACATAGTTTGAAGTGCCCTCACAAGCCAGATGACTATCCTCTGAACAAACTTCCCTTCACTTAG
This sequence comes from Sciurus vulgaris, assembly GCF_902686455.1. Classification (NCBI taxonomy): domain Eukaryota; kingdom Metazoa; phylum Chordata; class Mammalia; order Rodentia; family Sciuridae; genus Sciurus; species Sciurus vulgaris. Next base: position 137,623,198 of record NC_136462.1, on the reverse strand, counting down.
TTTCTCTTTAAATGTGATATCTGGAAGAAAATATTTTGGAGTGTAGATTGATCACCTCCCTTGCCCTGCATAATCTACCTCTGTCAATGCAAACAAAGGTCACAGTAGATATTTTGGCAGACACAAAAAACATATACTAATTTGCATTCAAAAAGTGCCCAGTTTTTTTTTTTTTTTTTTTTTTTTTTTCTATTTGCTCCTTGCTGTTAAACCACACACCTTTAATGTACTTAAACAGTTGTTTGGGGGGAAACTAAACATTTAGTTACATAAGATAAATCCTTTTTAGCTGTGGTCCAAGGTTCCAGCCTGCCAAAGCATTTTTGTATCCTCATTCTACCATCTTTTCCAATTTCGTAGTGGTCATGCATTTGCCATTTATCAACATTATTATTTATTTATCATGTCATCAACTACTTTCCTCCAAACCACTTTTCTGCATTTCTACAGACACTCTCCAGTTTGTTCAGCACTTCACAGACAAGACTCAGGAATGTCATTTAAAAGCTTAGCATAGTGCCTAGAATATCATAAAACCTCCACAAAGGCTGCTATTCATATGATTATCATTAATAAAAATAATTAGTGTGAACCCATGATATTGCCATGATACTTATATGGATTCTAATAATAACATCATTCAATCAGTGACAATTCCCAACAGGAAGCCCATCTTCTTCCATTTCCACTGTTCTCAATTGCTCACACACAGGCAAAGGAGCAGATTGCCTCCTTCAGCCCGAGTCTCAGCTCCCAGGGGACAAGTCACCTGATTAGCCAGGAGGCTCAGCACTTGGGGCAGCAAGGAACAGTCCTGCAGAACGGCTCTTCCACTGCCCACCTGGGCTTCTCATTCTCTCCCAAGAGACGTTCCTTCTGTTGAGGATCAAGTGGCATTCAGAATCACGGAAAAGGAGGAAGCAGAAGAGAAGGGAGAGCCACTCAGCAACTGAGGGAGCCACCCACCTAAACTGCACAAGGACCTCTGCTTCCTGAGGTTCTGCTCTTGCACTGAAAACAATCAATGCCAACAAAATGTCCCTGAGCCTCGCAGGCAAGTCCCAGCGCATTCCAGACAGGCAGAGACTGACACAGTTTCAGGACTCACGCTGTGCTGTCTGCTCTTTAGAATGACCCAGAATGGATATGTTTAAACCAAGATCACTTGATTTTTATGTATTTATTTGGTGCTATTGATCAAATCCAGGGCCCCACACATTCTAAGTATACATTCTACCACAAAGCTAAGTTCCCAGACCCAAGATTATTCAATTTTAACAGAATCCTGTATGTGTTGGGTTCTGGTGGTTCACTTTTTATCTCCTGATAATCTGACCAAGATACATAGCATTTATTTAATCCAGAGTAGCTCCAAAAGGGTGATTGAAGAGAAAGTTCATCTTTCTTTCATCAGAAAAAAAGTCAGGTCAAACAATTCACCAAAATTTCAATCTTATCCATTTTAAAAAAAGAAATTTAGTTTTTAAATACTAAGAAAGATTCAATTTTTCTACAAGTCCATTGATACAGAAAAACATGACAAACTATCAATTGAGGAAAACAACCATCTTCTGGTAAATGCCACTGGAACCAGCATGAATGTTCAACTTCTTGCCAAATGTTAGACTCTTTAAGGCAAAACTGTAAAGTGTGGGGGAAACAGAAATAAATCAAAGTGGCAACAATTATTTATAGATAAATTATTTCTGTCATCAATAAAGATTGCTGGGCACATGTGAGTGGGGTGTGCGGGGTAACACTGTCAATGGCATCATCTCTTCTCCTGATTTCTGGAAGTCTCTCAACCCCTGGAACTGAGGGATCTATATCTAATGTGATGGTGACCAATCCAGATAGTCCCATGGCCAACACCTGCATGCAGGAAACTGAACAGAGGGACATTGGGGAACGCAACGGAAGTGGTAGTAGTCCTCATCTATGCTTTCTGCTGCACGCCTCTTTCCTGTCTGTCTTCTACCATGAGAGTGCCATAATTAGGCAGAAGAGTGGTTTATTGCCATCCTTCACTATCCTGCTTCTTTCTGTTCTGCTTAACAAACTCCTTGAAAGTACAGTTACCTAACTTACTCACTGTCTCCAGCCTGCCTCTCTCTCTCTCTAGCTCTGTCTCTCTGTCTATCTCTCTCTCTCTCTATCTCTCTCATTCTCTTTCATTGAGCTTTTTTTAAATTAATGTTTAATGTTATTGAATTATCAATGTTAATGCATTTTTAAAATGCAAACAGGTCAAAAAACGTATAATAAAAAACCTGTGTCCTATCTCACCCTACCCCAACTCTGTTTCCCAGAATTCAACTCCTTTCATTTGTTTCTTTTCTGTGGTTACTTCCATAGCTTCTAAAAATGTTGCCTATTACTATCCCTTGATTTATCTTCTTTAGACATTTTCTATCGACTTACATATTTTTTAAATATCCTCCCTTTCACTAAGACATAAACTTGGTGAGGACTGGGCTTTTGGTTTCTTTTGCTCTAAATGTAGATGCATCTTCAGCAACTAGAAGTTTTGTTGTTTCTGCTTTCTGTTACTTTTTTAACCCCAAAGACATAGCAAGATGAAAATCATAAATGTTGGTGCTTTCTTATTTGGACATTTAAGAAAATAGAAATGACTGCCTGAATTGCTTACTAAACTAGTCCCTTCCACTCACATAGGCTTCAGGATCACCATATTTACCTCGGGGGGGGGGGGGGGACTGAGAAAATGTCATTTTTTTCTACAATTAAAGCAATCATTGCTGAGATTACTTCATTTTTCAGGCCCTAAAATTCATCTTTCTATTTCTTAATTTGTAAAAGAAAAAATTTAGATTACTATGACACCAAAGTGCCACAATAGTTAATGTTTCAAAAGCTTTAATTTAGATTAATAAGAACTCAAGTAGCACAGAAAATAATTTTTGAAGTGCTTGAAATCAAAAGGAGTATCTGAATCCTGTGGGTGATTCTATTACAGAGGCTTCCTCTGCTCCTTTCAGGGCCTCTTGTTTATGACAGACTTGATCTTGGACATCCCTAAGTGAAAGACTTAGAAAAGTGACCACTGGGATGCTCACACTTCACATCTCCCAACTCTTTCCTCCAAGACATACTACACATGGCATGCAAACCAGCTACCTGCACTCATGTACACCCCACACATGTACCCAGTTACGTGCAGCACCCCAAATACACACACATACACCATGAAGCTTCCATTAGAAAGTTAAATTTGTCTTGTTTTGGTTTATTGAGAACAAAAAGAACCATCAAGTTAATAAACATGATATAACCATATAATTCATATGTGTATATGTCTACTCAGGCCAAAAGGACACACACACACACACACACACACACACACACACACACACACACACGTATGCACACAGAATGACTCAGAAGAGATTCTGCCTTTTATGGAAGAAACCACACTTGTGAGATATACTTGACAAAATGGCAGCATCATACTTGGAAGGGGGTTATTTCCCTTGAAAGATGCTAAGCACAGAGACTGACATATGATTTACATCCTGTGTTCAATTTCCTTCTGTTTCTTTCTGTGAGGGCCAGTGTCTTTGATTTGTGCAAATAGAGATCATACTTAATATTTAAAATAAGACATCAGTAGATTGAGGGCTCAAAACGTTTGAAAAGTAAATTTTAGAGTAGCAGTCTAAACTGGAGAACTTTCAAAAATAAGATCTCTCTAACATGTCTGTTATTATATAAATTAGGTTCTCTAAATCCCTTGCAGAAGAGAAAAGGAGAAAATGCACCCATGGGGTAAAGGCACCTGGAACAGCTGGCACTGTGGGCACAGGTTGGAGTTGATGGAATTGAGTTCAAGTTTTCCCTTTGCAGAGTCCGCCTGTCTTTGGGTACCCATCCTCTCTCGGTCTGTCTTGAATCATCTGTGATGAAATGGAGAGGAGTTAATGAAATTTTCATGGGAAGCACTTAACACAAAGATCAGCATGTGGTAAGTGCACACATGCCACAAACTATTTTTGTTTCTTTTTTGTGAATTCCTTATTTTCATTAACTTGATGCTCTTATTAGGCATAATGGTACAAAACTTGACAGACTTGACTCCAGAAAATTGAAAAGAGGGGCACCATGGTTTGAATGTCCTCTCCAAAATTCACATTGAAACTTAGTACCCAAATTTATATGATGAAGTCTTTAGGAGGTGATGGATATTACATAAGGTCATCAAGATGGAGCTTCATTATGGCATCAGTGCTTTATAAGAAGAGGAAAACAAATCTGAGCTAGCTCGCAATCTCTGTCTTATCATGTGACACCGCCTGCCATGTTGTGATGCAGCAAGTAAGCCCTCCCCAGAGATCCAGCCAATGCTGGAGCCATGCTCTTAGACCTCCCAGCCTCCAGAACACTGAGCCAAATAAACTTCTACTCTGCAAATTACCTGGTCTGTGTTATTCAGTTGGAGGAACAGACACCAAAGACACGGAGAAAAGACAATATCAGAAGGGGCAGAAAGATTTTATTTAGTTGGGTAAAAAAGCAGATGTAAGTTCAAGTCATTTGCAATTCCAAGTAAGTGTTTAAAAGCTGCCATTGCATGGTATCCCTTATTTCCAGGATTACTCTGAGGCTGTGGGTAATGCTTCATCTCTCACTTTACAGAGGAGCAAGCTAGGGGGCAGAGAGGTGCCGCATCACCGTGAATCAAATGCTGAATCAGAGGACTCCAGTGTGACCAGGAAAGCCCAAGTGCTCTTGCTCAGTCTCTTATCTCTCAGTAGCAAAGAAATGGAACAGGCAGATCTAAAAAATCCATCCATCTTGCTTATCTGTTCCATGTTGGAAAACATTTTTACACGCTAAATAAAGTTTGGTTTTATTATTTGTTTTCAGAGCAAAATAATGTTAATGAGGGTTCAGGAAATTTTCTAGAAACATATGCAATCTCAGGACACTAGTGGAAAAGGAATGCTGCAGTTTTTCCTACAAGCAATTTGGTGATATGTTTCAAAGGCCTCCAAAGCGTACTTCCCCTGGATCCACATCATCCCATGGTTCTCAATGTTCACTAAGAAAATAATCAGATGTACACAAGGATGTGTACTTAAAGAAGTTTACTATGGAATTATTTATACTGAATAATGGAGATACAATATACAGACCCAACAACAGGGGGTGTTTGTGGGATATTCTGTTAATGAAATACTCTACAGCCAAAAGTGGCATTATACCCTGATTACAACTTCATTCATAGCATGCTAGTATTGCATTATCACATTGTCCACTTAAATTAATTTAATCAAAATAAGAGTTAAACATGGCATTATAGAACTTTTTATTTATGTAAAGAATGCTTGTCATATTGTCAAGACAGAAAGGTAATTTACAAAACACTGTATCTCATGAGTCCTGTGATTGGTTTCATTGAAATAAACATGTAGTACATATATAACTACCAAAATGTAATGTCTTCATGGTAGGTTCAAAGGATTTCTCTTTCTCTTCTTGCCTATGTACATGTTACAGATATTTCCTGATGAATTCATATAATTTTTAATCTGAAAAATACTACTAAAATACATACATGAGAAAAGCAAATGAGGAGTCAATGTAAGTGCTAAATTGGGAAATATGTGAATGACAGGAAAATGGGGAAAACTGGGGAGAGACTTCACCAAAATTTTTGGAATAAAGCCTACAAAGTCATCTTAGTTACAATTATGGTCAAATTTTAAGAGCACCCTATTCTTTTCACTCTCTCTCCCTTCCTCTACTACAGTTGATTTGAAGCAAGCTAGTACTAATTAAAACACAGCCCATGGGCAAGCTTTCACATTTTGATAAATACATGTTGATAAAAGGCAGACAGAGAAATGAATATGTGTTGCTTGTGAAAATTATCCTCTCCAAATATACCGTAGTGTTTCTCTATAATTCCACATTTGTGGTGGATTGCTAATATACTTTTGATTAAGAACAATATTTGTATCATATATCATCTACTTAAAAGAAAAAAATATCTGGTCCTGGAAGGCAAACCTATATAGAAATCTTGGCCTGAGTTCACTGTGAATTAGACATCCTGTTCTCCAATACTAGTAGGAGCCAGCTGTGCCTCAAAAGTTGAGGACAGCACGTGGTTTCTAATATACTAGGAATTCCAACATTGCCAGATAAATTTCTATTTTACCTAAGCATTTCCTGCAAAATCTCCCTGTTTGGTGTAATGGCTAAGTCAAATCTGACCAAAATGTATAGATTTCTTGAGACCTGGGGAGGTAGAGGTGCTGAGGATGAACAAAAAAAAAAAAAAAAAAAACTATTAAAAAAAAAATGAAATGGGATACATGGAAATTTCAGCTACAGCACTGAGATCATTAATACCACCTTTCAAAGTCATGTCTCAGAAGGGAATACAAAGTTTTTTAAAAGTAAACTAAAAGCTGGTTCCAGGACTCTAATACCTCTTGGACTTAAGCATTTCTGAATCTGACCACCATGGGATTAACAGATAAAATACAGGATGCCAAATTAACTTTGAATTTCCAGTAAATAAGAACTCTTTTTAAAGTATAAGTATGTTCCAAAGATCACATGAGACATTTTTACATCAATTGTTTTTATTATTCTTCTAAAATTCAAACTTAAGAGGCATCTTTTTTTTTTTTTTTCCTTCCCTAAATCTGGGAAAGGTGGTTTGACAGCACAACTCACATTTATTAAAGGTGCAGCTCCTACTGGCTCCTATTGTTTTGGGGTCATGGGACCTAGGCTGCTTTCTCAGATGGCAGAACACAACAGTGGCTAGTGCAACATGACACAGGCTTGCATACCCAGAGTGCATCAGTAAAAGAATGCTTGAGTACCTCCCATGGATGAGATGTGAACCACACAGGAGAAAGGATGGGTTTGCCTTAGATCCATCTGACATGGTGATCCTGGAAAAAGGGAAATTCAGCAGAAAGCCATGAAGGCGACATAGGTGACCAGCAAGCAGAACAGGAGGGCACTTGCAGGCCCATCAGGAGGACCTCAGGTGAGGTCAACATGCAAGTATGTGTGCATGTGCTTGTATGAAAGAGAGAAGAGGGCAATTTCAGAATAGAAAATCAAGTTTTGAACCTTAACCGAAATCAGAGTGGTGATCAGGATGATATCAGTCATGTAAGAAGGTTCCTGTTTCCTTGTTCGAATTAACTCTTCTTCTGGCTGGGATTTCAATCCTTTGGACTTCATTAACCTTTCTGAAGGAAATGTGGGAGCATCCAGTGGGATAAAAAAGGAAATAGGGCAGCCTCCCATTCTTGTGACCAGCATCCAACCTTAAGGGAGACAGAACTGAGAGAGGAGAGCAATTCTGAAGCAGGAATCTCTTCTTCATATTAATGGGGCTAGACATTTAAATTATTAAACTGAGGTAGTATTTTATTTTATTGGTGAATCTAATCGCAATGAGCAAAATCATGAGTGAACTATGGATCAGCTATTCAAGATGGATTTACAGGCAAATGGAAGACAAAAATAAAGCCACCTGATAATGGCACCTGTGAGTACTGTTTGTTAAATGTAATGACTACATTTATTTTTATTAAAGTTCACACATGTCATGAGGGAAATTTGATTATTTAACATTTATATTTTTGGGGGGTTTCAGTTTTGCAGTGCTAGAGATTGAAGCTATGATTTCAAAAATGCTAAGCGTGCACTCTACCACTCTACCATTGGACTACATCCAGTCCATTTCCTTATTATATTTAAGATAAGGTTCTGACTAAGGTAGCCAGTGACTTCTTAAAATGTCCTTGATTTAGATGACGTGGGTAACATGCAAAAGAAAGAGTGGTTACATAAATCTCCAGTAGGTAAGACTGAGCTTATTGCTATTGATGTATTCATTTCCAGAATGACATTTTTTTCTCACTTCAGAAAGGGTACCCATTCTAATCTACATTCCAAGAAGTTGAGGTGGGAAAAAAACCAAAATGTTCGAATTAACATTTCATGTCATGTATGCTTTATCTCAATTTATTCCCACAACAACCCATTGAGTTATACACTAATTCTAATTTACAGATACAGAAAATGAGGCTCAGAGCAGCCTACTCAGCTAGATTCAAAGCCAGATGTGATCTTTATGGGCTCTGTCAACTCATCCTGCCAATGTCATCATTTGTTACAAAAGCAGACCGCACTGACCTGAGCACCATTGCCTTACAGCTAGAGACCTTACCCTAATGCATCTATCAGCTGTGGGCCAACGAGATTCCCTCAGAAGTGCTACTGCCTAAAACTCCTCTCTGGCTCTCCAAGTCCTCATGTCTGCTGAATTCCACTCCACCCTGGCCCACAAACGGATCCATAAGTGAGGTACAGAATCTAGCCTGAGTTGAATCTTGGAAAGGCAGAGTGGAGCTGAGATTAATTAGCTCTTGCTCCCCTATTAATCTAAGGATGTACAGTTAGTACCAAGGCAAAAATGCTGCTCATGAATGAGGAAGTCAGGCTGTATGTTCTCAAAGTTTCTTTCTGCCACACAACCTATGACTGTTCCTCTCTCTCCTCAGAAAATTGGAAAGATCTGCTTAGATTTCAATGGAAATGTCCCAAGACTGATATCTAAACCCTGTGACCTTTCTGTTAGGACCAAAAGCAGGAAGTTTTTCCTAAAACCTCCTTCCTAAGACTTCTTGGAGGTCAAGCGAGACTTAGAAAACTTAAAGGTTTTTAGGTTCTTAAATTTTTTTTTAATTAGAAATTCCAAAGTAGGATAATAAAAAAAGTAACAAATCTTAGTTGTTTGCACTTAAAAATCAAGTAAAATTATAATACTGATTTCCATCAAACTTACCAGTGTGTCTGTTAATAGAGGTATCACTTTTCTTAGATATGACCCCAAAAGTCTGAAGTTGAGGCCCTCCCCGAATGGTCCTGCACCTACCTACCCCATGATAGGCCTTGCTGCATGAGTCCTCTCTAACACAATAAGTATTTAAGGGTACTTTTACACTTTTCCAGATAGAAATGCCAGCAGTCACTCAGCGATGTTTTATAACAAAGAGCATAATTCTGAAATTAAAACAGCAGGATTGTCAATGAACTCATTGTCTATCACCATGGACCACAAGCCCTCCTAAGAGCCACTGAAGGTAGGGCATCTGATTATCAGTCTGAAAAATTAGTCTAATAAAGGTTAATATTCCTGGACTTGGGGATGAAATCAGAGGAAATTCATCATGGTAAATGCTGAAGCCTTCAAGGAGGTAACAGGAGGGGTAGGAATCATGAAAAGAAGTTCATCATGGGCCAGTGAATATGTGTGGTGGTTAAGGACTGGGGAGTAACGGACCTGAGTTCAGTTCCTACTTGTGAGTCTTTGTAAATATTTCCATTTTACTTTTGGTCCTTTGTCAACTATGAAGAGTTAGTGTCAGGGCTAAAGATATTCTCTAACATGGTGCCTGGTGTCCTGAAAACACTGAACAATTGTTAGTCACTGCTATTCTTGTAATGGTATTGATGGTAGTAGAAGTAGTAATATAATAGTGATGAGAAAAACAATACCAGGCCTGGGTCTTCTATCAGTCACATGAGGCACTCAGGACTCCTAGGAAAAATAATTTGGGGTAAAGGGGAACTCAGAAGGACTCAAAGGGATTGATCATGCTTTAGGAGAAGTGAGAAAGCCTGAAGGATGAGCGGAAACTGGAATAACACAGGAGTGACAAAGTGTGGTTAGCATAGTTTATACCTGGCATGGGCAGAGGACAGAAGACTGGAAGGAGCCCAGGATGCCCCAGTGGGAAATCATGGGAAATGCGTTCAGGAGCCAGTATCACCCTGCTCCTCAGTGCCACTTTCAGAACCAGAATCTCGTGACAAGTCAGTGAGAAGTTCTCTCTGACTGCCTGAATTATCTATTATTATTCACTTGTTTGTTCCTTCAATAGATCTGGATCTCTGGAATCTGTCAGACCCTGTACTGATATAACCAGGCAGTGAAGATGGAGCTCCTGCCTTTGGGCTAAACCCCAAAGAATCACAGCATCCACCTTGTTCCTATAATCTACCCTTTCCTTTAATTTCTCCAATTAAAGGCCAGATCAAGACCATTGAGACCTTGAGTGATACTGCCTCACAGCCTTCTCCAGCAGTGTTATGGGTTAAAGTGTATTTCCTCCCCTAAAATATGTTGGAGTTCTAATCAGTAGTATCTTAGAATGTGACCTTGTTTGGGGATGGGACCTTCACAGAGGTGAACATACTGTCAGTAGTGTAGACCCTCTTCAATGTGATGGTGTCCTTATGAAAAGGAGGAATTTGGACACAGAGAAATGCATAAAGGGAAAATGATCTGGAGATACAGGAAGAAGATGATCATCAACAAGCCAAGGAGAGAGGTCTGGACCAGGTCCTTTCCTCACAGTCTGCTGAAAAACTAATTCCTCCAGAACTATGAAATAAATTGCTGAGTTTATGGTACTTTGTAATGGTGGCTCTAGAAAACTAACACAAGTAGGAAAGATTTATGTGGCATTTCTTTTCTTTTTTTTTAATTTTGCTTTTCTCAAGAGCCATCATAACTTTGACATTAGCACAACTACAACTGGATCTAGTCTGTAAGTCCTTTGAGACTCCCTTTCTGGAATTTCCTTCTCATTCCTGTCTTCTCAGGTATTTCCTCTCCTTCAAAACTCAAATCAGGTTTCACACAAAACCACATTCCAAAAGGAAATTTTTTTTTCCTGCAGAACTTGTTCTCAGCCTCCATATTATAGTTTTTATTTATGTCTTTCTTATTCACTATATTAATAATTCTTGAGGTCATAGGTGCTTCATCAACCTTGTTTCTCCAACACAGGACCTGATACACAGTAGATATTTGATTAACTGGGTTTTAGAAGTGTATGTATGAATGGATTATCAGCAACCACCATCACCATAAGGCAACTGCTACATCCAGACCTATATTGGGCCTGAAAAAAGAACATAGACTCATCAAGAAATCCTTGGACAGCAGAACTAGGAAGACACCATGTAACCTTGACAATGGTGGATAGAAGAATACAGAAATACAGAAAGAGCTGTGCTTCCTGATTTCAAGTATAAAGTGATACTGTGTTAGCAGTCCTTGGAATGGCTGCATCCCGCTGGGAGAGCTAGGAAGTAGGTGAAGGGGTATAGATAACCAGATAGCCATCCTCTCCAGCACACTTACTGAGGTAGCAGAAGGCAGTTCTTTTCCTCCATCCATTATTGCTACCTCTATTCCCATATCCATCACAAACAAAAACTTGATAAAAATAATTGCTTCCTAGGGTGGTAACTTGAACAAATAAAATGGGATAGGGAATAACAGAGATAGAAAGAGCATATGGACTTCATCTATTCAGAATGCCAGAGAACAGGCAATTGTGATAAAAGTGACATCTAGGTCAATGCTAAAACACACCCCGGGAATTCAGTTAACCATATGTTTAAGGTAACCTCCCAAGGAGTCATGCCCTTGAGGTGCGGGTGGAATTTACGACTTGCTTCTAACTAATATGGCAAAGATGATAGGATGTCACTCCCCTGATTAACTTATGTGGCTCTGAGAAAAATTAAGTGAGAACCAGATGCTCCTACCCACCAGGAAGAAGCAAACAACCATGTTTTGAAGAAGGCCACATGGCAAGGAATCATGGAGTGGAGATGAGGGTCTGGAGGAGAGCTCTAGTTCCTCAGGGCAGTTTCCAGACTCTCAGTTCATAACATGACACACTCTCAGTCACATAGCCCTGTGGGAACAAAGTACCACCAAGCCATGTTATCTTGGAAATGGATCCTTCCAGAGTCAAGCTACTATGCCAAGGAAGCCCAGTCATTTTCTTGATTATAACTTTATAAGATCTTGAACAGAAGACCCAGAGAAGTTATGCCTAGATTCAAGGAAGTTGTGAAATAATAATTATGCATTTTTTGAACAATAAGTTGGTGGTAATCTTATACACAATAAACTAATCTGTCATGGTGTGTGTCAACTCATCCTTAAGCTGTGAATCTGAGAAGGAGAATGATTGGCAGCTAAGTTGCTAAAAGCAGAATCAATGATAACCACATTATTTTCTAAGCCTAGTACACAAAAAACTAAAAATCATTCCTCATTCTAAACTGAAAAATTAAAACAAAACTGAAATCCTTACCTGTCCTACAGAAAAATGACTCAAAACAAAGGAAAGAGACAGGGGAGGGGGAAAAAAACAGACCTCTGTAAATAATTTACTATAATCTCAGGAAAATAAATCTCAAGCAATGTGTGGCAATCCCAAACACCTTTAAAACTCAATGTGGCCTCTTTGAAAAGGAGCAGAAATTAAGGCAAAAAGGTGCAATCTTGGTATATAGAAAAAATAAGAAAGGATTATAGGAAAAGTAAACATGCAAACAAATAGGTAACATCCATATCAGAGACTGTAAAGATTAATTCTTTCATTTAGCACATATTTAATGAGTGTCTTCCATGTACCAGATGCTACGAAGACACAGAGAAGAAAACTGAGAAAGTTCCTGTACTCATGGACTTTGTTTTCTAATATGGAGATAGTAAGCAATCAAACAAGTAAATAAGTAAAATAATGACAGTCAAGATTACAGTGAAAAAATATGCTGCAGCAATAGAGAATGAAGGATAGGAGCTATTTTAAATAAGATAATTAGTGAAGAAATTCTTAATTATGGAAAGAGCAAGTCAGGCCAAGAATTTAGGGCAAGAATATCATAGGCAAAAAAAAAAAAAAAAAAAAAAAAAAAACAAGAGCAAATATCCCATAATAAGAAGGAGATTGAGAAAGCCTGGAAGCTAACCAAAACCTTGCAACTAGAACAGAATGAAGTTGAGAATATCATGAAGTGAAAATGGAAAGGCAAATGGTACCAAATACTTCAGAGACTAACAGGCCAAAATGTGGAGTTTGGAACTTATTCAAAATGTGATGGGTGCCTAACTCTGAACTAAACCATTTCCAGTATAAATAACTAGTATTCCCCAGATTAATGGTTGATTCCAGGGCTGTAAAAGGGAATATATAAGATTTCAGTGGAGCATTTGCAGTGCAAGAAAGGAAGAAAGGAAACAAATATGAGGATGGCATTAAATTTCTTATCTGAAGAAACGATGTCCTGGGAAGGGAGTATGGCTCAGTCGTAGAGGACTTGCCTAATACATGTGAAGCCCTGAGTTTGATTGCTAACTCCTCGAAAAAGGAATAAACAAAACAAATCCAGCCATCCAGAAGACAGTAAGACATCTTTGCAATACTAAAGTAAAAAGAAAAAAGGTTAAGTTATAATGTTTTTACCGAGAAAATATGATTTTCAAATTAAAAGCAAAAATAAGATTTATTAGAGATAAAAAACGGAATGACTTCACTACCAGCAGGTTCATACTAATAAGAACTAATATTAAAGGATATGCTTCAGGCAGAAAGAAAAATGATGCCAAACGAATATGTGAACCAACACAAAGGAATAAAGAATACCAAAAATTTACATGGAGAAAAAAATGACATTTAAATTTATTTAAATCTCTTTAATTAACTTTAATTTTTTAACTTTTTTTTTTTTTTTTTAAATCGTTCTTTTGGGATTTACCTGACAGTAGAGTGTATTTAAGTTGTAACAATTTAGTGTACTTTAACAACATAGTAAAGAAGCTAAAGCTATTTTGAGAAGAAATGAAGTAGACTATTGTAAGGCTTCACACCAAACACAAAATGCTGTAATATCACTTGAGAATCACCTGTGAAGAGTTAGAGTTACACTTTAATACATAAAGCAACTTCAAAATAACCAAATGAGGAACTGCTTCTAATAAGCTAATCCAAAGGTGAAATCATAACAATAAAATTAATTGCTCCAAAAGAAGACATTAAAGGAAAGAAAGGGAAAGAAAGGAATACAAAGAACTGATGAGTCAAGGACAAAACACATAGCCAGATGGCACATTTAAATCCCACCAAATCAACAATCATGTCAAATGTACATCACCTACACAACCCAATTAAATCACAAAGATATTTGAATTGACAACAAAGCAAGAGCCAAAATTTGTAACCAATTGGAAATACACTCAAAATATAATACCAAATTGAACAGACCTAATAGGGTAGGAAGAGATACTTTGTTTTATCACTGATCAGAAAGTAAACAGATGGGAGAAGCTCCTCTGGATTTCAGAGTAAGGATATAAGAAACTACGATCTTTTCTAAACACATAAGAATGCTTGGAAAACAATGTCAAATCTACTTTTTTTCAGATCTCTAGAAATTAAAAGTTTTGCAGGAATCAGAAAAGCATTTATTCAAGAAAAACATGAATATCAGTAAGAAGAGTGAGCTTTCCAACTTTTTAACTTTATCTCTGCAGCACCAAGAGAGTCTTGAAAATTAGCAGTCTCCAAAATGTGGTAGCTATGAATCCAATAGCCTGGAGACACTGTACTGAGAAGAATGGGTTTAGAATTCCCCAAATTGCCCATTCTGGAAGGATCTTTACTACTTTCCCTGTGGGGTGGCGGAGTAAAAGAGGCTCATTCATATAGTCTGTGTTTATTTGACATGACTCAGAGATCACTAAGAGAGAAAAGTCTTACCTTTTTGTTGAAAAGAATAGCAACCATGGCACTTGTTGAAAACAATTACCAACAATTATTCAACATTCCACATGCCTGCAACAGTGATACTGTTTGGTACAAGAGAGAGGCTGGCCAAAATATGTAAAAGGAAAATCTGGTGAATGAAATATTCAGTGGTATCATTGCACAGCTCTGACACAGTCTTGTGGTTATGTACAGTCCTGAACATATGCAGAGATACACACATGCCCAGGGCTACACACAAAGACCTCATGAGATCTGAATATCTACTGCTGGCTGACTTTCACACTCTGCACTATTAGCAAATCTAGTCTGAGTTTACCCTGTAAACTACCAGGGTATTGAAAGCAAGTTGGAAAACACATTTCAGCAAAGGTGGAAGACATACTGGTTCAAAGCATTTAAAAAATGTTCTCCCCAATTATTAGCTGACTACTACATTCATTGAATAGAGACACTGATGGTTATATGCAACAGAGATAGCAGACTTTGTTGAATTTTTACAGGAAAGACACTGAACAAAAGAATGCAACAACAAATCCTACAAAGGGGGGAAGAATCTGGTATCTAAAGTTGCTATTATATTATGCCAAATATACAGATTTCGACAAAATATTCAGAGACTTGCACACAAGTAAGAAAGTAGTATGGCCCTTATAAAGAAAAACTAGTCTCTAGAAACTGCCACTTTGAAGCCTAAAACCATCCTAACTACACAAGTAATGAAATTTGAATAGAAATAGGGAATGAAAGAACAGCTCAGGAAAATCAAGGCTGTTTAAAGTTAATTCTTTAGAAAGATTAACACTGGTAAACCTTTAGCTAGACTGAACAGAATCAGAAACAGTGAGACAGAAATATTCAAATTACTAAAATTAATAGTGAGAAGGGACATAACTATCAACCTTACAGAAATAAGAGGTATTATAACAAAATATGAACTACTGTATGATGACAAATTAATCTAGATGAAGGGGGTAAATTCCTAGAAAGACAAACTACTAAAAACCTGACTCAACAACAACAAAAATTTTAATGTGCATTTAGCAAGTTAATGATCGAGTTAATAATTTGAAACATTTCCAGAAGAAAAACAAAGGCCCAAGTCAAATGACTTTGCTGGTAATTTTTTAAAAATTATACAGTTTTTAAATGAATCTACATCATCCTTCACAAACTCTTCCAGAAAATAGATGCAGAGGGAATACTTTCTAATTTCTTCTATGAGGCCAGTCTTGCCCTGGTTCCAAAACAAAGACAATCAGCCATTGAAATATAGATATGTATCTAGACACAAAAATTCTCAGTAAATTCCTGGCAACCAAATCTAGCAACGAACAATAGGGATGATATACTGTGACCAAAGGAGCTATCCAGGGAATGAAGAAAATGGCACACCTTAGTAACTGTTCCATGTGTGTTCGAAAAGAATCAGTGGCCTGATCCTAGAGTGGAGTATACTATAAATATCATTGAACAATACCAACAAACTCATGGTAAGTTGAAAATATCCTGAGTCAACTATGCATTTAATGCACCTAACCTCAGAAGATCCTAGCCTGACAACATGGTGCATTGTTGAATATTGGTTGTTTCCCCCTTTGATCTCATGCTGACTGGGACCTGCAGCTTACCACCACTGCCCAGCATCAAGAGAGAATCAAACTGCGTATTGCCAATCTAGGAATAGATTCAAATTCAAAGTCTGATGTTAACTGGATGTGTATTTACTTCACTCCATTGTGAAGTTGAGCCCCTGTAAGTCAAACCAAGGAAAATTTACAAATAATCCATAGGCGCAGCAGTGGCAATGCATTTTCAATGAATATAATTTAGCTGTGTCCATAGATTTTAAGTATGAAAAATTAAAGATATATTTTTCCAATATAGGCAAAACCTATATTTTGTTCCAAGACAATGGCTCAAAGATCACAGTGGAGTAATAATTCATTCAACACTCTGTCAAACAAGGACTACATTGATATCTGGCTTTAACTTATCCCCTGCTTGATGTTTTCTAACATGCAAACACCCACATACGAAGTCCTTAAGAATTCTTACTGTGTTATGATATTAAGAAAAGAAACACAGTTAAGAAAATGAAAAGATAAGACATGGGTATGGAGAAAATATTCACAAGTGGCATATCAAATAATGAACTTGTGCCAGAACAAATGAACATCTTTAAGAATTCGATTTTAAGGAAATAACTAATTTTTTAGTGTGCACAAAGGGTATTTCCTCAATGATACTATATAGGAGGCAAATAAGAAAAATCCCAACATCAGTAGAACATCAGTAGTCATTAGGGAAATGCAAATTAAAACTACAGTAAGAAAATACTTACACACCTGTTAGACTGGATAAAATGTAAGAGACTGACCATTTCTTGTGACATTCAAGATGTGGGGGACTGTAACTCTCACATGCTCTGATGAGAATCCACAAAGATAGAATCACTTTGAATAAATAGTTTGGTAATTTCTTAAAATGTTAAATACTGACCTACTATTTAATCCAGAAATGCCACTTTTCAGTAATTTCTGACATAAATTAAGTATATATTCATATAAAAACTTGAATTAATGGCCAAAACCTGGAAATAATTCAGATGTCCTTCAATAGACAAGTTAATAAGCAAATTGTTGTATACAAGAAAATAAAACATAATTCAGCAACAAAAAGAATGAATTATTGACATATATAATATTAATGAATTAAAAAATACTTTTACTGAGTGAATGAAATGATACAAAAGGAGTTCCTGCTGTGGGATCACTTTTATATGAAATTCTAGTAAATATAAATTATAGTAACAAAATAAGTTTTTGCATAAGAGATGAAGGTGTAGGGAAGGACAAAAAGGGAGAAATTAAAAAAGAGGTATGAAAAATCTCTTGGTGACAATGGATATGTACATTATCCAAATTGTATCTCATGGTTTTACGAGGTTAAGCATAAAAACTATAAATTTTACATACAATTATTGTATAGTAATTATTCTTTAATAAAACTCCTCTTGAGAAGATACTTATATCTCAAGAACTGTAAATCAACATACAAAAATTCTTCCTTTTTAGAAATTATTCCTTTCATATGACATCTCATTCCATGACCCAATATGAAAAATATTTTAGATAGGATGCAAATATCAACTAATTATCTAAAAGGATATATGCTAAAGTAATGATGTTAGATTGTGAGGGAATTATTTGAGTAGCTTTACTTTTTAGAAAAATAGGTATTACCTATAATAAAATCAATTACTTTCTCACTATAACAAATAGTAAAAATAAAGTATTATACTACTCACATCATAAATAATAAACACATGGAACTTATGTTTCTAATCACAGAGGACTTCTCACTACCAAGGGTACTAGGAACATGAATATTTAGTTTTAAAAGATGTATGACATATTTAGTCCATAATTGAAGGATATTTTGATATCCTGTGTCATTCTCTGAATGTAAACCTTGAACTCAATCCTTACCCTATGGGACATAGGTTATTCAATACTTGTAGAGAAGCTGTGTAATTTGATCCCATGAGTCAGATGAGGCTACTTTATAAATCCTAATTTCCCTAAATTGGGTCTGATAATAGATGAACGAAAATCCAGATGATGACAAAACTGCACAGTTGGGCCCCAAACCCAACCTTCTTCCTCCCTTGCCCTACAGTTCAAAGAACCACAGTATCCTAAGAAGAACTCGGGTTTGGAGTGAAAGATATGACCTCCAATGTAACTGCTGCTGGCTGGTTGCACAACCGTAGGAAACCTGGTTCTCCTGTGAGACTGAAACACCAACAATTCTGTGGTGAAGATCAGACAGGTAACATCTGCAAAGGAACTGTGTATACATAAGGCCTGGTTAAAAACTGAGTTCATTACATTCTCATTGTTCACTCGCATGTAGGATCTGAACCTTTACCCATGTTGGAGGGAAGAGATGATCCAAACAGAAAAAACAAGAACACCATGACAGCTCTGCTTTCTAGGACCACTGGGTCAGCATTCTTTCCTCTCTGTCTGTCCATCAACACCTCTGTCTTTATTGCCTCTAGAGCACAAGTCTGACTTGTTCTCCTTGATGTACTCCAACAATTCCAGTCCTCAAGAAGGTTTCTTTGCCAAAAGAAGCACTGATTTTTGGACACAAAGCAGAACTTAATAGAGAAATGCTAATAAAGAGAGCAGTGTGATGAGCTACGTCCTCCAAGGGGGGAAAAAAATCTCCCTCCAATGTTTATTAATCCTATTTCTCTCCTCTTTGATCTCAGAGTGATATAGAAAAGAGATGTGAGTTAACAAATGACCCAAGCACTATAAACCCTTCTACTGCCAATAATAAGCAAACTGGTTTTATGTAACATCAGATGTTGTCTGTAGGGCTTAATCCACCAGTGACAGAAAAAGTTCCATTAATTTGTATACCCATTTTGTTAGTGATGAGAGCCTTTAAGCTGAAAATAAAATCAATTGCCTTAGTTTAAAAACTCTCTCCCTGCTCTTCCAGAGTGGGGTCACTCTGCCTCTCCATTATGAAAGCCCCCTTCCTCTCTTTCTTGAAATCTGTAACTCACCCATAAAAATTAATATGTGGTGAAGAGCTGACCTTCACATGGGGTAGAAACTGAGAGGAAATGGGCTTGTTTTGTATTTCCAAAATGCATTCTCGAGGCAGGTCCTTTACTTCCAAGAGAACAAAGATGCCTCTGCTCTGAATGTTTTTCCTTTTGCTTTTTTTCAAACAATTGCTACTCACGAAAAATTCACATGGAACTATTTGTTTGGAGGTATTTATAAGCCTCACAACAGCTTCTAAACAGGAAGACAAACAAAAAGTCAGAACTTCAGAAATATGGAGTTTATTTTTCTCTGCAAACATAAAAATAATATCACACGTAGCTCTGAAGAGTGAAAATATATTTGGAGCATATGCTATAGATAGAGAAAAATGTCCTAAATTTCTTATTTTCCTGCCACAATTTAGAAAATGTTTCCAAGGGAAGTCAGCATTATAGAGTTGGAGAGGAAGCAATTGCACTGCACATGTGCATCTTAGGGCCTAATGAGAGGGGCATGGGCTGCTTGTTTCAGACCTATTCTCAATCCACGCTCAGAAGGAAAGCCAAGGCCTCAGAACATGATTAACAAGGTCTTTACAATCTTGCCTCCAATGGCCCAGGTGTAACAACTGCACATCAAGGCTACTTACAACATTCAGCTCATTGTTTCTTATTGTTCATCTCCATGGATGAAATCTTATGTGTGGCAAAAGAAAGCATGGAAATTTGTTTTTGCAGAATATAAATAAATAAATGCAGCTTTAATTGGCCTCCTCCAAAAAGAGTTAGATCAGAGGGAACATCTGGCATGCCAGGAGGTTGTTGAGTTTGCAGCCAGTTGTCTTATTGGGTAGATTGACACTTAGGAAGTATTGGAAAAGGTCCAAGTCCCCATGTATAACTTGAACCATCCATAATCCAGAGGTCTATGACCAGAGCTCTAATCTACAATTCAGTTTTAAAATTTCAGTGTAGAAATTGTTTCATTTCCAATTCACTATTTTCAGACCAGGATAATTAAAAACAAAATCAAGTGTGGCTAACCCTTAAGTGTTGTCCTGAGTTGCTATCATACTGGGACAAAACATAAAATTGCTGCCAGAAAGTTCCCCAAAAACAAACTGTAGGTTCAAGTTACCATTTTAATTTCTACTTTCAAGTATCTGATAGAAGACGAAACAGAACTTGTTGCCAAAAAAGTTCAGGAAATAAGGGAAAGCCCTTTTCAACTACATCTACTGTGACCCTTAGCTGGAGTTTAAATACGCATGTTAGCCCTTTTGGGCTGTTACAACAAAATACTATAAGCTGAGTGATTTATAAACAACAGACATTTATTTCTATTCTTTCCAAGGCAAAAAGTGAAAGATCGAGGCATTGACAAATTTGGTGTTGTAAGGCTCATTTCTTGCTTCACACCTGGTGCCTTCTCTTTGTGTTCTAACATGTCTAAAGGAGCAAGAGAGCTCCCTGGGATCCCTTGTGTAAATCCCATTCATGGGGGTTCCACTCTCATGATCTAATCTCCCAAGGTCCCATCTCCTAATATCATCATGTAAGTGATTATATTTTAACATATGAATTTTGAAGGGATACAACATTCAGACCATAGCAGTCATGATCTGAACTCATATTGCAATAGCACAGAAATAACATCTCTACAGACTTCTATCTGTAGACTGCGCAACTTTTCCATTTTCTGGAATCAGTCAATCAGCATGACTTCAGTCTATGTTTATGGAGCACCCCTATGTCCAATGCCCATACTAGGGGTCAGTGAGATGCAAAGACAAAGAATTGAGTCCTGCCAGTATTTAAGTTAAATAACATGAGCAATCAATTGCTTTCTACATGATGGTTCTTAAAAATGTGGCTGGTGTGATTCTATGGTTGAAGGACCATCCTCAGCATCCTGTGAGATGTTTTTTATACACCACATGGGAGGATAACTAGTGTCATGAAAGTAGATTTGGAATAGCATATGACTCAGCATATGAAGGTTACCAAACCAGGCATTGTTTTAAAATAACCATATATGGTCTGGTTATTTTCTGTATTCATATTTTGAATGAAGACTTGTTCTTCCCAATTCATAGAAATTGATTTCAAACTAAAAACTAAAGAACTCTGGAGCACCAATGTAGAATAAAAGTTAAAAACGTGGAGTTTCTATTGAAGGCAGAAAGTATACATCCTCAACTTTTTCACTGTGATTTGTTTTAACTTAATTAGTGGGTATTCAGCTTTAAATTACTGTGACAAAATATGAGAAAATCAACTTAAAAGAAGGAAAAATTTATTTCACAGTTTCAGAGGCTTCAGTTCATGGTCATGTGACCTTGTTGCTCTGGGCCTATGGCAGCACAGTACATCAGGGCAGGAGCCTACAGCAGAGAAGTTCTGTTCATTTCATAGCAGCCAGAAAGTAAAAGAAAAGAGAGCAGAAGGGGCTAGGGGCCCAATATCTCCCCAAATTCATGCTCCCCAGTGACCTAACATCTCCCCGACAGACCCCACCTCTCATAAGGAGTTTTGGGGGGACATTCACCAAACCATAGCATCAAGTTTCACTTTGGTTTAAATATTGACAGCATTGAAAGTGTAAAAATCAATTTTAAAATACACCCCTGCTTCATCTTCCCTGTGGCCCCTTCCCCCTCTCCCTCTCTATTTCTTGGAAACCATGAATGAGCAATAGTACTCTACCATGTTTGAGCCCAGAGCAGTGGACTAGCTAACTGTAGACTGAATTTCTGGAACCATGAACCAAAATGAACTTTCCCTCCTCTAAGTTGTTCTTGTCAGGTGTTATGGTCACAGTGACACAAAGTTGACTAACACAGTAATTTTCAAAGAAGAGAAAAGCTGGGCACAGTGGCATATGTCTGTAATCCCAGTGGCTCAGAAGGCTGAGGTAGGATTGTAAGTGATGCTGTCCAGCGGAGTCAATTTGAAGCGGGAGACAAACGAGTAGCCAGGCTCTTGAATTCCGAAAGGTTTATTGTTGATTCAGGAAACCCGGGAACTCCTGCGCTTGAGGAGAGCCGGCTTATATCCCCTCCAGGAAGTACAGGGTAGGGCTGACGCCAATTATTAGGTGAGGAGCTAGCTGTCCAATCACGGTAAAGGTCAAAAAACGAGCAGGCACGATCAGGGGCACTCGGAACACCTGTGCAAGCGTTTTGTGCGTGGACTTAATTGAATACGGCCAATGATAAATCACCTGGGTGTGCTTATGTTAATCAACCTCCTCACCACCGATGTGATCAAAACAACCTTTGGCTGGCTGCCAGGTGCCATCTTGGCATAGTCTGCATGGCATAGCCCCCAACAGTAAGCTCAAAGTCAGGCTCAGCAATTTAGTGAGGCACTAAGCAACTTAGCAAGACCCTGCCTCTACATAAAATATTAAAAGTGCTGGGGATGTGCCTCAGTGGTTAAGCTCCCCTGGGTTCATTACCTGGTACCACAAAAAAGAAAAAAAGAAAGGTGATGATGAGTTCTGACTCTTCTACTGTTATCTAGAACTGGATGAATTTGGGGTAAATCAGGAAAACTGTTTTTTTGTTTTTTTTTCTTTTTTCCACTGTGAGAACATAATGAAGCCATAACCAGAAATGGTTACATGAGGTATAATTCATCAACAGTACTAAATCATATATTTGCCTGAATTTTAAAATTTTCAAGGAATATTATAAAGCTTTCTCAATAAATACATCTGCTCACAAAGTAAGAAAAGACAGGAAAGAGTTTCGTGACTGTTCATAAACATTGTTTCTGTAACAGCTGGTGAGTTCCACTGATAAGGGGTGTAGAGAGCACTTATAAACCATGGAGTTCTTCATCAGAACCTGAAGTACTTTCTATAGTCAAAACTCTCAGAATGAGACCCATTATTTGTGAAGACTAGTATGCTCTTAATCATTCTAGCAATTAGGTAAATATCTTGAACTTCAACTCTTCATGTCCAATGCCAATCCATCACCAAACTTTAAGGACCAGAAAGGAAACAAGCAGAAAAACAATTTGTAATAATGACTTAAGTCCTGGCATTTAGAAGTTGCTAATTTAATTGCTCTTTTGATAAGGCTCTTGGTCCTTCCTCTGTTTTTAGAGAAAGCTCTTATACTTTAGCTCCCAACTGACTGCATATTGGGATATACAAAACCAAAGTAGAAAGTGTTCTACTCAAAATGGTAATTGCTTAAGGACAATGAACTATCCCTTATGGGACATCCATCATGGTCCTTTGTAAGGACAAAGCTGTAACTGGACAAGCAAAGGATCCCAACTCATCCAGATGGTAACTGGCAACTTTGTTTTAGGGTTCTTCCTTCATCATGGTGAATATCTGAACAAAAACTGTAAAGTTAGTAAAATATCTAGGTATTTGAACTTACTAATGACTAAATAGTCTATAAAACTGACCTGTTTCGCACTTAAATCTCATAACATATAGACACCCTAATTTATTCTATAGCAACTGATGAACAAAAGCATAATTTTGCAAAACATATTTTGGGACATAGAAGTCAATTGACAGTGGACATCTTCAGTGTCTTACCTCAAAGAACATTCAGAGTGAGAAAGTCCTTAGAAATTATATATTTAAGCTTTTACAACTCAGAGGAAAGGACTTAAGCCAAAGAGGTTCTTTTCCCTTTGAAAAAGCAGTCAGTAGATGATCAGACCAGAACTCACATTTTGTGTGCACTGTCAAGATGAATTAACTAACACCTGTGGAGCCCTTAGTGTAAAACCTGGCATAGAAACATTTAAAGTCTGGTATAGAACCTTAAATGGCAGTAGTTGCTAGCAGAGGCTGTGGAATAAATGGTTAAAGAAACATAAATCTTTCATAAAAGCTTGATATTAAATTCAGGGCCCCCATTCCCATTACCCTTGCATCAAGCAAGTAATTTCAGCTCACCACGTCTGTTTCTTCATAGTAAAATATCCCTATTATCTATCTCTTTAGAGATCTTGGGATATTGCATTACTTTCCAGCTTCTTCAGATGGAGGTGACTGGCTGAAAGAGAGGGTTCTTACATTATGGATAGGAATCCCAGTATGGGCTCATGTACTATGCTCTGGGTCTTTGGGTAAGTTCTGGGACCTTGGAAACCCTCCAGCTTGAGGCCTGAGCTGGGCGGAGGAGGTGATGGTTCTGAGGCTCAGCACACTTGAGGCTCCCTGCAGAAATTCTCTTCTATGTAGAGAGCACACTGGACTGGGCTGGAATTCTAGGGACTCAGCACATTCAACTTTAAAGGATAGACAAAATAGATTATTTCCCAGGGCCCTGTGACTTTAAACAGTTTCTTCTCTTTTATTGGATTCTCCATTAGTAAAATGTGAACATGGGGCAATTTTATTCTGGACACTTGGTCAGAATGATTAGTATTCCCACAGACTAAGTCCTCACAGCAAGGTTGGTGTGTGTTTGGACTGAAAAAACCAAGAGATTTATATTCTATAAAAGGCAAATTAACAAAGAAAACTCACTAAGCATATTTTTTCTTTTTTTCATTCAAAAAATTGGATTATTCGCATGTCTCAGAGTTGGTAGCTTGCTGCCACTAGAAGGAAGGGTTTGGGCTGGGGTTGTAACTCAGTGGGAGAGTGCTTGCCTAGCACATATGAGGCACTGGGTTTGATCCTGAGCACCACATAAAAATAAATAAACAAAATAAAGGTATTTTTAAAAGGAAAGTTTTATTGGAAATCAGGAGAAGGCTTGATAATCTGGGGAGATTTTCATGGAGGGAACCAGATAATCATTTCCAAAGCTTGCATATAATGAACTTGGCAGCTTCATGGATGTGGGGTTCCCCTAAGGAGATCTCACAAAGACCAAATCAGGCCATCTGAGTTCTCAAGATAAGGAAATAAGCCACAGGAGACAACAGTCTAAACAGAGTGCAGTCGGTGTACACATGGACATCCTATACTTGGACAAGTTGACACACCACACACTTGCATTACTCTAGGGATGAGACATCACTCCCTCTCTGTAATGTGTACCTACAACTTCTCCAGGCCATGAAGAGGGAGGCAAAAGGGTGAAGGTATAAAGTGGGCACCCAAAATCTAAATCCAAATCTACAGGGAAATAATCTTTCACTGGGAAGAGAAAAATCAACACCACCCCAAAGGAAAGCATATTCAGTCTAGTAGGAAAATATAATAGGTTATGAACTAAGCTAGTCACTGAATCCTGTATTGTGTCATAATAGATAGATAGACAAATACATTGATAGATATAGAGGCAGATAGATGGAAGGAAGATAAATAATCTAGTTCTATGTATTTTGTGTATCTATCTGTCCATCTATCGTATCCTTGAAGAAATAAGCACCAAAATATGAATATACCTATCATTAAGTCATGAGGTTATGGATCACTTTCCATTCATTCAATGTGCCAGTGACTCAGTCTTCTACATTTCAGGGAAGCAGTAAATAAGAGAGACAAATTTCAGGCCTCTAAGCAGTTTACAGACAAGCAAGTAATTTATTTGTATCTCCGTATTTTGAACATGTATTATTTTATGACCAGTAAAATATTTTTATCAAATGTTACTAAAGTAAATTAAGAGTAAAACTTCCTTACTTATAATTATTATATTTCTGTTTTCTCTGTCACCAAGCATTTTCTTTCCTTCATCCTTAATTTACAAAATTATAGAACAGTTTGAATTAAACTAAACTAAATTCAAATCCCTATCTTGCCACTGGGCAGGCCACTTAATGACTGAAATTCAAGTGATTTGTCCTTTTAAAGGGCTGGCCACTGTTACACACAGTTATACTGTGGATATGCTTAGGAGAATAGACTTCAGTTCAGACTTATCTAGCAAACTCATGTCAACCTGTCCAAAAATCTCAATAACTAAATGTATATCTATCTAAAGTGATGATTTTCTTCATCCCACAAGACTTATGCCTGCAAGTCCTATCACCCCAAATGGCACCATTCACCATTCAATGATTCCCCTGGACAGGAATAGAGTCCCCTTAGAATCTATCCTTTCAGTCACTTGTCAGTCAGTCCTCTAGCTTCAGCCTCTGAAAAACCTCCCAGTTTATTCCCATCCTCACTGCCACCATAATGGTGTAGGTCCTCCTCTCTCCTCCCCTGGAAGAATGACACTGCACCCAAACTGTTCCTGCTTCCATGTCACCTGCAGCATAAATCTAGCCAAAGCCTTCAGAGACCCCTCTTATTTTCTGAAGCACCACTGGTCCTGCTTCATCTTTCTCCTCTCTTTGCAAAGCTCTTTCTTCTCTGGGCTTTCATGGATGATGTTACCATGACCTGAGCACACTTTCCCTATCCTTTATTAAACTCCTGAGCTCAATTTTGCTTGGATTAGTTTATTAAGTGCTTCCCCATTGTGAAATGCCCACAGATCTGTGTCTCTCCTTTTATTTTGAAATGTGCTTGCCACCCAGTCCTTATTCCTGTCAAAGTAACCACATCACACTCTCATTTCTGTCCCCTCCGGCATGGGAGCCATGTCTTATTGCACATTACAGTCCTGGCGCCTAGCACCACGCTTGCCCCATTAAGAAGTCCATGCTTCATAAATGTCTATTGAATAAAGGAGCGTGTGAATGGTGGCAAATGCACACCATGGGATCTTGGCTCCTCTTTGTTTCCCTTACCATTTTATGGCTCAGAGACCTTGCCTCTTCTCTAGCCAGAATGGAGTCTCCCCTCCATAGTCAGTACTTTGCCAGCTTTTCCTAGGCTGTTCCAGGGATGACATTTAGCCTCAGATGGAAAAAGGTGAAGAAAATAAGGCTGTTTCGATCCTGGAAAACATCAGTGACAACTTGTGGTCGAAGTTTATAACTGTGTTGAGGTGCTATTCAGTTGCCAGGACTTGGAAAAAGAAACGAGAAAACAAAGGCACCAAACGAGGTGTGGTGTGAGGAGAGGCATGTCATTCCTGAGAAGCAGCCCCTGCAATGACTGAGAAAGAGAATGCAAAAAGCAGCCGGGCTCCCAGAGGAGGCCCCCTTCTGACCTGGGAGAGAAGGCTTGGCCTTAAATCAAAAAGACATCCTGATGAGATGGGGTAAGTTAAACAGATGGGGGCAGGCTGTTAGGGAAAAAAAAAAAAAATTGGTTCATCCAGTCCAAGGGAGATGGAGAGGGTCCAGGAGTCAGAATACAGCAGGGCAGGAGCCAGGAGTCCCAGGGACTTCTCAGGGTTGGAAAAGCCAGAGAGAGGCAGTGTTTCCAGAGCAGACTTGCCAAAGAATACAAGGGCTCTCTCCAGCATATCACAAGCATATGTAACTCCCTGATTTAAGAGAAAGTCTGATCTACTATATAAAACCAAGGGGCATAGTGATAGAGGTTTATCATTTCTACTGTGCATACAATGTGAAAAGATAACAGTTAAGATGCTCATCATTTTCCTTGCTAATGTAAGAAGATAGGTGAAGGCAGAAT
Organism: Sciurus vulgaris; assembly: GCF_902686455.1. Classification (NCBI taxonomy): domain Eukaryota; kingdom Metazoa; phylum Chordata; class Mammalia; order Rodentia; family Sciuridae; genus Sciurus; species Sciurus vulgaris. The sequence continues at coordinate 137,595,537 of NC_136462.1, read as the reverse complement.
CACATCCAGTTCCTCCACTTTCTAGCACTGAATCTTGGGCAAATTGCTCAATATCTTTGGCCTCACTTTCCTCATCTGTGAAATGGTACATTATCTGATCACCTCCCAGATAATAAATGTGTTACAAAGGAGCATGGTATGATGTGAGCAATTTTTTCTTTTCTGAACTTAGTGTGTGTGTGAACATATACAGATGTGATGAAATGACATGTATGTTCATGATTTCAGCAAACATTTCTATGTATTGGGAAATGACCTTTTAGTGAAATACATCATAAATAATGTGAAAAATATTATGGAGGGGTGCAAATTAAATACGGACTGAAAGGAAGTAGGGAAGGACACCAGAGGCCTGGGTGAGGAGATAGGCTTGTTTAAAGACTCTTGAAACTGGTTCATTGGAGTTCCCAGATTCTAAAATCACTGCTCTTGGAGACCATTCCCGGTCCTCTATTGGCAAGAAAAAGTAAATTACTCCCAACTAATTTGATATTATTCCCCTATATTCTTAACCTAGGACCCCCCCCAACTTAATAGCCACTCCAATGAATAGCTTCAGAATGGGTCAGTATATGAACTAGATCAGAAAGGCCTCAAGGTAACCCCAGTGCTGTTGCTTGTCCCTCTGAGACAGCATCAAAGCAAAGCCTGATGAAAAGGTTGGGAACATCAAGCTGCTTCTTTCTTGTCTAACACCCTCTCTTCTTTCAGTCTCTTCTTTCTTGCAAACCTAGGTCCTAACCCAGAGGGTCATTAACAACCCTTTGGCACATCTTACAAAAGCAAAGATATTAACCCAAGGTCTTGGCTATATTTCAACCCAGATAATTACACTCTGCCTCTCAAGGTTGGTTCTTGAAAAGATGATCATTACAGCAACTTGGATGTTCCCTCCCACCAATTCTACCTCAAAGAAAAAGTAACCATTCTCCTTGGGGCTTTGGCTGGGTATCAGTTTTAGCCAATTTGATTCTACCCACCAGGGCAAAATCTTTTCCAGGAACTTGGGCAGCAGGGTTGCTTCATGTTTTATAGGTCACAGGTTCAAATCCTATTGAGGTGGTGCTTTCAATAGGACCTCTGTTAACATTCAGGTGTTGGGGAATGGGCCTGGGAGCTCTTTCCTTACTCTTTTTTTCTTTGCTTCTACAACTATCCCACTGGTGAAGGTAACAGGTAAGGTTTGTTTTCATTTCCCATCCTAATAGGAGCCTCATGTCCAGAGTCAAGTTGGCCCTCTCCATCCCATAATGCATCTGGCTCCATTTCCAAGAGCTGCTGTGGAATCACTCTCTCAACTGCCCAAGGAAACAATGAACCTCCATTTCCTATTCTGACTTATGATTTATGCAACAATATAAATTACTATGATTCAATAAAGTCCTATGACAAGTACATTAAGTTCAGCTGCTCCATATATGAAATATATAAAATGTCTGATCAACACTTTTTTGACATGGTGGCTAGTGCTTGAAAACTTCTATCACACATATGTGGTTGCATGTCTGCTTATAGAGAGAGGGCATGCTAACACAGACATCAACTGGTGATAGCTTCATACATCAGATGCAACCACTGTGCTAGGCACCAAGGTGGATTCCCCACAAGTCATCTCATTTACTCCTCATGTTACCTCTAAAGTTATCACTGATATCCCCAAAATATGAATGAGCAAATAGCACAGGGTCACGTGACTAATAAATACAGTCACACCCCAAGCGTGTAGGGTCAGAGTCTATGCCCTTGAATAGTATGTGACTCCTTCAAAAATTATGAGGTTAGCAACAACAATCCCTAAGATGTAGTGCTGTGAATTCATTTTACTTCTTAATTTATACTTCTTTAAGTTGCTCACATCTTCTGTGATAAATACATATTACATTTATAATTGGGAAAACGTATTTTTAAGTCCCCCTTTTTTCACATTGTCTTCACTTCAGACAAAGAAAAAAAAAAGTCTCAGTACCAAGGAGTACTTTTAATAAGGTTCTTTTTGAAATTTCCAGGACCAGAGAAAACATTAGAATAAGGTAATTTGGCAAGTTTATCTACATAGATGATATATCTTTATGTACCTGCTTTCAGTCCTACTAGCACATGAATCCTCTTACTCCCCTAAATAATAAGGCCTCTTGACACACACACCAAAAAAGGAACAAGGAAGGAAGTGGCAAAAGGTCTCACTGCCCAATTCTGCTATGCTTCAGGACGATGAACTTGGCCTCTGGGTGCAGGGATTGTAAGAGTCTCTGCAACTTGGCAGCATTTTAATAGCATGAGATAATTTCCCATCTAAACTGTAAGAAATATGGACTTGAGATCAATACCGGGTGAATTAGTAGTCAATGGCCATCAAGTATGACAGAGAAAATATGATTCATTTCTTAGAAGGGCTAAGATCTCACACAGTTTATTGAGACAGGTTTGAAGCTTGGGGAACTCAGGCGGGAGGAATGCTTGAATTTAATCGACAAGTGGGTTTGTGGAGGAAGCACAGACACTTGAAGGCTTTTGAGACTTTATTTTCTCTTTTTCTGCAGTGGCTGCAGTAATCTTAAGGCTCTGCTTCCTCCTGTAGCTACTTCTGAAACCCCAAGAACAGTTCCAAGAAGGCAAAGCAGCTGACCTCACACCTTAATGCATGAAAATGAAGTTTCCAGCTCAGCGTACCGGACAGTAATTAATCTAATTAACAATTACTGCTTAGTGATGAAGTTAAGAATGTCACATCTCATGGCATCCTTTTAATTTCAGCAGGGCTTTTGAACGTGATTTTTCCTGACATTTAACTGCCTCACCGTATGTCTTTCCTCTTGGAGAGAAATACAATTTATTCATCAAGAATGCAGTTTTGTTTTCCTTGGGTTCTGGGGATATGAACAAATGTGGATTACCTTAATATGAAAAGTGATGGCCTCCAGCACCTGCCTGAATATGAATATTGGAAGGCATGGAGAAGTCATTTTCCTTGGTGTATTTTGCTATTAGGTTTGAAAAAACAAAGGGTTGGATCTAAGCCTCAGTGACACTAGACAGAATTTGTGTAAATAGAAATTGATTTTTAAATAGTTGTAAACACTGCTTTACAAATAAAATTTCCACTAACTATGTGTTCCTGCACATGCATAGAAGCAATAGGGCTTATGTCAGAAATATTTATAAAATCTCCACTCTTTCCTGCCATTTTGTCAATGGAGGTTAGATATCCTCATTTGCTGCAGAAGTTTTCCCACAATGTTTATGGATTCTAATTTCAGAAGAGGAAGTTATAGTTCATGTGCTTCCCTTGGTAAATATTTAGAGCTCACTGCCTTTCACACCAATGCCTGGCAGTTGGGGTCGGGGGTCACTAAGTACAAGCTAAGCTCTCATTCATTTCAGTGCAGCATCCTCCAAACTCTGCCAATTATGAAATGTTCCTCTGGGCAGTATGTTATTTTCTAAAGAGAAAAATGGAGTTTAGAAACTAGACAAGCAGTTCTGAGCTGACTTTGGGCTCACAAGGTGAAGTCCAGGCTGATCCTAAACTAGTCAAATCAGGGGCTTTAAACTTTGCTGCCTTAAGACAGCAAAGACCCAACCAAGTAGACTTCAGGACAGACAAATTCTCTATAATGAACAGCAAACTCCAAACAAGAATTGCTGAGCATTCTCCTATCCTATCCAAAGCTTAGTCTTTTCATGAAGAATCTACAGAAAGAATAAACAATCACAAAGCTGGTTCATGTTACAGCATGTTATTCAACATTAATGTATCCAGGGACCAGAAACTTGAAGCCCTGCAGGTGACCTAGTCAGTGCCCTGGCACTCTTTATCTGCATACCTGTCAGGGCTAAAAAAATTCTGACTGTCCAGAAGTTGGGACTGAGGGCATTTACACATGTGCAAATTCTATGAAAGAAGCATCAATCCCTTTTAAGAAGACAGTCAGTGAGTTTAAGACAAATTAAATGGCATAGTTAAATCACCAAACTGTGAATTGGTAGAAACAGGGTCTAACCTGAGTGGCTAAGTGTGGTGCCAATTTTCTCTACTTGACCAAATCTCTCGTAATCAACACAAACGGCCTTGAACAATATCCTGACCATTTTTTATTTTTGTAGTTTTCCAAGAAACATCTCAGCTATCCAAAATATTTGGGGATTGAGGCATTCTAGTAAATTGAAATCTTACTTCAAGGGGAGTCTCATGGAAATAAGTACATTGTCATCATCCATTCATCTCACAGTGTACTGTTCTAGCTCCACCATCATTATGTGCCTCAGTGACAACACTAATTACCTTGATTGTAATGTTTAGCACACTTCATTGTAATTGTTGACATGTAAGGTGATCCAACAGATAGCATCTTCTTATAGTTTATCCCAGTGCACTGCATAAAGTTCACACAACATATATGTATATGTATACAGATAAGTATGTCATATACTATATAGTGTATATACTAGATGCATATAATATGTACAAGATATGGCATAATATGATGACATTATAGCCTCCTCAACTTATGATGGAGTCACATCCCAATGAACCCATCATAAACTGAAAATGTCTTCATGGCAATGCATTTGATATACCTAACTTATCAAACATCATAGCTTAGACAGTTAATATTAGCCTAATATTAGGCAAATTTTTCTAAACAAAGACTATTTTATAAAAAAGTGTTGGATATTTTACATAATTTACTGAATACTTGAATCTAAAAAATCCTGGCAGCACAGTACACAATAGAGAATCAGTTGTTTCCTTTCATGATCACATGAATGCCTTGGAGCCATGAGAGGGGAATCATCATGAGACAGGATTGGACTACATATTGCTATTTCAAGAAAAGATCAAAATTGAAAAGTATTGAGTCTACTGAATGTTTGTGCTTTGCTCCATCATAAAAATTTTAAGTCAAACCACCTTAAGCTAGGCACCATTTGTATTATATATGTGTGTGTGTGTGTGTGTGTGTGTGTGTGTGTTGCATGCAATATAATAAATGTTGCATAAATAAAATATATTGACCACATAACATCATATAACATGATATATTAGATATTATATGCTATAGATAGATAACATGCATGGCTATATAGAGCATATGATGGAATGAATGAATGAAAACACAGCATAATCTGAGAAGTGGTAAAGAACGTTATTCTAAATGTGCACTGATCTGAGGATGTTCCCAAACAGAGCTGACACTCAAGGTTTGAATTCAAGCCCTATCTCTAACCAGCTGTGTGACTGGGTAAATCTCTTAGCCATCTGAACCTAGGTAAAATGACGATGATTATGTTATGGGTTAGCTGTTAAGGACACTGTCTTCATACCAAGCACAGAGCTGAGCACTTTACATGCCCCAAGTGAATTAGCCCTCCAGTAGTCCTATTGGTCAGGTACTAAAATTGACCTAACTTAAAAGGGAGGAAATGAAGGCACAGTGAGGTAAAGCAATTTGCTCAAGGCATTGTGGATCCAAGTCCTACCTGCTTAATTTCTTCAGCTAAGACAAAATGAGACAGTTCCCATGAAGCATCTCACACAGTATCCAGCACATACTGAGCTAAATACTAACTAGCCACTGCCTCCTTTTTAAATGAGAACATTTTCCAGCTAACCACATGTGCAGTTAAAACTTGACAATAGAGTTGCCTTGTAAAGAACGGAAGAAGAAATCGGTTTGCATAGATTTTTATTTCCAAACGATCTATAAATAATAAGTTAAGGGAATCGCCTTTCTTATTTAAAGGTCTAATTTAGATTCTTTATCAAAATGATTTAAAATGCCTTTCACTAGGAAACCATATTTCAAAGACTTTATTTATTAGACTTCTTGAAAGTGTGTTTTTAATGCACATTCTGACTTCTTGCCAAACCTCTTCTCCGAAACAGTAAAATTAGAGCAGTCCCCTCTTTAAAGAGTTATATTTATTAGATTTTTACATATTGATACGGTACAATTTATCAAAATAAATCTCACTGAGAATTGGTACATAAATCTTCCAACCTTCTTGGTATCCGGAGTCTCTTCCGTAACTTCCCTCTGATAAACATTCAGAGACAGCTCATGGCAAGGAACTTCTTTCGAAAGGGATCAAAGCCACATCTTCAAGTGTAACTTTCCTGTGGCCAACTTCACTTTCCTCATCACTATGGTTCCACTTGGACCCGGGTGCCTGTGTGTGTTTTATCTGACACTGATAATTAAATGTAATTACATCTTAAACCTAAACAGCTGTGAACTCTGCAAAATGTGCAGGACTCTTATGCCAAGTCCTACAACAATGTTTGAGCCTCTTGAGAAAATGCCGGAAGATCGTCAGCATTTTGCATTTTTTCATGCTGCAGTCTTCAAAACCTTAATTAAGCATAATTACTTCAAGTTAAGATGCTTGTTTCTAAAACTTCTCACAGTGAGATTATGAGTGATTTCCAATAGTATACGCATTTCATCACTCACTGAAGCAATTTTAAATATGAGGCTTCTTTGCTAGAACTCCCAGATCTATATGGATGTGTGGAAGAAAGCAATACCAATATTCAGGGGCATGGACATGTGTCCATTTGATATGTGGGTTACAGTTTGACAATGTAGAAGTAAAACATCTAGAAAAAAAATAAGTACTCAAGTCTCCATTTGGCAAGATGGAAAAAAAAAAAAAACTTTTGTTATTATTTTAGTGAATTTTCATAATGCAGAATAATGGGTTTAATTGTGGCATATTTATGTATGTGAATAACAAACATACTTCAAACATATCCACTCCCCCATCATCCTTCCTTACCCTCAGCAACCCTCCCCTTGACCCCCTTCATCTTTTCTAATGGGCTTCCTATTACTTTAAAGTTGTCTTTTTATTTTTTCCCTTGTTTCCACACCTGAGGAAAAACATGGGCTACTTTTCTTTCTGAGTTGGCTTATTTGGCTTAACACATTTATCTTGAGTTCTGTCCATTTTCCTGTAAATGACATAATTTCATTCTTCTTTACAACTGAATACTATTTCATTGTGTACATATACCACATTTTCTCCATCCATTCATCTGTTGATCAGCACCTAGGTTGATTTCATAACTTGGATATTGTGAATCATGCCACAATAACATGGGTATGCTGATATTTCTAGAATATCTGACTGTAATTACCTTGGGCATTTGCCTAATATAGTACAGCTGGATCATGCGGTAATTTTATTTTTATTTTGTGGGGAACCTTCATACTGATTTCCACAATGGTTGTACTATGTCACATTCCCACTAATGTCGTATAGGGTTCCTTTTTCCTCCACATCTTAACAATATTTATTTATTTATTTATTTATTTATTGTATTTGTGATGAAAGTCATTTTCACTGGGATGAGATGGAATCTCAGTATAATTTTGATTTGTATTTCCCTAAAGTTTTACATTTTTTCATATAGTTACTATTTATACTTTTTTTGTGTGTGTGTGTGTATGTGTGTGTGTGTGTGTGTGTGTACCAGGGATTGAACCCAGGGGCACTTAACTACTAGGTCACACCCTCAGTCCTTTTTATATTTTTTATTTAGAGACATGATCTCACTAGGTTACTTAGTGCCTCACTAAGTTGCTGAGGCTGGCTTTGAACTGACCATCTTCCTGCCTCAGCCTTCCAAGTCACTGGGATTATAGGCATGCATCACCATGCCTGGCTTGTACTTCTTCTTTTGTTAAGTGTCTGTTCCGTTCATTTTCCCATTTATTAATTGGGTTATTTGTTTTTTCTGGTGTTACACTTTTGAGGTTTTTATATATTCCAGATATTAATCCTCTATCAGAAGACAGCAATAGACACATTTTAATCTTTAAAATATGGGGTATCATGAGGGCATGCATTATATTTCTATTTTCGTAAATCTGTTCAACACCCTATGTGGTATAGGGCACCTAGTGCACTTAACAATGAGGACAAGTAAAATTGTAATCATTTTGGTGATCTAATTTAACTTTCTTTATCAAAGGAGAAAACACAAAGCATCCCTATTAATTGTTACGTTACCTTCAAAAGTGCTTGCTTTAAAAACAAAGTGAAAACAAAGATGTTCCAGCACCCCATGCCTTGATGACTATCCAGTGCCTCTTCTTCTCATGTTCCGGTGTCTTCTCCCACTATTAAGATATTATCTTCCTGCTCATGCCATCTCCAATAATTGTGTTCTACTTGTTGCAGTACAGCATCTCAAAACCTTTGTATTCAAGCCCCACCAATTCCTGCAGCCATTTCTCTTGAATATTATACAGTTGGCCCTTCATATGTGTGGGTTCCACATCTTTTAATTCAACCACCCTTGGATCAAAAATATTTGGGGAAAAATTATATCTATACTGAGAATATTCTGACTTTTTTCTTTATAATTATTCCCTACACAATATAGTATAACAACTACTGATGTAGCATTTACATTCTATTTGCTATTATAAGTTATCCAGAGATGATGTGAAGTATATGGAAAGATGTGCATAGGTTCTCTGCAACTACTATATCATTTTATATGAGAGTCTTGTACATCTTTTGACTTTGATATCCATGACTGGAGGGAGAGAATGGTCCTGGAACAAATACCTCATGGATGAGGGATGATGGTACTTCTAATTAACAAACACTGCTTGGGCCTGTCTAGTATCTATTTCCTTTTTCTGGATTAAAAACCATCCTGGTTCTCTACTATTGCCAGCCTCATCTACATACCCTTACATTGACACTGTCTTAATCTACGTGTGTTGAATGCAGACTCTTCAAGGCTAAATCTGTCTATCAAGCTGGAGAATCAGAGTGTGGCATCCCCTGGGCACAATATTTGGCGTAGGTAACTCATTGGAAACCATTGAGAATCAATAATAAACTCTTTGAGACTTTAATTAGGACTATTGAGAGAGGGGAACTCCCTCAAGCATGAGCGGTGAACTGGTTTTAACCTCGACTTCCTGAGGGCCTCAAAGAAAACAACCCAGGCCTATGGATAAAATCAAGATAAGCTGAAGAAAGAAACCCAGTCCTGCATAAACTGTCTCTGATTCTATTATACCTGCATCTCCTTGCACTTTCTGATTCTATCAGCCAGGAAACCATCGAAGAGCTCTAACTAAATCGAATTGGATTTTCTGTGATTTTCCAGAAGAATACTGCACTCAGTGCACCACTCACTTGCATGTCTCCACTTGGGGTTGGAGATATCTCCAGCATCTGTGCACATTCAGTTTTCTCTGTCTAGTCTGGCAGTATAAACCTGAAGTTGTGCAGCAATCCCACTAGGTGGCATCAGAAAAAAACAATGAAGGGAGACATCAGCAAGGCAAGATGATGGAGCAAAGGCAATGAGCTGTAGAGTTCCAGGTGTGGTCCATTGCCCATGGCCACCAACACCAAGTATGACATACCAAATCCTGGTAAGCCTGATATAAAGAAAATAAGATACCTGTAGACAAAACAGCTTTAGGTTCATATATCCTAGAGTATAAGTATTTACCTTTCTGTGTTCACCTGTAACTAATTTTATTTCAAGCACCAATTTTATGTTTTGGTAACTTAAATCTCAGTCAAGTTTGTACAGTCCCTGAAGATGTCCCTAAACCCTATGTCCAGTCACTTATATGCTGAGACTTTGCTCCCCGTACACTGAGCCCGTCCCAGTCCAGAGAGAGCCTCTAGATCAAATCCATGCTTCCCTGAAAGTAGAACATCTCTTGGATATTGTGCATAACCCCATTTGCTGGGAAACATGGAAAGACCTTCTCACTGGAGTTCTGTTCCAATCTGGTATTGGGCTCATCTCTCCAGGACACTATTCATCTCTACCACAGAAGAAATTTGCCTCCTTACTAGAAGAAATCCTCCCCATTTGTCAATTCTGTTGACTTTCCATCAGAGGCACTCCACCATTAAGAATATACTTAAGAGTTACTGAGAAAAATCCTTCTAAAGGGTTTAGGATTTATTAATCTAATGCCAGGAAATTACTTTCATCTCTTTTTCTCCATATTAGAGTGAGCAGAATTCCACTAAACACTGGAGGAGTCAGGGAGAACGAGAAATAGAGGGTGAAAAAGAGCCTAGGTGTTTTCATTCTTATCCACAAAGTCTATCTCTATTCATCAAGAGGGGCTCAACAGGTCTTTAGCAAAGCCTTTGGGACTCCCGGTAAATTCAGATACCTCCCTTAGAAGGAGAACCTGCCTGCCTTCAGGAACAACACCAAGTCTGCACTGAGTAGAAGACACTGACACGAAGCCTGATGGACAGCCAAGTGGAAAACAATGATTTTCCCTCTAGCCATGGTTACTTCTCTATTTGAGGGGATTCCAAACATAGGAAGATGAACCTGGGTTTATTATTACTAATGCTTCCTATACTATAAATATTCCAGAAAATGGGCAAATCCATTTACAATAACCAATTTGTAAAGGGATGTGAGAGGGGTGAGAAGAGAAACAGGGTAGACTGACACTGGGTCTGACTTCAAGTGAATGCTGGAGCCAACAAGAAAGCTGACAGCAGAAAGAATGGGAGGGAAAAACCACCACCAGGAACTCCCATTTCATATTCTTTTCCACTTTAGCTCTTGAGCTGAGCCACTACTTTTTGAAGTCATTATTATTATTATTATTATTTTTAAACTCACCCATCTGCTCATTCCACAAAATGTTCCTAAGCAGGATTGACTGGAGAGAGATGATAAGGATAAATAAGTCGCATTAGTTTCTGTTCTCTAAGAACTCACAAATCCAGTAGAGGAAGGAAGGTGTGAAACAAAACAAAAATTACAGCACAATAAGAATCACTTATTAGAAGTGAAAAAGGAGAGACTGAACTGAAGCTTTTGTGGAAATGCAGGGGTGCCCATACAGGAAGACACATAAGGTTTAGGAGTAGATGGCAGAATCACGGGAATCTGTGGCGACTTCGGGAGTGGGAGACTTGTGTCAGAACTCTATAGGAGGCCACTCTCTGTGTCATCAGAATATAAACGCACACACAAATGTCATTAGCTCATCTTCGTAAGTCAACAATCATGCTGGCCGATAAGGGGGTGGTCGCAGCTCCCCAAGGGAAGGAGGAAAGAGCTTGCCTTTTAGGGGATTCTGAGACAGAAGGATCAGAAAAGCTGGTCCATCCTTGACTGTGGACACACACACACACACACACACACACACACACACACACACCACTTCAACGCTCTCCAGTCACCTGCCCCTTGGGACTCAGAACTCTCCTCACCAGGGCCACCCAGGGCAAAAGCACAGCTGAGGGATTCTTGCCACTCTTAATATGAGAAAGAAGGGGAATTAAAGTTTTTTACAGACCAACTGTGTGCCAGGCAAGTACTTTAACATATTGATTTGCCATTACAACTCTGAAGAAATTTTTAAAATTAGTTTTTATAAGAGAGAAAAAGGAGGGCCACAGAAGAATTCAGAACAGAATATGTATCTAGATCTTCCTTCACTTAGCTAACTCTGTATATGTATATAATATGTATATATTATATATATATATATTACTTTATAAAACACTCATCCAGGCACTGCTATATCAAAGGATTATATGACAATTCCAGGAGCTTCCAATGATTTCCAGTCTGAAAAAAGGAGCATACTTGTAAATATAACAAATCAATAAAATGTAAATTATGTGCAAAATGAAGTGTGTACCCTTTGTTTTTCTACATTGCCTGAGAGGTATTTGTTGAACCTTTACAAAATGCTAAATACTACCTAGCAACTTTCCTGTGTTTGTACTCTTGCACCTTATAGAAACCTAGGATTAGTATTACCAGTACTACATGCCTTGGGTAGAAGGGAATTGGATTAATGTGGCCATGTTTATTCAGCTGCAGAAAGAGGAAGGCTTAAGCCCAGGCTCTCCTAACACACGTCAGCAGTGTATGCAGACCCTGACCTGTAAGAGGTCAGAATGTGTATATGTAATTCCTGTTTATTCACTAATATGTTCAATCATTCAAAACTCCTGTGATAAGACCCTTAAGGTAGAGAACTAGGACAATACTTAGACAAACAAGACATGTCCAGTGTCCTCCAAAACAATTGCAGCTGTGGAATCACTGTTTTTCAGAAGTGGAAGGACTTGAGAGGAGAAAATCCAGCCACAGCATCAGCCTGTGCCCTGTGACAGCAACTCGGCTGAACGTCACCACCTTCTGCTGGAAGACCTCCAGCATGCCAGGGGCAACACTGGAGCCAGACACCATTGCACATCTGCTCCACAAGCTCATTATATTGCTCACTTACACACTGTGAGAATTACTATTATACATGCTTAGCGGACCTACTTAAAATCTCATTTAGCACAATTCTTTCCATCTGAGAAGAGAGAAAGAAAGAGATCATATTTCACAAATATGCATTTTTGAAGTCCTAAAAAAATAGACAGTACTGGCATCCAAGAGAGCAAGCAGCACTCACGAAATAGGGGTTTTGAAAGTTGGAAACCCTGTGAGAACACAGTAGAATAGGCAGGGTGAAATCCAACAAAGAGTGCTCAATTACTTGGCAAGGTGCTGCTGAGAGACACAGAGCAGAAATGTAAATGGCAGAATTCACAGGGAGAAAACTAGCCCCTGGCCCAGTACCTGGCTTCATATATTATTTATCACCTTGTGTCTTTTTGCTATTTTTAAGGTCTGATAACTGCAGAATCCTAGTATCTCAATCTGTTTCTCTCTCTCTCTCTTTCTCTCTCTCTCTCTCTCTACCTATCTATCTCTCTCTCACAACACACACACACGTGCACACACAAACAGACATACACATCACACATACACAAGCACACTGATAGGCAGTAGAATGGCATTCTTTGCTGAAAGGTTATAATTATCTTAGTAATGGTATGTTTCTGGTGTGTTGCTATTCTCTCTCTCTCTCTCTCTCTCTCTCTCTCTCTCTCTCTCTCTCTCTCTGATTTTAGTGCTAATAAAAGGAGAAAACTATAAGTACTAGATTTTTATGATTCAGACATTCAATAGATGCCATTAAAGTTGCTGTTGCTCTGAGTGGCTGAGTTTCATCATAGCAATCTGTTTCTTCCTTGATTCTTGAGAACAATCCTATCATTGTGGAAAACAGGTCTCAGACCACATTTCCAACCTTAAGTGCTGATTTATTCTGTAGTGAGTGCGAAGTGGCTTTACTAGCACTGCCCATGTACTAAAGGCTCTGATAGGAGATTATTTGTGAGTCCTGGTTTGTAAGGGAAGAAAAGCCTAGTTTTTCAGGCTCTGGATGGTGTTCTCAACACATCATCAAGCTGATTTGGGGATCTCAAAAGGACCAAGGATTTGCCTTCAGGATTGATGCTTCCTAGGGTGGCACAAAGCACAGCACTAAGGAATTTCCTTCAGCAAGGAACTCACTACTTCAGTAAGTCAGATTCTCTATATTGGTCTCATAGTAGCTTTTGTGGCCCTCAGTAAGCCTCACACCCTCAGATAAAAAATCATGTGTAAACGCCTCCCATTTATGGTGGACTGAACCTGGTGGCTCATGTCTAATGAACAGCATGAAGTGAAGGTAAAGGGTATCTCACTTCAGAGGTTGCTGGCACTCTGGTGGCTATGGGAAAAAACCATCTGTTTGTGACTGGACACAAGCCAGTAATTTCCATCCACATTGACTGATCACATCTTGCTCTTTCTCACAGAACAAGCAACCCAAGAGTGAGAGATGACACAGCCAAGAGAGAAGCCACAGCCTTTCCAGGGTTTTATGACCTAACCTTGGAAGTGATTTCCATCACTTCTACTGTTCACTAGAAGCAAGACACTAAGAAGAGGCCATACTCTAAAGAACAGAAGTAAGTAGCACTACTTGAAGGGAGAAATATCAAAGAATTTGTGAACAGCTTTAAAAATTGTCCTCACTGAATGGATTAGTAAAAAAATTCTGGCATTATTTGAGCAATATTTCCTCTCTCAGGTTCACTCCAAAATCCACAGAATTTACTTGGTCCCATGGAAATAGAAGAAAAGCTTCTAATCTCTAAAACTATTCTGAGAGAAGCTAATATTACCATAGCTAATCTCTGCAAGATTCTCTGCAATCCAACTTTGCCTGTTCTCTTGTGTCCTTGAGTTATGGGATTGCTACCAAGGCTTGGAACCCCAGTGTCAGTAGATAAAACTGCAATCTTTTCTAAGGCCCATCTCTTTCCCAGAGGGCTGCCACTGAGTAGATCAAGGGTCTTAATTGCTCCAGCATCTGCTGCCCTCAGTCTCTACCAGTTTGAGAATCCATTCTTCCCTCTCCTTTCTGGGACACTGAGCATCAGAGCTTTGATGAACTTCTCTCTGTTTTGTCTTTCTGCCAACAAAGATAAACACAGCTTGACTGCCTAGCTAGAAGAGAGAGAAATATTCTGTCTAGTTACCAAAATTTTAGAGGACCATTCAGAAGTTACACCTCAAAACAGAAAAGATCATGTCATAAGTGGTTGAAAATGATTAAAATATTCTTAATATCCTCTAGTTATGAGGGAGAGAGATGAGACAACCTGAAATATTTTGCTTTGGAAAAAGAACTTTTAGCATTGATGTGGAAGAAGTTACATTCCAGACTTACCATATCTTCCTTTAATAGACTAAGTCTTCTATTATTCAAAGTGTTCTACAACAATTTTTTACCCTGCACATGTGTTTTCCATTCATTTCCAACCCTGTCCTGTACACAAATACTATCATCTTAATTCCACTAGAAGTTATCCCATAAAGCATCATTTTGGATAGAGCTCTGCTTAGAGGTAAAAAACCTGTATTGAGTCAGATAAAAAAAACCTCAGAAATTACTCAACCACTATAGTGATATGCATTATTGTCCATTTTTCCAGTTACATTGAAAAAATTCAAACCCTCCTCCATCCTCTTACATATTGGAAACGACCAGTTATGGTTTGAATGTGTTCAGGTATTGAAATCTTCAGCCTCAAATTCATATGTTAAGAGTATTTGGGGACAGAGTCTTTGAAAGGTAATTATATGACAGTTGGACCCTCATGGTAATATTATTGATTTATAAGAAGAAGAGAAACCTGAATTAGCACACTTGCTCTGCCTTGCCATGTGATGCCCTCAGCCGTGTCATGATTCAGCAAGAAGGCCCTGGTGAGGTGCTGAGCAGATGATGACATCATGCTCTTGAACTTCCCAGTCTAAAGAATTGTAAGCTCGAATGTCTCTCATCTTTATAAAGTACCCAGTCTTTGATATTTTGTTGCAGCAACAGAAAACAGACCAAGACACTACCTTCTTCCTCCCTTATGCTTCAACTAAAATAAAAATTTTAACGTTAATTATTTCTTTTTATACTTCCCTACTTCTTTAAGTCTTTCCCAAGTAAGCTCAAGTGTATATACAATGTTTATTTTAAAGGCTAAGGACAATTCAACTAACTATTTTTTAAGAATATTCTTTTTAAGAGAAATATCAATCTGTTTAGAGTTTCCTCTGAAGATTACAAATTCGAAGGGTTTTTTCCTCCCTCTTCAAGCTTTAAACTTTTGCAATCGTTTTAAATTAAAGGGCAAATACATGGTTGTGAATCAAATGCAACCACATGGGTAGCAGAGGTTCACCAAGATTTGATGAACTTGTACTTTCCTGTGGGCAGCCACTTCACTCAGATATGGTCATGCCTGAACCTCAGATCAAGATTTTTGTGGTTTACTGCTTGTAAAAAAGCCAAGGAAGCTAATTCAAAAATATAATACTCAGGCTTTGAGTGGGGGAGGGTATTTTTTAAGTATGGGTTACATTGCATACAAAGACCAAAATGGACCTGAAATTTAACAGGCATGATATTGTGCCAATTTCAATTATAAATAAGGTAAATCTTTTCTGGTTGATGTGATGCCAATGTATTCCCTTGGCATCACCCTTTCTCAAACAAATGTGCACACTGGCAGAGACCATGCCTTCGTCTTTATTTTATTTTTTTAATTTGCAAGTTACTAGCTTTCAGTTGGCTAAAAGGAGCTCAAAAAATTATATTATAAACAACCAGGAAAAAGTGCTCAGGCTACCTAAGCATATGAGAATAATACATTCCTAAGTACTTTAAAGAATAACTGAAGCAAATGTACTAGAACTAGACTTACTACCTTTTCATAATGGAATGAACTAAATTACCCATTGTATAGGAATCGCACATAAAAGCCCTTCTCCACATCAAGTGATAGATCAAAGGAAGGGAAGATGAGTGGTCCACAGGCATGAACCACACCTCCCAAATCCTTAGACCGGCACTGAGCAGTCTGCATTTTAACTACCTCTCCTTGACATGAAACACTATTCATGTGTCTCCCACTGAGGAAAGTCAGGTAGGCTGAGCTACAAAGATTTTCTTCTGTTTTCTCCCTCCTTCTTTTCCATTTAATAGGAAGGATGACAGTTCACTGACTGGGCTCAGGTGAATCTAATTTAAAATCTGGACTCCAGGAATCCCTCCCATCTGAGCCTCACAGGGAGGGCATCTGTCAGCATCACAGTGTGGGTCCATGGCATATTTACGGTTTCAGTGATGGCTGGCTCATTCCCACAGCAGCTGCAGTTGCTCCCACACCTCACCCCCACCTGCATGGAAACTACCCAAGCAGATACTCTGGCTTCCATTGACAGATGAAAGCATGCCATGCCCTGTGTCATCCCATGGCCCTTGTCCCTCCTCTTTCAAAATATTGAAGGGCCATCAATGTGTCATTTGGATAATCATCTTGCAGTCATGCTACACGTTTATCAATATTCTTAAGAGGCCACTCACTCATTAACAGACATTTTCCAAGTGTCTCCTATGGGCCAGTCACTCACCCAGTCATTGACACACAACCATAAACATGCCAGCCCAATGTCTGACCTCATGGAGCTCGCTTCTCTCACACCTTCCACATGAGTAGCTTGTTGACCTATTAGCAATCTTCTGTTTCTATTAATTTCCTAGAAGCAGATGGAAAATGACAGCCATGTCTCTGCTGAGGATTTCTATTACGGAGAAGTCCAAGGCCTAGAAGAAAGAAAGGGCAACCCTGTAGAATTTATACCACCCTGAAATGGGAAGCTGTGGACCAGCAAGGCCACTGGTCTGAGAGTCAGGAGAGGTATTGGGCACATCACTTATTGGACTCTTATTCTTTGAAGCCCATCAGATGCTGGCATTGTGCACAGCTCTGGGCACAGAGAAACACGCCAGTCAGATTAGCTCCAGCTCTCTAGGAGCTGAAAGTCTAGGTAGTATTGGAGTAAGATGAAGAGCAGATAAACAACAAACTTGTCTATAAGTGAGGTCTTTGCATCTGACAGTAAATGCTTTTAAAATAATGAAAACAGGAAGGGAAATCTAGGAACTATACCCAGTCCTTTGACCCTCTGGCTTCAGGTCCTCACCTATAAAATAACTAGTTTTATTTCAACCTTAAGGTCTGCTTCATGCACCTAGAGTTCCTGGCTTGGTCTGCATCATCTGTCTGAACTTACCTGTCCACTTTTTTTTTTTTTTTCCTGCACCCTTTCAGGATATTCTTCTCTGTCCAAGCTTTGACCACTCAGGCCCAACCAGGAATATGAAATGATCATTCTGCGCACTGAACAATGACAAAGAGCTTCACAGATACTATTGCATATATTCACATAATATAGTGGACCAAGGAAGATGTTTTTCTTTGCCTTTTACAGAAAAATATAATTCAAGTTTCAGGAAAGTGAAATAATTTGAAGAGGTTTTGAGAAAAAGAAACAAGAAATTAAGCTGAATTTAAAACTAAATCTCCTATCTCCAAATGCCATACTTGTATAAACTATGATGAGGAAATACTTGTGAAAAGAAAGAACTCAGAGGGAAAGAGAAGAAAGGCAGTTGAGGAAGGCAGGTGGTTAAGAGGAGATCCGTGGATGGACAAGGAGCATTATCAACACAGCTGAATTCATAACAAACACAGCAAAGGCCGAGGACCTTGAAATCTGGCATCTGGTCGAGCACTTTTGTAACAGGCAGAGGCAATTCCATCTCTATCACCAACACCTGTACCCTTAGTCTTTGTCAGCTCCATGGACCATGGAGTCCTTCAGGATTCTGAACCTATGAAGTGCTTCATACAGTGGGGAACTAGTTTTGAGACACACAGACACTATTTACCAATGAGTATAAGAAACCTCTGAGCAACATCTCATGAACCAGAAGTGAACCAGAGGCAAAACCAAACTTTCCAATCCTTAAGCATGACTTCTTCTCTAGCTTCTTTTATTAACATCAGATACCCATTCCTAGGGACCACTTCCATGCAACTGTCTCTGAGAAAGCACAGATGTGAGCAGAGACAAGGGCAAAGAGACCAAAACAAGTCTGGTTCTACCTCTTCAGGGTTTTCCCTCCCACACAAACCAAGGTCCTCAGAAGACTATCAAGCTAGTCCTTTTCTGACCTTAAACCAAATCCTTCAAGGTACGATTATCACAAGTACTTCTGCAGTATTCATAAACAAATAGTCCTACATATTGAAATATTTTTAGCTAATAAAAGAGAGGTTGTGTATTAATCAAAATCAATTAAGTTATCTTAATAATGCAGCTATTATTAGATATCCAGCTAAAAGCACTGCCATTTGTTCCCTCTACTTGAATCAAGTTCACTTCTGTACTTTTTACTTATCCATGAAATGAGTCACATTGATTTCACAATACCACATCTTCATCATGTTCATGATCACCATTGTCATCATCAATGTAAACCCCCATCCACCAAGGGAACTTGGTCCTCCTCCCTGAATTTCACAGAAGTGACAACGTCTTAGTTTTCCCAGGGTCTTGCCACTGTGAGATCTGCTAGGCTGGAAGGTAGGTCTGTCCACTAGGTCTGCAAAGTCCACACCCTTCCAAGCTGTCTGCATGGAATTAGTCTGCTCTGTGCTCAACCTACTCAGAAAGTGGATTTTGTATAGGGATGTGAAAGGCCCTCATAACCACCCTGGCCCTCATCCCATTGAAAATATTTCTCCTTTCAGATTATGAATTTGAATGAAAGCTCTAAGAGGTTGACTAAAACACTCTGTGTGGAGAGGAATTAACATATCAAACTGTGGTCATCTTTCAGTTGCCTCTTTTCCCAAGGAGCCAGGTTTCTGTCAGTCCATTCAGAGCCCTAACTATGAGGCAAGAGCCATGAGCAGGGTTTCAGGAAGCATATCCTTAGAGAAAGATAGTTCCAGGACAAGTTATGAAGAAATGGCAACTCATGACCAGTTATTTTTCCAAAGAGCCACACTTCTTGGGATTGGTCCTTGTGTCAAGTTCCCACACACACTGAATCTAGACTGGACAAGGGTTGAACAGCAAGCAATGGGCCAAAGACAACCTCGGGCCTGTTCTGGGCCTAATCGGCTTTCACTTTCCGTCTTGGATTGGTTGAGTAGCTATGGCAATTTGAATGATGCCCCCCTTAAAGGATATATCCATGACCTAAGCCCCAGAATGTGTGGATGTGACTTTATTTGGAAAATGGGTCCTGAAAGATGTAATTTGGTTAAGGATGTTAAGATGAGGTCATCTGGGATTATCCAACTAGATCCTTAATCTAAGGGTAGTATCCTTAAAAGAGAAAGGCAGAAGGAGATTTGAGACACAGAAGAGTTCACAAACCCCATAAAGAGATTGAAGTGATGCAGCCTTGAGTAAAAGAACCACTCAAGCTACCAGAAGCTTCTCCAGGATTCTCCCCTAGAGTATTTAGAGAAAACATGATGCTATCATCACCTAGATTCCTACTTCTGGCCTCCACATCCATGAAAGAACACATTTCTGATATTTGAAGCCACTTAGTTTATGGCTATTATTAAGGCAGCTCCAGGAAACTAATTCTGAGAAAGGATGGGGAAAGCATCTTTCCTATACAGGAAAGAAAAAGACCCAAGACTGCATGATGAGCAAGGCCCAAGACTGCATGATGAGCAAGGCCCAAGTTTTCTTCCTCTAAAAAAATAAGAAAGAAGGAAACAAGAATTTCTCTGGAGGAATTAATAGTGAACTCTCTGAGATCTGAATTAAACAGATCCTCCTGCCTCAGCCTCCTGAGTCACTGGGATTACAGGTATGTGCCTCATGCCCAGCTATTAAATTAATTTTGACTTGAGAAAGTTTCAATTGTGATGGGATTATGGAGATGTAACCCCATGGTAATATATTTCATAAGTCATAGAGCATGCTATGCTTAATGCATATAATTAGGTCTCAGGCAGGAGTGCTTGGGAGAAGCTTGTCCTGACAGCCAGTGAATGAAGTTCATGTTATATGCTGAAGAACAGAGCTGCACACAGTGAAACATCATTTTTGTTTTTCTACTCGTGTAGAAGATCAATCACATAAAAGTATAGTTCTTTCACTGTGAAAGTATTTAATTAGTTCCCACCAGATTCCCAGCTGAGAAGAAAAATTTAAATGGAATGAAAATACTGTAGAAGACATAACCCCTGCCCCAAAGGAGGTGTACATGCAGGCTGGGTCCCAGAAGCCCCCACAGAGTCTGAGCTACCTGCAGTGGGAAGGTCTACAGGAGATAGAAGGGACTTTTGTAGGACTCTAAGTGGCTACACTGCAGATAAGGGCAGTCAAAGAGAAATACCTGGGAAGGGAGTGGTTTCTGAGCAGATCACCAAAATTCAGAAACTGAAATGGTCCAGTGTGTTTTGGGAAGAAGATAGACATCAATCTGACCACCCTGCACACTTCACACTGAGGTAGTAAGTAGGATCCTCCCTGCCTGGAACTTTGTGTGACATCAGATGAGGAATGGTGGTGGCATAAGAGCAGAGATCTTTGAAGATCAGTCTAGGAGGACATCCGATGGCAGTGGAAGGAAATCTAATAAGTGAAGAACGATTTCCTGATCACTACTCTAATGGAAACTGGGAAGGAGACCACCAAGAGGACAAACTTCGAAGGAAAGCAAGGTGACCCTGTCATGGGTCTAGTAGGCTGGTCAGATCCCCTTTCTTGTTTGTTTCTAGTTTGGATGAACCACAAAGGTAATTTTTACATGAATTTGAAGGATGTGAGGATGCAACAGACTTTTTGATTTTGTTGCTTGTGTCCATTGTTGTTGACTTCCCTCATGTGAAGCAGCAGCTGAGTGTGCAGCTGCCCCACCTTGCCCTAGACATTCTCTCAGCTCCTGGGCCAGGTCTATGCTTTTAGTTCCCTGAGGGAGGGTCTCAGTTTCTTTAATATATCTTTACCAACACATTCAGAGGCAGTAAGAGCTGACACAGATGTTGCTTCATTCAACTTCAACTTGTTACCACACACTTTATATCCATCTTTCACTTCTGACTGCCTGTCCTGTGAGCTTAAAGGTCCAGCATCAGATGTGAGAACAAAATCAGAGCAGCCTTATAGAAAATAACCAGTTACCAAGATCCTATCACACAAGATCCCTGTAAATTATACATTCTACTTAATATTTAATTTTATAGTGTTGTGAAAGCACACCCTTACAATCATTCTGTCTCTCATTTCCAGTACAGTATTCAATCCATCACATGAGCTATTTAACACTGGGTTATAAAACAGGCTTTTTGTGAGACAATTTTGCCCAATATTGTTTTAAATGGGCTAGACTAAGCTGTGACATTCAGTTGTTTAGGTATATTAAATGAACTTTGAGTTTAGACTTGAGAAAGTTTGAATTGTGATGGAATTACTGGGATGTAATCCTATTATAAAATGTTTCCTTATAAGTCAAAAAGCATCTGTATAAGTATGTGTGTATATAAGGGTGTGTGTGTGTTTTCACATATGCGTATCTCCTAATGGTTCTATTTTTCTGGTTTAACCCTGACTTACAAAGAAGGGTCATCAGATAGGGACTGAAGGTTAGTAATAATAAAAACAATTAATAACAGTCAAAAAAGTAGCTGACATTTATTGAAATTTTCCTATTTCCTAATGTTGTGCAAGGTACTTTACATAAACTCACTAATCCTAGTCATAACCCTAGAAATAGCCACTGCCGCCTCCAGTTTTCAGCAGGAGATCATTTTAGTGGCTCACAAGTCTAGAATACCATAGCACTTGACTCAAAGTTATGTCTACCTAACTCTATGTGTTTGGCCACTAGCCTGCCACATGTGGGAAATGAAGGCATCTCTTAGTTTAACACCTTAAGGGAAGACTCAGACTATAAGCAGAAACAGTATTCAGCAGAGAAGGAGATATAGTTAGGTACTCAATGAACAACAGGGAAAGGAAGAATGGAGAAAAAGGTAACTTAGGAAATGCTGAGGTTGCGTTACCGAGAAATTTTTAAAGGTTGAAAGCTGATTTTTGAGTTGAAAAATTACGTTGTTATTTTGTTTCACAAAGAATTTTGATTGGTTTTGGACTTGCATGTAGGTGCTCTAGACTCATAAAGATCAGACTAGATGGGAAATCACAAAGAAAGTCTGTAGGTGAGGCAGCATTTTATGTCTGCTACTTGGGGTAGGAAGAAAAGTTTCACTTCTCTGGCGAGAAAGAAAAAAAGTCTTCCTGAAGCAATGAAGACCTCTAAGTAACTTGTAGGAAAATGAACCCGGCTCAAGAAGACATCTAAGTCTGGGGAACAGCATTTCTAGGAGCAGAAAAGGACCAGAGGCAGCATATCTAGTCCGTAAACTCTGAATAACCTGGAAGAAACCAGAAACCAGACAGGATGCGGGAGCTGGAAGCCGCATGCTGGCCAGGTGATACGGCTTATAAAGAAGGAGGTCAAGAGGCCAGACCATGGGAAATGAAGTGGGCTAGTGGCAGGTCAAGGGGCAGGAGGAGTAGTAAAATTTGAGTGATTTCTTGTGTGATTAAGGGTTTATTTGGTGTTATCTGGAGTTAGAGGGAAATACAATACGGGAGTCCAGCTTCTAAGCCTCTATGTGTGCCTACCCCAGTTTTATAGAAAAAGCAGCTCAAAACTGGTTGTATGTAGAGATTATTATTTTAACCTCTTGACCTTTCCCCTCCAAAAATATAAAAGACCCCAATTTACAATCGCTATCTGAAAAACAGGGCAATTTGGGGACAGTGTTTCCTGAATCTTTTGCAGAAAGGTATCAAAAACGGATAGGGTGACTGCCTTGGTTCAGCACCAAAGTGTTCTCTGATAAAGCTGTGTGCTTTTATAAAGTCATCGCAGAATTTCTAAGGCTTAAAAACTTTTACAATCTGATCCTTCTTTTTTCCATAAACACAATCATTTATTTCCAACAATCACATACATGCACGTGCACACACACACACACACACATACTCCAGAATCAACACACTTTTCCCCCTGTTTTGATTGGTAATTTCATTAGGTTAGAGAAATACTTGGTTTTAAAAGTAGATAAATGTGAGAGAATGATTCCATATAGAATGTAGATTAGTTTTAACCACTTATTCAAACTGCAGTAAGTTTGCCTAGAATTCTACCTCACCCCACTAGAAATGGATATAATCGTAATTTGTCAGTAGACTAGCATTTTCTCTGTGTTTTCAGATTTTTAGCAAACTTAGAAATAAAAAACCACAGTCTGATCCTTTAAAATTTCAGCTATATATTTTCTTAGATCATTAAGTAAATTTTTAAATAGTTCATGCTAGGTTTTATTTCATGTTTCTGTCAGCATTGCTAAATAGCCACAGTTTTATTAATGTCATGGAAAATATTCATACACTTTTGAGTTTATTCTTATAAACTCATTTACATATAGAGATTATTTTAGAGGAGTTGGGAGATCTTTTCTCCTTTATCTCACAAAATCAAGATTTGATATTGAATTTCATGGATTTTAAAAGTCTATGAACCAACATATTTCTGTGGCCAAAACACCATCAACACAAACTTGAGTAAAGAAACTTAAGACAGTAATAAATTCACAATGCAATAGAAGCAAGTATCCCCTACTTCTCCCCTACTTCCGTGCATTCAAAAGATGGCCTCAAGGTTGAGCAAAGAAAACAAAATTGATACTTAAAAAAAATCTGAGTGCTTCTAATGCATTTGGGAGCAGGTGTTGAGGCGGCCGAGTGGAACTTTAGGGTCACTGGGAAGGAATGTCAGAGTTGAGTTATTAAGTTTAAGCAGAAAATATGGCCTGAAAGTTTAGCATCGAATGAATTAAGGATGTGCCGAGGAATGAGTGAAATATTTTCTCTGAGTCACGGGGTTAGCAGGTTGGGAATCAGCATCTGGGGCTTATTATATGTGCTTTAGGTGACAGGTGGCTTTAGGAAACGGAGCCCTCATAGAGCTTTTAAAATATTTTCCTGGAAAGGGTAAATAATTCGATGCCTTGCTGGTTTCCCTTCTGCAGGCTGTTTGAAATACAAAAACGCATCTTAAGCCACATCAAAGTAGTTTCATGTGCAGGCAGAAGCAAACATCCTCAACTCGGACACTTGGTCACATCAATTTCACTTCCGGCATATTGAAATCTGTTCTGTGCACAACTGGTAGAGATCAGTTACCAAGCTCTATTGTTATATTTATACAACTAAAATTTATCAGTTTTCTATTTAATTCTTGACTTTCATAAGCCTGAAAACTTTTATTGCCCAATTAGTTCCTCCGGGTAGCCACAGATGTTGAGCCAGAGAAAATAACCTCAGCTTCGGCATCAAAAATAACATGATGATGAATCATTTCAACTTTTACAAATAAAAGAAATGTTTTATGGAGTGCTTACCAAGTCACTCGTCATTTTACTGAGATCAAAGGTGATGCCTGATTTATTCATAAGTATTTTCCCTTGCCTTTATTTTTATTTTTAGTTGTTTTCATTGCTATTTGTTTGTCTTGCTTCTCCTTGCATTTGGTCCAAAGCTGTGCTTCCTCTGATGCTATGAACCAACTTCACCCTGTAGCATGCATCTCAATCAAAGAGACTTGAGTGAAGAAACTCCTCCTGGTGATTAGCTAACCTGAAAAATGTAAGAGTAAAGTAAGTTCTCCTGCTTCTGCAGTTTGGGAATAAGAGCATTATTTGGTGTCCAGATAGGTTAGGTACACTTAAAATTTACCCTTTTGGTGTGTTTTGTTTGTTGACTTTTTTATTTTAATATCCCCAACTCATTCTAAATTTCCAAAGATTTTTAAACTGGAATCTTAAAAAATGGTACGATTTTATTTATTTTTTTTTACTCCACTGAAGTTGTTTTTCTATTTTATAAGAAATGTCTTTTTTTTTAATTCTATCTCTATAAGGAGCTTCATGATTTAATGGGTTCATTTATAGGTTTTGTGCAGTATAACTTTTTTTTGGAATTTGATTCTTGAGGACAACTTTTCTTCAATTTTGAACACTATCAGCTGCATGCAGCTCTGAAATGGAGCACATACTTTAATAAATATTGGTGAGAGACTGAGATGATGAAACATCTAAGGGCCTTCAAGGTCAACTAAAGCAGACATTTTCAAACTCAGGACTTGTTGAATAGAAATCACCTGGGACAGTTTTAAAGTACAAATTCTTGGGCCTTTTCACCAGAGAGTATAATTTAGTAGGTATGTCAGTCAGTTTTCTGTCACTATAACGAATATCTGAGATAATCAACTTATAAAGAGAAAAGTTTTATTTTGGCACACAGTTTTGAAGGTTTCAGTCCATAATTAGTTGGCCCCATTGTTTGGACCTTTGCTGAAGACACACATTAAGGTAGAAATGTTTGGCAGCGCAAAACCGCTCATCTCATAGCCAAAGAGCAAAAGAGAGACAGAGGAAGGGATTGGGTCCCCACAATGCCCTTTGAGAGCATGAACCCAATGACCTAGAGTGGTCTGAATAGGCCCCACCTCTTTAAGGTTCTATCAGCTCCTAATAGCACCACACTGGGGACCAAGACTGTAAGCTGTGCCTTTGAAGGACACTTACACAAACTACATCAGTAAGTCTATTTGGAGGCCATGAATCCCATTTTTAAACAGTTGTCCACATAACCAGGCATGATGGTGCACATCTATAATCCTGGTGACCTGGGAGACTGAGGCAGGAGGATCACAAGTTAAAAGCCAGACTCAGCAATTTAGTGAGGTCCTAAGCAATTTAGTAAGAACCTGTCTCAAAATAAAATAGAAAAAAGGACTGGAGATGTGATTCAGTGGTTAAGTGCCCCTGGGTTCAATCCCCAGTATCAAAAAGAAAAAAAAAAAAAAAAAAAAAGTTGTCAACATGACTTATTTGCAGCCATGTTTATGTTTATGTTATTGAATTCGGTAGTCTTAACCTGGTGTAGGAATTGGTCTGATTAGACTTTCAGGAGATTAAAAACCTATATATGTCTATGAAGTAGATTCTTAAAATATTAGAGATGACTGTGCCCTCAGAAAGTTTTGCATTGTTTCTCCTTATTTTGTATTCAAAGGGAAAAAAAAAAAAACTTTAATTTCTCAGTCATAGAGCTGTTTAGAAGGAAAGCTAAGAACAGAATTGAACTTCAATCTCCAGATGGGAAATTCTAGGCTACCTGTGTCACTTTTGCATGAATTCCTCTTCAAACCAGTCCCAGGCCTCATAA
Organism: Sciurus vulgaris; assembly: GCF_902686455.1. NCBI lineage: Eukaryota > Metazoa > Chordata > Mammalia > Rodentia > Sciuridae > Sciurus > Sciurus vulgaris. The sequence goes on along the minus strand of NC_136462.1, from coordinate 137,569,004 downwards.
TCTCTAACTTGCTAACATTTTCTCAATATCTGTAGACAAGATCCCAACTGCCAATATAACACTTTTCACAAATAATGTTCTTGTTTTCCCAAATTGTTACATAATGATTTCAGTAAATCTATTGTCATATACTCAGTAACTTAGATTATCATTGGTACTAGGTAAATATAAAGCATTAAAAACTGATATTGCTATGGAGGTATAGGAAACTCAAAGCACCATGCACAAAAGTATGTCACAGCTGACTGCATGCTTAGATGAATGCTAAATAATGCTCTTTACAATTACTTTATCACCAGAGGACATCGGCATATTCATCCAAATTAAGAAAAAGTGAATATCACAGATGAAGAATGTTTATCAAATTAGAATGTTCAGAGAATTCCATAGCACTGTAAAAGAACCCAAGAGAGAGAGGTTTATCCTTTATGAAAAACTTGCAGGGTTTATAATTCATGTGTTTCCCACTTGTCTCTTTTTTTTCCTGCCCTCCTGTCCTAGTTTTCAGCCGCATTCATTAAGCAAAGCACATTTACCAAGAGGATACCTTGAGTATTTCTATTCCACATTAACAAAACGTATTTCTTCTCACATAAATCGAGGTAGACCTCAGATAAATGTTGCAATACCCTTTTTAAAAATGGAATGTGTTTTTAGAGAAGTTTTAGGTTCATAGCGAAATTGAGAGAAAGGTTCAGAGGTTTCCCACGTAGTTCCTGCCCCCCACCCACAGGCATGGCCTCTGCTATTGCCCACATCTGCCACAGAAGGGTACACTTATTACAATTGATGGATCTCCTGAAGACATCATTGTCACCCAAACTCCTTGACTGACATCAAAGTTTGTTCTTGGTCTTGTTAATTCTGTGATTTTTAACCAATATATGATGATATATATCCACCATTATAGTGTCCTACAGACATTTTGCTGCCATAAAAATCCTCAGTGTTCTGCCTATATATCCCTTCTTTACCCCTAACCCTGACAACCCCAATCTTTTTACTATCTCCATAATTTTGCCTTTCCCAAGACATTATATAGATGGAATCATTTTAGTATATAGCCTTTTCAGACTATTTCTTTCCCTTAGTAATATGCATTTAAGTTTCTACCATGTCTTTTCATTGCTCAAAGGGCCATTGCTTTTTAGCACAATAATATTCTATGTCTGGATGCACTGCAGTTTATTTATCTATTCACCTACTGAAGGACATCTTGATTGCTTCCAAGATGTTGGATGCTTTTGCCAATTATGAATAAAGCTGCTATAAATACCCATATGCAGACTTTTGAGTGAACATGGTTTTCAACTCCTTTGGGTAAGTACCAAGAATTGTGATTGCTGGATCATATGGTAAGAGTATGTTTAGTTTTGTAAGAAACTGTCAAACTGTCTTCCAGAATGGCTGTACCATTTTGCATTCTACCAGCAATGAATAAGTTACTGCTGCTCCACATCCTCACCAGCATTTGATGTTGTCAGTGTTCTGGACTTGGGCCATTCTATAGACAAGTAGGGGTATTGCATTATTGTTCTAATTACCATTTCCTTAATGACACATGATGCAGAACATCTTTTCATATGCTTATTTTCCATATGCATATCTTTTTTGGTAAAGGGTCTGTGCAGTTTTTTGGCCCATTTTTAATTGTATTTTTATTGTTGAATTTTAAGCGTTCTTTATATGTTTTAGATAAAAATCCTTTATCAGATGTGGTTTTTTTTCTGCAAATATTTTCTTCCCGTTTGTGATTTGTCCTTTCATTCTCTTGGCAGTGTCTTTTCCAGAACAGACATTTTTAATTTTAATGAAGTCCAAGTGTATCAATTCTTTTTTTCTTAGATGGGATCTTCAGTGTAGTGTTTAAAAAATCATTGCCAAATTCAAGATTATCTAGATTTTTTTCCTATGTGATCCTTTGGAAAGTTTATAATTTTGAATTTTATATTTAGGTTTATGAATCATTTAAGTTAATTTTTTATTTTTATTTTGATTCATTGTACACAAATGGAGTACAACTATTGTTTCTCTGGTGTACATGAAGTAGTCATACCATTTGTGTAATCATACATGTACATAGGGTAATGATGTCTGTCTCATTCTATTATCTTTCGTCCCCTGCCCTCTCCTAACCCCTCATTTCTGCCTACACAATCCATCCTTCTTCCATTCTTCCCTTACCTCCCCATCCCCCATTATGGATCATCAACCATTTACCAGAGAAATCATTCGGCCTTTAGTTTTTTTGGAATTGGCTTATCTCACTTAGCATGATATTCTCAAAATTTCATTCATTTGCCTGCAAATGCCATAATTTTATTATTCTTTATGGTTGAATAATATTCCATTGTGTATACATACCATAGCTTCTTTATCCATTTATCTATTGAAGAGCATCTAGGTTGGTTCCACAATCTAGCTATTATGACTTGAGCTGCTATAAACATTGATGTGGATGCATCACTGTAGTATGCTGATTTTAAGTCCTTTGGGTATATGCCAAGGAGTGAGACAGATGGGTCAAATGGTGGTTCCATTCCAAGTTTTCTAAGGAATCTCCACAGTCCTCTTCAGAGTAGCTGCACCAATTTGCAACCCCACCAGCAATGTATGAATGTACCTTTTTCCCCACATCTTTGCCAACACATTATTGTTGCTTGTATTCTTCATAACAGACATTCTAATTGGGGTGAGATGAAATCTTAGGGTAGTTTAATTTGCATTTCTCTTATTACTAAAGATGTTGAACATTTTTTCATGTATCTCTTGATTACTTATAAATCCTCTTCTATGAAGTGTCTGCTCACTTCCTTAGCCCATTTATTGATTGGATTATTTGTATTCTTAGTGTGAGGTTGAGTTCTTTATAGCTTCTGAAGATTAGTGCTGTATCTGAAGTGTGTGGGGCAAAGATTTTCTCCCACTCTGTAGGCTCTCTCTTCATATTGTTGATTGCTTCCTTTGCTGAAAAAAAGCTTTTTAGTTTGAATCTATCCCAATTATTGATTGTTGCTTTTATTTCTTGTGCCTTGGGAGTCATGTTAAGGAAGTCTGGTCCTAAGCAAAAATGATGAGGATTTGGACCTACTTTTTCTTCTGTTAGGTGCAGGGTCTCTGGTCTAATTCCTAGGTCCTTGATCCATTTTGAGTTTTGTGAAGGGTGAGAGATAGAGGTTTAATTTCATTTTGCTACATATGGATTTCCAGTTCTCTCAGCACAATTTGTTGAAGAGGCTATCTTTTCTCTATTGTATGTTGTTGGCACATTTGTCTAGTATGAGATAACTATTTACGTGGGTTTGTCTCTGTGTCTTCTATTCTGTACAATTGGTCTACCTATCTATTTTGGTGCCAATACCATGCTCTTTTTGTTACTCTTGCTCTGTACTATAGTTGAAGGTCTGATATTGTGATACCACCTGCTTTGCTCTTCCTGCTAAGGATTGCTTTAGCTATTCAGGGTCTCTTATTCTACCAAATGAATTTTATAACTGCTTTCTCTACTTCTATGAGTAATGTCATTGGAATTTTAGTTGGTATTGCATTGAGTTTGTATAGTGCTTTTGGTAGTATGGTCATTTTGACAATATTAATTCTGCCTATCCAAGAACATGGGAGATCTTTCCATCTTCTAAGGCTTTCTTTAATTACTTTCTTCAGAGTTCTGTAATTGTCATTGTAGCGGTCTTTCACCTCTTCTGTTAGATTGGTCCCCAATTGTTTTTTTGAGGCTATTGTGAATAGGGTAGTTTTCCTAATTTCTTTCAGAGGATTCATCACTTATGAATAGAAATGCATTAGATTTATGAGTGTTAATTTTATATCCTGCTACTTTGTTGAATTAATTTATGAGTTCTACAAGGTTTCTGGTGGAATTTTTTGGATCCTCTAAATGTAGAATCATGTTGTTGGCAAATAGTGACAGCTTGAGTTCTTTTCCTATTTGTATCCCTTTAATTTCTTTGGTCTGTCTAATTGCTGTAGCTAGTGTTTCAAGGACGATGTTGAATAGAAGTGGAGAAAGAGGGCATCCCTGCCTTGTCCCAGTTTTTAGGGGGAATACTTTGAGTTTTTCTCCATTTAGAATGATGTTGACCTTGGGCTTAGCATAGGTAGATCTTACAATGTTGAGGTATGTTCCTACTACCCCTAGTTTTTCTAGTGTTTTGAATATGAAGGGGTGTTTTTTAATTATTTTATTAAATGCTTTTTCTGCATCAATTGAAATAATCATGTGATTCTTAACTTTAACCCTGTTGATATGGTGAATTACATTTATTGATTTCCAGATGTTGAACCAACCTTGCATCCCTGGTGCACTATCATTTAATATGTTTTATATGCAATTTGCTAAAATTTTCTTAAGAATTTTTGCATCTATGTTCACTTAATTTTTAAAAATATAAAGTCTGTGTCTAGACTTACATTTTTGCATGTAGATATCCAGTCATTCCAGAACCATTTGTTGAAAAGAGTGTCATTTCTCCATTATATGCATTATTGAAAAGGTTGACTGCACTTATGGAGTCCATTCTTTTTGTTTTCCTCACAAAGATCATGTACAGGTTTCATTAAATTAATACCTAAGTATTTCATTTGGGGTTTATTAGTGTAAATTTTATTATTTCCATTTTCTTCATTGTAGGCATGTAGAAAAATGATTGAATTTATGGTATGTTACCTTCCTTTCTGAAGCCTTACTGTAACTGCTTATTAATTCTAACACTTCTTTTGTCAAACCTTTTGATTTGCTACATAAACAATTTTGTTATCTGAAAATAAAGAGTTTTATCTCTTTCTTCCCTATACTTTTTTTTTTCTTTTTCTACTTATTGCATTAGCTAGGGACTCCAGTGTAAGGAGGTTGAATAGGAGTGGTGAGAGAAGACAGCTTTGCTTCGTTTGTGATCTTAGTGAAAAATCTTCTGGTTTCTCAACATTAAATATGATGCTACCTGTAGAGCTCTTCTGGAAAAGTTTCAAAGGTTAAACCAGTCTTGCATACCTGGAATACATCTCACTTTGTCATTTAATATAATTTTTATAGGCTCATTAGTGACATTCATCATTAATATTCTTTTCTTGTAATATCTTTATCTGATTTTGGTATTAGGCTAATGCTGGTCCTATCAATGAGTCAGAAAGTACCCTCTTTGCTTCTCTCTTCTGAAAAAGAGAGAATTTGCATGTTTCCCCTAAGTTGTAAAACATTGAGTTTAATTTACCAGTGAAGTCATCTGGGCCTATTACATTGTTTTGGAAAGTTGTTAATTATTGATTCAATTTCTTTAATAGATGTGGGCTAATTCAGATTGTTTATTTCTCTAAATATGAGTTTTGGCACCACTTGTATTTCAAGGAATTGGTCCATTTCATCCAGATTATCAAGTTTGTGGACCAAGTTGTTCATAGAATTCCTTATCATCTAAGTATTTGGATATTAAATGGATCTAAAATCCATTAGCTCTGTAGTGATGTCTCCAATTTCATTTATGATATTAATATGTGTTTTCTCTCTTTTTAGTTGGTCTAGTTAGAAGCTTAACAATTGTCTTCATCTTTTCAAAGATCAGCTTTTGACTTTGTTGATTTTCTCTACAATTTCCTATTTCCAATTGCATTGATTTTTGCTCTAATTTCTATTATTATCTTCTGCTTACTTTAAATTGCACTTCTATTTCTAGTGTTCTAAGATAGAAGTCTATAATATTACTATTTAGGATTTTTCTTTTTTCAAATGTATGTATTCAGTGTTACAAATCTCTCTGTTACTGCTGCTTTTGTTGCATTTCACAATTTTTTTAAGTTATGCCTTCGCTTTCATTCAGTTCAAAATCTGTTTTAGTTTTTCTTAAGATTTCTTTGATCCATGTATTATTTACTAGTATAGACATTATGTAAAATGACATAAAGATTCTTCAAAAAATTAAATATAGAACTACCATATGATCCAGCAATCTCATTCCTAGATACATACATTTGAAGAAAATGAAATCAGTATGTCAAAGAAATAGCTGCACTCTAATGTCTGTTGCAAACTTACAATAGAGAAGATGGGGAATCAGCCTAAATGTCCAACAGTGGATGAATTGATAAAGAAAATATTATTAATTGATAAAGAAAATACTAGTATTCTGTCACATATATGGAAACTATTTAGTCTTCTTAAAAGAGGAAATCCTGATATTTATAACAACATGGATATACCTAGAGAACTTACTTTAATGGGCATAAGTCAAACACAAAAATATAAATACTGCATGATCTTTCTTATATGTGCAGTCTAAAAATGTTGAACTCATAGAAGCGAAGAGTAGAATGATGATGACCTGGGATTATAGAATTTGGAGTGGTGAGTGGGAAATGCTGATCGAAGGGTACAAAATTTCACTTATGTGGGATAGATAAGTGCTGCAGATTTATTTTACAGCATGATGGTAGTTAATTATAATGTGTTGTACACTTGAAAATTGCTATGGGAATGGATAAACATTCTTTAAAAATTCTAAACACGTGTGATGATAGATATGTTCATTAGCTTGATTTGCTCATTTCACAATACATATATATCAAAACATCACATTGTACAGCTCACAATTGTACAACTGTATTTGCTATTTATAACTTCATAGAGCTGGGGGTGAAATAGAAGTGGATTGTTTAATATCCAAATATTTAGGGATTTTCTGGCTACTTTTCTGTATTGATTTCCACTGATCTCTGTTTTACTCAGAGAGTACACTCTGTATGATTTACGATATTTTAATTTTTAAAAATTTGTTTTATGTTCCAGAATATGGCTCATCCTTGAAAAGTTTTTGTATGAGCTTTCAAAGAATGCATATTCTGCTGTTGTTGGGTGAAATAGTTGGTAGATATCACTTATACAGTTAACTAGTGATCTTATGAGTTCAACTATGGCCTTGCTGATTTTGTTCCTACTAAATCTGTTTATTTATGATATAGAGGTGTTTGAGTTTTCAGCTATAATAGTGGATTTATCTATTTCTCCAAGTAGTTTCATCAGTTTTGGTTACAATTATTTTTATGCTGTTGTTAGGCATATAAATATATATTAAAGATTATTATGTATTCTTGAGAATTTACCTTTTTATGTAATGTGTGAAATTTCCCAGCCATGTCCAGTCTACTAATAAGCCCCTCGAATACATTCTTCATTTCTGTTGTAGTGGGTTTTTGTTTGTTTGGGGTTTTGTTGTTGTTGTTGTTCTTGTTGGGTTTTCTCTAGCTTCTCTAGCTTTTTCGTTCTTTCTTATGACTTTGCTCTCTCTGCTCATATCACTCATGTCTTCTTTCATGCTGTCAATGTATCTGTTACAGCCTTTAGCATATTAATTGTAGAAAATCATTATAGTTTTAAATTCCCAGTCTGAAAATTCTAATATGCCTGTCCAATCTGAGTCTGATTCTGGTGCACACTTTGTCTCTACAAACTTTTAGATTCTTTCTTCTGTTTTATTAGTAATTTTTTCTTGATAATCCAACAGAATGGACTTGGTAAGGGGAGCTGTTCCATGGGCCTTAGCAATGTGATGTGGAGGTGGCAGAAGGAGGAGCATTCTACCAACCATTATTAGAGCTGTCTTTTAGTGGGCCTGTGTTTGTAGGCTGTGGACCTCACAAATTCTTCCCAGTCCCCTGCACTTCCCACTTTAACTTAGGTGGATCAGGATAGCTGAAGAGGGGACAGAGTTGTATATATCCTCCCTCCATGTACAAGAGAACAGCTAACTAGACTTGGGCATTTCCCTTCCTCCAAGTCAGCTAGACTGTAACAAAATCCTAGCTTTTAGGCTATGGGTAAATAATTTCTCCTGAAGACTGAACTTGTGAAGAAAAGAAGTGCTCTGGCACATTTCAGAATGACAGTTTTTCCCCTCCTGCTACTAGAAGTATGAGGGGATTTTTTTTCTCAGATATTTACCATGAGAACCTGATTGAACTCCTAGAGGTGAACTTACAAAAGTATTGGCACACCCCCTACATGCATGCACACATGTGCACACAGGCACACACACTGGGTCTCCCTGGAGTTTTTGACTCACCAACTTGTCCATACTGGTCCTTCAACAATTGGTCAATTACAGTTCTGGTTTTTTCTACTCCAGCATTACACCCCTCAGATGTTCCTGTTGCTCAATTTCGATCTATCTCCAATTCGAGGGTCAACAGTTTGTCCCCAATTCTCATTTAGACCTAGGAAGAGTTGTTAATTTTCAGTTTGTTTGGTTATTTTACTCATGGTTAGGATGCAATGGTGACTCCCAAGATTCTTATGTACCAGATCAGAAGCTGGAAGCCAGAGTAATTTTAAGATGTGCTTGTCTTCTTCTGAGCTGTTTGAAGGCAAAGCAAGTGATGAGTCCAAAGAGTTTTTTTTTCCTTCAAGACAGGTCAGGGACCCTGGTAAACACCATTTTGCTCTCTGTTCTAGAAAGGGTCCAGGCTTAAATTTTCAAGTGACTTTCGAATTTGATGAGGAATTTATACATCCTCTCTTTATAAATGGGACATTTTTCTGATTCTGGATTTAGATGCAACAATGCTATTTCTAAATGTATCTTTGAATACATTTTGTTATTATAATAACATATTGTTCTAAAGCATACCAATAACACTTTGGTAAAACAAAAATATATTTTGATTAAAGTAACACAATGATTGATTAAAATATTAGGCATCAATATTTTATCTGAAATAATAGTACTAAATTGAATTGTGGGATTCTGGTTTCTGGTACAAGGGAGGGATTTCACATCACCCTGTCTCTCCCACAAAATGCAGCTAGAGAACTGAGAACAATGAGTAGATTGACTTTTTGATGCCTCTGGAAAGTAAGTACTAGCAAGCACATTGGAATAGACTAAACTTCTCTCCCTGATTTGTTTCATTTCTTCTTTTTTCCTTTGCATTCATAACCCAGTCTACCAGGTAATCCCATTTCTTTCTTTAAAATTTATTTATTTGGGTTTTTTTTTTTATTTTTACAGACTGCATTTTGATTCATTGTACACAAATGGGGTACAACATTTCATTTCTATGGTTGTGCACAATGTAGATTCATACCATTTGTGTAATCATACGTGTACATAGGGTAATGATGTCTATCTCATTCCACCATCAGTAATGACCACAAAAACAGTAGCAGCAGTGAAACACAGAAGTTTGAAACTAAGAATTGGAAGTTTCTTTCCTAGTCAGAGTAGCTGTGGTCCACAAAGGTGGCCTGAACACCCTGTCCCCTCTCCTTAAACACATATCCATTCCTGCAGAGACTTCTCAGTTGGCATGTAACATGCTCCACCTGACATCCCAGCCCACCCTGGGTACTGCCTGCATTTAGGTTCCATCTACCTATCTGGTTAGTATGGTGCTCATACGTCATTCCCAGACCTCAAAGACTAGAATGACAATGACATGGGGAGGTATTGGTTAGTTTTCCAACATCAGTTTATATTTTTAATTGGATTAAGCAAAAGTAAAGGAAAAATTACAGTGAATCTAATACAGGCATTGTTCTCTAGGCAATTCTAAACACCTCCTTGATTCAGAAGCACACCATTAAATAAGGCAGAGTCCTGGAAGTAACCAATCCATTTATCGACAGCACTACAAACAATATGGCTTCTTGCAGAAAGTGTCTGCTTACACCAATCACCTGAGCCTTGCCTCTGTCCTTGGTCACTGTTCAGAGGAAGGAGAATGATCATGACTCAGTTATTTTATTAAAACCTAAACTCATGTTTCTCAGAGAAAGAGAATCTCAATTGGTATAGGGATGAGCCAAGCTGACCCAAATTAAAATTCTGAGATGGAGCCCTTTTCTCACAGTGAATCACCCCTTTTTATGGGGATAGTAAAAATTCAAAGAACATTTGAAAGAGCAAAGTCCTTCTGTCTGGCTTTTAGACTGGCACTGCCCTCATGACATTTTGAAGTTTAACAATCACATCTATGTCTTGTTACTACATTTTAACAGAAGACTTTGCCATTGTGCTATCATCCTTTCAATGAATGTCTTGATTTCACCTGAGTAACTTAGGAAGCATGTGGATCACCATCCAATGCCTTCTCTTCACCACCTCTTGACCCACTCAGCTCCAATGACCATGACCCAGATGTCTCCTTAATCACATCCCAGAACTTACCACTACTCTAAGGAAGGGATACTCAACCTTCTGGCCATAATTTCTAGCTCTTAGTATCTTCACTTACTGATGACTGAACCACAGCCTTGTCCCTGAATCCTTTCATCTCTCATTCTCCCATTCCTCCTTCCTGACCCTGTCAGAAACCCAGGGCTGAGTGTCTGGGTTGTCCCTGAACAAACATCTCCATGACTTGTTATTTCTTCCATTGTAATCTTCCAACAAACCACACACTCTGAATGCTGGACATATTCCCTTCTTGATTTTGTATGGACAACTAAACACTGCGTAATGAAAGCCACATCAATCATGCTGCTAGGGCCAGCTGAGATCCATGATCTCTAACCATAACTGAGCCATCAGCACGGAAAGTTTATGATCCTTTTCACTCTTCCTACTCAACTACACTGTCCTCACTCCTAGCAGACAAACATTTCCTATTTCACCAAAGCTTCCATAATATTCCCCTGTCAGCTGAATCATGTTCCTCTCTCCAAAAGATGATCCCTGCTTATGGCAAACACCTCTACCTCACACCAATCCCCACGTCCTTCTAAAGATACCCAACTCCTCACTTTCTTTGCATTACTTGACCCCAGGTTCTCTCCAGCTGCCATCACGGAAATATTTCTTCCTGTCTCAAAATTCCTCAAAGAAGAATCTAAACATGGTTATACATTTCTTCACCAAAAATTTATTTCTCAAACTGCAAGTTATGACATTGACATACTAACTGCCAAATCAATGACTCTTTGTTCAGTTCTCACCTAACCAGACATTAACTACATTTTGACACCATTGCTCATTCCTTCATTTGTTTTATTTTAATGCTACAAAATTTTATGTTCAATTTTACTCTTTAACTTTTAGTTAAATTTTCAAATATATATATAAATTAAGAGACTAGTATTATGAACTCTCAACTATCTTTTTTCTACTGAGCTCATTCCAAATATTTTGAAGCAATTTCTATACATTATATCATTTCATCAGCAAATATTTCATTATATATCTGGGAAAAGATTAAAAAGGGTCTTTAAGAATCATTTTCACGATTTCCATTACCAAATAAATCTGAATCTTAATAAGTTTTTAATATCTTCAAATATCCAAATAATGTTCAATTGTTCCCTATGGTGAAAAAGACATTTTATAATAATTTGTTTGAATCAGATCTTAGAAAAATCATATGCTACAATTGGTGGGACATCTCTCCCCTCTCTGTCTCTCTCTGTCTCTCTCTCTATCTAGCTAGCTAGCTAGATAGAGAGATAGCTATCTCTTGCAACTTAATGAACAAATGGGATTGTTTTACAATTACTTTTAATCTGATTTTTGCTAGTTGTAAAATTTAGTGTTATTTAAGACATTTTTGTCTTTTTGCATTAATTTTAAAGTTGTAGTTAGGTCTAAAAGGCTTCATTAGCCTCAAGTTTGATTTGACACACACATACACATACACAGGGATAGGCCCTAGCTATAACATGTCCTCCCATTAGACACATAGTGCCAAGTTGTCTCTCATATTATGATGTGAGTAACTCTCAATGATCACTGCATAGATCTATTACTTCATCTAAAGCTTCAAAATGGTAATGGCAATTTGATCATTTCCTCATTTATTACCCAAAATATTGCTCCTCACTCCCTTGAAAATTAACTCCTGGTCTTTAATCAGAGGCTGTCCTAGGTGCTAAGAATATAGTAGAAAACTCCACTCAAGTCTCTTGGTCCTGTTTTTCAGTGGCCCTAAGTTCCTGCACATAGCAGGTACTCAACTAACATTCATAGTTCTCTTTCTACTAGTACTTCCTAAATGCTGATGTCCCCATGGATGTATATAGCACATTGCTCTTCTTACTGTACTATTCTTAGATGATCTTATTCATTCTCATTAAACCAAAGGCTGTTACTAATAATAGTTAATATTTATTGTGCATTTACAATGTATCAGGTACTGCTCAAAGCATGAAAATATAAAGAATGATTTATTTCTTAAAACTGTTAAATACTATTTGTTCTAGTTAGTATTTGAAGTTCTCAGGAGAAAGATCCTCTCTGAACTCTGCTATCCACTGAGAGATTCCAGGAGTAGGGATCTAAAATCCAGCACAGCCTTTTACCAAGGCCACACTTATGATTGCTGGAGGGAAGGGATACTAAGGAAGGCCTGAAATTAGGTGACTAAGTTCCCCTACAGGTGGCTTTGACTTGAGGACTTCCCACAGTCTTACTGAGCTTTCCCTGGAACTATTGTGATCTGCCCACACTTTCATCAAGACTCTCCTTATTCCTTCTCTCTGTTCTTCAGGTTCTTATGGCTCTCCAATTTGTTCTTGGCTTTCTCTCTACTGCCTCTTTCAGGTATTTTATCTAATAAATATGTCCTACATTTAATCCCCTCTTGGTGTCTACTTCTGTGATTACTCAGACTGATATATAATTGCTGGGTAATAAAGTATCTCAAAACATGGGATAAAACAATCATTTTGTTATTCTGCAGGCCCATTATCAGACAGAACTCAGTAGGAATGCCTTGGTTTCATGAGGTGTAGGGCCTCATCTGGAAAGAATGAACAGCTAAAGGTAAATCAACCACTGGGGACTAGAATTTCCTAGTGGCTTCTTTATAAACCTGTGGTAGTAGAGACTGAGGGTGGGCTAGGAATGAAACCTGAGCTGAAATTGAGCACCAACATATGTTCCATGTGGATTGGGCTTCCCCATAGCATGGAAGCCTCAGGGTATTGGGTTTCTAATTTGAAAGTACAGGGCTGCCAATGTGAGTGGCCCTACAAAGGACAGATGCTGCATTGCCTTTTATAACATGACCTCTAAAATCACATACTTGCTGGGCATGATGGTACACACCTATAATCCCAGCAGCTTGGGAGGCTGAGGCAGAAGACTCTCAAGTTCAAAGTCAGCCTCAGCAACTTAGCAAGGCCCTAAGCCTGCTAATCCTGTCTCAAAATAAAATAAATAAAATTAAAAGGGTTGGGGATATGGCTCACTGGTTAAGCACCCCTGGGTTCAATCCCTGTTACCCAAAAAATAATCTCTTAAATAAAAATAATTTTAACCCTCCATTTGACCCAGCTATCCCACTCCTTGGCCTATACCCAAAGGACTTAAAATCAGCATACTACAGAGATACAGCCACATCAATGTTCATAGCTGCTCAATTCACAATAGCCAGACTGTGGAACCAACCTAGATGCCCTTCAATTGATGAGTGGATAAAGAAACTGTGGTATATATATATATACAATGGAATATTACTCAGCCATAAAGAATTATAAAATTATGGCATTTGCAGGCAAATGGATGAAATTGGAGAATATTATGCTAAGTGAGAGAAGCCAATCTCAAAAAGCCAAAGGACGAATGATATCGCTAATAAGTGGATGATGACACATAATGGGGGGAGGGAAGGGTTAGTGTTAGGGTTAGAGTTAGGGTTAGGGAGGGGGGCAATTATGGAGGAAGGAAGCACTGTATAGAGGGAAAAGAGGGGTGGGAGGGGTGGGGGGAAGGGAAAAAATAACAGAATGAATCAAACAACATTACTCTGTGTAAATTTATGATTACACAAATGGTATGCCTTTACACCATGTACAAACAGAGAAGCAACATGTATCCCATTTGTTTACAATAAAATTTAAAATAATAATAATAATAATAATTTTAAAAACAAAGGCACATCACTAAGTCTACTCTATAGATTGAAGTCATTGACCCATGTCAAATCTGACCTATGACCCATGAAAATTCTGCCTAGATTCAAAATTAGGGAGAACAGACCTAAGCTTTCAATGAAAAGACTGCTAGAGAGTTATTGAGCCATTTTTTGAAAACCACCTCACTACCTTTGTATCAATTTCCCAGGTGAGGAAACAGAGGCACAGAGAGATTACTGGGCCAAGACCAAATCACCTAGATCCAGGGCTGACACTCATAACTTCAGAATGACACCACCTCTCTTACACTTGGAATCTGTGTGTCCTTGGTTTGAATGAACTCAAACTGAACATTGTATACCTCTCTCCTGTGTTTTTCTCTTATAGTATGATTCCACTTAACTATTGACTCAAACTAAAAACTTTGGAGGAATCTTTCAGTCTTCCTGGATTTCTCATCTATCTAATAAGTCCAATTCTAGCAGGCATGAACTGTTCATACCCCTCAACATGCTTGCACTGTTAGATCTTTTGTTTCTATCTGTAAATTACATTAAAATCAGCTTAAGCTTCCATTTGCTACATAAGCAGAAAATTTTCGACCTCTAGACCTATACTTACCCTGTTCTGGGTCTTCTAGAAGACTGGGAGGGAAGGTGTCCCTATGCAATGGTTTTTCCCACTCAAGGACAGGCCTTCATGGTCAACCTATTGATTTGGTCACCACTGCCAAATGACAGAACTAGAAATAGTGGAGCCCTTCACTGGGATGAACCATGCCTTAGCAAGATCTCCCTTCCCGTGGTCCTAGAGGAAGTCAATATTACCACTGGTCTCTAAATTCTTTCACCCTACACAGAAAGTCCTCTCAGGAATCTCTCTACAAATGAGGTCTCAGCAGTTAAACTCTGTTGTTTCCCCAAATCACAGTCTTTTTAACCTTCTCATGACAAAGCTTCTAATTCTTTCCACTTCACATAAAAGAGAAAAGTCCTGGGTTGTTTTGAGAAGGGTTCCTTCTATAGAAGGACATATCATTGATATATTACTAAAGACAGCAGTGAGTCTCCCACCGAGGACCAATTAGCAGGACCCTCTGGTTGCTGAAGTAATGGAATCAAACACAGACAATGTCTTCCTAAAGTTCCTGGCAACATCTGCCAATTTTTATTTCTAAAACTTCTTAAATCATTCCCTCTCCCCAGTCCTGCCCTCACCAGCCTAATCCAGGTCTTTATCACCTATCACCCAGACTTTGTGCAACAGCGATATGAAAGGGTTCAGATAATGGGCTAGGACCTCAAATCCTAGGAACAAGAAAAATCAATGCCAGAACCCCATAGCCCTCAAAGTCACTTTGAACAGGATAGTTCCACTGCTATCTGCCTTGTGGGGTAGATTCCCTCCTAAGTTTGTATTTGGCCAACAGGAAAGAAAAGAGATTCTTCGGCCCAAAAGAAAGTTACAGAAAACTCCAACCTAAAACAAACAAAAAAATTGACCATGACCCACGACAGGACACTACATAAAACCCTGTAGTGGGGCTGGGGATATAGCTCAGTTGGTAGAGTGCTTGCCTTGCAAGCACAAGGCCCTGGGTTCAAATCCCCAACACCAAAAAAAAAAAAAAAAAAAAAAAAAAAAACCCTGCAGTGATCTTCCATGGGCTCAGAATGAAATGCTATTACTTTATGTGATACAAGGAACCCTATGATCTACCCACATAAATACACAACACTACAGCATCTTCTTTGTGAACCTGGTCCTCCGGCAACACAAACTTCTTTACAGCTCCCAGCAGACATCATTCTGGGTCACATCCCTAGGCTTTTGCTCTTCCTCTTCTGTCTGCCTCCAACTTTTTCCCCACTTGAACTCTGTTCAAGATCTTACAATCATCTTAAGCACAATCTCCACCAGAAAGCTCCAAACCCTTCTTCCCTGAAGTCTCTGCCAGTTTAGCATGGTCCATGCCATGAAAATGTTTCATGACTACAGGATTATAAGCCGTCCTGTGCTGCACTAAGGATCTATATACTGGCAGCCTGAGTTTGATCTATATCTCCAAGGTGTCTGGCAGATGTCCACACTCAGAACACAGGAGCTGTATGTATGCATAAAGGATGGAGAAGTATGAGTGAGAAAGCATTCCTTGGCTGGACAAGAAGGTCTTATTTATTAAGCTACAGCTTAATATTGCTGGACAGTGCTATGACCTTCCAACTCCTGCTCTATCTCAGCACCCCAGAGGCCCCCTCATCCCCACCCCAACAACATATGAGGTAATCCTACATGATTCAAAAGGCACCTGAATTGCTTCAGGGTTACAGTGATGAACATCACTTATCCCAATAGCAACAATAACAGACACAAACATTAATCGAGTTTTATGGATGACGGAATGCTGGAAAAACAAATTCATGCAGCACCATACACAGAAATATACTAAAATGTGAAAACATGAAGAAACTTTGGTGCTAAGATGCAAGAGCCACTATCTGGGGAGTTGTACATCAAAGAAATCCTCATGATTCTTACACTGATCTAAGAATCAGGCAGATTTGCCACTGAGATGCTGCAAAGTAAATCCAAATAAATATCCCACTAGATGGGCATCCAAATGCTCAATTAGCATTCCAGAACATACTCAGGGAGTTTCAAAGAGCCCAGCACTGTCATGTTATTATGAGAAGGGAAATCTTATCCCAGCCAGCCTCTTTCATTATCTGGTGCTGTGAAAAGCCCTCCGTGAAGTGCTGGGAAATACTCGACCTCCCCATGCACTGGAGTCTATTTTCAGCCAAGAGTCACTGTGTGCTTCTCTGGTTTCTTTTACAAATCTTTCTTCCCAGAGCTATTCTCCTTTTTCCTTCTGTGAGATGTCACTTTACTTGTAATATATAGTTTTTCATTACATGATTCACTAATTTGAATTTTATTTTAAAAATAGATTTTATTGGCAAGCCTGCACACATACGGCATTGTGCTCACTGTATGGGTTTTGACCTATCTGTTGTCTTTAGAAATGATGCAAACACTGTCAATGAAATGCACAGCCCAGCAATGCATCCTTACCATGAGACCAGGGAGCCTTGCCTCAGCATCTGCTGTGACAGACAAAGAGAATCCACCTGCAAATTTCTCACTTAGAATGGCTATTTGGATATGGATAATAGGTATTCAATCAAAGGCAAATGGAGTCATATTGCAATACTGGTAAAAGAGTACATATTGTTACTTAAATAAATAAATTGAGCCTTCCAGCATTATTGAAATTAAATTTAAAAGGGGGAGAAAATGTGCAAGCTCATGCATAAACCTGCGTATCTTCATGAGCTTTCAAATACTAGTGAGGAATCAAGTTCATACACAGCCAGAGTAGCCAGTGCTAACAGTGTCTTTCACGTGGTATTAATTTGCTTTGTAAACACAACTGTAATTGGTATTTATGGGGGTATTCTAAATGGCCATCACCCCTCTGTCTGAGCATGAGTAATCTAATTTTTCTGCAAAGCATGTTGCAGTTTGATAGACAGGCCTCCGAGGACTGTCTTGTATGTCAGCAACAGTGAAAATGAGTTCTGAAGTATAGTCACACCCCCACGCACGCGTGGAATCCCAATCACCCACGACTCATAGATCCATTTGCCCCATGTCTTACTGCTGACAGATAATATATTCATTTGCTTCTGGCTAAAAAAAAAAAAAGTAACGAGAAACCACTGGTGCATATTGATGGCATCCTCAAGAAGCCATAATTGGGAGAAGTGATACGCAGTTCCTGTACATGCCAGGGGACCTCCAGCTGCTGTCACCTTCTTCATTCTGCAGCCAACTAGAAAAAATGAACCCCCAAACTGTCAGGGGATCAAACCATTCTCTCTTGTTAAGACTGGAAAATTAAAATCTATCTCCTTGACAAAAAGGGAATTTGCTTGCAAGTGCCACTTAGTATTTAGTGGCGCACTAAGTATTATCTGATCAAAATTACTCCCTAAGGGGAAAGTGTGAGTTTTCCTGGCAACTTCTGTGTTTTGAATAACTTGCACTACATAGATGCCTTCCTATATTTAAATATTTAACATAAGAATGTAAAAAGGCAAAATCGCATGGTGAAACTGTGATGTTTCAAGGGTAGGACGAGACCACTTGTGGAGAAGCGAGCTGGAAGTCAGTTTAAATTCTGGCCCACAGGTAGGCATTACCAATTACTCCTAGGACCAGTCATTCCCTGGTGGTGAATTAGTTCAAGGGAGGCAGACAATATTCAGGAAACTGAAGCAGTTACCTGCATTCAGCACTAATAAGCTCTTCACTGTTCATTCACAGTTGGACATTTAATAGTATGGCATGTATGCTGAAAATCTAAGGATTTCAGTACACCAACATGAATTATGATGTATAAAATGTTTTCATTTGAGTTCAATGATTTGGTTTTCTATTACTTGGAATGATTCATGTTTTGAGATAGTGATATTGTATTTGTGAGAGCTATTTTTGTTGATCAATTCTAGATTTCAGAAATATATGGAAAAGGAAAATTTGGGGTAATAAAGAAAATGCACCTGCTCTGTGTAAAATGTACTCAATTTCTTTGATCTCACTGCAGCTTCTAGTATATAGTTGCTGTCCAGTAAACTATCATTTGAAATATTGAATGAATCAACTTAGATAGAGAACATGACTTACAGCATGCTCTAGTTTAGAATGTCCCAGAATGTTTGAAACATTATTACATTATGATTTTTTCAGTCAACTTTTTCTCTGCTATGACCAAAAGGCATGACAAGAACAATTTTAGAGAAGGAAAAGTTTACTTGGGGTTCATGGTTTCAGAGGTCTCAGTTCATAGCCAGCCATCTCTATTGGCCTGTGCCCTAAGGTGAGGCAGAACATCATGGCAGAAGGGTGTGGCAGATTGTCTCAGGACATGACAATCAGGAAGCAGAGAGATACCTTCTCTGCTCACCAGGGACAAAATATAAACCCCAAAGGCACACCTCCCAGGGATTCACCTCCTCCAGCCACACCTTACCTGCCTACATTTGCCACCCAGTTAATTAATAACTATCAGTGAATTTATGCACTGATTAGTTTAAGGCTCTCATGATCCAATCATCTCACCTCTGAATGTTCTTGTATTTTCTCACAAGTGAGCTTTTGGGGAACCCCTCATATATAAACCATAAGAAATGATATCACAGACCCTGGTGTTAAATTCATTAAAGAGACCTCACATTCTGTGCTACATCCTCAAATGCCAAACAACATACTTGCCAGCTGCCTAGTGCTTTTCAAAAGTGGACAGTTACCACAGGCCTCTAAGCTGGAGAATCAGTGCACTGAAAATAGAACCCTGTAAGGAGGAAGAGACACAGAAGAACCAATGGCTCAGGGTTGGCCCTGATGCCAACTATTACAACCTGCCTGCCTCACCCCATGCTCATTAGCCACCCTCCCCTTTCCTCTTGATCCATTCCAGAGTAGGCTTCAGAGACCCCAACCTGGGTCCTGGAACTACCAGCAACATCAAAAAGCACAGGCTCATGTCTGATTCTAGCTGATTCCCTTCCAGGCAGGGTCCACTTACAGGATTTTTCCAATAATATATCATCCCATCCTCTGTCTTCAACCCCACCACAACTATATGTGTATACATGTACACACATATATGCATAATAATACAATTATATCTGCTATATCTGCATGTTCTAAACTGTCTCTCTTTTATAACTTCATGTTATAAACAATTAAGAAAATTGTGCAAAAATGCCATCTCTTTTTATTCAAAGGGCCCCAAAGTAAAATTCCATGGCAGACATAACAATTTAACATGAAGTGAAAGTTCAAGGAACCAATTTATAGTAAAAGAAAATAAAATTCAGCCCTTTTTTAATCGAGATGAAATTTAAGTGACAAAATTAACCATTGCAAAGTGTACATTTCAGTGGTCTCTAGTACAATCATAGTCCTTTACAAATCTACCTAGTTCCAAAACATTTCCACTAGTTAATTAAGTAGTCTACCCATGAAGTAGTCACTCCTTATTCTCCTCTTCTCACAGTCCCTGACAGTCACTAATCTACTCCCTGTTCCCATGGATCCACCTATTCAGTACATTTCATATGAATGGAATCATACAATATGTGAGCATTTGTATCTGGCTTCTTTCTCTTACCATGCTTATGAGCTCCAACCTCATTATAACATGTATTTGTACACCATTTTTAGCATGCACAGTATTTTAGTGTATGGAGGAAATACATTTTTTTATCCATTCATTTGTAAAACTCATGTTTCTTAAGGACCCACAACTTTTGGCTAAGAGAAAGGTCTTTGAAATCACACAATGCTTTTTTGGTTTTCAGTTCTACTGACCAGAAGCACACAACCACCAGTCCTCAAAAGACAACAAAGCCACAGGGATTGTCCAAGGGCTCAATGAGAGTATCCTGAACCCTTATTAGAGTCCTTGAGGCAGCAAACCTTATTACTACAGACTGCCTCAAATATAACATATAATGAGCTTTTAAAAAGTAGACTTTTAGGAAAAGAATATTTATTATTATTTTGACATCCCTTTCATTTACTTTTTAAAAGTTGACTTATTGTTTTTTAATTTTCTTCATTTGCATAGCTACATGATATTGTTTCACCAGTTCAAAATACGATTCATTTTTAAAACTTTTGGAAAACAAATAGATTTAAATATCCCTGTAGTGTTAGGTTGTTTATTTGTTGAGTTTTACTTCTTTTATTAAATGCGCTCCATGAAATAAATTTCCCTCTAAGTACTGCTTTCATAGTGTCCCAGAGATTTTGATATGATGTTTCTTTGTTCTCATTTACCTCTAAGAATTTTTTAATTTCCTTCCTAATATCTTCTGTTATTCATTCATCATATAATAGCATATTGTTTAATCTCCAGATGTTGGAATAGTTTCTGTGTTTTACTCTTTCATTTATTTCTAACTTCAATCCATTATGATCTGATAGAATACATGCTAGTGTCTCTATCTTCTTGTATTTGCTAACATTAGCTTTGTGGCATAATATATGGTCTATTTTAGAGAAGGATCCATGTGCTGCTGAGAAGAAAGTGTATTCACTCTTGGTTGGATGGTATATTCTATAAATGTCCGTTAAGTCTAAATTATTGATTGTGTTATTGAGATCTATGGTTTCTTTGTTCAATTTTTGTCTGGAAGATCTGTCCAGTGGTGAGAGAGGCGTGTTAAAATCACCTAGTATTATTGTGTTGTGGTCTATTTGGTTTCTGAAATTGAGAAGGATTTGTTTTATTTAATAGCACCATATTTCCATTCTAGTGAGAGGGGACCCTGCATTGAACCCAAAATTTTAGACCTGAAAGATCATAATGAAAAAAGAAATGTGTTTCTTAAAGAACACATGGCACCTCTTTCATTTGGGACCAGGCACAGCACAACCTGTCCTCATAGGCCCCTGCCATGAGGATAATCTCTGGAGACCACACTCTTGCCCTCTGTTCCCTCACCAAAGACATCTGGTCCCAACAGGCTCAGGTTTGCAGCATGTGAAGTGCCAACATGAAGGATGCATGTGACTTGGAAACCAGGAGATGCTGTACTTGGCACCAAGTACTTGGGACACTTAGAAAACTAATTATTAATTTAATTGTCAGTATTTTTAGATAAAATGAATGGAATTGACTTGTGCACATCATTTCCCTGTAATGCCCAGCTTCCATTTGTTATTTCTCTTTCCATTCCAGGTCGAGTTTCCAGAGGACAGTACCTATTACCAAGGTGTTCACAGCCATTTTGAAACAAATTTCTATTGAGCTTAAGTTTTAAGGACTATGGAGAGACAGTAAGTATAAATCAAGCCTGACATCTTTTATTGATATTGGCAAAAGGGAAGAGCATAGAGCCCTGGAATGGAGAAAAGTTTCATTTTCACCAAAATATTCAGTAAGAGTTTATGTTCATCAGTTTTCTGTTGCTATAACAAAATGCTGAACTATTCAAAGGAGAAAAGGTTTATATCTCATAGTTTCAGAGACTCCAGAATACGGTCACTTGGCCCTCTTGCTTCAGGGCCATGTCAGCACAGTACTTCACAACAGGAGTGTGTGGTGTAGGAGAAGCTCACCTCATGGTAGCCAGGGAGTAAAGAGAGAGGAGATGGTGTCAGGTGCCAATATCTCTTTTAAGAGCCCGTCCCCAACCTAACTTCCTCCCACTTTCTCCTAAAGTTTCTACCAACTCCCAGTAGATTTCACAGACTAGGAACCAAGACTTTAACACACAGGCCTTTGGGGGACATTCAAAGTCTAAACTCTAACAGTCAGTTAATGTTTTTTAAAAAAGTAGAATAAAATTCATCTTTCCTATAGAATGTTGTTTTTCAGTTTCAATAGTATAATTTGTATTTCTCATATCTCTGAGTAGGAAAAACAAAGCTTTTCCTCTGCTGTCAACACAAATCAATATATCAACACAAAAGATTTCTGTGAGCTCAAAAGTTATGGTCTTCTCTCCCCATCATCAAGCGATCAGTTCTGCAGTGCACACCAACTGTATGTCCTCTACTCCATGCAGTTCTAATACTATCTACTTGGAGATAATTCCCATTCCACAGATAAAGGCTCAGTTCCCAAGACTGTTCCCTCCACTTTAGATGCCAGTAGCAAGTCCCAGGTTATTTTACTTGTTCTTTTGACTGACTGGCTACTAAGTGGGCTTCCCATACCCTCTCATTAGGTGTGATTAACTTGCTTGAGTGGCTAGCTGAACTCAGGGAAAATATTTACTTATGTTTAACAATTTATTATAAAGGACACTTCAAAATATACAAATAAACTGACAGATGAAGAGATACACAGGGTGAGGTCTGTGAGTGTCTCCAGCTTACATCCATGCAGAGTTGGTTGTGCCATCTTCTGGCACAGGGATGAGTTCTTGTGCCTCTGCCTGCTTAGCTGCTATCCAAAAGCAATCTGCCCCCTGCCTTTCTGGGTTTGTATGGAGGTTGCATTATGCAGGCATGGCCAAAACATGGACAACTGTGTCAAAAAGTGAATGGACACCAAAGGGTCTGACCTTATGCTAAGAGAATGGGTGGGAAAACCCTGCAAGGTGGCCTTCTTTCCTTATGGGTATGGGGCAGGACCCTTCTGAAATGGGAGTTTATTTTCTATTATTATATAGAGTAAGTCAGAGAGTTTAAGATTAGAGTTTCTATGGCCTGCTCTGGGGAAGGATTTATAAGGTAGTAACTGTGGATGACAACTAAAATATGTATGTTATAACACTGTAAGCTCTAATGAAGTTTCAAGATATTTTTAAAAAGAATTTTTTGATATTTTATATTTTGTATTCAAGTCCTACTTTTGATGAAAATAAAATTGTACTCATTTTAATGATTATATTTTATTTTTCAAATCTGAGTCACTGCAACCAAATATATGCCAATTATTATTATAAAAATATTTTCCTGAAATTGTAGCAATTTTTTATAATTATGTAAAGAATAGTGAGTTATGAATTATTTAAGACACCATTAATATTTTGTTAATTTCTAAGTATATAAAAAGACATTATTTGATTTTTTGTGTGTGTGTGTGTGGTGCTGAGGATTGAATCCAGGGCCTTGTGCATGCAAGGCAAGCACTCTACCAACTGAGCTATATACCCAGCCCCTGATTTTTTTATGTAAGGAATAAATGTAATATATTTAATGTCTTTTAAAGTACTAAGCATGAGTTATAATTACAAACATTTGGCCATTCTGTATTACTTTGCATGTTGTAAATGTTTATATAAAGATAGGACAATCATAAGCTTTTACAAATAGTTTTTTTTCACTCACGATCCCATTTTGGAGATTTACCAGTTTTGACACATGCCCTGCTCATTAGTTTTAACTGGTATAATATACTTCATTTTTACTATACCACGAGTTATTTATCAGTTCTCCTGTTGATAGTTATACAAGTTCTCACCATACTGCAATGATCATTGTATTTCTCTTTTGATAAATATGAGAGAATTTCTCTGTGGTCTGTAGAAGTAGAAAGACTGAATTCTAGGGAAACATGCCCTTCTATTTTTACTGGCTTTTACTAGTAAAGAAAGTTATTGATTCCCAAAGTTCTTTCAATTTATATCCCCCAATAGGGAATGTAGACTCAGTTGCTTCAACCATAACACTTAGTTTTAAACTTAAAAACTTCCATTTTCAGCTCTTGTTCAACTATGATTTTTTATTTTTGATACCCAGGGATTGAACTCAGGGACACTAGACCACTGAGCCATAATCCCAGTCCTATTTTGTATTTTATTTAAAGACAGGGTCTCGGTGAGTGCTTAGCACCTCACTTTTGCTGACCCTGGCTTTGAACTCATGATCCTCCTGCCTCACACTCCTGAGCCACTGGGATTATAGGCATGTACTGCCACACCTAGCTTCAACCACAATTTTTTTTTTAACTTCATTTATGCTGAACTAATTTAAATATAAGTCTGTTATGTTTCATCAGGTATTTCTTCATACTTGTGTCAGGAAGACTTTTCGAAGAGCTGATCAGTCATATTCTAGAAACAAATACTATCAGTCAAGGAAAGGTTGGAAAATAGCTGTATTGAATACTGGGGATTGGTTACTAAGAGATAGAAGAGCCAGAGAAGAAACACAGTAGAGATCCAGGAGAAGCAAAAAAGGAGTGTTATCCAGTCAGGGAAGCCACCACGACCATGACTGGGGCTGCTGCTAGAAGTAATATGACTATGCTTTTCCTCCCATATTCTAATTTCAGGTCAGCATCTTCTAGTAGAGAACATGGAACACAACGGTCAAGAGTCTAAGAAATAACTTGCAGGCTTTAGCCCCTAAGCATAAATGAGTAGGAATCAATTTAAAGACAGACAATGTTCAGGGCACCATACGACCCAATGATTCTGTCTAGAAGCTTTTGAGACCTCACACCAGGCATTTTAAAGTATTATAATGAGGTGCCTTAGTGTCAGTTCTAGTTCATTCATTACAATAACTAGTCAGTAGGTCATTCATTCAGCTACCTAATCGGTGTCTAACTGGTAGAAACTCATGTCTTTTACCTGAAGGAAAATAAAATTAAGTAGAACTGTATGCATTAGCAAAAATAAATCTCAAAAAAATAATGAGAGAAAATGCTAGCTTTAGAAATAATGCTAAATATATCACATATATGAAGTTTAAATACATATAATTATTGCATAGTACATTTAATGCATTATATATTGTTTGGGGATATATTCTTATGCAATAAAAGTAAAAAGGCATGCAAGATTAAAACACAAATTATGATTATGTTTGCCAAGAATATAGAGAAGAGAGAACATGAAGAAATGGCATTGTGAGAGGTATATGTGGAATTTCAATTTGTGCTTTGAGTTATGCTATTTTCTTAAGCTTGATGGTGTGGATGTAAGTATTTTCATATTGTTATCTATAGCATTTTGTGTACTGGAACATCTCCTCGAAAAGAAGGAAAACAGGTTGGAAAATCAGGTAAGTTTCAAAGAATTAGGAATCAGAATGGCATCAGGTTTCTTAACATGAACAATGTAAACTAGAATACCATACTGCAATGCTTTCCAGTATCATTACCAACCTGAAATTCTGTATCGAGACAAACCAGGATGCAAGTGGGAGAGGAAAATACAGACATTTTTACTCAATTTTTTAAACTTTTATCCCATGCTATATCAGAAAACAGTTTTGTCATAGAGGTGACCTACTCTATACCAAGCAAGGCTCTCCAAACTGAGATTAGAAAAGTAAAAAAGAAAGATGAAGTCCAAATTCCCAAGGAGCTTACCTACTATTGAGAGAGATAAATATTAAACAATAAACAAATAAACATTCATATCAAATGTCAGCACATGCTATGCAGACAATTAACATAGGGTGGTGCCATGCCTGATGGTAGGGCTCTCAATGACATGAAGTCAAGCAACTATTGTGGAAAAGCCTTTTCCTGGCAGAGGAAGAAACTGTGCAAATATTCTAAGGAGCTAATAAACTTTGTGGGTTCAAAGTATAGGACAGACAGAATTACAGAGAATGTGTAGAAATGAGGATAAATGATCAACTAACGATGGATGGTGAAGCACGTGAGTATCACCTGAAGGGCTGTGACTAGAGAAGCCCAAGATAACACACCCATAACCAAGTAGGACACTAATGAGATGGGACCACCTGCCAGCAAAGAAACCTGGTGCTTTCTGTAGTTGTCCTCATCAATGCCTTCCTGATACTGCAAAGAAATGGCAACCAAGACCAGGACCATAAGGCTCTGGTACCAAACTGATTGTAATCTTCATTTATCTCTGGACAAAGGATCAGGAACAGGTCTGGTCTCTACAGAATACATTTCTCCTGGAATCTCACACAAATGGAGACAGAAGACTGGGTCTTTGGAGATCAAATTCTTGCTCCTCTGAACTTGAGAATTCACAAAGTACTAAACTGAAATTTTGAAAACAAAGTAACCTGTTATGCTCTAAGCACTTGAAGTATGTCAAGGCACTCGTGTGGAAGGGTAAACTAAAAAGTGTCTCCCAACTGCATATCCTGATTCTGTGAACATTTTATTATGAGTGAGAATCCATTCATTCTGGACATGTAAGATATGGTTTTAGCCAGGTTTTCCATCACTGTGATCAAAACATCTGACAAGAACATAGAAAAGGAAAAGTTTATTTGAGGCTCATAGTTTCAGAGGTCCCAATCCATAGACAGTCATTACTCTGAGACTGAGGTGAGGAAGAACATCATGATGGAAGAGTGTGCAGGAGGAAAAGCAGGACACTGGAATCAGGAAGCAAAGAGAAAGTTCTTCTCAACAGGGAAAAAATATATACCCCAAAGGCACACCCCAGTGACCCACATCCTCCAGTCACATCCTACATTCCTGGAGTTACTGCCCAGTTAATCCATTCAAGTAGATTAATATACTGATAAAGTTAAGGGTTTTTTAAATTTATTTTTATTATAAACAAATGGGATACATCTTGTTTCTCTTTTGTACATGAAGTAGAGGCATACCATTTGTGTAATCATACATTTACCTAGGGTAATAGTTTTTGGCTCATTCTGTTATTTTTTTCCTCCCCCTGCACCCCTCCCACCCCTCTTTTCCCTCTATACAGTTCCTCCTTCTTCCATTCTTGCCCCCTCCCACCCCCCATTATGTGTCATCATCTGCTTATCAGCGAGATCATTCGTCCTTTGGTTTTTTTGAGATTGGCTTACCTCACTTAGCATGATATTCTCAAAATTTCATTCATTTGCCTGCAAATGCCATAATTTTATTATTCTTTATGACTGAGTAATATTCCATTGTATACACATATACCATAGTTTCTTTATCCATTCATCAATTGAAGGGCATCTAGGTTGGTTTCACAATCTGGCTATTGTGAATTGAGCAGCTATGAACATTGATGTGGCTGTATCTCTGTACTATGCTGATTTTAAGTCCTTTAGGTATAGGCCAAGGAGTGGGATAGCTGTGTCAAATGGTGGTTCCATTCCAAGTTTTCTGAGGAATCTCCACACTCCTTTCCAGAGTGGCTGCACTAATTTGCAACCCCACCAGCAATGTATGAGTGTACCTTTTTCCCCACATCCTCACCAACACCTATTGTTGCTTGTATTCTTGATAATCACCATTCTAATTGGGGTGAGATGGAATCTTAGGGTAGTTTTGATTTGCATTTCTCTTATTACTAGAGATGTTGAACATTTTTTCATACATCTGTTGATTGCTTGTAGATTTTCTGTGAAGTGTCTATTCATTTCCGTAGCCCAATTGTTGATTAGGTTATTTGTATTCTTGGTGTAGAGTTTTTTGAGTTCTTTATATATTCTGGAAATTAGTGTTCTATCTGAAGTATGAGTGGCAAAGATATTCTCCCACTCCGTTGGCTCTCTCTTCACATTACTGATAGTTTCTTTTGCTAAGAGAAAGCTTTTTAGTTTGAATCTATCCCAGCTATTGATTCTTGCTTTTATTTCTTGTGCTATGGGAGTCTTGTTAAGGAAGGCTGACCCTAAACCGACATGTTGAAGAGTCCGACCTACTTTTTCTTCTATAAGATGAAGGTCTGATTCCAAGGTCCTTGATCCATTTCGAGTTGAGTTTTGTGCAGGATGAGAGATAGGGGTTTAATGTCATTCTGTTGCATATGGATTTGCTGTTTTCCCAGCACCATTTGTTGAAGAGGTTATCTTTTCTCCATTGCATATTTTTGGCACCTTTATCTAGTATGAGAACATTGTATTTATTTGGGTTTGTGTCCGGGTCCTCTATTCTGTACCATTGATCTACCTGTCTATTTTGGTAATACCTGTCTATTATGTTTTTGTTACTATTGCTTTGTACTATAGTTGAAGTTCTGGTATTGTGATACCCACTGTTTCACTCTTCCTGCTAAGGATTGCTTTAGCTCTTCTGGGTTTCTTATTCTTCCAGATGAATTTCATGATTGCTTGCTCTATTTCTGTAAGGTACGCCATTGGGATTTTAATTGGAATTGCATTGAATCTGTATGGCACTTTAGGTAGTATAGCCATTCTGACAATATTAATTCTGCCTATCCAAGAACATGGAAGCTCTTTCCATCTTCTAAGGTTTTCTTTAATTTCTTTCTTTAGTGTTCTGTAGTTCTCATTGTAGAGGTCTTTCACCTCTTTTATTAGATCATTTCCCAAGTATTTTATTTTTTTGAGGCTATTGTGAATGGGGTAGTTTTCCTAACTTCTCTTTCTGAAGATTCATCACTTATGTATAAAAATGCATTAGATTTATGAGCATTGATCTTATGTCTGCTACTTTACTGAATTCACTTATGAATTCTAAACGTTTTCTGGTGGAATTTCCCAGTTCCTCTAAATATATAATCATGTCATCAGCAAATAGGGATAATTTGAGTTCTTCTTTTCCTATTCGTATTCCTTTAATTTCTTTGGTCTGTCTAATTGCTCTGGCTAGAGTTTCAAGGACAATATTGAATAGAAGTGGTGAAAGAGGGCATCCCTGCCTTGTTCCAGTTTTTAGAGGGAATGCTTTCAGTTTTCCACCATTTAGAATGATATTGGCCATGGGCTTAGCATAGATGGTCTTTACAATGTTAAGGAATATTCCCACTATCCCTATTTTTCCACTGTTTTGAGCATGAAGGGATGCTGTATTTTATCAAATGCTTTTTCTGCATCTATGGAAATAATCATGTGATTCTTGACTTTAAGTCTATTGATATGGTGAATGACATTTATTGATTTCCAGATGTTGAACCAACCTTGCATCCCTGGGATAAAACTGACTTGATCATGGTGCATTATCTTTTTAATATATTTTTGTATGCAATTTGCTAAAATTTTGTTGAAAATTTTGTTCATTAAGGATATTGGCCTGAAATTTTCTTTCTTCGATGTGTTTCTGTCTGGTATAGGTATCAGGGTGATATTGGCTTTGTAGAATGAGTTTGGGAGGGTTCCCTCCTCTTCTATTTCATGAAATACTTTGAGAAGTATTGGAATGAGCTCTTCTTTAAAGGTTTTGAGAACTCAGCTAAGAACCCATCTGGTCCTGGACTTTTCTTTGTTGGTAGGCTTTTGATGACTTCTTTTATTTCATTACTTAAAATTGATCTATTTAAATTGTGTATGTCCTCCTGGTTCAGTTTAGTTAATTCATATGTCTCTAGAAACCTGTTGATGTCTTCAAGATTTTCTATTTTGTTGGAGTATAGATTTTCAAAAGAGTTTCTAATTATGTTTTGTATTTCACTCATGTCTGTTGTGATATTTCCTTGTTCATTCTGAATTTTAATAATTTGAGTTTTCTCTCTCCTTCTCTTTGTTTGTGTGGCTAAGGTTTATCAATTTTGTTTATTTTTTTTCAAAGAACCAACTATTTATTTTGTCAATATTTTGTATTGTTTCTTTTGTTTCAATTTCATTGATTTCAGCTCTGATTTTAACTATTTCCTTTCTTCTACTACTTTTGGTGTTGCTCCATTCTTCTCTTCCTAGGGCTTTGAGGTGTAGTGTTAGGTCATTTATTTGTTGACTTTTTCTTCTTTTATTGAATGTGCTCCCTGAAATAAACTTTCCTCTAAGTACTGCTTTCATAGTGTCCCAGGGATTTTGATATGATGTATGTTTGTTCTCGTTTACCTCTAAGAATTTTTTTTATTTCCCTCTTGATGTCTTCTGTTATACATTCATCATACAATAGCTATTTATTTAATCTCCAGGTGTTAGAGTAGTTTCTGTTTTTTATTGTCATTTATTTCTAATTTCAATCCATTATGATCTGATAGAATACAAGGTAGTGTCTCTATCCTCTATCTTCTTGTATTTGCTAACAGTAGTTTTGTGGCATAAAATATGGTCTATATTGGAGAAGGATCCATGTGCTGCTGAGAAGAAAGTGTATTCACTCTTTGTTGGATGGTATATTCTATATATGTCTGTTAAGTCTAAATTATTGTGTTATTGAAGTCTATGGTTTCTTCTTTCAATTTTTGTTTGGAAGATCTGTCCAGTGGGGATAGAGCTGTGTTAAAGTCACGTAGTATTATTGTGCTGTGGTCTTTTTGATTCCTGGAATTGAGAAGGATTTGTTTGACGTACATGGATGAACCACTGTTTGGGGCATAGATATTTATGATTGTTATGTCTTGCTAATTTATGCTTCCATTAAGCAGTATAAAATGTCCTTCTTTATCCCTTCTAACTTTGACTTGAAGTCCACATTATCTGATAAGAGAATGGATACTCCGGCTTTTTGCTGAGTCCATGTGCATGGTATGTTTTTTCCCATCCTTTCACCTTTAGTCTGTGGGTATCTCTTTCTATGAGATGAGTCTCTTGCAGGCAGCATATTGTTGGGTCTTTCTTTTTATCCAATCTGCCAGTCTATGTCTTTTTATTGATGAGTTCAGGCCATAAACATTCAGGGTTATTATTGAGATATGATTTGTATTCCTTGTCATTTGGCTCATTTTTATTTTTTGACATGACTTGGTTTCTCCTTTATTTGGCTATTCCTTTAGTCTAGTTCCTCCCTTTGCTGATTTACATTGTTGTTTTTCATCTCTTCCTCATGGAATATTTTGCTGAGAATGTTCTGTAGTGCTGGTTTTCTTTTGGTAACTTCTTTTAGCTTTTGTTTATCATGGAAGGATTTTATTTCATCGCCAAATCTGAAGGTAAGTTTTTCTGGGTATAAGATTCTTGGTTGGCATCCATTTTCTTTCAGAGCTTGAAAAATGTTGTTCCAGGCCCTTCTAGCTTTTAGGGTCTGGGTTGAAAAATCTGCTGATATCCGTATTTGTTTCCCTCTGAACGTAATTTGATTTTTTTCTCTTGCAGCCTTTAAAATTCTGTCTTTATTTTGTATGTTCGGTATTTTCATTATAATGTGCCTTGGTGTGGGTCTATTGTAATTTTGTATATTTGGAGTCCTATAAGCCTCTTGTATTTGATTTTCCATTTCGTTCTTCAGATTTGGGGAATTTTCTGATATTATTTCATTGAAAGATTGTTCATTCCTTTGGTTTGTTTCTCTGTGCCTACCTCAATTCCAATAATTCTTACGTTTCACCTATTCATGATATCCCATAATTCTTGTAGATTCTGTTCATGATTTCTTACCATCTTCTCTGTTTGGTCAACTTTTGTTTTCAAGATTAAATATTTTGTCTTTAATGTATGAGGTTCTGTCTTCTAGGTGTTCTATCCTATTGGTTATGTTTTCTACGGAGTTTTTAATTTGGTTTATTGTTTGCTTCATTTCAAGGATTTGTTTGTTTGTTTTTCAGTATCTCTAACTCTTCATTGAAATGATCTTTTGTTTCCCACATTTGCTCTTTTAACTGTTGAGTGGTGTGATCATTTAAAGCCTGCATTTGCTCTTTCATCTCATCTTTTGTTTCTCTGACCATTTTAATTATGTATATTCTGAACTTCCTTTTTGACATTTCTTCTGCCATGCTGTCATTGGACTTTATTGATGTGCATCTAGGTTTGTTTGGGACATTTTCTTTCCTTGTTTTCTCATATTGCTCAGATATCTACCTCTCTAGTAGTGAAACTCTGAGATATTGCAGATTTCCCTTATTGACTTATAGTGTCCCTGTAGATTTTCAATGTATCACCTCCTAGCCTTAAGTAGCCTGAAGTCTTGTAGGAACTTGATAATGCAGTGCTCCACAAGGAAGCTGCTCCTCTAGGGGTGGTGGCCTTCAAGTGGGGTATATTTCCTGTCATTGGGCAGAGGCGCCTCCACTTGTTGACCAATGGTCAGCCAAAGGGGGTCCAGACTGCAAACTGGGGCACGTCTGATCTGGGCGTGTACCTCTGGTTCTACTGCCCTGGTGGGAAAGCCTTGCCCAGCGGGGAAGACTCACCTGGTGGAGAAGTTTTGCTGGGCAGCTCACCTCCGAGAAGTTCCCTTCAGTCCAGAACTACCACCTGGGCTGGGCGGCCCTCCTCTGTGACATTCCCAAGGGTCCAGACCTACTGTCTGGGCTGGGGACCCTGGCCCTGTGAGGGACTCTCTCACTGAACGGCCCTCCTCTGCTACCTTCCCTGGGGACTGGAACTACCACCTGGGTCAGGGAGCCTCACCCTGCGCTGAAGCCTCTCACTGTGCGGCCCTCCTCCGAGAAGCTGCCTGCAGTCTGGTCCTGCCACCCAGGCCTGGGGCCCTCACTCTGTGTTGAAGCCTCTTGCTGGGTGGTCCTCCTCAACAATGCTCCCAGTTGTCCGGGTTCTCGGCTCCAGCAGGGGAGTCTCACTCGGCCACTCTACTCCACGAAGTTCCCTGCGTTTCGAGACTACTGCCCCATCCAGGGAGCCTGCCCAGTGAGAGAGACTCACCCGGGGGCTCTGAGTTGGTCCTGAGTCTCTCAATACCTCCTTTTCTTGAATCATGAGTCCTGTCAAAGGGCCTCCAGTCTCCTGTAGGTGTCTCAGGAAGGGAGCTGCCCTTCCAATGATGATGGCCAAGCCCTCAGGAATAATTCAAAATGCCTGCACCAGCCTCCAAGGAAGCTGGGGAGCCCCAGCAAGGGTGCGCTGAGTCAGCACAGAGGTAAGTGCAGTGTCCCTCAGCAGTAGTGGGGCAGGCAGGCAGGCTCAGCGATGGAATCCGACCTCTGTGTGGGGGTCAGGCAGGTTCAGTTAAGATTTTTTTTTTAACCCAATGATTTCACTTCTAAACTTTCTTGTATTGTCTCACACGTGAGTTCTGGGGGCACACCACACATATAAGCCATAACAAGATATTTTCCACTAATTGGAGTTTCTTATAACGTAAGTAAATTCAGGACGGGGCTAAAAACTCAAAAAATTATTTTCAAGAAGTTATTTTATGAATTTGTTCAACATTATATCAATGAAGACATATGACTTCCTGTTAAGGTACAAGACCTGTTTACTCAGAAAGTAAGTGAATCTGACAGGGCAAGACCTTAGGTGAGTCAGGTACAGATCCCTCTAGTAAATGAAGAGATCTGGAACCACAGCATCACCATTTTCTTGAACCCACTCCTGCTTTATCATGTATCATAAAAATATGAATAAAGAATGGGTCTGTTGGCCTGAGGCCAAGTTCTTAACAGGTGGTGCTTTTATGCTATATTAAGAAGGCAAGGACTTTAGAACTCCTTTCTTTCAGTACAAACAGTGGAGGTACCTGATAGAGGGAAGTGGAGATACAAGGTGATAGGATATGAATAGGCTCTTTGAAATAAAGTTTAGGAAACAGACATAAGATGAGAGGGAGCCCATAGTTAGATCATAATATAGATGTAGACATAGACATTGACATAGATGTAGAAATAGATATATAGTACCCCACAAGTTCAAGAATGTGAAACCCTCTCTTCTACCAGGTATATCACAAGGGAATATATTAGTTCCATGAAATCAATGGGTATCCCTGCTGTGAGACCCTACTTTTAGCCTGACTGGTTTCCAGCAAAAGCTCAGCATGGGAAAGGTTTCAGGAAGAGGATGGTGCTTTCTCTTGTCCACCCAGTTCCTTGTAAATCACTAGATGGAGAGCAAAGGGACCAGCAGGTGACCTCAAGTTGTGAGAGCTTAAATTCTATTCCCTCCTTTTCTCTAACCCTGCTTCACACACACACACACACACACACACACACACACACACACACACACACACCTCCACCATGGGCATGAGAAGCACCCTTGCTGCATATCTAAATGATAGCTTTGTTTCATAATCACAGAATGAACCGAACACAAGTCAGTTACTGACACTGAACTACATCACTTGATTGCTTCCTACAATTCATCTTAGCTGCTTCCAAGCATACAAACCTCTTATTATATTTTAAGTGATTCACTTTACTAAAATACTTGAAACAGAACCCACTTTTAATTCAAGGTAAAGTTTAAGGATGTACTTTCTGTGTTTCAGTATTATTGGATCCAACACAGAATGATTAATTATCCTCAATATTCTTCACATAGGTATTGTTCATGAAAATCAATATCTAGAAGCAATTTTGAGTTCTTTTAAGAAGAGGAATTAAACATTGGACAAATGCCAAAGACCTAAAAGAATTCAGGGCAGGAGTATGAATAATCTTTACCTTTTTTTCTGCTCCAAACTGATTTGATTTTCATGAAAATCCTGTTTCAAGGGAATTCTGAGTATACTAGTTGTAGATCAATGCTCAAAAATAAAAAAGTTAGAAGAAAGGAAGGATCACAAAGGGAGGGGATGATGTGCAGAGGAGACTTGAGCATAAGTCGCTCTATATGTTGGTGCTCACTGTCCTTGTTTTTACATTCTATCTTTGTAAAAAATGCAAAGCTTGTAATGTCTCAGAGCTACAAAAAAAAAACAGAAATTGTATGTCAAAACATATTTAGTTATTTTCATATACATGTAGCAATATGATTTGCAATTTAGCAATTGCAACTTTTATCTCCTATCTGGTATATGAGGATTTTATGTTGGTATAGTGTTAGAGCACAGGCCTACTTTCCCACTCCAAAGTATATTTAAAATTTATAGATGAAGAAGGAAGTAAGGATTCATAAATTTCATTCAAGACTATAGAAATTTTACCAACAGAATAGAATTTTTATTGGTCTAATATTTTTTGATAATATTTTTTGTGGGCTTCCCCTGAAGAGCTAAGACATTTGCAGGGATTATTTCATTGGATTCCAGGAGTTTCTCTGGAATTTTACACATACACATCTCTGTAGAATGTTCCCAGTGAAAACATGATGTAATCAAGGAGGGACATTTAGAAAAGTGGGTAAATAATGCATTAGGCTCTAAATCTATGTAGAAATTCAGAAAAAAATGCTCATATTGGCATGCTAATTTTATTTAGGATGCTATTCATTTTAGTTTATATTGTGTGAAATTTTGACATAAAATGAGAAAGAGAAGAACACCGTGGGAAGACTTCACATAAGCATCTGGGTGGCTACACACTGACTAAGGGAAATGAGGACCTCATTGCTATGAAGAAATTTCCAAGCATCATGCCAACATTAATATTTGTTCCCATTCCAGAAACCAGTGTGGATTGCTTTCTACTCACACAATTGATTCTATTCACATTTTTCACGCCTTGAAAAATATTGTTTTCATAAAAGAACAGTTGTATTCAAAGCAGGTCAGAGTCAATGAAGACAGTTGTAACTTCCAAATACATTAGCTGAATGATTTATAAGACCTGTTCTGAAGAAAACATAGACCAGGTTGGCTTGTGCACCTGTGATCTACACCTACAGGCTGCATATTACAGGAGATTTTAATAAAATGTCTATAAGTAATAAATACCACATGCATATTGAAAGTTGTTTTTCCCTGTGTCACCAAATTCTTTGTCACCAGCTATGAGTTTTCTTGGATGGTTTGTTTGGTTGCCAATTGATAAAGCCATTTCCTTCCTATCTCCACCTTTAAACCTAGCAGGGAACAATATAAGCGTGGTTTCCAGCATCCAAGAGACATTTGATGGATCCATTTGATAATATAAACAGTTTGATTTTATACAGACCTAGAAATTACTAGAAAAAATGCTACCTATGAGAAAAGGACTGTTTGTATCTTAGCATGATGTGCCCCACATCCTTATGCTACACATCATGTGAGCCCACATTCAGCAGCCCTCTGTTATGGTTTAGACTGAGGTGTCCCCCAAAAGCTCAAGTGTGAAACAATGAAGAAGGTTTAGAGGTAAAATTATTATGTTCTGGGAGCTTTAAACCTGTCAATGAATTAATCCTTCATAGGGACTAACTGAGTAGTAACTGTAGGCAGGAAGGGTGTTACTGGAGTTTGGCATGCCTTTTGGACTTATATTTTGTCCTTGTTGAGCAGATATCTCTCTCTCTCTCTCTCTCTCTCCCTCTCTCTCTCTCTCTCTCTCTCTCTCTCTCTCTCCCTCTCTCTCTCTCTCTCTCTCTCTTTCTCTCCTGCCTGGCTGTAATGTCCTGAGTCACTTTCCACTGCCACACTCTTCCACCATGATGTTCAACCCCACCTCAAGCCCCAGGAAATGAAGTGAACCGTCTATGGACTGAGACCTCTGAAACTGTGAGCCCCCAAATAAGTTTTTCCTCCTCTAAAATTATTCTTATCTTATTGGCTTTTTTAGTCACAGCAATTTAAAAAGCTAATTGAAACACTGCTCATGTTTCTTATCAAAAAACTCAGAAATATTTGCAAATCACATACCTAGTAAAGAAGTTGTATCTAGAATTTATACAAAACACTTACAACTCAATAGAAAGACAAACAGCCAATCCAAAAGTGGGCTAAAACATGAACTGACATTTCTCCAAAGATATATGAAATTCTAATAAGCACTGGAAAAGTTGCTCAAGATTATTAGTCATTAGGAAAATGCAAATTAAAATCACAATGAGACATATGCTGCAATAGTTCTAGTGAATAAGACAGATAATAACATATTTTGGTGAAGATGTGGAGAAAAGGGAACTTTTTGTACATTGTTAATATAATTGTAAAGTGGTAAATCTACATTATAAAACAATTTGGCAATATCTCAAAAAGTTAAGCATAAAGCCTTTGATATAACTCAGCAATTCTACTTCTAGATATATATCCAAAGATAGTGAAAACATGTCTCTACAAATACTTGCACACAATATTTATAACAATATTATTCATCATAGCCCCAAACTGTATTAGTCTGTTCAGGGTGCTATACAAAAATTTCATAAACTGCATGGCTTAAACAACCGATATTTCCCATTTTTGAAGGCTGAAAAATTAGATAAATTGTCAGTATTATCTGGTTCTAGTGGGGGCTCTCTTCCTGGCTTATAAATGGCTGCACTCTTGCCTCTTCTTATGTGGTCACTAACCCCTTTATGGTCACTCTACCTTAATGATTCCATCTAAACCTAATTATCTTCAAAGGCTTCATTTCCAAATAGCATTACATTGAGGTTAGGGCTTCAACATATGAATTTGGAGGGGACACAAATATTCAATCCATAACACTCTGTTCTGGGGCCCCAAAATTCTTTTTCCTTCTTGCATTCAAAATACATTAATTCCATCCCATATTCTTAACTCATTCCAGCATCAATTCCAAAGTCTAAAGTCCAAAGTCTCATATAAATATCACCTAATTAAATATGTATGAGGCTTGAGGTATGATTCATCCTAAGACAAAATTCCACTCCAGCTATGTAACTGCAACCAAACAAAATGTAATGGTGGAATAGGCATGGTTTAGACATTCCCATTCAAAACGGGAGAAATGGGAAAGGGGTGAAAGATGCCAA
This sequence comes from Sciurus vulgaris, assembly GCF_902686455.1. Lineage (NCBI taxonomy): Eukaryota > Metazoa > Chordata > Mammalia > Rodentia > Sciuridae > Sciurus > Sciurus vulgaris. The sequence goes on along the minus strand of NC_136462.1, from coordinate 137,531,305 downwards.
GAAAGTCCAAGATCTATCAAACAATTACCATGAGATCTTTAGAGCCCCTGGGGTGATAGTATCACCCCCCAGGGCTTGGCAGCGTGCCACTTATGAAGCAACTGTGTGGGGGCAGCAGTCAAACCCTTTGAAAATGAAGTAGAGGCAGTCTTGTTCTCACAGCCTGTGAATTCTAGGTCTGTACTGGGACTGGCAGCCCTGATGATCTCAGAATAACTCTGGGGTCCTTCTCTACTTTTCCTGAGAGCCATCAAATGTTCACAATGAAACAGCTCCATATTACCATCTTGCGGACAAAAAGTCCAACATCTTTCCATCATTCTGCCCCTCTCTGTCTGCCCCCATTAGTTCAAACTGGCAGTGCTTTTCTGGTATAATATCTCTATTTCTGGTCACTGCTGAAATTGCTGACTAAAGTTGTACTCTTGATATCTTTATTAACTGGTAGTTCAAACACATTTTCAGTGTTGTCTTCAAAAGAAGTTTTCATATTATTTGCCAGCCTCTACCCATTACCCATTTCCAAAGTTGCCTTCACATACTGGATATTTGTTATAATAGCACACCCTGTTCACTACTGATTATTTCATCATAGAAATGGCACATTTTGTTCTTATAAGACTAGATATTTACTCTGGATATATATTTGCCTTCCTTGAATACAATGCTTCCTTGAATGATAAACCATTAAGTTTATCATCATGGTGTTCTAGCACATACTTCTCTGATTAAGGAGCTCACTTCATAGCTTAAGTGCAGTGATGAGTTTATGCTTACAGAATTCACTGGGTTTCCATGTTCCACAGCATTCTGAATCACCTGGTTGACAGAATGTTGGAATGGGGTTTGAAGATTCAGTTACAGTGCCAGATAGACAGCAATAGCCTACACAGTTGGGGTACGGTTATCCAGAAGGTTGCATACACTCTGAATCAGCACTCCATACAACTGTTTCTCCCACAAGATTCATGGGTTCAAGAATCAAGGTGTAGAAATGGGAGTAGCTCTGTTCACTATTACCCCTAGAAACCACTAGAAAAACTTTTGCTTTCTATGCTAATGTAGAAATCTTAGTTCCAAAGGGAGGAATGCTTCCACAAAGAAACACTACAATAACTCCTTTGGGCTGAAAGTTAAGACTGCCACCTGGCCATATAGGACCCTCTGTGCCTCTGACTGAAAATATGAAGAAGGGAATTATTGTACTGGCTTGAGTGATTGACCTCAACTACTGAAGGAAAATGGAACTGCTATTCCACAATGGAGGTACAGAAGAATATGTCTGGAATACAGGAGATCCCTAGTTATTCTCTTATTATTGCCATGCCCTTGACTAGACACAACAGAAAACTACCACAATTCAAACTAGGCAAGATTACTAATGACCCAGAGCTTTCCACAATGAAGGTTGGGTCACTCCATCTGGTAAAGAATGGGGTTATCTGAGGGGCTTGCTGAGGGCAAAATGAAGATAGAACAGGTTGTGGAAGAAAGTAGTTACAAATGAGAGCTATAACCATGATTGGCTGCATGACCAGTTACAGGAAAGAGGGCAATAGCTGTCATGAGCACTCCTCTTATGTTGTTAAGAACATGTTCATGTGCTGGAGATAAATGTAGACCTTTGTTTTCTTCCTTCTCTTATTCCTTTGTCATGTAATATAATAGTTATTGATATAGTATTTAAGTACTGTTAATTTTATATCATAGTAAGTTATAAGGTATCAAGGAGAGGAGTAAAGATCACTTGGGGATTTTATTTCTTCTTTTGGGGAAGAAGTTAGGAAATTTTTAGTTGTTCACAGGAAAACTATATGATGTTCTATAAAAGTATGACCTTGTTATTATCTCCATTGGGAGATTATGGTTTAAGGATATGCATGTAAATGCTAAGTTGATGAGGGTAGACTTTTTTGTTTGTTTGAGGCACATCTCCAGCCTTTCTTATTTTGAGACAGGGTCTCAGGAGGTTCTTATGGCCTTGCTCAGTAGCTGAGGCTGGTTTAAACTTGTAATCCTCTTGCCTCAGACTCATGAAACACTGGGATTACAGTCATGCACCACCACTCCCAGGACAAGAGGTAGACTTCCAGTGGTTAATTTTAGGTGTCAACTGGAGTGGCCCATAAGTGCTCAGATTTGTGCTTATACCTTATTCTGGATGTATCTGTAAGTTTGTGGGATGAGATTAATATCAGCGGACTAAATAAAGAAGATTGTTTTCCCCAACACGGACCAACCTCATGCAATCCTTTGGAGGTCTGAATAGAACAAAAGTGGGCTAAAAAAGAATTCACTCTGATGGGTTTTTGACTGGAATATTGATATCCTACACTTCAACTGGGATACAGGGATTTACAATATTGACTCACAGGCCTTCAGACTAAGACAGGAACCACATGCTCAGTTCTCCAGAGTCTCCAGCTAGCAGAGAGCAAATGGTTCTTCTCAGCCTCCATAATCACATCAGCCAATTCCATATATGCATATTTGTTCTGTTTTTGGAACACCCTGATTAATACAGACAATGGAACTTTCCTTCTTTACTATGGAGAAATTTCAATGGTTATATAGTTAGTACAGCCTTTTTAAGATGCAAATATTCATTTTAGTACAGTTTGATGAAATTGCAAATCCTTAACATAAACAGCATCTTTCTTCTTCATCATCTGTTTTCCTGAAAAGCAAATGTCAGGTGTCCTCATCTGTATGTGCTGCACCAACAACATTCTGTGAGTGGGGGCTGGTCCTACCAAATGACTACAGACTTGAAATAGCTATAGAAGCCACTGATGCAGGACTTGGGGGAATATCATAGGAAGTCTTGAGCAAATGGGAGTGTGAGCTCCAAAATTATTTATTGATTGTGTTCACCATAAATATTCAAGTATGTCAAATTCTAGAACAGAAAGTGAATGGTATATCTAGAAATATTTTTCTCAATCAATTGGTGGTAGGCTACAGAGCCAGAACCAAATTACCTGGTGATATTTTAACATAAGTACAGATGTTTCCAACCAGTTATTGGGTATACACGAATAAAGAATGGATTTCTAAAAGTCACATATGGGTTTCTCACATGTGTGACTTACTTTATGACATGGTAACCTGGCTAAGTAAGTAACATTAATTACAGTAGGGCAGGGTAGATTGAATTAAGACCCAAAAATGTCTGCTTTGTAAATAGCATAGGAATAAAAGTTGGGGATGAGGTAGAGAAGGAAACAAAGGAAAGTCTAACCACAGAAAGGAGACAAAAATAAAAATTTTCAGAAATAAGTTACATTTCAGGCAGGTAATCATGGGATATACCTGAATTTTAGAAATAGGTCATTTGGAAAGGAAGTTCATCAACAATGAATTAGGTGCTGCCCTCAGAAAAAATCGCAGTAGTGTGTGCATGGCAGAGAGTGAGAAAAAGAGGAAGAAGAAAGAGGAGGAGGAGGAGACTCCACAGGAATAAACAAAAGCCAGTTTTATTCCTATGAGTAATATGAAGACAAAGGGCCCAAGTAGAAAGGAACAAGACCAGAGTGCAAAAGATTCATGGAGAAGTCTAGTTCTTAGACCAGCATTTTGTCCTTGAAACCTTAAAGAACACAGCTCCTAGTACACAAACAGAAGAAACACACCAAGACTGACTGGCCTTTTGGTAGATTATAAAGGAAGAAGTAGGGTTTGGTATGAAAATGTAGCTATAATGAAGATCTGACAAGACTTGGCCCACTCACCTGGGTGCGCTAGAGTTAACATATAGAGAATTTCTTCAGTGAACAGAAATGGCCAATCCCATGTTCAGTCATTGACTGAGCACTAGGTCAGAAGGAGCATCACAGCAACTCAGTAATGTAGCAGATCCTTAAAGAGCTGCAACTGGACACCAGTGGTTAGCTTACTCCTTTCTGGAACAGAGATGAGAGTGATCCATTTTGTCAACAAGATAAAAATGTCTGGAGTTCAGTAAAGGTCTATGTGTGTAAATAAAGAAAAGGTCAATAACTGAGCCTCCTAATATAAGAGCAAGAATTTATAGAAAAGAAGAACAAGCAAAAAGGACAGTATTATTCAGTTTTCCATTAATGTGACAGCATACCTGAAATAATCAACTTAAAAAGAGGAAAGGTGTATTTTATCTCATTTTTTAGAGGTTTCATCCATGGTTAGTTGGCTCAATTGCTTGAGGACTGTAACAGTAACATGTCAGGAGCACGTGGCAGGGGAAAACTCTGTACAGCACAGCAGTCAGGAAGGAGAGGGCAGGGAGGGAGAAAAGTAAGGGACTGAGGTCCCAATATCCCCTTCAGGAACACACCTTCAATGAGCTAACTTCTTCCCACTAGCCTGCACCTGCTAAATATTTCACTACTTCCCAAAATTGCCACGGGCTAGGCACTAAGCCTTCATTCAACACAAGGGCCTTTGAGAAACTTTCAAACCAAATTATAACAGACACTGAAGAAAAGTAACTCATGAGTTAGAAGAAAAAACAAGGAAATATGAACTATCTTGGAGAGATGAAAGGAGTTATCAAATGCTGCTCATGGTCTACTGAATTGGGGACTGAGAACTGACCAAGGGGCATAGCAACAAGAAGTGATCTTAATAACAGTCACTTCAGTGGAGTGTTGGGGTAGAGAATGGCTAGAATAGCAGCAAGGGAAAAAAAGGAGGCAAGGAATTGGAAACAAGTCACACAGACAATTATTTTGTGGAGTTCTGTTCTAAGTGGGCAGAAAATGTAGATGGTGGTTGACTGAGGAAATGGGTCAAGAACAGTAGATTTGGGGGTTGATGTTTGTAGGGTAGAAGAAGTATCAAAATATTTAGCTGCTAGAAGGATGTGCAATCCCAATTCCTGCAATAGATAATGATTTTAGTTAACAAGAAATACTTGGGAATGTAAGGAGAGTGTTTTGGTATCTAACACGAAACCTCTGAAGAAAACTTTGAAAGTTGCAATGTGTGTTTTTAATAAGAGTTGGGGATACCCTTTTCAATGCCAGGCCTAGGACAATATCAAGTCAGTATTTTCAAATGTGCACCTACACCATTTACAAACTATATTTGATAGCCTGACCAAACCACTCTGAGAAGAACATTTGAAACCTGGGAACACTAGAGGCTCCCATGCTATAAAACTGCAATCAAACTGAGTGATAGCATACACTAAGCATCACTTGGTACTTTGATAAAATAAAAGACAGAATGAGTATTACTTCTGGTGATGTGGAAAATGAAAGAAAAAAAAATCTCTTGATTAAAATTCAGGAGCTTTCAACCTACCCATCACCCACCACCTGAGGTTCACCTCCCCATCGTCCGGCTGCAGACCTCCAGTGGAGCTCCAGCTGCCTGTTGCCTGGAAGTTCACTGTCACAATACCTGCAGGTTTGGCTGCTGCCATTTTGAGACAACAGCCAGTCCCCATAGGACCCCGGCCAGACTGACTGAGCCCTGTCTCCAGGATCCCTCAGCCTGACTGATCACTCCCTGCCTCTGGGGCACCAGGACAGACTGCTCCCTGCCACCAGGACCCCCAGACCATCTGACTGCACCCTAACACCAGAATCCTGCAACCAGACTGACCACCCCCCACCTCCAGGACCCCTGCCTGACCAACCACACCCTACCTCCAGGACCTCCAGCCAACCATGCCCATACCCCGAGCTGCAGCTCCCCATTTGCCAACACATTTGGAAGACAGAGTGACCATCTTGGATAATCCTGGAAGCTGTATCTCCCATCTTTAGGTAGAGCAAATCTTATCCTGAGACGCCTGCTAGAGACTGGAAGCTCATTGTAAGGGACCTTTAATACATCAGGCTACTGAAGACTGGGACGTTTGAATATTATATGACTGTTATAGTGTAGATTTTCTTTTTTCTCCTTATTGAAAAATTTTAAGTTTTTATTTCTTTACTTTTCTCACTCTCTTTTCCTTTTTTTTTACTTGTTCTCTCAGAGTCTCACTTTTTGCATGCTAACAACCAACTTCTTTTGATTACACTCTCATTCTTTCTATTATCTAGAACTATATTCTTTTCTTATCCCACTAAAAGCTATATCCTACACCCCTTCGCATCCTCTTTGTCCTCCATTAGAAACTGCAGACCTTATTGCAAATCTATTTGTAATACTGAAGATAATAATTGAACTCATTCTGTTTATTATGACAATATTGTTAACATCCTCATAGGGGCTATTTGGTTTAATCTGAACTGGGCACTGCTACTATTGCTCTCCACCTTAAAGAAAAGGTTTTGGAAACCTATAGGAACATATAAGCCTATGGGGGAAAACTGCAATACACCAGATCTGCACTGCTAGAGGGGAAGATACACTAACAACATGAAAAAACAAGGGAAGAAAATGATCCAAACAAACATGATTCTATATTAATAGAATCCAGTGACAGTATGGTAGCAGAAATGTCAGAAAAGAAGTTTGGATTATACATAATTAAAGTGATTTGTGAAGCAAAGGATGAGATAAGAGAGCAAATGCAGGCAATGAATGATCACACCAATAAGCACCAATAAGCAGGAAGCAAAAGATCATTTCAACAAAGAGACAGAGATTCTCAATAAAAACCAAACAGAAATCCTTGAAATGAAGGAAACAATAAACCAAATAAAAAACTCAATGGAAAGCATCACCAACAGACTAGACCACTTGGAAGACAGAACCTCAGACAATGAAGACAAAGTATTTAATCTTGAAAATAAAGTCACCCAAACAGAGAAGATGGTAAGAAATCATGAACAGAATCTCCAAGAACTATGGGACATCATGAAAAGACCAAATTTAAGAACTATTGGGATTGAGGAAGGCACAGAGATCCAAATCAAAGGAATGAACAACCTATTCAATGAAATAATATCAGAAAAATTCCCAAACCTGAAAAATGAAATGGAAAATCAAATACAAGAGGTTTACAGAACACCAAATGCACAAAATCACAACAGATCCACACCAAGGCACATTATAATGAAAATGCCTAACATACAAAATAAAGATAGGATTTTGAAGGCTGCAAGAGAAAAGCATCAGATTACATATAGGGGGAAACCAATACAGATATCAGCAGATTTCTCAGCCCAGACTCGAAAAGCTAGAAGGGCCTGGAACAATATATTTGAAACTCTGAAATAATATGGTTGCCAACCAAGAATCCTATATGCAGCAAAACTAACCTTCAGATTTGAAGATAAAATACAATCCTTCCATGATAAACAAAAGTTAAAAGAATTTACAAATAGAAAGCCTGTGCTCCAGAATATTCTCAACAAAATATTCTATGAGGAGGAAATGAAAAACAACAATGTAGGTCAGTAAAGGGAAGAACTAACTTAAAGTAGAAACCAAGTCAAGTTAAAAACCAAAAATAAACCCAGATGACAGGGAACACAAATCATATCTCAATAATAACCCTGAACGTTAATGGCTTAAATTCATCAATCAAAAGACATAGACTGGCAGAATGGATTATAAAGAAATACCCAACTATATGCTGCCTTCAGGAGACCCATCTCATAGAAAAAGAAAACCACAGACTAAAGGTGAAAGGATGGGAAAAAAACCTACCACACACACGGACTCAGTAAAAAAGAGGGAGTTTCCATCCTTATTTCAGATAAACTGGACTTCAAGTCAAAGTTAGTCAGAAGGGATAAAAAAGGACATTTCATTCTGCTTAAGGGAACAAATCAGGAAGATATAATGAGTGTAAATATTTATGCTCCAAAAAACAGTGCATCCATGTACATCAAACAAATCCTTCTCAATTCCAGGAATCAAATAGACCACAACACAATAATTCCGGGTGACTGTAACACACCACTGTCAGCACTAGATAGATCTTCCAAACAAAAACTAAACAAAGAAATCATAGAACTCAATAACACAATCAATAACTTAGACTTAACAGAGTATCCCATCCATCAACAAGAGAATTCACTTTCTTCTCAGCAGAACATGGAACCTTCTCAAAAATAGACCATATGCTATGCCACAAAACAGCCCTTAGGAAATACAAAAAAATAGAGATACTGCCTTGTGTTCTATCAGATCATAATGGAATGAAATTAGATATCAATGACAAAATAAAAAACAGAAATTACTCCAACACCTGGAGTAATAATATGCTATTGAATATAACATGGATAACAGAAAACATCAGAGAGGAGATTAAAAAAAATTCTTAGAGGTCAATGAGATCAATGATGTAATGTATCAAAATCTCTGGGACACTATGAAAGCAATACTAAGAGGAAAATTCACTGCATGGAGAGCAAAAGAAAAAACATAAGAAGTCAACAACTAAATGAGCTAACATTGCAGCTCAAAGCCCTAGTAAAAGAGGAACAGAACAACACCAAAAGTAGTAGAAGACAGGAAATAATTAAAATCAGAGCTGAAATCAATGAAACTGAAACAAAAGAAACAATTCAAAAAATTGATAAAAAGTTGGTTCTTTGAAAAAGTAAACAAAATAGACAAACCCTTGGCCACACTAACTAAGAGAAGGAGAGAGAAAACTGAAATTGCTAAAATTCATGATGAAAATGAAAATATCACGACAGTCACCACTGAAATACATAACATAATGAGAAGCTACTTTGAAAATCTATATTCCAACGAAATAGAAAATACTGAAGACATCAACAAATTTCTGGAGACATATGATCCTCCCAAACTGAACCAGAAGGACATACACAATTTAAACAGATTGATATCAAGCAATGAAATAGAAGAAGCCATCAAAAGCCTACCAACCAAGAAAAACCTAGGGCCAGACAGATTCTCAGCCGAGTCCTACAAGACCTTCAAAGAAGAACACATTCCAATACTTCTCAAAGTATTCCAGGAAATAGAAAAGGAGGGAGCCCTACCAAACTCATTCTATGAAGCTAATAACACCCTCATACCCAAACCAGACAAAGACACATCAAGGAAAGAAAATTTTAGACCAATATCCTTGATGAATATAGATGCAAAAATCCTTAACAAAATCCTGGCAAACCATATCCAAAAACAAATTAAGAAGATAGTGCACCACAATCAAGTGGGGTTCATCCTGGGAATGCAAGGTTGGTTCAACATCCATAAATCAATAAATGTAATCCATCATGTCAATAGACTTAAGGATAAGAATCACATGGTTATTTCATTTGACGCAGAAAAAGTGCTCAACAAAATACAACACCCCTTCATGCTCAAAACACTAGAAAAAATAGGAATAGTAGGAGCATACCTCAACATTGTAAAGGCTATTTATGCTAAGCCCATGGTCAACATCATTCTTAATGGAGAAAAACTGAAAGCATTCCCTTTAAAAACTGGAACAAGACAGGGATGCCCTCTTTCACCACTTCTATTTAACATTGTCCTTGAAATACTAACCAGAACAATTAGACAGACTAAAGAAATTAAAGGGATATGAATAGGAAAAGAGGAACTCAAGCTGTCACTATTTGCTGATGACCGATTCTCTATTTAGAGGATCAAACAAAACTCCTCCAGAAAACTTCTAGACCTCATAAATGAATCCAGTAAAATAGCAGGATATAAAAATCAACGTGCATAATAAATCTAAAGCATTTTTATACATAAGCAATGAAACATCTGAAAGGGAAATGAGGAAAATGATTCCATTTGCAATAGCCTCAAAAAAAAAAAAAAAAAAAAGAACTTGGGAATCAATCTAACCAAAGAGGTGAAAGATCTCTACAATGAAAACTACAAAACATTGAAGAAAGAAATTGAAGAAGACCTGAGAAGATGGAAAGCTCTCCCATGTTCTTGGAGAGGCAGAATTAATATCATCAAAATGTCCATACTTCCAAAGGCACTATACAAATTTAATGCAATTCCAATTAAAATCCCTATGACATTTCTCATAGAAACAGAAAAAGCAATCATGAAATTCATCTGGAAGAACAAAAGACCTAGAATAGCCAAAGCAATCCTGGGCAGGAATAGTGATGCAGGAAGTATCACAATACCAGACCTTAAACTCTACTATAGAACAATAGTAACAAAAACAGCATGGTATTGGCACCAAAATAGACAGGTTGATCAATGGTACAGGATAGAAGACACGGAGACATCCCACATAAGTACAGTAACCTCATACTAGACAAAGGTGCCAAAAACTTACAATGGAGAAAAGATAGCCTGTTCAACAAATGGTGCTGGCAAAATTGGAAATCCATATGCAGTAAAATGAAGTTAAACCCCTATCTCTCACCCTGTACAAAATTCAACTCAAAATGGATCAAGGATTTGGGAATTAGACCTGAGAACCTTCACCAAATAGAAGAAATCTCCCTCACATTGGCTTAGGACCAGACTTCCTTAACAAGACCCCCATAGCACAAGAAATAAAAGCAAGAATCAATAAATGGGACAGATTCAAACTAAGATGCTTTTTCTCAGCAAAGGAAACAAATCAGTTATGTGAAAACAGAGCCTGAAGAGTGGGAGAAAATCTTTTCCACACACAGGCTTCAGACAGAGCACTCATCTCCAAAGTTTATTAAGAACTTAAGAATCTTTACTCCCAAAATACAAAGAACCCAATCAATAAATGGGCTAAGGAAATGACAGACACTTCACAGAAGAAGATATGCAGATGATCAACAAATATATGAAAAAGTGCTCATCATCCCTAGTAATTAGAGAAATGCAAATTAAAACCACCCTAAGATTTCATCTCACTCCAATTAGAATGGCTATTATCAAGAACACAAGCAATAATAAGTAATAAGTGTTGGCGTGGATGTGGGGAAAAAGGCACACTCATACATTGCTGGTGGAGTTGCAAATTGGTACAGCCACTTTGGAAAGCAGTATGGAGATTCCTTGGAAAGCTTGGAATGGAACCACCATTTGACCCAGCTATCCCACTCCTCGGTTTATACCCGAAGGACTTAAAACCAGCATACTACAGTGATGCAGCCACATCAATGTTCATAGCAGCCCAATTCACAATAGCTAGATTGTGGAACCGACCTAAGTGCCCTTCAACTGATGAATGGATAAAGAAACTGTGGTATATGCAATATTACTCAGCCATAAAGAAGAATAAAATTATGGCATTTGCTGGTAAATGGATGAAGTTGGAAAATATCATGCTAAGTGAAATAGGCCAAGCCCAATAAAACCAAAAGCTGAATGTTTTCTCTGATAAGTGCATGATAATATATAACGATGGGGGTTGGCAGGGGGAAGAGAATGAAGGAAATTGGAGGGTGTAGAGGAAAAAGGGGTGGGAGGGGGTGGAGATGGAAAGATAGTAGAATGAAACAGATTGTATTACCCCATGTATATGTATGATTACATGAGTGGTGTGAGTCTACCTTGTGTACAACCATAGAAATGAAAAGTTGTACTCCATTTGTATACAATGAATCAAAATGTGTCTGTAAAAAAAGATTTTAATAAAAAAATATTTAGCAGCTTTCATCTGTCACTGAGCTACTAAACACCATTGTTTCACCTGTGTGAAAACTAAGCCCCCTTCAAACAAAGTTGTTTTGACTAGTACAAGAAAATTATCCATCCATGAAGCTGCGCATGGGCCAATCAATAACAAAACATGAAAGCAGGACGAATTCAGAGGTCTTATGGGATCCATGAAGAGGACAGAACACGCTAGTCAGTATGACTGTGTAGTTGTAAGTAGAAGTCACTATCCTAAACCTCACTATCCTCATTACCAGTGGTCAAAATGCAATATGAAGAGGAGTCTAAAAGCAATTGTTCAGCAATCCCAAAGGTCTGCCTCAATTTTTTCAGTGCCAGAAACACCTAGATTTCCTTGCAGCTCACTTAGTACCTATGGTCAGGTTGGTGCCTGCTCAGAAGCAAAGAAAAGAGAAAATACATTATGATATCACTTCCTCTCCTCCTTGTTTGGTCCTCACTACTCCTCCCAAATTCTGAAGCTGGAGAATCAGAATTATGCCCAGTTCCCTCATCATCACTCTACTCCCTCAATTCAAGTACCTGCAAGCATTACACTTTTCTGAATCAAGAAAGGGAAATACCTGACATTTGTGCCATCTCCCTACTCATGACCCCTCATCACCACCTCTTGCACATAGTGAATGTAGACATCAACCATCAATCACTGTCTTCTTCACTGACCTTTGGAAATCTCCTTGTACATTACACCAAGAAGGTACCTGCCATCTATTTTCCAACGCTTCCCCAGTTTCTGTGAATATTAGGGCTACCCCACTCCATGCCCATGTTGGATCTTACCTCCCTCCACCCTGCTTCGTTACCTTGACTCACCTCATGACCGTGAATATCCTACTTAAAAAGTAAATACCAACTGGTACCTCCCTACAGAATATATTTCCATCATACCATCCAATAGGATCAAGTTCCAGATTCTGGGAATGGCCTACAGTGTCCTCCAGGTCAAACCCCATGTAAGCCACACTCCTGCCCTTCCAGCACCTGCAGTTTACCCTGGTCCTCACATACTGCTCCTCAAACCCATGTGTTTGCTCATAGTAGAACCACCCCTGTTCCCACCTCTATGTCCTTTCTCCACTTTAGGTTGTCTTGGATGTGCTTCCTGATCTCTAGGATATAATGGGCATGCAATTTGAGGAAATGTCCCTGTCCCTCACAGCTTGTTTCTGTCATGTGTTGTATTTTTAACTTGTTAGTGTCTGTCTTCCCCTTAATCTATGGTTTCCCTGAAGTCAGGAACTGACTCTTTGTTCTTCTAGTCCTAAATCAACATCTGACACATTGTAGGAAATGAATATTGAAAATAGTAGGATATTCATGCTTATACAACCCTACAAAGGAAGTTACTTTTATTAGTTTCATTTTAAAGAAGAAACTGAATACTTGAAAAATTAATAATTTGCTCGAGGTCAAGCCAGTGACCAGGCCCTATAGAAGTCTGACTGTAGGATCATAAACTCTATAAAATGATTACTTTTGGATCTGCCTAAAAGGGACCTGGAAGGGGACAACTCAAGAGATGCAATAGACTATAGGACACCTAGCAGAAGCCTCTCACAAGGCCCTTCTACATCTTCCATGAACCCTTGTAAGGGATCTCACCTTATCCCAGGGAGAAGCTGGAGACCACCAAGGGGTTATCTGCATCCCCTCCTGATTTAAGACTCTAATTAGGAGTCCATTCTCGTGGATGTACACAATGGCAGTAGGACTCACTATGGTACATTCATATATGTACATAAGAAAATTATGTCAGATTCATCCCAATGTCTTTCTTTTTCCTAAATCCTCTTCCCTTCATTCCCTTTGTCTAATCTACTGAATTTCTAGTCTTCCTTTCCTCACCCCTTATTGTGGGTTAGCTTCCACATATCAGCAAAAACATTCAACCTTTGGCTTTTGGGGACTGGCTTACTTCACTTAGCATGATACTCTCCAGATCTATCCATTTACTGGCATATGTCATAAAGTCATTTTTCTTTATGGTTGAGTAATACTCCATGGTGTATATATACCACATTTTCTTTATTCATTCATCTGTTGAAGGGCTAATTAAAATAAGATACATTCCATGCTTGTATAATTATATCAAAATGGATTCTACTGTCCTGTGTAACTAAAAAGAACAAAGAAAAAAGAAAAAAATAATAAATAAATAAAATTATTTTTCATCCAAATGAAATTTAAATTAGAGTAAAAAAACTCTAACCTGCTGCTGTGATTAGGTTATAGGTTCTTAAAAACAAGAGCTTTGGTTTTTCCCTTGGGTTATAAGGCATTCAAGCACTCAATTTTACTAACATAAGGCAGGAAGTTTGCTATAATTTGGATCTGAAATGTCCCCCAAATGCCCATGTGTTAAAGTCTTGGTCCACAGTCCGACGTTATTGGAAGGTGGTAGAAACTTTACGAAGTCAGACCTAGTGAGAGGTCTGTAGGTTACTGAAGAGTGTGCTCCTGAAGGAGACTGGGACTCTGGTCCTTTCCTCTTTCATTCACTTTGCAGTCATGAGATGAGCAGTGTTACTCTGCCATATACTCTGGACATTTGTAGCAAACATGTCAATCTCAAAAGCCACTGGCCAACCAATCATGTACTGGAACATCCAAAACTGAGTAAGAATAAACATTTTCTCTTTATAAATTGATGATATAAGGTTTTTATTACAGCGATAGAAAACTCACTACACAATGTTGGAGCAAACACACCTGAATTTTGATAGCATCTTTGGATCTCAGGTGTCCACCCGCCTTGGAGCATCTGATAACTTTGGTCATGCCACATGCAAGGTATTTCATATCCTGGAAAGCTCACAATGATGACACAAACATAAAGCTATCACTGCAAAATCCCATACTCACTTCTCCTGTCTCTGTTGCTGTAAGTTCTGTTTATTGTATAAGGAGTATTTAGGAGGGCCACAGCTAAACAAGGAGGGAATGGAGATAGTGGAAACATGTAAAAGCCCACATAAATTTCAGAAAATGTACTCAGCACAGTGGGCTTGAAATACAGACTAACCTATCACAACATACATGAAGACTATTTTACAAGATCCCTTCATAAACTAAGAAAATATTTTTGGCTTGAAACCCTAGGCCCATGAAATGTGCTCCAAACATGTTTCCTGAATTAACAAATTATCAAATGACCAAGTGAGTGGTGATACTATTTACTATAATATTAACACTGATGATTAGTATCTATTGTGCTAAAAATATAAACCAGAAAAAAAGCATAGATGGAAGAATTTGATACTAAAGAAGGACACTTTGATTGACTCTCCCTAAGCGCCAGGGCGAATTGTTAAATGCTTAGTAATGCATCCAAAGGAGCAAGTGATTCACTTGCTGGTTGGATGCGCTGCTAAGTTGTGCACATAGTTTACCTCATTCTAAATCTAGCACTCAGCTTGATGATCTCATTTTAGCTGCATATGTCACTAATTGTTTTAAAATTGCCCAACTTCTCACAAAGTTTGGAAATCAAATTTTACCCTCATTATCCCAATAACAGGAACCAAATCAGGAGTTTGTATCATTTTATTTTCTTCTGAATCCATTCACATTTTAAAGTCAAATTCTCCAAAATTGTAATACTAAAAATAAGAAAATATACCTACAGTAATAAAAATGCATCTAAAAAGGATTAAAAGGAATAGCTTAAAACAAAAAACTGTGAAATGTCAGAACATAAATCTTAGTGAGTTAATAGTTCAGTGCATTAGAGGAAATAATATTCTTTTTAGCAGTTTAGATATTGAGTCTCTGAATAAGTGCGAAAAATCAAATCTTCAGTGTTAATATAGTTTCCATTTCACCTATCACAGAGAATATAGAAACTTTGTCCTTAGACTCAATGTATAAACATTGATTCATACTTAAACAAATGACAATGTGGCCTTCCTGCACAGAATATATCTTTATCCAATCAAGCTTTAGGTTGTAAATGTTTTAACAACAATTTGGTCCACTTTAGCACAGGATGTGCACAGCAGTACATCCTGCAGAGCACATCTGTCATTCACCAGACACTACCCAATGAAAGTACTGAATATGCTATGCTTCTCAATTAAAATAGAAATCAGAGGTTTTTGGACGAAATAGTCGTGAACTAATTTCTGTTGACCCGACAGCTTTAAGCCTTGAGAACTGGAGTTACAATGCACAAAATTCTCATAAAAGGACAACAGCTCCATCGAGTAATGAAGTTGGATTATTGGCACATAAAGGACAATAGGATAGACAGTGGAAGTGAAAAACCACTGCAGGGAAGGACTCTAACTTTCCTCTATCTTCTCTGGACCATGAAATTCCTAGGAGCTACACAAAGATAAAGTCTGATTTGCCTCATATACTAACAAGGAGATAAAACTTTGCTATTTTTTTCAAAAGGAGAAATCTTTACTGAAGTATAAAAAATTGAAGTAAAGAAGTATTGAAGTACCAAGAACTTCACATAGAGAGAGTAAAATTTGGTAGTTTGTTTATATATATAAATATATTTATATACAACATATAGAGAGATAATATGTATTATCTTTATATATAATGATAATATATATATGCGTGTGTATATATAGATATATACACACACACACATATGAATCACATGGCCATGATCAAGATAATGAAACAAATCTGTTGCCTGGGAAGGTTTCCCTCTTCTCCTTATAATCCCTGTTCTTCCCTACCTCATCTCCGCTGTCCCCTTCACCCTCCCTCTCAACCCATTCACCATCCCTACCCCACTCGGAAGGAAACCACCGAACTGTCTTCTAAAGTAACTATCCCATTTAAATAGCAACTGGGCCTCACAGGAGAGTTCTACTTACTCCACATTCTCACAAACATTTTCTATGGTCAGTTTTAATTTTAGCTGTTCTATCTGCTGTGTATTTTTCATCTGCATTTTTGAAGGATTAAAGGTGTTGAGAATCATTAGATGTGCTTATTTGCCATTGATGTATCTTCTTTGGTGAACTATCTACCCAAATTCTAATTCTGCTTTTTCCTCTGAGTTATTTGTATTTAATGCTGAATTTTGAAAGTTCTCTCTCTATTCTGGATACTAACCTTTCATCAGATGGATGCACTGCACACATATTCCCCCGTCTATGCTTGTCTTCTCATTCTCTAAACAGTGTCATTTGAAAATCAGAAGTTTTTAATTTCCATGGTCTAATTTATCTTTTATTTCTTTTATGAGTCATGCATTTGTGATTTCTTAAAAACATCTTTGCCTAATTCAGAGTTCCAAAATGTTAACCTGTTTTATTTTATTAATTTTTAAATTTGTTTTAATTAGTTGTACATGACAGTAGAATGCATTTATGTGTTTTGATAAAACATACATATATGAAGTATAATTTCTCATTTTTCAGATTGTACATATTGTAGGATCACATCAGTCATGCAGTCATATATGCATATGAGGTAATAATGTCTGTTTCGCTCTACTATCCTTCCTATCCCGGTACTCCTTCCCCTCCCTTCACTCCCCTCTACCTGATACAAAGTAACTCTATTCTTCCCTAGTGCCCCCTCCTTATTGTAAATTAGCATCTGCATATCAGAAAACATTTGGCCTTTAGTTTTTCTGGGTTTGGTTTATTTCGCTTAGCATGATTTTCTCTAAAACCATCCACTTACTGGCAAATGCCATAATTTCATCTGTCTTTAAAGCTGAGTAATAGTCCATCATGTGTGTGTGTGTATATATTTTTCTTTATCTATTCATGGGTTGAAGGGCACCTAGGTTGATTTCATAATTTAGTTATTTTTAGTTGAGCTGCTATAAACATTCATGTGGCTGTGTCACTGTGTTGACTTTAATTCCTTCCAATATAAACCAAGGAGTGAGATAGCTGGGTCAAATGGTGGTTCCATTCCAAGTTTTCTGAAGAATCTCCATACTACTTTCCATATGGTTGCATCATTTTGTATTCCCACCAGCAATGTGAATGTACATTTTTCCCTACATCCTCACCAAAATTTATTGTTGCTTGTATTCTTGATAATTGCCATTCCAATTGGAGTGAGATGAAATCTGAGTAGTTTTGATTTGCATTTCCCTAATTGCTAGAGAAGTTGAACATTTTTTCATATATTTGTTGATTAATTGTATAGCTTCTGCAAAGTGTCTGTTCAGTTCTTTAGCCCATTTATTGATTGACTTAAAAACAAGAATCATATGATCATCTCAATACATGCAGAAAAAACATTTGACATAATACAGCACTCTTTCATGTTCAAAACACTAGAAAAACTAGGGATGGTAGGAACATACCTCAACATTGTAAAAGCCATACATGCTAAACCCAAGGCCAGCATAATTCTAAACAGAGAAAAATTGAAAGCATTCCCTCTAAAAACTGGAACAAGACAGGATGGACTCTTTCACCACTTTTATTGAACATTGTCCTTGAAACTCTAGCCAGAACAATTAGAAGAAAGAAATTTAAGGTATAGGTAAAGAAGAACTCAAACTATCACTATTTGATGATGACACTGTTTTATATTTAAAGATCTAAAGTATTCCAAAAAAGACTTCAAGAACAAATGAATTCAGCAAAGCAGCAGGATATAAAATCAATACCCACAAATTAAACATATTCCTTTACATCAATAATGAATCCACTGAAAGAGAAATAAAGAAAACTACCCCATTCACAGTAGCCTCAAAAAAATAAATAAAATACTTGGGCACCTGTTTCCTTTTAAAAGTTTTGTAATCTAGGCTTTACATTTAAGACTACAATTCAGTTGCAGGGTTTTATATTTTTCATACTACCATAAATACATTTCATTTTAACCCCTATTTCCATCATTTGTTGGTAGGATGTAGAAATGTAATTAGATTCTGTACACTGATCCTGTATCTTACAACCTCACTAAACTCATTTATTGTAGTACTTTGTTTTTTTTTTATTTTTTTAGTTGCCAATGGACCTTTATTAATTTATGTACATATGTATGTATGTATGTATGTATGTATATGTGGTGCTGAGAATCGAATCCAGTGCCTCACACATGCAAGGCAAGTACTCTACCACTGACCTACAACCCCAGCCTCTCTAGTAGTTTTTTGGAAATCCTACTGAAGAAGAAAGAACTTCTAATAGGATGCAATTTTTAAATTGCCCAAAAGTCTAAAAGTCTGTTGAGAGCTAACATTTTCATCTTGTTCTTGATCTCATGGAAAAGAATTTAGTCCTACCCCAGAGCTGAGTGTCAGTTGGGGATTCTTAATAGATGCTTCTTATCAGGTTGAAGAAGTTCCCTCTGTTCCTAGTTTGCTGAGAGTTTTCATCAAGTTGGAATTTTTCAAAATGTTTTATCTATTATTTACTGTTATGATCATAAAGTTTTCCTTATTTATTTTACTAATATAATAAATGACATCAATTGACATTTTCCAATTTTAAAACAACCCTGAAATTTCCTGGGAGTAACCCCACTGTGTTCTATTATCATTTTTATGTATCACTGGATTTGCTATGACAAAACTTTATTTAGAATCCCTCCATTAATTTCCATGAACTATATTAGAATAATTTTTTTTCTTTTTTTGGTAGTTTCTTTGCCTAATTTTGATATGAGTATAGTGCTGACCTCAAAAAAGTCTCCAATTTTCTTTTAGTGTGTAAAGAACTTTTTTCCCTAAATACTTAGTAAAATTCAGTTCTTAACCCACCTGAAACTGGAGTGCTTTTGTTGTTGTTTTGTTTTGTTGCAGTGCTAGGGATGAAACCCACAGCCTCCCACATGCTAGATAGGTGCTCTACCACTGAGCCACCTTTCTAGTCCTGGAATTTTCTTTTGAGAATGTTTTAAACTATAAATTATATTTCTTTGCTAGATAGGGAGCTATTCTAGAGTGACTGCTGGTAGTTTGTAACTTTCAGAGAAGATGGACTAGACACACAGCAGAATGGTGATTATAGTGAATAATACTGTATTATATACTTGACATTTGCTAAGAGAGTAGGTTTTAAATGTTCTCATCACACACAAAAACAATAAATTACCATGCAAGGCGATGGATATGTTAATTTGTTTGACTTCGACAATAATTTTGCAATGAATATGTTATCGAAACATGTTGTATGCCTGTAAATGTTTGCAATTTTCACTTTTCAATTATACTTCAAATCTGAGAAGATAACTTTAAAGAGTAATTTAAACAATAAGAAAGTATCTTATCTATTTACCCATATGGTTTTCATTCCTGATGTTCTTTGTTACTTTGGGTTAACTCATATTTCTACCTTGTAGAATTTTCTCCATGGCTTGAAGAATTTCCCTGTTCTTACAGGGAAGATTTGCTTGTGATTAATTCATTTGGCTTTCATATGTCTGAAAACATCTTCATTTTGTCTTCAAAATTTTGAAGAGTATTTTTGTTAGCTAGAGAATTCTAGTTTGAGAATATTTCTTTCAGTCCTTTAGAACTATTGCTCTACTACCTTCTCACTTGCACTGATTCTAACAAGGAATCTGGTGTTATCCTCTCCCTCATTCCCTTTTCTCTCCTCTGGTTATCTTCAAGATTTTCTCTTATCTTTGAACAACTTGATTATTTTCTTTCATCCTGTTTCCTTCTCATTTCTTCTGGTTGAGATTTGTTGATTTTTTTTATAGTTTCTATCAAATTTAGAACATGTTTGTTATTATTTCTTCAAATATTTTTGTTTCCCATCCCTTCTTCAGGGATTCCAATTATACATATATTAGGTTAATTAAAGTAGCCCCACAGCTCATTGAACCTATATTCACTTATTTATTTTTAAATTTCTCTGAATACATCATTTAAGATAGTTTTCATTACTATGTTTTCAATCTCACTAATCTTCTGCAATGTCACCTTACCCAGCATGCTTCTTGGAATTTATGATCTTAATGTCTATATTTTTGATTAAGGTCTTTTTTATATTCCTTTCATATCTGTTTAACATTGAAAACACATGAAAAAAGCTATAAAAAGTATTTCAGTGTTCTTCTTTACTGATTCTAAAATCTGTGTAATCTGAGTCAATTTTGATTGATTCATAAATTTTCTCATTGAATCTTGTTTCTTCTTCTTTGCATGCCTAATAATATTTTTGATGGTACACTGAAAATTTTACCTTATGGAGTGCTAGGTATTCTTTTTTTCCATAAACATTCTTGAGCTGTCTTGTGGTATAATCAACTTATTTGGAAATAGTTCTATACTTTCTGGTATTGCCATTATGACTTGGTAAGCAAGTCCTACACATTATTCAGTCTAAGGCTATCACACATTATTAAAGTAAGACCCTCCTGAATATTCTACCCAATGTCCAGTCTAATTGATGGAAACAGACAGTATTCCTAACCCTGTGCCAGCATGAGGAACTAATTCTTTCAGACGTGTCCCCCCCACACCCCCTGACCATGTGGTTGCCTCATACACACATGCTGCTCAGTGGTTTGCTAAATGCTCATGGGAAACCTGAATGTGCAGATGGTCTAGACTCTATTTTCAGCTTGTCTCTCTCTCTGGTGCTCTGCCCTGTGAACCCTTGTCACCTTGATCTTCCAGGGCTCTCAGCTACTTTTCCTAAACTCAAGGTGTCAGCCAGCTCTGCCCCAAATTCCCCATTTTTGTGCCACAGCTGAACTATTATCTTAAAGCAGTGGGTTGGGGAACATTATAAGGCTCTATGCATTTGTTATGCTTCTTGTCTCTCTCAAAGGAAAGTGTCCTTCATTGTCTAGTATCATTGTTTTCAAAATGGTTTTTCATATATTTTGTCATTTTTGTTTTTCATTAGTGGAGACAGGATGGTAAAACTGTTCCCTTAATTTCATCTTGGGTAGAAGTCCAGCTTCCCCTTTTTTCAATCCAACAAATTCATAGAGTCTAAAGTTTGACTTTTTAACTATACAGAAAATTTTTCTCTCATGTCAGTTCTTGGATCCTGTAAATCCCACCCAAGGACCACTTGAAGGGGGTCTATGAACCCTAGATTAAGAGACCTCTGCACAAGAAAAATCAAATATCATACAGAAAATTTATATCCTAATTTTCACTAATCACAAATTAAAATTTATCATTTCATTCCATTATATATAACATAAATCACAGTAATATTAACACACTTGTAACTATCACCACTAAAATTTATAGATATTTTCATATCACTTAACATTTTTTGCCCTTCTGTGGAACATAGAGGTTGAAGTTTATAAGCCACATTTCCTATCTCTCTTCTTTCCTACTTAGGCCCCTTCCTCACATGGGGTCATTCAAATATAGTAAAAGTCTCTTTTTGTCGTCTGTTGCATTACCCAAAATTTTCTATGCACTGATTCTATTTAGGGATTGACCTGTTGAAACAGTTTTATCAGCACTCTCATTAAATATATGGGGAAAACAAGACCTAGGTAACTTATTCAAGGTCTCACAAACCCTTCACAGGTCTGATACCCACCCTATAAGTTTTCCCCCACACAATACTGTATCTGTAATTTCTGATCCAGAGTTTGACCACTAAGTGAAAACTACTACAAAGTGACAATTTCACCCAGAAATTACATTTTAAGCAAGATAACATTAACTTACCACCAAGAGGTATCTAGAGATGAGAACCTTTGCTTCTTTGCATCAATGCCTAAAATTCTGAATTTCCAAATAATAAGATTTCATTTACTTGGGCTTATAATAAATCAAATGTATAATAAGTAGTGAATTAAGCTTACATGATCAATTCTATACTAACTTCCCTGTATCTGAGGGAACTGGAAGAAATCCATCAGGATGGAATATGAAAATGAACATAAATTTGATATCGCATAACACTCAGTTCTACCAAATGATGAACTAGAAAAATTATATATGTTTATAGAGAGAAACAGAATGCACATTTTTCAGTTTCTTCAAAAAAGTACAAGGTCTAACACTGCAGTTCTGATACTTTTAATGCTGAGAGGAGATTTCATCATGCCAGTGACCCAATCAGCTTCTTCAAGCCCACAACATCAATACCAGAACATGCTCATAATTTGGAAAAACAAAGGGATGCAAGCAATCAGAATTATAGCATTTGGACATGTTATTAAATTTTTTAATACATCTCCAATGGAGCTGGAGAATATCATGCTAAGTGAAATAAGCCAAACCCAAAAAACCAAAGGCCAAATGTTTTCTCTGATAAGTGGATGCTGATCCATAAAGGGCATGGGGAATAGGGAAGAATGGAAGAACTTTGTATTTGGCAGAGGGGAATGGGTGTGGGGATGGGAAGCATGGTGAATGAGATGGACATTATTACCCTATATACATGTATGATTACATGAGCAGTGTGATTCTGCACTGTGTGCAGCCAGAGGAATGAGAAGTTGTGCTCCAGTTGTGTACAGTGTGTCAAAATGCATTCAACCATCATGCATAACTAATTAAAACAAAATTTTTAAAAATTAAAAAAGAAAAAAGTAAAAAAAATAAAAAAATAAAAAGTGTTAATACATTCATCCTCATTGATCTTCATAGGGAGAAAAAGATGTATTCTATTTTCAAAAGTGGGACTGGATTAAGTTTTTGTTAGAGAAATCCTATTTTTCTATGGACTTTTATTATTGATTCAGTGATAACATTTTGCAGGGAGAAAGCCCAAGTGTACATATAAGAAAACATAGGTGGGGCGGGGTCCACAGGAGTAGATAGACCCAGGGGCCCCCTGCAGGATCACAGGCTAATGATGCACTTAAGGTCTTTGAAGCACCTGGTTTCAATAGAAACTTGCCAGGCTGGGTTTTATTCCCTCAGTTAGGCTTCCTGTTGCTCCACCATCCCTTTCAAAGCTCTAAAGTTTGCAGCCAAACCTGGTGACCTACGACTTCAGGTTTCCAGCTTCCAGTACAGCATTTTCCTCCAGCTCAGTCAGGCTTATAATCTACTGCTGCTTATCAATTTATTCCACTCTGGAAATTTCTAACGAGGCTTCTGGCTATAGTACAGAAGGAAATGGTGAGGAGTATTACTGAGTACCTACTGCATAACTGGCACTGGCTCAGAACTCATACTGGTTATCTCTTCTAATATTCACAGTACTGGCAGGTAAATATTACTTGAGTGTTCTAGATAAAGAGCTGAACACTCAAGTAAGTTACATAATTTCCCAAATGTCAAGGGAACAGTATTCAGTTCCCAACATCCTCTCCATGCCCAACAAACAAGGAGAGAGTCTGGGCCAGAATGACTACATAAAGCTTACCTTGAAGGACTCAACTTTCTCTCATGCACACTGTCAATAGGAAAAGCTAATGGTATCTGAAGGAAGTTGCTTTTTGTACATAGGTCACCTGTCAGGGAACAGGTGGTCCTTGGGATTCTGGTCATGCAAGCAAACTAAGCAAGCTAATGCTGGAGATGTCACTGTTTCTGTAACCTAACATATAAAACCCCTCCCTTTGTGGCTGCTGGCAAGGAACCGAGGCACTGAGATAAGAATACAAATCACCAATCCAGCTGGCTGCCACTAGACAAAATGCCATGAGGGAGAGGGGCCATTGCTCAGCCAAGTACTATGAGGGCCACGGGCTATCTGCTCTGCCTATTGCCACTGGACCTTCCTCACAAGCATTTTTAAACAAAGCCTTCTGCCTGGTATGTCATCTCTAGATATTTTCTTTGTCTCTTGTCAACCTATCCCACTTCCCCTGTTGTGGACCTGACATCCACATGAATGAGGAATTCATTTTTATTGGTTTATTTTTTATATTTACCTGGGAAATAATATTCTATACCTAATACAAGTTCTAAAAGCAAGATGATTTTTAAGCAAAAAGTACCTCTTTATGACTAAAGAGGTAGCGAAAATAATAATTTCATTATGGTCCAAAATTAAATTTTAAAAGGGAAAAAAATTAAAAGCCAATCTACAAAGTTACTCTCATTGAGGGAATAATGTCTACCCTCTGGCCATTTTGAAAGTGAACCAGACCCTTTTCTAGCCACCCAAGCCCCTCCTTGCCTTATTCTATGCATTAGGAATTCTGTAAATGATTGTTCATGGTTCACAGGGGGTTCGATCACAGAAAACTAGTTGTTGATCTTTGGATGCCTGCAGGCCTGCAATCTGTGCTACAAGTTTATCCCTCCTAGAAAAAAAAAATAATAGAAAAAGGGGAGGGGGTGAGGAAGGAAGGAGGAGAAAAGAGGATGGAACCAGTACAAGCATCTGTAATAAGCTAATTGGACCCTTGTGGGCCACCCAGCAGGCACAAAATTAAAACAAACAGAGCTTCCCATCGTGCACTTTCAGGACTGCAGCCACGCAGGGTCCATCAGTTTTTCCCTTGCCTCCTCCCTTGACCTTCATTTTTAAAGAACTTAATTATGGGTCTTGCTAAAGGATCACAAGCCAGTTTTTATCTGAAAGGAATAAGCTATTTTTGCCTCCAAACTAGAGACACTGATAGAAGTTGGTAATTAGTATGACTTGTTAATGGAGTTTGGCTGTGATTAAGCAGTGATTGAGTGTGAGTTTGGTGCCTGTCAGTGGGTAAGCCTGGGAGGGTGAGAGATGTTTAATGAGACACCTGTTGTTGGGGCCCGCTGGGGTTTGTTACAGCTGATTGGCACTTGGATGCAGTGTGCTCTGTGACAGGGGGCTGGGCTCAGTTTGGCAGGTGGTTGGCATCACAGAAAGCCCACTGCTCCCTCTTAGTCAGTGCTGGCTGTGTTTCCTGGGCTGCCTGTCCATGACTGCAGTCACATGTTCCCAAGTGATCTGGGCTGACTACTGTCCTGTTCTAACTCCCTTTAGGCTCTGCACCCACCTTGGGGAAGGAAGATCTCCAAGTCCCCTGATCCCTATCAAGCCCTGGGCTCTCTTCCCCTCATCCAGTTCCTCCTGTCCACAGGATATAGATGAGGAAATTGAGATCTGGTAAATTAATAGTATGTCCAAGTCCACAGAGCTGACTCCAGGCCCAAATGTACCATGCTCAAGGACAACACCCCTCAAAACTTTAGAAAGGGTCTTGGGGAGCATGATAAAGTGCAGAGTATGGTGCGTAGTTCTGGAGTAGAACCTAAAACACAGCTTCATCAGGGCTTCCAGGTGGCACTCATGCTGCAGGGCCAGGGACCATACCTGAAATACAAGTGTATAGGAGGTTTTCTTATATTTGAATCAAACAGAAAACTTTAAGATAACATAGCTGCAGTTCATTTCAACTTTATGTTTAAGGCCATATCATGCTTTTTAGGGAAGACAAACAAAAAATATATATATTCTCTGCCTAAAAAATTGGAGCCTGATGTTAAAGATGTTCCAGAACTCTCTAAGCATGTGATAGAAAATTGCTGGTAGAAGCAGAGTAAAAAAAGAGGGGAAACCTGGAAATTTACAGAAGACCCACACTCCACCTTCATGCACTGGAAGAACATTTCCAGAAGGAGAAACAAACAAATAAACAGGAGTTTGGTCTCAGGATGCAACTATGTCACAGTGCTAGGGACACAGCTTCAAATCACCACCCTCATGCCCGACCCTGTTCCCACCTGCTGGAGCCCTGTCCAAATCCATCTAACCCCACCCTGTCAAGATTAGTGACCAGGACCCTAGGAGAAAACAGCCTTTTGTTCTCTTGACTAAGTGTTGAGTCAAAACACAGGCTGGAAGTCACAAAGGGACCATGATGGCCACCTGGTTCAGGAAAGGTTCAGGGGGAAGGGTCAGGGCTCCACCCTGACCTTCACCATGACTCAGCTTATAATTCATGTCAATTTCCCCCAATATTCAAATGCAGATTTTCTGAACTAAAAAGAAAAAAAAAAAACAGCGTCCACAAAAGTTTAGAAATAATTTAGATAAACTTTGTAGAACACAGAAATACCTAAAGAACAGAACAATATCCGATATCTTCAGAACCCAACATTAAATGAAAAACAGATAACATGATTTGGACATATTCTAATTTTAAAAATATGCTATGTCTTAAGTACTATAGATTATTGATTTTTTTTCCTGATTTTTGCAGAAAACCATGTCATTTCTTGGCTTCACTGATGGGAAGAAATTTGAACTGAAAGATAAATAGGCATATGTCAAGGTATATTTTCCTTATATTTAAGGATCAGTCTATTAATTTATTTTTCCAGAGAAATAAAATATTTAGATGGTATAGGCAATTTTATTTTGAATGAGAAAATATTTTCATAATTATCCACAGTTGGACCTGATGAAAGACAAAATGAACATGTAAGTTCTTTAAATATTTTCATGTGTAGACACTTTCTTTACATCTTTCTCATGCCATTGTAGAATAAAGGGGCTTTCGGATTGTTCACACCACATTTAACATTTACCAAAAAAAACTATGCCCTTAGACTTTTAGAAGGATATAGAAGTTTCAGACTGTTCTCTCAATAGAAATTCAGTATATATATTTTCCATGTGAAAATGAGGATAAGGGACAGTCACATGCCAGAAGTTTACAGGAAATGTAGTTAAGGCTTATGGGAAATTTTTTTAACTGTTAAAATTTTCAAGTCCCAAAAGGTGCTACATCTCAAGGATCCATATGAGAAAGGAATATGCAAGATGCTCTATGGTGGAGTAGATAAACAGCAGATCTGAAAACAGATGGATCTGGCAGGAGGCCTGGTTCTGCCAACTCATGGCTGTGTAGCCTGGGACCAGCGGCATAACTTCTTTGAGCCTCAGTTTCTCCATGCATAAATTAGAAGTGATAACATCATTGAAAACAAGGAAAACCTAAGTAACCCTCTAACTTCACTTGATTTTAGTTACCTGCCTTTGGTTGACTTTTAAATCATTAATTTTGGAGGTCATACTGGGCAATACATTATCAGTCTTCCACCAACTTTGATATAGATAACCCCTCTGAAAGATGGGTCATGATGTAATGGTTACTTGGCTTGAAGACTACTTTCGTATAAATCACTGACTCTTCACTTGGCCCTCTGTGACTGTCCAATAGGTAACAACTTGATATCAGGAGGCCACGCTCAGATTATGCTAACATCAACATTTTATGAACATGCATTTCATGAAGAGCCACGAAGATGGATTATGTATATGAAGACCATTGATTAGTTCACCTCCAATCATCCTTTGTCCTGTTTTTTTTAATCCCTGAAAAATCCCCAAACCCTATCCTGGGGGAGGCAGATCTGAGAGTTGGGTCTCCCACCTTTATGCTTGCTGTCTTGTTTGCAAATCTGGTTGTTTCATTGATTGTCATACTGTGTAGCAGGCAAACCAAGCCTGGTCTGTTGACATTATATTGAAACACTGTTGTGATCAGTGGCCATAAAGTATGGAAAGTTCCTGTCGTATGTCAGATACCTAATGAAAACCAAAGTGGGTTTAACTTGCTCATTGTTTAGTCAAGCACATTTCCCACATGGTGCATCCTATTAACCTGTTAAATTCCCTCCACCCCCAACAGGAGCAATTTGGGGTATATCTGTTTAGCCACTTCGCACCACACAGGTGGACTTAATAAAAGCCCATCTGGGTGATCACACCTCTCACCTGGACTATCGTCACAGACTTCTAACTAAACAGTCACCTTGACTGACTCTTGCATACATCCACCACAACTGTCTATTATCTACATGGAAGTCAAAGTGATCCTTTTAAAATGTAAGTCAGATTGAGACACTCTGATTTACATTATACTGAGTGACAACCAAAGGTCCTGCCTGGTCCAGCCATTCATTGCCCCACTAACCACATTCTTCCACTCACCTGTCTGCCACCATGAGTGGTACTTTGGTCCCCAACGTTCCCCATCCATTCTCCAGTCACATTGCCCTTGCTGTTTCCCTAACTTACAATGGTCTTTCCCCAGCACTCAGCTCACATCCCATCCATTCTTTGCTCAAATGAGAGCCATGTGCAGACTATCCTACATACATTTGCAATCCTCCTACACCTCCCTTACCTTGCCTTATATCCCCTTAGCACTCATCAGCTCTAACACATAATATTTAGTTATTCCAAAGCATTACTATCTTTCTCCCTCTGACAAAGGTAAAGGCTTTGTTTTGTTCCCTACTGAATCCCTGTTACCCAAAAACATTATCTGAATTTGAAAACTGATGAGTACATGGATAAATGAATAACAAACAGTGGGCTCTGCATGACTATTGGTTTAATGACTGAATGGAATCTGTTTTTCTAATAAGGTCTCTCTGCGAAGTAAAAATCAACCTCCTAAAGAGAAGGGCATCCATGGCTACAGAATATCCCAGTGAGAAAGTATCAAAAAGATTCAGACAGATGAGAAAAATTGAAGTCTGGAGAAGAAAATGATCAGGGGTAAGAAAAACTTAAACCCAAAGCTCCTTGTCTTGTCCCTTGCAGCCTCTCCTATCAGCCTGGATGCCCCCAAAAGATGGTGGAAGAGAGTCAGAGTCCAAAAAGTATTGGGCATGTGACTCTCTGAAGCCTATTTTGGTGAATGTCACAGATTTCCCTACGCATCCCATAAGGAAGAGGCAATAGCTCCTTTTGCCCTACACCAGAAGAATAAAAGTTGATGACCCTGGAGCAATTCCCAGTTTAAAAAAAAAAAAAAAGCCTCCAAGAAAAAGTCACCATGTGTTGAGTGCCTGCTGTTCTTTGGGCACTGCTCAGTGGAGCTTCTTTCCTGACTTTGGTATGCAGTGGTCCCTGATCCTATTGAGACCCCCAGTCATTATCCTGACATTCAGCACATGCAGGATGCCTCTGCTAGTGTTTACCCCACTCCAATTTTACGTAAAAGAGTTGCAGGTCAAAAGGGTGCAAAACCCAGAGCACCTAGACTAAAGGACATTGTTGCACAAAAACTAATCCAAAAGAAGTAAAATATCTCTCCTTCCCCACTGGTAAGAAGCCTCCACCACTGCAGAACACATGCAGATGCAGGCTTCCTTGGGAATCCATGGAGGTTACTCCTACAATGAACTTGGAGTCGAGATGGATAAAGCCTGAAAATAAAGCCTAAAGGAGTTGGGATGCAAAAAAGGAAGTCCCTGCTACAGGCTGGTGGGTTTAAGAACTGTCAGAGGCATGCAGAAGACGGTCAATAGAGTGTGAACAATGCAAGGGAAGAGCCAGCCAGATGAGTCCCAATGTAGTATATATCCTCACAGCTGCGACCTGAAAAGCCTATCAGGTCATTTCAAGTGACTAAATGCTCAGTGTCTGTCATAACACTTACAATAACAACATTATAATTGCATTTTCTAGTTCACATTCCAGAGTTGGGATTTGGTCATTCTTATCTTTTTGTCTTCCAAATGTTCCAAGTGGAAAAAAAAAAATCCTTCAGGTTTTCATTTCTAAGAGTTATTCATGACTGATGGCTATTTACTGTCTGTACAATGGAGATCCAGTACAATTCCTGAAATTGGTAGAACCAGAACTGGTAGAATTGGTAGAATCAGGATGTGACTTAAATGTCTCCAAATATGTCTATCAAGGAGTATACACATTACATCATAGTACAGTACAATTTGCTAGCATCATTTATGTCACCTAATTTAATCCAGACTGGTAGGCATGATTCTCTGCATTTTTACAGATGAAAATAGTTGGAGAAAATAGGAAGCCATATTAATCAGTTAGAGTCATTTTAACGAAACATCACAGATTGGGTGGTTTAAAAAATAGAGATTCTTACAGTTCAGGAGGCTGGAAGTCCAAGATCAAGGCATTGGATGTCTGCAGCCTCTCTCCTTGGCTTGCATATGGCTTTCTTCCCCTTGTCTTCTCAATGCTCTTATCACTATGCACATGTCTCTGATGTTTCTATATGTGTCCAAAGTTCCTCTTACAAGGATATCAGTTAAATAGGATCAGGGCCCATCTTAACAGCTTCATTTCAACTTAATCCTGTCCAATGCATGCATATGTTGAGGTACTAGGGGTAGAGCTGCACAATATTTGCAATAAAATTTGGAAGGCAGAGGACACAATTCAACTCATAATAGGGAGACACACTCTGGTTTGTCTGGGACACTTGGTCTAAGCTCAGTGTCCCAATGTAATTATTAGATGTACTCTTTCTCAATTTCTCCCCAAACTCTTTTTGTTTGAATGACCACTCATGTCATTCAAACCCATGTCATGTCATGTCACTCATGTCATGTCATGTCTACTATGACAATAGGAGTAGTAAACCATCTCAAGAACAGAAGAGCAGATAGAGTTCAAACTATTCTATTCACCAAAACTTCCTGCTTACTCCTACCCCTCAAATACTTCCTTTGAATAAATATGTGCCCCCACCTTGGAGAATCCATGCTTACCTGGCACTTGACAGGCAGGAGACACGTCTGCCCACTTTGCTTCTTGCCAATTTCAGAATGAAGAGTAGCTTAGTTGAGTGAATGGGAACAGACTGGTCCTCTTCTTTCAATTCTCGTTTTAGGTTTAACTTATCACATTTTATTACACCCTCTTGTTTGAAAATTAAAAACAAAAGGAAATGCCTACATCCAGGAGGATGCCTTGAAAGTATCTGCTAGATCTTGTGGATTCTCCAGCCTGAGCTGGTGCCAGGCTTCTGTCATTGTTTATTCTCCCTGCTGTAAGGCCCAGCAGCATATGGCGCCTCCCTCACCTCTTCAATGTCTTCCATGTCACATGCAGGGAGACTCCCCTCTCCTGGGGTGTATGTGCCAGGCCCCTCACTGGGACTGATGCTGTATCATCTGACAGATTACAGATTACAGATTGCTAGGCTCTGCCTCTGCTGAGAGTCAGCTTAGTCTTTTAACAGTTCATTCAGTGGAGAAGGAATGATGGTGTCCCATCACTAGTAATGGGATCAATTTCATACAGAGGAGGAGGAGGAACAACTCTTCCAAAACCTACACATCCCACAGGCAGTCCAAATTTGATGACTTAACTTAGTCTATCCCAACATATCATGATAAAAAAAATATATAATAACTTCTGAATGGTGAGTACTTACCATGTGCTTGGTTTTGTGCCAAAATCTTTAAAACTATATTTTAATAAAACCAAGTAAACCTAAGGGCTGATTTGGATGCAGCGAGCAACAAATTTGAATTCAGGTCTTCCTGTACCTCTGTAGTAATTGCTGCCATGTTCCTCTTCCACTTTGTTTTGCAACCACTGTTAAGGCAAGCTTCCTAAAATGCATATAAAGGCACATTAAACATTAATTAAAATTACAGTGACTTCTGCATTAAAAAAAATCATGAACTTCTTATGCTTCCAAAGAATCCTTCTCACACAAAACATTAATAAATGTTCTACCCCAACCTTTCTCCATTTTGGTCATTAGTGTTGGAGATGTGGGGTTATATTGGAAATTTTAGGTTCTTTAGTGCAAGACTTCTCCAAGTCTTCAGAAAGTTCAGAAAATCTCCACAGGAACACAGCATATGGTGTTTCCCAGACACCTTTCTCGGAAAACCTCATGAAATCTGGTCACTTGGACAACACCCTCATGGAACACAGCCTTCTTATTATCTCAAGTTTCCATCTAGATTTTCATGCCCTGCCTAATCATTTCTTCCTTGTTGTGCAGCATGAACATTTCTCTTCCAAATGGATAGTGGGAACCTGCCTCAAATGCTGGCCCAAACTGAAGATCGACCCCTTCTTCCTCCTTCAACTCCAACTCTTAGGCCAAAGCTTACCCTCTACCTTCTTAGATGGCAACATCCCTTCCACTGATGCAATTCATTCCAGCTATCCAGTAAGCACCTGGCCCCTGCCCTAATTGTAAGCAAAGCACATATTAATTTTTAAAAATGCTCAGGATGGTTTCATTTTAACACTGAAATGGTTTTTTGTTCACTAATCTTAACCTCATCAACTAGATTGCAAGCCTTATGTAGGATTTTTTTTTTTTTTTTCCTGCCCTTATTTAAACCAACAGCATCTGACACTAGACTGGGACCACAACTCACCAGTCTGGCCACAACCTTCCTTGTCATTCTGGCCTTCCTATAGAACAACCAATATTCCAAGTTGCCTGAGACTTTTGGTGGTCTTAGTACTGAAAGTTCCACCACAAAGGAACCCACTCAGTGACAGGAAACCAGGACAATTTGACCTACCCAATCCAAGAATAGATTAGAATTTTATATTATAAATATTTATCCTGTGTCTGAAAAGCCTTCACCCCATGGTTGACCATTCAAGGCCAGGTACAAATATGCATCCCCTCATGAAAAATTTCCTTATAACACTCCTGATGTGATATCTCTCTCCTGATGAGTCTAGCCAAGTCACATGGCCTGGAATCATAGCTAACCACCCACTGACCCATGGTTTTATTCTCAGTATAGCTGCCACCCCTCTGGATGATAGATTGATTGATTTTGCAGTACTTGGAATTGAACCCAGGACATCAAACATGCAAGGTAAATGCTTGCTCTACTACTAAACTACATGCCCAACCCCTTTTAAAATTTCATTTTGAGACAGGTATTGCCAGATTGTGCAGTCTAGCCTCAAACTTTCAATCCTTCTGCCTCAGCCTCCCCAGGGGATTGCAGATACACTCTGAATGATTCTTAAAGGCAAGACGCTTGATATGTACATACGCGTTTCCCCTGAAGGCCCAGAACCACAGGTTCATCACATGAGCAGGCACTCAACTGGCTTCTGATGATGGATTGAATGGTTCTGACCCTCAGGTCCAGTAGAGAAGCCTGAAGCCCTGTACAATGGAGATTTCAGAACTGACATTACTCATTCCACTACAGCTGAAAAATCTCAGCAAATAGCACTGAAATCTTCAACTGGTAGAGCGCAAGCTTCTCTGAGCAATGGCTGGGGCTGTGTATACCCATTAGATGAGTCTTAGTACCCGCCCCCCCACCCTGAGAGACAGGCCTCATGCTTTGCTGATATATGCAGGAAGGGGTTTGCCACAAAGCAGAGTGCCTCCTGGAATGGAGAGATAGTTATCATACAACTATGCTAGGTCATTCAGAATAGTTATCATTACAAATCCTGCCTGGGAAATTGCAGAGGCCCTATTTTAAAAATGAATATAAAGTTGAAAAGGAATTTTGACAAGTCAGATTCACCAAAGTCAAAGTAGGCCATCCTGACTTAAGCTGTCAATAAGGTGTTAGGGAAGACACTGGAAGATTAACACCTTTTCAGGGTGACCCAGCTGTTCTCTTGAAGGTGATAACTTGCAATCAGGCACAGGATGGGGAACAAAGAGGAAGGGGGAGGTAGTGGGGAGCTTTCAAATACAAGCATCCATGGAGTTCCTACTATTTTTATGACATATTTTTAAATCTCAGGAGCATTTTCAACCTTTATCAACTACAAGAAAGTAAAATTTTCATTGGTTATTCTCCTCCTGTTTCATTATATTACACTGATTTTGGGGAAGCTGCTGTATAAGGAGACCCTCTCTAGATAATGAGAGAATTTTTTTTCTTCATATATATATAATACATAACTATATTAATTTTTTTATTGTTTATATTAAACTTATTATAAGTTTATCTGTTATACATTATTTAAATATGTATATATTACAAAACTACATAAAAATTTGTAATTTGTATATATTGTATATGCATTAAATACTATTTTTGAGTATTTATGTGCATATTAAATTTTATATAATTGGTGGAAACTAATTCCCATCCAAATACCTTCTGTTTCATTACCAAGGAATAAGTGTGCCATAAAGGAAAAAGCCATGGTAGCCACTGTGCCCATCCTGCACATCCAAAATGAAGTCCCTCTAAAGTCACAGGCAACTTGAACTAGTCAAATGCTCAAGGGCCGGGCTTCTCACAAGCCAACTAAAAAATGCATTAAAAGGAAGGACTTGTATTTCCAGGATCCAGCTGTATTTTTAGCTACTTGGAGGTCCAGCAAATACAATAGACTGTCATGTCACTTTTAGAGTTTGCATGAAAATAGAGTCCAGTATGGGGCATCTGTTTTCCAAATGTTTAGCTGCACAGTGCCCTTCAGAATTCAGTATCAGTGTTTCTCCAGTTTTTAACATCTCTATCAAAAGTCTTTTGTTTGAAGCTCCATGTATCCTGCAGTGTTCCCCTCTTCATACACCTGACCTCCCAGGAAGTGACCATTTAACATGCCCTCACTGAACAGTACAGAACCTTACCCAGGAAGCCTGCAGACTTGAAGAAAACTCTCCCTGGTCTAAAACACTCCTGACTGAAAACTGGAAAACTTATATATATATATTTTTTTAATATTTGGTGATACGTAACAAAAAACAGAGAAGATATGGGAAAATTGAAGGAAAAGAAGATCAGAATAAGCAACACAAGCAGTAAATATGTAATGGTCTGTCTTATGATTCTTTCTAGAACTTTTATTATCAAATGTTTTAAATGAGCACTTATTAAGTCAAATAGAATCTGCATCTTTCCTTGGGCACAGCTAAGAATGCATTTCTGCACTTCCAAAAATATTTACATAGTCTTATAGTTAGTTAATCATTAGGTAGTATTAATAGTTCTGAAATATGAAGTAAGGGTCAACTAGATATTTTTATACAGGAAGAAGAATATTAAAATGCTTAATAAACAAAGAGTTAAAATATTACTGGATTCTATCCCCTAGCTCTGCTAGAGGCTAACTTCTGGAATATAAGCAATCAAGTCATCTTCTGGAGAATCAATTTTCATACCAGCACATCGAAGGAGGTAGATCAAATTAGCCTTAAGATCCCTTACAGCCCTCACAGACCACTGCTCTAAAAAAAAAGAAAAACAGGAATAAGTTAATTAGGATTAATTATCATATTATTTTCTCTTATAGACTTCACATCTTGGAACAAGAGAATTAAATTTCTAATTAGAAAGAAGTAAATATCCATTGTAGGAAAACAGAAAATAATGTCAACCCTTTTCCCCTAAAAAAAAAAAAAAAAAAGCCCTAAAATCCTAAAATCCTAGTCCTCCACAATAACCTTTCTCTGCACTGTGGGGTTTATCTTTAGAATATGTTCTATACAAGCATATAAACTATAAATATACACATACATACATATATCAATGAGATACTGTATCTCAGTTTTAAGGTCCATTGTACAGCTGGTGAGGAGTATTAATTGGTTTAAATCTTCTAGGTTAATTTATGTATCCAAAGTCCTAGAATTACATGTGGCAATCACACTTAGATCTGGCAATTGCAGTGCTAACAAAGTAATTGAGTGAAGTATATACAATGTGTGTAAAATATTCACCAAAGCACTATTTAGACTTAGTTAATAAAGTGGAAACAAACTAAATGTCCACAATTCAGGGTCCTGTCAGCCAAATTGTAGGGTACATTCAAAAAATGGACTACAGAGGTGCCTTTAATAACAATGCCCTGTGTATTTACGAATATGAGGAACTCTGTGAGACCAGTATTTGAGGCATTTCCTCCAACAACCTCAGGTAAGGGAGCTCACTGAGCCGCTTTCTTTAGAAAGCCACAATAAAGCTGCGGGGATGGCACAGCCCCGATCTGGGCTGCTGACAGCAATCCCGGGCTCTCCATATGCTCTGCAGCATCCAGAAATGGCAGGCTAACATTTCCTTCCTGCTGGCACTGGTGGGCTTGCTGCAACTGTCACTGTCTGTCCTCACTCTGCTCCATCTCCCAAACCCTTTGCCCACTCCTACCAAAGGTGGAGAGTCACATTCTTGAGGCTAAAAAAGTAACCACCTGTTGGGTGACCCTCTTACACCCCAAAGTGTCAGGAACCTTCCTTCCTCTGGGGAGGGGCAGGATGGATGGAGGAGGAGGGGCAGAAGGCAGAGGCAGCAGGCACAGCAGGGGAGGCGTGGGAGTGCACAGGGACATTCAGCAGAGAGAAGGGTCACAGAAAGAAAGGAACCAAAAGAGAAGGTTCAGGGTTAGGGCAGGAAATGGAAGTAGTACTTATAAATAACCACAAAAAGCAGGAAAAGAAGATGTGTCTTTTTTGTGTGTATCTTCTCTTTGATAATGCAACAGTGCATTATCATGAAGGAAACCCAGGTACAGTCAACCAGGAGCTGAACTGTTGGCTCATACCTGGGAATGAAAAGGTTTCCTTCCTTCACTTACTCTCTTCCCTTCCTTCTCCATTGTCCCTTTGTTATTCTCCAGATCCATTTACACCTTCCCATTGTTTTTGTTTGTTTGTTTTCATAGACCTGCTAACTCTCCCAAAGACTTGAAGTAGAGTTAAAAAGATGGGAACCTAGATGAGAAAAGAGGGAGGTGGGACACCTGAACAGGCTGAGGATGCATACAGTGATTCACCTAGTATCACCTTTTTCTTCAGCCTGCTAATCTTTGACATGGATGATTGCAGACTAAGAGCTCATGAAGGTGCCCTACTGTCACTTATTCATCCTCTAGTCACATCTTGTCAATACTGGGTGCTGTCTGCTTGACTTCATAACTTTATTGTTCTGGTACCTCCTCACTAACTTGATGTACCTGCCAACTCTGGGCTCTCAATTATCCCCTTTCTCACGATGATTTGAAATCACATTCAATAGTCAGGTAAACTCATCCAAATTCTTTTCTAAGATGAAGCATAGTTTTCTTCAACATCTCTATATTTTCCAAATGTGATATCTCTTTTTGCATTTAAGTGGGATGATTAACAATTAATTGACTTCTAATCAATGGACACAATCTGACATGCAATCAAAAAATAAAGTAAAATCCTGTCCCCAGCATCCTCCTTGGCAGCCTACTAGAGCCTATAACTCACCATCATGTACTCTTCTGTATCTAGACACCATGGACCATGGGGAGAGGCTGCTTTTGTGGGTCTGATGCTTCCATGTTGTCCCTTGCCTTCCAAGGATCCTGGTTTCTTAATGGAGGTGATAAAATAGAGAAGGAAAATCCTGGTGCAGCACAAATCTAATGAAGAATGTAAATGACCACATTTTCCTAGTGATGGGGAAACTGGGGAGTTCACTCTAAGATGGAAGAAAATCTTTTAATTGAGAACCTACTATGTGCCAACAATTATGCTGCATGCCTCACTGAGCTCAGCTCACTGGGAACCTTTATCTCACCAGGTACTGAAGACACAGATCCTGTCCCCAAACTATTCTATTTTGCTACATAGGCTAACCATTCACATGATAATTGTATTGTGGAACCTGGCAAGCAACATCTGCAAGAGTTTAGTTAAATCAGACTCAATACCAGAAAAGCATGAATTTATGAGAATAAAAATGATTTCTATTTATTCAGTGCCTACCACAAGCCAGACTTTATGTCAGTCTCTTTAAAACCCCAAGCTGCAAATATTCTGATTGAATTCACAGATGACAATGAGCTATGAGATTTAGAATGATGATCCAGTACACTAGAATTTGGCCATGTCTTCTGCCTCATCAAAGGTGTTCAATGAAAAAGGTAAATCAAATGGCTTTTAAAATCAGTGATCCATTGACATATATGATGCCTACTTATTAACTCCAGTTATTAATTCTCATTTTCAGAACATTCTAGATGAAGTGGAGTTTAATAACACCAAACAACAATAATTAGTCTTATTGGTTTAAAGGTCCTCCACTCTACAATGTAATTAATACTAAGTAATATTTTAATGTAATTGATATTTAAAACATAACATAAATTACTAGTATTAGTTGTGATATTTAAAGTTTCTGGATAATGCACTAAGCACATTCTATAAATCATCCCATTTAGTAACCTGTATGGGAGATTCTATTATTGGGCTTATTTTGCAATTGTAGATACTGAGGCACAGATAGATAATTTCATCTGCACACAGTTTAAATCTGGTGAGTGGCAAAAGTTACTAGAAGCTCTCAGTGTCCTGACGCATAATCAGGACATATAGTTTTTAGTTGCTCCTTTTAATAAGGAAGTCAAACCCTCTAGGGTAGTTTTCACTATATTGTAAATTAAAACCTAGTTGAACTCAATTTTTTTTTTAAATTTCTGATCACCATAAGCAAAACTGTTCCATTTTCAGAGGGTTTCTGCAGAGAAGCGTTCATCTACCAAAATGCTTTCTTAATAACTACTAGTTTGTCTTTAAAGTACCAATGCTGACGTTAAGCAGGAGGGGCGGGGAACGCTGCTTTATTTACAAATAGTTCTTTGTTTGCAGTTCTGACACCTGTGAAAGATAAAATTGTCACTTTCTTGAGTCTTGTCTCTGTGCTGGGCTCCTAGCACAACCGCTTTGAGACCTTGCATCAGAGCCATTGCTTGGAACAGGTTGCATGGCCCTGGTTTGGCGTCTGCCCTCGGTGCTGCCTGAAGGAGAGTCATGGAAACCCGGTCTGACAGGCTCCTGGGGAGCCTCCTCACTGCCTGATGAAGACATCACAGACCAAATGGAACATTTAAACAGGGCTGGCTGCTTTGCATCCCTTAGAATGCAAATCTCTTTGTTCTGCCTCTGGGTTTACCTCCCTAGGAATCTGGAGGTGGCTCTGTTGCCAATGATTTGGATGTTTGCCTTTTATTTCCAGGCGCTGAAAAATGATTTAAATTGTGAAAATGTTTTAAGGTTCCCCAAAATTTTCCTCTGAAATTTGACATTTATTCTACCCCAAGGTGGGTCTTTTCCTATCTACCCAGTCTGTCCTGTGCATTGATGGGTACCTCCAACTTGGTGTGGGTCACAAATCCCTGCTAAGGCTTTATTAGGCCCTAGGTGCAGAAGCTTCCACATCTAGAAGCTAAATGGAGGACAAGGGATTCTGAAATTTCCCTGAAAGAATTTTTGCTAAATTTGAGACTCAAAATAAGGAAAATCTGAAATGTTTTCCCACTAAATTTCTCACCTGGAAAGATGTTGGAGCACATGACTATAACCCTCATCTCATAGTGAACATTTTTATGCTTGAAAATAGGAGTGCTCTCTCTTAATATCTGCTACACTGAAGACAAATATATGATATTTCAAAATGGTCTGGATTCACATACATTAAGTTGAAAATCAAAGTAAGTTAGCCTTGAGCCTAAATAAAAGCCTTGTTTATCTCAAACACTGAGAAAAGGTCTTTGAAACAAAAGACCTTTCAGGCTTATACTACCTAGCAGACTATAACAATTCTTTCCTTCACAAACACAAATCCTGCTTAAAAGTTTGAAACCAAATATGCTTTCTGGACATTTGTGCACCTCGTTCAATAAACAAGCCACCTTCTGCATTCCCATATGTTTCAACTCATTCGTTTTGACCTTGGCAAATAACTTGATTGAGAAATTTTTAGTGCATTCCCATTGAGATCCCCATCTCTAAGTAATTATCACTTTGCACTGGCTAGATTAGAAAGTCAAGGTGTTTTCTTCCTCCCCTGGTGAGTCCTCTGTGTTTTCTATAGAGCACTTATGATTTTCTCCTTGAAGCCCATTTCTAGATAGCTAAACCACAAGCTTCATGAGAGTAGGAAGGGTTATAGTTTATTTATTTATAGTCTTCCCAGCACTTTGTATACTATAATTATTCAGTAAATATAAGTTGAAGGACCCAGGAATTCCTCTTTTCTAGTAATGCATCCTATAGATATATTGGCACAAGTTTGAAACACATCCTCCTATATATTGTTTTTAACAATGAAAATTGGAATTTACATGAATCTCCACCAACAAAGGAATGGAGAGAGAAACTTTCATATCCTGCAAGCTAAGACTTAGTTCATATATTAAAAATGTATAATGCAATGACTTGGGAGGCTGAGAAAGGTGGATTGCAAGTTCAAGGTCAACCTTGGCAATTTAGTGAGACCCAGTCTCAAAATAATTATTTTTTAAACTGGGAATGTAGATAAGTGGTAGAGCACCCCTAGGTTCAGTTCCCAATACTGCAAAAAGAAAAAAAAAAAAAATACATGTACCCATGCACCTGATAACAAGAGCAAATTAGAAAAGTAAGATGTGGAAAAGTGCCCATGAAATTGAAAAAAATTTAAAAGGGAAAGTTTCTGAAAAACATATGTAGTATGTATGCTCCCACTTTTTTTTTTAATTTTATTTTTTTGCAGTGCTGAGGATTGAACCCAGAGCCTGTGTTTGTGAGGCAAGCACTCTACCAACTAAGCTATATCTCCAGCCCTTCCTTCCACTTTTTAACAAGTGCATACATATATACTATTTTATGTACCATAATACAATTTTCCTATGCATCAGAAGTTCTCATGGGCAAATAACTCTGAGAAATGGGGCACAGTATTTACCCCATTATGTATTTCTGTTATTCTTTACATTGAGCATATATATAAAATAAAAGTTTAAGAAAAATAAATATTTTCTAAATAAGTGAATAAAATTTGAATGAGCAAAGTCCACATAATTAAACTGTTAATTCTATATATCTATCTATTTGGTTATGAGGACATACTAATAAAATCAGTTATTCCCTAGGGATAGACTCCTAACAAGAGAAGAAAGGTATATGCTAAAGAGCAACTCAATAGCATGCAAATTACCCTACCCTTTGAGTCAGTAGACTAAACTCCTGGTTCATCTACTCCTCCCCAAGTTATATGACCATATAGCTTCCCTGCACCTTGCTCTACTTATGTATAATGTAAGGTTGGGTGAATTAAATGATCCAAAAATTTCCTTTGAATTCTAAGTTTCTCACTACTCTTCTGAGAGAGTGAGAGAGAAGTAATGATGGTCATCAGATGGCCAAAGCATTAAAGATGTTAGTGGCACTGCTTTTAGAAGACAGGCAGTTAACAGAATCTGACAATGAAAAAAAAAAGGAGCACTTAGAAGGGTAACATTCATTTTATGCTTTGCCTCATGATATAAATTTAAGCTTTCATCTGTATTCAACCCTACATAACATCCTATAAGACAAGGGAGCACTGTTTACGGCATGGCATTTCAAGTATCCACATGATGGTCCATTTGGAATAGATTACAACTCTGCTTTCTGTCATCAAGCATTCTCAAACCCATATTGCATCCATATGTAGCCAAGGACCATTTGTCCAGTTTTCTTTCATTTGGTGGGAAAAGAAAAATAATGATGTAACAATTTGGTGTGGAAATCTTTCTTAATATTCTTTCCTACTGATAATTCTAGATTGAAAATGAAATACATTATATAATTATTTATCAATCAATTTAACAAGTTAAGTCATCGATAATGCCACAATGGAAAGAACCTGAATCTCAACATGAAACGTAACCTCCCATCACAGAAGCCATATCAATACATGGATTTTACTCCAATATGTGACAGACACAAGAGGAGTAGGAACACTCAGATATAGTTGTATGAGAAGAGCTTTTCAAAAATTTTATACCCTCAGTTTAAAAAAAAATAATAGTAATAAAGCAACTTCTTTGATCATGGCAACCCATTAAATGCAAAGTGGCCAATGGTTTTCATTGTCTCCAGCAATTATTACATACGGTTCTTTTTATTGTTTCTGATAGAGGATTTTAATTAGGTCTTTGAAAAGACAAATTCATTTTAAGCCAACTTTGAAAGGTGTTCCCTACCTAATTCTACTAGAAAATCAATACATTGAGTTTTTCACTTAGCAGTTTGCAGAATGATATCTATAGCACTCTATCTCCCACTCACATGCATCTAGTTTTTATTACCCAATATTTCTTTGTTCCTTTTTTTAAAGTTACAAAAAAAAAAAAAATGAACTGGTAGGACTGCAATGATAGCATTGAGAAATAAAATGTTTTTGAGTGGGAAGCATGACAGAAAGCCTTGCCCCTCAGACTAAAGATTTCAGCAACAATTGTTAGAATTATGGAACTGGGTTCAGCAAAACGGCAGCCATTGAATTCTTCTCTGATAAGCAC
This sequence comes from Sciurus vulgaris, assembly GCF_902686455.1. Taxonomy (NCBI): domain Eukaryota; kingdom Metazoa; phylum Chordata; class Mammalia; order Rodentia; family Sciuridae; genus Sciurus; species Sciurus vulgaris. Next base: position 137,489,033 of record NC_136462.1, on the reverse strand, counting down.
TTTCTTTCCACATACTCTCCGTCCTTCCTCCATTATACTACTTCTCCCAGGTACATTCTTACTTCTCTTTCAATTTACCAGGAACCACACATATCCACTGTGAAATCTCAAACTGGACCAGGCTTCTTCATCTTTGCAATGCAATCTTTTCAATTGCATTGAAACATACCTAATTTGGGTAGACCATACTAATCTGTAGATACTATAAAAGCTATTCTGTTAATGTTAAGGTAAGAACTAATGTGCACGCACAATATGGAAGCTCCTGAGAGTAAAACCATAGGTCCAAGAAAACTGTTCCCATTCCTGCCTGTCACAGACCCTACTAATCAAACCTGGCACTTGTTTACACAAGGTCAAGTCACAGTCTTACAGTTCTTAATACTGGATTTCAAGCAGCCACTTCCAGTGGATTGGAGTTAGCCCAATAACTAAGGTTGACATCCTTACCTTATTCCCCAAAGCAAAACAACAATTGCTCAGATAAGCGCTGATCGCTACTAAAGAAAATGTGGGAGGTAGGAGGTAGATGACAGATGGCAAGTTACCTTATCATAGGCAAACTATGAGATAGTGGGATCATTCAGTAAACTATGACAACACCCCACTATGTATCCATGGAGCCAAACGCTTCTGATTCAGAACTATAACATGCTCTCTGAAAAAAAAAAAAAAAAAAAAAAAAAAATGTCATGCAAAACCATTTAGTGGCTGAAGGCTTACATAGTTAAGGTATTCAACTGAATTACTATATACATTTAAATAAGGTAGAAAAAATAAGTTGCCACTGTTTGGAATGCCACATTCCAAACACATTTTTCTCATCCAGTTATGAACTTGTACAAATTTATTCAAATATATGGTAAAGAGCTTATAGTATTCCCTTATAATGAACACCTGTCCATTAAAATCTGTTTCAGCAAATTTTATCAGTCATCTAGAATTTGGGGAAATATTTTTCACCTTGTATAATTTCACTTTCTCTCCAGGTCATTGTATTTAATTTACAAACTTGAGACATATGGGCTACAGTGACATCATATACAAATAACCCATCTGAATCAATGATACAAATTGGACCCAAATTATCTGACTTTTGATAAACAAGCCAATTGTTTGGAATTAATAAATATGCATTGTTTCTTTATAATGACTTAGATTTGTGACTTTTCTTACCATCACCTCACCCCCATCTGCCCATACCCATTAATTCAGTAATCAAATTATTCTTGTCTTATTCATTTCAGGGTATTAATCACACTGTCCCTGTTCCTCTTGCATGATTTTTACACTTTTTCCCCAAATTATTTGGTATTTTTCTTCTCCTTCAAATTTTTGAAGTTAGCCCTAGTTTGCTCTCAGATGAAAATTTCCTAAAACATAAAAATACTTCTATCTATAACAAAGGTTCATCAATTCAATCAACTTGTAGGTGATCATTTACAAAGTAAAATGCACTAGCCTTGCTGCCCACAACACAACTGATATGGCCCCGTAAAGATCAACTTTGCAACTTTGACATAGATAAAAGAACCAGTTCATTTGCCAGGTAAAAACCTTCTATTAAGTTTTTTTTCTGAAAACTCAATTTTATACCAGAAGGACTAAGTCATAAGACTTACAAAGTAGTTTGGAAATGTCAGGAACCCATGGATTTGCTAACAAAAACTGTGGTTCCTCTACTCCTGGTGCTGCTTATTAGGAATTTATAATACAGTAAAATTTAAAATTTAGAATTCATTTTATTCATCTTGTGTTGGACCCTAACCTCTCCACACCATTCTGAAGCATTCAGTCTTGGTGATTGACTTAAGACCAAAAGTTTCTGAAGAAAGAGAAACTGGATTTCTCCCACCAGGGATAACATAATGCCAATATACACAGCAACTTCTTTTTTAAATGCATTGTTTCCCAAAGGCCTGATTTTTATATGGAAATAAAGACCACTCAAATAAGAACAAGGAAAGCCTGGTTAACCAGAGCTTGCTACAGCAAGGAATCAACCACCATCACTTGTGTTGGGCAGAAATGCCAAGGCAAGTAGGGAAAAGTAGGGGAGCTTTATAGCCGGGGTAAAAAAGGGAAGACATCCAATGTCCCATGATTAGAGGCTGTAGACATGAGGAAACTGCAGGCAGCCTACTAGAAGTGGACTGAGATTGGCTAGAGGGCACATCTGGCTTTCTCTAGTTGGTCCTGTGTTGGAAAGCAGAGATAATTAGGAAGGTCTTACTAATCAACATCTGGCCATTTAGGGCTGTTTGTTACAGGAATTTTTGTTTGGCTTCCTTGACTGGCTGTCCTAGTACTAAGCCAGAGTTCTATTTTTATGTATGGTCTGTCCCTGGTCTGTATATTCAATCTCTCAACTGATACACTCTAAAAAGTCTCACTTATATCTGGTGACATTAAAATTTCCATGTTATACTATAAATAGCATGACCATCCAATTTGCTAGCACAGCATTTCTTTTCTGTGCTTACAGTATAAAACCTATTTACTATATGTTATTTTGAAGAAAAAAAATACAAAAAAGAGAATATCTATAAATATCACCATTTAAAAAATGGCCCAGCTAACAGAGTATACATTTTCACTGTTCTTCCTACATATGAAATTTCTAAAACCAGGGTTCAACTGGGCATAATAATTTGAAAACTGTTTTATAAACCAACAATAAACAGACAATGGTGAACATTCTCTGCTTGATCACTTAGTAATTTTTCCTATGATCATTTTAATGACTATATTATTTTAATGACTATACACATTAAGGGTTCCTACAATATAGGCAGCACTCTGCTAGTTTGAGAAATATGTGGTGTGTCTTATTTTTCACTATGTTAAATAATATAGCACTGAACCTTCTTATATGTAATTCTTAGTATGTAGCTATTAACTACTAGATTCTCAAGAAAGATGGAAAAGGATTGGTGTTAATAACTAACCAAGAGGAAATAGAGAAGATGCACACAGCTATCATTGGTTGTTCTTGTTTGTGTTAATTTTCTGTCACTGTAATAAAACAGCTTAAATAATCAACTTATAAAGAGAAAAGATTTATGTTGACTCAAGGGTTCATGTTTCAGTTCATAGTTGTTTAAATCCATTCCTTTGGAGAGTGTGGAGAAACAGCAGGTCATGGTGGGAGCACATGGCAGAATAAAGTTGCTCACCGCATGGAAGCAGAGAATCAGAGAAAGAGATAAGGAGAGTGGGAGGGAGGAAGGAAGGAGGGAGGTTCAGGGCCCGAAAAGCCCCTTTCAAGGCACACCTGCAATGGCCTAACTTCCTTCCACAGGACCTACATCCTAAGCTTTCCACCATCTCCCAACAGTAGCATCAGCTGAGGGGCAAGCTTTCAAAACATGTGCCTTTGGGGAAAATTTACGATCCAAACCACAACATTGTTCCACCATCACCTCTTTTGTCCCTCAACTTCCACTTCTCTTCCTAGGCTTCAGTTTCTTCATTGTATAAGGAAATAGAGCCTCCAAGAATGTGGCAGCAATACTTTGCAACTCTGTCCGGCACAATCCTGCTCTTCATGTGATCGTGCTGGCTGGTGACTCAGCCTGTACCTCCCAGGAGCTTCACCTAGATGGAGCTGGCAGAGCTCATCAGCCTAGGAGACAGGAACGTGGACATGGAATGGTGGCTGCACTTGGGTTGCCTTGTTTTCACTGACAGCTCTCAGACACTGATAAGAGGTTTCTGGGCATCTTTGAACTTCAAAGTGTATCAGGTTGCAGCCTGCCAATGAACCTGGGGTTGTGCACGTCACTCTAGGACAAGTGAACTGAGTGTTAGAGGTGAAACTTCTGGCACATAAACAAGTCTCTCTCTCTCTCTCTCTCTCTCTCTCTCTCTCTCTCTCTCTCTCTCTCCCCCCCCCCAACTCATTTTCATGTCAAGTTCTAACATTTTTGCCCAATCAAACTTTGTGTAAAACACCAAGTTTCCCAGACAAAAGCAAGCTCTACTTCAGTATTAGGGAAACAAGCACTTTCAAAAGTCATAACCAGAGGTGGATCCAGGTGAAGGTCCTGAGGTTTGTATTATTTGGAGTGTCCTAAAGAAAAACAATAGAAAGTTACGAGTATAATATTAACTGCAGAGCCTTGGAAGGCACCTTATAAAGGACACTGTGGGTGCTCAGGTTTGCTGCTAAATCTTCCTAGGGGTCTGGTGAACTCCCAATGCCAGCTGCACTTCCAGAGCCTCTGATTCAGATAGAGAGATACCAGGTGGGTTCAAAATCCTGCGTTTCTAAGAAGTTCCTCGTAATGCCTAAGCTCCACACTTAGGAGCATCCACACTTTGAGAACCAATGACTTACACAATTGGTAATGAGAAACTCTTTGAGAATACAAAATTCTTTTTCACATTTTACAAGAATCACAGGAGAGCTCAAGAACCCCTCCCAGGGCCATGGAAGAGGATGTTGCCTTTCTATGCAAGAGGAGACTACATCAACTCTCCTCCAAATAAAACACATGCCCTTGTCTGAAGTTCCAGATTCTGGTTGTATCTATTGCTCCCAGAGGGAGATAGTATAATGTGTGCATGCTGTTTCTAAAGAGCTAAATTAAGGAATTCAAATCTTGACTTTGCCACACGTGACCTTGGTCAAGTTATTAACCTCCTCACAATCAGTTTCCTCATCTTGAAAATGGAGTTAATAATGACTGCTCTTTCAAGGTATAATTGTTAGAATTCAGCATCCAGTAAGGGTAGACTGCAGCAGTAGAAGCAGCAGCAGAATATGGCTTATAGCACTGACTCTAAAAGGAGACAGGCTAGGCTTAGATTCGGCCACCATAACTTCACAGTAAACATACCCAAATGAAAGAATCACAGGGCCTTTGTATGGTTTGGATCTGGAATGTCCCCCCCAAAACTCATATGTTGAGGGCTTAGACTGCAGTGTAGCAGTGTTTGGAGGGAGGACTTTTGGGAAGGGGATTGTATCACAAGGGCTGTAACCTCATCAGTGAATTAATCTATTTGATGTATTAATAATTTGAATGGATTACTTGGAGATAGTAAATGCTGTAGGCACAGATGGGGCATGGTTGGAGGAAATAGGTCACCTGGGGCATACCCTCAGAGACTATAGCTTGTCTCTGGCCTCTTGCCTCTTGTTCACACTTGTATTCTCTCTCTTTCTCGCCCCCCTGCCCCAACTTTCCTCTGCCATTTTCCCACTGTGATGGTCTGCCTCACTTCAGGCTCAGAACAATAGAGTTAGCCAACCATGGTCTGAAATGGTGAACCCAAAATAACCCTTTCCTCCTCTAAGTTGTTTTCCTTAAGTATTTGCCACCACAATGAAAAGGTGACTAATAGCTTTTGTTTCCTTATCTATGAAATGGAAAAATAATGAGTGTATCTACCTCAGACTTCTTTTAAGGTTAAATGAGATAATGCATGCAAATATGCCCAGTGCCTAGCCCATAGTAAGTCTCCATAAATACCAGCTGCTTTTGCTAATGTTCTCCATGATCTTCTATTAATTCTCATTGGCCCAGGAAGCCAGAACCAGAAAGAAAGCTCCCTTTCATTGCTGAGCACATAGTAAAGAAGAAAGACATTATTTTGAATTGAATTCCTTGGTCTCATTAACATCAGTCATGAGAATTTATTATTCATTTTTGACATGAGTTAATTAAAATAATTCTATGTAAATCAAGGTGCAATTTGTCTGGCGAGGATGGGAATGGAAGGGTTATTTTCTTAAGATTTAACCAAATTTCCCTTTTTAGGTTGAACAATTGACTGGTTCACCCATATCTGTTTACCAGTATCTGAAGTGGCTTCATTACTTCATTACATACTTGACCTTGAATATATGGAACATTAAACCCAGCAGAGCTTGAAGGAGTGGGTAGTTTTAGCGGCTGCTGCCATTTCATCAGCCATCAGCAAAATGACTGTGGGTGAATTTTTGAGGCCACCTGCCTCAAACAATTATCAATGGGCCTGTTGGGGGACCATCCACAGAAGGGGTTCAACTACAGAATGAAGAATGTTGACAGAGCAAACCCTGACTCAAAAGCCTAGAATCAGCAGAATTCGCCCTTTTGATGAACACAGAGGCTAATTCTGCCCTTAGCTCCATCTTTCCCTCTCTGTCTAACCTCCTGCAAGCAAGGACTACCAATAGGCAGCACTTAAAATCCCGTTAACCAGAGGCTTCAGTTAAACAAAGTTGTGACTATTCCACAATCAGATGCCAAGAAATATCAGTGTGCAGAAAAGGAGTAAAAATACGACAACTCTCTGTAAAGGATTCCCAAATACCAATTCATTCATCCAAAAATCCGTGTAAGAACCTATTATGGGTCATCAATGATTCCACCATCAAGGTTAGAAATAAAGTACTTATTAACAGTCATGTAATTCAGAATCTTTGTGATAATGCCTACTGACAACCCCTTGAAGACTTAGATTCCCTTTAGTTCAAAGCATGTGTATGTACTCGATTAAGTTTGATTAAGTTTAAATATGCTAGTAATGAGCTTTTGGTATTACAGACTGGAACACTAACATCATGTTCACCAAAGGAGGTATGATACCTTGTCATGTGCCTTCTATACAGATATGCTCTCTCTTCATTGGTAGACAACCAGGAGTGTCTCAAAGAATGGTTACATAGTGACCAGCATGTGCCCTAGTGGCACCTCGCACAGGACCTGGTCTTTACTCAGGAAAGCTATCAGCAATATTTTCCATATGGTACCCATGGTTTATCATGGCTCCAGCATTCCCTCTGTGAACCATGCCTACCCTTCAGAGTGTCATGGAATCATAGAAGATGGACTCTACTTTCTGCTGAGAATTTCCAGGAGGCATCACAAAGAGCAGACATTAAATCCAATCCTGAGGCATGGGTAGGATTTAGGTGGTGATGGTAATGATGGCAAATGGGAGAAAAAATATCCAGAGTGAACACTATTGTTGTAGTTTAAATGTGAGTTGTCCCCCAAAAGCTCATGGGTAAGACAATGCAAGGAGGCTCAGAGGAGAAATGATTGGGCCATAGACTTAATCTAATCAGCAAATTGATCCCTGATGGGATTAACTGAGTGATAACTGGAGGCAAGTGGGGTGTGGGTAAAGGAAGTGGTTAATTGGGGACATGGCTATGGGGTATATATTTTGTATCTGGAGAGTGGAGTTTCTCTGCTTCCTGATCAACATGTGAGCTATTTCCCTCTGCCACATTCTTCCGCCATGATGTTCTGCCTCACCTGGTCCCCTGAGGAATGGAGCTGGCCTTCTATGGAGTAAGACTTCTGAAACCATGAGCCCTCAAATAAACTTTCCCTACTCTACAATTATTCTGGCCAGATCTTTCAGTCACATCAGCGAAATAGCTGACCAAAACAACCATAAACAAAAGCATACATGCACACAGGCACACACACATATACAAAAAAGTAGAGACACAAAAGTGCAAATTAGGCTTATAGTCAAAGAGTTGTATACCTTCATTCAGAGCACAATAGCAAAAAAAGACAGATTCAACTCAAGTTCCATTGGTGGATGAAAGGATCAAAATGTGACAAGTACATACAATGCAATGTTATTCAGTCTTAAAAAGAAAGAAAGGAAATTGTAATATATGCTATGATGTTGAACCTTAAGGAGATTTGCCAAGTGAAATGCACTAAGACCCAAAAGGGCAAATATGATAGGATTACCCATATATGAGGTAGCCCAAGTAGTCAAACTCAGAGACAGAAAGTAGAATGGTGGTTGCCACAGGGAAGAATGAGGACTTAGTGCAAAATAGAGAATTCAGTTTTGGAAGATGAAAGGCATTCTGAAGATTGATGAGGATGATAAACATGCTGAGAATGTGCTTAATGCCATTGAACTGCACACTTAAAAATGGTTAAGATGGTAAGTTTTACATTATGTGTATTTTACCACTTTAAAAAAAAAATTCTAAAAAAGTTCAAGCTAAATCATCACAACTACCCTCCAAGTTAAAACATTAACTTCTGACTATGTACACTTCCACTTTCCAAAATATAACACACATTTATACAAATTCATATTGTGCAAATCTGAAATATACATGATTAAAACATTAATAAATATCATATTACACAAAAATGTTGAAATGTGAATCTCCCCCTAAAATTTTGTATCTTAACCAAGAACCATAGACAGTTAGGACTCAAAGACCAAGTAAATTGTGAACTATTTTAAAATAAAACATCTGACCACTTTAACTGATCAACAAAAATTTCCACCTTCTTTGTCAGATACTTCTGAATTGTACCTATGATTTTAGTAAATGTTTAGTTATTATTTTTAAGTACACAATCATAAATTTAAATTTTCCTTATGTTATATTATTAAAATTCAAGCTATTTATTATACGATGGTACCAGCACTCACAAAAACACTTCTGGGTATAAATTATTTTGGAATAGAAGTTGAAGTAACATAATCTTAAGAAGTAGGACAATCATTTATTCATGATCTGCTTCTCGCTATAGGCTGAAAGATACATTCAGAATTTTTAAATGTCCTATCTTCTTCAATTTGTGTGTTTTGATCACACATCTCCATGACTTTAAATTACTCTGGAAAGAGGTGAATCTAAACACATTCTTGGCATAAAATGCAAATACATTGTGTTATGGAAGTTGAGCTTTTTTTCAGAAATGTTGTGCTCTCAGCAAATCTCTAAAGCGTGCTGGGCCATAGCCGCCTTCTGCTATCCTCAGTAGTGTAGTAATCCAACTGCCATGCTCTCATTCTGAGCCCCATTAACTCAAAAGGGTTCATGCAGGTGTGCAGCAGACCTGCAGACAGCCACGTGCCTGTCTGTGCACCTGCCTGGCTCCTCAGCACCTCAGTCTGGGAGCTTTTCCCTGAAGGCTGGAGGCTGTTCACAAACGGTGGGAAATCGTCTCAACTCTTACACAGATTTTTCATCCAAAATCCAACCCAGCAAAATTGTCAGAGCATTGGATCTCAGATCACCTGAAGCTCCAAATAATGTCAAAATAATTCAATAATTGTCCCATTGAAGACTGCAGTAACCTGAGGCAATACACATTACTACTCCTAATTGAAACGGTAAGTATGTGAATATGTGTATAAGAATGTTTGCTGGTAAATGGATGGAGCTGGAGAATATCATGCTAAGCAAAATAAGCCAATCCCAATGAACCTAAGGCCAAATGTTTTCTCTGATACAAGGATGCTCATTCACAATGGGGTGGGGTTGGGGAAGAGTAGAGGTACTTTGGATTAGACAGAGGGGAGTGAGGAGAGGCAAGAGGGTATATGGGGGCAGAAGGATAGTAGAATGAATCAGACATCATGACACCATGTGCATATATGAGTACACAACCAGTGTAATTTACATCATGTACAATTGGAAGAATGAGAAGTTATACTCCATTTATGTATGATGTGTCAAAATGCATTCTACTGTCATGTATAACTAATTAGAATAAATTTTAAAAAGAGATGTAGTACCCCAACACAAATGTATCTGCCAAATAAAAGAAAAGTGAAGTCTAGGAAAATATTACCACGCATCCTGGAGCCACATAAAACATGAAGCCTCTTCTCAAATACACATTTTTGCTCTTCCAACCTTTCCAGTCGGGACACACAGTCAGTCTTTATGCCGGTGCGAAGGTCAATCTGTTGAAATCACAGTTGAGAGTAACAGAGGGACATTCTCTGCCACTTTTTAAAAATCTGTGAAGAGGCCAACTGCAATGTGAGGAGAAAAACATCTAATGAGGCTGTCAGGCCTATCATCACCTCCAAGTCCAGCTTGTGCTCACCCTGACAGCATTACATGGCGCCCTTTGCCTGAGTGTATAAAGAATTTAGCTTTGAAAGATGCCTTCATGTTTCAACCATTCTCTAGGGTAACAGATGCACAGGCAGCTGCAGAGGACCTTCAAATGAGAAGTGGCACCCTTGCATCCTTATGGAAAGAATTCCCCAAACCAGGACCCAAAAGTTTACCCCTTGACACACACAAACACATACATACATGTAACTCACGCACACACACACACACACACACACACACACACACACACACACAGAGCTAACTTTACCAGCAAGGATAGGATGGCAAGAATTAAGTGGAGTATAATTAGAACATTATATTATGACTTTCCACAACAAAGCTGCATCTGGAAATCAACTCAGAAACTACTGGGATTTCTGCTCCCCATAAACATTTGGGTGGAGGATGACCACTGGAAAACATAGACTTCTCCACTCATCTCAATTGTAATGAACATAAGAAGATTTTTTTAAAATGCATTTTGTTTCTAACTCAGTTCTAAGATTTTATTTTTTTTTTTATTCCAGGATTCTTTTTCTAGTATTCAATCACACAGAAAGGTATTTACTAAGGAGCTCTCAAATTACATAAAGGGAGATCTAAAACACAGAATCACTAATATGCCCAGTGGCATATTAGTGTGACTTTAAGTGCAGAAATGGTATTAGTGTGCAAGTGAGGAGGATATCCTCGGCAGCAGCTATGGGAAATGGAGCCAGAGAAGGAGGAAGACAGGCCAGAATGAGAGGTGGAGTGCTGCAAAAAGGAAACATCCCCAGAAAGGAAAATAGAGGGTATTCCTACACACACACACACACACACACACACACACACACACACACACCAGTACTTTAAATGATACAACTCTCATATCTTAATCATTTTTTGTTGTATTGTTGGGTTTTCAAATTAAGTCTCTGACATAAATATGTATATATATGTACACACACATACATATACATACACACACATGCATATGTGTATATATATTCAACATATATGTATATATTAGTTTAATAAACAAAAACAAGCATTTTGCAAGATAAAACATTGTTGGGCCTTTAGTCCATTATGATTTTCCTCTGTATGTTCCTCCTCCTTTCCAGATGGTACCAATTAAGAGTAAGGACCACAGTCCTAACAGATGTTAGCCAAATATGCCCAATCTGAAGCTTTAATGAACAAAGTCAGACACATTTACTATACCCATGAGAAGCAAAAATAAATATCACATATACAGTGGGCCACTTGGGTTAACTTGAGATGACTAGGGCTTTGACCTGTGTCTGTGATTAGTTTCAACCCTTCCCTCTATTTGTAATTAGCATATCAAAGACTGTGATGCTGTTCATCACAACCCTGACCTTGGAATTCTTTGACATGATGTATTTTTCCTTAATATCATTTGAAGAGGCGATTTCCACCTCTAAAATACTTCGCATCACAGCTATTGAAATGTGAAGCATGCTATTTTTAAGATCCAAAACCAATAACAATTAGCAACTATGTGTGCAGCTTGCTCTGTGTCAAGAAAATGTGCCATTCTCCAGCTTTCTCTGGGAGCTATGGATGAACTCACCTGGCATCATTGCTATAACTTGTGCTTCCAAGAATTCCTTTTGGGCTGGCCCAGAAGAAAATTGACTGATGTCAGGCATTCTTAATCACCTCCAGGGCCCCTCCTGGCCCTTATATTTTCCTGAACAACAGGTAGGCAGTAAGGAGACACATTCTGCAGGAGCTAATTAAAGAGGTTTTCCGCTTCAGTCAAGGTTGTACAAATGCTGCTTAAAAGAAAGGACTGAATAGTAAAAAACAAAACCTGATTCAAGTCTCTGCACACACTGTTCTGTTCCTACATATGTTGCACCTAGCTCAGAGATTCTCTGCCCACAGTCCCCTTTTCTTATATAAAGAACTCACCTTGTGATATAAATACTTTCTTAATGTGGAGAACTCGGGTTTTGCAATTAACAGACCTCCAACCACCTATTCCCCCACCCCATGTACATACACTCTCACACAGACACAGACACACACACACATGCACACACACACACACACACACACACACACACACACTGACACATCTAAGAGAGCTTGAGCTTGTCAAAAGCACAGATTCCAAAGCTGCAAAGCCAAGGGGTGCTTTGTGAGAAATCTGCCATATTATGGGAACATTTGGTTTCTGAACTGCCTTAAAACAGTGACCTTTTTTCTATTGCCAAATAAACATTCTGCAAGCTGCACTGGTGTAGAACAAAAGTATCATCCAATAGTTGATCATGCTGATCAAAGAGTTGTCTTTTAGGTCCTTTTGTCATTTTGACCAGAAAAGGCAGTCATTCGAATTCTGAGCGGAAACCAGCCCACTTTGCTTTAAATGCACATGAAAAAATAAACTTTCTTAAATGTGTACAGCTCTCCTCTGAAAATATACACACACATACATACATACACACACACACATACACACACACACACACACACACACACACACACACTGGGGGGGGGGTATGGGGAGAGAGAGAGACTGATTTAATAAAACACTAAGTCCCAGGGAATCTACATGACTAATTTTGTATTAAAAAATACTGGAGACGTCTGTTCCAGTGGGCGCAGTCCCCAAAGATTAGTAATTGCAAACATTAGTCATGAAGGCATGGAAAATACAATCTGTAGCTCATCTAGTACATTTTGCCCCAAAATACAATCTATGGAACTCAGTATCACCCATTTAATTGCAGCATGCCTCGTAATGACGCAGTCTGTTTTACAAGGAGGATCTGCCAGGTTTTACTGACTTGTCAGTTTCTCCTCCCTGGAAGCAGCCCCCTCCTTATCCAGCAGGATCCTCTTCCTTCTATGCTCACTCTACTTAACCTGTAAGCTGGCAAACAACCTTCTTCTGATGCTTTAGATTTACATGAAAGGAAAGAAACATTTGAGAGGTGATACAGAGGACATGTGAGTAGTTTCACAACATAGCTGGCCACTCTGCACTTCTGCTTCTTGGTTGCAGTAACTAGAGGTGACGTTTTCTCACCAATCGATGTAAAATTTCCCAAGAGATTCCCAAAGAGAATGAACATGTTGACTTTTTTTCAACATCCATCACTATCTAGTCGCTCATTTCTAAAAGGGCAACTTTGAAGGTCCAAGCCTAAATGTCCACCTGGGTCTCCAGTCACATGCTGGATCAGACATCTAGGAGTCACCCTTAATTTCTCCCTCTACCTTCTCCCAGTAAATCAGATCATGATCAACTATCCTTGCCTCAACCTTCTAAATAAGCAACATCTACTTCTCATTCCAGATTTACTATGGCATTAGCTCCTTTTCAGAATTCTTTAATTGTGGTTGAAATGTGAAGCACCCCACAAAAGCTTTCATGTGAGACACACAAAAAGGTTTAGAATGAAATGATTGGGTTATGAGAGCTTTAGCCTAATCGGTTCATCAATTCACTGATAAGAACTAATTGGGAGGTAACTGAGGGCAGGTAGAGAGTGGCTGGAAGGGCTGGGTCACTGGGATTGTGCCTTTGGGATTTATATTTTGTTTCTGGTGAGTGGAGGAGGTCTCTCTCTGCTTTCTGGTTGCCGTCCTGAGCGGTTTTCCTCCCCCATGACCTTCTGCCACAATGTTCTCCCTTACCTCAGGCACACAGAAATGGAGTTGGCCATCTCTGGACTGATACCCCTGAGATTGTGAGCACCAAACAAACTTTTCCTCCTCTAAAATTTATTTTGTCAGATCTTTTGGTTTTGCAGTGGTGAAAAACCTGACTAAAACACCCTCCATCCCCTGTGCCTACATCAAATCCTACTCTGATTATGGCAAAATCCCAGTTTGTTACAAAAAAAATTTTTTTTTTTTTTTTTTTTTTGTAAATTGCAGCTCTAGTTATCTGTCTTCCCTAGGAGACTATGAGATCCTTGAAGAATGCAACTATCTTTTTTGCTCTCTCCTCAACCTGTGCATCGCCCATGTACTTGGTGGATACACTTGGTGGATGCATGTGGGTAGACAGGCAGGAACACTCCAGCAAGAGGACCTCAGCATCCCCTGAGGTCTTCTACTGCATACTGTCTAAGGATAACAGTTAAATCACATCTACCATGAGGACATTCTTCTTAACCACATTAGTTGGATGATTCTTAAGAACAAACTATTTTTAAAGAAAAATTAATTTGCATTCCAAGACAGTAAGTCCCTGAACACCAACTCTTGGAGGAAATCTCAAGGAAACTGTTCAAAATAATGAAAGGCTTGTCTTAGAGGATGGACCACATTTAAATTCCAAATCAAACAGACTGTTCTTTCGCCCCCATTTCCATCTCTTTATACAGTCATAAATGTAACTCTGCTATAGACTACAAAGCTGGGTTTGAATTCTCCAGGTAGAACATACATGTCTACATAATTAAAGGCACTTGATCCATCCAGATTAAGACCTGTTCTTGGACCCAGATTCTTAAAAGTTCAAACAGAAAAGGGCCAAAACTTTGACCAGCAGAAAACCTCTATATGTGATTAGTTCTCCTGAGCACTGAAAATATCTGCAATCATTTCAGGTTTCTGACTAGGAATCCAGGGGAGATACTAGATAAAATACAGTATACCCAGGTCAAACTGTTTCAGATAAACAATGGACAATTACTATATGCATAAGTTTCAGGACATATTTGGGGTATACTTAAACTAAAAGACTATTCATTATTCACCTAAAATTTCCCATATTTTTATTTACTAAATCTGGCGACCCTAGTTCTAGGGTGCAGGATCACCGAGGTACCTTATCTGAGATTCCTATGAAATAGATATTCCACTTAGAGTTAATATAGAAGTTCTATCATTTAGCTGTTCCTGCCATGTGGAAGATGATTGTTCTTTGTCTCAGTACAAATTGGTCATCGCCTGAGCTTGGAATGTGTCTGTGATAGAGCATTTGCTTGGCATGTGTGAGGCCCTATGTTTGAGCCCCAGTGTGTGTGTGTGTGTGTGTGTGTGTGTGTGTGTGTGTGTGTGTCTCTCTCTCTCTCTCTCTCATACACACACACACACACACACACACACACAAGCTCTTCCAAATTGTTCACCCCTGGGAAGGCTGCCCAGCCCTTCTCACACTCTTTTGAACTCATGATATCAGAATGTGTTTGCTGAAGTATTCTCTGATTTCTCTATAGCCCATCCACTGAAATCATAACTCCAGTCCCATGAACAGCCGTGCACATGGAGAAACCTCACAGGAATGAAGGGAACAGTTGCAGACAGCACCTATCAGTGTTTTGACATCCTACCTGCCTCTGTCCTCCTTCGGGGCTTTGGGTATGAATATGCAGGGTTTCCAAGAGGGTGAGGTGAAAGAGGCACTCAAGGTACTAGATCTAAGGAGGCAGGAGTCTCAGAGTGAGCCTCTGTGAGTGAGCACAAATCCCACTGGTGCTCCCCAGGCACCTGAGTTCCCTTTTCCTGGTCATGACCCTGCAAACATAGGACATCTCCTCTTCAACCTGAATAACTGAGGCAAGAATTTGACATTTCTGTCACAGTGTAGTCATTTCTGGGTGGGAAAAATCCAGATTTACAAGGAAAGAGATGGTGATGTTAACAAATGCATGACACAGTCCCTCACAGAAGTATAACAATCAATGCGATGTCCTTAGCACTGGAGCTGGTCCCTGCTCTCATCAACATGGTGAGCACAGTAGGCCCTGTGTTCATTTTCTAGGGTTGTCACAACCCTAGAAAAGCACCCAGACACGGTGGCTTAAACAACAGATATGCACTCTCTTTGTCCTAGAGGTCATGAGTCTCAAGCCAAAATGCTAGCAGGCCTGGTTCCCCCTGACTCTGTCCCAGAGCTCTCCCCCAATTTCTGGTATCTGCAGGTAATCTCTGACATCCCTTGGCCTGTAGATGCCTTTCATCTTCATGTGTCATTCTCTGTGTTGTGTGTTGGGGGTTCACATTTCTCTTTATTAGGATGAGAGGCACATCAGATTAACTTTAATGCCTGTGTAAAGACCCTATGTCCCAACAAGGGCACATTCTGAGGCACTTTGGGCTCGGAATTCAACACACGAACTTCAGGGGAACTCAGTCCAACTTGTAATAAAATTGCGTCAACACTGACTAGTCAAGGACATAACTGTGGACTCCCAAAGCATCCAGAACCGGTAACTGTTCCCTCGAATTTCAATCCTATCAAGGCATATCTTTCTACATCCCCAAGTCCAAACCAACCCCTTGTTCTAATCAAGTTGAGTACCAAACATTCTGAGTGCCCTCTTCACACAGGGACTGCCCCTGGATGGCTCAGAATGTAGCGACCCACCCTGGCTGACATGTCCACACCACTAAGTCATTCTGAATAAGTCCGTTCAACACTTTGCTCCTCCCCATTAGCCTGCAGTGCCAAAACTAAAGGTCCTGAAGGCCCCTCCTGCCCTACTCTTTTTGTTTCTTCTTGCTTCACTCAAGCGTCACTTTAGGGGAAGTGGGTGGATGTACCAAAGTATCTCACATCCCAGAGGGTTTCTTTTTTTCCCCACAAGCAAAGAACTACAGGTCACAGGTAGAGAAGGGTAGACATCTTCCTGCAAGCAGGTGGGCCTCTCATGGAAACACAGGAAGATGGAGATGAGGCAGTTGTCCATAAGGGTCAATTGGGGCTCTTTCCCAAACATGTACCATGTGATATATAAAACAGGAAGAGAGTGTTTATGGGCATCTCAGGAGATCAGGCCAAGGTATAAAAACTGCAGGAGGAAATAAACTGGGGGGTAAAAGGATACCTTCAACTCTGAAAAAAGAAATGCTGTTGTCTTGAGAGGTTTCAGCCAGTGATGAAGTTGAGATCTGATTCTTTCTGGAATGGCTGTGTGACCTGGGACAAAGTACTCAACATCTCTGAATTTAATTTCTTCATTTATAAAATGGACTTATGATAGCTACCTATCACTGGTTTGTTGAAGGATTAAATATCGAAAACCCCACAATCTGGTACACCTATTCCAAGAGAAATGGGTTCTCAATAAGTATCAATTTACTTCCTGGTTTCCCTTTAGGAAAATCAGACTTCATCTTGGGGTGTCTAGGCAAGGTCAGTAGAGGGAAAGCAGAAAGAACTCCGGGATAGTTTTGCTAGACCATGGACCAGATGCTCTTGATGCTCTTGGGGGCCACAGGAAGAAAGAACAGAATAAAGGTGACCTGTCAGTTCAGTGAGGACTTGGGGACAGCGTATGAGACACTCATTCAGGGTCCGTTCCAAAGGGGCCAGGTTCAGTACATGATTAAGGCCAAGGCTGCTCAAAAAAAACTACCCGAGTGATTTAAAACCAGAGGAAACCAAGATCGGATCAAGCTCGGCACTGAGCAGGGCCGACACTAGGTGGCGCCGCGCAGCAAGAAGCCCGAGGCGGCGGCTCAGCGCAGAGGTTCAGTGCCTGGCAGCGGGCGGTTTCTGTGTCTCATGATCTGAGAAGACAGGCTCTGCTCAGTTCATCCATGGGTTATTTCTGACTTTCTATTAGCATTTGCTGAGTAAAACACTTTTATTTTATGACACGCAACCTCCTACTCCCACAGAGAAATAGAGGCAAATTTTGATCATAAAACTATTTGATGCTTGATGCATTTTTTCTTAGTTCAAATGAGATTTGATGAGCTGGTCATAAAGAAACCAAAGGTCACAAAATTATTCTAAACCCTGTGATTCCTGCCAGTGGGTAAAATCTGAGCTCACCAATGAACATTCATAAAGTGATAATGAAGAGGGGGGGCGGGGCAAGGGAGGGAGGAAAGGAAGAAAGGAAAATATAACTGACTTAAAAAAAAAAAAATTACAAGGCAGCTGGTGCAGTGGCACACGCCTGTAATCCCAGCAGCTCAGGAGGCTGAGGCAGGAAGGTGGTAAGTTCAAAGTCAGCCTCAGCAAAAGTGAGGTGCTAAGCAACTCAATGAGACCCTGTCTCTAAGTAAAATACAAAATAGGGCTGGGGAGGGGGCTCAGTGGTCGAGTGCCCCTGATTTTAATCCCTGGGATCCCCCCCACCAAAAAATCACACAGGCAGTTTCTAACAATATTAAGCATACTCCACCCAGTGATGCAGGAATTCCACTTCTAGAAAGGAGTGTTGACATCCACAAACTATCTACAAGAATTCTCAAGCAGTTCTAATCCTAATGACCTAAATCTGGAAATAATCCAAATATCTATCAACCAGAGAAAAAAGATGAATAAATTGTGGTATATTCATCCCATGGAATTTCTCTCAGCAATAGAAAGGAATGAACTGCTAATATGTATAGCTGCATGGCTTTGGGCTGAATGAAAGGAGTCAGACATAAAAGACAGGAGAATGAATGACTCCACATATATGAAATTCCAGAACAGCCAAACCAGCCTATGCAATAGAAAGCAGCTCAGTGTTTGCCTCTGGGGGTGCCCACTGCCTGGAAGCTGACATAAGAAACTTTCTGGAATAATGGAAATGTGTTAGTTCTTGATTTGTGTGGGTAGCTACTCAAGTGTGTGCAGCTGTGAAAATTCATGGAGCTGCACATTTAGATCAGAAAAATTGGTCAGGTTTGCACCATTTGGAGACGGTGAGATTTCAAACCACTCAACTCTGTTCTTATGTGCTTTTTAAAGATTTCTCTCGGCAAGTTTTTTCCTCTAATGTGAAGAATATGGCCTTTTTCTGGCATCTGTCCCTCTCGTCCAATTTTTTTTGTTTTGTTTTCAATAATTTAGCTAAAGACTTCATGAGTTGTTTTCTGTAAGTGCTTATGTTTCTAACTAATGAATTGTCCAAATCCTTATCATAAGACTTCCATTTTACTCATTAGAACCTTAATTGTCAAGCAGCTGAAATGATTCTTATTGTTTATTCTAATTGCTATTAGGAAGAAGTACCAGAATTATTTGTAATTTATTAGTCACATAAAAATAATGAGGGATAAATAGAGTTGTTTTCCCTGAAGTGGTTTTCAAGGTTCAGAGACAAGGAGGGGCATGCTGAAGCAAGGCCACTCTGGGCTTTTCCGGGAGCGGGGAGAAGTCTGTCCCTGGGTCTATCCGCTTGCCTTGCTATGCTCTAAATTGCTCTTTCCCACTCCCTTCAGGCACTTCAGACTTTCAGAGGTTGCTTCCTGTTGTGCCCATCAACACCCACTCTTGAAAATTATCTGGTGGTGCCTCTATGAATCTTCACACCTCCATGAGAACAGGATGCATACTTGCTATTCACTCCTGATGTCAGTGAGCTAAGCATAGAAGAGACAGGTGACTGGATTCAGGGGCCAGGAGTGAAGTGTCTGGAGCACATGATCAAGTACTCTTGATTCACATCTGTGTGCAGAAGGTACACTGAACAAGATGTCTGATGAAGGAGTAAGATGGGGGGGGCAAGCTCAAAGTCAAACACTCTAAAGCAGGACCCAGTGTGGGTGCCTCTTCCTCCTCCCAGAGATAGAGTGCCTTTTCCTTATGCCTGATACCTACCCCCAGAGGGGGACTTCAATTTGCATAAGTCACTGTTGAAACCAACAGTGGCCCAAGATTTGTCTTCTGGAAAACTCAATAGCTGTTATAACCAATGTATCTATTTTGCACACCTGGTTGTGAAGAATTTGTGGACCTCCCTTGAGGAATTTATATCCCAGTCAAGAAGAATGCAACAATGCCAAGGAACTGGAGCTCCTTCCCCACCTCCCATTACTTAACTAATTGTTTGGTCTTTCCTCCAAAAGACCCTTTTGATTCTCCTACTTTAGCTTGGATGTCTCTGTGATATGCTCCAGAGCATGAGGGCTTAGATCACTTCTCATCATAATGATAAGAAATGGTGCCAGAATTCACAGATGCCCATATATTTATATTCCATGTTTTTTGTAAAGCATCACATTATAACCTAGTACAATCCTAGCCTCAGTTTTCTCATGTATAAAATGGAGATAACAAAGGTGACTACCTCCATGGTTTCTCTGAAAAATAAACAAAAAATGCACTCATTCATTTCCTTAGTACACCTGCAATATTATGAGAACTGAGAACCTGAGGATAGAACTTCCTCTGGAACTCACACATAACAGAGATCTAGAGAGAGAGAGAATTAGCAGATGTCAGACTAGTCCAGCCTCAGATTAGGCCACCTGCCCAGCTGGCTTAGGCCTCTGCATGAGAATTGCTCCTCAGAACTGAATTATGACTTCCCTTCCACTGGACACACCCCCACCCATCTCCCCATCATCTCCCTATCTTCCTCTTTCCCGAGAGAATAATTATGGAATTGTCAAATGTGTTAATTCTATATTTATAGGATTTTAAATAGAAAAAAAAAAAAGGATTGCAAGAAAATACATTAATATGTTTTAAATGATTGCCTTTGGAAAATGAAATCATGAGGAATTTGTTCTTTTCTACTTTTTCCATTTATCCATCTCTGTTTCTAAACAAGTACTTATTGTTGTCATAAATTCAGCATAATTTTTAACATTGAGCCAGCTCTGTGATACTATCCAAAAAAAGAAACCTGTTTCTGCCCTGGGCTTCCTGCCTTGGCCTGGAAACTGTCTCATAGCAAGGGTTCAAGGCTAAGGTTGGGATTCTCCGGCATGTAGCCTCATTTCAAAGATGAAATGGTCACGGGGAAGCTGGATCATCCCAAACAAGGTTCTGTCAAGGTTTTTATTACTAAGACGCCTTATATTATACATTATACATTAATTTTATCAATTTCTTTTTTATTATGAGGTTGCATTTTCTCAGTTTTAAGGTTTCTGTTTATTTGAAGTAGAGGTTTTACCATGTAGAATTAAAAAAAGATCTGGTCATCAGTGATGGTGTGGCTAACATTCAGCCCAGCAAAGCATGAAGAAGACCAGGCCTCATTCCCAAAGGCATGGAGGAAAGCATGAGGAAAGTTTCCCTGAAGGACACCTGAGGATTCTTTGAGGACCCTGTGGACATATTCCACTGGAGTTAAGAAGTTACTCGAGAAGGGAGGAGTGAGTACACTCTTCACAAAGGAGCAGAACCCTTGGAGCACACCAGGGGAGACTACACAGGCTGACACTTACCCTTGCATACCTCACTTCTCCTTGTTCTCCTTTCTACTTGGTTCCTGTCTGGATCATGGATATGATGCCACGGCTTCAACAACCATCTTGAACCATGAGGCAATCTCAAGGATAAGAGTCCAGGGCTAAGGATGCAGAGCAGCAAGATAGAGGAAGCCTGCTTATCCAAAGGGCCCAAGGGAGTTCTCAGACCAACTCGGAGGTACTTTTCTCTAGGCCATGATATATGAGAAAAATATCCTTTTATCTTATTATTTAGTCACTCCCTTATTATTAGCAGCCAAACACATTTTAACTGATATAGCAAAAAAGATGCAAATATTCCCCTACTTTATAGAGCTAAAATCTCATTGACTAGGACTGACACTGTGTGAGAAATGTAGGACAGGGGATTATAGGAGGCACAAACCCAGGAAAACCAGAAGATATGGTAACATTTCTCTGGAGAAGGAAAAAATCCAAGGTTAGGACTCAAGATTGTTGGGTTTAGTCCCACAGAGAAAGGAGACACATGTGCTGGAAGGAATAGCAGGCATGAGACTCCAGGAGTGGAGGAGAAAGCACAGCCTGTTCTGTTCAGGCATCTGGATTTTACCACAAGACTGACAGAAGTTCCTGAAGGCTTTCAAACAACAAAATATCATATTAGAATTTTTAGAAAATTTCCTCTCTCAGGTGTGCAGAGAACTGAAGAGGTCATGGTAAAAGCAGGAGGCCACCATGAGGCCAGTGCAGGAATTCAGGTGAAAGCCCAGAGCAGCCCAATCTGGCAGAGTGCTGGCAGTGGGAGGAGTAAAGGAAGCGGTCTGGCAGGTAGAACTGGCAGGATGGGGCAGGTAGAGGGGCTTAATCTTCTGGCTTGAACCAATTTCAGAACAAGAGAATCATCTTAAGTCTCAGTCCCAATACTAATGTAGAACAAATTTTATTTTATAGCAAGAGATTAGTCCTCCAACTTCACTTATGGGCATGTCATGGGTCAGCCCATTGACATGCTGTCCATTTCTACCAAAAATGTCAGAAAAACCTTTTCTTACCCACAAAGGTAACATTATATATGAGGTACAGATAAGTACATGACAATCCTCTTACAGGGGAAAAAAAAAAAAGAGAAAGATCCCAACTATGCTTATAATCCAAATTCTGTGGTTCTTTTACAACAGTGTTGTCAGTTTCTAATGTCAGGGATGATTCAAGAAAACGTGCTGAGATATTTAGTTCATGAAATGTGCTAGACTTTAAGAAGCAATATCCTAGAGACAAAAAAAAAAAAAAAAACCCACCTCATTAAAAGGTACTGCAGTCTCTCCCTGAACACCAGGTGCAGTTCTGGTTACCGGCCTGAACAGGCTAACAGCAGTCATGCAGGTGCAGTTAAAGTGGCTGCCATAGGAGGGCAGTCTAACACGGTTCTGCAGGACCCAGGTATGCTGAAGGCTGAGTGGGATAAAGAGCCTGAGCTTCAAAATCACCACCACTCACAATCCCACTTGGGGAATTCTCCCAGTATAGGAACAGTGCAAAATATAGGGTTGAAGGACACATCCTTAAAAATAGTGATCACAGTACAATACGCAAGACAGGAAACCTGGAAGAAACCCAAACGTCCAACAATAAAGAACTGTCAGGGAAATTATGATATATGTAGAATACAATGCCTTTATTAATCCAGAATGATAAAGAACAAAACAGTAATATTTAGTTTTAAATGCTAGATACAAAGTGCTATGTATGAGCATGAAATGTATTTAGATACACAAAGTAAAACCAAATTATCAAGGGAAATATGAGTAGAAAATACAAAATGAATGCTTAATAATCATCTAACAGGAAATACAAGGCAGAAAAAAAGAAAAATGTGTAAATTAGAAGGGAGAAGAAAGCCATCTAGAAAGTCTCAAATTATTAATAATTCTTGTTTCTTTGAGGCAAATTTCAAGGAAAATGTGTTTTCTAGTGAGTTGTGGTACTAAAAACATAATTAAATAAGGAAAAATTAATGACTTGAACATCCAACTCAGTAAGTTGAGAAAAACAATAAAATAAACCCATATTTCAGATGAAGGAGGATAAAAATGGGAAGTCAGAAATAAAATATACAAAACAGAAGAGAAGAGAATGGAGCATTTTGCAGGAAAATCCTGATCTCAGAACAGGGAGAAAAAAAATATATTAATAAAAGTGAAAAAAATAGCAAAAGAAATAGGAAATAAGTGTAGCATTCACAATTCTGTTTTCATCCATCAACAGAAAATCATGTAATTTGTTAAAAGAATAACATTGCTGTGAAAAGCTGATATTAAAGTAACTGTCTTTAAAGGAAAAATGCAAGTTCAGAAGAGCAGGTCTGTGTGACCTTATTTGTGTGAGATTTAGAAACTTGTAGAGCATTTGGTGTTATGTAAGCTTACTACATTAAGGATCTATTGTCATGCAGCAGCATAGTGCACTAGTTAACACTGATACTCTAGAGCCAAATGGTCTGAACTTGAACCCCAGCTCTACCACTTGCTAAATGTGTGAGCCATGAGAAGTTTTCTTAGCTTCCCTGACCCTCAATTTCCTCCTCAGGGAAATAGCAATAACACAGACACTCACAGAAGTAGGGAATAAATGGACAAATTCAATGTGTTTTAGAACACTGTCTAATCATCACATGACAGAAGTCTACTGAACAATTAACTGTGATCTACACACACACACACACACACACACACACACACACACACACACACTGTTATCTCTTGGTATCCATGGGGGATTCGTTTCAGGATATTTAAGTTCCTTTTAGAAAAAGATATAGTATTTGCCTGTAAAGTATATAACCATATACTTTAAATCATCTCTATCTAGATTACTTATAATACCTAATGTATTGTAAATGCATGTAAACAGTTGTCATGCCCTATTGTTTGGGAAATAACAAGATAAAAAGCCTACACAAGCTCAATACAGACACACTATTTTGTGAATAGTCCTGATGAGGTCTTGGTTGAATCCACAGATACTAAATCTATGAACACAGCAGACCAACTGTGTACTCTTTTTGTTGTCTTCTGTAAAAGCCTAAGAAAATATTACTAACAATGGTCTTTGGGAAATTGGGGGAGAAACACAGGCACAGGAGGAGGTTGCTCACAGACAAAAAGATGAAGTCTTTCATCTTCCTTCTGTTCCATGTTGAACTGCTTGTATTTCCTCAGCACACACACAATGTCAGAGGACCTGTGTAATGGAATTATGGCACACTTTGGTTTTGCTAAATGTTATGTCCGTTCATGACACACCTATATAAAAGAGGTACAAATGAAGAAAGATTAAAAGGAAAACTACTATATTATTTTTGTCAAGATAATACAAAGATTCAGCATCTTATTTTCCCTGTTCATTTCAAGAAATTCTTTCATATTTATTTTCAGATGTAATCATTTAAAATGATATAGTCTTATAAAATATTTAAAGGTGACACAAAAATACTTCCTGATCTTCCCCATGCCTGGCCTCTCCAGAGTCGCATACATCTTCTCAGAACTTTTTCTATTCATTAACCTAGCTACATGAATAATTATACAGATATATAATTGTATTATAATTGTATTGCTTTAGCAATATAAATGTTGCATTTCATGTATTGCTCTATAGATTGCTTTTTTCGATTAAAATTGTGTTGGGGGAAAATATACAAATATCTCCCTTGCTTGTTAGCATCTGCATCGATTTACCTGATGTGTTCATAGAAAAGCTTGCATCACTATTCCCAAGTATTGAACACTTAGTTTGTTCCCAAATTTTCCCTCTTGTCATCAACACTAAGATATACATCCTTCTGCACACCTGTTCTTCCTTGATTTTTCTCTATTTTCTATACTTTTTATGATGTATTGCCTTTATAATATGAAATAATTTTTAAACTGATGAGTGTGTGAATGAGAATGTTTTAGTCAGTTTTTGCATCACTGTGACCAAAAGACATGGTAAGGGCAACTTAAAGGAAGAAAGGTTTATTTTGGCTCATAATTTTAGAGGTTCAGTCCATGGTGAGCAGACTCCATAGCTCTGGTCCTGAAGAGAGGCAGAACATCATGGTGGAAGGGTGTGGCAGAGGAAAGCAGCTCAGGACATGGCAACCAAGAAGAAAAGAGAGAGCTCCGCTCAGGGGACAAGATATAAACTCCAAAAGTACACACCTTATGACCTACTACCTCTAGCAATGCCCTACCTGCCTACAATTTCAACCCAGTAAATCCATATCAGTGGATTAATCCAATGACTCCTCTCATGATCTAATCATTTCCCCCTGAATATTCTTGCATAGTCTCACAAACTTTTGGGAGACACCTGATATCTAAACAACAGAGGAATATTAGTTTACTTTCCAAACCCAATAATTCTACAGGGTTTTTAATGCCTTAAAGTATAACATGCAAGTGGATATCAGGACTCCTAAAAGAGGGTAGTGAACTCAAATAAAACTGCACAAATAATAAAAACTTACTTTCCTCTGGAGGCAGTAAAAAGTACAAACAAAACTGTAGTTCAGATGAATGCATAAATGTCACATTAACTGTCCCGTGGGTTGTTTAGGGACCAACTACATTTAATGGAAGCACCATGAAGAACAATTGCATCTCTGGGTGCAGTTGGCAATGACAGGATAGTGGACTAGATGGATCACAAGCCAGCCGGGTGTGATCAATCTTATGCCCTGACTACCATCATTACCAGCCAATGACCATCCTTTGCAAAGATCTCCCCCACAATTTATTACCTTGTCTCTTTTCTAATAGGTTTATTGTTTCATGATAAGAAACCACAAATAAATTAAGTTTATTATTTTAGATAAGAAAAGTAAGCTATTCTTTTTCTAGCTCCCATTTTCCTTCCTCCAAATTTGCATATTAGCCACAACAAGCCCCATGTCATTTATCATATCCAAGACACAGCCAAGCAGCAGAAATCACTGGGGAAAGGAAAAGCAGGAAAGACCCTCTCATGCCCTCTCAACTGGGGAAAAATGTCCCTTCAGTAAGCTCTCATGTCAGTAAAGCAGAAAAGCAGACAGGTAGAGGTTCGCCCTATTAAATATAAGAGTAGAACGTGTTATTTTGTTTAATGGAACCACAATGTGATCCTCTTCTGAATAGACAGTTTGATTTAAGAGAAAAACGAAAGAAAGAAAGCAATTTGGCCATTCTTGTTCAAATTGTCACACTCACTGAAGAAGAAAATAAAATGAGTACATTCTGCTTAACCCCACAGTTGCAGGGTAAAATATCTCCATATTAGTATTTGGGAAAGAAAAAAAAAATACAAGTACAGATTCTCAAAGTCAGGTCTGTGAGCTTTACATAAAAACTATTTTGGAAGTAGTAAGACTGAGAGGAAAGGATTGACTAAACTATGAACAGTTGTTATAGCTATTTTATCTGAGTTTTCAGGTAGTCTAAAGAAGAAATTACAATGTTGCACTGCTCTGGCAGATTAATCTTAAAATCTTAACCTTTCAACAGGTGAATCTTTCAAGGAGCTTATATCTGATACCAAACTTCACATCAGTCAGCTTCAAATTTCTTTTAGCCTTTAATGCCCCCTGGCTCTGGCACCTTTCTGCACAGTGTTACAGAATCCCTGCTCAGCATCTTCCTCCTTCCCTACACTTTCCATGTCTGACTTCTCTTTTGTTCCTTTTTTTGAATCCATTCCATATGCAATAAAAGAATGAATGCAAAAGCTGATAAGGATGCACACACATTTGCTAAGCTCATCTCTGAGAAACAATCACCAAATTGAGGCTTAATTAATGGTTACATGTCACACTTGAAGAAATTTTTTTTCAGGACATTGATTTCTTTTTATTTTTACAAGACTGCATTTTGATTCATTGTACACAAGTAGGGTACAACTTTTCATTTCTATGGTAGTACACAATGTAGATTCATGCCATTCATGTAATCATTCATGTATATAGGATAATGATATCTGTTTCATTCCACCATCTTTCATACCCCTGCCCCCTCCTGCCTCTCATTTCCCTCTATCTATTTCTAATGGTCTCTTACCTGCCCCCTCATTATATATCATCATCCACTTATCAGGGAAAACATTTAGTCTTTGGCTTTTTGGGATTGGCTTATTTCACTTAGCATGATATTCTCCAATTATATCCATTTATCTGCAAATGCCATAATTTTATTCTTCTTTGTGACTGGAAATATTCCATTGTGTATATATACTAGAGTTTCTTTATCCATTCATCTTTTGAAGGGCATCTAGGTTGGTTCCACCATCTAGCTATTGTGAATTAAACTGCTATAAACATTGATGTGGCTGTGTTACTGTAGTATTCTAATTTTAATTCCTTTGGGTATAAACAGAGGAGTGGGATAACTGGGTCAAAAGGTGGGTCCATTCCAAGTTTTCTGAGGAATCTCCATACTGCTTTCCAGAGTGGCTGCACCAATTTGCAACTCCATCAGCAATGTAAAAGTATGTCTTTTTCCCCACATCCATGTCAACATCTATTATTGTTTGTGTTCTCGATAATAGCCATTCTAATTGGAGTACGATGGAATCTTAGAGTTATTTTAATCAGCATTTCTCTAATTACTACATTTTTTTCATATATTTGTTAATCGACTAGATATTTCTTCTGTAAAGTGTCTGTCCAGTTCCTCAGCCCATTTATTGATTGGGTTCTTTGTATTTTTGGTGTAAAGTTATTTAAGTTCTTTATAAATTTTGGAGATTAGCTCTCTATCCGAAGTGTGTGTGGAAAAGTTTTCCCCCACTCTGTAGACTCTCTTTTCATATTATTGGTCATATCCTTTGCTGAGAAAAAGATTTTTAGTTTGAATCCATCCAATTTTTTGATTCTTGCTTTGATTTCTTCTGCTTTGGGAGTATTGTTAAGGAAGTCTGATCGTAAGTCAATATGATAAAGATTTGGGCCTATTTTTTCTTCTATTTGGGACAGGGTCTCTGGTCTAATTCCTAGTTCCTTGATCCATTTTGAGTTGAGTAGTATGCAGGGTGAGAGATAGAGGTTTAATTTCATTTTACTACATATAGATAACCAGTTTTTTCCAGCACCATTTGTTGAATAGTCTATCTTTTCTCCATAGTATGTTTTTGGTGCCTTTGTCTAGTATGAGGTAACTATATTTATGTACGTTTATCTCTGTGTCCTCTATTCTGTAACACTGGTCTACCTGTCTATGTTGGTGCCAATATCATGCTGTTTTTGTTACTATTGCTCTGTAATATAGTTTAAGGTCTGGTATTGTGATACCTGCTGTTTTACTCTTCCTGCTCAGGATTGCTTTGGTTATTTCAGGTCTCTCAATCTTCCAGATGAATTTCATGCTTGCTTTCTCTATCTCTATGAGGACTCTCATTGGGATTTTAATTAGGATTGTATTGAATCTATATAGTGCCTTTGGTAATATGGACATTTTGACAATATTAATTCTGCCTATCCAAGAACATGGGAGATCTTTCTATCTTCTAAGGCTTTCATTAATTTCTTTCTTTAGTGTTCTGTAGTTTTCATTGTAGAGGACTTTCATCTCTTCTGTTAGATTGATTCCCAAGTATTTTTCTTTTAGGTTATTTCTTTTAGGTTATTAGGTTTTCCTAATTTCTCTTTCATAGGATTCAACACTTATGATAGAAATGCATTAGATTTGAGTGTTAATTTTATATCCTGCTACTTTGCTGAATTCATATTAGAAGTCTTCTGGTGGAGTTTTTTGGATCTTCTAAATATAGAATCATGTCATCAGCAAATAGTAATAGCTTGAGTTCTTCTTTTCCTATTCAGATCCCTTTAACTTCTTTGGTCTGTCTGATTGCTCTGGCTAGAGTTTCAAGGATGATGTTGAATAGAAGTGATGAAAGAAGGCATCCCTGTCTTGTTCCAGTTTTCAGAGGGAATACTTTGAGTTTTTCTCCATTTAGAATGATGTTGGCCGTGGGCTTAGCATACATAGCCTTTACAATGTTGAGGTATGGTCCTACTATCCCTGTTTTTTCTAGTGTTTTAAGCATGAACGGGGTGCAGTATTTTATCAGATACTTTCTCAGCATCTATTGAAATAATCATATGATTCTAATCTTTAAATCTATTGATGTGATGAATTACATTTATTGATTTCTAGATGTTGAACCAACCTTGCATCCCTGGGATAAACTTCGCTTGATTATGGTGCGCTATCTTTTTAATGTTTTAGTATGAGATTTGCCAGAATTTTGTTAAGGATTTTTGCATCTATGTTCATCAGGTATATGGGTCTAAAGTTTTCTTCCCTTGATGTGTCTTTGTCTGGTTTTGGTATCAGGGTGACACTAGCTTCATAGAATGAGTTTGAAAGGGTTCCTTCCTTTTCTATTTCATGGAATACTTTGAGGAGTATTGGCATTACTTCTTCTTTAAAGATCTTGTAGAACTCAGCTGAAAATCCTTCTGGTCCCAGGCTTTTCCTGGTTGGTAGGCTTTTGATGGCTTCTTCTATTTTGGTGCTTGAAATTCATCTGTTTAAATTGTGTATGTCCTCCCGATTCATTTTGGGAGGATCATATGTCTCTAAAAATTTGTCAATGTCTTCAATATTTTCTACTTTGTTGGAGCATAGATTTTCAAAGTAGCTTCTCATTATGTTATGTATTTCAATGGTGTCTGTTGTGATCTTTCCTTTTTCATCACAAATTCTACTGATTTGAGTTTTCTCTGCCCTTTTCTTCATTAGTGTGGCTAAGGGTTTATCAATTTTGTTTACTTTTTCAAAAACCAACTTTTTGTTTTGTCAATTTTTCACATTGTTTCTCTTGCTTCAATTTCATTGACTTCAGCTCTGATTTTAATTATTTCCTGTCTTCTAACACTTTTAGTGTTGATCTGTTCTTCTTTTTCTAGGACTTTGAGATATAATGTTAGGTCATTTAGTTGTTGACTTTTTATTCTTTTTATGTATGAACTCAATGCAATGAACTTTCCTCTTAATACTGCTTTCAGAGTGTCCCTGAGATTTTGATATGTTGTGTCATTGTTCTCATTTACCTCTAAGAATTTTTAAATTTATTTCCTGATGTCTTCTGTTATCATTGCATTATTCAATAGCATATTATTTAGTATCCAGGTGTATGAGTAGTTTTTGTTTTTTTATTTTATCATTGATTTCTAATTTCATTCCATTATGATCTGACAGAATACAAGGTAGTATCTCTATTTTTTGTATTTACTAATGGCTGTTTTCTGGCATAGCATATGGTCTCTTTTGGAGAAGGATTCATGAGCTGCTGAGAAGAAAGTGTATTCACTCAATGATGGATGTAATACTCTATATATGTCCATTAAGTCTAAATAATTGATTGTATTATTTAATTCTATAGTTTCTTTGTTCATCACACTTTCCCTACCATGATGTTCTGCCTTGTCACAGAACAAAAAAGAATGGAGTAAACTGATCATGGACTGAAAGCTCTGAAACCTTGAATCGAATAAATTTTTTCTCCTTATACGTTGATTAACTCAAATATTTTTTCATAGTGTTGGAAAACTAATACAAAAAATTGGTACCAAGAGTCACCTCTGCAACTATACTTGGCAATGTGGTTCAGAAACCTTTGGAATTAGTTTGCTGGAGGAATTTGGAAATATTTGAAGAAGCAGGTTAAAGAAAGCCTAGAATACTATCATCAGAGTTTAATGGGTGATTCTGGTGAGGGTTTAGAAGAACAGAGGGTTGGTGGAAATGCAGAAAGTAAAGGCCATGCTCATGAGATTTAGGTGGAAATATTGGAAATGGGAATATAGGCCATTCGTTTCACATTCTGGCAAAGAACTTCCTCTAAGATTTCGTGGGAGACTGGGTTTAAAGGTGATGGATTAATTCACCTAGTAAAAAGTTGAAGACATCCAAGCATTCAGGCTAAGGCATGGAAATTTCTTGTTTCTTTTAGCCAGATTTACAGTGAAAATCAGTAGCAAACAGAAGCACAGTGGATCATTTTTTTTATTTGGCCAGAAAAGGAATGCCTGTAATGCTGCACCAAGGAGGTATAGAGATCAGCACCATTAGAAGGCACCAAATACTCTTCACGGGGAAAATAGGTAAGACGGCTTGAGGGCATTTTAGGAATTAGTAAGATTCCACTCTTCATAGCCTCAAAGGTGAGAAAATGTAAGCTCATTTGAAAGACTTTCCTTGGGAAATAGAGCCTTAGGGAACCCTGCTCACACAGGGCTACTAGGGAACTGTTTCTCCCAGGATTCTTTTTCCCAGTGTTCAGTCATAAAGGGCTTCTACAGCCAAAGATTGAGCAGACCCTGATTCAGCTCACAGTGGGACAGATCTTGGCATTGTACATGTGATACTGACTTTGCAGGCATGGAGAATGAAAGAGTCGTGAAACATAGAGGATTCCATGGAGATTGCAAAGGAAATCCTTGAAGGCCAGGCAGTGTATGACAGGGTCAGTGTGCCTGCAGGCAGGCCCTGACAAGGTGATATGTGAAACTGTGAGAGTGAAACTAAAGCTGTAATGGAGACCCCAGGAAGTTAGAGATGCCAGGGATACAGAACATCTGCTCAGGGAAGCTGCAGGCGGTAAGCAAAGCCAGCCCAAGAAAGTGACCATTTATGCTCTAGCTGTCAAAGCCATAGAGGCAGGACTATTTAAGTCCTTTGCAACTCACATGCCACCTCGTGTCTTGGAAACCAGACATGGAGGTACAGTATTAAATGTTTGGCCTGCTGGGTTTTGGTCTTGTTTTGATCTGATCCATCCTTTCTATGCCCCTATTCCTCTCTTTGGAATGAGAATGTTTACCTTGTGTCACTGTATCTTGAAAGTACATAAATTTATTTTTTACTTTTATAGGAACTTCAGCTAAGTATCAGAGGAGACTGGATTTGGACTTTACAAGAACACTTAAACAGTTAAAACTTTGGGGGATTCTTAGAGATAGACTAAGTGCATTTTGCAATGTGAGATGAACAAAATTCTTTGGGGTCAAGACTGCAGTGCTATAGTTTGGATTTTAAATGGTTCTCAAAGGCCCATATGGTAAATGCTTGGTCATCCTAGAGAACTACTGGGAGGTGGGACCTAGTTGAATGAAATTAGGTCACTTGGAGTGTTCCCTTAAAGGTGTTATTAGGACCCCAGCCTCTCTCTCTCTTTGCTTCCAGGTTGTCATAATACAAGCATTCTCCTTATGCTCTCCCTACCGTAATGCTCTGAATCACTACAGGTCCAGAAGCAATGAAGCCAATTGACCAAGGACTGAAACCACTGATCTAGTTAATCAAAATCAATCTTTCCTCCTTAAAAGTCAATGTCTCAGGTATTTTGTCACAGTGACAGAAAGCTGCCTAACACAATGCTATTTACCTCATATCTGACCTTGATATATTTACAAAACTGCTCTCTTGAGTCCTAGATTTTCCAAGCCATTCCTCATAGTCTTCCTTTCTATGTTTAGTGTCAGTCTCCATCACGTACTCTTTTACAATGAGAAGGTAGGTACAAGTCATTAGCTGTTACCTTTCAAAAAATGAAGGAAAAAAAAAAAAAAAAAGGAAGAGAAAACCTGGTAGTTTTCAACAGTTGATAACATAAAAATCTAATGATTCCTTTTACATGAGCAGTTCTCAACCAAAAGTGATTTCCATCTAAGGGAAACAATTTCTGGAGATACTTTGGAGCATCATAATGGTACAGGAAGGGCTGGGTGTTACTATTAGAAGAGGCTAGGATGCTGCTAAATATACTACATTACAGAACACAGCTAGTCTCCCTCAACAAAGCATTATTTTGCTTAAAGTATTTTCTGGCCAACAGGATGTGATTGAGGAACTCTGCTTTTATAATGTGTGACAGTGGTTAGTGGACAATTGCCCATATGAGGCTTTATCTCACTAAATGAGTTCAACAGAAGAAGATGAAGAACTATTGACATCAATGTAAGAAAAGGTTGCTAAGTCTCTGTGGGATATGCCAATGTGCTTTTTTTTGCATACTTAGCAAAATTAATTGACTAAAGCAGCATACCTTTTAGTACTTCTAAATTCCTTAATGCATGTGAATCCTTCTACAAAGATGCTTGATAATTAGCACTTGTTTACTAGATGAATGAAGAAACAAAAGTCCATCACACAGGTTCAAAATACACTTCTTTCACACTAAGGTTTGTTGAGAGGTGATAAAATAGGTTCTTGTTTATTAACTATTCAAATTTTAATCTCATAATATAATGATAATAACAAATTTATAAAACCCTTGTAAAGGCCATATTTACTATTTCATTCAAATACTCCATGCCAAGAATGATAGTAGATGTAGTTTCTTAGAAAAACTTTTTTTAATCATATTGAACTACAATGGTATTCAGCCTTTGTTAAGAACTGTGCTTAGACCACAGATGGAATATTGAGAACTGTGCTAAATCACAGATGGTATATTTTTTCCTATATTTCACAAAACAGGCCATTTCTACCACTTTTTTTCTTTTACATTTTGCTCTTGGTAATCCTGTAGATTGGAAAAAACTAAACTAAAAAGAAACATGGAAACATTTACTTTTAGTGCTGTTTATAATCTTATTCTTTAGTGGATGGATACATCACTGAATATTCGGTGGTGTAATTTACTTCAAAAAAAACCTTGGAGTGTAATTCATTTTAGGTGAGCAATTTGTTTTATGAGCCATGCATGTTTATTTGGGGTTGTGATGTTTTTTTATTGAGAGCAATAAAGACACTTCTTATCAATTGATTTGTTGTATCAGCAATGGGCTTCTTTCCAGATTGAAACATGGCAGCTTTTCGGAGGACATTATCCAGCATATAATTTCACCACAGATATGAATCTGGGTTCATTAGGGCCCACTTGCACTGTCTGTTATGACCTAATTTCTAGGATTACTGCTTGATGGTGGCATTATCCTTCCCTGTGCACAGTGCATAACATGGTTGTCAAATGGGTTCTCCTTCTTTGATGGTTCATCACATACACAACTTTGAATTGTGCCAACTTTTATATCAACTGATAAAATCAGAAGTTCAAAAGTTCACTTCCAGTCCCATATAACATAGAAACTTTAAGTGTTGTAAAGCTTATACCTCTTGTGAATAATTAATTGCAATGTATGGCAGGAACAGGAAGTATATGATTAGTATTCTAACGGTGTTAAAACACAACCAGGAAGCAGTTCTTAATCCAGATGTGAACAAGAACATTGCAGCTATACCTCATGCAAACCACTAGCCTTCTACCAAGCCAGGGTATGATGAACACTGTCCTTTTGGACTGGCTTACCACGATTCCCAGACCATGAAGCACCTTGCAAAACCTGTTATTAATGCTCCAATATGACACGTGACCATACTAATTAGCATCTTTCCAGAGTGAAAAAATTGTGCTTTGAGAACTAAATGATGCTGGAGAAGATCTCACAAAAGTACATATCACAATGTCCTGGGAAACATTCCTTTGAACTTCAGTAATGTCATGCATGAAGCAGAATACAAGTGATATACACCCACAGAAAGTAGAGCCAAGAGATTTAACAGCTGTGCAAACGGGCTTCAGAATGTAAAATCAGATAGCTATGTCTTTAGAAAAAGTATTTTTTAAATTCCCAAATATCACATCTGGTTGCATCAAGTTGTCATTATGACATAGTATTTAAGATGATTTAATGGGTTATTGCAGAATAAGAATCTTGGAGTTTATTTAACTACTGTGCATTAACAAAATGTAGCTATTAAAATGATGTTCTGACAAAGCAGATAAAAAGATGTTCTTGATGTTGAATGACTTTATTATATATTTTTTACTGTAGTCAGTATAAACATAGCTATTCAAACATAAACAGAATATATAGAAATATAAGAGTGAAAGTAGGACTTTGTGATAGAAATTTAAATCAAGCAGTACATACCAAAATATAAAAAACTATTCATCCTTCAAATTTTATGTGGTACATTGACTATGTCTATGAACACAGTGTGCCACAATACTATTGTCCCAGATTTGCAAATCCTCTGACTGGGCCTCTACTAGTTAACAGGTCAGTCCCCAACTTGATGACTGGGTGTCTTGGATCTGGAAAGTCT
Organism: Sciurus vulgaris; assembly: GCF_902686455.1. Classification (NCBI taxonomy): domain Eukaryota; kingdom Metazoa; phylum Chordata; class Mammalia; order Rodentia; family Sciuridae; genus Sciurus; species Sciurus vulgaris. The sequence continues at coordinate 137,453,987 of NC_136462.1, read as the reverse complement.
CATTCTCATCCTCACACTTCTCCTCTTCCCCCATCAATATGAACCTCTTACCACTTCTTCTCAGACGTACACACCATTTTTAATATAAACTTGAGGAGCTGTGTAGTTGGAACGATCTCAAACAATTTATATAGGGCCCAAACTGAGACCCGGCATCCCAGTGTCCCAATTTGTTTCTCTGTCTACCATGTCTTCACATACTTGTCATTTATGGCAGCTGCTGGTGGACATCAACATGACATGTTTTTCCAAGTTGACCAAGTATATAAAAGTCTTTATACGGCTTTTCTATCTCTGGAGTGGATGCATTTTCTCTTGATATTCCTCTAGTGCTAAGAATTCATAGTGAAGGGATTTGAATAAAAACAATTTATAGTGAACTCCAAAATTATGACAGGTTATAACGGCTATATCAGTGTTTTAAACAAAACAGAAATAGTCAAGGATTGTTGTGGTGGCCCTGTTTAGTGATGTATATTAGAAAATAAGCTCCTACAGGTTATTAGACCCTCCTCATAGCAGGTCTGTATTGAAGGAGGCAGAATTCAAGTTAATAACAAGAGGAAGAGGAGCAAAGTATGAAACAAACTGCCTTCTAAGAAGAGTTCCAGAAACTTCCATACACACTGTAGCTCAAATCCACTGTCAAAACTTACTCTTCATGGCTGCATCCAACCAGGGAATAGTCCAGGAAATTCCATTTTTATTCTGAGAAACCATAGCCCAGGCAAAATCCTACCACTATGCAGAAAGACAACAGAACAATGTAGTTGATGTTGATAATGAAATGTGCATTTGCCTGTGGACTTTCAAACATTAATGATCTTTTTTTCTTAATGTTTCTTTCATTGACTCAGGCTTGTGCATTAAAATAGCAGATAGGTTTTATTTCTTTATCCAACACTGATCAAGTGGTAATGGCTGCATGAGAAAGAGTCTGAAACAAAGTGTGGCCTCAGTGACAGAGTGTTGTATAATCCATTAGCAAAGACTTGTAATAGGAGAGGAAACGAGAGTAGAGAGAAAGCGGCCTACTTTTCTATTCCTGTTCTCACACTCACTTGGCTTTGATTTTCAGATTAAGATAATGGTTCTACAAGTCCAGCAAAATACTAATAATAACAATGCTATGGCTCTATCATGAGTTAGTAAAGTATTTCTATGATCCCTAATATGGAGGTTAAAAAGTTAAGTTTGAAGCAGAACAATAAACTGCCAGTAAGGTCACCTAATCATAAATGGAAAATATGGAATTTGAATTTAGTTCATTTTAACAAAAGTAAAATTTGTTTCCTCACTCCCTATACAATAATACTATCCAAAAAAATAAAGAATTAAGTTGCTCTCTTGGTAGACTTTCTTAGAATTTTGAAATATTTTGGTACAATGTGCTAAAAGCAGAAAGAGGACAGAGCAATTATATATTACCTAATGGTAATCCAAAGTTTGGGTCTACTGTTAACAAATTTCAGTGGCACCCAACAAGACCAACAGAAATGTTCATTCTGTGGATCCAAAATTCAACCAAAAATAATTGAAAGGAGGCCTATTTGGAACTGGACAACAATACTAATAAAAATTATTTTTGATTGCCTTAAGTTCACAGGTATATAAACAAATAAATGAACTGCAGTGTGCTATGAGATACAGTAGAGGCAAGTACAAAGACCCGTGTTGGCACAAAGGAACTAACTGCTACCTTAATAGATGTGAGCAGGGAGGATGTCAGAGCTACTTCACAGAAGAGATGAATAGTTCCCAAAAGGTGATCACCAAGCATGCACAGGGGAGCACTAGCCTACTAGAGAGGAGCAGATGCCAGGACCGGACACACAGAGTGGCACGGCTGGTTAGAAAAACAGGGCAGTATATGTACATGGCTTGAGCATTCAGAGTGGCAACCAGTGAGTAGTCAACAGAGCAGGTAGGAGGATCCTGAGAGAAAGAAGCCACCTGCATGAGGCTGAGTTTTATAAATTTTATCCCCAAAGCACTTCAAAACCACTGAAAGATTTTTAAGCAGGGAAGCAATAATCACATTGATCTTTGAAAAAGACCACCATGGAAGCTGAGAAGTAATCAAGGCCATAGGTAGTGAAACCAGGTAAGAAATAAGCAGAACCAAGACAGAGTTTTTCCTCTGAGACCCACAGATTTTGAAGGATTTACAGAACTCCTGGAATTACATACCCAAAACATGAGAATGATCATGTCTCCTAGGAAGCAGTCTGTGACTTTCCCTATATTTTTAATAAAACCCATAAGAAGAAGGACAATGACAACCTAAAGTTTAAAAGCATCTGACTTGTATTTAGGGCACTGAAATGGAATTAAAGAGGGAAAGGGAAAGAGAGAATAGCAATATAAAAAATATGAAATTTAAAATGCAGCTATTTAATTTTCTAAAATTAAAAGAGTAAATGACTTTACAATATGCCAACTATTTTTGGCTGGTGTTTTGCATACATGCCACATTTCCTTAATGTGTGGGGAGGAGCCTGGGCACAGATTTTCCGGGATGGACCCAACAGTCCATACCCCATCTCCTTGCATCTTCTTTACCTTACAAGTGCTTTTTCACTTGCTGGACCATGTATCTCAAAGCTTGGTTTAAAAAGTAGATTTCTGTAAATTTAAATTCTGAGAAGGTTAATCAAAGAAGATTTTGAATACCTTTTGGCAGAGACAGAAAGATGTTGAAGAATTTTAAATCTCAATGTTTTAGCTACAGAAATTAAGCAGAAAATGGAGCAATTACCAGGTAAAGAGTTAAACATGGAAAGAAAATTCAGATTAGTTATTCTTCATTATTTGGGATCTTATAGAACTTTTGAGAAGTTGCTGAGAACTATAAATCTTCTCAGAAAACAATACAGGGTATTTTCTTATAAAATTTTAGGCAGCTCACTAAACCACTGGAGTTGAAGAACACACTGTTGTTCACAATCACCAGCTTATGTTTCCTAGTCTCAACATCTCTTTCCCTCAACAAATATTATCATGGTTTTTCTAAATTAGCTCCACTGATTATTAATTATCTGATTTTCATTGATCCCATTCCTCTGCAATTTATTTCACCTTTCCTGCATGCTTAAAACTTCCATCAATGGTAAAATTGCAGAGTCTAAAGAAAGACTTATTTTAGTTGCCGTTGAATTGAACTGCTGCCCAAATAGCACACAAACCCCAAGTACATTTACAAACCTAGTATAGAAAGCCAGTCGTATGCTTTGACTTCAAAAATGCCTTCCCCTTTCAGCACTAGTATCTGGTCTTAAAATCAGGTATGTGAGTCCTGAAATTTCATGTGAATACATATACATTCTTTAATATTCTCTCTGCTACAAGGATCAATTCATTTATTTGGAAATTATTTTAACTACTTTCAAAATAAGTCCAAAACCCAGCAATGGTCTTGTTTCCTTAATGGCCTAGAAAAAAGGAGAATTTGAAGGGAAAAAATGATAGTAAATTCTATATTACTTCTTCTTTCTCCCTCATTGCAGTTACTGCAAACCTCTGATTAGACCTCTAAAAAAGACCACACATTCAATAATTTGAAGCAAAAGGTTAATGGTGTTGTTACAACTATTATCCCTTTTAAAATCATTATCCTCTTGTTTTTTATGGCTATATTACCTTCACCTTTCCATGAACCCACTTTGCCAGCTGTTTCCCTCTGTCATAAAGTTTGCTGAACATCATCATAGGAATAGGATAAATGCCATGTTTTATCAATCAAGCCTAAGGGAATTTGAGGCTTCTTATAACCACAACTGTAAAGGGAGTTTATTACAAGTTTCTGTTTTGATTTGTAAATTGTCCTTAAGTAAAATACACACCTGATGCCAACATATATAGAATGTTAAAATGCAAGACGGTATATTACAAAAATCTGCATCATAAAGTTTGATAGTTTGGCAAATAAGAAAGCTAAAGACTACAGAGGAAAACATACAGGCCAGTTTCCTCTGTAAGCCTACACCTGCCCACATCTCCATATCTTCCAATAACTAAATTCCACGGCCCCTCACTTCATACCACCCAACACTCCAAGGAAGGTATGAAACACAAAACACATATTTTTAACATGCACAGGGTCAACTAAAAAGTCTCCACACAATTCAAAAACCGATATAATTAAAATGTTATTTAAGCACAATGCAATAATATTTAAAGTTTACAATAAAATAATCTCTAAATATCTCCATTCATTAGACTTAAAAACATGCTCCTAAATTGTAAGACATTGAAATTTTATATCTGCATGACTGCAAATATTAAAATGCACAGATTGGAGCTAAACTAGTATTTCAGGAAATTCTGCAGTCTTAATTAGAATCTTAAAACAGTAAAAATAAATGAATAAGATACTCATCTAAAACATACATAAAAGAATAAGAAAACAAACCTAAATAAGGAAGTGGAAAAAGAATCGGAATAAAACTTAATGCAATTTTTTAAAATAGAGGTAAATAGCAAAACCAAAATCTAGTTCCTTGAAAAGATGTGTATTATTTCTAAACCTCTAGCAAAAATGATTTTTAAAAAAGCACAAACTAATGTAAGGGAGACTGGAAAAGAAATGTAATTATGGATAAGTTGTAACTTACATTATTATTGCAACAAATTCTATGCCAATGCATTTGAAAACACAAGAAATGTAAAATTTTCTTAAAAATATTTCAGTCACTAACATGTCTCAAAAAGAAATACATTTTAAATAGATAAGCAATCATCAAATAATGTTAATCATCTGTCAAAAGCATTCCCCAACCAATTGCACAGACTAATTCCAAAAATCACTCTTTTTTAAATTTTTACAAATACAGTTTCAGGGAAAAACAAGTAGGAAAGTATTTGGACTCAAAGCATTGCTGTAGCCCTATGGCAAACCTATCAAGAAGAGTGGAAAGAAAATTAAAAACCCAATTCATTTATAAGCATAAAGGTAAAAATAATAAAAGAGTACCAAATCTAATAATGTATAAAAATAATTCATCATGAATGAATTAGATTTATATATATGACAGATATATTTTAAAATTATAAAATTGATCAACATTAAGAATAAAGAACATTAAGATTATCTCTATAGATGCAAAACAGTATTAAATATAATTTTTATTATAAAAGCATTGAGTAAAGTTATAACAAAATTTCCTTAATATGGCATAATTCTTAACATTAGACTTGGTAAGAAATCCTAATAAATTCTGGAAAGGGCAAGAATTTCCACCATTAGCACCACTTCATAATACTATAGTGGCAATCCTGGCCCATGAAATATGATAAGAAAAAGAAGCAAATGGTTTAAGGTATGGCATTAAAAAAAAATAATAGCTATTATCTATAGCAAGGTTCTGAAAAATAAGACCCATATGTCAGATCAAACCATACTATAAGCCAAATCAAAACACATATATTTGTTTCCATATTGTACATGGTTGCTTTTATCCTAAAAGTCAGACCTTAGTGTTGCTACAGAGTCTGCATGACTCTCAAAGACAAAAAAAAAAAAAAAAAAAAAAAAAAAAAAAAACAACATCTGATCCTTTCCAAAAACGTTTGTGTGCTCCTTCTCTACAAAATAAATCTAATGGAATCCACAAACCAGCAAAATTTAACACAGTTTCTGCATTCAAGATCAACACACAAGCAAGAATCAATAAACAGGATAGATTCAAACTAAAAAGCTTTTTCTCAGCAAAGGAAACAATCAATAATGTGAAAAGAGAGCCTACAGAGTGGGAGAAAATCTTTTCCACACACACTTCTGACAGAGCACTAATCTCCAAAATTTATAAAGAACTTAAATAACTTTACACCAAAAATACAAAGAATAAATGGGTTAAGGAACAGGGCAGACATTTCACAAAAGAAGATATACAGGTGATCAACACATACATGAAAAAGTATTCATCATCTCTCCTAATTAGAGAATTGCAAATTAAAACCACCCCAAGATTTCATCTCATCCCAATTAGAATGACTATTATCAAGAACACAAGCAACAATAGGTGTTGGCATGGACGTGGGGAAAAAGGTACACTCATACCTTGCTGGTGGAGTTGCAAATTGGTACAGCCACTCTGGAAAGCAGTATGGAGATTCCTCAGAAAACTTAGAATGGACCCACCTTTTGACCCAGCTATCCCACATCTTGGTCTATACCCAAAGGAATTAAAATCAGCATACCACAGTGACCTAGCCACATCAATGTTTATAGCTGCTTAATTCACAATAGCTAGATTGTGGAACCAAACTAGGTGCCCTTCAACTGATAAAGAAACTGTGGTATATATACACAACAGAATATTACTCAACCATTAAGAAGAATAAAATTATGGCATTTGCTAGTAAATGGATAGAGTTGGAGAATAACATGCAAAGTGAAATAAGCCAAGCCCAAAAAACCAATGGCTGAATATTTTCTCTGATAAGTGAATGATGATTCATAACAGGGACAGGGGTGGGGTGGGTTAGAGAAGAATGAAGGAACTTTGGATTGTGTAGAGGGAAATGGGGCAGGACTGGGTGGAGGAAGGAACGATAGTGGACTGAGATGACATTATGTACATGTAAGATTACATGAATGTGTGAATCTATATTGTGTACAACCATAGAAATGAAAAGTTTGTACCCCATTTGTGTACAATGGATCAAAAGGCAATCTACAAATGAAAAAAAGATTAACATAAGAAAATCAATAGCATCTTTATCCACCAGTATAATCTATTAGAAACCTATAATATAAAAGTACCTACTATTCACAATAACAATAAATTAATAAACTATATAAAATATGTGACACCTTTATAAAAATAAAAATAGTTTTGATAGACATGAAATAAAACTAGATAAATGGAGTACACCATTTACTGAATACGGTGATATGATATCACATCATAATAACAGTAACAGCAAAAACAAAAATAAGGTATCTAATGCTTGCTGGTGCCAGGTGCTACCCTAAGCTATAGATAGATGATAGATAGATAGATAGATAGATAGATAGATAGATAGATAGATAGATAGACAGACAGATAGAAAGAATAGATAGGCAAAATCTAAAAGAAATTTTAATAAGGATAATAGTGTAGAAAGCCTTATAATGCCAAATATTGTAAAGTATTTAAAAAGTACCATGGTTACAACAGTGTGGACTTAAAACAATACTAAATAAACTAACAAAGGAAATAAAACAGAGCATTTAAATGCACATATATATGAACACCCTATATATAAAAATGTGACATTATAGATTAGAAGGAAAAGGACAGATGATTCCAAAATAGTGCTAGAAAAACTGATTATCTATTGTGCTGGATATTCATTCTTACCTATCAAATCCAAATTCACTCCTTTTGCCTGCACTGTAAAACAAAGGATCAGGGCCTGTTAAGTATCTTTCCCGTCCTATGGCACAATGTTGAGCTTTGTCACTAGAGGGTACTCAAGAGACATTGCAAAAAGGGCACTGTGCTTTCTGGTTCCAGTGTGTTTACTGGTCATGTCCCTGGGCTTAAGTTCTCTAACACAAGGCTCCTGCAGTGAAGGTAGCTTACCAGTGCAAAGTTTATTCACTGCTTGGAAATAAATGCCCATAAAGAAGGGAAATCAAAGATCAAATTTTGGCTTAGGTATATTATGCATTAATCTACAGCAGTTAAAATGACTGGAAGATAGTCCTCTGTGTATCAACCCAAATGACTTACAGTGTGAAAAAAATTGCAGACGAGAGGCAGGGGTAGATAAAATAATGTATATTTAAAGAAAAAATATATATATTAAATATATGTAAGTATATAGACTTGAAGAACAGATAATATTTAAAAGGGTATTTATTAATATGTATAAAGGTAATAATAGATTCACTTGCAGATATAAGAATACAGTGAAATTCTTTATGTACTTTACTGAAACTTTGCACAATTTGAACATTTTTGTAAAACTAGTATCAGTTAACAAATAAAATGTAAACACTGATAAAATCTGCACGTTTATTTAGATTTTCTCAGTTTTTCATGTGTTGGGGGGCAGTCTAATCAACTTACAATATGTGTTTCATTTATCTACCACAGGAGTCAGAAATGCTGAGGAGATTCATAACCATAGTTTTCTTTGTGTTGCCCTTTTAGAACCATATTCACCTCCCTCCTATGCCCTCCCCTCATTCTGATCCCTGTGCAACACTCAATCTTTTCTGCATTTCTAAAAATTGCCATTTTAAAAAATGTTACCCAAATGGAACTGTACAGTATATAACCTTTGAGATAGACTTTTTATTTTCATTTAGAATAATTCCCTAGAGATTCACCCAAGATGTTGCATATATCAATAATTTCTTTTCATTGCACAATTGTTCTCCACAGTATGTGAGAGACAGATTATTAACCCTTCACCTGTTGAAGGACATCTGAGCTGTTTCCAGGTTTGGGTCATCATAACAAAACAACTGTGAACATTCCCACATAGTTTTATGGGTAGAAATAAGTTTACTCTCTCTGGGATGAATGCCCAAGAGTACACTGGTAGTAAAATGATAATTACAGATTTGGTTTTACAAGAAACTGTTATGATTTGGTTCATAAATGTCTACCAAAGGCAGATATGCCAGGGGCTTGGTCACCAGTCTGTGATACAGTTAGGAATGGTGAACTCTTTGGGAGTTGGTGCCAAATGGAAGGAAGTCAGATCATTGTGGGTAAGTCCTTGGGTGGAATATTGGAACCCCTCCTCTGTTTTCCAACCAACATGAGGTAAGCAACTGTGCTCTGTCACATTCTCCCCACCACAATATACTAACTCAACACAGACCCAGAAGCAATGGAGCCAATCAACCATGGACTGAAGTCTCTGAAACATCACACCAAAGTAAATCTTTCTTCCTTAGGAGCTGATTACCTCAGGTACCTTGTCAACATGACAGAAAGTTGATTAACACACTGACAAAATCTTTTCCAGAAGGTTGTAAGATTTTACATCCTTGTCAGAAATGTTTATATGACTAAATTTCTCTACCTCCTCACTTCCTTTTGTTATTGCCACTTTTTTCTTTTATCTCATGTTTATTGGACATATTTTCATATTCTCAAAGCCATCTATATCCTCTTCACTAAAACATCTATTTTCTCTTTTTTTGTTGTTATTGTTTTCCTAATTGGAATTTTTATTGTTGAGTTCGAGAATTTCTTACATATTCATAATCTAGACACTAGTCCTTTGTCAGACATATGATCTTTCACAAAGCACAAGTTTTTAATTTTAAGGTTATATTAATCAATTCTTTTCCTTTACAGGTCATGTTTTTGATGTCAAGTCTAAGAATTCTTTGCCTGGACCTAGACCTGATTTTCTTCTATTTTTAGAAGAAAAATACCTAGAAGATTTTCTTCTATTTTTTCCTAAAAGTTTTATAGTTTTACAATTTACATGTATGTCCATGATCCATTTTAAGTTCGTTTTTGAATACAGCATAAGACTTAAATCAAAGTTCAGGGTTTTTTGTTTTGTTTTGTTTTATTTTTATTTAGCTTTTAATTTTTTACAGACTGTATTTTGATTCATTGTACACAAGGGTTTTTTTTTTTAACCTATGAATTCTAATCTCCCTAGTACTATTGTTTGAAAGTCAAACCTTGTTCCATTGAATTACCTGTTTATTTTTGCCAAAAAAGTAGCTGATCAGATTTGTGTGTCTATTTCTAGATTCTCTAATCTGTTCTATCTATATGTCTATCCCTCTGCCAATACCACATTGTCTTTATAAAATTTTTATGATAGCTCTACCTTTAGCTTACAAAGGAAGTTTGCCCTATGGAGGTCAATAAAGGGATCTTAATTGTATTTGTAATGTTCTGTTTATTTTACATAAAAAAGCAATATCTCAAAGGAAACAGCAAAAATCAACATTGGTTAGATCTAGTTGATGAGTACCCATGTGTTTAAGATATTCTCGGAATTTCTCAAGTATAAATATAAATCCAAAGTGAAGGAGAAAAAAGAAAATTGAATTGAAATGGAATTTATTTATACTGAAAATACTTTTAGAGCACCTGCTATGTAACAGGCATCGTTCTGAGGACATTAGAATACAGCAAAAGTCCATTCACACAAAACTCTTTCTTTCTAAAAGCATAATTCTATTGGAGGGAGAGGAAGGGCAGAAAATAAATTTAATGATATTATAGTAGAAAATTACTTTTTTACTCATTAGGAGTAAAATAAATTAGGTAAGGGTAAGTGGGAAGGAAATATGGGTTTATTTAAAGTGGTGAGGAAAAGTCTCTATGATGGAATATCAAAAACTTGAATGAAATGAGAAAGTGGGTCATCTGCCTACCTGGGGAAAAAGTGTTCCACACAGAGACAAGCAAGAGCAAAGATATGCTTGGAGCATTTGTGAATATCAAAGAGACAATGAAACACAATGAGCAGAGGACCAGCTACAGATGAAATGCATGGGACACAGAAGGGGCTCAGAGGTCATATAGGGTTATGTGGGCTGTTAAAACTGCTTTGGCTTTTGCTCTACAAAAGATAAGTGACTGGAAGATTGAGCAAAAGGATGATAGTGATTTATTTATGTGTTAAAGGGATCAATGCGACAGCTGTGTTTAGAAAATAGCTACATGGTGAGAAAGAGTAGAATCTGGAAAAATAACATTATAGACAGGATTCTAAAAGTGTCCCACCAAGAATCTAAACCCCTGTTTATTTGATCAAACACTAATCTGCATTCTACTGTGAAGGGACCTTGCAGATATAATTTAAGATACTAATAAGCTGAGTCTTAAAAAAAATAAAAAAAAAAAGGAGATTTTCTTCCATTATCAAGGAAGAAAATCATACCCACCCTTAAAAACAGAAAAGGCAGAAATAGTAAGTAAGAGAGATGAGACAAAAGGAGAGGTTAGAAAGATGTGAAATGTGAGAAGAACTTGACCTGTTGTTTCTTTGAAGATGGAGGAAGAGGGCCATAAGCCAGGGTTGTTGGCAATATCTAGAAGCTGATAACTAACTAGCCCCATTCAATAGTCAGGAAGGTAATGAGACCCCCAGTTCTACAGTCACATAGAACTACATTCAGCCAAAGTGAACAAACTTGAAAGAATATTTAGCCTCAGAACCTCCAGAATGTAATATAGCCCCACCAACATTTTGATTTGATCCTTATGAAACCTGGAGCAGAGAACCAGGTGAGACTCACTTCATCAGGACTTCTAACCAACAGAAAGAACCATGAGATAATAACTTGATATTGCTTTAAGTCACTAAGTTAGCTGTCATTTGTTACAGAAGCAATGTAAAAATGGTACAACCAGCTAATAGTCTCCACCAATTCAAGTAAGAAAGTAGTAGGGGAAATAATGAGAAGTGGTTATTTATGTACTGAAAATGCGAAAAATGACAAACTGGCATCAATGGAATTTGGAATGTGACAAAATAGGCACATTTTGGCCTAAAAACACATGAAAATGCCTTTTATTAAGATGAGAAAAATAATAGGAAAAGGTTTAAAAAACAAAACCAGTCAGAACTAGGCAGAGGCATATTTATAGTCCTTCCTATCAAATTAAAGTGCATATATCCTTGACAAACTGTCAAATCACAACATATTCAATAACTGCCAAGTTGTATATTCTAAAATTTCTGTTCAGTGATTGGGTTATTTCTGGATTTTCCAATAAAATATGGTATAAACAATAGACATGTTCAATATTATTGTGTTCAGTATGTACAGAACAATAAAGAATGAAAAGAAAAATGGGTATGAGAAAGTAAAAACTAATAACATTTTAACTTATGATTATTATAAATTATTTAAATTTGCCAAGCATTCATGATGTTCTAATCTCTGAAATGAAATTGTAACAGGACTATTTTTCACCAACACACTCTGGTGAAGCCAACATTATTTTCAACTTACATATGACCTGAACCTTGCAGAAGTTAGTGACTTTCCCAAATTACATGGCTAGGCATTCAGTGGGGATATAAATTCAGGCAATTTAAATACAGGGTCTACTTTCTTAATTCTCAGCCTGTGGAGGAGGTCTTATTCTCCTCATTACTAGACAGAATATCAGTATTCTCATAATATTAAGATGCGGAAACAGAAGCTTGAAGCCATCATATGACTTCAACAAAAATCACAAACCTAGGAAACAATGATACTGGGATTCAAGTGAAAATACAGCTAAAGTTCTTTTATTCCTACTGCACTGCACCAACTATAGTCTAAAACTTATGTGATGCCAGTACTGGGGAGATAAAAAGCTTTAAGTATTAATTATTCATAAGATACTGTGATTTTGGGTAGAAGAGACCTTCAGAAATGTCAATAGAGCATGCATTATTTATCAATTTATCAAAGTCAAGAATTTAAATATTTAAACATTTCTTTACTGACATATAGGTAGCAAATACCACAATCACTAAAACTGTTGTTAATGCATTAAGTTTCTTCTACTCATTAATGAAGTATGGCCTTAATTGATCTAGTTCTGATCATTTTCTATATAAAAATAGATTGGGAGAAACATGGTGGGCAGGGAGTCACTCAGTTCACTGACTCTCAATCTACAAAGGTACTTCCTACAATGATTATATCATCTTTTAGGAGTCTACTTTACATTCTAGGTAAAAGTTTAATTCTTGGAAATAATAGTTCAAAGTAAGTGTTGGTCACTTATTTAAAAAAATAATACATGTTTATTGTATACTTAAAGAAAGAGAAAATGCTCTGACAGTACTAATACCAAAAGATACCATTCTTGACCAACAGGTACATTTTTAAAATTGAAACAGCCTAAGTACTGCCATCAAATTACTTCAATCAGGAGGTTTCTACCTTAGCCATGGGCCATCAATCAGCTAGGATTTTCTGGGGCAAAGGTTGAGTTCATGATGTAGAAATGAATTTGATCTCCAAATAAAGCACTTATTAATTCAAATTACTGTCTGCAAAGCTTATATTCAATGTCCAATGAACTAGTCCTAATAGCAAGGTCAGAGTCTGATGCTTTAGGACTGGGGATGAAAACCAAGCAGATGCAGCTTTCTGATTAAGTGATGGTCTGGATTATGATATGATTCCCTGCACCAGCTGAAATTTTCAGTATATGTTTGAAGACTCTAGAGAAAGGCATCCGTCAAAGGTCAGTCATAGGTCTTAGGTCCCATTGAAGAAGGGTAGATTTCAAAGCCAGCTCCATGCAAAGATTAACCATGCATGAACCTGATAATATGTGTATTACCATTGAGTGGTTAGAGAAGAACCTGAACTTCAGAGACATACCCACAGCTTCAGACAGGAGAATTGCTCTTGGATAGGTCAAATGATCTGTCTGGGTCAGATCCCTGATCTAGCTATCCCTGGTTCTCAGTAATTGGGTAGAACTCAGATTGCAAGTTGAATATTCTTTGTACAGAAAATTTAAGTGATGCCAACACAAATAATAAAGATCCTATTGCCACATGGTAATTACTGGGAATGGATTCAAATTCACAAACATTGTTCATCTGATAAGCAATGATACTTCACCAGATAAACTAACTACACTAGATGAAGGTTATCCCCAATAGTAGAAGAATCAAAGACTTTGCATTAGTAGAAACTAATCAAAGAGTTTGCATTCAATATGGCAAACAGCACACTTAAAGTTATCAATTTATCCTTCAAAAATCTCATGAAGATATCAAAAAATAAAATCCAAATAATAATAATTATTTGAGGGGAGCATTGAAAAGTCAAAACATCTTCCATCAGAAGACAAGAAATATTTAGAAAATGTCTTCAGGACTAAATTTGAGACCTATGTGAGTTGATCCAGAAAACAAGAGGGTAGCTGAAAGAATGAGTTATAATTCTTCTAGGTGATTCCCCTAAATCTTTATAGAATCAGCAGGTTCAGGTAACTACAGCAGGCCACAGGTTCATGCTGCACTCCAGGCATGGATATAAGAGCCAAAAAGAGAAGCCGAGTGGTTCTCAGGTAAATTCAGACCATGACAGTGGATATGCATTTATGTACCTTAAGCAAAGGTGACCCAAGTCTCGTCCTTTCTCCAAGACTCTAGATAATGCTCTCTTTCGCAGCACGGGAAGGAGGACACACAGTTGCCAAGTAGCTGATGAAGAGCTACTCAGCAGCTACTGATGCTGACTATTCTACACATTAGGGTACAAATAAGTCTACATATTTATATATATGCATATATGTATGTGCATATACATGCATGTGTGATCAGTTATTTAAAGAAATAAAACAGCAAGAAAGAGAGAAGGCATCCTGAATAAGCAAAACACATGGTTCCCAAAGAAATAGCAAGGAGGCAGGGACGAGAAAATCAATTTGCCAAAAATCTGAGTTGTATCCCTTTTGATACTGGAGGTTTATGTATGTGTCCATGTGCATGCTCATGCACATGTGTGTGTATATCACAAGAATATACTCGTAAAGAGATATAATTAGAAATTATAAATAAAAAATTTTGGACAAATAAAAACATGACTACCATTATTTAAAATGCAGAGGAGATAGAACAACAAGTTGTTCACACACACAACCTCCAATGTAGTCATTTAAAAGCCTAATTTGAGAATGCAAATGAAAATACAAATGAGATGTATTTGAGAAGTACTATTTGATAAATACTTGAGTTCTTGGGACTAAAGTGCCAAAGCACTACAAAGGAAAACTGAGAGTCACCACATACAAATAGATATATCCTGTTATCATTTTTTAAAATTCAGAACTTAATTCTAAAAAAAAAAACAAAAACTAAAATTTCTAGGATAATAAAACACACTTATTAGGAAGCAAAGAGACGCAAAATGTAGAATTTGTCATATGAAGTGCTGAACGCTAGAATGCAATAAAGAAATGCCTGTATTGATCTGAAAATACTGTAAACCTGAGTCCTTTACCAAGCCAAATAATTATTTATACATGTAGACAACCTAGGCATTTCTCCCATTATTCAAACACACCAACAAACATGATTTCTGAAAAAGAATACTACTCAAGTATAACTCCAGCAAAATAAAATATATGTTTATATCCAAAAAAGAGAAAACCCTTAGACATAGACACACTAGAGAGAAGAGTAACCAGTAAAACCTAGTTACCTCAAAATGAGCTGACAAGACATTTCTAGGCTTTCATGCAACTGTTCAGAATAGATACTTTGAGAAACAAAAAGGCATAAGGAAATTTAAAAACCATATTTTTGAAAATCTGGAGCCAAAATAAAGAACAGTTTATAAAATTATAGATATTATGAAAATCTAGTTTCGAAAGACAAAAGAGGATGGATATAGAAATTTTTTAAATGTCAAAGAGTTTATTTTGTTCAGAGATTATAGATAATAATATGATGGAAAAGTATAGGCTCAAAAATGCTTACCAAAATTTAGGGTTACCTTTTGTGGAGAAGTGAGTGAGATAGAGCCACAGGAAGCCTTCCAGGGTGCTCCTCCACAGGGTGCTCACCAGGAATGTTCCTCATGCTGTGCTTTTGCTGTGAGCAATTTTCTGTAGGCACATTATATTTCAATTTAAAACTTTTTAAAAAAATGATCTCAGTGACTGGAAATAAGATCAGAAATTCCAAATTATTACAGGTAAAAGAGAACGAACAAAATTTTATCCAAGCAAAACTTTTATCAGTCAATCTAAAGAAATGAAAGACACATATAATTAGAAAATCATTAAATGGGATAGCACAAAACAAAAAATGATCACAATGAATGCAAAAGCATTCATCTTGCCTTCTAACAGAAAAAAAATTCTCTCCAATTGAGTAAAACTGCAAAACTCACCTCTATTATCTTTAAAAGAAAAGCACTTTAAAATAAAGAATAGATAAAAATATGTCAGGCAAATATTAAGAAGAAAAGAATATGGCAATATAAATATCATACAAGGCCAAAAGTAAGCAACAGTGTTGTACTCAGGGTTTAACCAGGGGAAAAAAAATCTACTGCAAGTATATTTGGTAAAGGGAATTTAATGCAGGGAACTATTCACAGGTGTAGAGGAACTGAGACGTCAAAACGAGGTGAGGGTTAGGTGATACTAGCTCACACCTGTAGAAAGTCAGACTCTATAATGCTATTGGGATGTTCTCTAGTTAATTTGATTGTATTCATGAAAAATAATTTTTTGTAAGTATGCCTGTCTGTACCCACCTGTCTCTGCTCTTGCTTTGTGAGGTCAGGATGGAGACTGCCAGCTATATTCCTTTTCTGTCAGCTACCTTTGTGTTAGGCTCTTGACTACAGAGAGTCCTGGAGGTAACATGTAGGACTGATAATTCTACTGGCTCCTTCACTTCTTCTCCTGTGTGATTCATCCTTCTGTTTCATAAGTAGTGGTGATTGCAGTCACATTTTTCTCTGACATAAGCAGAGCCCACTTCAGAGCATCCTTATTCAGCAGCCCCTCGAGTGTCTGGGTCCCGGGTCCATAAGGCCTCTCTTCTCTGAGCTGTTTCAGACTTCAACTGAATCGTGCTGCAGGTATCCTAGGGACTTCAGCTTGCAGCGGGCTTGTCATGATACTTCTCAGCTTCCATAATCACAATCACATGATCCAGTTCCCCTAATAATTCTCCTCTAGTTTGTCTACCTACCAACCTACACACGTATCTGCTACTAGTTCTGTCTCTCTGGAGAACTGTAATGAAAACTGATGTGTTAACTTGGGAAGAGCAAACTGACAAGATAGAGATATGATATAGACTTATGTAAGGACAATCCCCCTAAGGGTACCTAGTGAAAGAAAGCTACAGGCAAAGGCAACTCCAATGAAGGCTTCAAAACAGCAAACTCGACATGAAGGCTCCTTCTCTCAACTCAAAACCATAGCTATAGGATCCACAAGATAATGTTTGTTAAAGATGTTAGCTTTAGGAGAATTTCATACATAAAACACAGAATAAATGCACATACACAGACTCACACCAAATTGGTTTAATTTTACATCTTATTACTACAGATATAAATATGCTTTTAGCATTTTTGTCAGTTCTAACAACATAGAAGTGTTTATACTTTTTAAATGTGATATTGGTGTTAAAAACAAAATTAATGATTAAAAGTTTGAATTATAATTGCATTTTCACATTACTGTAGAGAATTTATCTTTGAACTAATAAGAGTATAACTTTTACTTTCAAAAGACACTTGTTAATTACTTCACATAGTTTAAAATAAGTTGATTGAGTTTACATTTTTTTGCCAGTGTAAGTTTACATTTTCAATTAAATATTTTAATTAGTTGTTCATAAGGTACCTTTTTAAAAGGCACAATCATTGGCAAGAACTTGAGACCTCCAAACACCATCTTAAAATTTAATTAGTTCATAATACATTTGAATGGATCATATTTTTTAGGACACCTCTTTCGGGAGGCTGATAAACAATTAAACGGCCAGTGCAAATATGAAATGTATTTTTTATTATTGTAAAATATTTTGTATATCATAAAGAACATAAATAAGATAGAGGTTTAAGGTATAAAAACAATTTTTAAAAAACTCATAAAGCTTCCATAAGATTAACTGGACATGAGCAATACAGTTGAAGCACTCCAGTGTTGCACACCTTTCCTCCCTATACCAGTTCCCCTCTAACCTACCAAGGGTAGACAGACTTCTAACATTTGTATGCATCAAGTCTTTGTTTACCATCATAATGTACGACTCTCTACATAATGTGCTATTTATATTTTAAATACATGTCTTTGACCTTCATGAAAGTGGTATTATGCTGTATGGTTTTACTGCAACTTGTCTTTTTCAACACTTTGCTCATGAGGTGTATTAAAATATACATAGTTGTACTCAAGTCTTTTTAATTAACACACAGGATCCTATTGTATGAATATATTAAAATTCATTGTCCTACCAATGGACTTCTGTTCATTTTTAAAGCTTTGCTATAAGAAATGTTGCTACTAGGAATAGTCTCAAACACAGTGCATTGGATGTATCCTTTGAATAGGTTTTAGAGTATATATATATACCTTCAATATTAAATAAAAACCAATTGTTTCACAAAATTTACAAGAATTTATAATCTTACCAGCAATGTATAAAATTAGGGTTGCTTGATGTTTTTACAATAATATTTTGTCAGAGTTCTTACTTTCTCCCATATCTGTATCATTTTCTGATTTGTCATTGATTCTTGAAGTTTTTTTCAAAATATATTTTTGATCTTGACCCTTTGTGAACCATGTTGAATACAAGTGGTGAAAGAGGGCATCCCTGCCTTGTTATAGCTTTTAGGGGGAATGCTTTCAGTTTTTCTCCATTTAGAATGATGTTAGCCATGGGCTTAGCATAGACAGCCTTTACAATGTTGAGAAATGTTCCTACTATCCCTATGTTTTCTAGTGTTTTGAGCATGAAGGGGTGCTGTATTTTAGCAAATGCTTTTACTGCATGTATTGAAATAATCATATGATTCTTAACTTTAAGTCTGTAGATGTGATGAATTACATTTATTGATTTCGGAATGTTGAACCAACCTTGCATCCGTGGGATGAAACCCACTTGATCACGGTGCACAATCTTTTTAATATGTTTTTGTATGCTATTTGCCAGAATTTTGTTAAGAATTTTTGTATCTATGTTCATCAGGGATATTGGTCTTAAGTTTTCTGTCCTTGAAGTGTCTGATTCAACTAAAAAGCTTTTTCTCAGCAAAGGAAACAATCAACAATGTGAAGAGAGAGCCTACAGAGTGGGAGAAAATCTTTACCACACACACTTCATATAGAGCACTAATCTCAAAATTTATAAAGAACTCAAAAAACTTTACACCAAGAATACAAATAACCCAATTAATAAATGGGCTAAGGAACAGAGCAGACACTTCACAGAAGATTTACAAGCAATCAGCACATATATGGAAAAATGACCAACATCTCTAGTATTAGAGAAATGCAAATCAAAACTACCCTAAGATTTCATCGCACTCCTATTAGAATGGCTATTATCAAGAATAAAAGCAACAACAGGCATTGGTGTGGATGTGGGAAAAAAGGCATACTCATACATTGCAGGTGGGATTGCAAATTGGTGCAGCCACTCTGGAAAGCAGTATGGAGATTCCTTAGAAAACTTGGAATGGAACCACCATTTGACCCATCTATCCCACTCCTTGGCCTATACCCAAAGGACTTAAAATCAGCATACTACAGAGATACAGCCACATCAATGTTCATAGCTGCTCAATTCACTATAGCCAGACTGTGGAACCAATCTAGATGTCCTTCAATTGATGAATGGATAAAGAAACTGTGGTATATATACACAATGGCATATTAAAGAAGAATAAAATTATGGCATTTGCAGGTAAATGGATGGAGTTGGAGAATATCTTGCTAAGTGAGGATAAGCTAATCTCAAAAAACCAAAAGCCAAATGTTTTCTCTGATAAGAGGATGATGATACATAATGGGGGAAGGGGGTAAGGAATGAATGGAGGAAGGACAGATTGTGTAGAGGAAATGAGGGGAGGCAGGGGGAAGGAAAGATAATGGAATGAGACAAATGTCATTACCCTATGTACATGTATGATTACACAGTGTGACTCTACTTTGTGTACAACCAGAGAAATGAAAAGTTGTACCCCATTTATGTACAATGAATCAAAAAATAAAGGAACAAATACAATTTGACTAATCATTGTTTGTATTAGAAATGTAACATCAGGAATTATATTAATGAAATTCACTGTAATAATACATTAAATGAGAAAAGCCACATGGTAATTTGAATAGATTTTTAAAGCATTTAGGGGGAAAAAGGTAACACATGCATTTTAACAAAAATTATCTAAACAAGGCATAGAAAAAATTTCTCCAATCGTTCACAAATGGAAAATAAATAGATAAAATGTACAGCCAATATTATACTTAATCTTGAATCCTTAGATGCAATTCCATTAAAGTTTGGGGAAAGACCCATAATCACCTCTTTTGCCTCCATTACTCATTAACTAAGTTAAAAACATATACTATGTACAATTAAAAACAGATTGGGTGGGGCGTGATGGCACAGACCTGTAATTCCAGCAGCTCAGGAGGCTAAGGCAGGAAGATTGCAAGTTCAAAGCCAGCCTCAGCAACTTGGTAAGGCCCTAACCAACTTAGTGAGATTCCATCTCTAAATAAATAAATAAATAAATAAGGCTGGGAAAGTGACTCAGTGGTTAAGCACTCCTGGGTTCAATCCCAGGTACCAAAAAGAAAAAAAAAAAAAAAAAAAAAAATTTAGGTGTTACAAAAGAAAAGATTAGTGGATCTCAAACATCTCAAACACAGCAATAAAAACTGTATCAAATGAAAAATGGGGAAAAAAAGACTAAAACATGAACACAGTGTCAGTGAGCTACAGGTCAATTTTTGTTAATCTAATATACTTGTGATTGTAATCCCTGAAGGTCAGAGGGATAGGCAGAAAAAACACTTTAAAATAATGGCTGAAAGTCCTCCAAACGGAAATAAGCTCTAAACCTACAGATACAAGTTATTCAATGAACCCCACAGTATAATCAACTGCTCAAAATCAGTAATTAAAAAAAATCTTAAAAGCAATCAAAGAAAAAATGACATGCTAAGCACAAAGGAACAAAGATGACAATGTACTCAGAAACAATGCAGGCAAGGACACACTGAAGCAATACTTTTAAGTAGTGAAGGAAGAAACCATCAACCTAGAACTCTATATTCAAGTAAAATATCTTTTAAAAGCTAAAAGCAAAATAAGGACTTTTTTCAGGCTTACACAGATAAAATAATCTATCACCAGCAGATCCTCACTATAAATTAGGCTAAAGGAAGAACTGCAGATAGAAATATTGATCTACAAAAAAAAGTAAAGAGTACTAAAAACTGACTACATGGGCAAATACATGTGTTTTTAATGGTTTGAATATTTTTATAAGGTAATTGATCATTCAAAGCAAAAAAATGACCATAATGCAGTGTGGTGTTTATAATATATGTAACAGTTATAATACTTAACAACAATAACACAATGATTGGGGGGAAAGAAACTGAAGTATTATATTGCAAGGTTTTTAACTATAAGTGATTTACTGTAATATCACTTGATGGTAGATGATTCTAAGTAAAGATGTATTCTATAAAACCAATAAGCCAATAAGGAAATGAAAACAAAATCATATTGGACTACAATTCATTTGCCCTTATCTCTTTATAAATTTAATTTTTATTAAAACTAAAGAGAGACATGCCAATCTCAATATGAAGATACATCTTAAATAACTGAGTGAAAAAATATTATCTAGGAAGTTTGTGAATAAATAATAACTATAAAAACTGACCAAGGCAAAGAAGGAAAATTTAAATATTTTATTTAAAGATGGAAAATATTATCTGAACTTATGTTTAATTTGCATGTAGAAAAAATTAGAGAAAATTTATTTTCAATTAATGTACCAAAATTCCTCTGATACATTCAAAAGCATTGTGGTACTTTTTGGGTTACAATGCCAGAACTGTGAAAGACCCAAACATTACAACTATATCCTTTTTAAATAACTGAATCTAAAACTGAATAAGCAATGAATAAACGTCTTGATGGCAGATAATGTAAATTCTCTTGTATCATAAAGTGCTTCACAGACAGTGTAAAAACTATTTTCATCTTCAGGACATATACCTACATAATTTGGGTTTAATGCCAGGCTAGAGATAAAACAGAAAAATATTAATTGTAACTATTAAAATACTTTGACTTATTAACAATATAGATTTAATGATTAATGAAATAATTAACATAATATGTAGCAATGAAAACTTTAAATTTCACTGACAATAAAACTTTCTTAGAATGGCAGTGATGACCAATGAGAAAATATAGTAGAAATTAAAGGAATGGTATTCACTATAGCAACAAAGTCATAAAATATCAAGGAATAAATAAAACAAAAATGTGGAAGTCATACCTGGAGAAAACAATAAAACATTAATGTAGGACATGGATGAAGAACTAAATTAGTAGAGAGATATCCTTGTTCCAGTATACAAAGACTTGATATTTTAAAGGTGCCAGTTCTCCAAAATTTAATCAGTGCAGCATGAAATACTGTTCTGAGAAAAGTTTTAGGTTTACAGAAAAATTGAACAGTCGAATTCTCATAATATCTCCCTCCTTTCACCCTCAATTTCTCCTATTACTAACATCTTATGTTGGTGTGGTACATTACAATTGATGTAATAATACTAATATAATGCTTTTAACTAAAGTCCCCAGTTCATATTAGAGTTTTATCTTTGTATTGTATTGTTTTGTTTTGGGTTGGTTTGGTTGGTTTGGTCTTCATTAATGCAAATTGTTGTATGTTTACCATTGTAGTGTCAGAGAACAGTTTCACTTCATTGCCCTAAAAATTACTTGCGCTCAACAGGAATTTGGACCTAAATTAAGGACCTAATTTTAAATTCTTTGAAAGGAGGGTGAGAAATGCTTGAAGACAAGATATTTTTGACAAGACAATAAGGAAAACTTGCCTCATCAAAGGTTAAAATTAAAACAAATACATACGAACTTAAAAATTTGCACAAATAAAGAAATGTGTAGTCAGATTATGGTACAGAAAAGAAATTCCCAAACAAAGCATATATTTATGGAAATAAAGGTAGGCATTTCAAATTAGTGATTGAACCAAACATAAAAATTAAATTTCTGCCATTACTTTTTATTTTAAAAACAACCTATGTTTAAATGTCTAAATTTAATAAAGTTATAAATGTTAACTAGAATATTTAAATAAAATAAATAATAATATCTGTTATGGTTTGAATATATACCCCAGAATTAATGTGTTGTAAACTTAAGCCCAAAGCAACAATTTTGGGTTTTAGGTGAAACCTAATGCTGGGATGAGTTTGGATCAGAACTCTCATGAATACATTAACATTATTAAAAAAGGGTTCCCAGGTATGGGTTCGCTCTTGCTCTCTTCTCTTCCGCTTTCTGCCACGTGAGGACACATCAAGAAGGCCCTCACCAGAGCAGATGCCAGTGCCTTGATCCTGGACTCTACAGTCTCCAGAACTGTGAGTCAATGAACTTTCATTCATTATAAACTGTCCAGACTCAGGTATTCTGCTGAAGTAGCACAAAATGGAAAAAGACAAATATCTTATTAAGTTGATAGACCATGACTTAACTTAGAGTAGTTTATTAAAATCTAGTGATTGAAACAATAAATTTGATTTTAAACCTTTCTGTACAGTTTAAGCCATTACTAGGAAGATAAATTTTGTAGTTAAAGTTTTTCTGAAAAAGGAAAGTAATGAAATTTCTTCCATAACTAGTCTCTCTCTTATCAGGGAAAAAAATACAGTTAATTCACACAACTTTTTCAAACAATAGTAATGCCGTTAAATTTCTTTGTGTAGTTAGTAAAAGAAAATTTTCCATTCAATTAAACAATTGTTTGCATGTCTAACAAGAAACCACAAGAAAATTAAAACATAATCTTGTGGAAAACAAGTTAAGAAGACTTTTTTAAAGTCTCGCCCTGCCAATAACCCACTGAAATTAATTTCCCAAATTCTGATTTTTTTCTCCAATGTATTCTCCACAAAAAATAGTTACATTTTTCATTGTTTTATTATAGGATGAAAAATGCAGTCATTGACTAATTTTGCTGTGGCACAGGATTAAACTGACTATATAATTTATTGTCCAAAGCAGGATTTGTGACTGTTGAAGGGGACCCCCTACTAATAATTAAACCAAAATCGGATGCATTAATGAGGACCGTCCCTAAAAACTAAGATGGATGATCACACTACATGTAAAACTTTGGATGATCTGTCCTCCTCAGTTTGATTCTCCACCAATGCTTCCTTACATCTCAAATTCTACGAATTTCAAACTAAGAACTTTCCATTTCTGCAATATGCCATGCTGCTTCACACTTTGAAAGCTTTGCATATTCAAAGTCTTTCAAGAGGAATTCCACTGAATGCTATAGAAACTCCTATGGAGCTTTTAAACACCAGCTCAGTTTTCATCTCTTAGGAGAAACCAATGCTAATCTTCTAGTGGTAACCATTCTCTTCATTATCAAAAAACAGTCATGGAGATAGGTACGATGCACATACTCGTTGAGTATACGCCATTAAGTCATTGAGTATATGAGCTGTGTATACCATCGTGTTTAACCTGAATAGCCTTGCCCCAAGGTAGACACAAAACTATGCTTTGGATATGTTGGGTGTGTCCATCTAAGGGTCATAGGTTTGAAGTTTGGTCTTCACTGTAAGAAGAGGGGAATAGTTGGAGGCCCGTAGTTCATTGATAGGGATTAAGGTAGCTTTCAAGAGACCCTTGAACTATCATAAGGCTGAGTTATTATAAAAGTGAACCTAACCCTAAATTATTCTCTGGCTTCCAATTTTGCAGTGTGATCTCTTGTTTGCATAGGCACTCCCACCACTGCCATCCACCATGAGGTCATACGGCCAAGGGGTCTCTCACCACCATGGCATACACCTGCTGTTTGGATATGCACCTTTTGAAACTGTTGAGTTAGACTTCTTTTCACTATAAAACTAGCCTGCTGCAGGACCTCTATGCTCTGGGAACTTAAAATCTGTGAAAACACTGAACATTGAAGATATTTCTACTATTTTGACTATTTGACTGGGTTTCAACTGTCTATTCCATTTCCTCACAGAACTCTGCCTTCTTTTTTTCTTTTTTTTTTCCTACCAGGGGTTGAACCCAGGTATAATTAACCACTGAACCACATCCCCCAGCTCTTTTAATTTCTTTTATTTTGAGACAAGGTCTAGCTTAGATGCTGAGACTGGCTTTGAACTTGCCATCCTCTCCTGCCTTAACCTCTGAGTCTCTGAGAATACAGGCATGTGCCACCATGCCCAGCCACAACTGCAACCTTCTTGAGGACAGGTATTTTAGTTGACCTTGGACTATATCTAGCAGCATCCTAATTCTCCTTTGGAGAAGCAGCCCTATACCACTGTACCTTCTTAGTAGGTGTATCAGCTAATTATTGCTGTATAACAAATCTTACTGAAAACTAGTGGCTTAAAATGTTAATTTAGCTCCTGAGTCTGTAGGTTGACTGGGAGACTCTGCTGATGTGAGCTGGTCAGGCTGTCTTTAGGTCACATCTATACCTTTATAGTCAGCTGGAGGACTAACTACAAGCTGATGCTTTGTGGCAGCTTTAAAATGCATCTGAAAATTCTTTCACAGTCTTCTTTTCAAAAAATATAGCTAATTCCACTCTTTGAATGCAGGCCAAATGTGTGACTCATTTCTAATCAAGAGAATGTGGCAGAGTGAAGATATGAGACTTCTAAGGCACTGCCACTTTTGACTTGCTTTCTTAGTTGGCTTGCTCTGTTTGAGTCAGCTGTCCTGTTGTCAGGATACTTAAGCAGCCTGTGGAGAGAGGCCCTTATGAGGAATAACGGAGGCCTCCAATCAACTTCCGGTCCACCAGTCATGTGATACAGTCACCTTGAAAGTGCATCCTTCTACCTCAGATGATTACAGCAAAGTCCAATGCCTTGCCTGAAACCTTAGAAACCTTCTGAGAGACCCCCAAACCTGAATATCCCAGCCAAGTTGCAACTGGATTCCTGATCTTCAGAAAATGTGAAAGAAGAAATGTTGATTTTTGTTTTAAGCCACTGTTACAGTTTGGATATGAGGTGTCCCCTTCAAAGCTATTATATTAATGCAGGAATGTTCAGTGGTGAAATGATTGAAGTATGAAAACTGCAACCTAGTTAGTCTATCCAGGTTTGACCAGACTGGATGGAAACTGTAGGCAGGTGGACATAGCTGGAGAAGGTAGGTCACTGGGAGTATACATTGAAAGATAGACGAAGCAGGGAACATTAATAGTTTCATCCTGATAATGAGAAGTTTGAAAAAGTGGAACATTTGTTTGTGATGCCAAGATTTCTGCAGCTTTCCCACTTCCTGTTCGATCTGGTAGGTAATCCCACTTCCTGTTCTATCTGGTATGTAATTTTTTTTTTTTTTTTTTTTTGGTAAACTACCACATGCTTTCTAACAAATGCATTTCTTTTCTAATCCAGTTAACTAGACTCAGTTTCTGTTGCATGTTACTAAAGAAGACTTCATTCCCAACCACATTAATGGTACCTTATACCTTAGTGTCATGAGACTCGAGTGTGTGACATGCTCCTAAAAAGCACTGGTCCCCCTTGTAAGAGGTAGGAACTAGAAAATGCCACAAGCAAAGCACTGAGAGATCCTTCAGAACATCACTGGCATTTAAAAAAACTACCTTTTAAAACTACTTAAACTTCCTTGAGTACAAAAGTAATATAAATGCAAAGCAATAGCAATTAATGCAATAGACCAAAATGCTATTTTCTGCAAAGCCTGAACTGTCAAGCAGCATTTCCATGTGGCAGTGCTGCTGTATGCCAGGGCTATCATGTGCCAAAAGAGGCCAAAGATTTTGGCAACTGGACCAAGTTCATATTGAAGCTTGGAAAGCAACCATCTCCTGCTTTCTGCTTTCCACTGACATATGGCAGCTTCATACCACTGTTCTATTGGCTCATTTATTGCAGTCGAGTTTTATAATCACTGCAGGCATGAAATACTTAATGAATTTCACTCTCTGCTGGTCATGTTTCCTCACAAATACACAACATCAATTGGGGATGACAGAAGGTATCAACTCCCTTCCTGGGTATTTAAACTATGAACAGTCATCTCTATGCAGAAAGAGTGCCCATGAACTTTTGAGAGCTTTGATTATGAAGACCTGAGAGTACATACAAATGCTGTATGATCAAATGCCTCCCAAAGATATTTAACTAGCTGACATTCAGCAGTTTCTAAAAGAAGGTCATTAGTGTTTCTTTTAGTTAGAGTTCCAGCAGTTGTCAATCAGGGACAGATTTGGGCACCTAGCAATAGAGACAGTGCACCACGTGGTTAAGGGCACAGACCTTTAATCCAAAAACTGAGTTCCAATCTAAGCTCCACTTCTTACTGTCTGAGAGATGTTCGAAAAGTTTTCTTAATTCTTCTGGGGTTTCAGTTTTCCCACTAATAAAGTTTTCAGTTTTCCCACTAATAAAGTTGTATCCAAAATGGAAACTACTCATAGGGTTCTTCTGAAAATTAAATACAACAACATGTGTAATTCACTTAGTCTATAGCTTAGAATATCAGATTTGTTCAATAAAGGCTCAATATTACTGCTTTTATTATTACAATTACTAATATTAATATCATCACACCTAGGAATCATTTAACATGCCAGCAGCTTCTAGGGCTGGAACTGCAAGACTTAGGGACACCTGACTCATTAAATCATAGCAAGGGGCTAATGTTGGTCCGTGTAGGACTAACATCAGCCTCCAAGGGCAGCAGTCTGAGAAGGTATGGCAAGATGCTATGGCTGAGAGCCAAGATCAGCACTGGATGCTGTCAGCATCAGACCTCCACAATTCATTTAGGTTGAACCAGGAATATCAAAAGTAGAATCTGAACTCAAGAAAAATGAGAACTCGCCTCATATATTGCAGGGCAGGGCTCCAGTTTGAGCAGTGCACTGGAGCTGAGCCTGGACTGGGGCAGAAAGCAAAACAGCAAAAAGGACCAAAGACTGATGCCCATCCAACAGAACAGAGATCTGACTTGGAAATTGGTAACTCTCCAAACCCATTCTGTCAGCAGAAGGGAGTGAGCTTGCATGGTGCTAACAAGACTGGTTCTACAGTAGACTGAGACAGTGTGATGTGAACCATTCCTCATTTGTAGGGATAATACCATCTCCCTCTCTGAGCTTAAGGAATAAATAAAATTGACAAACAAAGAGAAAACAGCCCACCATGATGGTACATCTGGCACAGCTACCAAATGTTCCAGAAGGCAGCAGGCTGATAAACTAAAAAAGGAGTCATCACCTGATTTGTCAGATACATGACATCAGAACTGCACTGTCCCTTCCCTGCCCCATGTGGCCGACATAACTGAAGGATCCCAGCACTCTTCCTAACTGCAGCCTTTAGTCACTCTCAACAGAATGCTCTAGGACCCTACTGGTCATGGTCGTTCTCAGTGGGTATCACAATGTGCATTTTAACAAGAAGCCCATTTGCACGTTTCAATTTAAGAAATTCTGTGAGGATGCTCTTATCCATTGGTGGTATTTAACATGTGAGTCCAAACCTATTTGCCAATCATGGCTTGAAAAGGGACTGAAGTTGACTGGTGCTGAAAGAATGAAGAAGTATAGTAAGAGTTTCTTAATAGTCTTCCAGAGTCATTTGATTCATGAGAATGTCCCCATGTCACCAGAACTAAGACCATCTTAGCCAGAGAAGATGGGGGGCTGGAAGAGAGGAAAGCAGACAAGCTATCTGGGAGGTAAAAGAGAAATTTAGAGTATGAGCACAGGATGAATATTATGCATTTCACTCTTGATTCCTATGACCTGGTTTGTCATTGTTTCCTTCACTGTTTGCTGATCTTCATTATTAGTTTCACTTCATCCACTTCATCATTTATGCTTTCGAAAAGATCAAACACACTCAGTTGTGCACAAGGAAAGGTGACTTTCTCTAGGTCATAATGGCAAGTGGGAGCTGCTCTAGTCATCCTGGGAACCCAGAACTGTTTGTTGACTAGAGGAAGTACAGGCTGCAGGCACAGGAAAAGGTGCAGGTTTGAGGAAACATTCAGGACTACTCCTCCCTGACTTGGAGAGAGTCTTTCTTAAAAACTCTGTGTGTGCTTTAGTGTGGGCAAGAATTGCATGCAGGTGAATGTTCACCCAGTAGATTTCTAGAAGTTTTGCTGCTTGTGGCTTCCTTCCATTATCTTCTGAAAGGGATGAAGCTTCTCTCCCCCTCAACCCATCCCTCAAATTCACATATCCTCTCAAAACTTGGCATATGATTTCATGGATCACAAGTTAATAACTCACACCTGGCACCTCTCCCTCACATTTATTTCTTTGAAACTACTACTGTAAACTCTGACCCTACCACTGTTTCTAAACAAACAGAGGTCACCAGATTGCATTCCATTAGTTGAAAACTAACTCATCTTTTGAACAATGAGCGTCCAGAGACAGTTTCTTCACTAGCCATGTGCACTGGAATTATCTGGAACCCCCAAGCATCTGTATTTTTAAACTTCCCCAGATAAAGTACAGCCCAGTTGAGATTGGCTAAGCAATATTCATAATTCTGTCTTCCCCTTCCCCTTCCCTCTGGCTCCTCTGGCTGAGAAGCTAGCAAGCCAAGCCTGGTAAATGAGAATGTAGCACATCTTCTATTTGTATGTTCTTCACTCAGGCATAAGCCTGGTCTAACCATAAACCCTGGACAAAGAATAAGAGACGCCAAGTTGTAATTAACACCTGTGGATAAACTGTGAACTTTGCCTCTGCCCCCCTCCACCATGGACGAAGGTCCTTCATGAGCAGGTTGGAAAAGGCCCAGTGACTCTCTCACAACATCTTTCATTGCTTGTGATCTGAAACTTCAGGTGAGTCACCTGATATTAGGTAAATTGGTGTTACTATCACAAGTATGTCCACTGATAGCTCCACTTCTGAACTGTGTGTGCACCCTATTTCCACACACAAAGATTTTTCCAGGCAACCTAATTTAAAGAAGTCACTTAGAAAAAGATTTAAAGTTCATAGGTATGGCAAACAAATTCAATGAATCATTTAATTGGAAGTCTTAAAGTTGAATTCAGAAGACAGTAAATTACATTTAATGGCTTCTTTATGAAATGTGCTTTTTTCCAAGGATGGTTGGCACAGTTTGGTGAATGTTTAATGTCTGTCTTCTCTTCTGGAATGTTCAGATCAGCTTGGTTGAAGAACCTTTCTGAATTTGGCTATGATACTTTGAAAAAAGTGTCTTGGCCATAAAGTTCCGTCAATAAAATGTTTCTTCTTATATCACAGTCCAGTGTCTCCAATTTTAAGGAAGGTCTCCTTCAGACTCAAATTTGTGATAATTAATTTTACTCATTAACAATTATATAAGTACCTATCTGCTATGCCTAAATTTAATGAATAGATGAAAGAATGAGTTCTGCCCAGCTAGAAAGAGCAGAGGAATATTGAACCCAATAGAACTGCAGTGTTATCACTTTTCCTAAGTAATCTATGATACCATTGCTTGAGGCAAGAAGTCTCATCATGTCTCAGAAAAGCAGAATTCTGTAATATTCAGTTTCATGACAGAACTTGGCTTTGAATGAATGGCCTGGATGACTACATGGAAAAAGTCTGGGAACATCTTTAAAACACACACAAATCAAGTAACTAAAATCCTAAAACTTTTCATAGTACACAAATGATTCCTGAGGTTCACTTTATATATTGTAATTATAAAATGTGGTTTTAATGAGAGATACATCTTTATATCTCAATGAGAACATACTTCTTGCCCACAGAAAGAAGAGTTCCAAAAATGATATGATAACCAGTTACATGAAATATCATAGCTTGTGAAGTATTCATGTTCACATTCTCACTTAATCCTTAAGTTATGCTCAGTCCAACTTTGAGGGAATTGAGGTTTGAAGAATCCAAGTAGCCTGTCCCAGGTCATGACATTAGGAAATGGCAGAGCTGGAACCCCAAAACCAGCCTGTCAGACTCAAAGTCCACCTCTACCACCATCCTCTTCCCAACAACAGTAAAGGCCCCCATCGACTGACCACTTACTTTGTCTGAGGCATCTTCCATGCAATATTCTATATAACATGATAGACAAACAACAAGGAAAGCATTAACATCTGAGTCCTAGTAAAGTTCTCTTCCTCAGATTCATACAGCAAGTGTTAGAACTAAGGTTTAAATCTAGGAATTAATGCCCCTGTTCTTTTCACTGCCCCTATGCCCTTCATCCGCAACAGAGACCTTCTCTCCACATAACTCTGAACTTCTCAACAGTGATATGCAGCACTGTAGCTGATGCAAAAGGCCAACCATCACATCATCCTAATATGTAATACAGGAAGCTAGAATGTTTCTCTGTCTAGGTCAAGGGTTCAAGGATATAGGGACATTACAATTAGAAGATGTGGGTGGATGTATCATTCTAACACTTTGATGTCTTATTTTCCCCATGAGCCTGTGATCTAGTTGACCCTCACAGAGAACCTTAGCAAGCTTATATAAGCTATGTCCAAGCCCTGTATTCCAAAAGATAGAGTACACCAAGGACAGAGAACAGGATTCAGACACAAAAGGCAATGTTTCTCCTCTGCATAGCAATAACCAACCCAAAAATATCAAAGAAACAATTTCCATTCAACTCAAAATAGTGGAGAAAAATTCTAAAATAAACTTTACCAGAAATGTATGACTTACATGAAGAAAAAGATAAAAATTTTATTGAAGAATATTAAGTGCTTTCATTCTCCAAATGTAATAGATAAATTCAATGTTTTCCCAGGGCTATTTCAATCAAACAAAATTTTTTGATCAAATCCTGACAAAATAGTTCTAAACTTCTTCTAGAAAAAATAAAATGTTTAAAGATCAGAAATGAGGTGATAATTGCCCTACTAGTTATCAGAATATACTATAGAAAAAGCTGAAATAAACACAAATGTTGTTTTGGTTCAAGAACAGAGAATATATCAGTATGAGAGAAAAGTATTTTAAAACACACTGGTGAACCAGACATAGTGGTGCATGCCTACAATTCTAGTGACTGGGGAGGCTAAGGCAGGAGGATTATAAGTTCAAGGTCAGCCTCTGCAACTTAGCAAGGTATTAAGCAACTTAGTGAGACCCTGTCTCAAAATAAAAAATAACAAGGGTTGGGACTATATCTTAGTGGTGAATTTCCCCTATTATTTAATACCCAGTACCAAAACAAAACAAAACAAACACTCTGATGGGTCTGTATCAACTTACCACATAATAAAAATGAATGTTTCATTCAATGGTAAAGGAAAATTATTCAATAAATTATATTGCAGGAATTAGCTCTTTTGGGGGGATAATTAAATATTTTATTCACAAGCTGCTCAGATTATTAAAGAGCTTAAGGCTTTAAAAAGTACAAGTATTAGAAGAAAATAAAGGAAAATTATTAAGTGAGGCCTTCTTATGATTTCTTTAGAAAATGAAGCTGTAATGCAAATGATTAATAAATTTGACTGTATTAAATAAATTTATATTAATTCAATTTAAATTAAAAGTATCTCTAGGATAAAAATCAAAAATGTACAAGATGACAAAATATTTGCTATACATAACACCAAGTTTCATTATCCAGAACACTGTAAAAAGACTTTAAATCAATGAGGAAAAATAGAGCAAAAAATATGAGTTTCCATTTCAACAAATATGTACCATAAGAAAATATGCTCAGCTTCACTCATAATCCCTCCTATTTCAAAAAATGTAAACATAAATCACAATGAAATACCATTTTTCACCTATTTCATTGACTAATTCAGGCTGGTTACACCCAAGATTGGAAATATTAAAGCGATCTCATGCACTGTTAGTAAGGATATAATCTTTTTAGAGAAAAATTTGGCAATATCCATTTACATTAAAATTGGCATATCCTTTGACTCAGCAATTATTCTCAAATTCCTAGCCTAGAGGAAATAATTACATATGTATACCAAGAAATTTATTCAAGGATTTATAGCATTATTACTATTAATAGATCCAAATCTAAAATAACATAAATGCCTATTAGAAAGGCTATGATTACACAAAAAATGATGTGATCAGACAATTGAATCCTGTTACTCATGAAAACTATGAGACAGATTTTATATACTAATAGGAAGAGCTTCTGCATACTTTGAAGTAAAGGAGAACAAGGTGCAGAACCCCTCAAGAAATACATGATTATCAGTGTGTGTGTAAGGCAAATGAATAAATCTATATAAGATTATGTAACATACAAAAAAATACATCTATATGTTCCTAAATGCACATGCATTTGCCAATGCATATACTAATTTAGGAATGGTGGATGGCGTATATTGCATCAGAACAGGGAAAAAGGGAGCTGGTGGTAGAAGGGTCTGATTAGTAACAAACCCACAGGCATAGGACTCACCCACACTCATCAGCTCTTGTCCTTGAGTCTGTCCTTTGGAATGAATGTCTCCATTCTCTTGAGTTCAGTTCATAAAATGACTTTTTAAAGCCAGTATAACCGCCATAAATTGCATGATAATTTTATCCCATAATTCAATTAGAATTCTTTGTCAGACAATATATACTTGCAAGAAAGTATTCTGTGAAATCAATAATAGAGTCAGTTATTACATGGAAATTTCAATTGCAGCAGACCCTCATGGGGGAAAGGGATATTAAAGGGCAATCATGTAGAACAAATAATGTTTGGCCACAGATTAACTTTTCTCATTGATTCTGCTTTCAATATAGATGTAATTATGTTTATTTTAAACCCTTAATTGTTACTTACCTTGCATGTCTTGACTTCATGTTTGCTTGTACAGTTTTAGTAATGGCAATGTAATCTACTATTAGTTCATTTATGGGAACTCTTTCCTCTCTCTGGTCATTCTTTTGTACTCAAAATACAACTACATTATTCACATGTAAACCGTGAAATAAGAATGCAGGATCTTTTTGACTGCCCAGAATAAAATTAACCTCTGTCTTCCCATCAAAATGCTGAATCAAACAAAAACTATCCCCAGTGTTTTGGCTTGGGGTGGGGATACATTGGTTATTTTGTTGTACTTCCTCACTCTTAGTTGCCCCTTCCCCATATTCCTTCCCCTTTCAAATTTTCCTCTAAGTAAAAATGTTTATTTCAGTTATTTCCTCCTCAGCTGCCACAGATCATTTTTGGAAGATAGAGGAGGGCATATTTAGGCATACAGATGCACAGGGTGTCCCAGAGTATTATTAACAGACAGCAGCACCTCAGAGTCAATAATGCATACTGAGGACGTGACGGTAAAGGAAACTACAGGGAGATTTGTTAACATCTATTCATTCTATTTATTAAAATAAGTACAGCTTTTTCCCTGCCTCTTCCTTCTTCCATCCTTTTCCCTCCCTTCTTCTATCCCCTTTAACCTTGAAGGTAAGAGCAGTGAAAGAGAGAACACCAAGTTTGGGTTTGATTTTGGCTCTATAACTTACCTGCCTGTGAATGTGAAACATGGCCCATGGTCTATCTGCCTGCACCTTGGGCTCCTTGTCAATCATCTTGGAATCCAATTCCAAGATGCACAACCACAGGGTCTCTAAGAGTTTGAGTGTATTGTATATGTTGAACATACAGACTGGGGTTTAGTGGGTATTTCATAAAAGTTAGTCCCTGTCCTCCTTTCTAGTGGTATTTGCCTTGTAAATTTTACTTCCAACTGTGAAACAGAAATTTGGGCATTAAATGAATTTCAAACATCAGCAAGCATATAGGTTCAGTGCCCTAGTTAAGACCTAGGTATGCACAAATAGATATCAAATTTATAAGCCAAAAATTCTTAGGCAATAACAAGATGAATGCTTGCACTATACAAAAAGATAATGAATGAGTGTTGATAGTTATGCAGCAATTTAATTACATTTATAAGACCTGAAGGATCAAGATAGAGAAATTAGGACTTCTGGTACTGGGTAATATGGTATAGAACATTAAATCCTCTCTTTACCAAAGGTCAATACCAAGTCTCTGAAAACAATAATAATAAAAGAAATTATCTGTGCACTGGCAATAGGAGGTTGTTTAGGGGGAAGGTCACAAACTGAAGACCTAGCTATAACGAAAGTGAGTTTTGTAGGACTTTTCCTCTTTTATCTCCTGGCTTTCAACAAAGGGTGTTCCCATTGTGGGACTTGACTATACAAAGGCACAAGCAACAAAACCTCCGAGAGAACTATCCTTTAGCCAGAGAACCAGAAAAAGGGGTACATGAAAACAGGAGTGTATAAGGTCAATCCCTGTTTGCTTGCTTGTTTGTTTTTTTTAATAAAAGCTTAATTTGGAAAACATTTGTATTTATAGAAAAGCTGCAGAGATAGAATGGAGATTCTAATGTACCTTCACACCCCATTTCTCCCACAGTTAACATCTTAACATTACCATGTCCATTTGAGAAAACCAAGAAACTGATATTGTTACATTGCTATTAATTAAACTCCAGTCTTTGCTTGGATTCACTGGTTTTTCCACTGAAGTCCTTCCTGTGTTCTAGGATCCAATCCATGATAATACACTGCATTTCATCATCATGCATCCTCAAACTTCTTTGGTCTATGACCCTTCCTCTGTCTTTCCTTGTTTCCTGTGGCCTTGAGAGTTCTGAGGAGTATTAGATGGATATTTTTGATGTTTTCCTAGTACTTCTACTGGACTTAGGGGTTTTAGGGAAGAACATTGAAGAGGCAAAGAGTCCTTTACATAACATTATATAAAAGGGACACACAAAAAACATAACATTGCTGGTGATACTAACTTTGATCACCTGACCAAAATAGTGTTCACTGGGTCAGAAGCAAATCATTAAGTCTAATCAAGCTGAGTGGGAGAAGAATCTACACAAATTATTTGGAATTCTTCTGGAAAGAAGATTCATCACTTATACCCATTTATTTATTCATGTTTTAAGGATGATCTCAGTTCTGGCCTATATAAGGTGGTGACAAAAGAGAAAGAGAAAACTTTTTCGCAAAAAGAAAACTTGTCCTTCTGGTTAAAGGAAGTGGGAAAAGAAGATTCTGTAACCTTGAAGTGAAAGGGGAATCCCCATTCTTATCTTCCTTCTTTTCCCTCACTGCTTTGCCTGATTGCATAAAACTATTCAGCAGCATTTCTGTCTAAAACTTTTAGAGAAACACCATATTCGTGTCCAGAGGATTAGATAAGGGGGATCCTGGGTTCCACAGGCAGTGGGGGAAATGATGGAGAGTAAAGAAATGAATGGGGGTTTTCCTAACTCTGCATATGAAGTGACACCACTCCCAGACTCACACTGAGCTGCTCTTGTGTGACAGACCCACAGCAGGAGAGCAAAGGCATTGAGAACTGAGCTGACATTGGAACCCTGCCCACAGAAGGGCAGAACCTGTAGTCTGAATATGTCCAAGTCCAGTGCCTGTGAAAGTAAAAGAAAAGGTCTTTGCTGAAGGATTTTAACAGGATCCAGCTAATCATTAGATTCAAAATACCCAGGATAAAATCTAAGATCACTCAATATACAAAAACAAAACAAAACAAAAAAGCCAGCAAATGTGAACAATTCTAAAGAAAAAAAAAAAAAAATGTCAACCCTGAAATAATTGATATACTAAAATTCTTAGAAAAACCTTAAAACAATTATTATAATCATGCTCAAAGAGATAAAAAATAGACATTATAGAAATAAATGGAAAGACCAATGTTGCTAGCAAAGAAATAAAAGCTATAGAAAGTGATTCTTCTAGAACTGAAAAATATCTGAAATTAAAAAATCATTCAATGGTCTCAAAGAGGAAGACAATGTGTTGGTTTACCTGAAAACTGATCAAAGAATTTATTCAATTTCTACAACAGAGAGAATAAAAATTGAGAAAAAAAAATCAATCTAGGAGATCTATGGGGCAAAATTTAAAAGAACTAACCTTTTAGTATTGAAATTCTAAAAGTAGGGGAGAAAGATTGTAGTGCAGAAAAATGTTGGACAAAATTACAGAAAACACAAGTTTGGTAAAAGACATACTTTTACATCCAAAAGAATGGGGAAAAAACACTGAAAAGTACAAATTCAAAGAAAACCAAACCCACTTACATTATAATCAAACTACTGAAAACTACAGATGAAGACACATATCTTCAAAGCAAACAGAGAAAATGACCCATCAGATAGAAGGGAACAAGAATTTGAAGGATTGCTGATTTCTTACTAGAAACCAAGGTTCTCAGAAAGCAAAGGGGTTATATCCATAAAGACCTAACAACCCAAAATTCTATATCCATTAAAAATATCCATCAGTAGTGATGGCAGAAGAAAAAAATTCTCAGATGAAGGAAAATGAGAAGAATTCATTGCTACAAGACCTTTTCTTAGATAAATACTAACCAGAATTCTTCAAACTGAAATGTGCCTTGAGGGAACCTTGAATTTTAGGAATAAAGAAAGAGCACAGAAATCATAAATATTCCAACAATTACAATAAACTATCTCTTGAGTTTTTACAAATATACATACCTATCAAAAGCAAAAATATAAACATTATCTGGTCGAATTTTCAATGTATGTGAACATAACACACAGGGGGGAATAGCATTACCTAGATTAATTGCTAAAAATACAGAGAGTTATGGTCAAAAAATTCAGTATACTCAAGTTGATTGCTAAGAGATGCTCAGGTAGTCAAAATGAAGGTGTATTGGCTTTTCATCACTGGAACAAAACACCTGAGAAAATCAACTTAGAGAAGGAAAGATTTATAATGGCTTATAGTTTCAGAGACTTCAGTTCGTGGCTGGCTCCACTATTTGGGGGCCTGTTTTGAGACAGAACATCATGGTGAAATGGCATGGTAGAGAAAAGCAGATTACCTCAGGATAGCTGGGAAACAGAGAGTAAGGAAAGGGGCAGGGACAAGATAAGCCCTTCCAGGGCATTCTGCCAGGGACCCACCTCCTCCAAGTAGGCCGCACTTTATACAGTTTCCACCATTTCCCAATAATGTGATCAAATTATGAATCTATTAATAGATTAATCTATTGGTAAGGTTGTGGACTTCATGATCCAATCACTTTCTCAAGACCCCTCAGAACACTGCTACACTGGGGACCAAGACTTCAATACATGATCCTTGAAGGACATTTCAGATACAAACCATACAGAAAGCAAGAAAGGGAGAACAGAGAAACACATACTCAAATGAAGGCACGATCAAAGCAAATACGAAAGCAATACACATAAAACCAATTGTCTTAGTCCACCTGGGATTTTATAACAAAAAGGCATTAACAGGATGGCTTATAAACAATATTTTTTTGCTCATTGTTCTAGAAAGTGGAAAGTCCAGGATCAAGGCACCAGGAGATTTGGTGCCTGTAAGAACCCATTTCCTCATGTATGATACCTTTTGTGTCTCCAGGACATGATGGAAGGAGCAAGAGGTTTCTCTTGGGCCTATTTTATTAAGGCACTTATTCCACTCATGAGGGCTTTACACTCATGATCTAATCACCTTCAAGGGCCTCACCTTCTTTGGGTATTAGGATTTTAACCCAAACATTCTAATCAGAATGTCATCCTTATCAAAATTACATTCTATGTAACTGTTCTAAGCACACCAATAGAACACCAGAGATTTCATTTTGCATTTAAAAACTCTTATATGCTGCTCTATCAATGCTAGCTTATTGCATTGAATATCCATTATAATGTATACACAGAAAAATGGAATGTTATCTGTGATTGAGATGAGTCACCATATAATTTACCTTCTCTCTAAGTTGTAAAATAGTTTGAGCTTGTTTAACTGTACTTTTTAATGCCTGGCTGAAGCAGGTCTGCTCTATAGCAAATTTGACAGACATATTTAACCACCCAAAGGGCTCCATGTATATAGTACTCAAAAACTATCTGCCCCTCTTCCTTGTTAACAGTGCACTGATATAAACCAACCTCCAGAGAAGAATCATGGACTCAGAAAACTATAAGTATCTCACTTCCTTTGCCATTTAATGACATGTGACTCAGTCTTGACCAATAACATGTATGAAGTCAGAGCATCCAGGAAATAAATATGTTTTCTCTCTGAGCACAGAGAGAAAAATCCTCTTTGTTGCTGTTGTTGTTGCAGACACTCTGTATGTTTTGAACTTCTGTGATAAGAAAAGCTATTTAGAACTGTGGTAACCATTGCACTAGAAAGGAATCTGACCATGGCAGAGGAGAAAAGATTTTTTTAAAGTATGTGGTTCTAAACTTGGTTGCCCAACTCAAGAAGTGCTTACTACTGAACTTCTCCTCAGGTCAACAAGAAATATACTTATTGTTAAAGCATTGTTGGTGATACATTCCACTGCCTACAAACATCCTAACTGACAAATGAACAAACAGAGCCTGCCACATCTGTGGTTCTGACATTTCATCATTCTCTCTGTCATTTGTCTTTTTTGTCATTTTCATCATTGTCCTTTTACTACTTTTCCAGCCACTTAATATTGATGGGAGAGGGTTGGAGAACATCTGTTTAGAGACTCAAAAGTATAGAAAAAGGCAGAATATTATTTACACAGAAACAACAGAATTTCATGGGTTAGAATTCCTCAATGAGTCAACACACATTTAATGAGCTTTTATTATATACTAAGCACTGTGTTAGATACTAGAAATTTAAAAATCAACAAGAACAAGTGCTGTGTTTCAAGTGGGAGTGACTGACAATATGCAAATAAACATACAATCAGATTATGTTATGAAGAACAAGCAGGGGAAGAGAATGTTGGGGCTAGTCTAAACAAAAAGGTGAGAGGAAAAAAAGGCTATTTCAGAACTTTAGGCAAAGCTGGAGTTTTGGCCTTAACCACTTTTTTGAGAGGTGATAAGGAAACTGAACTTCTACAGCCTTATTAAATCACATATTAATAATCTAAACTTAAAAGAGGGCAGCAGAACAACGTTTCCTTTGGGATTTAAAAAAATCTACATGAGAAAACTATTTAAATCTCTATTTGGGATGAATCAATCCATAAAAGTTCATGAACTTAAAATTTTGATAGAGATAATTTAAAAGGTTAGAAAATGCGGGCCAGATGGCTAGATACTAAATAGGAATAGAAATTTGGAACAGAAAAGAAATAGAAGATTAAAGATGAAACTGAAACAGTATAGGAAAGAAAAGCTATGGGTGGCTGGGGGGAGCAAGATATCAAGGAATCTGGAAATTTCCATAGACTATTACACTGAGGTCAGGAAATCCTTTTGGGTGGGGCAAAAACTTAGGTGATGCATGCATGTTTTTTTATATCCTTTTTTTTTTTTTTTGAGACGTAATATTTGTACATCTTTATAGGACCCAGTATAATAATTTAAAACACAAATGGAATATTATTCAGCCATAAAAAAAATTTCACCATTTGTAGCAACATGGGTGGCAGATAGTTTCTTTTTCTTTTTATTTATTTATTTATTTATTTCTGTTTGAAGAAAAAATATTTAATCTTGAAAACAAAGTTGACCAAACAGAGAAGATGGTAAGACATCATGAACAGATACTGTTTCAAAACAACTTGATTCATGATCATTTTCAGAACAGGAAGAATTGAAGTTCCAGCCATTCCCAGCCTAAACAGAGGCTACGTGGCCTGGGAGAACTCCTTAAGGGTACCAGGTTTAAAACCACAGGCTTCAACTTCCTGTCTTTGACTCTTACCTAGGCTGAGAATTCTGAAACCAAGGAGAGGCGGGGCTCCAGGACCTGGAGGTTGGTAAATTCCTAGTTGTCCATTAAAGTTCGGATGTGACCCGCCCCCAAGTTTCACAAGAAAATATTACTGAGTTCCACTTCCCGGGATATATATTTCCTCTCTCTCTATCGTTGCAGATGTAATGATAAATACCATCCTGCTGTAGCCACAATTTCAAGTTCTAGCGCAAACCCAGTGACTCCGAACAACAGATCCCACGCAGCTAGAAACCCCGCCCCCGCATGTAACCATAGGAACAGCTGACACGCCGAAAGCGGAGGTACCCTGCTCTGCCCCCTCCCTAACAGATATTGTTTCCCACTATCTGTCCACATGGGCGCTCCACCTTATTATTGGTCTATGCCCCGGGACTGTGCCTTGCCCCAGCCAATAAACGGCCTGTGCACGTGCACTCTTGCGTCCGTCGATTGGTCAACACTGCTTGATCACGCACTGCCTACATGAGCTAGACTTTGCGTGGGGGCGCCAATGAAATGATTCAGTGGCCATTTACAACCAATTGGCAAGAAGCA
The DNA here is from genome assembly GCF_902686455.1 of Sciurus vulgaris. NCBI lineage: Eukaryota > Metazoa > Chordata > Mammalia > Rodentia > Sciuridae > Sciurus > Sciurus vulgaris. Next base: position 137,412,985 of record NC_136462.1, on the reverse strand, counting down.
GGTCTCACAGCTGGCCTATGGGCGCGCCCCGGGGGTGGGCTGTCTCTGCCCCATTCCAGTCCCAGTTAGGTTTGTTAAAGCGACAGGCTCCGCCGTGGGCTGGTGCTTCACCGGGCACCGCACAGCGGCCGCGGTGGCCCTTGGCGTGTGGCAGGCGCCCTTGACAGCGGCGCCTCTTTGCTCGCGACCCCGGCTCCCGGCCTCTCCGGACCTCCGTGGCGGGGTCGCGTCGCCAGCGGGATGGGCGGAGAGGCGGGGTCCACCGCGGCCTTAGGTTCCGAGGGCCGCGTGAAAAGCCTGGGTCTGGTGTTCGAAGACGAGCGCAAGGGCTGCTACTCCAGCGGTGAGACAGTAGCCGGGCACGTGCTGCTGGAGGCGACCGAACCGGTGGCCCTGCGCTTACTACGTCTGGAGGCCCAGGGCCGTGCCACCGCCACCTGGGGCCCGAGTGCTAGCGCCCGCATCTCGGCCAGCGGCGCGGCTCCTGCTGCCGCCTCGGAGGTGGAGTACCTGAACGTGCGCCTGAGCCTGCGCGAGCCCCCGGCCGGTGAGTGGGCGCCACTGCCCGGGTTCCTCCCAGGCCGCGGGCTCCGGGGGTTTGGGCCGGGAGGGGGACGTTCTCTGGAGGATCGCGCGCCGGCAGAATGCCCGCCAGGCAGGTGGGCCTGTGACAGGCTTCCGGAGGTGGGATCCCCGTGGGGTCGCAGGTGAGGGGCAGGTAACAATGCTTGTGCCCCTGCCTCACAGCACTTGAGACCAGACTTTGCGCGGCGGGGCGCAGCTCTATGTGGCGCCTTGTTCCTGCTGGCCCTGATCAAACACCTGGTGTCCCAGGATCTTCTAGAACCCAAAGGGAGTGGGCCGTTGCCATGGAGACCTGTGATTAGACTGTCGGGATCCTGGGATCTAGGTTCTTTCTGGCCGTGGGCATGGGGGGTAGAATCGGGGTCTCTAAGGTTCCATTCTGATGCCTAGTGTTTTGTGGGCCTCCATTCCTTCCCATCGTGGATCTAGGCACTCCTTGGTTCATGATGAATTAGCAGAAACTCGGTCTTGGGAAAAGGGAAGTAGTTCTTGAGAGGTGGTTCAAAGGAAGTGTTTCTAGACCTTACCATCACACTTGAGTTCCATCTTCTCGGGAGTAGGGCAGCTTTTTTATTAAGAGTTCTGCCTTTATCAGATATTGCCTCTTTTTTGTTTCCTTTACATCCTGTTCCTCCTGCCTGTCTCCCTTTCCCAAAAGGCCTTTGTAGACTGCCATCTGGGCATTTCTGGATTACCCCTTCCTGTTCACTCCTGTGAAATCCAGCCAATTAGTGTAGGCTTTTCTAGAAGTGTCCATGCAGAGACCCACTACATGGATGGATGGGTACCAAAATTGATACCCTTAATTAGTATGAAAATACTAATACTAATACTACCCTTTCTTAGTATGAAAATACTAAGAAAGTGTTTAGTTTTTTTGTTTTTGTTTTTTTTTTTTTAAAGAGGAAACTATTTTAGACTCTTACCTTTCTGCCTCATCAGCTTTTAGCTATCAAATAAGGTAGTTTGAAGAGTGAAATACATTATATTTATAAGCTTAAACATTACTGTATCTTCCACAAAATGCACTGCAGTTTAGTCTTAATCCTACTATGGAATAGACCATCTACAGTTAAATCCTCAAAGTGTTTGATAATCTTAGTGAGCGCAGATTTATAGTGAGGGAAAGGATGTTTGGAACCAATGTATCCTCGGGTGTTAGGAGACAGTTCTTACCTGCCCTCATAGTCTTTCATTAGTGTGGTTTCCAGGATCACCAGCCCGGCCTCTCCCAGTGGTTATAGCCAGCACAGATTTTCAAGATGGCTGACTGGAGGAAAGGGCCATGGGAGAGAGAAATAAATTGGTTTTTGTCCAAAACTTTAATTTCCCAAACCTATAACTATTGAGTAAATGGATACAAAATTAAAAGTAATTGAATGTGGAATTAGGAATAAAATTGCTTTGGTAAAATCTGGCCTGGCAAATGGTTTTTCAATTCACAAGTCAAATCTTATTTTTCATTCTGATGGAATGGAGTCTCTAAACCTAGACAATATGCAAATTTCATCTTGTTTTAGTAATGTATCATAACTAATATTAGCAACAATTATATATTTTTTTAAATCAGTTTCTTTTAGTTGTGTGTGTGTGGGGGGGAACTGCCCCTAATATCCATAACTGGAAAGAAACAAGCAACTTAACACAGTCATAGGTTCTCAGGATCACTTAATTTGAAAACTTGGCTGTCTTTCAGTCACCAAAAGAGATTTTTTAGAGATTTAGATTTCTGAAAAGTACAACCCTAGGATCTACTTTCAAAAAATCTCTCCAGATATTTCTTTGACATTATTAGTCTAATCCAACTACTTTCTATCTTTGGGGCTGATTTTCTTCATATGTTTATTAACAAATATTGAAAGAAGGACAAAAAGACAGAACCACAGTAGGTTTCAGTTCTTGGGCACCCACTAGCAATATGACCTCATGCAAGACCCTGAGCCCCAGACTCTGCCTCTAATGGTCTTATAGAACCCTCAGCTCATGAAAACCTTTAATTCTGAGCTATGGCTGTGAGACCATTAGTAAATGAAACATCTCCCTGTGACTCTGTAGCCCTCAGTATATAAGTCAGAGAAGTAATGAACCATGAGAACCGAAGCAGAAATGTCCACATGGTTGTGAATGTTTTCATTAAAAATAATAAAGAGAATGAAACAAAGGTTTTATTCCAAATACTATAGCCCATGTTTATCAGTTTCCTGTTGTTGTTTTTTTTAAATTATTTTTTAAGATGGTTGAAAGTCTCATTTTAAGGAGTAGAGTCCTTTGCTGATTTGTTTTCTCTCTGAAAGAGGAACTTCATCTTTCTCACTTGCTTTTGGTGTCCTAGCCAACTGTGTTCTCCACATGACTGTCACGCTTCCATATGCCATGCCCTTCATCTCAACCCCTTCCCACTCATCTCCAGTCCAACCTCAGGTCTTCAGTGTCTGCATAATCCTGTGTGTATGTTCTAGGCTCTAGCACTGTCTAGTAATTACTTGTGTACAAGTGTCTAGTCGCCTTTTGAGGAATTGAAGTTATTCATCATTTTATCAACAATGCCTGACATCTAAGCCCTATAAATTTTGAACTCAGATGAAACCCACATTTTTAAACATTTGTAAGTACTTTGTCATGTTCTATAATCTAATGATTACAAGTTTGAATTTATAGTCCAGCTCTCTCGGGAGCATTGGTTCCTGAGCCTGTCACTGGATAGCTGAACAGTGCAGAAGCTTCCCTTCCTTCCAGTATAGCTCTGCTGTGACACTGTTGACCTGTAGGGCCACTCCTGAGCATACCTGAGCCCCTGGGACTCACCCTGTCACTATCGTTTAATCTGATCTCATAACCCTGCAACTGGTTATTGTTGACTCTGCCTTCAAGTCACCCACCTGTGAAGTACATCTATGCAAATGGACTTATGACTTTTTCTTCCTAATGCATTACACATTAAACACTTAAGATGATTTAAAAGACTTAGCAGGCCAGTAATATGTTCCTATTTTCCAAATGTACAAGGTTTAAAATGTTAACTGAATTGCTTAAAGTCATGAAGCTCTACTAATTAAGTTTTTAAAAATCCCACTTTACTACTGACTTCTGTCCTTCAAAAATTCAGTCTTCAATCTGAACTTGAAATGAGAGAACGTTTTAAAAACGCTCAGGAGAGCCACCTGACCAGTACTGGAAGCCATCAAGTCCCTTTGGACCTGAACTCTTAACAGATTGTCTACGTACCTTCATCAGAGACTCCAGCAGTGTCTCTGGTCTTTACAGTCCATACACACACTGCATTTTTGGCCTTCTCACCATCAGTTATAAGCCCATGCAAGAAATAAAATGAAACTGGCAATCCAGAGCAGGGGAGGGGGTGATGTCCTTCCTTGGTAAATCCAAGTTAACCGCTAAGAAATCCTGTTAATCTCAGTAGAGTTGAAGGGTAAATACCTGACTCTTGCTTCGTGGCTTGTCTTGTTGGTTTGGCTGTTTCATATTATAAGCACTATTAATAATCTTCAAGATTTTTTATTTCTATGTCCTTCTCTTCCCAAAGAATATAGTGTGAATTTTGTATATAGAAATAAATCTATTTTTTCTAAATTAATTTAGGTCCAATTTAATATTGGCATCTCATGTTAGTATGATAAAGTCGGGTAAATGTTTGTGGATGTGTGTGTGTGTATACACATGTACTGTATACTTTATATGTATATTGGTGCCCTGAGCTCTAGAACTTCATGGTAATTACTTGTGTAATCTATCTTTTCTAGGATAGAAGATGCATGTGTGTGTGTGTGTGTGTGTGTGTGTGTGTGTGTGTGTTTTACCGACTAAAAACTGATTCACATTTAATTCTCTGAGTCTTTTTAATGAATTTTTGGACACTACTGCATCTTATAGCCAGGAAAACTTCCTTCAGGAAATATGATTTAAATTGTGAAACTCTTTTTCTAATACTAACCTTCATTAAAATAATCTCTTCTGTAGGTGAAGCCGTCATTTTATTGCAGCCTGGAAAACATGAATTTCCATTTCGCTTTCAACTTCCATCTGAGTAAGTAAAGCAGAAGAGTTTGTGATTTTCTTTGCAGTGTGTCCATCCCATGTTTGAGTCTGTCAGGATCTTCCGGCTCTAAAGTGTGTGTTCATCCTCAGCGGCCCCTCCCACTTTTTCAACCTAAACCACCATTTTAAAGCATGCTTTTTCTGAGTTGGTCAACTGAAGAGTAAACTCATAAATTAATGCCTTGGTTTGTTTCAGACCTTTGGTAACCTCATTTACTGGGAAATACGGAAGCATTCAGTACTGTGTGAAGGCAGTTTTGGAACGACCCAAGGTACCAGATCAGAGTGTAAAACGAGAACTCCAGGTTGTTAGTCATGTCGATGTCAACACACCAGCATTATTGGTAAGTTCTTCCTCTTCCTCATCCTCCTTCCTCTCTTCCTCTATTCCCCCTTTCCTTCTTCCTTTCAACAGTGGTATCTGTATTTAGACAGTTCAGTAGTATTCTGTCCTGTCACTTTCTGATGGCTTAGAAAATATAATCTTGTAACCCATAGGCATTCACAATAAATATATGATTCTAGGTTGGGCAAATTACAAATTGTGTGTGTTAATACTATTGATTATGTCCCTGCTGTTCAGGGTTCTTTTGCCAAAAAGTTACACAGGCTTGAAATGCATTAATAAGGCTTAATAACAATAATGCACACACAGAGCGTAGTTACTTTTACCAGAGCGGCCACATTCACAGGACTGTGGTATTCTAAACTCTTCAATAATAGCAGGTTGAGGAACAGTAATTATGGAAGAGTATTAATCATGCTCAGCCTGTTATTGAGGCTCAGGCCATTATGCTATGTATCCTTCCATTTTGCATGTCATTTTCTAACATTAAGTAAGTGCATGCAGCTGCTGCTGAGATCCTTTCACTTATCATCTCCTTATGACAGATTTGGCCACATTAAAGCATTGAACTTCTAATAATCACCAGAAATACTGTAGACTGATAAGAAAGATCAGGCTATAAGTAACAACAGAATAGGCAAGATGGGAGCTAATGAGCTAGATTCTTTTATCTAAACCCATATTATCAAAATAATATAAAATTATACCTTGTACTTTCATGATAGCTACTAGGACCTAATGGTTCTTCATTTAAATATGAATGAATGATTTCTTACTTCATAGAAAATACTGAGATAATTTAAACTTTCCATCATGGAACTGATGTGACAAAGATGTATTTTAGTATTATTTTTCTAGCCAGTGTTTTAAAAAACAAGGAAAAAGCCAACAATTAAAAGTTGTTTAACTCCTATTTTCACATGAAAAAGAAGTGGTATTTACTGTAATGTTACCTTTGGATAAAAGATAACAAGTATGCATGTTAGCATGGTCTCTTATGCCTAAAATCATAAAATAGCCAGCACCCAACTGACCTGGCTTATAGCTATGAACTTATACCTCCTTAAAACCCATTTTAAAAATTGGTGATGCTAAGTGTCTGCATTTTAAAAAACTACTTAGAATAGGACAGTTAAGTATTCTTATGATCATTATGACAAATTACTTAAAGGGATTTTGTTTTTGCTAAAAAGAAGCACTCATTATTCCTTAGTATTCTTTCTACAAAGAAAAACTGTTGCAAGTAATTTTACAGAACACTTTTGGTATATGTAGCTTGTATACTGAGCATTTTAAATCCTTTATCATTTTCCTTGATATTTAAAAATAGAATAAAATACTATGACAGAGCATAATGCATTTAATAACCTTCTCAGATCTGTTAACATGTATGTTGGCACACTATTATTGTTTCACAAAGCCCCAAAACCATTTGAAATTTCTGATAATGCATTGAAGTAAGAAAGAAAGAAGAAAAGACCATTTGCTTATTTCACATGGTAAATACCAAAACAAATATAGCATTTTGATAATTTTTATATTATTTTTCCTTTTGTGTTCTGTATACATAAAACCTGAAAATAGTTCCGTCATGTTTATAGGTACTAATACAGCCTTTGCTTTTTTAAAGAGCTAGTATATCATTTCCCAGAAATACAGTAACTTCAAAGTAAAATAGGATGATGTCATGCTAATTTGAATCTGAAAATTCACCCTAGCATTCTTAAGAAGAAAATGAGATTTAGTGCCCGAGATGTTGCATGAGACTAAGAAAGTTCCATATTTCTTTACATCTATTCGATGAAGAAAGATAATTTTAAGTTCCATGAGTTCTCTAAAATGATTTAATTAAGGTGATTTTATTTTAAATTTTCAAGACCCCTGTATTGAAAACTCAAGAGAAAATGGTTGGCTGTTGGTTTTTTACTTCTGGTCCAGTCTCGCTGAGTGCCAAAATTGAAAGAAAGGGATACTGTAATGGTAAGCAGCATGTTGGGAAGTCCGACTGATTGACTTGTTCATTTTATTAGCTAATTTTGAATGATTTTAAATAGTGTTTTGTAATATACAAGTATATCATATTTTAAGTCACAAATAATAATTTTTAATATAATAATTGATGTTCAAGTATTTTTAAATGAATGAATAGGTTCCAGAAAAACTACTGGTATTTCTGACCTCAGTCCTGTTACTTTAGTAACAAAGAATAAAACTTCAAGAGTGGCAAAGTGCCAGTATCCTAGTTGCAAAAGAACATCTAGAGTCATGTTGCTCAGAAGAGAACTATTGTTAATATGAAAGTACTCTTAGTATCCTAATTCCCTGCTGGTTTGAGATATACAAATATATAGGCCTAGAATATAGAACATTATCAAACTTTAGTGACATTCAAATTCAAACTATCTTTTGTGAAGGGCCTAATGGCTGTAGTAGATTTAGCCTCTACTTCCAGGTTTTGGCTTGTTGGAATTGAACATGGAATGAATATGGCGCGATGTGTAATGCTGTAAAATTCCATCCATTGTGTTATTTGTGCCTTAGCATTAGTAATTCCTCAAAAGGCTTTGTTTTCCTGGTGGGAGGAATTTAACATGATAACCACTAGTGTGTTTGTTAGTAATCTTTTCAACTTAACAAAGTACTAAATCATTTACGTGTATGTTTACCTTAATTTATATGCATACTGGCCATTTACATATCTCTAGAATTGTTAATATCATCTTGCTACAGAAAAGGAAATAATGCAATAATTAGAAAATAATATCTATCTAACTTACAGTGAATTTGCACTTATCTGATGCAGATTTACAAGGCAAGTTATCTATCAGGACTTCTTAGTTTATTAATGTTAGAACATTTCAGCTTTAATTGGTAATGACACACTTTGATTTCGAGGAGAACTTTTTGAAAAGTCTCTGAATCCATCCTGTTTTTGTTTTCTTTTTAGGAGAAGCTATTCCAATCTATGCAGAAATAGAGAATTGTTCTTCTCGTCTGATTGTTCCCAAAGCAGCTATTTTCCAAACCCAGACATATTTGGCTAGTGGAAAAACAAAGACTGTCCGTCACATGGTTGCCAATGTGCGAGGAAACCACATTGCATCTGGGAGCACCGACATTTGGAACGGGAAAACTCTTAAAATCCCACCTGTTACTCCATCCATCCTGGATTGCTGCATTATCAGAGTGGACTATTCCCTAGCCGTAAGCAGTGCTCTTTGTAAAATTAAACATACTTGGGACAGCGCAATAACTAGAGCCACATTATTGTCTGTGAATATTATTGCTGAGTTAATACTTAGGAAAATGTCACTTTATGTCAGCATTCCTACCAATTGTGAAATATATGAAGATTGGCTTTTGCTTTTACAAAAAGCAATCTGTCTCCCCAGGAATTGAACAAAGTAACATAAAGGGATTGAGGTGCTTTAAGGGGTGCTTGTTACATTGATGACATGTACTTAATTATTTATTATTATAAACCATGCAAACTTAAGCAAAGTACACTGAGGCCAGATTCCTGTCAAAAGGTACTCATTGCATTTTGTGTACTCCTCATTTTGTTTTTTCTTTATTTTGTTTAGTCAGGACAGCTTACATTTGTAATGGGGGTGGGGTGGTTGGTGATAAAGGCATTTGTTGCCTTGAAAAAAATTAATCAGGCTATCTTCTGTAAGCCTAAGTTAGATTTGTGCCTTTCTCCTCTATTTTTAAATATTAGGTATACATTCACATTCCTGGTGCTAAAAAATTGATGCTTGAGCTGCCTTTAGTTATTGGTACAATTCCCTATAATGGTTTTGGCAGCAGAAACCCCAGCATTGCCAGCCAGTTCAGAATGGATATGAGCTGGTTGACACTGACCCTGCCAGAACAGCCTGAAGGTAAGGTATTTTGAAGTCCTCTCATAATGAAGCCTTACATAGAAAGTAGCTATGAATAGGACATATAAGATAATAATGTTCAAATGTTAATTAATACTGCTACTACAACTACCCTTATTCTTTTTACTAGTAGAGAATCATAAGTCATTTCTGGACACAAAACTGCTGATGGCAGACTCAGGAATAAAACCACATCTCTTAATGCCCATTGGTAATAGTAAAACAGTGATAGTCAAAATAAAAATACAGTGTTAAGTATTTTCTGTAGCCACATTTTAGGGATAGTTGCCTAGACTATCCAAAAAAGAGTCTCAAAAGAGTAGAATATAATCAATATTAGGAGTGATTTAACAAAAGCAGAATCAAAGTTTTTCATTGCAGTGGGCATAAAAACTTGCTCATTAGAGGGAAATGCCTTATTTTCATTTTCAGTATAGCTAAATGTCTTATCTTTATTAGAATTCAGAAGGGATAAATCATCTTAGCTCTAACTCCATTACTGTTTCAGCACCACCAAATTATGCAGATGTGGTATCAGAGGAAGAATTCTCTAGACACGTTCCTCCTTACCCTCAGCCCCCTGACTGTGAGGGAGAGGCGTGCTATCCTATGTTTGCCTGCATACAAGAATTCCGGTTTCAGCCCCCACCACTTTATTCAGAGGTAAACAAAGTGAAAGAAAATTAGACATTTATTATGCTGTCTGCAAATAATCATTTGCTATCCTCCTGTCATCTTTGCTGACTCATAATTAGAAGAGGATACATAGAAATGTGTTTTTTCTGTGCCTATAGATTACTACTAATACATTAGCACATTTTCCAGTATTTTCCATGGGATCTATGACATACATATATAGTGTCATGGACTGACTTTTCAAGTGTTATATAGCTGTGGAATACCAAGAACATAATAGCCTGCTGGGGCTTAGTAATGATAGGCTCTGGGCAACTTGGCCTATAGCCATCATATAATTAGAAGTAGATAATAAAACCACTTTAAAGAATGCTACAACTGTAATCTCACTTTCCCCCCTTAGGTTGATCCACATCCTAGTGATGTAGAAGACACCCAGCCTGTTTCCTTCATTCTCTGAATGTACTTCAGAAATCACTGTGTTCATCATCAAATTAGAATGTTGCTTCTTTCCCCTGCCTTTCTGAGGGTGAGGGAGAGAAGGCTAACTTAAGAACATAAGTAAGAATATGAGAACATTCCAGTGGGCCAATAGGATGGTTGCACAAGTTTGTGGTCATATGTCCCCTTTGAAAAATGGGATGAAGATGTGAAAAGTCGAAGAATGTAATGGAAGTCCTGGTGGTGGCAGAGTAAGTGAAGGCGTGCCTGTGCTGACCTGAGAGAAGGGAGCCTGGAACTGGTGGGAGTGCTGTGTGAGCACGTCCTGAAGAAGGCTTATCAACGTGGAACGGAACCAAGGCGTCTAAACTTAAGGCAACACAGACTCAATGGGAAAAGATAGTTACGGAGAACCAAGCTGCATAGAAGTGTGTGTGAATGGCAAAGTGGCCTACTCTAAATACAAAGTGAGACCCTCAGGTTTCAGGGTCTTCATGATTTCTTTCCATATTACCACATCAAGGACTAAAGTCCTTGGAAGCATCCTTTCTTGAGACCATGCTCACATAAGGTCTTAATGAAGTAATGACAGTTTTCACTCCTTCGGTAGTAGGTTTCAGTGTACTTGTTAGGAAACCTAGAAGGGTTGTGGAAGACTTGCCACTTCAAAGGGGAAAGGTGAATTTTCACATGAAAACGTGAGTTGTTGAAGGCTGTACTTTTTACCAACTGTAAGTACTTCAACAGGATATATATTTGATTTTCCTCTTGTCTTAATTTCCTATGGGCACATTAGAAAAAGAAAGGGGAACCAAAAGGTTACATCTTCAGGATGCCTTGATAACTACACAGTCAAAAATAATAATAATAATAATCTTAACCTACCTCTAATGGGGTTATCAGATATGTTTTTTAAACTCCAGGCCTGATCACCCTTCTTCAGGGTTTCTGCTATTTACTAAAGCAGTCTTATCTATCACTAAATCTGAAACTAGACCAAGGAGAAAATCCACAAGGTTAGCATTAAGTGAAAACAAATACATGTATACCTAAGGATATTTCAAATAAATGCAAAATCAAAGAGGGTAAAAACATTTTTTCAAAAAGACATACATTTAATTTCTATCAAAAGGCTTAAGTTGACTGATAGTAATCACTGCATTATATGTTGTTTTCCAATTCTTTAGCAATTCAATTTAAACTGTGATTTTCTTTATTGTTTTGGTGCAATAGTTTAATTGCCATTTAACCTCAGGATATTCAGACCAACAGGATTGTGTTGCTGCTAAATGTTCTAGCAGTATTTTCACCGTCCCCCCTCCCGTCCTGTACATGGTCACAAGCTCACCTGCTTTTCCTTCAGTCTGTTGGTTCTGTGAGCTGAGAACATTTCTGGACACTAAGTGAAAAGGAAATAGGGATTCCCATGATAGAGATTATGGACCAACTGGGTCTTAAGGGTTTGATCCAGAAACCCTGGTGCTTCCCAGGCATGATACTGTACTTCATTCAATAAGATGATTAACTTATCTTTAAATCAGTATGTTCACTTAGAAATAGAAAAATTCTTCTATGGTAAACTTTGTATTTAAAAATCAGTTGGCCATTTGATCAGGGATTTTCTACAAACATTAGGTAAATGTGCGCTTTTCACCCTCTCAGATACCTCTCTTCTCTGTAATCGTGTAACTATTGAACACACTTGTTTTCATGACAAGTCACTGTTTAAAATCACAATGCAAAACTGTTGTATCAGTAATTGTGGTACTAGATTTGTCACAAAACTTTAGTCCTTGCTTTAGTTTTTAGAGATTTTTTTTTTTAAGCTGTTTTGTTTCTGTGTGTCTTTAAGCAGGTATGTGTATTTGAGTGCTGTCTGAACAGCTTTATTTTTACTTGAGAAAGATCATCTTCAGCTGTTTTTTTACTTCTAAGCTGTGGTTTACATGCCATGTTAAGACATTGTCCATCTCCACAAAACCAAAACAAAGGGAACAGTATGGACAGAGAGAGAGTTTAGTTATTTGGCTCCATGTAGAAAAGCAACCACTTAATGAAATCCTTCTGTAGGATTGTTTTATCTCCTTGATTAGAGAAATCACAAAGTTCCCCTGCAAAATCGAAACAATTTTGTAGCTCGAGATAATAAATCAGAAGTGTGACTTGATATTGGTCTACCTGACCTTTAGCAGCAGTAGATTCAAACTGCATATCTTTTTACAATTAAAATATCATTTTATGAATGTTGAAAAACATTGGAACAGAGAAAATCTGCAAATGAAGATAAAAATTTAGCTGCTATTATTTGACTGTTTATTTCCCTCTTGCTCTTCTTTAGTTTAAAAAAAAAAAAAAAGTGGCCTTAGAATTTTTTTTTTTTTTTTTGATGCAAAAAGTTTAAAATTGAAAATGTGCATCTTTTGGCACACAAAATCCTTCCCTTGGCAAAACTTTGTGTGTGTGTGTGTGTGTGTGTGTGTGTGTGTGTGTGTGTGTTTGTGTTTTGCACAATAAGAAACTCAGTAGGAGGGGTTATGTTTTTGATAAGTTAACTATGAAAGCTTTTTTATTTTTATTAAAAATGTAACAGTTTAACCCACAGGAAGAAAACTAAAGATTGTATTTTGTATTCTTGTTTGAACCCCATGGGTTCTTTTTGTTAATAAAATTATTCTATTAATGCTGTGAGTTGCTAGTTTCATTTTTGTTTTTGTTTGTATGTGTATTGAGACTGATTTATATTATTGCAGACTTAAGGAAAATCAATACCAAAAACCACAGTGTTACTAAAAGGTGACTCTGTATGTGCTATCAGGAGGTAAGGTACAACCTAGGATTTTGAACTTATTTGTACATTGGGCCCAGTTTACCAAGAGAGCCACTTTTTAGCATTCCATGAAAAAAATACTTGAAATGAGTAAGGAAGCTTAAGCTCTACTGATCAGTGAGCAAGCATATCTTTGTTTGTGCCTAGATGATAGCAGCCACTCTCTGTCCTCCTGAGCTTTAGTGTTTGCTTGGCCAGAATCTCCTCAAGATTGAGTGAGCAGGTCTTGTGGGCAGTGAAGGGCAATACTGACCTACATGAGCCTCCTCTCTGTACAAATACTTATGGATACAAGCACTGTGATTTGTACAAGGAAGATGTGATTGTAAATCATCTCAAGGAAACTGCCCAGATGCTCTGTCCTGGAAAATTATAACCTTAGCTAAGCATGAAAAATTAGCCTGGTTAGTTTGCTCTCCAGTTGTTTTAATATATGAGATATGATGTTATTATGTAATAAATAGACTGTTTCTGCATCCATGTTTGTCATCAACATAACATGAAATGTTTTGTCTCAATAAATACTAAGGCAAATTTGTGAGATTGCCATTAAAGTTTCTGTAGTTTATATTAGGAAGTTGTGGATTATAGAATCTAGAACTAGGCCGGACACTAACAAAGAAACTAGGACAAAGCCCTCACATTACCGTGAGGCTACCAAAAACCCAGAGAGATGTAAACTGAGAGCTTGGCCCACTTTCTCCGTGAGGTCTCTGCTTGCTCTAAAATTTTCTGATTCTACAACTTTAAAGAAGTGAAGAAAACAGTCATTGCTTTCAATTACGCAGTTTAAAAGTCACAACCTGGATACTAAACACATGGTAAATCAAGAGGCTTCAGCATTCATATCTAAAACCCCTTCCTCCACAAACGACACCAGTCTTTGTCTAAATTGCTTCCTAAGTATGTTTAATTAGTAGCTAGAATCCTTTCTTCAACAGACTTCTAAGACCTTTATATTTTGAAATAATTATAGACTCACAATAAGTTGCAAAAATAGTACAGCTAAGTCCCATATACCCATCAATCACCCCCCCATGGTAACATCTTACATAACAATAGTGCATTAGCAAAACTAGGACAGTAACATGGTACAGCCAGCCAGTTTTGCATGTATTCATTTTTCTTGTGTATGTTTTTGTGTACAGTTCTATGACACGTTATCACATGGAGACTCATAATCATCACCACAGCCACATAAGGAACCACTCCATCACCATCAATAAACTGCCTGAGCTGTCCCTTTGTAGACACACCCTCCTCCCCTGTCCCCCTCCCATTGATCTGTTTTCCATCTCTATAATTTTGTCATTTTGAAAATGCTAGATAAGTGGAACCATTCAGTATGTACTTTTTGAAACTGGCTTTTCTCCACATAACAGCCTAAAATCCATACAAGTTGCTGCTTGCATCAATAGCCTGTTTCTTTGTATTTCAGCTGATGCGTTTTAAAAGAAAACAGATAAACAATTACTTAAAACTTAATTTTGCACTTAGCAAAGAAAATGTGTAATAATTGTATACACATAATACTTTTGTTAATATTTTAGTTTTGAGTTTGAAAACTTTTTATGTAGAAAGTACATAATTGCAGATTTACCCAAACTTTCAGAGGGCATTTTCAACTTATATAAAGTACATGAAGTAATGTGAAGCAAGCTGTCATATTATAAATAAGACATGTCTGTGATGAAATTATAGATTGGGATTATATACAGACTAAAATTATATTGGGTCTATGTTGTATCAGCTTCTGAATCTGATACATTTTAACAAATTATTCAGGAAAGAGATTACATCTGCCTGTGTGTCTGTGTTAGTGTCTGGGACTTTTTTCTTTTTCCTGTCTCTCCTTCAGTTCCCTTCGTTTACAATTGCACTTCTTAGTATCTGATGATATAGAAAACCCACTTGTAAGCTCAAAAAAAATTTTAACTACAAAATATATGCTTATTCTTATGGACACAACATTATAAAACATGGACTTACTTAAACCCATTACATACTAACTTAAGGAACTTTTTAATAAAGCCAGATGCGAGTCCATTGGGGATGGAAGGTAGTAAAATAGACTAAAGCAGTAAAGGGGTTGGGAGTAGGTAAAAGAGGGTGATTCATCCCCATATCCAGATTATCACAATAATTGAATTTACCATGAATTGTGTCTTTGTAGCTATTTCTATGTTCACTGATAAAGATATCACCCTCACCCAAATTTTCATGAAACCAGAATCCACCTACTTGTTCATGTATTAAGTGATTTACCCATGCAACATATTTGTCTTAGCTATCACTAAATATGTTCAGACCTTCTAAGCTAATTTGTTGAGTTAATAAAGTATGAAATTTCAAGGCCTATAGTTAGTTAATTTCAAAACATAGTACACATAAATGTGCGCACATGTCCATACAGAGTGTTCATGTGCACACACGTGCACACAACACAGATGCATTGCTCCTTGCCTGGAGGCTTCACTCCAGGAGCAAGAAAACTCTTCAGCACCTGCACTGCTCATATACCTGACACTCTGGGGAGGGCACCAATTCAACCCACTACTAGAAGAACACAAACGAGCCTCATTTCTGTAGCTGATATTTTGATGAGCAGTAAACAAAGGCATAAGGACTCACTCAACAAAACAGTTGCACATTTCATACACAGCCTATATCAATACAATTCAGGAAGTCCAAAGCAAAACCCTAATATTGATTCATGATAGTCCAGAACATAACAGAGACAGGTCTAGGTCCACATGTGAGTGCATACAAGAAACTACCCCAGTTTTCCTGGGGAGTGATGCTGGCCAAATTATACTGTTATAATGTGCGCATGTACAAATAGGTCAAAAATCCCACCATTATGTACAAATACAATGCATCAATAAAAAATAAGAAAAAAAAAATAGCCAGAAGTGGTGGCACACACATGTATTGTCGGAGAGTCAGGAGGCTGACATGGGAGGACCACAAGGTCCACATCAGCCTGGCCCACTTAACAAAACAAAACAAAACAAAACAAAAATGCCAAAAACTGCCCAGTTATTCACTACTTGAGAACTTTACTACAGATCCACCATAATAGTTCAAGAGAATCAAGGTTATGGAAAAACAACTTAGAAACCTAAATACTATCATTTTTAAAATTCTGCCTGAATTAAAACAGGGTGAGGAAGTATGGGGAATGACGTGTATGCATACACATGGCTGGAGTTTGATATTAAGCTGAAGTCTTCCTGTATCCTCCTAAAACAGAAGAAA
Source organism: Sciurus vulgaris (assembly GCF_902686455.1). Classification (NCBI taxonomy): domain Eukaryota; kingdom Metazoa; phylum Chordata; class Mammalia; order Rodentia; family Sciuridae; genus Sciurus; species Sciurus vulgaris. The sequence continues at coordinate 137,396,955 of NC_136462.1, read as the reverse complement.
GCCAAAGATTCCTAGTAAACCCCTTAAGAGAATCCTGCATCTACAGAGGTGATTTAAAAGCAAATCTCAATGTGTGTGATTTTATCCTTAATCCAACCATTTTGCCCTCTTTTATAATGCGGAATACTGGGTTCCAAGGCAATCCATGACAGCAAATACCAACTTTTATCATATCTGACATTACAAACACTTTGGTCCTGATTGCAAAAGATAACATCTCCAACATGTGTGGGCATGAACACTGACAGCTGCTCCTCTAAGGCAGTGTCAAGATTGCATCAGATAAATACCATGTTTTTCTAAAAATTAATCTCACTGTACTTGAAGTACAGTTCCATAATTGTTCTCCCCAGAACAAAACAAGATAATTTCCTCTGCTGATGGGAAGATGTTTTAAACATCTTACATTAAATGGGGCAAGGGGAGGGAAACTCTTATGATCTCCAGCTTGCTCCTGAACACAGAACAGAGCACAGACCTCTAATGGGAAAGAACTGGGTTGGTGGTAGCCAGGGACCTTACAGCTGATCTTCTCTCTCCAGCTTCCACCAGCCAGAGATACTGGATCTTTGAACCTTCAGTCTAAACCTGGTTGGTTCCAAGACAAACAGCACCTCCACAGGCTCCAGGACAGCTGCTGGGGACAGCAGGAACGTGTCTGATTGCCCCAAGTCTGGTCTTAGCCTAAGCAGCTGACTGAGGACACACCTTGTGCCTCTGCCTCCCACTGGCCATGTGACACGTACACAGATCTGAGCACAAGCCCTTCCCCAGACAGCGGACCTAGAGCCACGACTCCAACACCAGGAACCCCAAGGAGAGAAAAGGGCAAGAAATTCCTTAAACTGAGGAATTAATCAGAAATGGCTGGCATTAGCAAAAACAAGGACTCCATATGTCAGAGAAGTTCACAAATAGGAAATTGTCTTTGATAAGTTTATGTGTATGAATGTTGTTTTTTGTTGTTTGTTTTCAATTTTAACTTTCTCCTAATCTTTTGGAAGGACATTGATACCTTAAGACCTAAACAGTCCTAAAGTTTGAGCCTCTCTTACCCTGATGATCCCCTGCTCTTGCCCAGGGGGAACAACTTGTTTTGGTTTGCCCAGGACCTCCCTGGTTTTACCATTGAGAACCCAACATCCCAAAAGTCCCTCAATTCCAGCAAACTGGCACTGTTCCTGCCCCTCCCATCAAAGGCAACCCTGTTCCCCACATCCACAGACGTCATATGGGGTTTTACAGAGAGCTGTGGTCACCTATCTCTGAGCCTCCAGCACTAAATTCCTCCTAATGACACTCAACAGCTCCTAAGCTGAGTGCCTTCCCAGAAACAATAAAAACACCTACATAGAACCTGAATTCTCAGACCTTTTTGGCCATTGGCATTTGGACTGTGAGCCCTACAGAGGCCAGCCTTATAGTTGGTTCCATTGTCACCTCCCTACTCCAGGGCCTCTCCTGCTTCAGTGGAGTCTTGGAAGCTCCAGCCTCTACGGGGATCCTAGGGACCAAGGTCTGACTCTGGATCACTGGTCACACTTGTGCCATGCATTTCCTCCTGAGCTCTGTGTACAAAGGTACATGGTCAGAGGCCACAAACACGCACACACACACACAGAATCAAGACCTCATTTTCCTAAAGTTACTGAGTTTCTTTCTTCCTCTTGCAATTTTTACAACAATGATCTGGGTCCAATGTTGTTTGGACTCTTCTCTGTGCCTAATCACTAACCTGGATCATGACCAGGATCAGGTGGTATGCTCATATGGATGGAGAATAACTGCAAGATATGGTGGGTGACGCCACTATGTTTAGAGATGTCTGGTGGACTCTCTCTCTCATTGTTGGGAAATGAAGTCAGGGCATTGCTCTTGCTCACATGCTAAGCACACACTATCATTGAGCTACACCCCAGCCTTGGAGTTCTTTTGACATTGTCCTCAGAACCTGTTATGGTTTGGATGTGAAGTTTCCCCCAAAAGAACACATGGGAGATAATTCAAGAAGACTCAGAGAAGAAAGGATTGGGTTATGAGAGCCTTAACCCAATCAGTGAATTAATTACCTGATGAGATTAGTTGAGTGATAACTGAAGGCAGGTGAGATATGGCTGGAAGAGGTGAGGCATTGAGGGTGTGGCTATGGGGCATATATTTGTATCTGGTGAGTGGAGACTCTCTCTCTGCTCTCTAATCATCATGTGAGCCACTTCCCTCAGCCACACTCTTCCGCCATGATGTTCTGCATCACCTTGAACCCTGAGAAATGGAACTGACCTTCTCTGGACTGAAACCTCTGAAACCAGGAGCACCTAAATAAACTCCTCCTCTAATATGGTTCTGGTCAGGTCTTTTAGTTGCAGTGGCAAAAAGCTGACTAAAACAGAGCCTGTGCCTTGCTCTTCATTATGTCTTCACTTATGAGAAGTCTTTATCCTTTGATAATAAAATTGATGCTTTCAGAATATGCAAAGTTCATTCAAAAACAAGCTGAGAAAATAAAGCTGGATGCCAGGCTGGGAGTGGCAGTGAGGAAACCAGACAAAGCAGAGGTGAAGGCCAGGGGCAAGGTGAAGGACAGCAGTGATCAGGATGTCCCTGTGGGGTTTGGCAGCTGGATATAAGAAAATTTCTGACAGTATGATATATGATACATCATTCATATTGTACCTGAGTGTTCCCAGGCACCATCAGTCTCTGGAGGAGAATTGAGTCTTATTAAAAATAAAACTCCCATGTCATCAAATCTCCTATCCCAAATTGCTCTTGAAAAAAATCTCAACTTCTTACCAAGTCCCTCCCCAACTCCCAAGAACTTCCTGGAAGTCCTCATGAGTTACAAGAACTTCCTAGAAGGCCCCAGCAGAAAGTCAGTTCTGACTACTCTTCAGTATCATCTCTAATGCCCTCAAGGCTTCACAAACTCAGATTATGGTTTATTTTTTTGTGAAGTTGAAAAAGTGATTCCTTTCACTTTGTATTTCATTTTTTAGAGCCCCCTCCCAAAGATTTTCTTGAGCCCAATTCTACTGACTTCTTTTTAAAGACACTGCCGATTTTCTTTTTCATCTGTAAATTTCCCTTTCCGTAAAACTCAGGCATACAACCTCGAGACTGGGGTGCTGACAGAAATCACGTGACCCATACTACTCACAATCTCCAGGCTCCTCTGAAGTCGAAAGCTCTGCGACTAGGACAAGCTTGTCTTCCCCACATCTTCTTACCTTTGGAGTGAGTCTCCTTGGCCCCTAGAAGATACCTCCACTGTTTTCTGGACGTCTGCATACATCACTGAGTACTGGCTCAGAGTCAGATTGAGGTTCCCTCTATCTGTATTCCAATGGCCTAGAGTCACAGAAAAGCAGAGTCACTGCAGGAAGGGTTTAACACTGAGCCCTTTGAAAGGCCACCTGCCCCAGACAACTTTTTGAGAGGCTAAGCAGAGAAGCACACTGGGGCATTATTACATTTCTATCTGCAACACCAGGGTCTGGGGCAGGGGACAGAGGACACATGTGTCATGTTCTTCGAGGAAGAAAAGCATCCTAGCTTGGAAAGGGCAGTTCCAGGGGACATCACAGTGGGGTCTCAGACCACTGAAGGAAAACACTGGGTCACATGTAAGGCTGTCAACTAGAAGGAATTAGAGACCCACATGGCATCTTGTTTCTCACTGCCCATTCTTTATAACTGTCTATATTAGAGTTGGGTTGTATTGCAGTGTGAAAAATGTAGCACCTTTTTCTTTTTTTCTTTCCTTTCTTTCTTTTTTTTTTTTTTTTCATTTTTTGAAATTGGGTCTTGCTATATTGCCCAGGCTGGCCTCAAACTCTTGGGTTCAAGTGATTCTCCTGCCTTAGCCTCCCAAGTAGCTGGGACTACAGGTGCACACCACTGCTCCCAGCTTACAGACTTTTCCTATCTCTTTTTTACCTATTTGGTTGAGGTTGAGGGGCTTGAACCCTGAAATGAGTTTTTCCTGTAAAAAATTCTCCACTTGTGCTCAATACAGAGACTTGAAGCCCAGTGAATTTTTATATTTATTACAGAGAAAGACAAGCAACCATTCTGTGTGTTTCCATTAACACAGACTGGCAATTAATGCTTTTGGTTCAAAAGCCTTCAAACATTTGTACATCCATTTGCACGTTTAAATGGCTCTGTATAACAGGCAAGCAGGTGGTTAACTATATGTATATTAAATTCATAGAGAAACTGGTAATTTTCAATTATAATTGTCAGTTCACAGTTTACATGATAAGAATTTTTTGAATAGACCCATTAGCTGATTTAGTTAGCCAGGGTTTTTATAAATCATGGTTTATTTGCTTATTCTACTTATAAAAGAGAAATTTTCAGTATTCTCACATGAATCAATAAATATTTACTTTGGTCTTTATTCTGCTCAAATGCCAAGTTTGACAATGGATGAAATATCATTGGCTTTTCTTAAACAGCTGTTTGAATGCAACTGTTTTATTAGTTGTTTTGTTTAGTATTATTACTCAGAAAATGGTTTAAAAGTTTTATTCATTTGCTATTAATTTGTTTTTTATAAATAAAATCAAAATAGGGCTAAAGCACCATCCCTTGTAATTTTACAATGTAGTGTACTTTCCTGGTAATGTGTTTTTGACAATAGAAACTTCCAAGCCAATCAAAAGCTGTTCCATTTTTCTAAATGATATCCTTTAAAGCAAAATTCTGAAATATATAGCACTAACTGGTGCATAATAAAATTTGATGATTTTGTTACTGTGGATAATATTTCTCTTTCATAGGCAACAGCAATAATTTAAAAGCCTCTCATTTGACTTTTACAGCACAGAAGGCAAAGCAAGGCACCAGATCTGTGGAGAAGAATACTGAGCTGGTGTTAAGACATAGAATGTTATTCTGAGGAAAACCTTCAAAGTTCTTGACCCTTTACAATCCCTCAGGCCTATTCCTGGATTTCCCCTTTAAAAAAAAAAAAAAATCAAGCAGGAATTTCTATCTCCAAGACATGTAAAGAGATTTAGTAGAGGATTTTTCAGATAGTTTACAAACACTTGAAATTCCAAATGTCTCCTTTTAGTCTACCATATCTGTAATTGGGTGCTGTTACCACCCTTGGCCTCTGTCCTACTTACTCTACTCTGTCTCAGTTATCTGGGCGTGAACTCCTCAGAAAATGTAAGAAACAATGTACAAAACAGGTTTCCTTAGGCCCACAACCTGTTTCCTCTGTTTCCTATGGATCCAGCCTTTTTTTTTTGTTTTGTTTTTTTTTACCCTGAAGGGAAGATCTATCCGACTGAACATGGCCAGCTTCAAATATGATGACCACTGCCTTTAAGACAGTCACTCAAAGATACGACTTAGAGGAGTTACTGGGTTACTCAGCTATGGATGAAAAACTAATGAAAGAAAACACTTTCATTAGCCTTCTGTCACTGTGAAAAATACCTGAGATAAACAACTTACAAGGAGGAAAGGTTTATTTTGGCTCATAGTTTCAGAGGTTTCCATCCATGATTACTTGGCCCTGCTACTTTGGACCTGTGGTGGCACAGTACATCACAGTGGGTGTGCATGGTGAAGGAGACCTGTTCACTTATGGCAGCCAATGAAGGAAAGAGAGAGGGCATGGTTTCCAAAATCCCTTCAAGAGCATGTCCCCAGTGACCTAACTTCCTCCCACTTTCTACAAGTTCTGTCACTTCCCAATAGCATCAGGGTCCGGTTACTAAGCCTTTAGCACTTGGGCCTTTTGGGGGCACTTAAGGTCCAAATCATAGTAACATTAAAAAACAAATACTCTGCCTCAGGTTTCTGGGAAAGATTCTCAATCATGTTGCCCTACATAACAAATTGTCCTCCACAATAAATATTTTGAAGAAACACGAGTTTATTACTATTCTCATTTTAAAATAACCCTATATCGGCTCTCTCCTGTCAGACTCTCAATGACACTTTCACCATGAGTGACATAAAGCTTAGAGTCTGACTTAGGGTGGTTTGCAGACTCCATTTGCAAAGACTTGTTAAATGGTTAAAAGGGAGTTTTCTCTTCACTCATGTTATAGGATGGGACATTGTAGGGAAAGGCACAGAGGTATTCTCAAAACATATGTTTTGCAGGTAACTGAAGAACTTTTTCTACTAAGAGAAAAAAGCCTTTGTTCTTCAATAGAGCAAAGGAGATCCAGTTGGAGAATTATCTAAAAGGCAATACCAAGCAGAACAAGATTTGGCTAAAATTCCTGGCTACTCAATTTTTACAACTGCAGGTATACTACTACACTTCTCTGAGCCTCAGTCTGCTTATCTGAAAAATGGAAATAATAATACAATCTTGACAGTTGCTTAGAGAAATCATGGGGAAACATCCACAAAGCCTGGGTCCCCTAAAGCATGAAACCATAATAAGTTTTTAATAAATGTTAGATGGATGATTCTACCCTTTGCCAATTTTTATTTTTAGCTCTATTTTTTTTTAATCCCCAGACCTTTTTTGTATTCTTTTATTTAGAGACAGAGTCTCACTGAGTTGCTTAGGCCCTCACTAAGGGCTGGCTTTGAACTCACAATCCTCTTGCCTCAGTCTCCCAAGCCACTGGGATTACAGGCATGTGCCACCATGCCCAGCTTATTTTTAGTTCTTTGTTTCTTACTGGTTCAAATGATTATTTATATATTCTGAACCTAATCTTCTTTTCAGTTGTATTTGCTCAACTATCTTATTAAAGGATCCTTTTCAGTAACTTATATTTCACATAGATATATCAGCTAACATGTGCCCTTGTTCATCTCCTATATACAGAAATCTTAGCATATCCATTTATTAATTCACTGTATATTCATTCACTAATTCATTTCTCAATTTTTTTTTTTTTTTTTTTTTAGTACTAGATAACCTGGTTAATCAAGTGGTCCATATTGGGGAAAAATAAAAATAAGATATTTATTTTCTAGTTGGGATTATAATAATAGTTACCTAAAATACACAAAAAAGTATAATATGGGTGGTAAAAGAGAATCCAGCTGAGAGAACATGTGTCCTGGGACACTTCAAGAACAAAGTAGCCTGAGACCCCCAACTTTGAAAGTCGAATGGACATGGAAGAACCAGGTTCATGACATTTAGCCAGTGGAGAGTTCATGAGCAAAAACTGATTCATCCTTTGGAGCAAGCAATTTACACAATTTTCTCATTTTAGCTTTGAGACAGTTATGCAAAGTAGTTATTACCTTCTTTTAATACGTCAGAGAACTTGGGAAACTTGGCAGAGTTCTCAAAACTAGTAAATCAGAATTTCTGTAAAAGCCAGGTTTCCTTAACCTCCCACCACATCACCTCCTCAGGGCTCAAGGGTTTGAGTAAGAGACAAGCATGTGTGGTAACAGACACGTCAATGGAGCCCAAGCGTCACTTGCCACCTGAGCACAGGGGAAGCTACACCCAGAAGGAGGGAGGCAGGTGAGATGGTGAGGAACTCAGCAGCAGCCCAAGGAGTATGGACTTCATCTGGCGACATAGGGAGCTGTTCACTGGACCTCTGCAGAACAGAGGCAAGCTGATAATTTGTCAGAATCATGACTTCTCTGTGAGAGTTTTAACAGTCTGACCTTGTAAGAAGCTGAGCAAAAAAAAAAAAAAAAAAAGAACAACTACTCTTTTGCTGGACAAATGGAAAGCATAGTAACTAGAAAGCACAACTAGGCACAGGATGCACAGAACAGAAAACCTGTCAAACTCTGTACATTCTAGATAAATATTTATTGAGGGAGCATGTAAATGAAGGAAAGAAAGAATAATAATAATACATGCACAAGGAAAAAGGCAAGTGGCCCAGTGAAGGTCACTTTAGCAGATCAAAAACAAATAAGGTCACTATTGTTTTCTTTTAAGGCTCCTTTCTTTCTCATGCTGCTTACCTTGTGGAAAAAGGTAAAAGGGTCATAACCTGCACTCTCTATTCTTACACATCTGAGCCTCTCTGCAAGTATTCTCAGTGCATTGACCAGAGTGGCACTTTAACTCCTGCAGGGTCTTCCAAGTTGACCTAGAAGGGATACAAGAGGTGATTGAAACGGATTCCCTGATTTGATACTGAAAGAAAGCAAGGCCTAGGAATGGAGGAATTTGCCCAGGGCCACTCAGTACTTTCCTGTCTGGTCATTTGCTAGTACTCATATTAGAGTTAACCTTCAGTTCTTTAAAGTGGAGTTACACTGAACATGCATATATTGAGAAAAACAATCAAATACATATGGATGTCTCACAGACCTTGGACACTGAATTCCTAAAAGAAATGAAAAATAAAACTGAGAAGTGATAGTTGTGTCACACAGGATAGAAAATTGGACTACATGCAGAGTAGACATACAATAATTCTTCACATATGTTCAGCCCTTTCTTTGGAAGTGAGTCCACTGTCTGAACTGGCCCTCAGAGGGTGACCTGAAGACATCCCACTCCTTTTTTGTTTTCCCAGAGATAGCAAATGCTCCAGAGATGGTGAAGGCCCAGCCAAAGTTCTTGCCCAACTTCTGTGATCCTAATGATCACCTTCTCAACATCTCACAGGTGGAAAGACACATCGAGGGAGGAAGAAGGCACGTGCCTCAGTCCTCCGCACTGAGTACAAGGCTCATTCATTCACCAAGCGCTTACTGTGTGTCAGACACTAGACCAGGCATGCAGAGGCTCCTACCCTGGTGAAGTTTAAATATTTTGATGCATTCTAGACTACTTTTATGTAAACAAGGGATGAGACCTTGACCACCAGTATCAGCCTTTGTATCTTCCAAGGTTACTAAATTGCCTTCTTGAAAACTCATTCTCATAACTTCAAAGCATGAAAACATCTTTCATGAAACCTGATTAATGTCTGGGGTGTGGCCACATCCAGGGCCCTTTCTCAATCTCCTGTGAACAGCAATCCTTGCCATCACATGACAGCCACTACCTGCCAATCAAATCATCCACAGAGTCAATTGTTCAGCAGTATTAATGAAATTGTTTTGAGAGAATGCAGACACACCTGACAAAGTAAAACAGCACTTTCAACAACTGTTATCACTCCAATGGGGTTTCTAGCTCTTTCTTCAACTTGTTTGATCATAAGACTCCCCGGGGATGCGTGGTAAAAGTGGAGGGTCTGGTATCACATGACTTCTGATTCAGATCTGTCAGGGCAGCTCATCTCTGACAAGTCCAGAAATTCTAAAGAATACTCCTTGGACCCCTTTTGCCACTGAAGAAAGAATTCTCCAAGAACTCCAACTCAGGCTTCTCTGTTGCAAGGAATATTTGGAAGTAGAAAACATTAAAAGATGTTTAAAGAATATTAGCTCAGCAGGATATTGATGTCTGGATCTGATCATCAAGGCAATACAGGGTGAAGAGGGGTACCAGGGACTGGGACCCAGGCAGGGAGTGGGAAGGGTAAAGGAGCACTCCAATGAAGGTCAGGGAGTGGGGAGGTCAGTCAGAGGCCAACAGCTCTGGAGACAGCAGCTCAGTTTGACCCACAGCCAGCCTTACCCACATATGCATATTTACTGGCATAATGCAGAGCCAGTTAGACCAAACCTGCCTGGCCTCGGGCTACTCATAAACAGAAGGTCATGCTTCATGCCCACGGTTGGCACCACCAAGAACTGAGTCAGTCTCAATAATACACAGGAGGCTGTTCAGAGATTGTGAGGGAATCTAAGCTCCTCCGTGACTCTGACACGAGTTGTCCCTGGTGACGCAGCATGAGGAAAATTGATCAGAAGGTGTTCACAAAGGTTTCTGTCAATGGTCCTGTCTTTATCAGAAACTCCCATCTTCTCAGCCCCCAAACAGCTTTTTGAGTGAGAAGAATATTCAATGCTTTGGTTTGCAGTATCCAAGAACCACAATCAACTTAAATTCCCAAGCTTTACAACCTGCAGGAACCAATAAAAATGGAGCATGCCTCATTTTAAAAACAAAATAACAAATAATTTTAATTAGTCAACTTTAGGAAAAATGCATCCGCATACCTGTAAAACTGTAGCATAAAGTCTTAGAATTCGAAAGGAGTGAAATCTATTCATGAAGTCCAAAAATACACCCATTGTCCTTTACATCGAATGATCTGAAAACAACTTTATGTGCAGTGTCTCAATCCTGGGAATGATACAACGAAGTAGAAATGATTATTCCCAATTTGCAAAAGAGGAAACTGAGGTTCGGAGTGGTTATGTGACTCAAATGGGAAGTGGTGACTTAAACTCAATTTGGCACTCTGATTTCAAAGAAAGAGATACACCTGCAATATACTGTGTAGGATTCCCCAGAAATATTAATGAGAGTATTCTGGCAAATGCTGTTTCCCATGAAAGTTGGCAACTTCTCTTATGTGTCTTTGCCTCCCTAGAGCCTAGTGCAGAGCTCCAAAAATGTCCGATGAATGAATGATTTTAATTATTGTATCTCTGCCTGATCCCTAAGAACAATTTCATTATGCCTTTTTTTTTTTTTTTTTTTTTTTTTTTTTTTTTTTTTTTTTTTGATTGATCCTCCTAGAGCATCTCTTTTTAGAGTTTCCTTCCCACCAAATCATTTGGTATCCAGGCTGGGATCCAATGTACCTCTCCTCTTTTTCCCGCATGCAATCCAGGTCTACAACATCTAATCTTTCAAAGCATCTTTTGTTTCATCTCAAAGACGTGTCCCTTGAGACATGAGTAGACACCTAAGTCTGGCCACCAGAATGTTCTAATTTTGTGGCAATGGACAGGTAGGCAATTAGATGAGTCACTGGGCAATGGAGTGATGTCTGAGCGACTCTGTCAGATCACCTCGTCTCAGGTGGGTGGTAGTTGTGTGTAATTGAGAGTTGGTGCAAGGTAATGCCTCAGCTTGCCTGCAAGAAATCCTTTCTGGGGGTTGGATCCAAGAAACTGCTTCTGTCTGTGAATCTCAAAGAGGGAGAAAGAGAGGTGTCCTCAGTCCCTCCCTTCAGGGCTCACAGAGACCATTGGTGGATGTAGGCAGGGTGCCCCTGAAAGAACATCCCTCACGAGGGGTGCAGCAGCTACAGCCTGGCACCTGGGCTTATTTCTACCAATTTCCAGATCCATCACTTTTGGCTAGTGGCAGGAGTTTTCTGAGCCTCAGTTTTCCACATGTGCTTATAAAGGGGGAGAAGGGAATATAATGCTACTTCTGTCATTGGGTTGTCATGAAATTTAAAGAAAAGATTTCGTATAGAAAGGTTGATAGCCCAGTGCCTGGCACACTATATGCTTCTGATGAAGTTAGTTATCATTAAGGCATTTTTCATACTCAACCCATCTTTTTATTTAAATGGATTATCAGGTTTAGATCAGCTACTTATCATGTAGACAACATTTAACAGTGTAGGTGAGACATTTTTGCTCTTCATAGGCTCACAGAACCTGAGCTAGAGCAGTGATCTCTGAGAACCTCCAGATAACACCTCTCTAGGCAAGAGGAAGCAGAGGTTCAGTGAGGTGGAACTGTCCAGGATCACATGGGTGAATCAGAACACAGATCTCCTCATGCCTCATCCCTGTTTGCTTTACTATGCATTTCTCCTCTCTTGGCTCATGCTGTCTCTTGAGTGTCCAAATAAATGTCACTTTGAAACCTAAAAATTTTATTGCAAGCAATAGGGAACAGTCCAAGAATAGGTTATACAGCTCTTCAGTCTTTGCATAAAAAAAAAAAAAAAAAAGGTTTTCTTTTTTAAATCTAGGAATTAAGCTCTTTCTTTTTATAAGTTTCAGCATAGATTTCTGGCAGGCAAAGTAAAAGAAATAATAAACAAGGGGCTGTTTCAGTAATGTTTGGGGTTGGGCTTGCTCATGTGTTGTAAGTTTCCATCGGGAGATCTTGTTTAGTCCAATATTTCAGACCAAAGAGCTTCATTACTTGATGACATTATGTGTGTGCTGCAGGGATTCCCCTGTATCAATTCTTCACTGAGACAAATGTGAGTGTGAGAATCTTTAAATTCCATGTCTTCCTATCACACCAAAGCGTGACCTGAAGTACAACTGTCTCACAGAGTTGAGTCTCATTTGTAGACTAAAGGGCTTACAGGTCATCTGTCCTGGAAACGAGATGGTGTCTCCAAGGCAACAGGTGCTATGTCTGGCTCTTTTACTGCAGCATTTCCATAGCCTGTAGCACATTGGTAAAATCCAAACACATGCACTCCAGTTCTATAATATCTAAGTTCTCAAAACTTCTTGTTGCATCTCAGAGACCTGACCACTGAGATGTGAGCAGGAATATGTCAGGTCACCAGAACATTCTAGTACCATGGCATTAGAAGATAGGCAATCAGATGAGTCTCATTCTGGTGGGCGAGTCTAATGATAGGGGATAAGTGTTGCCACTACTGCTGCTTAGAGGCAAGTTGTAAATGGAGATGTTTATTAAACTTTTGACCTCTTTATAGGGTTTAACAGTTCTACAGGAACTTAACAGCAACAGCAAAACAAACACATAAACTTGGCCCACCAAGGCTGGACTCTGACCTCTATCTGTAGAGTTTGTTTTCCTGCCTTTGCAGATCTACGTAGTGTAATCGCTTGTGTAAGCCGCTCCAGTCTGTTGCTCGGTGCCTTGCTGTCTTCTAGGAATTCATACAATAAACAGGTTTTGGAGGAGGGCCAGCGTGTTCTCAGACTTCCTTCTCTCTGGTTGTTATTCAGAATTCAGGTCAGTGTCTATCTCCAGATCTTCCTATCAGTGGTTACTGGATTTCAGCTTTGGTTTTCTCTCTGGAACAGAGAACAAACATTGTAACTGGGTCACCCTCTGACTTCAGTTCCCTTCTTGTGTCATTGTGAAAGGCAATCAGTTTTCCTTTTGCAACAGGAGGAATCGGTGTGGAGTTGGGAAGGGGTTCAGTTCAAATGAGGAAAATGAAGGAAAACTTAATGGCAGGCAGTAGCCTTGGGCTTCCAGGATACATGGATGCTAATGTTTAAAAAATAAAATAAAATGTCTGCCTGCTGATGCCACAATGATTTGGTCCTTCCTTTCATTGGATAAAGCTGATCCTGTGGTCAAGTCAAAGGTCAGATTCAGATCCCAGATGAAATGAGAGACGTGGTGTAGACAAAATGAACAGAGGTTTCTAGAGATTGCAAAGGTGACCTTGTTTCTGACAATGATGTTTTGGTTTTATTATCTCTCATCTCACTGCCCCAGCCCCGCCATTTCTGGCTGGAAGCTGGATGTGTTGGAACAAAGTTATCTCCATGTCCCCTGGAGCTCAGTTCCTCATTCGAAACCATTTCCAAGAGCTTCATATATGCCAGGTGCTGTTCTAGTTGCCGCAGGGACCAAAACAACCAGGGAGCTTATAGAATTGCAAGCAATGAAATGAGAAAATATATATACACAGGAGGGAAGGAGGAGAGCGACTGGTTGGGATGATCTCCTTTAGACCAGGACCAGGACCAGGAAAGGCCACCATTAAAGAATAGCCTATGAGCTGAAATGGGAGCAATGACAAGCCAGCCTCAAGAGGGCCAGCCACAAAGCTTCCCACTCTAGGAGAGCAGGTGCAGAGCTCAGAGATGTAAAGGAGTTTGGCAGAGTGCTTCAGGCAGAAGGAAATGAAGAGGAGAAGAAAGGAGCTGGAAGGGAAGATCGGAGATCATCCGTCAGCCAGCCGAGCCCCTGGGCATGAGCAGGGCCTCGAGTTCCTCAAACTCAGATCAGCTCATGGAATTTCTGTCTATGAAATTGATCTCTGACATGTCACAGAAAATAACTGGCTACTGAGGCCTAAAGGTGAACAATGAGAGAAAATAAAGTATTGGAAATTCTCACTGCTATTTTGTTATCTGTGGAAATTAAAAATTGAACCAAGAATGATAACAAACCTTAAAACTGATAGATCTAAAAATTCTGGTGAGTTCCTAGGTCTGCATGTCTTACTAAAATTAAGGGAATACAAAGCTGGATCTGGAATAAAAGAACTTGATCTTTCATGCTGGTATAAAGTGGTAAGATAATTTCTCAGGAAAAGCATGAGCTTAGTCATGCTCTTCCTCTTAATTGCTGTGTGACTCTGAATAAATCACTTAATCTCTGCTATTGTTTCCATCTTAAATGGCTCCAAAGGCTAATCTGTTAAAGGTTTGGTCCTTGGTTTGGTCTAGCATGAGGTATAGAAAACTGGAAGAGGTGGGGCCTAGTGGGAGGTCTTTAGGTCATTGAGGGTGAACCCTTGAAAGGAATAGTGGCCCCAGCTTCCCCTTTGCTGACTTTTGCTTCCTGACCAGGATATGAGCAGCTTTTCTCTGCCATGCACTTCCCCTCACTGCCTTCTGGCATTACCACCAGAATTCCATGTCACCGGTCCGCCTGATCATTCACTAGAAACTCTAAAACCATGAGCCAAAATAATCTCTTTAGAAACTGATATAGCAATAGAAAGCCACTAACACATACTCTGAGCTTGTTCCCTCTTGTAAAATCCTCACCTGGATACTATGAGGATTCATTGACATAATCATGGAGTTCAGCTAACTTTAGCATCAGCTCTTTCCTTCTCCCTCCCCTGCCTTACAGACAGTGGGAGAATGAATTTCAAAGAGAAGACAGATGCTATTTAACTGAGAAGAAAAGTTGGAAATGAAGGCAGGGTTTTGTTCATGCCCAGAGTGCACATAGACTATAGCACTTGCTCAACAAATACTCCTTGGATGCTTGAGTTCTTAAAGTGCCAGAACTTTAGGAGCACTTAAAGGGCCCAGACAATTTCCATTTGTTCCCCATGGATTTGGTTGATGGCTGTGGCTCTTCCTCTGGTTTAAAGTCCAGCCAGAGAGCAATAGGAGCACAGGAGGGAAAAAAGGAAAGACACTCATCTTTGCCCTATGGGAGACCCAATGCATCACACCATGTAAGTATGCAAAATCATGAACTAATGAATATAATGGAGAATGGACTAAGACAGAACTCAAGTTTTGTTCTTTTAACTTGGAGTTTCATAAGAGCAGAAAGTAAAAAATATCCATCTCTGGAATGAAATCTTGTCAAGATTGGGCAGATGGCTAATTTTGTTAAGTAGCAAACTCTCTTCCCTCCCACCTTCACCTAGCTGTCTCTCCACTTCAGGGGAGGAAAGAGGTTCCACAAGTTGCCTCGCCCCCACTCAGCTCAGACAGGAGTATGCGTATCATAACACTGATTGCCCTGCACCCAAGTCTGTGGTTTTTGCATCTATTGCAGAGAGGCTATGAATGCTGCACTTCCTTTCTCTTCCTCAGTGCTGAGCAGATTTCTGGGCTCAGAGCAGCTGCTCAAAAATGTTCATTGCTCTTTGTTTAATAGGGGAAAAAGAACATGCGAAAAAATTTTAAAGTAGACATTGTACAAATACATTGAGTATTGTGACCTTTAGGGTCACATAGATACTACAGGCCTGCTGAAATTTTCACAGTTTTGCAAAACATCACTTGGAAAGATCTTCAGTGGCAGATTCTAAACTCTGCCTGAAAACAACGCGATGACTCTCTCAGCAGGGCCTCTCTTTGGACTATTGCAGGATCGCTTAGTTTGGTACCTCATCATTCACTCGATTTGGCTCCACACAGGAACTGGTGGTTTCTAGAGACTAAAGTTTGAGAATATGCTGGCATGTAAATTATTCTGCTGCAGGGCTTTCTGGGAATTCCCAGAGTGCTCTAAGCACCAGCATCAGGGCTGGATGAATGGGAAATTTCCCATCCAATAGGCTGGGAAGGAGTCCAGGACCAGGCTTGGTGTTCACATCAGTCCCAGAGCACATGCGATTTTCCTGCAACCTAATAACCAATTTCTACTGTCCCTAAAATCATTGCCACCAATTTCTATCTATTCACTCTAGGAAGAGTAAT
This sequence comes from Sciurus vulgaris, assembly GCF_902686455.1. NCBI lineage: Eukaryota > Metazoa > Chordata > Mammalia > Rodentia > Sciuridae > Sciurus > Sciurus vulgaris. Next base: position 137,381,067 of record NC_136462.1, on the reverse strand, counting down.
AGAATGTAATGGGCAACTGCTCTGTCTTTGTTGAGCTAAACAAAACAGAGGAATTACACTTAGCCCAGGGCCAGGCTGAGGCACTAGACTTACTACTCTTAATGAAATCCTCAGGGACGTGTCCTGGAAATTCCCTTAGGAAATAGTAGTTTCAACTGGAAGTAGCTTCTTGGTATTTGATGACAGAGAAAGTCTCTCTAACTTAAATTTTTTTTTTTTCCTGTGATAGAAACAAAGTATTTAACAAAATTGTAAGAGGAAAATTTTAAGTACTATAACATGCTATGAAATGAATTTTGTCATTCTCCCCTTGCTACCAATTCTTAAGTTGAAATCCCTGAATGCCTCAGAATATGACTGTATTTGGGCTTACAGTCTCTAAAGAGGTAAAATGAAAATAAGGTACCTAGGTTGAACCCTAATCCAACATGACTGGTGTTCTCATAAGAGGAGATTTGGACCCAGACACCTACAGGGAGAAGATGGAGCCAAAGAGAGAGGGGAAGAAGCCAACCGCCAACACCTTGATCTCAGAATTGGAAGACAATGCACTGCTGGTTTACAAACCATCTGCGATACTGTGTCCTGACAGCCCTCACAACTAATGCACCAGTTAACACATAAATGGCATGTTTGTGTGGTAAGAGTTAATTTGAAAGTTCTTTTTCTTCCTCTGTGGAGGTTCAAACAGAAGAAAGCAACAAACATTTGGCAAGTTGAGTCTAACTTGCCCACACAGTTTGAATGGAACATCACACAGTGGTCACATTCACTGATAAATCTGCACAGTGATGACCTGCACCCCCCTGTGTTGTTGCAGCTGAACCCAGATCCAAGGTCTCATTCATGTCTGGACTGTGAGTGTTAAAATCCCCATTGGGTCTACTCCTTCACTTGCACATGAGAGAGAGAGTAGAACTTTTCTTTATTTGTTTGTTTGTTTGTGTTTGCCTGGAATCCTGTTTTAGTCCGCCTTGGGTGGCAGTAACCAAAATACCTGACAAGAACAACTTAGAGGAAGAAAGTTTATTTGGGGTTCAGAGTTTCAGAGGTGTCAGTCCACAGACTGCCAAGCTCATTGCTCTGGGCTCAAGGTGAGGCAGCATATCATGGTGGGTGGATGTGGTAGAGGCTACTGCTTCATTCATGACAACTGGATGTGGAAACAGGGACAAGGAGGAAAGGGGCACAGGGAAGATAAGCTCTTCCAGGGCGCACCCCCAGTGACCGACCTTCTGCAGCCAGCCACACCCCACCTGCCGACAGTTGCCACCCAGACAGTCCATTTAAATAAACTGGGATGGACCAATTAGGTTACAGCTCTTGTAATCCAATCTTTCAACCTCTGAATATTCCTGCATTAACACAGGAGCTTTGGGGGCATACCTTATATCCAATCCCCCCAAAATACCCATTTGAAGATGAAGAACATCTTAGATCAAGTGATCCAAACCAGTTTTATATTCGTTTATTCCAACCTAGCTCCTGATATGCAGCATAAGAATATCAACGGCACTATTACTGGAATCTAACCAAGTGATATATCCACAAAGAGGCTTTACTCCTGCTGAAAATGTCCTCCATGCCTACTCTCCTCTCATCCTCTGCTCCCAGCTGTTAATCTTTTATTCAAAGACAAAAGGAATTACAAAGAATTTACAGCTGTGCTTATTCCTATCACAAGAGTCACTTTGGAGATTAATCTCATGCCCAATTCTCCCTGACCTACGGTAGGCTCTCCTTCTTTCCTACAACAAAGGAACCAATGAAGATAAAAATAATTTTCTTATTTATATAAGGACTAATCATGGACAGTATCCTCCACTCTCCCTCACTCTGTCATTTGTCCCCAGGATATACCCTCATGTAGGAGTGGGATTGGTAAAAAATTTTAAAAGTGTGTGGTATATGTGGTGTGTGTGGGTGGTATGGTGTGTGTCATGTGTCTATAGGAGGTTTGTATGTGCATGCTTGTATTTGTGTGTGTGTGTGTGTGTGTGTGTGTGTGTGGTTTGGGTGGTAGAGTGTCTAGGTGTGGTTTGTGAAGTATATGATGTGCACGGTGGTATGTGTAGTGTGATTGTGTGGGTACATGGGATATATGTGGTATGTGTACAGTGTGCATGTATGGTATATATGTGGCATGTGTGATACATGTGGTTTATACCACGTGGTATGTCTCTGTGGTATGCAGTGTGTTTGAAGTGTGGTGTGTGTGGAAGTACATGGTGTGTATGTGGTATGTGTGATATGCATGGTGTATGGTGTGTGTCTGTGTGGTAGGCAGTGTGTGCAATGTACATGTTTGTATAGCATGTTTGTATAGCATGTGTGCAAATGTGTGCTCATGCACTTAGGGGTGAGAGTCAGGAGGGCACAAGCTGGTTTCCTCACCACTCTCCAGGGCGTTGCTTGGGCTGGTAGGGAAAAGCATGCTACCCACACCCAGAAGTTCCCCATTGCACCCTTCTCGAGAGGTCTGCACACCAGCAGCAACTACCTGGGAACTACACCATCCACTCACTTTCCATCAGATGGGAAGCGTAAGAAGGAGGAAGGGGAATGTGGGGAAATGGGAGACACAGCATTTATTGCTCTTCCTTTCCCTCACTCAGGCACTGTCTCTAGAAGATTTTGTTCACAGCCCACACTGGAAAGCCATTTGTCATGGTCCAGTGGAGCCTCTGAAAGCCTGTGTGTCCTGAGCTAGGCAGGTGCAGCAGCCAGCTTACAACAAGCATGCTGGATGATCAGAAAGCACAGGAGACCACAGAGCATGTGAATGGAGTGACAAAAACCATCTCCCAGTGACCAAAGAAGCAGAGGCAAAAGGTTCAAATATTTTGCCCACACTCTCACAAGGACTGGTTAGTCTCCCTCATTTGTGCTTAGGACTGGCTCTGCATGCTAGAGGAAGATGTCAATCAACTAAAGCCTGAACTCCAGGCCCACCTCACTTGACCCCAGGGAAGGACATGGGTTGTGCAGGCTGAAAGGACAGACTTGTTGATGTGGATCTCATGAGAACGTATTCCCATGGGAGTCGGAAACCAGGTAACTCAGCAAACCTTCAGCTGGTGTCTACTCAGTGTCAGGCACTGTGGTAGGTGCCAGCTGCTCAGAAACAAATGGAAATCTCCTTGCCCAAGGGTGTTTATAATTTCATCTGGAAGATGGGCACATAATCTTGAGATTAGAGCTTCTATAGAACAATGGCCAGGACGTCCTGGCAGGAATTCCCCAGGAGTTTAAGAAAAGCTTTCTGAAGAGTATTACACCTGAATTCATACCTGAAAGATGAGTAATGGGAAGGAGTATCCTGTACAGAAGCAAGATTATATAATAAAGGCAAAAATCTGGAACATGTGGAGAACTGCAGTAGCTTGGCTTAGAGAGCACAGCATGTGACGTGGAGACACATAGGGCTGGAGAGATTGACAGACAAGACAGAGCAATGGAGATATGGTCAGGTTTGCAATTTAGGGTACTTTTGAGAGTGACCTGTGGCAGGTAAGAAGACCAACTAGAACACTATGGAAGCATTCTGGGTAACAGAAGTAGCAAATTATCCAAGTTCACCTGAAGATCATGGGACTTCTACTACAACACTGATACATCAGTTTGGATGTTTCTAGAACAAGGGATCCAGGGAATGATTGTCTCTACTGCCTATAGGAAGAAACTCCTTGAGTAGCATGATGCATGGCATTTAGTAACTGTAATTGCACAGAATCCAGACACCTCCATTACTCACCCAAAAAGATTTAGTTAGGGAGTATACCAGAGGATGATCTGTTCTCTCATAGGGCCTATTGCTGATTAGCCAACAGCGGTGCTGCCCATGTTCAGGTTGAGCAGGAAGGAAAGCTCATTCTAAGCCCAAGGCAAGGGCTGGCCTAGGGAGAGCATTAATTGAAATTCTCAAACAGAATAATATCATTATAAGACATGAAGGACTCAAAGAACTCTTCAGTAGAGTGATAAACAGTCTCCTGAAACATCCTTCTGGAAAAATTAAACTACAGGTTTTCTCATTCTCCATGTATACACCTTCTTCCCATTCTCAAAAGCCGGAGCATTGGCTTTGATGCTTAAAGAGTTGTAAGTCATAAGGCCTTTCATGAGTCCATACAGTGCCATTACTTCAAGATTTTCTTTTCATCTGTTTTTGTTTTGTGGTTTTGTTTTGTTTTGTTTTGTTTTTTAATGTTCCTGAAACTGTGCTGGAATCTTCCATAATTTCATAACTTCTCTCCCCATGCCCAGGAATATTGACCTTATCTTTCCCTCTGTATTATTACCATTTAGTCAAAAAGAGGCCAGCTTTTCTGTTTTGCTTTTCCTTTAAAATTTTTTCTTCCAAATTGATTTCAGTGGGAAATAAACATGCAGTAAAGATATTTATTTTCATGTCATATCAACCTGGTCAACAGGGCACAAGAAAAAACCCAGGGTTTGGGTGACTTGGTAAAGAATGAGGGCACAAATAGGAGTCAATAGCACTTCACTGAAGTATACCTGTTTTATCCAGGTAACACAACAACAACTTTCCCATTAATTATCTACCTGAATCAAAGAGTGACTGGCTCCATCAGTGTAGCACAATTGGTGCCCTATGTATACCTCTTTGATTGGTAGAAATATCCCTCTTTGTCATTGGACTCCTTTGTGATATTCAACAGAAGACCAAGAGACAACTGGAAAACAGTGAGAACTTCAAGAGAGATGAGCAGTGCAAGGAATTAAAGTCATGACAGAGCAGGGAGGAAACCCATTAAGTCGCCAATCATGCTATAGTTTTAAATCCCTCAGAAAGCCTCATTGTACTTGGTTACTATTTCTCTCTTGACAGCCACATCCTTACTCTGGCCTTTCCCATTCTTCATATGGGTGTCAATGCCAAACATCATCAAGAAGTTTGAATTTATTGACTCATTTAACCCTTATATCAGTGCTGCAGAAAGGATGCTATAATTTCTCTATTTTATGGGCAGGAAATTAGAGTGTAGCAAAGTTAATAAACCTGAACCTGCTCAGGCCACACAAATGTCAGTGGGGGAGCAGGAACTCAGAACTATAGGCTCACATCCTTGGCCAGGCTTGGTTTATCTGATGCTTCTGCCATTCACAGGCATCCCCTGGGGAAAAGTACTCCATTGTTCAGAGCCTGTGGTACTTCTCTTTGGTATGACTGGATAGTTAAGTTTACCTCATTGGTCACTTGTGAGGATTGGAAGGGCCCAGGTTTCTAAAGGGTGTGGTATCAGCAATGGCACATCCATGTCAACCCCCCAGCGTATTAGCTATTACCATTCCTGTTTCCAGCTTCCCTTCTCAGTGACCTTATTGTGGAATCATTAAATTCAGCATTCAATGACTCATCAGGAAATCATTGTTCAGGTAAGTCATCTTGACTGCCATACAGCTGGGTCACCTAACAATGACTGTTCCCTATAGTTTCTGCCCTGTGAGTTCCAAGCAGGGCATGTATAGGAAACTGCTGGGCCATTTTCCTCTCTCAGAGGCCAAGCTCGCCCAGCTCAGCCATCCTGTGACCTCTCACTGTGCCTTGTCAGTTGTTCCACCAGGATGACTGCCCTTTTGAGGGGCTCCTTAAAAAACCTAAATGGAATTTTGGTTACATACCAAAGGCTGTTTTAGGATAGACTGTCTCAAAACTGAACCTCCAAATTTAATGAATTCTTATCTTCAGTTCTAGCTGCTCTAAAATGACTTCCATACCTCCTAATGTAATATCGGGTTCACTCTTTAACCTATATTTTATACAAATTTGGGACTTGAATACCCTTCAAATTTAGTGAGAATCCACCCAGCAATTTTGTATTGTGATAAAATATTTATTTGTATAAACAATTCATATACATATGAAAGATAACTTCTTGACAACTTTTCTCAACCAGATTAATAGAGGTGAACAGAGACAGCAGGTGGAAAGGTCTGAGATACATTCCATAATAATGTTTATAAAGATCTAATATTGGCGTTTCAAGATGGCGGCCTAGAGGGTGGCTGCATTTCATGTTGCCCCAGGATTCAGGATTCAAAAGAGGAGATATTGAGAGACGTGGGACCAACTCAAAGCAGCCGGGTGAGTCTCTCCCATTGGGGAGGCGTCCCGGATGGGGCGGTAGTCCCGGAACGCAGGGAACTTTGTGAAGTAGAGCTGCCGGCGAGACGCCCCTCCCCCCGCTGGAGCAGTGAACTCGGACAACTGGGAGCACCGTAAAGGAGGCCGCTCAGCACAGCGCTGGGACTCGGAGCAACCACTGGGGCTCCGGAGGCTGCCCAGGGGAGGGGCGGTGAGGAGAGCTGTGTGGACTCAGAACACCAGGGCCTGCCCTGAGGAGGAGGAGGAGGAGCGCGGTCGCATGGATTCGGAGTGACTGCACCAGAGCTACAGTCGGTTGCCAGAGGAGGAGCTGCGCGGCGAGCTGTTTAGACTTAGAGCGACCATTCCTGAACACCGGGGCCTTCCCTGAGGAGGAGCAGGAGCGCGGCGGGGCATTTGGACTCGAGTGGCCGCACCAGAGCTCTGGGTGGTTGCCCAGAGGACGCGTGCAGCGGGTCACGTGGATTCAGAGCCACTCAGAGTGACCACTCCTGAACACCTGGGGGGTTACCTGGAGGAGGAGGAGGAACAGGGAGGGTCATTTCGACTCAGAGTGATTGATTGCCCTGGGCTACGGGTGGTTGGTGGGAGGAGGAGGCACGCAGTGAGTTGCTTGGACTCCTAGTGACCGCACTGGAATACTGGGTGGCTGTCTGGAGGAAGAGGCATGTGGCGGGTCTCTGGGACTCAGAGCGATTGTACGAGACCCCAGGTGGCTGCTCAGAGGAGGGGCCGCATAGCCAGGCGATTAGGTGCAGAGCAGGGTCCCAGGATCTAGGAGGCTTCTTGATGGAAGAGCCCCACAGAGACACGCTTAGGGGCGGAGCAAAGGTTCCAGGACTGTGGGCAGATTCTCTGAGGAGGGGCAGCCTAAGGAGATTCATCTGCAAAGGGTGAGGCTCCCAGGCCCAGGAGGTAGGGCCGGGCCCCTGGGAACTTTGCAGAGGAAGGCAGCCCAGCCCAGGCGGTAGCTGTAAAATGAGGGGAACCTCTAGGAGGAAAGTGATCAGCGAGACCTCCCCACTGTGTGAGTCTTCCCTAGCGGGTGAGGTTTCCCCACAAGGACAGTAAAACCAGAGACACAGGCCCAAACAGGCCTTGCCTCAGCCCGCAGCCTAGTTCCCCTTTGGATGACCATTGGTCAACAAGTGGAGGCACCTCTGCCCACTAGCAGGGAATATACCCCACCTGAAGGCCACCACTCCTAGAGAGGCAGCTTCCTTGTGGAGCACAGCATTATCAACTTCCTCCAAGACTTCAGCCTACTGAAGGCTAAGAGGGGATATATATAGAAATCTTCAGGGACATTGTAAGTCAATAAAGGAAATCTGCAATATCTCAGCGGTCCACTGATACCTGAACAATATGAGAAAACAAGGAAAGAAAATGCAGCAAACAAATCTAGATGTTACATCAATAAAACCCAATGACAGCATGGCAGAAGAAATGACAGAAAAGGAGTTCAGAATGTACATAATTAAAATGATCAGGGAAGCAAACGATGAGATGAAAGAGCAAATGCATGCACTGAATGATGAGATGAAAGAGCAAATGCAGGCATTGAATGATCGCACCAATTGACAGTTAAAAGAGCAAATACAGGAAGCAAAAGATCATTTCAATAAAGAGTTAGAGATATTGAAAAAAACAAACAAACAGAAATCCTTGACATGAAGGAAACAATAAACCAAATTAAGAACTCCATAGAAAGCATATCCAGTAGGATAGAACACCTGGAAGACAGAACCTCAGACATTGAAGACAAAATATTTAACCTTGAAAACAAAGTTGAACAAACAGAGAAGATGGTAAGAAATCATGAACAGAATCTACAAGAACTATGGTATGTCATGAAAAGGCCAAATTTAAGAATTATTGGGATTGAGGAAGGCTTAGAGAAACAAACCAAAGGAATGAACAATCTATTCAATGAAATAATATCACAAAATTTCCCAAATAAGAAGAATGAAATGGAAAATCAAGTTCAAGAGGCTTATAGGACTCCAAATACACAAAATTACAACAGACCCACACCAAGGCACATTTTAATGAAAATGCCTAACATACAAAATAAAGACAGAATTTTAAAGGCTGTGAGAGAAAAGAACCAAATTATATTCAGGGGGAAACCAATACGGATATCAGCAGATTTTTCAATCCAGACCCTAAAAGCTAGAAGGGCCTGGAACAACATTTTTCAAGCCCTGAAAGAAAATGGATGCCAACCAAGAATCTTATACCCAGCAAAACTTACCTTCAAATTTGACGATGAAATAAAACCCTTCCATGATAAACAAAAGCTAAAAGAATTTACAAAAAGAAAGCCAGCATTACAGAACATTCTCAGCAAAATATTCCATGAGGAAGAGATGAAAAAAAAGAAGCAAATCAGCAAAGGGAGGAATTATCCTAAAGGAATTGTCAAATAAAGGAGGAACCAAGTTGTGTCAAACAAATAAATGAATAAAATTTAAAAAAAGAACCAAATGACCGGAAAACAAATCATATCTCAATAATAACCCTGAATGTTAATGGCCTGAATTCATCAATCAAAAGACATAGACTGGCAGACTGGATTAAAAAGAAGGATCCAACAATATGTTGCCTACAAGAGACTCACCTCATAGAAAAAGATACCCATACACTAAAGGTGAAAGGATGGGGAAAAACATACCATGCACATGGACTCAGCAAAAAAGCTGGAGTATCCATCCTCATTTCAGATAATGTGGACTTCAAGCCAAAGTTAGTCAGAAGGGATAAAGAAGGTCATTTCATACTGCTTAAGGGAAGCATAAATCAGCAAGATATAACAATCATAAACATCTATGCCCCAAACAGTGGCTCATCCATGTATGTCAAACAAATCCTTCTCAATTTCAGAAACCAAATAGACCATAACACAATAATACTAGGTGATTTTAACACACCTCTGTCACCACTGGACAGATCTTCCAGACAAAAATTGAACAAAGAAACCATAGATCTCAATAACACAATCAATAATTTAGACTTAACGGACATTTATAGAATATACCATCCAACCAAGAGCGAATACACTTTCTTCTCAGCAGCACATGGATCCTTCTCTAAAATAGACCATATATTATGCCACAAAGCTAATGTTAGCAAATACAAGAAGATAGAGACACTATCATGTATTCTATCAGATCATAATGGATTGAAGTTAGAAATAAATGAAAGAGTAAAACACAGAAACTATTCCAACATCTGGAGATTAAACAATATGCTTTATATGATGAATGGATAACAGAAGATATTAGGAAGGAAATTAAAAAATTCTTAGAGGTAAATGAGAAAAAAGAAACATCATATCAAAATCTCTGGGACACTATGAAAGCAGTACTTACAGGGAAATTTATTTCATGGAGTGCATTTAATAAAAGAAGTAAAACTCAACAAATAAACGACCTAACACTACAGCTCAAAGCCCTAGAAAAAGAAGAACAGACCAGCACCAAAAGTAGTAGAAGACAGGAAATAGTTAAACTCAGAGCTGAAATCAATGAAATTGAAACAAAAGAAACAATACAAAAAATTGACAAAATAAATAGTTGGTTCTTCGAAAAAATAAACAAAATTGATAAACCTTTAGCCACACTAACAAAGAGAAGACGAGAGAAAACCCAAATCACCAAAATTTTAAATGAACAAGGAAATATCACAACAGACAGGATTGAAATACAAAACATAATTAGAAGCTATTTTGAAAATCTATACTTCAACAAAATAGAAAATTTCGAAGACATCAACAGGTTTCTAGAGACATATGAATTGCCTAAACTGAACGAGGAGGACATACACAATTTGTATAGACCAATTTCAAGTACTGAAATAGAAGAAGTTATCAAAAGCCTACCAACAAAGAAAAGTCCAGGACCAGATGGGTTCTCAGCCGAGTTCTACAAAACCTTTAAAGAAGAGCTCATTCCAATACTTCTCAAAGTATTCCATAATATAGAAGAGGAGGGAACACTCCCAAACTCATTCTATGAAGCCAATATCACACTGATACCTAAACCAGACAGAGACTCATCAAGGAAAGAATATTTCAGACCAATATCCTTAATGAACATCGATGCAAAAATTCTCAACAAAATTTTAGCAAATCGCATACAAAAACATATGAAAAAGATAGTGCACCATGATCAAGTGGGTTTCATCCCAGAGATGCAATGTTGGTTCAACATCAGGAAATCAATAAATGTCATTCACCATATCAACAGACTTAAAGTTAAGAATCACATGATTATTTCAATAGATGCAGAAAAAGCATTTGATAAAATACAGCACCCCTTCATGCTCAAAACACTAGAAAAAATAGGGATAATGGGAAAATTCCTTAACATTGTAAAGGCCATCTACGCTAAGCCCATGGCTAATATCATTCTAAATGGTGAAAAACTGAAAGCATTCTCCCTAAAAACTGGAACAAGGCAGGGGTGCCCTCTTTCACCACTTCTATTACACATCGTTCTTGAGACTCTAGCCAGAGCAATTAGACAAACCAAAGAAATTAAAGGGATACGAATTGGAAAAGAAGAACTCAAACTATCCCTGTTCGCTGATGACATGATTATATATTTAGAGGAACCTGGAAATTCCACCAGAAAACTCTTAGAACTCATAAGTGAATTCAGTAAAGTAGCAGGTTACAAGATCAATGCTCATAAATCCAATGCATTTTTATACATAAGTGATGAATCTTCAGAAAGAGAAATTAGGAAAACTACCCCATTCACAATAGCCTAAAAAAAAAAAATACTTGGGAATCAATCTCACAAAAGAGGTGAAAGACCTCTACAATGAGAACTATAGAACAATAAAGAAAGAAATTGAAGAAAACCTTAGAAGATGGAAAGATCTCCCATGTTCTCGGATAGGAAGAATTAATATTGTCAAAATGGCCATACTACCTGAAGTGCTATACAAATTCAATGCAATTTCAATTAAAATCCCAATGACGTACCTTACAGAAATAGAGCAAGCAATTATGAAATTCATCTGGAAGAATAAGAAACCCAGAATAGCTAAAGCAATCCTTAGGAGGAAGAGTGAAACAGGGGTATTGCAATACCAGATCTTCAACTCTACTACAAAGCATTAGTAACAAAAACGGCATGGTATTGGTACCAAAATAGAAAGGTAGATCAATGGTACAGAATAGAGGACACGGACACAAACCCAAATAAATGCAATTTTCTCATACTAGACAAAGGGGCCAAAAATATGCAATGGAGAAAAGATAGCCTCTTCAACAAATGGTGCTGGGAGAATTGGAAATCCATATGCAACAGAATGAAACTAAACCCATATCTCTCACCATGCATGAAACTAAACTCAAAATGGATTAAGGACCTGGGAATCAGACCAGAGACCCTGCATCTTATAGAAGAAAAAGTAGGTCCAGATCTTCAACATGTCAGCTTAGGACCAGACTTCCTTAACAGGACTCCCATAGCACAAGAAATAAAAGCTAGAATCAACCACTGGGATAGATTCAAACTAAAAAGCTTTCTCTCAGCAAAGGAAACTATCAGCAATGCGAAGAAAGAGCCTACAGAGTGGGAGAATATCTTTGCCAATCATACTTCAGATAGAGCACTAATCTCCAGAATCTATAAAGAACTCAAAAAACTCTACTCCAAGAATTCAAATAATCCAGTCAACAAATGGGCTAAGGAAATGAATAGACACTTCACAGAAGAAGATCTACAAGCAATCAACAATATATGGAAAAATGTTCAACATCTCTAGTAATAAGAGAAATGCAAATCAAAACCACCCTAAGATTCCATCTCACCCCAATTAGAATGGCGATTATCAAGAATACGAGCAACAACAGGTGTTGGCGACGATGTGCGGAGAAAGGTACACTCATACATTGCTGGTGGTGCTGCAAATTAGTGCAGCCACTCTGGAAAGCAGTGTGGAGATTCCTTAGAAAACTTGGAATGGACCCTCCATTTGACCCAGCTATCCCACTCCTTGGCCTATACCCAAAGGACTTAAAATCAGCATACTACAGAGATACAGCCACATCAATGTTCATAGCTGCTCAATTCACAATAGCCAGACTATGGAACCAACCTAGATGCCCTTCAATTAATGAGTGGATAAAGAAACTGTGGTATATATATACAATGGAATATTACTCAGCCATAAAGAATGATAAAATTATGGCATTTTCAGGCAAATGAAATTGGAGAATATCATGCTAAGTGAGATAAGCCAATCTCAAAAAGCCAAAGGAGGAATGATATCGCTAATAAGTGGATGATGACATATAATGGGGGGAGGGAAGGGTTAGTGTTAGGGTTAGAGTTAGGGTTAGGGATGGGGGCAAGTATGGAGGAAGGAAGCACTGTATAGAGGGTAAAGAGGGCTGGGAGGGGTGGGGGGAAGGGAAAAAATAACAGAATGAATCAAACAACATTACTCTATGTAAATTTATGATTACACAAATGGTATGCCTTTATGCCATGTACAGAGAAACAACATGTATCCCATTTGTTTACAATAAAAATAAAATTAAAAAAAGATCTAATATTAGTTCTCTAAAACACAATTATTTAAAATAATCTTTTTTTCATATAGGTATATTTCCTTCTAATTTTATTTTAGTGTAATTATCTGTATTCTACTCTCTTTAAAAGTAGTCTTCCATTTGTTGGTGGATCCCAACGAACTTTGAGAAGAAGCAGGAGCAGATGTACAGTTAAACAATAAACCATAGATGTCATTAATAGGCAAGGAATCAACAACCACCAATATAAATGGCAGAGACCAGGAGCTGGTATTTAACTTTAAGATGTTGCTCTTTCTCCTTTTTGGCCTCATCTTCCTGGTTGTTAAAAAACTTTGAAAGCTATATCTAAAGGTAACTCCTGAGGAGACTCGGGACCTTCTCTGAGTTTCTTGTGGATGTCAGCTGCACACCCACTGATAAAGCTAAAATGAAGATAGAGACAGCCACCAGGACTGTACATAAGGTGGTAGGTCTGAGTCAAGCGGGTGAACTCCTTCCAATAGTTAGCAGGGTTTTCAGAAAAATATCCCAATCTATCCTCTGTCTGGGACATATCTGTCATAGAGAAGGGAACATGGACCCGGACTGTACCTTCAGCTCCTGCCACCTCCAGGAGAGGAAACATGTGTTTTGCTGGGAAATTTTTAGAACCAGTGTGAGGAGGGGATGGCAGGGAAGAGGGGAAACTAGCATGTGGGGTTCTGAGGAGGCGGATCTGATAGCAGGGCAGCTGGACTTTGTGGGAAGGAGTCAGCTATAAGGGCAGTGGGACTTTACTGAGGGGCACTTGATGGGGTATTGGTGGAATTTTTCTGGGGGGAGGTCTGATATGGGGTCATGGGACCCTGTAATCTGTGAGGAGGAGGTTCATCTGCTATTTCTTGGACTGTAAATGAGGAAGAGAGTTGTGAGTCTGCAAGAATTAGTTGCAAAGTAGAACAAGGTTTGCACAATGGGGGTTTGAGCGAAGAACAAGAAAGGCTTCCAGGTACAGGACCTCACTCCATTTGCCATTTTGCAAAAAATGATTTTTTAACTTTTGGAGAATTTCCATATTAGGACCATTGGTGCAGATTATCTAATTTGTATCGTGGCCAAATTCAAGTGCTGAACTTAATGAGGCATTTGATTTTGAGGTCAGTTTGGGAGTAAAGGATCTTAAAATTACTAATGAGACAACCCAAAGGGGAGTTCCATGGAATTGACTGATTGATTCCCATGTTGGGGAGGAGTGAACGGGGTGTCAGATTGAAACCAAAGCGTCCCCTGGATTCTTTCTGACACCAAACTGGACAGTGCCACCAGAAATGAGGAAACATCTTCACCCCAATTTCAATGGTGGAGGGACCCCCAGGGTCCCGAGGGCCAAAAAGGTGTGGGTCTCAGGTCAGGGCACCTATCTGCTAGAGACTTGATGGACAGAAGGAGGAATGGTCTGAGTTTTACCTCTCTGGAGAATTTAAAGGCCAGTGTTGGATGTAGGAACAAAATGGCAAAGGGGTCTCTGATCATAGGGACGTCTGTGGGGTATCAGGAAAGGGGGAGTGGGGAGAAGATACTGAGGGTTAGGAGAGGGGGGTCAGAAAGAGGATGCCTCCAGCACCAATAAAGGACTCAATACATACAAATCCTTCCACTGTCCACGTAGCATAGGCCACGAAAACCTAGCCGGGTCACATATCGGCAGCTGTTTAGCCAAAGTGGACTTGGAGGGTGTGGAGGGTCTCTTTCTGCAGGGTGGGGAGGGAGGTGGGGGGAGCAGTAAGTCTGGAGATTCATCCATAGCTGCATGAACCGTGGCTGGGGGTTCCCCGACCTCAAAGATCCTTGGGAGTGCCGGACATATCAACAGTCACTTCCCAGGTCCCAGTGGTCATTTAACTTAACTGCAGAGGAAGGGGAATGGGTTTCGGGGAGATGGGGAAGGGCACGTGTTGCCTTACACCCATTTCCCAGTCAGGGAACCACAATGTAAGCGCAAAAAGACAGAAAGCAGACCTGAACGGATTCAGAGAATCCTTTATTTCTTCTCATACTCAGGCACAGATGGGGCCCATTTTCCGGATGGGAAAATGACCGTCAGTTACAGAGGAGATTTTTGGTTTTATAGGGTACAATGAGGATGATGTAATCATTAGAAACCATCCATGTGCAGTTTTGACCATGCAGTTTTGACCATCAGGAGCTAGTTGTACAGGTTAAAACCAGACCTGGCAGGATAAGTCCTCAAATGTCACCCACTGTCATTTAGGGCTAATTTGCCATGGGGGGAGGTCAAGGTTTAGGGTCCAGCAGTCTCTATCCGGGGTCCCTTTCCTTTAGGGCCTATTGTTATCAGGAAAGAATGTACTGGGAGAGGTTTAATGTTTGGCCAATTTCCCCTCTCTCCTCCTTAGCCACACCGTCCTATATGTAATGATTGTAATTTCTGTGCATATTCAGAGCTGAAAGGGTCAAAAGCTAGTCAGAAATGTTTTTAGAAACATTGAAACATTCTATAGATTCCATTTTTATTAAAATTATTATAGTATTTAATTTTATTTGAATTTGAAAATAAAGGGACTACCTAAGAGACCCTTTGAAATAAATGCTCTTTAATCATAAGAAGTGGTATTTCCAAAAAGAAAGATGTCTCTACAGTAAAAATGGATATTAAGAGAAAACAATAAAAGAGCCAGATTTTTAGTCAAAAATCTTGATGCCTCACTTTTAGACAGGGGTTATTGGCATTTCTGGTGAGACTGCCACTTGTCAATCTTTTTTTTCTTTTTTTTTTTTTTTTTTTTTTTTTTTGCCATGCTGGTGATGGAACCCGGGTTCTCATACATACTTGGCAAGTGCTCTATCACTGAGCTAGGTCTCCAGCCTGCTGTTCGCTATTTCAGAATTTTTTAAATAAATTGTAGGTTAGATGATGCCAATCTGATCACTAGCCATAATTTTTATAGTTCTTAATAATGAGTTTTATATGTATATGAATTCACTGCTGTCTACAAAGTTATTTTTCTAATTCTGCTTTTCTTTTGCTGTTTTAACCCTTTACTTGGATGCCACTGAAACAGAAGCATTTTTTGTTTGATTTGCTTTTTAATTTCAAAAATGGTTCCAATATATTCTCTGAAATATTTCAAGTTTGGCAATGTCCCTATTTCCTTTAATTGCAAGCTTCATTATGTATAATATTTTGAGATAACTTTTTTTGTCCTAAGACCACATATATTTCTGGTATAGAATATCAAATGCAGAAAAATCTGAGATCAACTGACTTTTTTTCTTTGTAGGAGGTCTTTTACTTTTCTGTTTGAATTCATGAAAACAAAAATTTCTAAGACTCAGTAGCTCAAGTGGTATATATCTCAGTAGTAAGCAATGTGGAATATTTTGAGAAATATGGTACGGTTACTTGTTCTTTCTTTTCAGAAAAGTGTTCTTGTATTAAATATTCAACATATTTTTCCATTTGTTAGGTTTTTTGTTTTTGTTTAGATAACAATGTAACTTACATTGAATTATTTGTGTGTAAACGTGAGTTTCCTATTTTAATCTCTTGGCCTTTGTCATTTAGTGTTCTCTGTGATCATGTTAGGTTTTTTCTGCACATCATTACTTTCATTTTAAGTTCTTCTATGTTCTTTGTTTCTAGTTTATTTTTTAAATCCCTGTCCATTTTCTTAGTAAACTTTTACTGACATGCCAAAAGTTCACCTTTTATTATACAGTTCTGCAGGTTGACAGTCACACAACCATCACCATAATCATGGTGTTTTCTGTAATATACTGTATCCTGTCCCTCACACACAGGCTCAAGTGACCATCCAACCGTCTTCTGTCTGCTTTTTGTTTTGTTTTGTTTTGCTTTGTTTTGTTTTGCACTGGAGGGCACTTTATCACTGAGTTACATCCCCAGTCCTTTTTTTATTTTTTGAGACAGAGTCTCTCTAAGTTGCCCTTGCAGGCTTCAAACCTGTCTTCCTCCTGCTTCAGCTTCCCAGGTAGCTGGGATTACAGGCCTGTGCCACCATGCCCAGCCTGTCTTCTGTCTTTATACATTTATTTTCCCAGAATGCTATATAAGTGGAATCATAGTGTGGAGATTTTAGCTCCTTCATTTAATGCAACATATTTGAGAATTATCAGTGTTGTTGCTTGTTCCTTTTTATTGCTAAACAGTACTACATTTTATGGATATATCACAGTGTTTATTCATTCCTCACCTGGGGAATATTTGAGTTGTGTCCAGTTTGGGGAGATTATAAATACAGCTTCTATAACCATTTGGCTGTAAGTTTTTGTGTGAACCCAGGTTTCATTTCATTTGAGTAAATCTTTCGCCCATTTTAAAGTTGGATCCTTTATTGAATTTTGAGTACTCTTTACATGTTCTGAATATTGTTCCTATTTGGATATGATATATAAGCATTTTCTCCAAGTCAACAGCTTGTCTTTCCATCATTCAAATTTAATTTAGTTTTAAGTTCAGTAATGACTTTGATTTAGCTTCTGTCCTGAGTTCTTCAAGTTCTTTTTAATTTAACTGTCTTTTATCATTTTATCTTGAGTTAAATTCAATATTTTTTCTAACACTAAAGTTCTCTGTCATATAAAGCAAGTGCTAAACATTCCCCCATCCCATGTTTTCTCCTAGTTTGATTTCCTCTTAGTTTTCACACCATGTTCCCTTGGCCCCCACCCCACAGTATGTTTCCATGCGAACTTTGATGTCATATTGCTTTTTCCAACTGGCTCATGTTTGCCCAGATCCAATCAGGCATTCCATTTGCTCTGATAAAGTTAGGGTACTGTTTTCCCACTGAGTTGTGATATTCAGATGAGTAGGCATCTCCTATTCTACCTACTTTTCTCTACCCTGAGAAAATGCTGGAATTTCAGGGAATGCTCAGTGGATGCTGCTCTTTTCAGTTCTTTCTTCTTACTATTGGAATGCCTGCACTCTGTCCTCTCTTCGTAATTCATTAGCATTTGTTAAAACAGGACTCCTATGATCTGGTTGAGTTGGGTTAGGTTGGGAGGAACAGATGGTCCCACTCCCATTGCAAATCCATCCAATTCTTTGTGTAGCTGCTATGTTCTCTCTTGGGTGAGAAGAGTCCCTGGTGTGTTGCTCACATTCCATTTCAGTTTTCTCCTCTGGAGCTGAGTCCTCTTCTCTATCACATGAAGAAAATGTGAAGAGGCATGCTTCTTTGGAGTCGTAGGAATTTGGGAGGCTGAACTCAGCACTCCCACTGAGGAGGGCTGGTGAGGGGTCATTAGGAGGCAGCCCTACTGCAGTTTCTCTGCTCTCTCTGGCCTTCCCTTGCTTTCCTTGGTTATCAGGCTTTGGACTTTATGGTTCTATCTTCAGTCTTTCTTCACTGGTTACTGATAGTAAACACTTCTTGGTTTTCTAATACTTTTTTGTATCTTTTATTAGGCTTGGCAAAGGAAAACATAGTGATGCACTTTTAATTCATCTGTTCCTTCTACCAGTTTTATTTTCCTGTGAATTTGTTCCTCCAGGAAGTGGTCTCTGTCATCTCCCAGTGTAAATGTCCCTCCTCCATGTTCACAAAGATAGCATCAACTAATAAGTTCAAATCTAATGGTTAAATAGTTAAACACTTCTGCACCTGAGCTGTACTCATCTTCCTTGAGCAAACCCCAGAGTCATTCCCTGTAACCTTGGCTACACTGGCTTCTCCTACCATCAACTTCTCATCCCACCTCCTTTTGATTCAGCTACTAGAGGATGATATCTGGATCATAGCATAGGTCTTTCAGAGCCCTGTATTAGCCACTGATGGTGTGCATGGCACCCAAGTGAGACCATGGGCTAAAGATTTCTAATTTCTCCTGTGTTTACCATTTTTATAGCATTTTTAAAAACATAATTGTACAGTTACCTCTTTATCTCTCTGTCTTCTCACTGTCCAGAATTTAAGTTCCCCTAATGGTAATGCTTCAAGGAGGAAACATTTCTTTAGCCTCTTTTGGGGGCCATGTTTATTTTCTCATGTAATCCTTCCCCAAATACAGAGTTGATCACCAACCCATTTCACAGATAAAGAATCTAAGGTTCAGCAAATTTTGATGACTTGTTCAACGTTACACTGCTAAGGAGAATAAAATAAGATTTAAGTTAATTCTCATGCCATTAATTGTCTAGGAAAGATATTTCCAGTGATTTTTTTTTTTTTTATAATTAGTATTATGGAATAGGAACAACCTCCACATGAGAAATGATGGGGCATCAAGTTCTTGTAACATGCATGCACCTGAAGCTCTTTGGAGAGCTTAATTTTTTTTTTTTAATATCTCCTAGAACATAGTAGAATGCAATGTTCCTAGTTGGCCCAAATGATTGATTGTAAATGTAAGATGAGGAAAGATTAATGGATGGATGAAATAACTGATAGGTCAGATGATTGAGAATTGTTTCTGAAGACATATTATTGGGACTACGTGAAGGCAGTGTTCTCAAATGAGAGGCAGAAGATAACAGTGTTTAAGGGTGTGAACTCTGGACGTGTCCATAGTAATCAGGGAAGATCACTTATCTGGTCATTCTCCGTTCGTGGGAGTTTAAGTTGTTGCAATCTTGTGTTATTTTTTTTTATGGAGATTGATGACTCAACCAACCATTTGCCCCAAAACTTCCCCAGACTATTGCACCATGGCTGTTATTTCATTTGTTCACTAGATGTTTGAGATTACAGAAATGTTCATAATTTTTGTAGTTGATCTACTAGTTCTTTCCTTTGTGTCTTCTGAGATAAATGATGATTATAAAAGTATTCTTCCAAACTTTCTCCTAATAATTGTAAATTTTGGGCTTTCACATTTAGATCTTTATCAATCTGTGTGTGTGAAAGACAGATGCATTGTTTGAATGATAGTTGTTTAACTTTATTTTCTTAAAATTTCCAACACTCTATAGATACTTTTGGTTAGGAAAAAAAACAAGACTTTTAACTGAAATTCTATGAGACTTTCTGGTATTTTGTTCATGTGTCAAATTAAAATCAGCATACTACAGTAACACAGTCACAACAATGTTTATAGCAGCTCAATTCACAATAGCTAGATTGTGAAACCAACCTAGATGCCCTTAAATAGATGAATGGATGAAGAAACTGTGGCATATATACACTATGGAATATTATTCATCCATAAAGAAGAAAAATATTATGGCATTTGCAAATAAATGGATGGAATTGGACAATATCATGCTAAGTGAAATAAGCCAAGCCCAAAAAACTAAAGGCCGAATGTTTTCCCTGATAAGTGGAGAATGATATATAATGGGGGTGGGGGTGGGGAATGAGAGAAGAATGGGGTAACTTTAGATTATGTAGAAGGAAATGGGGGGGTGTGAAAAATGGTGGAATGAGACAGACATCATTACCCTATGTGCATGTATGTATTCATACCATTCACACAAATGGTATGAATCTACATCATGTACAACCATAGAAACGAAATGATGTACCCCATTTGTGTACAATGAATCAAAATGCAGTCTGTAAAAAATTAAAAAATAAATAAATATTTTTTTAAAGTTTTCTTAGAAGAGGTGTCATAGCCAATTCATAATTCATGGCAGTTTTATCTATATCCACTATCTACTTGTTATGTTTTTAAAACTTGACTTACTGCACTGGCCAGAGTTAGGTACAATGATAAGCAACAGCACTGATAGTGTACCTTTGACTGATTACTCATAGGAATGGAAGGGTTTCTGTTTTCAAAGTGTATGTGATATTTGCTGTAACTCACTGATAAATAAACTTCACCCAGTTAAGAAAGTGCCATTCTACCCCATATGTACTCCAAGTTCAGAGAGACCTAACTCTAGCACATGCCCTTCAGCCTCTAAAAATGAGAGACTTACTCAGCTCTCCCAAACTCTGCAACTGGTGACCTAGGTCAGATCTAATCTTTCCCACAGCCTCCTGACTCCTGAGACTGGAATTAGTTGGAAGTTCTGTGGGAGGTTTTTGTGTTCTCTGCTTCATAGTGTTTGTGGCCCAACCTGCCTCTGATCGTTCACACCTCAGAGATTTCTTGATGTCCCCATCTGCAGCAGCAGGTATCCGCAGCATGCCTTTCCCACATGGCTACACACTTAATTTTACTCTTTACTCTAATGTTGCATTGTGGCAAATGGTAGAACATGATGTAACTATCCTGCATCTTTTTAAAATATAACAAAGTATATTAAAGATCTCTCTTCTAACAATGTGTAGTAGAGATGTAAATACATAAAAACTGCCTCTCTCTTTGTAAGGATGACCTAGTATTCCCTTGCCTGGCTCTCTCATAAGGCCAGTCTCCTACTAAAAGATGACCTTTAAGTTTCCTTCAGTAATTTTCTATTACAAACAATCCTGAAACAAATACCCTGAATAAACATCCTTCACACATGTAGAAGTTTATTTGCAGGAAAAATATTTGTAATAGTATTTCTAGGACAGAGGTATATGCATTTTTAATTCTGAAAGCTATGGCCTGACCATCTTTCAAATAAGTAATGCCAACTTATAATGCCTAAGTGTACATTTTCCTCATTTCCCTTTGGTTTGTTTGTCTTTAATTTATTGATTTGTAAAAGCTCCATATATTTTGGAAATTAGCTGTTTTTTGGTCTTAGGAATTATAACTATTTCCCTGCTGGTTTTTTTTTTTTTTAACGTTTTGGCTACTTTTAACTGTGTGAAATGTTCTATTGTATGAGGTTTAATTTATCAATGTTTTCATTTGGAGGTACTTGTTTTCTTTTTTTTATTTTGGAGGGGACAGGAATTGAACCCAGGGGTGCTTAACTACTGAGCCACATCCCTAGCCTTTTCTTATATTTTATTTAGAGACAGAGTCTCACTGAGTTGTTTAGGACCTTGCTGCATTGATGAGGCAGGCTGGCTTTGAACTCTTGATCCTTCTGCCTCAGTCTCCCAAGCTACTGGGATTACAGGCACAGGCCACCACATCCAGCTGGGGTACTTGTTTTTGTATTATATTCCTGAATGTCTTCCATACCCCAAGATTACTTTTTATTTTTTTCTATAGTTTCTTTTAATATCTTTATAATTTTACTCTTTAGTATTTAAAATTTAATATGTCTGAAATTCATCACAATGTAAAGTACAAAGCATGAATCCAGCATATCCTATCCTCAGGGGATACAAAGTTGCCCAGATAAATTTATTTTGTATGTTTATAAGCCACTCTAATCAGTCCCTCCCTCACTGTGGGGCTCTCAAGGATTCTTAGAAAGATTCTTAGACAACCCTACCTCCTTCCTTAGCCAATGAAGTGCCTGCTCATTGGTTCAATGTCTGCATGGCCTACACGATCATACTCACATCACCAATGTGTCCTTCTCTCCAGAATGTACCTTTGCAGCATAAACCAGTGGTAATATTGCCCATCAAAAACAAACAAATCCAAATTAACTGTGCAACATCCCCCAATCAGGAACTTCTCTGAGGGTCCCCTGGCCTTTGTAACATGACTCCATGAGAGTTGCCTGCACTTGCACCTTCAGTTCCTCTCCTCTCACTATGCTCTATCTCCCACTTCTCCATCAGAACCCTGTTGTCAAGGTCACCGCTGACCTCCTTGCCTCCATGAGTCAATGGCCTCTCCTATAGTCAGCTCTCAGTGCTAGTTGCTTGATCCGTCTGTTGGCAGAACAAATCTCTCTCTTGTAGAAATGCATCTTCACTTGATCCTGGGGCCAGATTCTCCCTTGACCCTCTTCCTCTGACTTATGTTTCCTTCTGAGTCTCTTTTCCCAGTTTCTTCTCATCTGTCATGTTAATGACAGCTCATCAGCAGGGCTGAGTCTTCAGCCTTTTGTCCTCTTCTTCCCCCACTCACTCCATACTGGAGATGTCATCCAGTATCATGGCTTTAAATGTGAATGACACTTGGGTTTCTGTCTCCATCCCAAGCCTCAATAAGCAACACCAGATCCCTGCATAATTGCATGTCCAGCATCTTCACTTTGCTCTCTAGTTGGACACTTCTAATCAACACATCCCAAAACAAAGATCTCCCTCCAGCTACCAAACCTGCTCTTTTATCCATCCCCTCGCCTGACTTTTCGTTATTTCCCAAGTAAATGCCAGCTTTCCCTTGCTCTTATTCTGGAAAAATACTTGGTGCCATCCCTGGCTTTTATTTTTGGGTCACATCTTATATCCAGTCAATCAGCAATCCTATTGTGTCTACCCTCAGAACTTCAAGGTCCTGCCATCTTCACATCACACTGTCCCAAGCTCTAGCTACTTTCCTTTTCATGGTTGCTCTCCAGACTGGGTCCATGCTCTGCCCTTTCCTCACAGTCACACTGTGACCCTTTAAAAAGGCAAGGCACATGCATCCTTGCTCTGTGAAGAGCTCCCTCCACTGGTTCCCATGTGACTCGGCACAGCAGGAGCTCAAGTCCTTGGATTGGCATTGAAGGCTGGCTCAGACCTACCCAGCCACATCTCTGATCTCACCTCCTGCCATTCTCCTCTGCCCTAACTGCTTCCATCTTGCTGGTCTTCTTCTTGTCCCTCCACTGTCAAGCATCTCCTCACAGCTGGGCCCTGGCACTTATGGTTTCCCAGGTACCCATGTGACTCACTCCCTCATGTCCCTCCTGCAAATATCCTCTGATCTCTGTTCAACCTCTGGCCTAAATGGCCCACCTTGATGACCCTTTAGAAAGGGGCAGCCACCTTCAAACCCCTGGCATGCTGTCCCTGCTTCTCATCCCTCCAAAGCAACTGCTGCCTCTACATAATTGCTTATGTCTCTCATCTGAGTCCTCCAGGTAAGCTGCATGAGGGTGGGACTTCCACAACTGGGTCCCAGCACCTAAAGAGTGGCTGGCACAGACATTCATAAACACAGGCTGATAAGTGAAGAAATCCTGCCCAAAGTGCCTCTGGTCCATGTCCTGCCTTCTATGGTGTGGAGGTGGATGTATAGTCGAGGGACATGACTTCCATGGTTCAGCTAAAGGGGTTTTGAACTGGAGCAAATAAAAGGTGGTTCTGATCTCATCTTTGGCACTAACTTGGTGGGGACCTTAGATAAGTCTATTTACTTGGAGTGCCTAAGATTTTTAGCCAGAGGACAGACTTCATCATGCAATCATATCAACTGCACTGGAATTTTGTTAGAAAGGGTGAGAGACTTTGTATATTATAGTGCCACTTCCAGACCTCAGCCTGACCGAGGCTGTGCCCTGCATGGACTCCGCACCTGTACCCTGCGCAGACCTGCGCTGTGGCTCCCCACCTACCAACGTGTCCAGAAGCTAGTGCAACCATCGGATTATCCCTGAAGGGGAAGCCACCATCTTTAGGTGGGGAAACTCCCATCCTGAGATGCCTGCTAAGACTGGAAGCTCTTTGTCAGGCACCTCTCTTGCATCAGGATACTGAAGACTGGGGAGATTTGAATAGTAAAAGACTTATACCATAGATTTTTTTTTTTAATTTTTAATTTTTAATTTATTTTTTCCTCACTCTATTTTCCTTTTATTTACTATGTATATTATAAAAGTGTCTGTGTCATTTCTCCCTGACTCTCATCCTCCTGGTTTCCACTGCCTTGTGAATTCACCAAGTCACCAAAGTCAGCAACCTTCTAATATCCAACAAGTCACCAATACACCCAACTTTCTTCATTTTTTTCATTTCCATTCACCAACTCTGTTTCCTGGTACTTTTGTCTTAGAGCAGTGCTCATTCTGGAGGATTGCTAAAATAGCTTCTCAATGGGTTTCCCAGCCTCCAGTATTGCCTCTTGTAATTGATTCTTCACGAGACAGAGCAGATATGTGCAAGTCCCTTCCCTTCTTGTAATTTTCCAAATGTTCTCCTTGACTTCAGGTCAGGTTCAAGCTTCATAGACCAATACACAAGATGTTCCATGTGGATAGGACCTACACTTATGCTCATGTAATACCCTTGATTATTAACATTCCTCAAAATGGCACAATTCCATGCCTCAGGGCCTTTGCACATTCCATTTCCTTTCCCCAAAGTGGCCTACCTCTCTCCTAACTCTCTGTAATGCCCCACCTCTTTTATTCCATAGTTCCTGCATTTCTTTTTCTCATAGCACTTTCCAGGGTATAATGTTGGTTTGAGTGTCTGTTTCTCTGAACTAGACTCTGGAAGGAAATGGCTCTTTCTAATCCCAGCCCTGGGACCAATAATTGTGGATGCTCAGTAGATGTAAAAGTGTTTTCAAATAGATGTGGAAGCACTTGGAAATGTTTACCCAGCACTAAACAGGCATTATTAAGGGAGTATTACTACAGGGTGGGAACTGCTCAGAGGAAAGGGACCTGGCCAAGACCAGGGCTTGGGCCTTTACGGCCTTGCATTGCCGCGTCTGCTTCCAGGTGGAGTCACATTACACATTTAGTGCTAATCACCTCTTTCATTCCATTTCTGCTCCTTTGCCAACATATCCTCAGGACGCTGTCTGAAAAATCAGAAAAATGGTTGTTCAGCTTGTATGGGGAAGCCAAATGGAGGCCCAGCTCAATTTCACCATTCAAATAAACAGCCTACCTATTGGACTTTGAATCCAACTGGAAACAGACCAGGTAAGGTAGCTAGGTATTTTCTCGTGTTTGCAAGACAGTAAGTTGCTGGTCTTGCCATTCAACCTTTTAGGTTGGTCCAGAGCCAGGAAATCAAAGTACCAGGGCAAATGCATATTATACATTAAGTACATATCTAGGAAAAGCAAATATCAGGCAATACCTGCTGTGACCTGAAGAGCCATCCGAATTTCAGAGCCCTGAAAAGCACCTTGCAGTTTGGTTTTCTACCAACAGAATAGCCCATTAAGTTGGGCCATTAACTCAAATGAAAGGTTTCAGATTTATTTTCATTGGCAGATAGAAATTAAGTTGCAAAAACTCAACCAGTACAGGCTAGAATATATTTAACTTCATTTATTTTTAATTACATAAGTAATACATGAATATATTGTCACTATAAAAACTCAAACAATACAGATAAAGTTCAAGTCCCTCTTAACCACTCACTACTTCACTCATTCCCCCCCGCCTGCTGATATCAATCTGAAGTGTGTCATTACACACACACACACACACACACACCCCAAAATGGAACCTTATATCCCAAAATAATAGATGTTCTAATCCAAAGTGAGATACAAGATCATTATGGAAGATGTCAGAGAAAGTCATCAAAAAATTCAGGGTTTTTAAATCCTCAACTATATCAAGAGCCTGAAAGAACCCTGAGAAGGATATTAGGTGGAGAGAGAGGTTTTGATGAAGGCGGTCAGTCCTCCACCTCCATGGAGCCAGGGAGAGGTGAGGTGCTTTTGTTCATCTCAAACATGGCAAAGGCTTCAGTGGGAACTTTCTGAGACCTGGGTCTACATCCCTGACATGATTATATTTAGCCGTCTTTTTCATTATGGCTCTTGCATTTTGTTTCTCGTGTAATCCTTTCCCAACTCTGAAGGTTAGAAATACGTTCCAGTTTTCTTCTAGCAATTTTATGATGATTATTTGGTATTCGATGTGTGTAGAATTTTGTTTTCACAATATGAGAGACTGGAATAACTACTTTTCCTCAAATGAACCACAAATTCTTTCAACACCATTCATTGAGAATTATTTCATGACACCAGGTGACACCTTTGCTGAATACTAAAGCTCCAGATAGTCACTGGTTTCTTCTGAATCATGTTCTGCAGCATTGATCCACCATCTACTCCTTTACAAGTACTTTCATTAGAATTCCATTCTGCTCCCTTTGGAGTTGAGAACACCACACAAATAATGCTCTATTACCAATGTTTTCCAGACCCTTTACAATGGTAGTACCAGGTACCTGACTCAGTCCCCACTCACCAAGCCAGTCCCCCATTCTGCCCTTACCCCAGATGTCTCTGCTCAAAAATCTCATCCGCTCTGTGAAGCACTTACTCTTTGCTTCTGAGGGGCTTCTTGGGTAACAAAGATGTTTTCCACCTCCCACTCCTGCTTCAGCATCCCTAGGGGATGCCATGGGGCAGGTCTGTGAAGCTAACACAGGCACCACTCCTCCACCCAACCCTGACCCTCAGTGTTATGTGGCTATGACTCTTGCCCCTTGCTGAAAGCGCTCAGGAGGCTCAATGATTTAGTCTTTTCCGGTTTTGCCCATTCATTTTTTTGTAGTACTGTTTTTCTTGGAATCAGGCATAAGGAGATGGGACTCTGTCCTCCCCTCAGAGGGACAGATAACAGTGCTATTGTCCTGTAGCCCTGGATCACTGTCCCACAGACAGCCCCTCACAGGCCTGTACTCTTCCCCATCCAGGCAGATCAGGAATCTCAAATGTGCTATGCTTCGCACTCATAGCTGAGGCCTCTGCTGTGGGCCACAAATCATACAGGGATGCAAGGCTTCTTTCAGTCATCTCTGCACTGGGGGTTGTGGGGAATGCAATGCGTCTGTACAAGGCTTCTGTGAGCCTTAAAGAGATAATATATGCTAAGTCCGTTGTAAGGGATGCATAGATGCCTCATATTTTTCCTTCCTCCCCAAATGAACCAACGCCCGAGGAAACACCACCACTCCTCTGAAGCTCCATTGATTGTAGGCCCTGTGCAACCAAAGGATATCTCCATACTGACTTTCATTGACTTCTGGCCTTTTATTTTTTCTTTAGGGGAAGATTTTTATTTTCAGAAGACAGATATTTAAATTATAATATATGGACTTTGGCTAAGCTACACCCATCATCCCTTGATTGTATGTGGAAACTGAAACAGGAACACCCCAGAGGATTGGCCCTGCATACAACTCATAGCTTCATCTCATTACAATCATCAAAGTTAATGAGGGCCATAAACTGTTCCATAACATATCAACGGGCAGTGTGATTAGAGGTCAACCTGGACGCCACTATAAAACTGGCACATCAGAAACAGCACATTCAAACAAAACTTTCTTATGACAAAAAAGACAATGAAACCACGTATCATTTTGGTGAAATTATGGCAAAACTAACTTTCAGTCAAAAGAATAATGGAGGCATGAGCTTTATTTTCTGATAAAGTTTTTATCTCAGGTTAGATAAGCAATTTTGTTTGCTAGCAAGTGTAAAAATTGATTACAGTTACTCAGTTATATTTTTTATCTCACCTACTTCTAGAAAGACTTTGAGACTATTTGAAGCAAAGCCATGTAGAGAAGAGGGCATTATGTAAAAAAGTACAAAAACTTAGAAAGAAAATGTACCAGCAATCAGGCCAATGTATATTAACATTCAGCTGAGACTTCTCTATATACATCTGTACATTTGGCACTATTTACTTTTTAAACACTATTCCTGGATCCCTGAAATATTATTATAGATTTTTTAAAAATTAAGATCAAATTTACATAACAAAAGTCAATCACATTGAAGTTTACAATTCAGTGATATTAGTACATTCACAATGTTGCACAACCATCACCTCTTTCTAATTCCAAAATATTTTCTATCACCCCAAAAGACTTATATTCACTAAGAAGTCTTCACCCCTGACTCTGCCTGCCCTAGCCCCTGGTGGCCACTACTCTTTCTTTCTTTGCCTCTGCTAGATATTTCACATGGAGAAGCACACATTATATGACCCTTTCATGTCCGCCTCTGTTCACTGAGCATGACTTCCAGCTTTACCTGCTTTGTAGAGCAGGCACTAGTCCTTCATCCCATTTTTACCCTGTATAATAATTCATTGTATAAGCCACATTTTGTTTATCCTTTTATCCATGAACCCATTCGATTTGATTCTACTTTTTGGCTACTGTGAACAATGCTGTTATAAATAGGGTGTGTACGAATACCTGTTTGAGACCCTGCTTTCATATTTTGGGGGTATACATAAAGGAATGAAACTGCTGGATCATATTGTAATTCCATGCTTAACTTTTTGAGAAAATGTTTTCTCCACAATAAAAGTTCAACAGGAAATTGCTCATGAAGCAAAAACTTGGGATAAAAATGCAAAATCACAGAACCATGTTTTTTTGGCAGACACACACGCAGGCTGCCTCTGCCATTCTGAATGCCCACGATGATAACAAGTCCATCTGGTATCATGAGTTCTTCATGGGCCTCTGCAGAAAAGGGCAACAGTGTGGATGCTCAGTTCCTCTAATCATCTTCTCTCCCAGGCACAGGTGATGCCACAGTAGAGCTTCTTATGATAAAGGCCATATATTGACAGAGACCTGTTGCCTCAAGTTCAGCTGAGAGCAGATGCCAACACCCTCCTTTGCCTCCTACTAAGTCAGGGGTGAATTATACAGCATGCTGGTACAGGAGACTGATATGGTCCCCAGGGTGGTTCTGAGTGGCAGCCCTCTCCTCTACAGAAATTTGTAGAGAAATGCAGAGGTCAAAGCCTGTAGATTGGCATGTGACCTCACTCCCAGAGCTGAGATCTCTGCACAAGCTGCACTCCAGTTCTGGGGTCAGATAGAAGTCACCATAAAACAAGAAAAAGAAGATGTTGGAAAATCTCAGAGCATCTACTGAGGATTTGACTAATGAACTTACTTTACTAAATCAGAAAGCACTTCAATTATAATGAGCATCTTTTTAGTACACCTAAGGAAGTTCTTTCAGAAAATTTGTTCAAGACAAAATAAAAAACACACAGTCTTGAGAGAAGAAAATTAGTCATATACAAAGTTTTATTCCTTAATCAGCTGAGATTCAGTTATGTTAAGATTCAGACCCCACCGAGTCAGCACAATACAGCAACTGGGTATGTCTAGTGGCAAAAATCACTAATACATCTATACCCCTCATTTTTTTGTTGTTGTTATTTCTTTTATCGCTTTCTCTCTACTCCACAAACATCTCAAGAAAAATACATGAAGAAAGACTAAAGGAAACAGAGTCATCTATTGCAATACAATAAAGAATCATGAAGTTAGTTCCCCACGTATATTATTGTGCATTAGAAGATAAACGTTGACCTAAAAACCTACATGGAACCAGGCATGGTGGCACATGCCTATAATCCCAGAGGCTCAGGAGGCTGAGACAGGAGGATTGTGAGTTCAAAGCCAGAATCAGCAAAAGCAAGGTGTTAAGTAACTCAGTGATACCCTCTCTCTAAATAAAATGCAAAATAAGGTTGGGGATGTGGCTCAGTGGCCAAGTGCCCCTGAGTTCAATCCCCAGTACAAAAAAAAAAAAAAAAAAAAAAATCTATATGGAGATAGACTATATCCTACTCTTTTAAAAAAATAAATGCATGCTCTTAACTCCCCCCCTCAAAAGCAATGCATATGCCAAACCATTTCTGGATCTCAGACTATAACAAAGAAAAATATTTAGAATTAAGTTTAATGGATTAGTTATTTATATCAAATGCCCTTCCTCTGACTACTAAGAACTAACTAGACTCAGAGTGGAAAAGCTGGTCCTACAGCTGTTACATCAGCAGTGCATTTCACAGGACCTGGTCTAGTATTTACAGGGAGCAATGCAGGTAGATGTCAGTGTTCAGGAGCCAAGACTCCATTGTTCCCTACTGCTGGGAAAACCCCTGAAGCATAATTTAACAATATGCAAAGTGAAATTCCTTTCTGACAGAGTCATTCCTTTGCTAAGTCCAGGAAATAGAAGAGAGGACCTCATTGTGTGCTATAAATATGCAGTACATAGTGATTGCGTCACACATCTGGAGGATGTGAATTTGTTGATGAAGGTAACTGCCATATTAATGTGACACAAATACAAGGAAACATAATGCAGAGGGCTAAAGCTATTTTTGGCACTTACTGGGTCACTGAAATGCCCAGTAATGAACCCTAGAGACCTCACAGATCCTGCTTGGAGAGCAAAGAACAGACATCTCCATCTCGCAAATCCTTACCGGCAATCCAGAATTTTCTACTTTGCTACTTTGCTCACATCCCCCTTTTTATGAGGAGGGATTGTTTTTCTCTCTTTCCTTTTTTTTTTTTTTTTTTTTGTTTGTTTTGTTTTGTTTTCCAAATCTTAGAACATTGGGGTGAGTGAATGAGGAATGAAGTTCATTGTTAGACACATTCTTTCCCTCGCTCCACAGCCCAGTAGAATGGATCCTCCAGTCTCCAATGCAGAACTTTAGTATTTTTGATGTGGAGATCCACCCATAAGAAGCAGTGCTGATTAGAAAAGAGAGCATTAGTAATAGTAGCCTTCACATATTCAGCATTTACTGCATGCCAATCCAAATGCTAAACATACATTTTGTACCAGATCACAATTGCAAAGATAAGCCAAATGAAAAACAGAAGCTGTCATTAAATTAACCATATAAAACTCCACCACTGCAAAAGCTCTTCATAAACAACTAGTGCACTAGTTGTGGGTCAATAATAATGTAGTTGAAGCCTGTCATTCGTGGATGGTCCTCTATTGGCCAGGAATGTTTTGGTGAACATAGCAGTTAATTTATACTGATGTCTTAAGCACTGAGTGAAGAAGGACCTTTCCTTGGCGGGGAGGGTGTGGGGGGTACTTGGAATTGAACTCAGGGGCACTCAACCATTTTTGCACTTCTCAAACAAGATTCAGAAAGTCAGCTCCCGTGGAGCTGATAGAGACTTCATTTGGCTAGTGATGCCAGTGATCATCCTTTGGGTACATTGGATATATCACATATTCCTTAATTTAATCTCTAACACATGATATTTTTCAGATGAGGAATCAGAGGCTCAAATGGGTCAAATATCTCACTCCAGATCATATCCACGATAAATGGTGGAGTCAGCCTTTAGGTGCACACCTGTGGTCTGCCCCTGAGGGTGGTAAGCAGCCATTCTCAGAATCTCTCTGATCCTGCAGGCCAACCCCATATCCACCCCTTCACAGCCTACTGATCATAGTGTCCAGATGTTGAGCAATGCTTGCCCTGGAGGTCTCCTTGGGGTCTCATCTCTAATGAGCAGCTCTTGGCTCTTCCAGTAACAGCCTCTCACTTTTCAAGACCACTCTCATGACCCACAGTCAAGTATGATCAGATTATCCAGAGGACTTAGAATAGAAGGGGAGGATATGACACCACATGTAATGGGCAATAATTAACTATGGACTTCAAAGGGATTTTGGTCTTCATTTCTCAATATCTCCAGGCAGAACTTGGTGACTCATGACTCACGGAGAAAGTCATCTTTCTTGAAAAAGTGTTTCACATTTTTTTCTACAACATTTTTATTAACTTGTTATCTTAAAAAAAAATGCTCCAAAGCACATGACTGCAATTAATTTTTTTAAAAGTAAAGACCAGCCTTCCTTTGGATCTGTAAGAGATACTCCATAGAGAACAGGATGTTAGAATGGTGGCTTTTTCTCAGGGTCATGGAATGATTTTTCCCATAAGCTTCTGTGTGATACAACTCACTCGGAGTCCCTGTTGATCATTATAGAAATGTTTCTTTCCTTTTACTTTTGAAAAATCTATTGAGAAATACTTTCTCCACCATGTTTTAAAGCACAGAGTCTTAAAACCTTTTTTACCCAAATTGAATTTATTGTTCTATGCTTTCATCTTTGTACCTTTATAAAAAAATTCCTGTCCCAATCCCAAGAGCACAAAAGATATTTTCCTGCACACTTTTATAAAATAATGCAAGTTGTACTTTTATATTTTAGGTCTTCATTTTCTGTAGGGTTGATCTTCATATATGGCATGACAATAAATTTTATTTCTTTAATGATAAAGAAATTCTTCCAAAACACTTTGCTAAATAAACAATACTTGAGACTCATTTGCAATGTAATCTGCTTATATATCAAGTTTCTGCATAATCATGAGCATATTTTGGGTGTCATATAAATAAATATCCCATAAAATATAAATGAATATAAATAAATAATCAATTGGTTTGTATACCTGGCCCTATGCCACTATTGC
Organism: Sciurus vulgaris; assembly: GCF_902686455.1. NCBI lineage: Eukaryota > Metazoa > Chordata > Mammalia > Rodentia > Sciuridae > Sciurus > Sciurus vulgaris. Next base: position 137,348,451 of record NC_136462.1, on the reverse strand, counting down.
ACAGGTCAAATTACTATATTTCCAAAATAATTCTCAATTTTTAGTAGAATATGTCTTCTTTACCATAGCCTTCTTCAAAAAGAGTTACTATTAGTTTTTTTCCCTGCTTTAGAATAAGCTTGTTAATTTTCATGTAATCTTTTGATATTTTGATTGGAATTATGCTAGATTTTAGGGTAATTTAGAAAGAGTCAAAATTTCTGTAATTTTGAGTCTTTCCATAATTAGGGTTCATCTCTTCCACTAACCTTGATTTATTAAAACAGATTTCCTTAATCATTTATATTTTCTCTAATAAAGTCATATCCAACTTTTATTAAATTTATTTCTAGGAAACTTACACATTTTGCTGCCATTACAAATAGTCTATTTTTTTTCTTTTATTAGTGCATTACAGTTATACATAATAGTTGGGCCTATTTTGACAAAATCATACATGCATGGGATTTAATTTATTCCATTTCAGTTTACAGTGCTCCCACCTTTTTTCCTTCCTCCTCCCTCCTCCTATCCTTCATCTTCTGTTCCACTGGTCTTCCTTTTACTCAATTATTTATTTAACTTTTATTGAGGGTTTAGAGAAATACATAAAGGTAGACTTCATTGTGGTATACACATTGTATAATTTCGTCAAATTCATTCCTTCCTTCCTCCCCTTTCCCATCCCTCCTCCTTTCCTATCAATCTCCTTCCTCTACTCCACTGATGTTCTCTCTATCTTTATGATATCTGCCTCCTGGGCTTTTTCCTCTCATTTTACTTTAATTTCTGCATATGAGAGAAAATATTCAACTCTTGATTTTCTGAGTTTGGCTCGTGTCACTTAGCATGATGTTGTCTGGTTCCATCCATTTACCAGCAAATGTCATAATGTCATTCTTCTTTGTGGCTGAGTAAAATTCCGTTGTGCATATATAACACATTTTCTTAATCCATTCATCGATTGATAGGCATCTCTGAGATGTTTGCATAACTTTGCTCTTGTGAATTGTGCTGCTATAAATGTTGATGTGTCTGTATATCTATAGTATGCTGCTTCTTTTGGATAAACACTGAAGAGTGAGAGGACTGGATCATGTGATGGATCCATTCCTAGTTTTTTAAGGAATCTCCATACTTTTTTCCAGAGTGGTGGTACTAATATTCATTCCAATCAACAATGTATGAATGTACTTGTTTCCCCACATCCTCTAATAATTGTCAAATAGTCTTTTTTTAATTATTTTTTTATTTTTATAGACTGCATTTTGATTCATTGTACACAAATGGGGTACAACTTTTCATTCCTATGGTTGTGCACCATATAGATTCATGTCATTTGTGTAATTATATATGTACATAGTGTAATAATGTCTGTCTCATTCCACCATTTTTCATACCCCCTCCCTCTCATTTCCCTCTATATAATCTAAAGTTCCTCCATTCTTCTCTCACCCCCATCCCCCACCCCCATTACATATCATCATTCACTTATCAGGGAAAACATTCAGCCTTTGGTTTTTTGGAATTGACTTATTTCACCTAGCATGATATTTCCAATTCCATCCATTTACCTGCAAATTCCATAATATTATTCTTCTTTATGGTTGAATAATATTCTATTGTATATATATACCACAGTTTCTTCATTCATTCATCTGTTGAAGGGCATCTAGGTTGATTCCACAATTTAACTATTGTGAATTGAGCTGCTATAAACATTGATGTGACTGTATTACTGTAGTATGCTAATTTTAAGTCCTTTAGATATAACCTGAGGAATGGGATAACTGGGTCAAAAGGTGGGTCTATTCCAAGTTTTCTGAGGAATCTCCATATTCTTTCCAGAGTGGCTGCACCAATTTGCAACTCCACCAGCAATGTAAAAGTGTGCCTTTTTCCCCATATCCATGCCAACATCTATTATTGTTTGTGTTCTTGATGATAGTCATTCTAATTGGAGTAAGATGGAATCTTAGAGTTGTTTTAATCTGCATTTCTCTAATAACTAGAGACGTTGAACACTTTTTCATATATTTATTAACCGCCTGTATATCTTCTTCTATAAAGTGTCTATCCAGTTCCTTGGCCCATTTATTGATTGGGTTCTTTGTATTTTTGGTGTAAAGTTTTGTAAGTTCTTTAAAATTTTGGAGATGAGTGCTCTGTCTGAAGTGTGTGTGGAAAAGATTTTCTCCCACTCTGTAGGCTCTATTTTCACAGTATTGATTGTATCCTTTGCTGAGAAAATTTTTTTTAATTTGAATCCATCCCATTTATTGATTCTTGTTTTGATTTCTTGTGCTTTGGGAGTCTTGTTAAGAAGTCTGATCCTAAGCCAACATGATGAAGATTCAGACCTACTTTGTATTCTATTTAGAGGACCCAAAAAAACTCCACTAGAAAATGTCTAAAACCAATAAGTGAATTCAGCAAAGGAACAGGATATAAAATCAATACACATAAATCTAATGCATTTCTATTCATAAGTGATGAATCCTCTGAAAGAGAAATTAGAAAAATCACTCCATTCACATTAGCCTCAAAAAAAAAAAAATACTTGGGAATCAATCTAACAGAAGAGGTGAAAGTCCTCTACAATGAGAACTACAGAACACTAAAGAAAGAAATTGAAGAAAATCTTAGAAGATGGAAAGATCTCTCATGTTCTTGGATAGGCCAAATTAATATTGTCAAAATGATCATTCTACCAAAGGCACTATACAGATTCAACGCAATTCCAATTAAAATCCCAATGACATTCCTCATAGTAATAGAGAAAGCAGTCATGGAAGAATAAGAGAACTGGAATAGCCAAAACAATTCTGAGCAGAAAAAGTGAAGTAGGAAGTATCACAATACCAGACCTTCAACTATACTACAGAGCAATAGTAACAAAAACAGCGTGGTATTGGCACCAAAATAGAGATGTACCCACATAAATACAGTCACCTCATACTAGACAAAGGAGCCAAAAGCATACAATGGAGAAAAGATAGCCTGTTCAACAAATGGTGCTGGCAAAACTGGAAATCCATATGCAGTAAACTCAACTCAAAATGGATCAAGGATCTAGGAATTAGACCAGAGACCCTGCTCCAAATAGTCTCTTTTTAAAAGAATTTTTTTTTGCTATGATGAACACCAATGGGGCTGATATTATAAAATTAATTTCATTTCCAGCAGTTTTATCAGCTCTCATTAGTACCTATAAATTTTCTGGAGAGTCTAATGACTTTTCATATTGACAACAACGTCATCATAATAATATAATATTACCATATTAATAAATGCCTTGTAGGATATTTTTCTTTCAAGTTCCTGTACAATTTCTTTCTTTCTTTTTATTTCTTAATTATGAATATGATCAGTCAGGAAGACAGAAAAAAAAATGATCTAAGATCAGGGGTAGTGGGTACATGGCTTTGAGATCAGTCAGAAATGGAAGCAGTTTGGTTTAGTCAAGGATGGTCTTGCAGAAAAGAGAGGCAAGTATTGAGAAAGATGGATCTCAATTCCACCTTTTAGGCAATAGAAGTAGGATGAAGAACATCCAGAGTGTCCCAGCACCCTTTTCTGAACATGGCAGGTTGCCAGGCGGGGAGATGTGCCATGGTGCAGGCCGAGGGGGAGAAACAGGGCAAGGAAGGTATGGCTGTCTGTGAAGTCGAGCTTGAGAGATAAGAGGCAGCAGGAGTGTCTCTGGGCAGGGTGCTGCAGTGGGAGGAAGAGATGCCCTCAGAAATAATGGCAAAGGCAAGGACTCAGCACATTTTCCTCATCTGCTCCACATCAGTCTGAGCTATGCAGGGCTCACAGCAGCTGCTGAGAGCCAGCTATGCACAAGTCTCTCCATCTTCCCATCCATGAATTGACCTGGAATTGGTCACATGAGAGTTCATCAGGGAAATGAACAAAAGTTTCAAATCAGTAATCTTTGCTTTGGAAACACTTGCTAAATGTTTACTGTTTACTTATACAGGACACAAAGTTTTCAGAGTGGGCTGACTCCTCACTCACCACACAGCTGCATACCACCTTTTGAAGAGATGGGCTTGTTCATGCAGGATGCCTGTAACTTTGGAGTTAGAAACTGACCATCTCTTCCCAGGTAGAGAAGCATAACATAAGCATTTGCTGCAATAATTTGATGATATCACTAAAAAGTTGGGAGTAGTAAATTCCAGAGTTCCCTTCTGATGCTGGCCTCTATTTAACACCTGCAGAAGTGTCTATGGTGATTAGAAATCAAGGGAGTACTCCTGTGCCAAGGTCAGGGTCACAGCACAGCATTCCCTCTGTTTTCCCACCCCAGGATCCTCCCTGACATTCATCAATGGTGAATCATCCTGTTGGTATCTGGAAACGTGAGCCATGTGTGACATGGATATGGGGAACCTCTCAGGCATCTTTCTGTGTCATGGGTTGAAGATTAATAGAATTCCTGAAAGCCTACCATCCAGTTCCTTTACATCTTCTTTACAATTTCTTCAGTTTTTCTTATTTTAATATCTACCTCTAGGATTTTCATCACCACCCCCATACCCATTAAAGGTCTTGTCTTCCTGTGTGATTTGACTTTTTTTGCACTTAAACAGATTTGCTATCGGAAAAGTTCCTTAGAACAATAAGGTACTCCGGGGTGGGGGGCTCTTTCCAGTCTCTCCTCTTAGTTCTTCTCCAGTTCCTTTTGCCTCTAACCCTAATATAGAGAAAAAGGAACATAGCAGACTTACATTTGGAGATCACCAGAATAAGAAACTTCAACACACAAATGATTGACAGCAGCTCACCCTGTGCAAAGACCTGAATAGATATGAGAAAGAGCAAGAATAAAGCTATTATTCATTCATGAGCACAAATTCCTTAAGATTGAGTTGTTTATAATAGTAATAACTTCAAAACAAAATGAAAAGAAAATAGCTAAGTGTTCAATAAAAAGAGATTGGTTAAATAAGTCCTGACACATATTTACATTGGAATGTTATATAGTCATTAAAGATCATGATATAGAAGAATATTTAATAGCTTGGAAGAATGCTTATGATGTATTGCTTAAGAGAAAAACAGTCACAACATGAATCTCATACAAACACATGTGCACACATGCAGGCACGTATTTGTATAAGCAGCTGTGTCACTAGATAGATAATGGAAATAAAATAACTGATAAAGGCAACTCTACAAAATGTCAGGAGTTTATATTACATACCATTTTTACTAATTTGCATTTTAAAATTTCATATCATATATCACTTGTTCAAAGTATTTTGTTTTCTTTTAATTTCAGGGCTACTTATCTCCCTACTTTCATATCTCTTGGGAAAATTCCTTGTGCTTTGTGTCTTCCAGCTAAGTGACCTTGACTGCCCTTTGGCAATTACTCATAAAGGACAATGAACTCATTATCAGTCACAGAAATCGAGACCCAAACTCTCCACAGATTGTGCTCTGAATTCAAATGCTGCTCTCGGGTCACTCTGTATGAAAGCAGTCTACATAGTTTTATATTGAGTCAAGAACAGCCCACTTGATTTACTCAGTCATTTTGGACCCTAGCAAGGGGGTTTTCAAAGCATGCTTTCCTTTTCCCTTGCAAGACAGCATGGAGTTAATTGCTCTGGCAGACCTGGGTCATGGAAGGAAACTTTGGTCTTAACCACTTGGTTTACCTCTGGATTATATGTGACAGAGCCTGCTGATCATGTGGGAAAGAGGAATTCTATTGCAAGAACTTTCTAGTTAAAAGCAATCATCTATTTTTAATCCCAATTTTAGTTTCAATTTTTTAAATCACAAGAAATCTTTCAAAAATTATTTTGAACTTCCCTGCCTTGGTCAGTGGAGTATATTAAATCTAGTGATTTTGATGAATGCTAACTCTAATTGTTTTTTCTGCCCTAAGTGATGTTAATGCTGGACACAACCTCGTACCATGCAGCCCACAGACCTTGCCTTTCACTGGTTTTCTGCATTCTCCTCCAGCACAGTGAAGACCACACTTCTCATTCTGTTTCAATTCATGCTCCTGATACCACATATCAGGTGCCTTAAGCAACAGCACAGTTTTGGGGTTTTTTTGTTTTGTTTTGTTTTGTTTTGTTTCCCCTCACAGTTCTAGAGACTCAGAAGTCCAAGATCAAGGTGGAACTGATCTGGTGTGCTGTGAGAACCTCTTTCTTGGATCATAGGTGGCCTTCCTCTTATATCCTTACAATGTCCAGGGAGACAGTCTCACTTTCCTCCTCACCTTACAAAGATGCAATAGATGCTAATGTCATCATAGGACTCCATCCATGACCTCATTTAAACTGAATCTCTTCTCAAAGCCTCCACCTCCAAATACCATCCCAATGGGAGTTAGGTTCCCATGTATGCATTTTGGGGAGATGAACAGTCCATGACACACTACCTACAGAGACAGAAGGTGTTAATTTCTTGTCTCCTCTAAAGTGCTGTACTTTTGATACTGTCATGACAGTGACAACACAGGAACAAGTCATTAGTAGTATTTTAAAAGTGTGAGTAAAGAAGTTCTGAGTAAATTCTTAAGGGTTTATGTTCTCATTCTTGCTCCCTATAGTTTTTCATCTATATTTTCAATCTGGTCTGGTCAGCATTTTATTTATTTATTTTTATCTCTTTATTTATTTACTGGTGTTTGGTCATAAACTAGTTGAAGTATTGGAGAAATGATCTTCAAACATGAGGCATTCACCTATCTTAAAGGTAGTTTTTACTATTGTTTTGGTTTGATTTCCATTTTTTTCCTAAATAAAATAGATGTTTTTCACAGGTGCTTTTTCAGCTTTTTTGTCACTGTGGACCAAAGATCCGACAAGAACAATGTAGAAGAGGAAAAGTTTATTTTGGTGCATGGTTTCATAGGTCTCAGTCTATAGTTGGCTGACTCCTTAGCTCTGGGCCCGTGGTGAGGCAGAACATCATGGCAGAAGGGCGTGGTAGAAGAAAGCAGCTCAGAACATGGTAATCGGGAAGCAGAGAAAGCTCTGCTCTTCAGGAACAAACTATAAACCTCAAAGGCAGCCTCCAGCGACCCACCTTCTCCAACTACAACTCACCTGTCTACAGTTATTACCCAGTTAATACATATCAGTGGATTAATCCACCAATTAGGTAACAACTCTTATAATCTAATTATTGAACCTCTGATCATTCTTTCATTGTCTCACATGTAAGTTTTGGGGGACACATCATATCTGGACCATAACAAAAGGGAAAAATTTATGTTCCATATTTTTCATCCTCTGCTGTTCTAGACATAAAGAAGATGCTTGATAAACACCAGTTAATTGGAAATTCATAGAACTCTGAAGTCTCTTAATAACTACAGATGCCAGAGGTAAAGCCATGATATAATAAAGATACAAGGGTGCATGACAGTGTTATGGTTTAGATATGAGGTGTCCCCCAAAAGCTCACGTGTGAGAAAAATGCAAGAAACTTTAGAGGTGAAATGATTGAGTTATGGGAGTTTTAACCTAATCAGTGCATTAATCAGGGATTGACTGAGGGTAACTGTAGGAGGGTAGGGTATGGCTGGAGATAGGACATTGGGGAGTGTGCCTTTGGGGGTGTATATTTTTCTTGGTGAGTGGAACTCTTTCTCTGCTTCCTGGTGCCATACCATGAGCTGTATTCCCCATCACACTTTTCTGCCATAATGCTCTGCCTTACCTCAGGCACTGAACAATGGAGTCAGCTGTCTATGGACTGAAACATCAGAAACCATGAACCCCAAAATAAACTTTTTCTCCTCTAATTGTTCTTTTCAGGTCTTTTGTTCACAGCAGTGAAAATTTGGCTAAAACAAACAATATAATGAGAGATCAAATAGAAGTTTCATTTTTTTCTGTGTTAATCTATGATTGCAGTTATTGATAGCTGCTATGATTTAAATATGGGTAGCATGCCACAAAAAGCCATGGATTAAAGATTGTCTCAGTTTTCCCAGTTATAGAATGCCTGCCTAGCATATGCAAGGGTATAAAACACACACACACACACACACACACACACACACACACACACACAAGGTTTAGTTTTCAGAGTGGCAATATTGGGAGGTGCTGCGAACCTTTACTTAAAGAGTTAGGACCTAGTATGGGAGATCATTAGGGGTGTGCCCTGAAAGGAACTGTGGAACCCTCATCTCTCATTTTGTCTCCTTCTCTGCTTTCTAGTTCAAGATGTAAGTGTTTGTTCTGCCACATGATCTCATCATTATGTGCCGCCTTCAACAGAGTCCAAAAGCAAAGGCACTATCTGATCCTCAACTGGAACTTCCAGAACTGGAGTTAAAATAACTCCTATCTCTTTATAAGTTAATTGCCATAGGTATTTTGTGATAGTAGTAATACAAAGTTGGCAATACAATAGTACATAACTAATAGATGAATGATCCTCATAACATTTTACTGGAGATGAGGATTTTCAAGTTTTTATGAGTTATTTTATCTTTGTAAAATGAGAAGGAGTTGGAGATTCACTGCTCTGAGGGGTCTAAAGGGTGAAGAAAAGACTTCTTCCAGGCCACAGCACCAGATATCGTTTTTGTATAACAGATTCTGTTTCCATCTCTGTCTTAGGCAAGAGGAAGAACAGCTGCAATTTTACCCACTTTCAGTAACTTTGTAGGAGTTTGTCATCTGTACTTCCAGTGCTAACATTTCCATAGATCTAGTTGTTTCTTCCTGCGATATGCTCTGCCTTGGATTTCCTAGTGTTTTTATTTTATCCGAATGAACTCTGTATTTTGTGAGGCTGTTTGAATCCTCTTGGAATGAGGTAGGACATAAATAAATAAAAGTATTATCTCTAGAGCCGCCTTTTCCCCACCAGTTGTCAGACCCTGGGTCTATGGGGATGCCACTTAATAAATTACTGATTGCATGTATCCTGAAGGTAATGGAGCTTCCAAAGGTGCAGAACAAACCACCAGAGAGTTATTTAAGCACTAGGAAAATCTGGCTCAATACATTATTCCAGATCTATATTTATGTTCATGGCTTACAAAGCACCCCAAGGGCCTTTTGGGATAAGAAAAGCTGCATGAATCTAAGAAAATATTATTAAATAGATTCATTTTGGGTTGCAAGAGAGTATGAGACCCTCTGGAGAACCACTGGAGGAGAATGAATTATTTTCTGCAATCTCCAACACTTGTCTTTTTAAGAGTCTCTCATTGAACCCCTGGTGCCCACCCTAATAGTTCCAGCTAATCCTGTTGCTATAGTTACAACAATTAATTACATGCTTAACTAGCCTTACTAGTACATTGCAGCAATTCAATTAAAATCTGATTTTATTCTTCCTGTACTTTGAGAATTGTTTTTCTTTTTTTTTTCAGTCTCCAGCTCTGAAAACTGCCCATAAAATGGATTGAAAGTTTCTCAGAGGTTGTTCAGCTCATTTACCAGTGGCATCTTTGGCTAAAATTTGATGTGGCCCTGATATAGACTTTGGTATGAGAGCCAAAACATTTGGGAGACTGATTCCAACAGCTGAGCAAATCATAAAACCAATACCCAAATGGGTGTGGGTTGGTATGAGGAGATTTTTTTCCTTTCTAATTTTAATAATGTATTTAAATTGAAATGAGGATATACAAGATTCCTAAGTTAGTGGCTAAGATCAACCACTGGTTTTGCATGTACAGACCCTCCCAGTGGCCCCAGCAGCTGTTCCATATGATTGAGGCCAGAGAAGATTTAAGGGACAGTGAGATTAACTGAAGACCCAAAGTCTCCAGGTACCTGATGGAAACACTTTGATTGGAATGGATTATTCCCTCTTCTACTGGCTACTAATGTCAAAATAAAAATCCAGAACCTTCATTTATTCAGAGGGAAACAAAGTTTTAGAGATGTAGCATCCAAGTTTGCATCACTTTTGAGGACAGAGTTGGTGGTTAAAACCCATTTTTTAAATTGCAAAAGCATTCTATCAAAATAACAAACACTACAATTTTCTGACCTGTCTGCACATTTTTTTTTTTTTTTTTTTTTTTTTTTTTTTTTGGTACTGGGAATTGAACCCAGAGGTGCTTAACCACTGAGCCACTTTACAGCTCTTTTTTTTTTTTTTTTTTTTTTTTTTTTAGAGACAGGGTCTTACAAAGTTACTTAGGGCCTCACTAAGTTACTGAGGCTGGCTTTGAACTTGTTATCCTACTGCCTTAGCCGTGTGCCGCCACCACCAGCTGTCTCCACATTTTTAATAGTTCCTCTTTTCACTTTGCCTCATAATAATGACAGATAATATTGATGAATTTCTATGTACTAGGTACTGGGCTAAGAAATTTCCCCACATAATTGGATTCAGCAGATGGGGAAACTGAGGTTGTTAGCACTAACAGACTCCCCTCGTTGTAGTGGGCTAGTGGCAAAGTAACCATCACACCTGACCTGACCTTTCTCCTGTCATCTGAGCTCTGAGTGTTGTTTTGTTTTGTTTTGTTTTGTTTTGTTTTGTTTTGTTTTGTAGTGGGGATATAATCCAGAAGTGCTTTACCACTGAGCTGCATCCCCAACCCTTTTTATTTTTTATTTTGAAACAGGGCTTTACTAAGTTGCTAAGTCTGGCCTCAAACTTGCAATCTTCCTGCCTTAGCCCCCAAGTCACTGGGATTAGAGGCTTGCACTACTACACCCATCTCTGAGTCTTTATTTTAGACTTTATTTTAAACTCGCAGTTCGTCTTAAAATTCTCTTTATTCTGACCCTCGTTTTGAGGATCACTGACCTCTTTGACTCTCCAACTTCTACTTAGAGTCTGTGAGGGGGAAACCCCCCACCCAGCCCTGACCTTCATCTGCCTGTGACACTTCCCTTCTTGTCTCCCCATTATCCCTGTAAATTCAATACATTCAAAACAGAACTAGTACCTTCCCTTCCCTAGCTTTCACGCATGCATTCTCTTGACTGCTCTACCTCTGAAGTGGGACACATTTTCATCTGTCATGGAGCTCTGAAACCTCAGCATTCTCTCTGATCTTCAACTCTTCCTCTTCTTCAACTCCCTATGAGTATTCACTCCCTGGCGTCTTAGCAACTAACATGGTAAGCTCTCACTTCTGTTGGTATCTCCTTTCCATGTCCTACCTCAGCTGCTCCAGGGGCCAACACTGTCTCCATGGGACAAACCAGTCTTTTTCCATGAGCCAGGCTGCAGGCTTGTCTAGAAAATTGAAGCACACATGGATTTCCTTCCTAGTTTCCATACTGCTGTGCATCTATTCCCTTCCATCACAGCCTCAGAGCTTCTGGGCTGTCCTCAGCAGGACAGCTATTTGCTGGAAACACTCTTCCTTTCTCTCCTGCACTTGGAGCTTCTCTGAACCATTATTGCATCCCAGTCCTTCAATCAAACAACCTTTCTGTAGCAACCCTTAAAAACAGCATCCACCAACACTCTTTATAGATATGTCCTGGTCTAGTACAAAGCCAGTGCATGGTAGGTATTAATACATTTAATTTCTAAACCAAAATCTGCTTATTTAAAATGAGAATATGTCAAAATGAATCCTAATATGTACAATTACAATGCACCAATTCAGTTTTTAAAAAATATTAAATAGGATTTTTTGAAGACATTCCACCAATTGAAAGGAATGATTCCAAAATGTGTGTGTGTGTGTGTGTGTGTGTGTGTGTGTGCGCGCGCGCGCACAAGACAGTGGATAAGAATATTTACATGCACAAAGAGAAGGAGGAATGTGTTTTATACTGTATTTGAACTTTTCATGAGGTATTTCTTAAGAGTCTGTATCTTCAAGCACTGTGCTAGGTGCGAATATTATCATACCCTAGATAAAAATTCATTAAATGAGCAAATGAATAGAGGAGAGAATGAATTAGTCTATTTACTTATTTATATATATTTTATTCATTTGCCCATCATGAAGACCATGGTGGGTTGTGAGAAGAAAGTAGCACTCTTATTGTTTGTGTATCCCTTAAATATGTAACAAATATTTTCTATATGCTCACACCGTGCTGAATCCTGAGAATACACAGGTAGATAACATTGTGGACTCCCACAGAGGCCCTCCACTTGGCTCATTCATAAGATTCTATCTTTCTGATTTTCTGAACCATTCCCACCACACACACACACACACACACACACACACACACACACACACCACTCCACTCAGTAACAAAGAGGGACTTCCAGAAGTCAGTGGAGTCTCCCAATCTATCCAGTCTAATCCATGGAGGACATAAGAACAGCTCATCACTATCCCAGTCTTCCCTGGGATGTGAGTGGCAATCCCTGGAAAGGATGGAGAGAGAACTTGTCATATAAACTGCATGATGCCTACCACACCACAGGTGTTGTCCTCTGCCATTGCAGATGTCACAGAAGGGCCCAGAGTCTCACCTTAGGTTTATATTGTCAATGTTTATGTGGGAACAGGCTTAATCTCACCAACTTCACTAGAAAAAAATAAAACAAGAAAAATATTCCAAGGAAATCTAGTTCTTATGTGATCACTATAGCAACACTGCTGTCACATAAGCTATCCATCTGGGCCAAAGTAGTACAGAAAATACAATGGATGGGGTTTACCTGTGCCCCCACATTCCACGGTACAGCAGCCTGGGGCCATGAAATGGGGTAATAGGCAGATCATAGTATTTCTCCTTCTGCCCCAGCTACTACTGGAAGACTTTCTGCACCTTCAAATTCTTCCCCATCCAGTTCTGGGGTACCTGGAGGCATCTCATGAGAGGTATGCTCACCCCTGGACCTCCTCAGGCTCGTTGCTAGAATAAGCCTAGTGCTGGCATCTCCTAAGGAACCATGCAGGCCAGACATAGCAATGTTCCCCTGGCAGCAGGCCCAGCTGCTCTGTCTTGTGGCCCAAAGTGTCCCTTGGACTAAACACTGAATGCAAATCAGGAACTCGCCCTGTATCCCATTAATTCTCTTCTCTCTGAGGCATGTGCCCCAAGTCAAGTTCCTGTTGACTCCCAGGGTCTTAGACACTGGGTAAAACTCCTTTGGACTTCTCTCTCTTCACATAGCCACAGCCCCTCATTGTAGCCCCCAAATACAGAATGGGTGCTCCCCCAGTTCAGATTCCCTCTTTCCTGCCTATGCACCCCAAGTCTTGAGTCAAATCATTGAGTCAGTCTGCTTATACACCTGCTCTCTTGCTTCCATATTGTGATTCTTTCTCAGGAGGCTGCTTGATTCTTCACCTAACTAAATCCCTGAGGGATTATTTTCCATACCAGCAGAATCCCTGGGTAAATGTATTTATATAACGTTTTACTTAAAGACAATCAATTTAAGCAAAACCCTGCAGTTTGGTGATTTGAAGGAACTTTTGTTTGCTTACTCAACTTTTAATAGGTAGAATTACCTGCATAGGTTTCACAGATGACTGGATCCCTTCAGAAAGATGTGAATCAGAAGCAGATGCTAGACCAAAGGAAAAGTACTGCTATACACTGAATTGTGTTCCCCCAAAGTCTCATGTTACAACCCAACCCCAAGGTGTCTGTATATTGAATATGAAATTGATTAAGTTTAAGCAAGGTCATAAGGGTGTAGCCCTAATCCAGTAAGGATTAATATCCTTACAAGAAGAGCAGAGACAACACAGTTTGTTTGCTCTCTCTCCACCATGTGAGGACATAGTGGAAAGGTGCATCTTAGGTGCACCCCAAAAACGATTTGGCAGGAAACTTGATCTTGGTCTTCTCAGTCTCCAGAACTGTGAGAAAATACATTTCTCTCATTTAAATGACACAGTATTACTTGGCTTAATTGGCTTCCCAAGCCAATTAAGTTTCAGTCTACTGCTGAGAAAGTAGGCAACATTTATGAACCATTGAAAAAGCCAAATGCTAGGTGCAGTCACTTGCACTATTTATTTAACCTTCATAGCAACCTTTGATGTCTGCATTTGTATCCCCAGTTTACACAGGGAACACGGAACCATGATATTTACATACAGGCCGAAATGTCCAAGTTGGTGTTCAGACTTAAGTCTGAAGTCTTCCAAATGCCAGAGTGGGGAGCTGGGAGAGACAATGAGGTTGGAGGAAGGTTCACTGGCTCACAAAAGAGGTCTGGAATGGCTCACTTTCCACTTACTAATTTTCCTGTGGTCAAAAGGTAGATCTGGAGATATAGCATTCTCACTACCTAAACCCGGAAGAGAGCAGGGCACTGACCCTTGGGTATCTGTTTTGGGTTTTGAATCTCAGTGACAATAGAGCTCCTCACCCTCCTTGCGATTTGGTGTAGAACCAGGAGCTTCACTCATGCTCATCCACCAACCCTCCTCTTTGCTGTAGCTCTTCCTTCTCTTCCTTTCTGCTCATCTCAGGCAACATTTTTCTGAATTCTTAGGTCACCTGGCCTCTCTGTCTCTATCAAAACTTATCCAGACCTCTACTAACTTATCTGGAACATGCACAATTTATGACAATTTATGCCTGTAGGTTTTGGCAGGTGAGGAGATGCACAATTTAAATCCTCCTTTAAGAAAGGACTTGCCAACCAGCATGGATGGAGGTGAGCTGAATGCTTCTAGCTCCTTCAAGTTCCACTTTAGCTCTTTTTTTATTATTTTTTTTTTTATTTTAACAGACACATTTTGATTCATTGTACACAAATGGGTACAGCTTTTCATTTCTATGGTTGTACACAATGTATATTCATGCCATTCATGTAATCATACATGTACTTAGGGTCATACTGTCTGTTTCATTCTACTGTTTTTCCATTCCCATCACCTCTCACCCTTTTTCCTCCATACCATCCAAAGTTCCTTCATTCTTCTCTTCCCCCCGCCACCCCACATCATTATATATTGTCATGCACTTATCACAGAAAATATTCAGCCTCTGGTTTTTTTCAGCTTGGCCTATTTCACTTAGCATGATATTTTCCAACTTCAACCATTTACTAGCACATGCCATAATTCTATTCTTCTTTATGGCTGAGTAATATTCCATTGTGTATATATACCACAGTTTCTTTATCCATTCGTCACTTGAAGGGCATCTAGGTTGGTTCCACAATCTAGTTATTGTGAATTGAGCAGCTATGAACATTGATGGGACTGTATCACTGTAGTATGCTGATTTTAAGTCCTTTGGGTATAAACTGAGGAGTGGGATAGCTGGGTCAAATGGTGAGTCCATTCCAAGTTTTCTGAGGAATCTCCATACTACTTTCCAGAGTGGCTGTACCAATTTGCAACTCCACCAGCAATGTATGAGTGTGCCTTTTTCTCCACATCCACACCAACACTTATTGCTTGTTTTCTTGATAATAGTCATTCTAAATGGAGTTAGATGAAATCTTAGGGTGGTTTTAATTTGCATTTCTCTAATTACTAGGGATGATGAGCATTTTTTCATATATTTGTTGATCACCTGTATATCTTCTTCTGTGAAGTGTCTGCCCATTTCCTTAGCCCATTTATTGAATAGGTTCTTTGAATTTTGGGTGTAAAGTTTTTTAAGTTCTTTATAAACATTGGAGATGAGTGCTCTGTCTGAAGTGTGTGTGGAAAAGATTTTCTCCCATTCTCTAGGGTCTCTTTTCACATCATTTTTTTTAATGTTTTACATACTTTATTAGGTGAATTTAAGCTAAAAGAAAAAGTGCATAATAAATATGAGGAGTAGATCTATCTATCTTTTCACATTATTGATTGTTTCCTTTGCTGAGAAAAAGCATCTTAGTTTGAATCTATCCCATTTATTCATTCTTGCTTTTATTTCTTGCACTATGGGGGTCTTGTTAAGGAAGTCTTGTCCTAAGCCAACGTGATGGAGATTCAGGCCTACTTGATCCATTTTGAGTTGAGTTTTGTACAGGGTGAGAGATAGTTTATTTTCATTTTACTGCATATGGATTTCCAGTTTTCCCAGCACCATTTGTTAAACAGGCTATCTTTTCTCCATTGTATGTTTTTAGCTCCTTTGTCTAGTATGAGATAATTGTATTTATGTGGGTTCGTCTCTGTGTTGTCTATCCTGTACCATTCATCTACCTGTCTATTTTGGTGCCAGTACCATGCTGTTTTTGTTACTACTGCCCTATAGTAGAGTTTAAGGTCTGATATAGTGATACCTCCTGAATCACTGTTCCTGCCCAGGATTGTTTTGGCTCTTCTGGGTCTTTTGTTCTTCCAGATGAATTTCATGATTGCTTTTTCTGTTTCTATGAGAAATGTCATAGGGATTTTAACTGGAATTGCATTAAATCTGCATAGCACCTTTGGAAGTATGTCCATTTTGATAATATTAATTCTGTCTATCCAAGAACCTGGGAGATCTTTCCATCTTCTAAGGACTTCCTCAATTTCTTTCTTCAACGTTTTGTAGTTTTCATTGTAGAGGTCTTTTACCTCATTGGTTCAATTGATTCTCAAGTATTTTATTTTATTTTATTTTATTTTATTTTATTTTAGGCTATTGCAACTGCAGTTGTTTTCCTCATTTCCCTTTCAGATGTATCATTGTGTATAAAAATCATTATGTGTATATCATTATGTATAAAAATGCTTTAGACTTTTGCATGTTGATTTTATAACCTGCTATTTTGCTGAATTCATTTATGAGATCTAGAAGTTTCATGGAGGAGGTTTTTGGATCCTCTAAAGAATCATGTCATCAGCAGATAGTGACAGCTTAAGTTCCTCTTTTACTATTTGTATCCTTTTAATTTCTTTAGTCTAATTGCTCTGGCTAGTATTTCAAGTACGATGTTGAATAAAAGTGGTGAAAGAGGGCATCCCTGTCTTGTTCCTGTTTTTAAAGGGAATATTTTCAGTTTTTCTCCATTAAGAATGATGTTGGCCAAGGGCTTAGCATAAATAGCCTTTACATAGTTTAGGTATATTCCTACTATCCCTATTTTTCTAGTGTTTTGAGCATGAAGGGGTGTTGTATTTTGTCAAACACTTTTCTTTTTCTGCATCAATTGAAATAACCATATGATTCTTATCCTTAAGTCTATTGACATGATGGATTACATTTATTTATTTACATATGTTAAACCATCCTTGCATTCCAAGGATGAACCCCATTTGATCATGGTGCAGAATTTTCTTAATATGTTTTTGGATACAGTTTGCCAGTATTTCGTTAAGGATCTTTGCACCTATATTAATCAAGGATATTGGTCTACAATTTTCTTTCCTTGAGTGTCTTTGCCTGATTTGGGTATGAGGGTGATATTAGCTTCATAGAATGAATTTGGTAGGGTACCCTCCTTTTCTATTTCCTGGAATACTTTGAGAAGTATTGGAACGTGTTCTTCTTTGAAGGTCATGTAGAACTCGGCTGAGAATCCATTTGGTCCTGGGTTTTTCTTGGATGGTAGGCTTTTGATGGCTTCTTCTATTTCATTGCTTGATATTGACCTATTTAAATTGTGTATGTCCTCCTGGTTCAGTTTGGGAGGAGCATATGTCTCCAGAAATTTGTCAATGTCTTCAGTATTTTCTATTTTGTTGGAATATAGATTTTCAAAATAGCTTCTCATTATGTTATGTATTTCAGTGGTGTCTGTCATGATATTTCTGTTTTCATCACAAATTTTAGTAATTTGAGTTTTCTCTCTCCTTCACTTTGTTAGTGTGGCTAAGGGTTTGTCTATTTTGTTTACTTTTTCAAAGAACCAACTTTTTGTTTTGTCAATTTTTTAAATTGTTTCTTTTGTTTCAATTTCATTGATTTCAGCTCTGATTTTAATTATTTCCTGTCTTCTACTACTTTTGCTGTTATTCTGTTCTTCTTTTTATAGGGCTTTGAGCTGTAATGTTAGCTCATTTAGTTGTTGACTTTTTATTCTTTTCTTGATTGCGATCTATGTAATGAATTTTCCTCTTAGTACTGCTTTCATAGTGTCCCAGAGATTTTGATATATTGTATCATCATTCTCATTGACCTCTAAGAATTTTTTTTATCTCCTCCCTGATGTTGTCTGTTATCCATTCTTCATTCAATAGCATATTATTTAGTCTCCAGGTGTTGGAGTAATTTCTTTTTTTAATTTTGTCAATGATTTCTAATTTCATTCCATTATGATCTGATAGATCACAAGGCAGTATCTCTATTTTTTTGCATTTCCTAAGGGCTGCTTTGTGGCATAACATATGGTCTATTTTCGAGAAGGTTCCACGTGCTGCTGAGAAGAAAGTGTATTAGCTTGTTGATGGATGGAATATTCTATATATGTCTATTAAGTCTAGGTTATTGATTGTGTTATTGAGTTCTATGGTTTCTTTGTTTAGTTTTTGTTTGGAAGACCTATTCAGTGGTGAGAATGGTGTCTTAAAGTCACCCAGAATTATTGTGTTGTAGTCTATTTGATTCCTGGAATGGAGAAGGACATAAATATTTAAAATTGTTACATCTTCCTGATTTATGGCTCCCTTAAGCAGTGTGAAATGTCCTTCTTTATCCCTTCTCACTAACTTTGGCTTGAAGTCCACTTTATCAGAAATAAGAATGGAAACCCCTGCTTTTTTACTGAATCTGTGTGCGTGGTAGGTTTTTTCCCATCCTTTCACCTTTAGGCTGTGGATGTCTTTTTCTATGAGATGAGTCTCTTGAAGGCAGCATATTGTTGGGTCTTTCTTTTTAATCCATTTTGCCAGTTTGTCTTTCGATTGGTGAGTTTAGGCCATTAAAGTTCAGGGTTATTACTGAGATATGATTTGTATTCCCATTCACTTGGGCTTATTTTTGGTTTTTAACTTGGTTTGGTTGGTTTCTCCTTTGAATGGATTTTTCAGTAAGGTAGTTCCTCCCTTTGCTGACCTACATTTTTGTTTTTCATTTCCTCTTCATGAAATATTTTGTTGAGAATATTCTGGAACACAGGCTTTCTATTTGTAAATTCTTTTAACTTTTGTTTATCATGGAAGGATTTTATTTCATCTTCAAATCTGAAGGTTAGTTTTGCTGGGTATAGGATTCTTGGTTGGCAACCATGTTCTTTCAGAGTTTCAAATATATTGTTCCAGGCCCTTCTAGCTTTTAGAATCTGGGCTGAGAAATCTTCTGATATCCCTATTGGTTTCCCCCTATATGTAATCTGATGCTTTTCTCTTGCAGTCTTCAAAATCCTATCTTTATTTTGTATGTTAGGCATTTTCATTATAATGTGCCTTGGTGTGGATCTGTTGTGACTTTGTGCATTTGGTGTTCTGTAAGCCTCTTGTATTTGATTTTCCATTTCATTCTTCCGGTTTGGGAAATTTTCTGCTATTATTTCATTGAATAGGTTGTTCATTCCTTTGGTTTGTATCTCTGTGCCTTCCTCAATCCTGATAATTCTTAAATTTGGTCTTTTCATGATGTTCCATAGTCCTCGGAGATTCTGTTCATGATTTCTTACCATCTTCTCTGTTTGGGCAACTTTATTTTCAAGATTAAATATTTTGTCTTCATTGTCTGAGGTTCTGTCTTCCAAGTGGTCTAATGTGTTGGTGATGCTTTCCGTTGAGTTTTTTATTTGGTTTATTGTTTCCTTCATTTCAATGATTTCCATTTTTTTTAATCTCTATTTCTTTTTTGAAAT
Organism: Sciurus vulgaris; assembly: GCF_902686455.1. Classification (NCBI taxonomy): domain Eukaryota; kingdom Metazoa; phylum Chordata; class Mammalia; order Rodentia; family Sciuridae; genus Sciurus; species Sciurus vulgaris. The sequence continues at coordinate 137,328,891 of NC_136462.1, read as the reverse complement.
GGTCTTTTGCTTTCTGCTTATTGGTGTTTATTGGTGTGCTCATTCAATGCCTGCATGTGCTCTCTTAACTCATCCTTTGCTTCACCAATCATCTTAATCATGTATAATCTGAAGTCCTTTTCTGACATTTCTTCTACCATACTGTCACTGGATTCTATTAATATAGAATCTAGATTTGTTTGGATCATTTTCTTCCCTCGTTTTTTCATGTTGTTCATGTATCTTTCCCTCTAGCAGTGCAGATCTAGGGTATTGCAGTTCCCCCACCCATAGGCTTATAGTGACCCTATAGGTTTCCAAAACCTTTTCTTTAAGGGGGAGATCAATATTAGCAGTGCCCAGTTCAGACAGTATGCAACCCTAGACCAAATAGCCCCTATGAGGACACTAGCAATATTGTCATAATAAACAGAATGAGTTCAATTATTATCTTCAGTATAACAAACAGATTTGCAATAAGGTCTGCAGTTTCTAATGGAGGACAAAGAGGATGTGGAGGGGTGTAGGTTGTAGCTGTTAATGGGATAAGAAAAGAATATATAGAAGTTTTAGATAATAGAAAGAGTGAGAGTGTAATCAAAAGAAGTTGATTGTTAGCATGCGAAAAGTGAGGAAGACTAAGAGAACAGGTAAACAAAAGGAAAAGAGAGCAAGAAAAGTAAAGAAATAAAAACATAATTTTTCAATAAGGAGAAAAAAGAAAATCTACAGTATAACAGTCATGTAGTAGTCAAACCTCCCAGTCTTCAGTAGCCTGATGTATGAGACTTACCTTACAATGAGCTTCCAGTCTCCAGAAGGTGTCTCACGATGGGATTTGCCCCACCTAAAGATGGAAGTTACAGCCTCCAGGATTATCTAAAATGGCCACTCTGGCTTCCAAATGTGTTGGCAAATGGGGAACTGCAGCTTTGGGTGTGGGCGTGGTCAATTGGAGGTCCTGGAGGCAGGGTGCAGTTGGTCAGGCAGGGGTCCTGGAGGTGGGGTGTGGTTGTTCTGGTTGCAGGATCCTGGAGGCAGGGTGTAATCAGTCAGTCTTGGGGTCCTGGTGGTGGGGAGCAGTCAGTTGATGTGTGGGCCCCTGGAGGCAGGGAGTCATGGGTCAGACTGAGGGATCCTGGAGCAGGACGGGCTCAGTCAGTCTGGCCAGGGGTTCTCTCAAAATGGCAGCAGCCACATGTAAGCAAACCCACAGGTACTGTGACAGTGAACTTCCAGGCAACAGCAGGCAGCTGGCGCTCCACTGATTGTCTGTGGTCAGTTTGCTGACTGCTGTTGGACAACCAGGAGGTGAACCTTGGGCAGTGGGTGATGGATAGGTGAAAGGCAGGCGATGGACAGGCAAGAGGCACGCAAAAGGTGGTTGATAGGTGTCTGACAGTGAGCAATCTGCATTCAAAAAGGTGTCGATATGCTGGCAGACTGTGGGTGATCACAGAAGATAAATGGGGTAAACAGCAGGGGATCGATAAGTAGCAAAAACTGCCTCACCAAGAAACAGATATCCTCTGCTCGAAACCCGAGTTACGGAGTGACAAGAAACACAGCCTCCCTCTAGTCTGCCATCTTGGATCCTCTCACTTTAGCTCTTGAGACAAGGTCATCATGCTGTTCTTGGTTACCTTCAAAAGAGATAATAATAGATGAACAGGAGACTAACAACAGCTACCCAAAGAAGAAGTCACCATCTTTTACCCAATTTCTGTAACTTAGTTTTTATATCTGAAACCTGTTCTCTGAAGAGCTGGCTGAGTCTTATACAACACCATGGCAAATATTCACCCTGAATACTCCTTTCTTCCCTCTTTAACTAGAATGGAAGTTCATGGGACAAGGGGACTACTCATACATTCTGAGGACTACTAAATAGAGACCCAAGTTGATATTGATTTCCATAGAACTGGAGTAGTATCATGGCTTCCAGTTAGAGTGAAGATTTATATGGCAGTCAGGTAACAATCGGAATCCTAGCCAAAGTTCAGCTTATAATTTGTCTACTGGGTCTAAACTGCCACCCAATGATCATTTCCCCAGTTCCCAAATGCACAATTACAACAGACAAAGTTGATAGTTGGTTGAATCCCCACCTGGGGTCTTAGCCCTATAGGATGGTAGGCCTCATAATGAAGACCAAGTATTTCTGACCAAGATAGTTAATCAATCACAGTATTACACCTAGCAGAGGGGAGTAAGGACACCAGTTGTAGTGGATTAGGATCCACCCTAATGATCTCTTTTTAACATAATCACCTCTATAAAAGCATCTCTAAATATGGTCACATTCTGAGGTACTGCATGTTAGTACTTTAACATATTAATTTGGAGAGGGAGATGTAAAATTCAACCCATAAAAATTGATTACCATTTATTTATTTATGTCTTTCTCTCAATATGTTTTTCAGTGTTTCCTGTTGAGGTCATGCTCATCTTTTTGTTTTATTTTTAGGTATTTGATTTTTTTATGCTCTTATAATATATTATTTAATGCCATTTTAATGATTTTCCTTTATATTGATATACTAGCTTGTTGGTTTATTGATGATTGATACATTGACCTTTCATCAATACATTTACTGGTTATGATAGTTTATTTGTAAACTTCTTTTAGAATTTTCTATTTCACAACCATGTGACCTAAAAGTATTGTTATTTTATTTCACCATTTTTAAATCCTTAGATGTTTTTTCTTGTCTTATTTCACTGGCTAGAAAACCAGTGTAATAATGAATGGGAATAATAGAAACAAAACTGGTCTCAATTCCAATCTTTAAGCAGACATCTCTTGCACTGTATCATAAAATATAGCATATTTGCTATAACTTTTTGAGATGTTCCTTTTCATTTTAAGGAAGATTTTTCATTTTTTGTTTTTGTTTTGTTTTGTTCTTTGCTATTTGTTATTTTTGTGAGTCCTGCTATCAACAATGGATGGTAGATTTTAGCATATGTTGCCCTATTGAGATCACCATAGCATTTTGTTTCTATTCTATCAATATCCTTTTATGATTTCCTTTAATGTCTGAAGAATCTGTAGTGATTTTTCATTTGTCTTTTGATATTGGCAATAGGTATCCATTCGCTTTCTCTTAATATGTTTTCTGAGACTTTAGTTTTCCAAAGAACCACATTTGATTAATTTCTGCTATCAAGAACATATTATCTACTTTCTTTCTTTGGGTTTAACTTAGTTTAAATTTTTATTTATATTAAAAATTGGCAAATTATAGTTGTAGGTATTTATGGGGAAAGCAGAGTGATTTTACAACATATGAATACAACATGAAATAATTGAATCAAGCTAATTAACTTATTCATTACCTCAAGTACATGTCATTTTGTGGTAAGAACATTTAAATTTTTTCTTAGTGTTTTTGCAATATATAATACATTATTTTTACTATATTTACCATACTGTGCAATATTCTCAAAGAAAATAAAACCTTATTCCTCCAAGCTGAAGTTGTGTACCCTTTGACCATACCATCTGATTATCCCACCCCACACAGTGTTGTAACCACCATTCTATTCTCTGCCTCTTTGAGTTTTTGTTTGTTTGTTTTTGTTTTTTGTTTTTGTTTTGCAAATTCCACATATAACTGAGAACATGTGGTATTTGTCTTTCTTTGACTGATTTTACTTAGCACAATATTGTCCATTTCCATCTTCTACTCAACATGCATAACATGTATTACAGTTGATCCTCATTATTCATGAATTCTCAATGCTCAGGAGGCCTTTTAAGTCATTTGGCATGTCCAGAGCTGAGGAAATTTTTTCTTTTAAATAGAAAAAATTTAATTGACATAATAACTGCATAACATAATAATTGACATAAAATAATAAAATAATAATTGACATAATAATTGCATATATTTGTGGGATATTATGTGATGCTTTGATTTAGATATACATTATAGAAAGATTCAATGAAGCTAGTTAGCCTATCCTTCACCTCATTAACTTTTCTTTTTGAAGTTGAGAACATTAAAAATATACTCTTTCAGCAATTTTGAAATATATAATTATTTTTATTATCCATGGTCACTATACAACAGAACATCAGAATTTATTCCTCCATTACAACTGAAATTTTTTACCTTTTTATTAACACCTGTCCTTTCCCCAGCTTTCCCTCCTCCCAAGCTTCTGGTAATAACAACCTTTCTACTTCCTTTTAACCCCCTGTTATGAATGCTTGTCAAGAAAATCATTAGATGATTATTTTTCATCTTGTCTTCTTATCCGATATATGAATGTATCTTTTGAAGCATGACTTTAACCACTTCCTACATTTTTTTAATGTATCTTATTTTAATTTTCACATAATCAAAATATTTTCAAATTTCCACTATGATTTCATCTTCTTCATGGATTAGAAATATGTTGCTTAATGTACAATATTTGCTAATTTTATTATTGTTGTTAGTTCTAGTTCACTGTATACTTTCATTGTACAGTACAAGGAATTCTGTTAAGATTTGATTTATGACTCAGTATATGGTTAGCTTTGCTAAATATTCCATGTGCTCTCCAAAATAATGTGAATTCTAGAGTCAGTTGTATAGTCATTCTGTTCAAATTTTGTGTACCCTAAAATGATTCTGTGTACTTGCCGATTGGTCACCAGAACACGTCAAAATCAGTCAGTAGGGCTGTGAATTTATCTGTTTCTTCTTTTGAAGCTACCATTTTTGCTTTATGTATTTTGATGTTATGGTATCACTGCATCCATCTTTTATCACTAAGAAATGTCTGTTTTCATCTCCAGGAATATCTCTTCCCTAAAGTCTGTTTTATCTTATGTAAACTATGCCAGTTTCCTTTCTATTAGCATTTGCATTTTCAGATCTGTTGTGTCCTCATATCTTAAGTTTTTTCTTTTTTGGTTTGTTTTTTTATTCTGTTTGCAAGCTTTTATTTTTTAATTGGAGTATTTAGTCCATTTACATTTAGCACAATTCCTGGTATGGGGGTTTCATCTACAAACTGTCACACCTGTTCCTCAATCCTTCATGTGCCTTTCTTGCATCTTTGAAACAAAACACTTAATAAAAATATTTTCCAATTCCTTCTATCTTATTTTGTTAGTTATCATTTTTTTTTCTATTTTTCTTTAATGACTGTGTGGTGATAATAGCCTACCTCTTTGATGTATTACATTGTGATAAATATTTATATTGTTACTGTGCTAATTCCCCATGTAAGAAAAGAATTTTACAAATTTTAATTCCATTACACTGCCTCCATCTTTTTCTGTGTGGTTTTATGTATTTATTTTTCATGTATTTTAAATCGTTATTGCTCTATGTAGTCAATGTTCATTTAGATTTATTTGCATATTTATAATTTTCATTTTTCTTTATTTCTTCTTACATTTCCATGTTTTCATCTGACACAGCTATCTTATTACAGAAAAGTGCCTTAGTATTTCTTTTAGTGTACACCTTAAGGCAATAATTGTTTCAATTTTGTTTGTCTGAAAATGTTCTCATTTTTCCTTTATCTTTAAAGAAAGTATTCCCTGGGTAGATTTCTAGACTGGCAGTTATATTTTAAAAATTATTCAGCAATGTTTATCTGGAACCTAAAATTTATACAAAACTTGACTAAGTAACTTCACTTTTAGCAAATGAGTAGAAATAAGTTAAAATGCAGATAAAGCAGTGTGTACAAAGATGTGCATGGCATCATTATTTATAATAGTGAAAATTAGAAAGAACCATAAAATTCTAACATTTAGGCAATAGGTAAATTATGTTACTACCTTACAATGCAAGTGCAAGTCATAAAGTGAGATCTATGAAGAATTGTTAGTAAGAAAAAAAAAATAAGTAGGAAAAATAAAATGCACTTTTCAAAAGATCGAGTGTTTTTTGGTCTAAATAACAAAGCTGTATGCGTACAAAAAGCCTAAAACAAATGTGTAACTCAGTTAACTCAGTTATCTACAGGTAAAAAGTTATGGGTAGTTATTTTTCTGTAATTGGAATATATGATTCCTATTCATCTTGTCACTTTTCTCTTCCTATTCCATTTAAAATTATAAATAGAACACGTCATAAAAGTTTAAGTCATTTAAAGGGCATTCAAAGGGTCAAAATTATCTTAATTGTCACCTATGCAGAATTTTCCATGAAAGGAAAACATGGAAATACACCACAAAAATCAATTTACCTTGTCATATATTGCTTTAGGTCTCAAATCACTAAGGAAAAAAACTTTCCCACACAAGATAACTGCAATGAATGGAAAATGTCCCCTCAAAATTCCTGTATTGAAATCCTCACCCCCAATGTGATGGTGTTAAGGAGATGGACCTTTCAGGATGTGATTAGGCCATGAGGGTGGAGGCCTGAAGGACAGGATTAGTGCCCTTACAAAAGGGGTACCAGATAGCTTCCTTGCCCTTTCCACCATGTAATGACGCAGTGACAATGTGGCATCTATCAACCAAGGAGTTGACCTCACCAGACACTTAATCTACAAGACACTTAATCTACTACCTTGACCTTGGACTTCCCAGTCTCCAGAACTGTGAGAAATAAATTTCTATTGTTTATAAGCTGTGTAGTCTGAGGTATTTTGTTATAGCAGCCTGAGCAGACTAAGAAAATAACATAAACACATGATCCCTAAGCATAAATCTTTATGTTGAAAATCGCATCCCATACACATTTCCTCTGGAGTTGAAAGAATCCTATCTGCCATCCTTCACACAGTTCTAATCACTTCCTAATCCTCATTAGGGGTGGTAATAATGCTTCCCCTACAGGAATTAATTTTATGATAATCATACATGTCAGAAACTCCCTCAGCTGTTTCACAAGGTTTTTACAAATTGGTTGCTTTCTTATTTGGGAAGGTGTGGGATGGGCCAGAAACAAAGGCATCACTGGAACTTGCATGATGTTTTTAGACTTGTTAATTAGCTCAGCACTCTCATTTTATCATTTCATCAGAAGATGGTTTGAGGCTTAAGCCATTCTGAGGTCATCAATTCTGACTTAGCTGATTAACACTGGTCTTGTCAGATAATTGGAAAGGTCAAAAAATAGTGTCTAGTCTTTCTCCTAAAGCTAAAATTATTGTTGGAAAACTTTCTGGAGATATTCAAGCCTTTATAGGAAAGAGTTTAGGAATTAGGTAGATCTTAACTCAGATCCTTGTTCCTTGCTGTCTTGCTGTGTGGTCTTGGGGAAAGAGTTTGTCGTTGAGAACATAGGCTTCCTTCTCCATGAAAAATGGAAATAAAAATACCTCTTCCATAGTGAGAGACAAGACAGTACACATGAAGCATGACATCCAACGCACCATGAGGGTACACTAAATTTTCATTTGCTCAAATCTTGTCTTAACACTTTCTAGAAAACTTTGCCTATTTGAGAGGACCAAGTTTTGACTTCTAAACTGGACATTTTTCACTCTGAAAGCAATGCTGCTTAGGACACTTTTACCTTAAATGTGGAATGTGATGGTGGGTCAGATATAGGAGGGAATAAGAAATGAATAAGACAGATACAATGGAGATCCAGGATGCAGGCAAAGTACAAAGACGTGACAAGAAGACCAGGGAAGAGATGGTGAAAATTCCTTTTTTTCCACATAACTAATGTTTATTGAGCACCTACTATGTGTGGGCACAGAATTTGACACAGAGAATGCAGTAGGAAATGAGACAAATCCTGTTCCCCTTTCTTATACTCTAGTAGGGCAAACATATAGAGATAGAATGGTCAGGGCTGTGGTGCTGAACAAGTTAGTGACTGTTGGGTCACAAAGGGGCCCACTTGCTTCCTATTCTAGAATAACCCTGAACAAGCCTACCCTCTTTCCACCAGCAGTGGTCCAGCCCTCAGCATGTAAAGCCACCCAGAAACAGGGCAAAGGCTGGTTGGACTGGAGGCCAACAGCATGGCATTGAAAGGGCAGACACTAGATATTTTCTTCTGTCATGATCAGTCTTGGGGGAGTGAATCCTCCATTCCCCCAAGACAGACCATAGTGCTCAACTGTAACAAATCCCACACTTAAAAATTGCTGGAGAGTCATCAAGATGAATAACTTCTGTGGGCAAAATCCTGTCCCTTGGGGAAGGCTAGCATGCACACGTGCTGGACTCAGCCTTTCCCTGCCCAGGTCTTCTCTCCCCACCCCCATGTGTCCTCACTCTGAGTCTCTAATACTATCAGGCCAGGATGATCACTTGCCCAGTGCCCCCTGGGTAGGCAGGAGCAACTGGAGACAACAGAGAAGTCAAAGAAGCAATGTATGCTTCTTCCTGGGATGGAAGGTCACACTGAGCGGAGAGGTGACAGCCTGGGATTTGAACACTGTTGAAGATCTTGCTAGTTTAAGAATGGAAAGTGAATAATCTTCTTGTGCATCCTTTCATTCACTTCAAAGCAGACCTGGTTCCCACATTCATTGAGTTTACAGATCAGGGAGGAAGAAAGAAAGATCACAGGCAAACAAGCCTGACAGCTGCTATGTAGGAAACACAGGATGCCATAAGATGGGGAATTTATCTGGTAGGGAAGCAGAGCATCCCCAAAGAAGTGATCTAAAGGATAAGTAGGAATTGAGCCAATGAAGAAGACAAGGAAGGTGGGAGAATCAGAGGCTCTTGGCAGAAGAAAACATTGCATTACACAAGGAAAGAAGATTCTAGTGCAAACTACAGAGTTGGAGAAAGGTAGAGAAGAGGGAGAGGTGGTGCTCTGCAAGGGTGCAGAGGTGGAGTGATACCCTAATTCACTAGCTCAGTAAAATAGATTAGGAAGAGATCACACAGAATTGGTGTTACTTCTGTAAATGTTTGGTAAAACTCCCCAGTGAAACTCCGTGCCACAAGCTGTAAGGAGGGTAGAGTTAAACTGACAATTCAATTTCTTAATAGTTAGTTACAGGGTGATTCAAATTCTCCATTTAATATTGGATAGGCTGCAGAAGGTTTGTTTTTTAAGGAATTGTCCATTCCACCTGAATTGTCAAATTTAGGCACAGAGTTGTTTATAGTGTTCTCTTATTGTTTCTTAACTTTTATAGGGTCTATAGCAATAACCCCTATTTCAATTCTGATTTTGATCAATTTTTCTTTTTCATCTTTATCAGTCTCTCAACTTCAAAGAACTTGCTCTTTGCTTTATTGAATTTCTCTATCATTTTCCTGCTTTCAATTTTATTAACTTCTTTTTTTATTTAAATTATTTTTATTTTTACAGACTGCATTTTGGTTCATTGTACACAAATGGGGTACAACTTTTCATTTCTATGGTTGTACACAATGTAGATTCACATCATTCATGTAATCATACATATACACAGGGTAATACTGTCTGTCTCACTTTACTATCTTTCCTTCCCCCACCCCTCCACTCCCATTTTCCTCTACACCATCCAAAGTTCCTTTATTCTCCCCACAACCTGCCACCCCCATCATTATGTATCATTATCCACTTATCAGAGAAAACATTCGGCCTTTGGTTTTTGGGATTGACTTATTTCACTTAGCATAATATTTTCCAGTTCCATCCATTTACTTGCAAAGGCCATAATTTTATTTTTCTGTATGACTAAATAATATTCCATTGTATATATATATATATATATATATATATATATATATATATATACCATATTTTCTTTATCCATTCATCTATTGAAGGGCATCTAGGTTGGTTCCACAATCTAGCTATTGTGAATTGAGCAGCTATGAACATTGATGTGGCTGTGTCACTGTAGTATGCTGATTTTAAGTCCTTTGGGTACAGGCCAAAGAGTAGGATAGATGGGTCAAATGGCAGTTCCATTCCAAGTTTTCTGAGGAATCTCCACACTGCTTTCCAGAGTGGCTGCAACAATTTGCAACTCCACCAGCAATGTATGAGTGTACCTTTTCCCCCACATCTACGCCAACATTTATTATTGCTTATGTTCTTGATAATAGCCTCTCAGTGTTATATTTGATATTACATTTTTTTTCCTTCTAATTGCTTTGGGTTTATTTTGTTCTTCCTTTTCTATGTTCCTAAGCTGAGAGCATCATTTATTTCATTCAAAACTTCCTATTTTGGAATGTATATGTTTAGTCAATGCTATAAATTTTTCTTACTGCCCCGCTTTTTTGGGTTGCACAAATTTTGATATGTTGTATTTCCATTTTGCTTCCATTCCATGTATTTTCTTAATTCCCTTGAGACTTTCTTTTTTTAATCTTTTAATTTTTTACAGACTGTATTTTGATTCATTATACACAAATGGGGTACATCATTTTGTTTCTATGGTTGTACACAATGTAGATTCATACCATTTGTGTAATCATACATGTACATAGGGTAATTATGTCTGTCTCATTCCACCATTTTTCATAGCCCACTCCTTCTCATTTCCTTCTACATTATCTAAAGTTACCCTATTCTTCTCTCACTCCCCACTCCCCACACCCATTATATATCATTCTCTACTTATCAGGGAAAACATTCAGCCTTTGGTTTTTGGGGCTTGGCTTATTTCACTTAGCATGATATTGTCCAATTCCATCCATTTATTTGCAAATGCCATAATATTATTCTTCTTTATGGCTGAATAATATTCCATTGTGTATATATACTACAGTTTCTTTATCCATTCGTCAACTGAAGGGCATCTAGGTTGGTTCCACAATCTAGCTATTATGAACTGAGCTGCTATAAACATTGATGTGGCTGCATTACTGTAGTGTACTAATTTTAAGTCCTTTGGGTATAAACCGAGGTAGGATAACTGGGTCAAAAGGTGGGTCCATTCAAAGTTTCTGAGGATTCTCCACACTGCTTTCCAGAGTGACTGCACCAATTTGCAACTCCACCAGCAACGTAAAAGTGTGCCTTTTTCCCCACATCCATGCCAACATCTATTATTGTTTGTGTTCTTGATAATAGACATTCTAATTGGAGTAAGATGAAATCTTAGTTGTTGTAATTTGAATTTCTCTAATTACTAGAGATGTTGAACACTTTTTTATTTATTTATTAATTGCCTGTATGTCTTCTTCTGTAAAGTGTCTTCCCAGTTCCTTGGCCCATTTATTGATTGGGTTCTTTGTATTTTTGGTGTAAAGTTTTGTAAGTTCTTTATAAATTTTGGAGATAAGAGCTTTATCTGAAGTGAGTGTGGAAAAGATTTTCTCTCACTCTGTGGGCTCTATTTTCACATTCTTGATTGTATCCTTTGCTGAGAAAAAGCTTTTTAGTTTGAGTCCATTCCATTTATTGATTCTTGCTTTGATTTCTTGTGCTTTGGGAGTCTTGTTGAGGAAGTCTGATCCTAAGCCAACATGATGAAGATTCAGGCCTACTTTGTCTTCTATTAGGTGCAGGGTCTCTGGTCTAATTCCTATGTCCTTGATTCATTTTGAGTTGAGTTTTGTGCAGGGTGAGAGATAGAGGTTTTCTCTTTGATCCATGCATTATTTGGAAATGTGTTGCTTAGCATCCAATCATTTGGCAATTTTCCTCTTATATTTCTACTATTTGATTTCACAGTGATCAGAAAATACACATTGTATAATTTCAAGTCTTTTAAATTTATTGAGGTTTTATGGCCCAGAATATGTTCAAACTGGAAACAAGTTCTAGGGGCTCTTGAAAAAGATGTGTTGACTTCTTTATTAGTTTTTGTTTCACTTATTTTTCAGTCCTGTTGTTTGAGTCATACTTGACTAGAATCACCATGTCTTCTTAGTGACTTGATTTTCTTGCCATTCCATAATATTCCTCTCTGGTCGTTTTCTTTTCTCTGTGTCTCCTCCCTTTGATATAGCCATTTTTTCCTTCCTTTGACTATTTATCTGATATGTTTTTTTTTCATTTTTTACTTTCAGTTTTCATATGTCATTACATTTTAAATGAATTTATGATAGATAGCATATAGGTGGGTTGTGTTTCCAAATCTTTCTGCCAATCTCTGTCTTTTAATTAATGTATTTACACCATTTAAATTTAATGCAATTGCTGATATGACTTAAATCTGACGGATTTGTGTGTGTGTGTGTGTGTGTGTGTGTGTGTGTGTGTGTGTGTATGCCCTGTTTGATTTCTCTGTTTTTCATTTTTTCTTTATCCTTAATTACTGTGATTTACTTGAACATTTTATAAAATTCAATTTTGACTTATCTATGCTATTTTTGGGAGATTTCTTTGCATCATAGCCTTTAAAATGGTGGCTCATGTATTAAATTATGACTATAGCTAATACAGTCATTTTATCAGTATGGGGAAGTGTAGAAAACTTACATCCCTTAACATCTTTTTGTATCACTCTATATTTTATTAAGTATTTTTCTACATATATACATTTAGTATCATATCAGACAATATATGACTTTGTTTCAACCATCAAACACAACTTAGAAAACTCAAGAGAGGGAAAGCTTATGGTGTTTTTCCATACATAATATTATATTTTCCCCTTTCCTGGTGTTTCAAGGTTCCTTCTTTTGTCATTTCTATTGTGTTTAGAGAACTTGTTTGAGTCATTCATTTAGAGTAAACATGTTAATGATAAGTTCTCTTTGTTTTCTTATTCTGAGAATGTCTTGATTTTCCCGTCATTCCTGAAACACAGCTCAACAGGGTATAGGACTTCTAGTTGACAATTTTTTTCTTTCAGCATCTGAAATATACCCTGACACTTACTTCTGGCCTCCATGGCTTCTAATGACAAATTCATTGTCATTCTAACTACAATTCTACAATATATAAGGTATTGTTTTTCTTTGACTATTTTCAAGACTTTTCTCTGGCTTTAGTTTTCAGAAGTTTAATTATTATGCATCTTGTGGATTTGTCAGAGGTGGTTGTCATGTCCTTTTGCATTTTTTTTTAACTTTTTGGATCTGTAGATTTATGTCTATTGCCAAATTCAAAGAGACATTTATTCGTAGAGTACTTTTTCAGATTCACATTATTTCTTTCATCCTTCCTGGACTTATGAAATACAAATATTTGATATTTTGCTAAAATCCCACAGGTTCCAGAGGCTCTGTTCATTTTTTTTTTTTTTTTTTTTTTTAGCCTCTTTTCTCTCTCCTGTCCAAATTGGACAATGTTGATTATTCTGTCTTTCACTTCACTGATTTCTCTGTCCCCTCCACTCTGCTATTGAGTCTATCTGTGGAGATTTTTATTTTATGCTATAGTCTAGATATGTGGTATCCCCCAAAAGCTCATGGGTGAACCAATGCAAGAAAGTTTAGAGGTGAAATGATTGGGTTATGAGAAACTTAACCTAATCTGTACATTGATCCACTTGAATGGTTTAACTGGGTGGTAACTGTAGGTAGGTAGGGTATTACTGGAAGAGGTAGGTCACTGGAGGTATGCCTTTGGGATATTTATTTTGTCTCTGATAAGAGGAGCTGTCTGCTTCTCTCTGCTTACTTGTTGCCATGTCCTGAGCTGATTTCCTATGTCATGTCCCTCTTCTCTGATTTTTTGACCACACCTTAGGCATAGAACAATGGAGTCAGGTATCTATGGACTGAAACCTCTGAAATCATGAACACCAAATAAACTTTTCCTCTTCTAAGATTGTCCTTGTCATGTCTTTTGGTCAGAGCAACAAAAAAGCTGACTAAAACATTTTAGTTACTGCATTTTTCATTGCTATAATTTCCATTCCTTCCTTTTTATTTCTTCTATTTCTTCCCCACGGCTTTCTATTTTTTTCCATTTGTTACAAGCAGGTTCACAATTTCTCATTGAAATCAAGGTTGCTAAAAAATCATTGTCAGATAATTCACTCATGGCATCTGTTGGTTGTCTTTTTCCATTTGGTTTAAAATACTTCTGGTTCTTGGTATGGTATGTGGTTCTCTCTTGAAACCTAGGCATTTTGTTTATATCCTGAGGCTCTGGGATTTATTTTGGCCTTCTATTTTAACTGACTTCCTTTGGTAGCACTGTATTCAGGAAAGGTTTGGTGCTACCTTGTAACTGCCAGTGGAAAGTTAAAGTACAGGTTCTCCATTTGATCTCCATGACATTTAAGGTAAAAAGAGATCCTCACTAGTACTGGGTTGGGTGGGAATTCGACCTTCCTCGCAGTCTTTATAGATACTGTGGTTGTGTGGGAGCCAATTACCAGTGGGGATGAAAGTCCTAGCTCTCTGTTTGACTTTTTCTGATATTATCATGGAGGGGCTCTTACATTATCTTATTGTAGTGTCATGATGATGAAAATTCTAAGCTCCTCACCTAGGTTTTTGCTGATATGATTAAAAGTGAAACTATAATTTATTCTGTGGTTTGTGGTCAGAGTAGACCGTCAGCATCTAAGAGCTTTGTCTTGCTAGTTGCTTTGTTTCTGGTCCTTTGGCTAGGAAAAAAAAAAGTGAATTTGGGGGCAGGAATGTTTTGTCTGTGCCAATTGATATTTCCAGGTTATTGGTTTCTTCACTACAAGTAGACCATACTTAATGCAAAAAGAAAATCGAGGGAACTCACCACCATATTATTCTTCAAGTGCTAACATTCTTAACTCTTCTATCTTTTTATCCACCTTTTGAATCATCTTATGTTTATTTTACATATAATATCCAAGATATTTACTATTGCTACTAGAGGAGTAAGAATAGGATGACCATTCTGTCTTTTCCTGTAACATGTTCTTTTGATTGAAAAATCATTGAAAGAGAAGCCTGAGGGGCTTTTGACATCTATGCAAACTCACTCCATCTTATATATTTTTTTTTAAATGGGTTTATTCCAGGTACACTGCTGTTCCTTGCTGGAACTAAAGCTAGAAACCAAAAGACCCAATATTTAGCCAGTATTCTATCATCATTAAATAACACAGGGAGGGAAAATTTCACCATCACACGTCTGTGAAGTGACCAAAACCTCAAAGCTGACTTCAGCAGCTCCTCTGAGATCAGGTATAGATCATTTGACTCCCTGGGACAAGCTCTGAGTAGCCAAGCCAGGCAGCAGCCTGTTTGAACCCAGCCATAGGTGTTACAGCAGAGAGTCCTGGATTGGAAGATCTTTGCAGGCAAAAAAAGGAATCCGAAGTTTATTTCTATATAGCAAGGAAAAATAGCATTAACTTGCCTCCATCAGTGCTAAGGATCTGGGAGTTGGTGATTACTTTAGTGATCATGGATGGCAAAGGCAAAAAGTTAGAAACTTTTCTGGTCCTGCAGACAGATGAGACAAAATTTTCTCAATTTCTGTTCTTTCTGATGTAATCAGTTTTCATATTCTAGTGAAAACCTCTTGGTTATTTTTAAGCTAACCACAAGCAGATGTGGGAAATGTTGCAAGGGTCTATTTCTTAATAGCCCTTCCAAAAATTACCATGACATCTTATAATGAAAATTTAAAATCCTTTTTGCATTAATCCAAACAAAATGGCTAGCCGAAACTTTTGAAAAGGCAAAGTTGCTGCTCCCCAAAGTGGGGTTCAGAGGGTCAAAGATGGCTGCAAAGATTACTTATTGTTTATAGATTCAGAGAATCACAGATTTGGGGGTGAGGCATGAGAGGGATGTTTTCAACTTCCAGACCAAAAGAGAGCAATAACATTTATCCTTGTTATATGTGTAGTGACTCTTCAGCAGTTATGGTGAGGTGACAATTTCTTCTTGCCTTTCCCATTCCTCCTCTAGTCCAGTAGATAACTAGTGCATACTCACAGCTCCCAAGGAGGCAGAGGGCATAATAAAGACAGAGACTTCCTGGGGAGCTTCCTGGCATTTGCTCTCCAAAGAGGACTAGAGAGTAATTCAGAAAGTCTAGACCAGAAACATAAGGATTTCCATGAAGCCAGTCCAGGGACAGAGAAGCAGGCACAAGAAGCAGAACTTCCTTTGTTCTCTAAGTAACACAGGCAAGAGAAAAGGTAATTGAGGGTTAGATGAAGCACATAGGACCTAGGTACCCTGGGGAAAAGTCCCCACATTCCAAGAAGAGCTTGTAAAATAGAGGCTATGTGCCAGGAGGGGTTCTATAGAACCATGAGGCAAACAGCTCTGTGTTATTGGTTCAATTTTGGAAGGTTTAGCCCTAAAACAGACAGTTGAATGAGAGATTAGCATAGAAATTGTTATTTTTAAAAGTGCAGGGATGTTTGTTACTTCTTCCTGGATTTGTGGCTAAAGGCTCATACCCCTGGGGATTTCACATTGTACTCCCATTGACCCTGACAGCATCCTGTGACTAACAAAGTCAGTTCTCAGAATCCACATGTCTGTGCTGAGGTTCAGTAGGCAGACGTGTAGAATCTGCAACCTAGTTGGACTTCAGGCCCACACATTCTCTCCATCACAGCAGCTTGCTCCTATTTCCTGCCAAAATAAATGATTAACAAAACATTTATTGGTAATCTCCATGGAATCAAAGATATGTTCAAGGGAAGAGAATTAAAAAAAAAAAAAGCTTACTAGGTTTCTAACTTTCCTCCTTCAGGAAACAGCTGCTTCTCTCAAGTCTCTGCTCCTTCACACTAGAAGAGGAAGAAGACTGTGTCTCTTTAACAGTCTGCTCATTGCCTCTGCTCATTTCAACTCATATGCATTTGCATGTGAAAATTACCTTCCTCAGCTCCCAAATTGATGTTTGCATGTGCAAAGAGAGAGGCCCCTTTCTTTGAAGCTCGAGAAGACATTGCTATAAAAAATAATTATCATTTCTATTCTGATGTTCACCCCGTGGCCTCTCGTACCTCACACATCAGAGTGTGCCGACAAGAAACCACACACCCCAGCAAGCACTCGTTTTATTTTAAGCATGGGCTCTCTGAAAGAAGCAGATTGCTTACCTCTGATTTCATCCGATGAAACCTATACTGTGCAACTTAATTTCTCATGTTTTCTTGTTTTGTGTCACTTTCTGATATCAGCTGTAATTTGATTTCATAGTTTACGGAACCATTTTGCAGGCACTGGGATTCTTCCATTTCTCTTTAGATAGAGATAAGAATATAGGTACCAGGTACAGGGATAACTTGGCTAAAGTTAATAACACTGTGGTCTGCTGACTTGCACAGGTGTGGAAGGCTATTTCCTTCCAGTGTCCAGAACATTGATTCAGAAGAAGCCTCTCTGGACCCTGCAGAGGGCTCACTCACTACCTCTCTGCCAGAAGGACCCCAGATGCTATGCCTGGCTCAATAGCATCCTGAACTTTATTTTCCTGTGTGGGGTTCAGTCAGTACTGGCAGCTTTCTTTCAATATGCGCTCTCACAACCTGGTTCTCTTGTCCTGTACATAGCTGTGGGTCTCATCCAGATAAACAAAAGGTAGGGCTCATCCTGTCCATGGTGATGATAATGTGAATATAAATCAATCAGGTTTAGAGTTCTCATTCTGGAGTTCACAAAAATGGGTTTCAACATCGTCGGCACATATTTTAATTTAATTTTAAGAATAAGCATGATGGATAGATATGACCATTTCCATTTAAAATATGGGAAATTGAGGCTCAAAGGGTTTTTTCTCAATTCACAACCAGTCAGGTTCAAACACCCAGTCTTGAAAAAATCTCCCCTTGCCATGATGTGATGAGAGTAAGAAAGGTTTGGTCATGCTTTCAGTCCTCACCCCACACCCTCCCAGTGCCCCCAAATTGCTTGAGACTCAGTGTTTCCCTTATCTATGAATCACTGTTTGCTCAAATAAACTCTTCAAAATTGTAATGTGCCTCAGTTTATCTTTTAAAAGCCATCTAGAGGAATTTGCTTCCACAGACCTTCAACAGCAGTGATTAGGCAATTGTCAGATCCAATTCAGAACCACACAGCATGCTGGCCCAAAGTCATTAAGACAGTAATTAGAGAATTGAGTCCCACTGTCTGGGTTTCTAGAATCAAGTCTAGAGGTGTATCTGCTAATCACCAAATACCAAGATCTTACACCAAGCCCCCTAGAGACCCCTGGATGGTCACTGACACAGGTATGTATTTTATACACTTGTCAGACCCCCAAATTGACATGGTGATGCAATATGTTAAGTGGGGTGTTTCAAAGAAGGACAATGTGTGTCTGTAAGTTAGTTTGGGAAAGTCTATTTCTAGTAAACATGTTGAGGACCTGCACAGTAAGGAGTTTCATAGATGGACGTACATAAAAATATGCAGAGAGGGGAGTTGAAATATCCCATCAAGATGACTTTTTGCTTGCATTTTGTTCAGTTTATGGTAAGTTTTGTTTTACAGACAAGGACCACTAAAGTTGATTTTAATCTCTCAAAATAATCTGTAGGTACAGCATGCAGCAGCAACCATCTCATAAACTGCAGAGGATGTGCAAGATGATAGCTGTAATACAACCATTTGCCGCATAAGAGGAAATAAAGTGAAATGGGTGATTGGAGCAGATATAGCATAGAGTAAGTGCCAAGCATTACTTACACTCTTCAAATGATCGAAATTACATGCATCTCCTCATGTCTAGGGGCACAATAACCTATGAAAGCAAAGCCGCTGAATGTGAAGTGGGGGAGCAGGCAGCTCACAGGAGAGGCACTGGAATTCATTACATCCTACATTTCAAAGATGCAAACACACTTCACCAAGGATGGCTGTACATTAGCTCAGTACACCCACAAGTGGAAGTCCCTTGGAACCTCTCAGGGAGGATATGGCACACTTGCAACCCAGCCATTAGAATGAGAGACTGGTTCAGATCTCTGGTCTGGGCAGCAGAGTCTGCAGCTCCCAGGGTGGTTCTCACAGCTAATACTGGAGTCGCCAGTGGAAGTGTCCTTGGGTCATTAGAATTCTTTGCTCTGCAGTCCAAGACTGTGGATCACTGAGTTACATAAATGAGGTGTCTCCTCAGAAGATGCACCACCTGCCTTAGCGAGAAATATGTGGATTCCTCAATGCATCCCATGCCTCCCATTTCTCAGGCAGAATTCACAGCCCTGTCTAAAACTGCCTGAGAGCACTGCCCTTACCCATTCACTGCAAAGGGCAGCACCACTAAGCTCTGGTCAAGGAGGGCTCTGTAGAGAAATGAATATTTTTATCAACCATCTTACAAGGGGACTCTCTAAATTCCCAAAGGTCCTGAAGAGCAGACCAGAGGGTCATAGGGGATACTGTGACTCAAAGACAATGTTATACAATTGGAAGATTTTCTCTATCCCATAATGCTAAGCTTTAAGTGTGTTCCCAGATCCTCAACCCTTATAAGCTTTTCTTGGAACCCAGAACCATGAAATGGCCCAGGCTCCCTGAACAGAGACTAATAGAGCACACCAAAAACAATGGCATTCTTCTCAAACAAATCTACAAAGAAAATCTGTAATAAATTATTGGATCTGCTGGGAAAGTATGTCCAAGTCAAGGAAAACATTCACCAGGCTCTTCAGAACTATTGAATACTCAAGTGCTCTCAAACCAAGTACCAATCTCCAGAGGTGCTCTACTTCCAAAAGTTTCTATGATTCAGTTCAAGATCAACCCCTCCTGGAGATTCACAGTGCACATGGGCACTGTAAAGGCTCTGAGAAGTCACTAAGTAAATCCACTCTCACAAAATTGTTTTGACTTCGGTTTCCCTCACCTATTTTGTGAAGGATGGTGAGATCATTTATTGGGAGAATAGGGTATGTTTTTTATGTTTATGCAAGAGTAAAATAAAAGAAAGTTGTTCACACCCACTCCCATCCTAGGTCTTTATTTTACAGACTTGAGACTTCCCCTGTGTCTAAGGTCAAGTTCAATCTTTTTAATTTAAAAATTTAATTGGTTCAAGATGTAAAATGGTGTCTTAGGCCTTGAAGGGGAGAGGACTGAAGATCAGGCCCTGGGGAAAAGAGATTCCAAACAGGAAATGGACTACGCTTGGGAGTTTCTGTCCTGAGAAGGGGCAGACCCTCAGTGAGGAGATCATGATCATATAGAATTGAGCCCTGTGCTCCTGAAGCTTCAGACAAAAATTATATGGGCAAGTCTGACAGGAAACCAGAAACAACCAGTTGCCACCACCATAGGCACCATTCTGGCTTGGAAACTGAGTCTGTCAGTGAGATTTAGGGGGATTTAGGCTACAGGCAGGCCTCCTTGCAACCTTCCTAAAGTGAGTGGTTAGAAGAAAAATGCCCCTTACATAATTGTGTTGAATTTCCTCCCTTTCACATGCATGGGTGTTCAGAGTCAGATTTAATTTGATTTGGGGACACAGAGTACTAAGATTTTTTGTGTGCTTGAATTTCAGTGATTGCAAATGCAAACTCCACACTAGGAATAACACCTACACATACTCTGTGGACCTCATTTACTGCATATTACTTATTTAAAAATACTTAGAATGGTAGACTTCGTCCTCTCTACAGGTTCTACTTCCTTTCCTTCCCATATAAATTACTTGACAAAAGGTGTCACTCTTATAACCACATGTATTTGACACCAAGTAGAGCCAAACATCTGCAGCCTGTCAAACAGCTGGATGAAAAGTAAAAATTTATTTGGCTCCCTTCATTTCACATCTCAAGAAACCTAGATATTTGGTCATAAACACAGAAAACCACATTTTATCTCATTAATTTTTTCATTGTTTTGACCTAAAGTAAAAAAATTTAAATCTATTTACCCCAGTTTTATACAGTAAATTATCAAATAAATTGAGTCTTATAAAGTAATCTTGGGACTGTGTAATAACCTAGGAAAATGTTTATGATATATCAATAAGTAAAGTGCAAGTCACCAAACAGAATGTTTCACATCTACACTCAAGTCTACCCTTGCAGGAATTGTGCTCTATGAAGTCACCACACACAATAAATTATTAACTATTAACCACCACTTCAAGGAAGAGAAAGTTTAGTTCCTGTGAGCCATTGGTCAAAACATTTTTGTCTGCTGATCAATGGATAACTTTGTTTTATGCATATTTCTGTTTAAAGACACCCTATTTAATATATACTGTTGATTCATTAACATTGAATTCATAACCAACAGCACTATTTGAGGCTGAAAGGAAGCCTATCTCAGATACCTATTTTCTCATCAAAGTCTTCTTACTTAGGAACACTGGATAGCACTTCAGTTCTATAGTGGAGAGCCATGGTAAACAGTGAGATCACCAACAAAAAGAAAGAAAGAAAGAAAGAAAAATGTGGCACTAAATAGATCATGAAAAGTGTGTGCCATGGTGCACATCTGCAATCCCAGTGACTTGGGAGGGAGGCTGAGGCAAAGGTTCACAAGTTTGAGTCCACCCTCAGCAACTCAGAAAACCCTGTCTCAAAATGAAAAAATGGAAAGGGCTAGGGGTATAGGTCAGTGGTAGAGCACCCCTGGGTTCAATCCCCAGAACTGGCGGGGACAGGGGGAAGGGAGTCACTTGTTTACAGGACACAGAGCAACTGAAATATTTTTGCTACTCTACACATCTGCCAATGGCCACTAAATGCCATTAATGTAGATTTGGAGGTTATAAATTTTGGCAAGCAGGTGAATTCACAGATCCAGAACTCACATATAATGAGAATCGACAATACTGTTTTTATAATCATGAAAATATTATTGAATTTAAAAATCTTATTAAGCCCAAATAGGATAAGAGTAACATTACAGTATATTGAACCTGCACTGAGTACTTAGTGTATTCTAGGCAACATAATCAAAACGTCTCTCCCCCTGCAAGGCATAGTTGCTTCACTTTGCTGATTGTAGATAATGAGCACAATTAGATTTCCCTCTTGAGCCTACTTCTCCCTAGAGACCCTGTAGACATCACGAGGTAAAATGTTTTCCTGTCTCCTTTTACCAAAAATTTCTGAATATGAGGACTCCATTTTCCCAATGTGAAAATTTTAAGATGACATTCTTAACTAATGCAAATAAACTTGAAATTATTTTATATTACATACTCAAACAATTTAGTTGTGCACAGATAACACACATTTACATATCACAGATAGGATTTTGGGGGGGATGCTGGGAATTTAACCCAGGATCTCATGCATGCTAAGTATGTATTCTACCACTAAGCTACACCTCATCCTCAAGACTATTTTTGAAAAAATTGCTTTTTTTGCTCCAAATATTTCATAACAGAATTTTATTCATCTTGTTCACATGCTTCAACATCCATTACTCCAGCAGCCCTAGAATCTGAGTTTTAGCATCACATGATGCTTCCCAGAGATGTCAACTTCCTAAGATCTTTAAGATATAAACTCATAAATCTGTAAATTATATCATCACACAAATTTTTATTCCAAGCAGCAAGTATTCATTGGCACATATGGATGGTGCTTTCATCCAGTTCTTCTGTAGTGACCTGACGAAATATTTCTTCTTTTTTCTATTTAAACAAAAAAGACCTGAACTTTATTTAAAAATTGCTTCATTGGAAAAGGAATTAATATTTGAGAGATGTTTTCACTGATGGAGAAATAAATCTAACAAAACTATAATGATTTACAAAGCTGAAATACTGTAGATTCAATTCTTATACACCCTAAATGAGGCTCATACTAAATGAATCTAAAATATTAACCATCCATCAGAGTGTTAAATTGGATCCAATTGCTCAAGTGCTCATGGAACTTTATATTCTTTTTTTTTTCTAATTTCCATCAAAATGCCAATGGCATTTTTTTTTATTTAAACAACTGGGATACATGTTGTTTCTCTGTTTGTACATGGAGTCAAGGCATACCATTTGTGTAATCATAAATTTACATAGGGCAATGTTGTTTGATTCATTCTGTTATTTTTCCCCTACCTCCCCACCCCTCCCACCCCTCTTTTCCCTCTATACAGTCCTTCCTTCCTCCATTCTTACCACCCTCCTTATACCTAACCCTAAATCTAACCCTAATCCTAACGCTAACCCCTCCTACACCCCCTTATATGTCCTCATCCGCTTATCAGCGAGATCATTTGTCCTTTCGTTTTTTGAGATTGGCTTATCTCACTTAGCATGATATCCTCCAATTTCATCCATTTGCCTGAAAATGCCATGATTTTATCGTTCTTCATGGCGGAGTAATATTCCATTGTATATATATATGCCACAGTTTCTTTATCCATTCATCAACTGAAGGGCATCTAGGTTGGTTCCCCAATCTGGCTATGGTGAATTGAGCAGCTATGAACATTGATGTGGCTGTATCTCGAGTATGCTGATTTTAAGTCCTTTGGGTATAGGCCAAGGAGTGGGATAGCTGGGTCAAATGGAGGGTCCATTCCAAGTTTTCTGAGGAATCTCCACACTGCTTTCCAGAGTGGCTGCACTAATTTGCAGCCCCACCAGCAATGTATGAGTGTACCTTTCTCCCCACATCCTCGCCAACACCTATTGTTGCCTGTGTCCTTGATAATTGCCATTCTAATTGGGGTGAGATGGAATCTTAGGGTGGTTTTGATTTGCATTTCTCTTATTACTAGAGATGTTGAACATTTTTTCATATATCTGTTGATTGCTTGTACATCTTCTTCTGTGAAGTGTTTGTTCATTTCCTTAGCCCATTTGTTGATTGGATTATTTGTATTCTTGGTGTAGAGTTTTTTGAGTTCTTTATAGATTCTGGAAATTAGTGCTCTATCTAAAGTATGAGTGGCAAAGATATTCTCCCACTCTGTGGGCTCTCTATTCACATTACTGAGAGTTTCTTTTGCTGAGAGAAAGCTTTTTAGTTTGAATCTATCCCAGTGGTTGATTCTTGCTTTTATTTCTTGTGCTATGGGAGTCCTGTTAAGGAAGTCAGATCCTAAGCCAACAAGTTGAAGGTTTGGACCTACTTTTTCTTCTATAAGATGCAGGGCCTCTGGTCTGATTCCGAGGTCCTTGATCCATTTTGAGTTGAGTTTTGTGCAGGGTGAGAGATAGGGGTTTAATTTCATTCTGTTGCATATGGTTTTCCAGTTTTCCCAGCACCATTTGTTGAAGAGGCTATCTTTTCTCCATTGCATATTTTTGGCCCCTTTGTCTAGTATGAGAAAATTGTATTTATTTGGGTTTGTGTCCATGTCCTCTATTCTGTACCATTGATCTACCTGTCTATTTTGGTACCAATACCATGCCGTTTTTGTTACTATTGCTTTGTAATAGAGTTGAAGATCTGGTATTGCGATACCTCCTGCTTCACTCTTTCTACTGAGGATTGCTTTAGCTATTCTGGGTTTCTTATTCTTCCAGATGAATTTCATAATTGCTTGCTCTATTTCTGTAAGGTACATCATTGGGATTTTAATTGGAATTGCATTGAATCTGTATAGCACTTTAGGTAGTATGGCCATTTTGACAATATTAATTCTGCCTATCCAAGAACATGGGAGATCTTTCCATCTTCTAAGGTTTTCTTCAATTTCTTTCTTTAGTGTTCTGTAGTTCTCATTGTAGAGGTCTTTCACCTCTTTTTTGAGATTGATTCCCAGGTATTTTATTTTTTTCAATGCTATTGTGAATGGGGTAGTTTTCCTAATTTCTCTTTCTGAAGATTCATCACTTACGTATAAAAATGCATTGGATTTATGAGCATTGATCTTGTAACCTGCTACTTTACTGAATTCACTTATAAGTTCTAAGAGTTTTCTGGTGGAATTTCCAGGTTCCTCTAAATATATAATCATGTCATCAGCGAACAGGGATAGTGCACCACGATCAAGTGGGTTTTATCTCAGGGATTCCAGGTTGGTTCAACATCCGGAAATCAATAAATGTCATTCACCATATCAACAGACTTAAAGTTAAGAATCACGTGATTATTTCAATAGATGCAGAAAAAGCGTTCGATAAAATACAGCATCCCTTCATGCTCAAAACACTAGAAAAAATTAGGGTAGT
The DNA here is from genome assembly GCF_902686455.1 of Sciurus vulgaris. Lineage (NCBI taxonomy): Eukaryota > Metazoa > Chordata > Mammalia > Rodentia > Sciuridae > Sciurus > Sciurus vulgaris. The sequence continues at coordinate 137,304,109 of NC_136462.1, read as the reverse complement.
GGGAACATTCCTTAACATTGTAAAGGCCATCTACGCTAAGCCCATGGCCAATATCATTCTAAATGGTGAAAAACTGAAAGCATTCCCCCTACAAACTGGAACAAGGCAGGGATGCCCTCTTTCACCACTTCTATTCAACATCGTTCTTGAGACTCTAGCGAGAGCAATTAGACAGACCAAAGAAATTAAAGGGATACGAATTGGAAAAGAAGAATTCAAACTTTATATTCTTTAAATGTATTCTCAAAAGCATGAATTGATTTTTTTTTAATAATGTCAATTCATCCCTGTTAGTACCATAGTTTCCAGAAAGTCAAAATCATAGTGTGAAGTATTCAGCCCCCAACCACATTCTGCTGAGGGTTCCAAAACACACATAGGGAGTGAAAATAAGTGTTTGTCCCAGGGGAAACTGATAGTCCTTGATCCCTTGAAATCACCTTCTAGTTGGAAAGGTCACACTGACAAACCAGACATGAGCAATACTGCAGAGTCACTAGCCACCACCAGTAGGGTAAATATTGACATCTCACTTACAGAAAGGAGAGATTCAATGAACAATGGCTTAGTTCAGAAGAATCAACCAAGGCACTTAGATGCCTCTAATGAGCAAGAAGGTAAATGCAGTATTTCTTAAGTGAAGGAAGAGTCTGAAGAGTAACACTAAGTCCAGGACTCAACCTGAAAGCCTGATTCCCACATGGTCTTCTGATAATATGGGGAAGCAGGTGAAACAGTGAAGTTATTGTAGACCCATTTTATAAAGTGATTTTGGAGGATTTTGTTTGTTTGTTATTTGCCTTTGTGGCCCCCAAAAACAAGGAGATTTAGTGTTTTGTATAAAGATGCTTCAAGATGCTTCTCACAGATGATCTGTCCTCAGGCTCAGCATTGTTCTTAGTTCTGCCAACCATGGGCTAACTCTCGGTATTGGTAGCTGTTTTATTTCAATAATCCTGTAAACTAAAGAATTCACATGTTTTGTATTGAAAGCATGTTTCAGGTTGGCCATTTCATGGACAGAGCATCACAAAGGTCAAACATCAGACTAGTAATTGTGGGGTTTGTTTAAGAACAAGTCAGGGCTCAAGTAATAGGGGTGCCAATGAGGGCCCTCACCATGTCACAGTGGTTCTCTAACATTCGGCAATTGCTAGGTCCCCCACTTGGATGATGTTTGTGCTTGCCAAAAAGACATTTTGAGCTTTCTTTTTTTTTTTTTTTCCTTTATTTATTGGTTCTTTTTAGTTGTGCATGAATCCATTTTTTAGTTGTAGAATCCATTTTATATAATTATATAAGTATAGAATTTATCAGTTCCCAGTACATTTCCTTCCCCTACCCTCTCCCCATCTCCTGCTTTATTGATCTTTCTATTGATCTTTCTGCCACTTAACCAGTTATTTTTTAATTAATTTCTTGTGGATATACACAATGGTGAGATTCACTGTGGTATATCCTTATATGTACATAGGAAAGTTATGTCAGATTCATTCCACTGTCTTTCCTTTTCCCATCCTCCTCTCTTCCCTCCATTCCCCTTTGTCTAATCCACTAAACTTCTTTTCTTTTTTTTAATCTTCCCTATCGTGGGTTAGCTTTCACATATCAGATAAAACATTCAACCTTTTTTGGGGAGGGGATTGGCTTATTTCACCTGGCATAATAATCTCCAGATTCAAATGTCATAAACTCCTTCTTCTTTATGGGTGAATAAAGTACACTGCATATACATACCACATTTTCTTTAGCCAATCATCTGTAGAAGGGTGCCTACGTTGGCTCTATAGCTGAGATTTTGTGAATTGACCTGCTAAAAACATTGATGTAGCTGCATCACTGCAGGATGCTGATTTTAAATCTTTTGGGTACATACCAAGGAGTGGAATAACTGGGTCAAATGGCGGTTCCATTCCTAGTTTTTGAGGAATCTCCATACTGCTTTCCAGAGTAGTTGTACCAATTTGCAGTCCCACCAGCAATTGTATAAGTGTACCCGTTTCCTCACATCCTCACCAACATTTACTATTACTTGTATTCTTGATAATTGTTACTCTGAGCGGAGTGAAATGAAATCTCAGTGGAGTTTTAATTTGCATTTCTCCAATTGCTAGAGAGTTTTCAGATCTCAATGACGAATGTCTCTCATATAAATCTTTCAAAGCTATGGCAATCTGTACAAACCACCCTACCACTTGACTCTCAGGTGGAAGCTGCCCTTCCTACTCCTTGCACTTCGAATATAGATCACCACTTTCACAGAAGCCCATGACAATGTATAGCAGACCATCTCCTCCCTCCCAAGACTCTTTGTAGTTGGCAATGTTGAGGTGCTTCAGGTGAGACAAGAGCTGAGCTTCCAGTTCAGCAGCTCACTGCTCTTGGCTGCAAGTGTTCCTGAGATTCAGTTTTTTGGTGAACTGCCTGCAGTCCCTTCATGAGCATCACCTCCTAATAGCTGCCCCTGCTCACAACCTATAAGAATTTGAAGATAGGGTAATTCCCCTCTTTTTGAAGGATCCTTTGAGTAAGAACAGGAAATTTTTCTAACTTTGGGGCACATTTTGTAATGTGACACCCAAAACACTGTGGCAAAGTCACTAACTATATGGGTCATGGTCCCTTTCTAGAAAATCTAACTTCCTATTTTCCAAAGTTTGATGAACCACTCTTCACCTATATTTGGTGGTGAGAAAAAGCTGGCAAGGGGTTATTGAGCAGGACTATGGGGCTCTTTATGCCATGTGTCAGGGACATGGAGCCTGCCCCCTCAGCTAGCAAGGCACATGCTATAGCAAGTGATGCTGACCCTACTCTATGCAGTTTGAAGCTACTTCCAGAGTCTGAGGCCGATTTAGAATCAAATCTGGTACACACAGAGGAGGCACATTATCTGGGTAATGAGAGCTGATGAAAAACAACTTGCAACTAGCTCTAAGGAAATCAGGCTGATTTTCTATAAACTACCTTGGAGAAAACAGTTCTTTAAAAGGATACACACTTTGAAGTTCTCTCTCTTGCTCCATTCCCTGAAAGATGTACACCTTGCCACTCTGCCTGATAGAATCCTCCCAATGCCGGAGTCCATTCAGCTCCCAATATGAAGCTTGTTTGGGCCCTGCTGGTCCTCGCCCTGTACCCTTTCCACCCTGAGGCCCATCTTTCTTGGGGAGCCTGCCTTTGGCTCTGGTCACCCCTCTAGTTACTCCTTAAAGGCAGGCCTTCCTTGTGCTCTCTACAGTGACTTAGTACCTGTTGCTGCATTGGAACCAAGCCAGGAGTTCTCCAGTGTTCTCAGTTACAACACTCTGGATGAGGTTCCCAGGCACCAGCACTCCACGTGTATAGCTGCAAGGGCAGAGGACAAGCAAGAGGCATTCTGTTCCCAGCACCTGTTCTGACATTCATGAAAGCATGGCCCTCACAGTAAAACATCTCATACATGATGCTTAACCAAACTTTCGGTCAGCAAATCATCTACACTTACAGTGAGTTTCTCCTCCTGCCTGGTGATAGTGCAGACATGTGACACTTGCTCAATAGCTAGAGACACACTGGCATGCAAGGACACTCTACTCATCTTTAGTGATCTTTTTTGATCACTTTACTTTGTCACTTTCACACACTTTTTAGTTAGGATCAGCTCAATTAACAAATGAAAATTACTCTCAAGGAAATATAACCATGAAATCACAAAAAAAGGTATGAATACATTTTTCAATTCATGACACAAAGTGCTATTTTTTTTATCTACATAGAACTCTAAATCAATAAGGAAAAATGTAAAACCTCAGTCTAAAAACAAATAAAGGATATCAATCAATATCTTACAAACAAGAACAATAGATATCATAGGTAACTGATTTAAAAAAGCATAACTTAAGACTATAGTGCATTTCACTGTAAGATTGACAAAAACATTTTTTAAATTTAAACATGTTGGAAGGTATGTGGAGAAACAGGCATTCTCTTGTGTTACTGTGAAAGTTAATATTGGTCTGACCCCTATGAAAGAAATTAGGCAATAACTTCCAAAATTAAATGTTTATTCTCTATAATTCAGTAAATTCAATGGTAGCTATTACTATGCAAACATTTTTCTCATTGTATTGTTTGAGATAGGAAAAGATTAGAAATGAGTAGGAGGCAAAAATACATAAATAATGCAAACACATGCAGTGGAATACTATCTAGCTGCTCTGATTTGGATATGAGGTGTCCTCCAAAAGCTCACACGTGAGACAATGCAAGAAGGTTCAGAGAAGAAATGATTAGGTTGAGAGAGTCTTCACCTAATCAGTGAATTGAACCCTGATGGGATTAACGTGTTAATTGGAGGCAGGTGGGTGTGGCTAGAGACAGTAGTTAACTGGGGGCGGGGCGTGGCTATGGGGTATATGTTTTGTATCTGGAGAGGGAAGTCTCTCTGCTTCCTGATCACCATGTTGTAAGCTGCTTCCCTTTGCTGCACTCTCCTGCCATGATGTTCTGCCTCACCTTGAGCCCCAAGGAATGCAGTGGGCCTTCTATGGACTAAGACCTCTGAAACCATGAGCCCTTAAATAAACTTTCCTCCTTTATAGTTGTTCTCATTGGATCCTTTAGTTACAGCAGCAAAAAGCTGATTAAGACACTAGCATTTAAAAAGAATTACTATATACATCTGTATACAATGATATGGCAAGCGTATTACAAAGAACTAAGTAAAGAGAGCAAGACAAATAAGTGGGTATTATTTACTATCATGTATTGAGGCAACATTTTTTATAATAGTATAAAATATTTCTAGAGACTATTCTTTTCTCTTCCCTCCCTCCAAAAAACATACTAATAATGATTGCTTTGGGAAGAGAAATTTGAATGCTAATACTCATGGGAAGGGGACTTACTATTGACTCCATTTTTCTTAAATTTTTCAATCTATGATCATTTATTAACAGTTGTAGGAAAAGAAATTAAATTAATCTTTAAATATATTCAAAAAGCACAGCCTGGGAGAAAATATTTGCAAAGTACAAATATGATAAAGTACTCAGGTCCAAAAATACATAAAGATCTCTCAAAACTCAGCAGTAGGAAAACAAAACAAGACGTATTTTTACATAGCTAAAAATTTATTACATGAACAGACCCTCTAAGAAGAAAATAGTTTTGGCAAATAAGCATATAAAAATATACTCAAAACTATTAGAAAATGCTAATTAAAACCATGATAAGCTTCCACTACACATTTATTAAAACATCTACATTTTTGAAACAACAGCGCTTGAGCTGGCAAGTATGTGGAGCAATGGGAACTCCCCTAGAAAGCACTGAGTTCTGCTGAGAATGCAGTCATTTCTATAGAAAACTGTCTCGTGGTTTCTTGTAAAAACACAACTCCATGTACTTTATGACCTTGCAATCCCATTCCTGGGTACTTATTCCAGAGAAATGAGAACATACAACCACACAAAGGCCTGTATGCTACACACAGAAGTTGGATTCATAATTATTAAAAATTAGAAACAACTCCAATGTCCTTTAACTGGTGAATATATCAACAAACTTCAGTATATCCTAACCATAAAATGCTGCTTAAACAATAATATAATACTGAAACAACAGGGAAGAACCTTAAAATCATTAAGCTAAGTGAATGCAGCCAGTTAGAAAAGTTACTGCGTGATGCCATTTGTACAGTCTGCATTGCTTAATGACAGGGGTAAGGACTGAGCTTGTTACTGTGCACACATTATAGAGTGTACTTGCACAAACAAGATGGCTACCATGTCACTAGAGAGTATACCATGATGGGACTGCTGTGGTACACATGATCCCTCTTTGATCAAAACATGGCTATGTGGTACATGACTGTACAGCCTTCCAGAAAAGTCAAAACTTAGAGGGACATAAAGTAAAACAGTGATTACCAGAGACTGAGGCAGAAAGAAGGGAACTGACTGCAAAGGGACAAGAGGGGACTTTTTAGTGTGAGACGATAGTTGTCACACAACCATGCATGTGTGTAAAATGCACAAAATCAGACACCAAAAAGGAGTAAATTTTACCATATTTAATTAGCCCTCAAAAACTGATGTCTCAGGTTTACTGTGGGCAGCACAGGTGGTTATCTAAACTCTGTTTTCTGAGAATAAGAGAAAGGATTATGAAAAACTCAGATTAACTTTGCTATTTATTCCTGGGAAGATGCCTGGGCATCTCCTTACCAAGAGTCTAAAGTCTCAAATTCAGGACCGAGCCATACTTCACTATGTTGCTTATGGGGGAAAGCATTTAGTATCATTGTCTACCCAAACAGAGTGATGATACTATCTATTCCCACTGGGCAGAGCGATTTCAAGTATGAACATGATCAGAATTAGAAGCTCCTCTTCCAAACTGGTTATGAAGGCCATTTTACCAAGCTCAGAAGGAGATGAGAGAATATGATTCAAGTCAGTCACTTGGAGAAACAGCAATGGTGTAGATCTAGAACTGAAAAAGAATGTGAGGGAATTCAATATCTTTGTTCATTGCATTGGCGATTATGCTTTCAATGGCATTTGTATTTTGATTTTCCAGTTTATTCATAATGTGTTATGAAAACAATCCATATGAAGGATGTCCATTTAAAAAACAGAAACTTGAAAACATACTCAAATCTATTCAGACACCCTGCTAAGTTACTTTTTCTTCAATAGCACTGAGTTACTGGCACCTCTTAGCTGTTGGCTTCATTAATCTGTCAGCTGAAATAATATGCTTCTGGATTTTTTCTGTCTTGACACATTGAGGTTAGGAAAAGAATGGGCAGGTTATGCATACTATTTTCTAAATTAACTCAAGCTCAGCCTACAAGGTTCAGGCCATGTGCAAGGTAACTGAGGAGGTAGCAAGCGTAAGTACAAGGTCTGCTTGATTAGGGGCCATTGTCATGAGAAGCCAGGTGTTACCCCTGATGATGTAAAGGACAAAACAATTTAATCTTTTAAGACAAAGTAAATGAATCCATTCTACACGGAAAGAGATAAATTAGAACAAAGTACAAAAGTAATTCCTTTGATAAGCATATTTTATCTGCCCCATGACTGTGAAATCAGAGAGCCAATTTAACACTGATTATTAACAACTTAATGTTAAGAATTATAAAAATAAAAATAGAAGTCGGCAGTGAAAATCACAATGTCATGGCTATTTCAGAAATGCTTCATCTGAACACAGCAGTCTTAGAGAGGCAGCAAAGGCAGGAACTGTGCCTGCCAGAGTAGGAAAAGCTTTATTCCCTCTTACACATCCACAAACAGAACTCGGCCTCCTCAATGATCCAGGTAATTGGAGCATCCTTCCTTTATTCCACTTTTAATGTTTTTAAAAGGCAAATTTCAACTAACCAAGCTACTCTTCACCTGTGGGACAGGTGAGCCTAGAGGACTTACTTCCCAAAAGGCATTGAAATGACAGAAAAGAGATTTTTAAGGGAAAAAACTGACAAGGACAAAGAATGGGAGGAAAAAGAGTAATACCATTATAAAATCTGGAAGGTGGATGGTAAGAGAATCTTGACCCAGCAGAGCCCTGGGACCTTGGACAGAAGTTTAGGCACCCAGTTTGGTGGGGGTACCAAAGTACAGCAGTTGTAATCGCTGACATTCCCTGAGGCCTAAGGGCCTAAACACACCTGGTGTAGGGTGGGTAAGATAGCCTGCAAATAGGTGTGTGTTTGAGCCTTAAATGGAGAGGTTGTGGACCTCAGTATACCACTCAACCCCACCCAAAGACTGATGATCCCCCATTCCTATAGGACCTGAGAGATCATTCTGGAAAAACTGAAACAAAGAAATCCAGTGACTCCAGTAGTGAAAGGCAAAGGGCTGGAATTAGGAATCATGGAATGGTGGCAAGACTCCATTCCTGCCCTTATAAGTTTCTGTCCCTCACTTCTACACCATCACACATGTGCAGTCAGTCAGGCAAGAGAAAAGACTGACAGATGGAATTCTCTCCTCCAGAAAGCTTTTTTGCAGTATTTGACTTTTATTCTGTTTTGGTGAATGTTTATGAAAAATGTTGTTATACATCAGACAAAATGCATGTCAGGGTTATGAAGTATAATCATAAAATGAGGACCCCTGATTCCACTGCCCAACCCTGGAAAAAGATCATGACCAATGTGGGTGGAACTCCCCATAGTGCCCTGATGGCCTTCTGCCTCCGCTGCTCCAGAGGAACAGTGTTTGTGCTGCTGCTTCTCATTTTTCTTAAAAAATAATTTTACAAGATAGGGTACATATTTCTGAACAGCTTCCTTTTTAGCTTGATAAGGTGGCCTCAGACTACTGAAGTTCTGAGACTCATTTTGTCCATCACATTGGTGGGAATCTTGGGTCATTAACTTCCAAGTACAATCTTGGATCATTGAAATTTTATTTTACTCACTTTGCTGTGGATGGACATTTAAGATATTCTTGCTTTGGCTTCCATGAAGACTGCTGAAACCATTTTCTTATCTGTGCCTTTTTAGCCCCATGGGCAGGAGTCTTTTCTAGGGTACATAGAGAAACAATGGATCAAAGTATTTACTCAAGTTCAAGTCTATTTAAGAATGTTTTTCAAAGGCTTGTATCAACTTACACTCATGCCAACAGTGTTTGTGTTCCTGTTGTTCTTTGAAATTTTGAATATTGACTATATCAAATTCCTCAAGTTTTATAAATCAATGGGTATTTGACAGTGTTCTTAATTTTTATTTTCTTGACCATCCATAAGGTTAAGCTGTCCTCACAGTTCTACATTGTTGGTGGACTGTAAATTAGTACAACCACTATGGAAACTAGTATGGAGGTACCTCTCAAAAGACTAGGCATGGAACCACCACATGACCCAGCTATACCACTCCTCAGTATTTATCCTGAAGAATTAAGGTCATCTTAACTACAATGATACATGCATGGCTATGTTTATAGCAGCATAATTCACAAACTATGGAACCAGCCTAGGTGTCTATCAGTGGATGAATGGATAAAGAAAATGTAGTATATATACACAGTGGGATTTCATTCAAGCCCTAAATAAAAATGAAATTATGTTGTTTGCAGGAAAAATGGATAAAACTAGAAACCATCAGGTAAGTGAATTAAGTCTAAATCAGAAGGTCAAGTGTTGTATGTTTTCTCTCATATGCAGAATCTAGAGACAAAAAAGGAAAATAAAGGTGGGGGTGGATCTCATAAAAATCAAAGGGAGATCAGTAAAGGAAAGGGACCAGGGGGTGACAGGTGAAGAGCAGTGTGGAGAGCTAAGCAGCAATATTGAACAAATGATACTGTTACACTGTGTGCCTGTATGGATGGGTAATGACAAACCCCATCATTATGTACAACCATAATGCACAATAAAAAATGTAGAACAAAATTAAAATTTTAAAAATCATACATACATCTCATAATAATTTTAATGTATAACAAAATTAATTTATATATTCCATGTTCAATTTCTATTATTTGAAAGAAAAGGTTAATCTATCCTCAAAGATTTATTGATTATTCATGTGTCCATCTATGTGGAATGCTTATGTGTATCTTTTGTTCATTTTTTCTATTGGGTTGATTGTTTTTATGGATTTATAATAGTTCTCTATATACAATGGATACTAATCTTTTTTCAGGAGTACATGTTATGATGACATCTATGAGTTTTAAATGTGTTTTTCCTTCCTTTTATATAATGTCTTCTAGAGAATTCCTAAATAACTGAAAAACTAATCCAGGTTCAAGGAGAGGAAGTCTGGATACCATAAGATGTCATTTACTTTGTTTCACAGTCTGAACTGGTTTTTTGAGGTACGTTTACTTTTAATTCACTTTCCTATTTGAGTCAATAATTATCTTGTACAAAATGAGCATGGAATGTAATAAGCAGCCTTTTTCACACCTGTTATAGTGGAACAAGCATGGGCTATGGAATTACATGAGTACAGATTTGAGTTCTGATCCCATGTTCAGCTCTGCACTTGAGTGAAGTAAAAAAATTTCCATTTTCTTGTTTCTATTGTACTTAACAATACCTAATTATAGCTTTGATAGACATAATAATCACATGCATACAACAGACAGTAAATAATACAAGCTTCCTTTATTATTATTATTATTATTATTATTATTATTATTATTATTATGTTTCCTTTCTCTTTATCCTTGCTTTCCCTTTATGGCCTCCCCCAGAATCATAGGGAGTTCAAGAACTTCTTGAACCCAATGGCCCAGCTCCTGTTAGAAAAGAGAGGTTCCCATAGGCCCCATTCTGGGTTGGATGCCCTGAAGGTCTCCGGGGCCATGGACTAGATATCTGCAGGACCTGGACACCTGGACATTTCAGGTAGTATTAAAAGTCCCATGTCATCCAAATCCACAGAAGACTTATATAATAATAATAGTAATGATGATGATAATAATGGCATGAGCAAAGATAAATAAATAATAAAGCTGTCTGTTAAAAACACTAGCAAAATCAAAGTAGTTTCTGGTTATAATTAGTTTTACCTTTATTACTGTCAGTTTTACATGCCAGTTGCTTTTCAGGGATTATCTCATGCAATCTTCATAGCCACTTTATGAGATCTTTCCAACTATTTTTTGCATTTGATAGCCCAAAAGGAGGGAGAGAAGCAAACAGTCTGCCTCCACCAAGTGTCTACTGCCCACTCTTGTTCCAATTGCTAGGACATTCCTGTATTTATGCCAGTATTATCTCTAGTAGCAGCCTTTTCTTACAACTTGTAGACAATCCTATCCATGGGACACTGCCAACTGGCCTCACCGCACGTCTACCCTGATCAAGCCTCCATAGGGCCTCTGCTCCACACAGTCCTGTGGCAATGAAGGCAAGGCAATGAAGGTCCTATTCGGACCTGAGCCTTCCACTGTGGGACAGACAAACTCCATGGCCTGGTCTTTTTTTTTTTTTTTTTTTTAATCTTTGAATTTGGTTTATTTCTTTTTTTTTTTCATTTATTTTAATTAAAAATCATAAATTTACATAGGGCAATGTTGTTTGATTCATTCTGTTATTTTTTCCCCTACCTCCCCACCCCTCCCACCCCTCTTTTCCCTCTATACAGTCCTTCCTTCCTCCATTCTTACCACCCTCCTTATACCTAACCCTAAACCTAACCCTAATCCTAACACTAACCCCTCCTACACCCCCTTATATGTCCTCATCCGCTTATCAGCGAGATCATTTGTCCTTTCGTTTTTTGAGATTGGCTTATCTCACTTAGCATGATATCCTCCAATTTCATCCATTTGCCTGCAAATGCCATAATTTTATCATTCTTCATGGTGGAGTAATATTCCATTGTATATATATATATGCCACAGTTTCTTTATCCATTCAACAACTGAAGGGCATCTAGGTTGGTTCCCCAATCTGGCTATGGTGAATTGAGCAGCTATGAACATTGATGTGGCTGTATCTCGAGTATGCTGATTTTAAGTCCTTTGGGTATAGGCCAAGGAGTGGGATAGCTGGGTCAAATGGTGGTTCCATTCCAAGTTTTCTGAGGAATCTCCACACTGCTTTCCAGAGTGGCTGCACTAATTTGCAACCCCACCAGGAATGTATGAGTGTACCTTTTTCCCCACATCCTCGCCAACACCTATTGTTGCTTGTATTCTTGATAATCGCCATTCTAATTGGGGTGAGATGAAATCTTAGGGTAGTTTTGATTTGCATTTCTCTTATCACTAGAGATGTTGAACATTTTTTCATATATCTGTTGATTGCTTGTACATCTTCTGTGAAGTGTCTGTTCATTTCCTTAGCCCATTTGTTGATTGGATTATTTGTATTCTTGGTGTAGAGTTTTTTGAGTTCTTTATAGATTCTGGAAATTAGCACTCTATCTGAAGTATGAGTGGCAAAGATATTCTCCCACTCTGTAGGCTCTTCACATTACTGATAGTTTCCTTTGCTGAGAGAAAGCTTTTTAGTTTGAATCTATCCCAGTGGTTGATTCTTGCTTTTATTTCTTGTGCTATGGGAGTCCTGTTAAGGAAGTCTGATCCTAAGCCAACAAGTTGAAGGTTTGGACCTACTTTTTCTTCTATAAGATGCAGGGTCTCTGGTCTGATTCTGAGGTCCTTGATCCATTTTGAGTTGAGTTTTGTGCAGGGTGAGAGATAGGGATTTAGTTTCATTCTGTTGCATATGGTTTTCCAGTTTTCCCAGCACCATTTGTTGAAGAGGCTATCTTTTCTCCATTGCATATTTTTGGCACTTTTGTCTAGTATGAGAAAATTGTATTTATTTGGGTTTGTGTCCATGTCCTCTATTCTGTACCATTGATCTACCTGTCTATTTTGGTACCAATACCATGCCGTTTTTGTTACTATTGCTTTGTAATAGAGTTGAAGATCTGGTATTGTGATACCCCCTGCTTTGCTCTTTCTACTGAGGATTGCTTTAGCTATTCTGGGTTTCTTATTCTTCCAGATGAATTCCATAATTGCTTGCTCTATTTCTGTAAGGTACACCATTGGGATTTTAATTGGAATTGCATTGAATCTGTATAGCACTTTTGGTAGTATGCATGGCCTGGTCTTGAATCCCCCTACAGAATACCCAATAGGAATAGACCCTTTTCCCCTTTTCCTGACCAGGATGCCTTATGGCCCCACACACTAGCTCAGTCTTCCAGTACATATCCCTCATGTTCCATCCACAGCTGAGCTCAAGCAAATCAGACCCTTGCCATGTGCAAACATGGCCAACTGGGGGCCTCAATGGCACTGTTACTATAGGTCAGCTGAGGGGAGTGTATTCCATAGATCAAAAAGAGCAATAATGACTAAACAAAGCAGATGTGTATATAAAGGATTTGGCACAACATTTTACAATAAGCCTTCAATGTCCGTAAGTGTTTCTAGAAATCTGTACTGCTGTCCTTCTGTGCATTAACTCACAGTGACTTGTGATGAAATTTCAATTGCTGGCAGTCATGTGATGGCAGTGTGCTAGTTTACCTTGGCTGTTGGCCTCATCTCTGTCATTCACTGTCACTGTCATTCTCATTCCTGGCTTGTATGTCTGTAAAATGAGTGATCAGTGATTGCCAAGGACCCTTCAAAATCAAATATATCTCTTTCTGTTAGCATTTCAATTATTCATCTAGTTCAGTCAATTCACAAATATTGATTGAATGATATTCCAGGGCCTGGTAAAATTAGGAATGCTTTTTTTTTTTCTGTGCTAGAACATAACTTCAACATTTTTTATATCATAAAATTGGAAAACACTTAGCACTGAGAAACTAGCCTGAAGGTCACATCTCTTTATTCCCTCTGATGTGATGCCAAGCAATACCTGGCCCTTCTCTGAGCCCAGAGGCAAAGTTACCAAGAGGCTGATCAAACTTAAAGCTTCAGGGCCTCTCACTTGGACGAGTCTCTTCCCATTGTCTGGGTAGAAGTTCTTGCAGGGCAGGTACATGGTTGTGTGTATTTGTCAGATTTTCAAAAATAAAATTTTAATACAATCAGTTTAGGCTGAGTCTCTTTCCACTTATGTCCCACCACTGTGTCTCCCATCATGTCAGGTGTCATGTGAGTACTTCTGGGGTCCAGCTAACAGCACGTCAAGTTTGGAATACGTTTAGTTTGACTTTAATAGAAGGTATGCATATGGTTCTCAGTGACCTTCTTGAAGAGTTGAGGGAATGAGGGCTGTCCCAGTACTGGGAAGGTTTCCAGGGGTATATCTACCATCCACCATGTAGACTCACTCAACATTGTGACACCAAGATGCAGGGCCAAAGGCCAGGTCCTGATATTGGCCCATGCTAATATCAGTATCCCAGTACCAGAAGCCTGTAAGTAGTGCAGCAGAAGAAAAAGCTGGTGTATGGAATATTCTCCCAAATCTCATTGCTCATATATGACACATGAAAGAAACTTGATTGAGGATTTCCAAAATTAGGCAATAATCCTAAACCTTTACCTGACATTACTAGGAATTTTTATCTGTGTCCTTTATGTAGCAAGTTAGGAAGCTAAAAGAAACTTCTCAAACTACCAATATCAAGAAATCAAAAAAGTTTAATTAAGCAGGACAGAGTGAAGACTAATTATACAAAGTAGTATCACAAAACTGCTATCAAAGCAAATGCAAACAAAACACCTAGAAAATAATATTACGGTGTATGCCAAGCAGATAATAAAAATGCTGGGGTTTTTTGTAACGTTTGTAGTATTTGTGATTTATTTCCTATTCCACATATTCTTTTTCATACTTAGTTGTATTAATTCATAGTTTTATATTTCTGTTCTTAAAAAGAATCCTCCAATTGCCTTAGAGTGAGACCCCACAACACTGGGATCCTCACCCTGCCTGAACCTAACTGTGAGAATCTTCAGTTTTCTGAATGTCTTTTGGCCTCAAAGTGGAAATCTCTCACAGGACAGTGGAAGAGACCACAGAGTGGTGGCCATCACACAGTCCTTCCTAGGAGACATAAGCAACCAAGCATGGGATTGGGTGCACCTACTGTGACCACTTCTACTGTTTTCATGAAGCTGAGGAGACACATAGTCACTGCTGTCCTGCCTCACTTGGGGCAAGAAATACATATGACAGTACACTTCCCCCAACCCTCACTCCTCCTCTGCTGCCTTGTAGCCCATCACTGGGAAGGAATCCAGGAACTTTGGGTCACTGCACGACAAAGAGCTGAGGAGAGCCTAGGAATTCTATCTGCTTCCCATGAGAGAGGAATTTCACAAATAAAACAAAAAGTGTACCCATCCCATCCCCCCAGATTAGGAGAATGCCATGAGTTAGGAGAGATGGGAGCTGTGCTTCCGGATGCTGTGAATAGTGCTGATGGGATCCACACACAAGAGGGAAAGTCTGGGGCTGGAGGGTGAGTTGTTTCACCATCACTGTTTTTGTCTTTTCATTTCAGGAAGCTCCCAGACAGTCACCACTCTGTATTCTGGACCCTGGGCCACTTGGAGTATTAATGTTAACAGTCAGGGCTTAGAAATCAGTCAGAAACCACATACTGACACTTCAATCAACAACAGACCACATATATCATGGTGGTTCCGCAAGATTATAAGAGTTGAGAAATTCTTATGTGAAGTGACATCATAGCTGTTCTAATGCCGTAGTGCAATGCCCTGCCCATGTGATTGTGGGGATGCTGGTGTAAACAAGACTATTTCGCTACCACTTGTAGAAAAGTCTAGCACATAGAATTATGTACGGTACGTACTTGATAATGATACTAAACAACTGTGTTACTGATTTATGTATTTACTATACTGTACTTTTTATGGTTATTTTAGATTATATTTCTACTTATAAAAAATAGAAGCTTACTGTGAATCAGTCTGCGGTGTTACTCTAGAAGCAGCTTCACACATCTTGTGTTTACTCTCTCCCTTGATTGCTTGAAGAGACCACATGGTGTGCTTGCCTTCCACCACCTAGGTTTGTGTAAATCCACTCCCCGAGGGTTCCCTCAGCAATGGGATTTCTAACAACACATTTCTCAGGACTTATCCCAGTCATTAAGCAATGCGGGCCTGTACATGAAATTGCAGATACACCACCTGAGACCTCAAGAACTTGGTGTGCTGTATTCAGAGAGAATACAAACACCATATCCTCTCCCCAACTTCAGACTTTCAGACAATGTGCTTTGGTTTCTAGGACCTTTTGCCTTATAGAAGATCCCGCTGGGCTGCCCTGCTGCCCCTGTGGAAGGAGAACTGCAGGTGCTCCAGTGGCAGGCTGCACAAGGAGCTCATCACTAGCATATTTCCAAATAATACTCGTCAGGCCCAGCTATGATGTGCCAAGGTATCATGCACACACTGGAGCTGGGGAGGCACTTAGGACATGGGGCCTCCAGGACATTAAGCAGCTCCCTTTTGCAGAACATGCCTGAAAATATGGATAAACAACTCAGTAAAGACTGCTCATCAGCTCCAGTTTGCCAGGAAAACAACCGTCAAGAGCTCTCTTCTGATAAAATGTCAATTTCTGTATATCACTACTCAGTGGTATCTTCTCCCATCCTGCCCCACATCCATCAATCTTCCTTACAGAAATGATTATGATAAATGAACAGTGAAAATTAGAACTGCCCTGGCATCTCTAATTCACCTTTGCAGTTTTACTGGATGTGTGCAGTATGAGCTCTGTCCTCCTGGGGCTGGTTCTGCAAACTGGTCCTACCCTTTCAGGTGGGAAACAATAACTTGGCCAGCATCTGTTTGCTGCCAAATCCTTCCATATGCAGGCCTTTGGGCTCTCCTCAGAGGATGCTGGGCACTATTTTTAAAAATTCAATTTCAAAAATGCCAGTCTATGTCATAGCTGATAGTCAAGGCCCACCTCCAGCACCAAGAGCAAAGATTAACAGTGAATCTCTGTTCCTGGTTCCTTTCATCTTTCTTTATTCTTAAAAGGGTTAGAGATAAAGCTGACAGATGAGAAGTTTCTTCGGGGCTTCTGATGAAAAGATATGGGTTAAATACAGGTAAGTTTTTTTCTTTTCTTGAATTTAATGAGCACCTAGCCTGTGCCAGGTCAGGTGCTAAGCATGCTGCACACACATTTTTAAACTTTTGTGATCACTCTTTAATTAAGTTGAGAGTCAGTTAGAGGCAGAATGGGTCAGGAACCCAGCTATCTTAGACTCCAGTTCTATGCTATCTTGGTGCATGATTTTAAGAATTCTGGGGACCTGCCCCCAAGGGATTCCAGGCCTCAGGATAACATCCTGGAAGGGACTGGTCAGCTGCTGGGAGTAGGAAAATATGGGCTATTTGGAAATCTCCCTCATATCTTAGCAAGGATGGTAAGAAAAGAAAATTAGAAAATTTAGATAAAGGCTTACATAGACTCAGGCTAAGAAAATAGAAGAGAACAAAAAACTTATTACTATTAATCAGAAAGTAGAAAAATACACCCCCAAATCTAGGATACTTAGTTCAGACTTCACTCTGATAAAATCTAGACAAGTGGAAACTGTATTCCTTGAGAAAAGGGCTTAAAACTACAATACACACACACACACACACACACACACACATACACACACACACATGCAAATACAAAAAGTACAGAGATCATATGGTAAGCACCCATTTACTCTCCTTCCAAAAGTGAATGAGTATTGTTTTCACCTCTAAAAGTAACAGGTTTAGTAAATTAGCTTCTCAGAAATTAGGGAGTCTTCTAGAAAAAGTTTTTGATAGTGCCATCTGGTGGATTCATCCTAAAAATGCTCTTTCCTCCCTCAATTAAATTGATTGGAGAGGACAAATTATAATACACAATGAGACATTCAGTCCACTCATATTCCCCCACGGCTCTCCTTTATTTTTTCTGTGGGTATCCTCAGCCTCCTTTCCATCCTGCTGTAATTGACTGATCCTTGAAGTTCCTGTTTCATTTCACAGCCTTTCTGCTGCATTAGAGCAATTTTTATAGCAAGATTTACAAGGATGTCAGAAATAAAGAAAACTATTGTAAAATTGCCATGGACAACGTTATAAACCGGCAATAAAACTAGCCATCATGCACAGCTGGTATTTATGTAGGCCACCTGCTCCATTTTTAGCTGTTCCTGACCAACTGCTTTTACCACATTCATTGTGGTTTTCAAGACCTTTTGCTTGCCTCCTCTTATGAAGTTCCTTAGGACTGACAATAAGTTCCAGAATGTGCTGAGCCCCAACATTGGTCCAACCTTGCTTGTTCTTGAAGCCATAGCTACACTCAGAAGCCCATCATGACCAGTTCTTGCTTCTAAGTCTTTGAACTCTGCCAAAACCCAGTTATCAGACAGAAGAAGTTTTACCATAACTCCTCTGCAGCTTTAAGACACACTTCAATCCAATCACACATTCTCATCTGTCAGTTTTAAATAAAATATTCAAGAGTTTGTACTGTCTACCCGTTATGAAGAAGATACCAGAGCCTCAATTTTCAGGAGCAGTTCCCACTCAACGAACACCTGTTTGGCATGAACTGAATAGTTTACATATACCTCATAATGACTCTGCCAGTTTGGTTGAATCAATCACTCATTACCTTTGTGACTTTAGTAAATAATTCTATTAACCCACTTTAGCAGCTGACCTATCAACTGTGCAGGATTTTAGTAAGAATTTGAAGTAAAATTAGATATAGATTCACCAATGCTTATTCTGGGCTAAGCATCCTCATATTATTTCATCTCATGAATCACCATAGTTATGATTTGGAGATGAGGTGTTCCCAAATAAACTCGTGTGATTGACAATGCAGGAATGTTCAAAGCTAAAATGATTAGATTATGAGAACTGTGACCTAATCAGTGGACTGAAACATTTGGTGGATTAATAATTAGAAAAAACTACTGGACTGAGTGGTAACTATAGGCAGGTGGGGCATAACTAAAGGTAGTAGATCTCTGGGGGCATGCCCTTGGGAATTATATCTTGTCTCTCTGGCTCCTCCCTCTCTCTGCTTCCTGGCTACCATAAGGTCAGCAACTTTTGTCCACCACAGCCTTCTACTGGGGTGCTCTGTCTCACCTCAGGTTGAGAGCAATGCAGGTGACCACCATGGACTGAACCTCTGAAACCATGAGCCAAAATACACTTTTCCTCCTCAAAGTTGTTCTTGTTAGGTATTTTGGTCACAGTGACAAAAAGTGGACTAACTGACACAACAACCAAATTATAAGGTGAATATTATTAATATGCCCAGTTCAAAACACAAAGCTTATAGCAGAGAAGTTAAGTAACTAGTTCAAAGCCAGTAAGTGACAAAGCCAGAGCTTGAACCTCAGAAAGCAGGTTCCAGGGCACTATGGTCATTGACTATTTATTGATGATTAAATTAAAAAAAAAAAAAAAAACAGTAGTGAAGTCAGCATTGTTAGTAGGGTAAAGACAGTCAAAAATTCTCTTCTCCATAAAAACTATGTAAAATTTGGCAAAATTTGTCAGAATCAACTTTTTTAAGAACTCCAGAAATTCATCAAAAAAATTACAACTCAGGAAGCATATATTTTAGGAAAACAGTCAAATATTAGTTAAAGCCTTGTGACATTTTAACTTGCCTTAGCCCCATCACTAACTCCTTAGTTCAGAAATATTCTTTAAAAATAGTCACCCATACTCCTGGAGTAACCTTGCAAACTTCAGGATTAGAAACTATTCCCTAAGGGAGGATTGACCTTGAACATGCCAGAAAAAGAATCTGAATCACCCACTTTAAATGCATCCAAAAACTAAAGAAACTGAATCTAATAAAACTAAATGAAATTATGAAAGCAATTCCTTAACAAAAACATAACATTCACAAAGTGTTGGGAATTACATATTTCTAAAAATCAATAGAAATTTTGGATTGAAAAGTACAATAAAAATTTTAAAATTTGCTATAGAGTCTTCGCTGCAAATTTAAATAAGCAGAGGGAAGTACCAGCAAACATAGAGATCATTCAAATGATGTACAATCCAAAAAACAAGAAGGAATGAAGAAAATAAACAGGGATATAGAGGCCTTTAGGCTATCATAAACAAAGCAACATATGCATAATGAAACTCTCAGAAAGGGAAGAGAAAAAGATAGAATATTCAAATAACTAATAAATGAAAATTTCCCGAATTTGATGGAAGACATCCATCAACATTTGAGAAACTCAACAAAGTCCAAGGAAGGTAAACTCAAAGAGGGATATAGCCAAGCACATCATAAACAAACTGTTGAAAGATAATTTTTAAATCATGAGAGCAAACAAGTATAAAAATCCACAATAAGCCAGGTAGGGTGGCACACACCTGTAATCTTAACAGCTCCAGAGACTGAGACAGGAGGATCATGAGTTGAAAGCCAACCTCAGCAACTTATCGAGGCCCTAAGCAACTTAGACTCTATCTCAAAATAAAATATAAAAAGGGCTGGTGGGTGGCTCAGAGATTAAGTGCCCCTGGGTTCAATTCCCTGTACAAAAAAAAAAAGAGTAAGATTAACACCCCAGAAACCATGAAGACCACAAGATATTGAGTGACATAAAGTGCTGACAGAAAATAATTTTTAAAAAACTGTCAACAAAGAATTCTGTATTCAACGATATTATTCTTCAAAGTAAAGGAGAAATTAGAACTTTCTTATTGAAAAAAAAAACTGAAAGAATCCATTGCTAGACCTCCCCTAAAAGTCTTTCAGACTGACATGAAAGGGCAATAATTCAAGTTCAAATGAAGAAATATAGAGCACCAAAAAATGTAACTATACTGGAAAACAGAAACAGAGTATAAATGTACTTCTGCTTATAACTTTTTCCTCCTATAGGATTTAAAAGTATATGCATCAAGCAGTAATTATAAATCTGTGTTGATAGATGTACAATATGCAAAGGCCTAATTCCATAACAACAAAAAGGAAGAAGAAGGGTGTAGAGCTGCATATTAGCAAAGTTTTAGTATATTATAATCAAAGTTGATGTTAGTACAAATTAGATTGTAATAAGTTATTAGGTTCATTGGATCCCCAGGGCATCACTAAAAAAATAACTAAAACATATAAAATAAAAATAAAAGAAACCCCCAAGAGAATTAAAATAAGACACTGGAAAATACATATTTAATACAAAAGAAGGCAGTAAAGGCAACAAAAATATATAGTATATGAAGAATACAATAGAAAATAACAAATGTAAATCCTATGTATCAGATGTAAATAAGCTTTCCAATTATTATGGTTTTCATTTGAGGTTTCCCCCCAAAGCTACAGTTAATTCAAGAATATTTAGAAGTAAAATGATTATATTATGACAGCTGTGACCTAATCAGTCCATCCTAGTTTGAGTGTCCTGGGTGGTACTGTGGGTAGGTGGGGTGTGGCTGGAGGAGGTGGGTCACTGGACGTGTGCTCTTAAAAGGTGCATCTTCCCTACAGCCCCTTTCCCGCTCTTGCTCTCTCTGCTTCCATTAACTGAGCAGTTTTCCTCTGCTGGGCCCTTCCCCCATGACATGATGCCTCACCTTGGGCTCAGCAATGGAGTTAGCTAACTATGGACTGAGATCTCTAAAACCACGAGATCCAAATAAAGTTTTCTTCCTCTAAGTTGTTCTTGTTGAGACTAAGTGTTTTAGTATTAGAGTTGAAAAAGCTGACTAAAACACCAATTAAAATGCAGAGTTTGGCAGAATGAATTTAAAACTATGTGATCAATAATCTAAACACCTACTTTAACAGCAACAAAACAAAGAGCACAATAAACCCACAGAAAGAAGGAACAAAATAAATATGACAGCAGAAATAAATAGATAATGAAAAGACAATAGAGAAAAATCAATAAAACCAAAACTCAGTTCTTTAAAAACATTACAAACTTGACAAAACTTTAGTTAGACTGCCCAAGGGGAAATAAGAGAGAAGAATCAAGTTACATAAACAGGAAAGACAATATTACTTCCAATCTTCCAGAAATAAAAAAGGATCGTAGAGAATACTGTGAAAAATCATATGCCAACAAATTAACAACCTAGATGAAATGGAAACATTCCTAAAAGTCAAACTGCAAAAACTAACTCAAGAAGCAATAAAAAAATATGAATAGGCATATGGTAAGTAAAGCGATCGAATGACAGGTCAAAAAGTTTCCCATGAAAAAAAGCACGGGACAAGATGGTTTCACTGGTAAGATCTGCTAAATACATCAGAAGGAATTAATAAAAATCCTCCACAAACTCTTCCAAAAGATAAAAGAGAACATTCCCAAGCTTATTCTACAGTTCAATATTACCCTGATACCAAAAGCAAAGTCACCATGAGTAATGAACATTACAAACTATTATCTCTTAGAAAATGAATGCTAAATTCTTAACAAAATATTAGCAAACAAAATCCAGCAACGTACAAAAAGGATCGTGCACTACAAATATGTGGGCTTAATCCCATGAATACAAGGTCATTCAATATACAAAAATTATTCAATGTAATAAACTGCATTATTAGAATAAGAGACAAACACCACCAGATCATCTCAATAGTTATGGGGGAAATATTTGACAAAATGTAACAGTCTTCCATAGAAAAAGAAAAGAGAAAGAGAGAGAGAGAGAGAGAGAGAGAGAGAGGGAGGGAGGGAGGGAAGGAAGGAAGGAAGGAAGGAAGGAAGGAAGGAAGGAAGGAAGGAAGGAAGGAAGGAAGGAAGGAAGGAAGGAAGGAAGAAACTAGGAATAGAACTTCCCCAAATTGACACATGAAAACTTCTACTAATATTGTTTAATAGTTAAATACTTAAAGTTTTTGATTAGGGCCAATACAAGGATGCTTGCTTTTACAATTTTTATTCAACAGTATACTAGAGGCTCTAGCTAGGTCTATTTAGAAAAGAACCGAAAATAAAAGGAATCCCCATTGAAAAGAAAAGTGCACAGCTATTATTACTAACAAATGACATGATTTTGAATATTAAAAGAATCTTAAGAAATCCACAGCTTTCTGCACAGAACCAGCTCCAAGTCCCTGAGCCAGCGTGGCGAGTTCCGGCCCACAGGTAGCTTCAGGGACTAAAACAGGGCAGCCAGGGACTTCCCCAAGCAGCCCGGCTCCCTCTGGTGGGAGGCACCTTTCAAAGCTAGCTTCTCGGAGCAGACTGCCCAGTGAGAGCCTTTCTACACAGAGCCAGCCACAAGTCCCCGAGCCAGTGGAGAGCTCCTACCTGCAAGCAGCCTCTGGGACCAGGGCAGGGCAGCCAGAGACTTCTCCAGGCAGCACTGCCCTATCCGGCCACAGGCTCTTTCCACAGGGCGATCCAAGATGGCGGAGTAGAGGATGACTGCATCTCCAGTCGCTCCAGAACCCAGGATTCAAGAAGGGGAGGCATTGAGAGACTCGGACTAAAATAGAGTCACGGGTGAGTCTCACCCACCCCATGAAGCTCGGCCCAGGCAGCAGGCCCGGATAAGGGCGGCTTATCAGAGTAGGCCAGGGCAGCTACAGTCTTCCCCAGGCAGCCCTGCGCACTCTGGCGGTGGGCTCCTCCCACACGGCCAGCTTTCAGAGCAGGACCCCCAGTGAGAGCCTTTCCACATAGAGCCAGCTCCAAGCCCTGGAACCAGTAGCGGGCTAGGGGCAGCTTTCTTCGGAAGAACTGCATTATCAGGTTACTCCAAGATTTCAAGCTACTGAAGGCTGGGAGGTGATACACTGGAAATCTACAGGGAAACTATAAGCCAATAGAGGAAATCTGCAATATCTCAGAGTCCCACTGACATCTGACCAATATGAGAAAACAAGGGAAGAAAATGTCCCAAACAAACCTAGATACTATATCAATAAAACCCAATAACAGCACAGCAGAAGAAATGTCAGAAAGGGAGTTCAGAATGTACATAATTAAAACAATCAGGGAAGCAAACGAGGAGATGAAAGAGCAAATGCAGGCATTGAAGGAGGAGATGAAAGGGCAAATGCAGGCATTAAATGATCGCACCAATCAACAGTTAAAAGAGCAAATATGGGAAGCAAGAGATCATTTCAATAAAGAGTTAGAGATACTGAAAAAAAAAAAAACAGAAATCCTTGAAATGAAGAAAACAATAAACTAAATTAAGAACTCCATAGAAAGCATAACCAATAGGATAGAACACCTGGAAGACAGAACCTCAGACATTGAAGAAAAAATATTTAATCTTGAAAACAAAGTTGAACAAACAGAGAAGACAGTAAGAAATCATGAACAGAATCTACAAGAATTATGGGATATCATGAAAAGGCCAAATTTAAGAATTATTGGGATTGAGGAAGGCTTAGAGAAACAAACCAAAGGAATGAACAATCTATTCAATGAAATAATATCACAAAATTTCCCAAATATGAAGAATGAAATGGAAAACCAAATACAAGAGGCTTATAGGACTCCAAATATACAAAATTACAACAGACCCACACCAAGGCACATTATTATGAAAATACCTAACATACAAAATAAAGACAGAATTTTAAAGGCCACGAGAGAAAAGAATCAAATTACATTCAGGGGGAAACCAATAAGAATATCAGCAGATTTTTCAATCCAGACCCTAAAAGCTAGAAGGGCCTGGAACAACATTTACCAAGCCCTGAAAGAAAAGGGATGCCAACCAAGAATCTTATACCCAGCAAAACTTACTTTCAGATTTCACGGTGAAATAAGATCCTTCCATGATAAACAAAAGCTAAAGGAATTTACAAAAAGAAAGCCAGCATTACAGAACATTCTCAGCAAAATATTCCATGAGGAAGAGATGAAAAACAACAATGCAAATCAGCAACAGGAGGAACTAGCCTAAAGGAATAGCCAAATAAAGGAAAAACCTACTCATGTCAAAAAACAAAAATGAGTCAAATTACTGGGAATACAAATCATATCACAATAATAATCCTGAATGTTAATGGCCTGAACTCATCAATCAAAAGACATAGACTGGCAGATTGGATTAAAAAGAGAAATCCAACAATATGCTGCCTGCAAGAGACTCATCTCATAGAAAGAGATATCCATAGACTAAAGGTGAAAGGATGGGAAAAAACATACGATGCACACGGACACAGCAAAAAAGCTGGAGTATCCATCCTCATTTCAGATAATGTGGACTTCAAGCCAAAACTAGTCAGAAGGGATAAAGAAGGACATTACATACTGCTTAAGGGAAGCATAAATCAACAAGACATAACAATCATAAATATCTCTGCCGCGAACATTGGCTCATTCATGTACATCAAACAAATCCCTCTCAATTCCAGAAATCAAATAGACCAAAACACAATAATACTAGGCGATTTTAACACACCTCTCTCACCACTGGATAGATCTTCCAAACAAAAATTGAATAAAGAAACCATAGATCTCAGTAACACAATCAACAATTTAGACTTAACCGACATATATAGAATATACCATCCAACAAAGAACGAATACACTTTCTTCTCAGCAGCACATGGATCCTTCTCTAAAATAGACCATGTTTTATGCCACAAAGCTACTGTTAGGAAATACAAGAAGATAGAGATACGACCTTGTACTCTATCAGATCATAATGGATGGAAATTAGAAATAAATGACAGAATAAAAAACAGAAACTTCTCCAATACCTGGAGATTAAATAATACACTATTATATGATGAATGGATAACAGAAGACATCAGGAGGGACATAAAAAAATTCTTAGAAGTAAACGAAAACAAAGACACATCATATCAAAATCTCTGGGACAATATGAAAGCAGTACTTAGAGGAAGATTTATTTCATGGGGCGCATTCAACAAAAGAAGTAGAAATCAACAAATAAACGACTTAACACTACAGCTCAAAGCCCTAGAAAAAGAAGAGCAGACCAACACCAAAAGTACTAGAAGACAGGAAATAGTTAAACTCAGAGCCGAAATCAACGAAATTGAAACAGAAGAAACAATCGGAAAAATTAACAAAATAAATAGTTGGTTCTTAGAAAAAATAAACAAAATTGATAAACCCTTAGCCACACTAACAAAGAGAAAGAGGGAGAAAACTCAAATTACTAATATTCGGAATGAACAAGGAAATATCACAACAGACACGAGTGAAATACAAAACATAATTAGGAGCTATT
The DNA here is from genome assembly GCF_902686455.1 of Sciurus vulgaris. Taxonomy (NCBI): domain Eukaryota; kingdom Metazoa; phylum Chordata; class Mammalia; order Rodentia; family Sciuridae; genus Sciurus; species Sciurus vulgaris. The sequence goes on along the minus strand of NC_136462.1, from coordinate 137,278,487 downwards.
TTGAAAATCTATACTCCAACAAAACAGAAAACCTTGAAGACATCAACAAGTTTCTAGAGACATATGAATTACCTAAACTGAACGAGGAGGACATACACAACTTAAATAAATCAATTTCAAGCAATGAAATAGAAGAGGTCATCAAAAGCCTACCAACAAAAAAAAGTTTGGGACCAGATGGGTTCTCAGCTAGTTCTACAAAACCTTTAAAGAAGAGCTCATACTCCTCAAAGTATTCCATGAAATAGAAGAGGAGAGAACCCTCCCAAACTCTTTCTATGAAGCCAATATCACCCTGATACGTAAACCAGACAGAGACACATCAAGGAAAGAAAATTTCAGACCAATATCCTTAATGAACATTGACGCAAAAATTCTCAACAAAATTTTAGCAAATCACATACAAAAATATATTAAAAAGATAGTGCACCACGATCAGGTGGGTTTTATCCCAGGGATTCAAGGTTGGTTCAACATCTGGAAATCAATAAATGTCATTCACCATATCAACAGACTTAAAGTTAAGAATCACATGATTATTTCAATAGATGCAGAAAAAGCATTTGATAAAATACAGCATCCCTTCATGTTCAAAACACTAGAAAAAATAGGGATAGTGGGAACATTCCTTAACATTGTAAAGGCCATCTACGCTAAGCCCATGGCCAATATCATTCTAAATGGTGACAAACTGAAAGCATTCCCCCTAAAAACTGGAACAAGGCAGGGATGCCCTCTTTCACCACTTCTATTCAACATTGTCCTTGAGACACTAGCCAGAGCAATTAGACAAACCAAAGAAATTAAAGGGATATGAATTGGAAAAGAAGTCAAACTATCCCTGTTCGCTGATGACATGATTATATATTTAGAGGAACCTGGAAATTCCACCAGAAAACTCTTAGAACTCATAAGTGAATTCAGTAAAGTAGCAGGTTATAAGATCAATGCTCATAAATCCAATGCATTTTTATACATAAGTGATGAATCTTCAGAAAGAGAAATTAGGAAAACTACCCCATTCACAATAGCATTGAAAAAAATAAAATACTTGGGAATCAATCTCACAAAAGAGGTGAAAGACCTCTACAATAAGAACTACAGAACAATAAAGAAAGAAATTAAAGAAAACCTTAGAAGATGGAAAGATCTCCCATGTTGTTGGATAGGTAGAATTAATACTGTTAAAATGGCCATATTACCAAAAGTACTATACAGATTCAATGCAATTCCAATTAAAATCCCAATGATGTACCTTACAGAAATAGAGCAAGCAATTATGAAATTCATCTGGAAGAATAAGAAACCCAGAATAGCTAAAGCAATCCTCAGTAGAAAGAGCGAAGCAGGTGGTATCGCAATACCAGATCTTCAACTCTACTAGAAAGCAATAGTAACAAAAACGGCATGGTATTGGTACCAAAATAGACAGGAAGATCAATGGTACAGAATAGAGGACATGGACACAAACTCAAATAAATACAATTTTCTCATACTAGACAAAGGGGCCAAAAATATACAATGGAGAAAAGATAGCCTCTTCAACAAATGGTGCTGGGAAAACTGGAAATCCATATGCAACAGAATGAAATTAAACCCCTATCTCTCACCCTGCACAAAACTCAACTCAAAATGGATCAAGGACCTCAGAATCAGACTGGAGACCCTGCATCTTATAGAGGAAAAACTAGGTCCAAACCTTCAACTTGTTGGCTTAGGATCAGACTTCCTTAACAGGACTCCCATAGCACAAGAAATAAAAGCAAGAATCAACAACTGGGATAGATTCAAACTAAAAAGCTTTCTCTCAGCAAAGGAAACTATCAGCAATGTGAAGAGAGAGCCTACAGAGTGGGAGAAAATCTTTGCCACTCATACTTCAGATAGAGCACTAATTTCCAGAATCTATAAAGAACTCAAAAAACTCTACACCAGGAATACAAATAATCCAGTCAACTAATGGGCTAAGGAAATAAACAGACACTTCACAGAAGCAGATGTACAAGCAATCAACAGATATATGAAAAAATGTTCAACATCTCTAGTGATAAGAGAAATGCAAATCAAAACTACCCTAAGATTTCATCTCACCCCAATTAGAATGGTGATTATCAAGAACACAAGCAACAATAGGTGTTGACGAGGATGTGGGGAAAAAGGTACACTCACACATTGCTGGTGGGGTTGCAAATTAGTGTAGCCACTCTGGAAAGCAGTATGGAGATTCCTCAGAAAGCTTGGAATGGAACCACCATTTGACCCAGCTATCCCACTCCTTAGCCTATACCCAAAGGACTTAAAATCAGCATACTACAGAGATACAGGCACATCAATGTTCTTAGCTGCTCAATTCACCATAGCCAGATTGGGGAACCAACCTAGATGCCCTTCAGTTGATGAATGGATAAAGAAACTGTGGCATATATATATACAATGGAATATTACTCCACCATGAAGAATGATAAAATCATGGCATTTGCAGGCGAATGGATGAAATTGGAGGATATCATGTTAAGTGAGATAAGCCAATCTCAAAAAACTAAAGGACGAATGATCTTGCTGATAAGCGGATGAGGACATATAATGGGGGGTAGGAAGGGTTAGGGTTAGGGTTAGGTTTAGGGTTAGGGATAAGGAGGGTGGTAAGAATGGAGGAAGGAAGGATTGTATAGAGGGAAAAGAGGGGTGGGAGGGGTGGGGGGAATGGAAAAAAAATAACAGAATGAATCAAACAACATTGCCCTATGTAAATTTATGATTACAGAAATGGTATGCCTTGACTTCATGTACAAATAGAGAAACAACATGCATCCCATTTGTTTAAATAAAAAAAAAGAAATCCACAAAAATATTAGATAATGAACATATTCTACAAGATTGCAAGATATAATACTAAAGTGCAAAAAAATCAATTGTATTTCTGTATACAACAATAAACAATCCTAAATGCAATTAGCAAAACAATTTTACAATAGCAGAAATATTTATAAACAAATTTGACAAAGGAAGTCAAAGATTTGTGTACTGAAAAATACAAACATTGTTTAAGTAAAATCCCTAAATAATGGAAAGATATTTTATATATATTGATTGGAGGCATTAATATTTTTAGGATGGCAATTTCTCCCAAGATTGATTTATAGATTAAATGCAATCTCTATAAAAATTCCAGCTGCCTTTTTTTTTTCCAGAAACTGACAATAAGATCCTAAAATTCATGTGGAAATGAAAGGGACCTCAAATAACCAGTAAATCCTGCAAAAGAACAACAAAGCTGGAAGATCATGCTTCCCAATTTCCAAATCTCTATAAAGTCAAAAAATATCAAGACAGTGTGGTATTTTCTAAGGATAGACATATAGATCAATGGAATAGAATTGAGAATCCAGATATAAACCTATCCTTTCTCAGTCAGATAATTTTTGGCACGGATGTCAAGTTTATTTCAGCTGAAGTGTTTAGACAACTGTATATCCATATAGGGAGAATCAACTTGGACCCCCTACCTCGCACCTTATATAAAAACTAATTCAAAATAATAAAAATCATAAGTGTAACAGCTAAAACTATAAGCATCTTAGGAGAAAACATAGATGAAAATTTTTTTGACCTCAAAATAAGCAATAGATAAATTGAACTGCATCAAAATTTAATATTTCTTGATTCAAAGGGCACTATCGAGAAAATGACAAAACGATCCACAGAATGGGAGAAAATATTTACAAATCATGTATCTGACAAGGCTCTAATGTCTATAATATGTATATATATATATGAATATATAACATGATTATTTAAATTCTGATGCCATAATATCAAGACAAACAATGCAATTAAAAATGGGCAAAAGATTCAAATAGACATTTCTCTAAAGAAAAGTAAGGACACAAAAGAGTGTTCAATGTCATTAATAATTAAGGTATTGCAAATTAAAACCGCCATAAGATACCACTTCATATCTGCTGGAATGTATAGAATATTTTGATTTTAAAATAAAAAGGGACAGTAGCTAGTGCTGGTGAGGATATAGAGAAATCTGCACCCTCATTCATTTCTATGGGAATGTAAAAGGGTACAACCGCTTGAGAAAACCCTCTTGTAGTGGGCTGGGAATGTGGATCGGTGGTTGAACACTTGCCTAGCACACTCAAGGCCCTGGGGTTCAGTTGTGACCACTGCAAAAATAGACAAACAAATAGAAAAATAAAACACCTCTTTGGTAGCTGCTCAAAATGTTAAAAATAGAGTTACTAGGTGACTCCTAATTATGTACTCAACAAAAACATAATCTGTGAAAATATAACACAAAAATATAACTTGTATTATAAGAATATAGCAGTCATAATAGCCAAAAAGTAGAAACCACTCAAAATCCATGAACTGATAAACAAAATCTCTATATCCATATGATGAATTTTATTCATCCACAAAGAGGAATAAAATATTATATATTCCAATAGAAGCAAATGGCCATATATTGTATAATTCTAGCTATGAAAGTCCAGGGTAGGCAAAACCAGAGACAGAGAGTAGATTATTCTTTGTTTTTCAGGGAGAACAAAGTGGGGAGTGATTGCTCATGGGCCTGGGGTTTCCTCTTGGGTAATGGAAAGGCTCTGGGATTAGATGGTGGCTACGGCTGCCGTGTCATGACTATCCTGAAAACTGCTGCTTTCTAACGATCAACTTGAGAGCATGTGAAGTAAATCTCGATTTTCAAAAAATTATTCCTGAAATCAAATAAATATTTTACATTTATATAGTGAACTGCAACTTTCAAAGTTCCACTTTGTACGGTTTCTGACTTGATATTAGATTCATGGCTGACATATAAGGTGGACATGATGACCCTTATAGTCATGCGGGGATGGGGAGTCTAGATTCTTTCCCTTTTCTCCCACCACGCCCAAGGGCATTGCCCTGTCTGCACTGTCCAAACTCAGTCATGATTGAGGTCAAAAAGTACCAAGAACTCCTCTGCTCAGTTTCCCCTGAAGAGACATTATTACATGGCACACCTATTTCGGAGAGATGCTCAGAAATAGAGTCTAGTTGTGTACCTGGAATCAAGAGAATACACAGCTTAGTATATAGGTATCTTTCTGTCACAAATATCCATAATAAATTTTGTAAGCAAAACATCCCAAAGAATCAATCTGTGAGTCACTAGCCATTCTGCAGGTACACAACTGGATGACTATCTATCACACAAAACATTCTCCTCTGACTTTCCTTTAAGTACTTTCATAATTCATCCCTAAGTGCTCAGACAGCCCTATTTACCTAACCCTTATCACATTGCCAACAGCTATGATTTGGCTGGTTCCGAGAGCATGTGAGTATCATTCCAACAGCAGTGTTGATCATGATGTTTGTCTCTCTCCCTCCTTTCCATCTTAAAATGTACATTTTAAGTCCCGCCCAAGTGCAACCTATTCTGTAAAGCATTTTGTGGGGAAGCAGTCCACTCCCAGCTGGGCATCCTGATCTCTGATCACACACATAGCTTTACCTTGCATTCTGTCAGTCACTATTTATTCAAAGGAATGAATCGAGACCATCCGTGCAGAGTACCAGGGTCAATGGAGCTTATAATGTCTCTACTGATGAAAGGTCCACCTTTGGTTATTTTACTTTCTAGCAGGGGAGATAATGCAGCTATCCATGAAGCCATTTAAATAAACTCCCCAGCAGTGCACCTGCGGAGGAGATGCTTACTCCTGAGGAGGCCACCATGGAGGTGCTGGAGAAGGGAACACAGGGCAGGCCTGGAAGGTGGGCAGGTTCCGGTGTGTCGTGGTGGCTTTTTTACCTATTTGAGCCCCCTCTCTGGCATCCTTCCCAAAGTGACCCTTCCCAAATCTGACCTGACCTCTGTGCTGCTGGCAATGCTCTCTGGCTCTCCAGACACTCAGCAGCATTCCCCAAGAAGTGTCCCAACTCCAGGCGTTCTGCAAACGATGAACAGAACAGCACTGCGTCGGACGACCCTTGAAGACCCGAACTGCACATCAGCACCCTGATGGTGTTGAGTGTTCACTGGAGAAACGCCCGCCTAACTTGGTAGACCTCCACTTTCCTCAAATGCATTCGTCCACAGGAGACTTTGTTCCCTCAGAAATCTTTTGTGCACTGCAGGGTGCTGGTTGGACCATGCTGGCAGCGTCTGTCCCTTGCGTGGCACTTGATATCTGCTGGGGGTTCTCTGTGTAGTCACCCAGCCTCACCTCCCGCACCCCTTCTCAGCCACACCGTTGTTACCTGATGCTCCTTTAAGACTCCATGGTCATGCTCATGCCCTTCCCTTGACACCCCCTCTTTCCTCCCAGACGAACCCAAACCCACTCCTGCCAGTCTGCTGAATCTCCAGTCGGTCCTCCAAGCAGAGCTGACCTGCTTCCTCTCAACTGCCCTGGAAGGCCCTTGGAATTTTTTACGTGCTTGTCCTGTTATGCAAGTCACTTGGCTTAAGCCATAGGCTTGAGTCTATTTCTCCCATTTAATCAAGAGCTGTTAACAACTTTATCTTTTTCTTATCATCACTGTTGACACCAAGTTGGTACTCAGCAAACGTTTGAATAAATTTGTGATAAACGGGGTCCTTTCACAGGTGAGAAGATGTTTTATCTCAATTGTCATCGATGCTGAGGTATCTCAGAAGAGAAGAGCACTGATTCTGTGGTGGAGGCCGTGTGTGCCTTCCTTGGAGATCTAGGAAACACGTAGGTTTGGCATGAAAAGAGTCATAGTAAAGAACGTTGTCAAACCCAGCCTTCCCCAGCACACTGACCTCGGCTCCAGGGGATATCACTACACAGAGCAGGTGGCACATCAGCCCCAGCTCTGTGCTCTTCAAAAGCACAAGTTAAGTCCCTGGACAAAATGGACAAGAGACATTGCTCCTGGTCTCTGCCTCATTCCTCGACACCCCTCTCTTCTCTCTCACACTTCTGCCCTCCCCTCTGCAGTGCCACATCCTTCATGTGCATATTCCTAAATCTGGACCTGCCTCATGGCACTTGAATATCATCTCTCATGCACCATGTGCCAGCATCCTCAGCTGGGAACTTCCACCTCTCACCCCATCTGTCCTCCTGTCACCACGCGATGCCTCATCACTCCTGCCTCTGCTGTATCCCAACAGCTCCCACATGCACACCCCACCACTCTCCCACAACCCTCCACAACACACACACACACACACACACAAACACACACACACACCTGGAGGCCCAATAAGATTTTTCCCTAATTGGGGAATTAAGCCAGTTCCTAGACCTAAAATATTTGCAGATCTGTATCTGAGTTTACTGGTAGCTCATGTTTTAGCTGAACAATGGACTTTTATTTATTTTTTAGTAAAACAAAAACAAGAAAGTATTATTGAATTATGTCCAGATATAGGTACCTGCTCATGGCTCAAAACCTAAGGCACCAGCCATAATTGTTGAAGGTGAAAATTAGTGTGTGGCATGTTGGAGAAATTGTATCTCTGCAGTGCACAAGTGCTTTGGAACCCTACTTCCTACTGAATTTGCTAAGAAAACCAACTGCTACTTTTAGCTACTAGAAAAGACCAAAATGTCACCCCCATGGGTAGTACAGAAGAATTAGCAACAGAGGATGAAAATGAGGAAGCAATATCCAAACAGACTCCTCGTAAGTCCTGTCTCCAAATCCTGGGCTCTTCAGAATGTGCCATAAAATACACAGAGTTACCTTCCCTTAGTTATCTCCCATCTGTATTTACATTTTCAATAGTCAAGAGACAACTGTAAGGGACCATGCACTGGAGCAGCTGGGGTAAGAAGCAGATGCACAGGGGCTGGGGGCATCTTCTTGCAGCAACAGAAGTCCAGGGGTTTCTTCATCCTTCAGGAGGAATCCCTCCCCTTGGCACTGGGACCTCTTCCTTTTAGTCAGCAACTCTGATGGGAACATGTCATTCTGCCAGCATGACCTCCCCATGCCTGGCTGCCTCCTCTTGCTGGTCTGAGTTCAGGCTCTCACCTGCCCTCCAGCACTGAATGCTTCATCAACCTCAAGGAACCACAAGGACTTTGCACCTTACATGACCCCAAAGCCCAGGTTCCCTTGGTAAAGGCCCTAAGGTTGTACAGCAATATTTGGACCAAAATCACTTAAAGACACATCCCTAGAGAAAATCTATCATGATATTAAAAACTTTTAGTGCAGGAGAAGGAAACTTAGAAATCACAGTAGGCGGAGCCTATATCACTATGGTCTGTGAGATGACTTCAACTGACAGTGACATGAAGTTAAATCAATTAAATTTAGAAGAAATTAAATTACACAGTGAGAAAATGTTCAATCCTGCAAGAAGAATTTGATGATAGATTTTCTCTAACAACCGCACACAAATCTTCCTCTGAGCCTTGCAAATAACTCTATCTAGTATCTGGCCATAATGTAATAATTCAATAATAAGTTCTTGTTTTTATTTTACGTGTACGTGTGTGTATGTGTGTGTACTTCTCTTCAGGGAAAGCAAAACTAGTTTTCCAATTATAGACACGGTATAAAGTTTCCTTTTAAAATAAGTAAAAGTTTAAAGGGAGACTCAACTGGTACAAAATGTGCTGAGTGAACACACGGTGTTACACAGAGATTGGCATTGGTGAGGCAGTTTATACCATGGCTATACACATGGCCATGCCGCAGAGGCCTTACATGACCGCAGGAGTGGCAAACGTTGCAGGACATCAGCAAAGTAAAACAGAAATGAAACAGACAAGTTGGAGCAGGGCTCAGTGGTTGGCATCATGGAGGCAGAATGACCCTGTGAGGCCTAGGCATGGTGCTTGTTAGCTCTTTACTTTGATTAATAGGACATAATCTGGGAGAGACACTGCTAGCTTTCCCCACAGTATCCACCTTCCCTTTTCCCACAGTCACTGGAGCTCACTCATTGGTGAACATAATGCTCTGCAGACCAAATACTCCACTTTCCAGTCACCCTCCACACTGGTATGGTGAGGGACAAAGTCCTAGCAGACAAGATGTAAACGGAGGTGTTCTGTGCCAATCCCAGGAAACTGCCTCACAAGAGAGGCACACACACTCCTTTCTCCCTTTCTGTCATCTTGTTATTTCATACTGGAATGTGATGGCTGGAGCCCTACTGATCTTGGACCATGAAAATGAAGCTACAAACAGCAAAGGTGGAAGCAGCAGGAGAAGCTGATGACCTCATGGACTTGCTACTCCTGTCTAGGACCTCATGCCTCTGCTCTTTTGCATGTGGCAGAAACATTTATATTGTGATTAAGACTTTTTGATTTGGGGTCTTGTTCTCTTATGTGCCACCAAACCTAATTTGAATTCATATTCGAGTTTTGCCTCTTGTGGAATCCTTTAGCATGTACTAAGCCCTAGAACGCCTACTGTCTTGTTTGATCCCCACAACAAACTTGAAAGATATGCATGCAAAATCCTTTCTTCAGCAGCAAATTAAAAGGTTGTAAGCTCCACGCTGGCATGAGGCCAAAGGGATTTGTAAGAACTAGGACTTCTGGCCTGGAGCCCACGTTCAATCTCAACATCCAGTGGAACTGAGTTAGGCTCAACTAACTGTTGAGCCTGTTCCCCAGCTCCTAAGGCAACCTACTCAACTGGTGTCTAGATTTTCCAAGCAGCATTAGTTTACCTAACAGACAAGTTTGTACAAAAGTAGATGAAGCTAGCCCTCCCTAACTCCTCCCCACAAACTCTTACCCTAGTCATAGTTTAAAGTCAAGCTTTCTGCTTTCATTGAATATTAAACTATGAAAGTGCAAAGTGCAGCCTTTGTGCCATTTGTTTTTTACAATGACCACCTCCATACCAGCCACTAATGTCCTGGAAACTACCGGGTGTTTTGCCCATACTGGTGAACATCATCCCTGCAGCAAGTCTTCCATGTATCTATGAAGTGCAGCTGTTTGCTGGTGCAGGATTGGGTCTGCCCAACAATTGCACACTCTGGACAGACAGAGCAACCCCCTCCTTGCTGGCTCCCAGGCCGCAAGAGGCACAGAACTTCCTGGACTACTTTCACTGCTGTCATTGATGAAGCAATTGAAGTTTGCAAATTATTAAGTAAGACTAAATCCCAGGTAAATCCTGAAACTCAAAAAGTTTCACCAGAAGCAGATGAATACAAAACTCAGCAGCCTGATCAGAAAATCAAACCTATGAGGGCTGAGCTGTAGAACAAAAGGCCCATGAGCAACACAGCAGTGAAAGCACGCAGGTCATTGAAGACCATACTCCCAATGCTAGGGAGCCTCCTGGATGTTACTTTAAAAGCTGGAATGAATTAGCAGCATATGCAGGGGCCAGGAATTAATCCTCCTAATGGGCTCCATCTTGTTCCCTTCCTCATTAGTGTTCTTTACCCAGTTTGTGGCCTCTACATTTTAAGAGAGATGTCAAGACCTGGAGATGGTCCAGAGAAAAGCAATAAAAATGATAAAAGGGCAGGGAAATAGGTCTTAGAAAAGGTGAGCAGAGAATGAGAGACTGGAGGAGACAAGGCCACAAGTGACCTAACCATGACCTTTGCCTGAACAAAAGGCCAGAAGCATCTGAACCCAGAAAACTTGCTTCCAAGCCATAACTTCATCCAATGAAACCTAAAGTAAAGGCATTTTAAAAGTGTCTTTTAAAGTTTATTTTTTAATTTCATCCAACTGGTGTTGAGTTAACCCAGCCTGAGTTTAATTCAAGCACAAAACATTTGCCTCTGGAAAGGTATCTCTGCCAGGTGTTGCCCCTCAAATTGGGGTTTCATCCCAATATTAACACAGACTCACCAAGTCTAAATTTTTAAATAAAAATAGAATGAAAGAGACATTAGAATTTCCAGAAAAGTTAGAGACCATCTTTCAGAGAGGCACAAGAGAAAGGAGGGAAGAAAGTTGAAAGAAGTCAGGTGTTTTGTGAGTCAACTTTAGTAAATGAGCAGTGCCAGCTATAGTTTTGATCTGGAAAGTCATGGAATGTTCCATGTGTTAAAGACTTGGCCCTCAAGATGGCACTATTGGGAGGTGGTGGAACTTTTAAGAGGTGGGGCCTGGTGGGAGGTCTTTAGGTCTTTGGGGGTGTGCCCTTGAAGGGGATAGTGGTATCCTGGCCCTCTCCTTACTCTCCTTTGTCTTTCTGGCCATTAAGTGAGTAGTTTTGGTCCACCACTCACTTCCACCATGATGTACTACCTTGCCATAGGCTCAAATAAATGCAGTCAACTATGACTTAAACCTCCAAAATTGTGGGACAAAATAAACCTTTCTTTTTATAAACTGATTATCTTGGGTAGTGGTTATAGTGATGGAAAAGTATCACAGTGCCATTCCAAGTGAGCTCATCAACATGGAAGAGTCAGGTTGGAGTTGGGCATAGTGCTAACAGTGCAAGGAAGAGGAGAACAAATGCCTTCTGAGTGAGGAGGTTCTCATCCAGTTTAATAAGGTATCCACCCCCTCACTATGAGCCCTTTCATGGTAAGCTCCCTACCCAACCAAGTTGCACAGTCAGTGAGTAGGGAATGAAAAGCCAGCTCCAGAGTCACATGCCATAGCAAGACAGCTAGGAGAATTTTGAGAAAGCAAATCTTAAAATATCCCATATAATCCATTTAAAGTATTACCTCCTCTTAGCTACATAAAGAGAAACAAATATCATAGTAATCAATAAGTGAGCACTTACTGAGGACCAACCTCCCATGAGACTGTGGGTATGCCCCTGATGAAACCAAGCAATGTGACTTTGAGCAATTATGATTCCCTAGAAGAGAATTGGACAGGAATATTAATGGACACTCATTCTGAGGCACCACAGAGGTTCCACATCCTCCTCCTCCACTTTTCATGCTTTGTTTTTCAGAGTTCCATCTGGGGCCCAGAGAGGTGAAATGACTTGACCCATAGAAGACCAATGAAGTGGTCTTCCTCTAGGCATTTGCATCTTGCTTGATGGCAGGAAGTGCAAGATGCAATAATTCGTGCTTACTTTGGAGGGACTGTTGCAGAATGCACAGGACAACCAGACCCCTTCAGATTTTATCAGTTTGGCAGGTTCTTATATTTGTGCAATTTGCTTCTATCCTCTGGAGATCATTTGTCTTACCAGAACTTCAATGCACCTTTTTGTTCATTCTATTCAATTAACAAGATGCTATTGGTATTATAGATCAATATGCTACTCTGTGTTTCAGATACTTCCAGCATACATCAAGACAGAGGGTGGGAGAGACAGTTAACACAGCTCTGAGGCAAGACTGTCATTCTAGACTATTTCTTTCCTTCCTCCTCACAAGAATGAAAGTTTTCATTCATCAAATCAATGGCCTCATGTCATGTACTTCAGACCATTATAATTCTGCTTTAGTAAAGATACCATATTTGGCACAGCAGGAACAATATGGGACACTATTTGATTACATTTGATAATCCATGGATTATATGGACCAAAGGAGTGAATTATGTGAGTGTATAATAGGAAATCACCACCATACTACATAGCCCTAAATTCTTCCATCTCTCTGAAACATGGACTTGTATTAGTTTTTTTTTTTCCTTTTGTTATAACAAAATATCTTAGGCTGGGTAATGTATAAAGAAAGCAGTTTATTTAGTTACTAGTTTTAGAAAATGAAAGTCCAAGATCAATTAGTCTCATCCATTCCACCTCTGATGAGGGCCTCTCTGAATGCATCACAATATGGCAGAAGAATGGAAGTGGAACCTTCCATTCCTGCAGAAGGGGCCCAGTGCATGGGGTGACCTCATCTCATAAAAATCCATTCTAAAGAGAAATTATTCCAACAGATAATATTAATCCCTTCCAAGGACCCTTCCAAATCCCAGTGACCTAATTACCTGGCACAAGGTCCCACCTTTGAAAGGTTGCACCAACTTCAAGATTCCCATTCTGAGGATCAAGCCTCGAGCACATGAACATTGGAGACAAACCATATCCAAATCACAGCAGTGTTGTTTTGGGCGTGCTATGTTCATTGGGGGTAGTACTTCAAAGTTCCTTCCATTCATCTTTCATAAGAAGGCTCTTACCTAACAGACCCAGGAATGTATGTGGGAGATCTTCATACTACCAAGTATCTTCACTTCAATGCTATCCTGATGAAATGGAGAAAATAACCACCTGTGGGCCCAGGGATCCAGTGAACTCACTGTGAGCCAGATCAGGGACAGAGGGCATTTATTTCCCAGGTCCTGCTCACACATGGAGTTTGGATGACAGTTGGAGTTCTTGGTGTCAATGTCAACTAGACCTGTATCCAATAGCCCTTGGAAATTCTAGGTGATATGGTTTGGATATAGATTTAGTGTCTCCCAAAGGTTTATGGACTAGGGGCTTGGTAACTAAATGTGGCATTGAAGACGGTGGAACATTTTAGAGGTGAGGCCCAGTAGAAAGCAGGTCATTGGGGGTGATGCTCTCTCAAGGGATTACTATAGTTCTCACAGGACCCTGGTTAGTTTCCATGAGAGCAAGTTGTAAAATAGGGATTAAGCCTGTCCCCCGAGCCTCTCTTGCTTCCTGACTCACCATGTGACTCCTCTCTGACTGTCTCCTGTCTCCCCACATGATACCATCTACCACTTTATGACACAGCCAGGGAAGCCTTCATCAGATTTTAAACAGATGGAGCTGCCCAATCTTGGACTCTCAGTCTCCAAATTTTTTAGCTGAATAAATCCTTTTTTTTTTATGTACTAGCCAGCCTTGGGTATTTTATTACAGCAACACACAACAGACTAAGATACTGTTTTTCTTTCTTTGGTGTCTAGTTTCTGAGAAAATAGTTATATATACCTTTGGAAGCTCTGTGGGAATTGTCACCCCCTGTGCCACTGTTACAGAGACATTAGTCCTGGAGGCCCATCCCTTCCTGCAGTCACCAAGATTCTAAACAGATTACTGGCTTAAGTCTGAAAAATATGCAAGGTATCTTGAGGTTTTGGGGGCAACCATTCTTGCCTCCTGGCATTACTTCTTTCCATTGTACAGATGGGGCAAGGCCCTTGTAGGTTGTCCCTCCAGCTTTGCCTATGGGACACCATGTTCTGCTAACCACCTCTCCAGTTCTCTGCTGTTCATCCATCCCCAACTTCAACTCTGCCCTTGCTGGTCATTAGAAGAATTGGGTACACTTTGTGTTCTGGTGGTTATTAAGCACCATTACCTGGACCATTGGTATTTGGAAGTCCACTTTGAGGACAGAATCTACCATCAGCAATGGCCTATAGATAATAGTAACCATTAAGCTTCCCCAAAATGCTGCTGCCCTCTTAACAGGACACTTCTTAGTGCAGCTGGAATTTCCTCCAGGTCCTCCTGTGGAGCACAGTTGAATGGCAGGCTTTGGGGCATATATGCTGTATACATAAGATATCCACTCTAGCTTATCTGTTTCTCTGAGCCTTTTGACCCTGCCTGTCTTGACCTAGCATAGTAATTCTAGCATCTCTACTTCACTTTGTTTATGCCTTTGCTTTCAAAAAGCTTCAAAAGAATCATGCTAGCTGCAGGTTAGCATCTCCCACATTCCTGGCCAGAATGCGAATTCCTATCATTGGAGAGTGCTCCATTCCTTATCCAGTTTTATGTTCTCCCATCACTGCCCTTGATCCAACATCCCCCATACATACTCTGCTGAGTCTGCTCCTTTAATTTCTAAACCCCACAGCTCATTCATGGTATAGCTCCTTTTTAACTTGCAGGTCCTGCTCCACCAGACCAGCTTAGACTATTACTGAACCCTACATATTGGACTGGAGACAAGACTGGAGGTAGAGGTAGACCCTGGGGACACTGGGGTAGGGGAATATTTTGTCTTTCAGGACAAAGACCTCTGCACCATCTGTAAGTAGGGGAGAAGTGCTAGACTTTAACAAGGATGAGCATGTCCATTCTGCGGGCCCAGAGGGTTCCAGAAAATCTGTCAGTTTAGCAGTTTGGAGTTCATCAGTTCAGATGACCTTGTCCCAAGTCTCAGGGCCTATCCTAGTCTAATTAGAACCCTGGCCTTTGCACACCAGACCTGTCTTCCCATTGGCTCCCCTACTCTCATGAGGTCTAATCCTGGGCTTTTTCTGCCACCTGGCTGAAGCAAACAGCCTTTTTAAAAACTGCTGAAGAGGATCTCTTTGTTTTTGCACTTAGCTTTGAATTGGTGGTTAATCACCCTCAGCCCTTCACTGTCTTTCCCCAATGCCCGATAGCCCCATTAACAGCCGTCTTATTCCATAGTCCTTATTATTAATAACTTTTAAACTTATGCCAAACTTTTAAATGCCTTAGATATTATGCTCATCATGCATTTCCTTCCTCTGGCTTCCCAGCCCAGCCTACATCTGTGAAAAGTTTAACTCTACAACATTTTCCCCATTCCTGGGGCAAGCAGGACTCCACCTATCAGAGATGAGTTTTCGGTATCAGCTGGATAGTGGGGATTCAGTTCTAAAATCCCATTTTAGAATCTGTTTTGTCAGTCCACTGAAGGCACCAACTGCTACTGGTCAAATTTCTCAAGAAACAGACTTTGAGATGAAATATCAGGTACAGAGGTCTTGGAAAGGAGGACATTGGGCTATTACAAGAGTTCTCAAAGAATTTCACAGAAAGCTCAGAGGTAACTCTGAGCTAAGTTAAGTTGTCCTGAATAGAATCAAAGTTTCCAGGTCTTTGCTTCCCTCTATCAACCAGTCCTGAGATGCAAAAATTCCCTGGGGAGGAGGCGTGGCATGCATTGGGTGAGATAGCTCCCTTCCCAAAGCTACAAGACAACCTGTGGAAAGAGACATGCTGTGAGCAGACAGCGCCCCTAGCAGATGGGCAGAGAGTCCCTGGGTCTCAAAGAGAGATTCAGGCAACACCCCACAGACTCACTGCAGTATCTTCGTCTAAAATAACTTGATACAGTTTACAAAATCCCATACCACAAGATGAAAATACTTACAGAAGTAGGTCAGAGCTGCAGGGACGTGAGAAAAGAGGAATAAAACAAAATCACTTTAGTACACATAATTTACCCCCAAATTGTTACATATGTATTAAGCATGAGTTACAAACATGACTCTAAGATTCACAGTGACCAGTGACAAATGTAATCATTGTCAAGAATCACATATCCACAGCACCAAAACATCCTACCCCTCAGACCATATCTGTTCTTGATGCTGAGGTCTAGGAGGTGTTTCTCCTCTGCATCCTAATAGAATACGGGCTCTGTGAAGTGGACAAGAACACCAGCATCACAGTGAGCATTTCACAGCAACCTCCCAGCGCCCACCAAAAAGCTCATTTCAGGTGCAGCTTCAAAAGGTAACAGCCAGAAAAGTTGAACAAGCCCACGCCTCTCCCTGAACAGACACGCCATTCGTGACACTCTTCCCCAGCTATTTCACCTTAGGTTCCATCTTCACAGAGACAAATGTAGGGAAACATTTTCCAAACACCTGTCTATCCGTGGGGAAATTTTTAAAAAGTGGGTACAATCATTGCAATAAACTACTGCATTTCTGAAACATTTGTTCAGCAGTCTTTGGGGGAAAAAAAAGCAAATCATTTTCATTTGGTGAAAAGGCTGGTGGTAAATTACGTCTTTCATGCCCCATAGAAAATGTTTTTTTGTTTTATTTCCAAATCTCTCCCTGTCAACATTCAGTGAGACATATTTATGAAGAAAGAAAAACAGATGATCTGGCTGCATTGCTGAAGGAGGACCACATCTGTCTCCAAGTACCGCAAGCCACTTACCCATGATAAATCTTCCCAGTCCAGAAACATTAGGACACCAGAATTCTGAACCTCCTCTCCATATAGCCTGTTCCCAGCTTACTTTTCCTCACAGACACTTCTGCTTGGTCCCAGCCTCTCTGCATGCCCCAGCTTCCCAGTCCCTTTCTTCTCAGAATCCTCTAGGGATCACTTGCCCACATCTGCTCTTGCCTTAGGATATCAACATATGTACCAGTCCTTTTCAATTTGGGAAGGTCAAGTTCTTCTTCTCAAGCATTATTCTCCCAATATTTTGTTGATTTCTAAATTCATATACTTTGTTTCCTTTTGAAGGACTCTAACCTCCCCTGAACTCCCCCTCAAGTGGAAACATAAATGGCAGAACTTAAAATGCCTTCCACTCCTCTTCATTCCCAGATGGAGAAGTTCTCGGGATGAGCTGGAGCCTTGCCATTCCTAAATTCTCCCTCTGAGAGGCAAAACCAAGGCCTGCTTGTTCCACTCAAGTGGGCAGAAGAGCCATCCCCAGGCTAAAGTCCTGCCAGGACCAGCCCCAGCTCAGGAATCCAGAAGGAATGAAAAGTGCTTTTGAATGAGACAGCCCAGGCTCTATAGAGAGGATGAGGGGTGGTGGGGAAAGACTATGGGTCGTGATATAGACAGAACAAAATTCACAGGCTCCCTCACCCTTATCTTTCTGGGCTTCAATTTTCTTACCTGTCAATAAAAATTAAAAAACCTACCCTTCAAATTTGTTGTAAGGATTAAAGAAAACCTGTCTTCTTGATTTGATCCCAACTTTAGCAGAACTTGAGACAAAGGTTCAAGTGCAAGTAGTTTATTTGAATATAAATTCAGTATTCAGTTGCTAGGGCTGCCATAACAAAGTATCCCAGGTGGGGTGGTTTATATGGAGAAACTTACTATTTCACACTTCAGAAGACTGGAAAGTGTCAGAGGGGTTGGTTACTCCTATGGCCTCTCTCCTGGGCTTGAAGATAGCTATCTTCTCCCTGTGTACTTACATGGGTCCTCACATGGTCTTCCTCTGTGTGTGTCTGTGTCCAAATTCCTGCTTTTATAAGGATAGCAGTCATTAGGGTCCACACTAGTGAACTAATTTTAATTTCATTACCTCCGCAATGGCAATTTCTCCAAAAAGAATCACAATTTGGGGTACTGGCATTAGGGCTTCAATATATGACTTCAAGAAGGACACAAAAGTCATCCCTTCACAGTTCCTCAGTCTCTCGCACCCCATAGAGAAAAGGAAGGAACACACTGAAGGCTATCCGTGCTACCAAGTCAGCTACCACTCTCAACAACTGGACTCAAACCCACTGGAGAATTCTGAGATAACACGACCCTAAAATGCCTCCTAAGAATTATCCCAACTTAGGGGAAAAGACACTAATATTTATTCACCGATTTCCTTTCATGACTGGTTGAGCATAGGGTAGGAATTCCTTCCCAGAATTTGAGAAAAAAAATGTGTAGATCCTAAATCAAAATCCCAAGAAAAAACAATTGAGAATTAAGAAAAATAGGAGAAAGCACTAGAAATTACACCAATCATAATAAAGGCATCATCCAGTCAGGTCAAAAGCAAGAGCAGGAAAGGCTGACAGTCACTGGGTAAGGGGAACATTCTCCGGAACCAAGTCAAGAGTATGTAGCAGAGAAATATACAGTCTAACCTGTCCATCTTGCTGATTGCATGCTGTGTGACAAGGGTGTGCTCCTCATCCAGTGTGCTGCTCATGCCATTTTTGCAAATACAATGAACAGTAATAACTTTATATGATTAGTGTACCAGTGTGGTTCTTCAGAGAAACTGAACCAATAGAGCATATACTTTTAAGAGGAGATTTATTTATCAGATGGGTTCATGCAGTCAGAGACTGAAGAGTCCCACAATGCCTGGCTGCCAACTGGAAAGCTGGGGAAAACAGTAGCTGTTCAATTAAAAAAGCCAGAAACCTCAGGATAAGAGAGACCAATGAAGCAGCTTCTAACCAAAGCTGAAGACCAGGAACTTCCCTGGTGAGTGTTAACCGTACAAATCCCATTAAAAGGCTAAAGAACTTGTAGTCTAACATCCACAGGTAACAGCTGAAGAAAAAATGCACCTGCTCAAGAAAGGTCAAGTAGGAGTGAGAGCTAGCTTCCCCTTCTCCTACTTTCTTATTCCACCCAGACCTGCTGGATAGTGCTTCCCACATTTGTGGCAGGTCTTCCCCATTCACTTGGCCAGCCCACATGCCAGTCTTCTCTGGAAATGCCTTCAATGACACACCCAGTTTTACCAATTCTCTGAACCCCTCTCATTTCAGTCAATTTGACACCCAAAACTAAAACAGCACAGTACTTGGTCATTTCCACATGAGATTCTGTGTAGTGTTGTTAACCCTACTAGGATACTGAGTGTTATGCTACTACCCCATAATAGTTACTGGTGTTTTCTATAACTTGAATATTTGTTATCAACTACAATTCTTTATAAATATTGCTGAAATACTTTGTGAAATACTATTAAGATACTACTTTCCCTTTGTAAATACAAGTATAATGCAGAATAATTTATGATTTTAGGAATTCCCAACAATTCCCCAAGAGTTCTGATATTTCATTTCCCACAATAAATATCTGTCAGGCATTTGGAAATGCTAGTTAAAGGGTGCACCTAAAGACATTGGACCACTCATCCATGGCTCAGCAAGTCTTGACCTGCTCCAAGAGACAGAAGTGCCCTGGCAGGGGTTTAGCATTCACAGGTAGTGCAGCCTGAGTGGGTAAGGGATGAAGGGGGCATGGCTGGGCATCTGTAGCATCAGCTAATGAGAGATGGGAAGGTGAGGAGAAGATAAGAGACTTAGCACTTGTCACAGTATGGCAGGACAGTGCTCCATCACAGCCAGACGTCATCAAGGGGGTCATTGGCACATCTTTTCCTGATGGTTCTCCCCATGTGGTTCCACAGCCTATATTTGTTTTGTTGGGTTTGCATTTGTAATGGTTAATTTGAATTGTCAACTTGATTGGATTAAGAGGTGCTGATGATTAAGTGGCTTCTGGGTGTGTCTATGAGGGCATGTCTAGGAATGACTGGAATGTGGGATAGTTCACTTAAGTGGAGCCCCTTCCTAAGCATGGGCAGCACCATCCAATAGGCTGGAATAAAAGCTGGAAGAACAAGGAAGCAGATGCAGATACAAGCTCTGCTCTTCTTGAACGGGTTCTTGATTGCTGCTTCGATCGTCTGAGGATATCAGACTCTTGCTTCTTTACTCTTCCCAAAGTGGTCTCCACCAGTGATTCTTCAGGTAGTTTCCAGAAGTCTTGGTCTTGGACTAGGGTAGCACTGTTGATCTTTCTTGTTCTGGAGCTTCTGCATCTTGGACTGTGCAGCTGCTGGTTCTTTCAGCTTCCAATTACAGACAGCCATTTTGGACTATCCTGGTTCTGGTTGTGTAAGCCAATCAAATATATCGCCTTTTTATAATCATACTTCCTATTGATTCTGTTCCTTTAGAGGACCCTAACTAAAAGAGCATTTCTCCACACCCATGCCACCATATCAGACAACGACAACCTACCAACCTGCTTCAGCAAAATGTTCAGTTTACCATTGGCCCTTAGGTCTTCACCTGCTTCACCTGAGCTGCTCCAAGAAAGTCCTACAGTCCCAACCAGAAAAGTCCCCTTTTTTCTCTCATTTTTTTCCTCCCAAACAAATCCTTCCTGACTCACTCTTTAAATAATCGGCACAGAAGAATCTTAGTCCCTGGCATAGGATCTCCCCTCTTCACTTGTAAAATTACATTCCCAGGGCCTAGGGCACATAGGTGAAGCTAACATGTCATGACTTTCTTCTATGCTGCTTCTTTCTTCACAAGGGCCTTTGATGGAAGACATTTCCCAAAGTAGGTTGATTAATCTCCAGCTTCTCAGTTAAGGATCCCTGGAGGAGAGTTTTATAGGGAATGCCCCCAATGGTGCTGATTGAGATTTGGAGCATTTTTAGCATTTTTTTTTTCTTCCAGCAGCATGGCTGGTTCCCAGGCAAGTGGCCAGGAAGGCACACTAAGAGAAATGGCCCTCATATGCCCCACTCTTGGCAGAACCTTCATTGGTTCTTGGAGAAATTGGCAGTCATCTCCTTCCCCAGTGTTCCTAAGCACTTCTCCTTCATCATTCTGCTGCCATCTTGGTCTATGCGGCTCAAATATTCTCTGTCTCCTTCTAAAGGGCTTCACTTAAAGGATTTTTGCCATTCCCCCCATAATATGGATAACCATGCTACCAATTTTCATTATGAATATACCTAAGTATTCTTACCTCTAAAACTCAACACATCAATTTGGGTTCATTCAGGAGACAGAAACCTAGTGAGAAATGGAAAGATGATGAGAAGATTAGTTGTACCAGTACCTGATGAGGAGAAGTATAAATGAGGAATTGTGACATTCTGACACAAGAGTAATTATAAATATGTAATGAGAAGGAAATGTGTTCTCTAAGCTACAGCTCAGGACACATAGCAGAAGGTGTGACTGTGCCAAGTGGATGATGGAGAGGTTCACACAGATGCCCAAATCAGAGCTGGTCCACAGTCACTGGGCGAGTAGGAAGCAGGACTTCAAGGTGTTGTCCAATGGGTGGGTGCCAAGGGATCATGATGCCTGGAGTCCTCTCACAGAGAGGTAATGCAAGGCCTGGTGTGGGGAGGTCCTTGTCTGTAATGAGAGGGCTCCCAGAAGGTGGTCAATGAGCCATGCCAGGCAATGAGGTTGCCAGGGGTCTGTGCACAAGGCTGAGGCACAGAATCACCAGAACCCCTGCCCCTCCACAGTCATGTCCCTGACTGAGGGTGCAGAGGGAGCCAGAAAAAAGGCAAAATGCAGCAATGGAACCAGAAATACATATGCCCCTTCTTCCTGTGATGGTTTCCAGGTGCCCTCTACTAGCTAAGTTTAACATGGTGCTCATTGTAAAGGAGAAATGCCCATTATATCCAATGAAGGGATGAAGTATGAACTTGCAGTTGAGAGGCTATAAGTCTATGATGATCAGTCTGAAAACATTGAAGGAATTTGTCTAAAATGTTGGGTTTTCCATCATCGAACTCCACAACATAAATCTTGTCTACCCAGAACTATATCATGGTGGATGGATGATCTTCAAACAGTGGTTCGGTTTAACATGGCTCCCTCAGCAGCTGTGATAACTTTAGGAGGTTATCCTCTGTGCTTGGAATAGTAAAGAAGGAGTAGGAATCATGATTTTTCTCTATCAGGTAGGGAATTAAAACTGAAATATCACCTCTCATTTCCAATTTTCCTCTGCCTTTGTCTTTGTCTATCTGTGTGTCTCTAATACACACACACACGCACACACACACACACACACACACACAACCTCACAGGAAAGTAAGGAAAGGGTTTAGCATTAGGAAATTGACTGCCTTTTCAGTAGTAAATGCAGATGGCTTTGAGTCACATTTTTCTATTTGAAATGCAAGCCGGGCTGCAAATGCTGTATGGTTGAACCCCAGGTCAAATGTACATTCTAGGCAAACTTCCTGGTTTCAAGAAACAGAAAACTCAACTATGAATTGCTTTAAAACTGGAAGTGGGAAGACAAATGTGACAGCTCTGTTTTGATGATTCTTTGACATCTGGCATTTATTTATTTATTTATTTACTTATTTAGGTTTTTTTCTCAAGGTCACAAGATGGCTGCAGGAAGTCTAAGAGACAGATCCCTACACAATATTGCTCAGAATAGACAGAATAGGAGCAGAATAGAAGCTCTCTTTCTTCAGGAAGAAAAATTTTACCCAGAAACCCCAGCTGACTCCCATGACCTCCCCTTGGCCATGGCTGGGAGGTCTCATGCTCACCTCCATTTCAGTCACTGGTCAAGAACATAACATTGCCAAAACTAGCTGACACTAAGCATGGTTCATGTCTGTAACATAGGGACATTTACTCCAAACAAAAATGTAGTTTTGTTAATAAGGAAGCAAGAGATTGACTGACAGGAGGCAGCCTACACAACATAGCACACATTTTATTAGACCCTTTTTACTCTAGGAAGCAAAAGTGTTAAAAGGGAAATTAAGTGTGCAAAGTAAATACCATATTTTAAAAGCAGTTTTTAATTGGATGAAACTTTTCTTGTGGGAAATTCGGAAAAAAGCATTCTTTTGGAATTCAGATAAGAGCCCTTAATAAGTTATAAAGAAGTTACTCATAAAAATAACTATGAATTGAATGCTTCAGTCAGTTTTTCTTTTAATAATGCTCAGTCTTCCAGTCTATTCTAATAATTGTCCCCAGGGAGTAAGATAAAAGGTAAGAGAGACCAAAATAAATGAGCTCTGGGGTGCTCTGGTGTCTCTTTTGACATAGTTCTTCCTGTGAGGTTCTTGAAATCTTCTGAGACTAGAGTGTCATCATCTGCCAGTCTGTCTAGTAAAACAAAGATTCCAGAGAACAAGTCATTCCTCCCTGTTTGGAGGATTGGGTTGTGGGGTTTCCCCATCCTTCCCAGAGGTGAATACAGCTTGGCCTCACCACCTCCTCTTCCATGATGTTTTTCTACTTTTTACCTAGAACACACTCCTCCTCCCCTTGTTTCCTCTTTCTCATTAGCATTGTTCATTAGCATTTCTGAAATACTGCTCTCCTCTTAAGCCTTAGACCTCCTGCAGCATGTGCCATGACATCTGTGTCCCTTTTTCCCAGCAGGACATTAGCACTGACCCTTCTTGTTGTCCCACACTGACACATCACAGGGTATCATCTCATAACCCTCTTGCAGCTGCCTATCTATTTACATGGTAACCCAGGGTCCTGCTCATAATGAGGAACCCTGTGGCCATTACACACAGGATGCTGGCAAAGACAAAGCAATTGAAGGAAAAATGCAGGGATCCTAAAGTCAAGCAAAATGAGGCTCTGAGTCCCACTACTGCCTCTTACTGGACAAGGGTATGGTAGGTTAAAGATGATTGAAATTCTTTGCTACCACTCTCATTGAGAGATGGAGTTCTGTTTTCTTTCTTTTAAATGTAGGTTGTCTTGAGTGATTTGCTTGAACAATAGAATATGGCAGACAAGACAATTTGGGACATCTGAGGCCAGGTCATAAAATGTCTTGCAGATTTTTTGCAGTTCCACCCTGGGGAAGCCAGTTCCATGAAAGATTACCCTGGGACCACCATGCCATGAAGGAGTACAGGCCACATGGAGAGAGACTTAGGATAGGCAAGTCCAAGTACACATGAATGAGAAAAGTAAGTTTGACTTTTCCAACCCAACAAACACAAGAAGAAGAAGATCCAATGAATCCAACAGCCAGAACCAAGACCAGTAGAACAGTTGTCTCAAACTGTGGAGGAGGGACTAGACATCACATATGTTCTGCCTCAGTTCCTGACCCACAAATTCTTGAGCATATCAGAGTGGTTGCTATTTTACACAGCTAAGCTTGGGTCATAAATTTTGCCATGGTATATAACTACAAGGGACACTGGACAAATCCTCAACATTTCTGAGTCTCCATTTTTTTTTAAATGGGAGAAAGGATAGAATTTATATCACCCACATTTCCTATCTCACATGGAAAAATAAAATAATGGCCCTCAAAGAGCAGTCCAGTACTGAGCACAGGATAGGCAATGATTTAACATTGGACCCTTGACAGAGGATAAAAACATATTCTAGACAGCCATGTGTTAAGCTCCTAATTAGGAACATTAAAGATGACTGATAATACTTCTCATATGCTTAAGAGCTTATTTGAAATCCAGAGAGATGTTCAGGAGAGTTTACTGAGATGCTGAGCACCAGCCCAGTACAAGCTGGTCAGAAGATCACTCCGCTCATAAAAGCTGTCCACGGTGAACTAGAAAATGAAATTAACTATATGGTTTAGGACCTGTGGCAACAATTACAGAGATACAGGATGTGTATAGGGAAAGAACACAAAAGATACAGTAGCATCTATGACTTTGAACCCCATAATATTGGTTATTATGATGGTTAATTTTATGCAGTAGCTTGGATGAGCCATGGTGCCCAGATACTTTAGTCAAACATTATTCCGGATATTTCTGCAAGGGTGTGTTTTTTTATGAAATTAACACTCAAACTGGTGGACATTGAGTAAAACAGATTACCTTTCATAATGTGGGAGAGTGTCATCCCTTCTTTTGAAGGCCATTGTAAAATAAGACTAACCTTCCCCAAGCAAGGATGATGCAGGAAAAGTAGACAGAATTCAGATGATATGTATATTTTTGTAGTAGGTAGGGGTTTCAATCTTGTGTGCCAATGTGGGTCAGACCAGTAATGAAGAAATATATGGAAAATAGAAAAGAGTGATGATGTTTGTAGCCAATTTATTGCCTCTGCCCCAAAGAAAAGGCTTCCAGAATTAATATTACAAATGAATGTTGACCTGGTAAAATAAAAGATGCTGACAGGTCAGATTGTAACTTTAGTCCACTGCTTCAGGTGATGAGAAGTGATGGAAGATTTTTATGCAATGGAATAATATGCTCAAATTTTGGCTTGAGGAAGACCACCCTGGCAGAGGTTTTTAGGATGGAGGCAGAATAAAGTGGGGCTAAAGGGATGAAGAGGTGAACAAAGAAGTGGGTGTTGAGATGTTTCGGTAAGAAATTATAAGTTCTGAACCATGTGATAGGCAATAACAGAAAGAAACCAGGACAGGCTGCACAGCTACTTAGAATTTAGGATCAGCAATGGAGGATGAAATAAGGTGACTGTCACAAAGACTTCAGACCTGGCCTAATTTTTTCTCTTTGAAAGAGTACAAGGCATGTCTGTAGGGGTGTCAAAATGTTAAGACATTTAAGTATTTCTGCAGCTCAGCCTGAAAACACACACACACACACACACACACACTAGATTTAAAGGTTCATCCTATAAAAATAAAATCTATCTTTTGATTCATTAAATCAGATGATAATGTAACCAACCAACTCTCCTCTCCATAATCATCATTTTGCTGGGTGAAACATCTCCAGTAAGTAACCCATTTCTCAGTCTGGAGATGCAAAAGGCAGGCAGTATTCATGGTTGTATAACTAAGAAGGGTAATGACAGAATAGAGAAAGGAGTCTAATTAACTGGGTCACCTCTATTAGCATTCATTACAGCCAACAGGATCATGCCCTTCACCACCTATTTATTAATGGGTTAATCCAAGTCCATCAACCTACATATATCATTATTTAATAGCTTTCTATGAGATAGAGTTAGCTCATTTTTCTCATTTCAAGTTCTGCCAATAGTAATAAAAGCCCTTTGCTGATACAAACCCTGATACTTTAAGTCAGTAAGCACTGGCTGACCCAGGAGGCTGAAGTTCCAGGCCCAGTACAGATCTAAGCAGGGTAAGTGTCAGACTAGGCAGTGTGCTATGGGTTCATCTTGCAGGACAACTAACTGATTATAGATGGACCCCATATGGAAGCTACACTTATCTGCCAAATATCCAGATGCCCTCACTGTTCTGAGATAAAAAGTTACTAACAGAACTTTACCCCTGTGTTCTCTTCTAAGGAAATATTCTTTGCTTAGGACTTCCTCTGGCCACCAGAACTTGCTATTTGATTACTCTTAATCTTTTTAGTAATAGAACCTGCATTGGTCAAAGAAATGTAACTACCTTGAGGGAAGAAAAGAAATGCCAAGGAGTTAATGTCCCTCCACACAAGTAGCTCTCAGCAATCAGGGATGGGAGCTAGAGGATGAATAGTGAAACACCTTTTTGATGGACAACCTAAGGTATGGTCTACACCGTTTCCCAGAAGACCACAGCAGGATAAACTGCAGCTGTTCTCTGTGATAATTTGATTTGATTATTAAGGCATCCTATATCTACTTCCTTCCCTCTCCTGTTTTATCACTAAGGGAGACTTAGCATTCCTGTCCCAAGGAATGCTATCTTGTGCCTTGGGACCATTTCCTAATCAAAAAAACATACAACTAAATTATTTTCTTGAGGTCTTCTTCTAGGGGAGCCAAAAGGAAGGAAGGAAGGAAGGAAGGAAGGAAGGAAGGAAGGAAGGAAGGAAGGAAGGAAGGAAGGAAGGAAGGAAGGAAGGAAGGAAGAAAGGAAGGAAGGGAAGGAAGGAAATTTTTTCATGGACTTCAGATCCTTTCCCACCATACAATTTTTGCCTTTTAATATCTTGTGCACATGTTCCCTTCTTTACCAATCCACTATTACTGAGTTTAGAACCCCATCTTTTCCCACTGTGACACAGTATATAGCTTCTTAACTCATCTTTCTCTCCTCTCCTATGGCCCTGGGTTAGTTGGCTTTCCATCACTGTCACAAAATACCTGAGATAAACAGCATAAAGACAGAAAAGATTTATTTTGGCTTATGGCTATAGAGGTTTCAGTTCATGGTCACTTGGCCCCATCACTTTGGGCCTATGGCAAGTCTAAACATCAAGGCATGGAGAACATGGTGGAGCAAAGGTGCTCACCTCAAGGTAACCAGAAGGCAAGAAAAGACAGAGGAAGTGGGAGTCCCAATAAACACTTTGTAGGTCCCCAGGGGCCTACTTCCTTCAATGAGTCCCCACCTCCTAAAGTTTCTACCACCTCCCAATTCCACCATCAGCCATATACCAAGCCTTCTACATATGAGCTTTTGGGGGACATTTAAGTTCCAAACCGGATCATACCCCTTCCCATTTATCACTCTGCTTGACAGAGTGATTTCTATAAATTCCAAATCTTGCCATTTCACTGGTTTAATCTTTCATGATTTTCCAGTTGACTATGGGAATATATTTAGCTTCCATAGCCCCGTCTAACCTATAAGACTCCCCTTGAGTTAGCCCCACACCCTCCATACCCAACACACCATATTCCCATATACAGAGGTTTAAAGTCAGATGTCCTCTGATAAATTATTTGCTTTTCCCTATAGACACTTTCTCATCACACTGGCCACCCTCCAGCTGGGCCTGTGCTGCTCTCCTATATTGTTTAAGAAAGTTTTGCTTTTCTCCTAGTAGCCACGTAGGTTTCATGGAATGTTGAACATTTGTTTGATCTTTTAGTGCTAAACCTAGGGGAGTATTCAGCTCAAAATGTCCAGCTGAATGATGCAGGATGCTGAGAGTTTCCATGGAGAGTATTGGAAGGGATATCACAGTCAAGCATTTCTCAACAGGGGGCATAGTTCACAGTGGCAGGCTGTCAAGACTCTCCTAATAATGTCTAAGAAGGTTATAATGGTAGGTAAAAGCTGACATCAGGAGAGAGTCGTAAAATGCCTCTGTGGGTGAAGGTCTTTGTTCTGTTTGTTTCCTATGATTCTTTATAAAACATGTTTGCAAGATCTTGCTGCCAGAATGTGGCAGACTTGACAATGTCAACAAAAATACTCTAAGACTGTAATCAGGCAAGTCTTACTTATTTTTATTATGCCAGAGTAGGAGTCCTGGTTCTGAACAGGGAGTCCTGATAGCAGATTTTGCATACATATGTGCATTCGCACACACACACACACACACACACATACACACACACACATGCAAACATACACACACACACACACACACACACACAAAAGCACACTTTATTAAATCATCACAATAATTCATTAAGGCACTTGCTTCACTTTCCTTGTCTCTAAAAAAGTGCAGGGGGGAGGGATAGTATTTTTTATCTTATTAGGATATTTTGAAGATTAAATTAATTAATGCATTCAAAGCACTTAGAACAATACTAAGCATATAAAAGCTATAGCTTATCGTTCTTATTTTTATCATTATCATCATCAACAGCATCCCACGCTTAAAAAGAAGAAAACTGATATAAAGTTATATAATTTGACCAAAATCACAAAGCTGGTAAGTGTCAGAATAGGAATTAACACTTTACTCATGACTGTCTGCACATTGTCCTCCAAGGGTAACTGAACTTGAACTTCCCTCAAGGGTAATAACTCCAAGGCCTCTGCACCTTTGCACATGTTATTCCTTTTCTGGCAAACTTATACAAATCCTTTAAGATAGTTTCTCCACATTCCATGGAACTACAACATCTGATTGATTACTACAATGCGAACTCTTTAGGAGCTCTTTCCTCCTCTGTCTTAATTAGTTTTCCATTTCCAGCACATGGAAGAGTACCTGGCATATGGTTAATCTCTAAATAAACATTGAATAAATGTGTATATGAATATATAAATAC
The DNA here is from genome assembly GCF_902686455.1 of Sciurus vulgaris. Classification (NCBI taxonomy): domain Eukaryota; kingdom Metazoa; phylum Chordata; class Mammalia; order Rodentia; family Sciuridae; genus Sciurus; species Sciurus vulgaris. The sequence continues at coordinate 137,249,472 of NC_136462.1, read as the reverse complement.
ATGAAGATGTTGACTTCATCTGAAAGAATGAGACAAAAATTTACTTCATTTAGGAACCTTGGTTAATACTTCCAAGAGCCTCAGAATTAAGCTACTACAAACCTCATAATTTACCTTATGACTGAGCTGTAGAGCCAGGAGTAGAGTGGGTTGGTGGCCATGGAGGAAGCATAGGGCCAGTCCTCCTGGAAGTCTCTAGGAGAGATGATTTCTACAGAAGAGAAGCAGTTTTATATTTTATTAATTCATCCATTTGTTCACTCATTTGTGTGTTTTGTACAGTAAGTCTTTGTGTCTCCTACGGTTAAGTCCCTCCAGAACTTCTTTGTCCTTTCTAGTTGCAGAAAAGCATTGATGGGGAATATTAAAGAGTTGGACTTTGGAGTCATTTAAGACATGAGAATCAAGTCCTTGGGTAAACCTCATTAAAACTAAGCTTCTGGAAAACATATTCAGTTAGGAGCCTACACAATGGTGCTAGGGTCTTGGCACACAATTTTTAATCCTTGCAAGACTTCAAGGTTCATTCCTCTCTCAAATGGTCTTTGTGAGGACTAGAGATAGTAAACTAAGAGAAATAAGAGTCAAACCTGGCAGGTAAGGAGTGGTGTCTCCTATCATTTAGAAGGGATGTCCATCAGTAAGTAAGCCAACTCTCCAGCCCACACAGCTTGTTTGAGTCACATAGGTTTGAGGCCCAAACTCTCCCTGGAGAGCCATAAGGCTAGTCCAGAAAGTGTGTCAGGCCAACTCACACAGCTGTACCACAGAGTACTCACTCTCCCTGTTCTCCCAGGCAGCACTTCTGTGGGGACTTGGCACATTTCATTAAAACCCATCTTTCTCTTCAATACAGGTAAATAATTTGGTCTGAACATTTCATGAGTTCAGTGTTGCTTGAAGTCCAATGGGAGTAATCAACAGGGAGTGCAGGGGGACTGAACAGAAAATGTTTCCAGCCAGGAGAAATCAGTCCTGGGCAAAAGGAAATCGAGGCAGGAACTGCAGATACGGACCCAGGTTCAGGCCTGGCTCCCATTCACAAATCTAAGAGATCCATAGAGAAGTGTCCAGTGTGTCCCAAGGAAAATAAACTAAGTTTTTAACACTGACTTTGTGCATGTACTGAACAAGAAGCAATAAATACATTTGTTTATTATCGTAACAACTCTGAGTTTATCTGTTTACAGAGAAGTGAGAAACCTGACTAAGTCACACAACCAATAAGTGCTGAAGTTTGTAATCAAACCCATGTCTGTCTGACTCCATGGCACACATGGTTCCCATTGAACCAAGTAGTCTCCCAGGCAGGTTGGTTAGCATTTGGGGCAGGACCCAATTCCAAACAGGGCACTTATTGACTGTCAACTTGAGACATAGTGGGCGTACAATAAATTACAGCTTCCATATTCACTGTCATTTTTTTTATAAAACAATAATATAATAACAACAATAATTCCTCTTACCCCTGGGGAATGCATTCTAAGACCACCAGTAGAGTTCTGAAATCATGAATAGTACTGAGCCCTATACATACTATGATTTTTATCTACACATATGATAACATTTAATTTATAAATGAAGCATATTGAAAGTAATAATATTTGATAATTATACAGAACAGTGATTATAGTATAATATAATAAACATTATATAAACAGGCTTTCTCTCTCTCTCTCTCTCTCTCTCTCTCTCTCTGAAAATATTGTACTGTATTCACCTCTCTTTGTGTTAACTGTGGGTCACCCAACTGAAGAAAGCAAAACCACAGAGAGGGTAGACTGTTGTACTCTTATGTAACCAGTCATGGTGAGTTATGTAAATGTGCTCAAGCTTCTACTTGTACAACAACTTAATTAAAATTCATTTTCCACCCATGAAGACTCAGATAAAAAGAAAGATGACTTCATCTCAAACAGCTGCCCCAGGCATGAGCCCTTTGGGGACATCTCTCCTGCAAAGAGACACAAGACTATATTTTATGAGTGAAACAGTGAACTATGATCCTACAGTTACAGGACCATATGTGAGTGAACACTGTGGTAGATCCACACTTTAGTTAAGACTCTGTAAGTTATGTAATGTTATAGGCTCCCAGATGCTCTGGCTTCCAACCTTCCTTAACTACAGACCAGATATAGTCTCACTCTATGAAGATGATTTATTTGACAGCATCCAGAGCCAACCCTGCATTGCCTTGAGGTTGGGATAGGCCAGATTTAGTCTAGAGCATCTTGTCAGGCATTGTGTGATTAGTTTCTTCTGGGAAACATATCTATAAGAATGAGACCCAAGCACACTCTGACAACTTTTCAATTTTTCTATTCCAAGAGTATAGCAGAGGACCTAGCTTTTGGTGGTCACTTGGTAAACTGTGGATTAAGTACACTAGAACAAGTGTTAAGTGACCCTCATAATATAAATGGACAATCAGTCAAGGCTTATTCTCCTGGAGAACCTGTCAAGGGGGAGAAGTTTGAAGGTAAAAAGAAGTCTATAGCTGACATATTAGTATACAGGGAAAAGCGATTCCATGTGTAGCTTTGAAGAAAACAGAGGAGGAACTCCCAAAATCTAAAAGGTCAAAGCAGTTCCCTGGAAGAGATGAGTCCCCACCTCGTAGGCTAAGTACAAGCTGGTCAGGCCAAGAAGCAGGGTATGTAATTCCACATTGTAGCAAACAGATCAGAGAGAGTGTAGAGAAGTTCAAATATTTCACACAGGCTGGAGCAGAGCATGCAGAGGAGAGACCATGCATGGGACCTAAGAATAAAAAGAGAAGCCTTTTATGGTTTAGATCTGAGGTGTTTTCCAAAAGCTCATGTGTGAGACAATGCAAGAATTTTCAGAGGTAAAATGATTATATTATGAGGTGAGGCCTAATCCATTAGTTAATCCACTAATTTGGATTAACTGGGTGGTAACTATAAGCAGGTGAAGTGTGGCTGGAGAAGAGAGTTCACTGCGGACTTACCTTTGGAGTTTATGTTGTCCCTGGTGAACAAAGTTCTCTCTCTCTCTCTCATGTCCTGAGCTGCTTTCCTCCCCTCGTGCCCTTCCACCATGATGTTCTGCCTCAACTTGAGCCCAGGCATATGCTGTCAGCTGTCTATGGACTATAACCTCTGAAACCATGAGCCAAATTCAACATTTCCTCCTCTACTTTGTCTAGTCAGGTCTTTTGGTCACAGTGATGAAAAAGTTGACCAAGGCAAAGCCCAATGAAAAAAAGGGAGTTCTTTTTACTTAAAGCAACACCTTCTGTAAGAGTTATGCTTTGAGCTACTTGGCAAAGGACAGGGCTTTGCTCAAACACTTTCAGGGCACAGTATATTCTAAGTCCTCCCCCACCAATGCACATTAATCTTCAGAGGTCCTGAGGAGGCTCTTGGTGAAGAACCCACTAACAAACACTGTTTACACTGGCACCATCTGAACTCTTAGGAGGAAGGCATCTGACCACAGACAGCTTATATTTGCCTATAACCCTCATAGAGGAACTAAGGATGCATATTGGAATATGTTCCCCTAAAGTATTCTGGTATTCTTTAAATATTTGCATCATGGAAGACAGCTGAGTTGTCTTTATTTATATTTTAGAAATGATCATTGGCAACAACTGAGAAGAGGGAATGAAAGGGGTATCTCCTTTTAGTAATGGTGCAGTATGAATTCTGGTCAATGTGATCTCTGAGGAGAAACTTAAAAAGTTAAACAAATAAGATCACAACAGCAAGGTATTCTCCCAAAGACATCGGAGAGGTAACAAGGTAGTTGTGTCAGTTTTCAGTTGCTGTGACCAAACTACCTGACAAGAACAATTTAGAAGAAAGGCCTGGTTTCAGTAGATTCAGTCCAGAGTCATCTGGCTCCATTCCTTTGAGCCTGAAGTGAGGAAGAACATGATTGTAAAAGAGGGTAGTGGAGAAAAGCTGTTGAGCTCATGGCAGCCTAGAAGCAGAAAAGAGAGAAAGAAAAGAATGGGCTGAAGAGGAAACAAATTCTTCCGGGACACAGCCACTTCCTCTAGCTAGGTCTAACTTTCCAGGATTCCATTCAGCCATCAATGGATTAATCCACTGACTTTAGGGGACATTCCAGATTCAAACCATAATAGTAATGAAGAGTAACAGGCCAAGATAGAAACCCAGAGAGGTGGGTTCAACATTTCAAAGATCTTTAACTGAGGCTGGAGGAGGTGGACATAAGGTATCCACTGATTTCAATACAGGCAGAGAGGCTGAAAATTAGATATTAATAGAGGAATGGGAATTTGACACGTACTTTACCACATATACAAAACTTCCACATGAATTATAGATCTAAATGTGAAAAACAACACAGTAATTAATCTTAATGACTTCAACGTAGGCAACAATTTCTTAAAAAGACATAAGAGGCACTAGCCATTAATGAGAAGATTGTTATTTTACTGCATTAGATCAAGAATTTCTATTCATCAAGAGACACCAATAAGAAAGTGCAGAGGGAAGGCAGGGAAAGGATATTTCTATCACAAAAGGCTTGCATCAAGAGTAAATAGAGGGGGCTGGGGTTGTGGCTCAGTGGTAGAGCGCTTGCCTAGTACGTGTGAGGCACTGGATTCAATTCTCAGCACCACATAAAAATAAATAAACAAATAAAGGTTAAAAAAAAAAGAATGCTTTAAAAAAAAAGAATAAATAGTGAACTTTTGCAAATCAATCAAACAAAAGGAAGATTGTCAAACCAATAGAAAAAAATGTGCATCAGGAACTAACTCCAAATGAACAATAAACAAATGAAAATGTTCTCAACTTTAAAAGTAATCAGGGAATTACAGAGTAAAACTGTCAATCATGTCACCAGAATGACGAAAATTGAAAACTGACTATATCAAGTGCTGACAATGATATGACCAAATGTTATGCTACCAAAGAAACTGTAAATTGGAGTAAATTTGGTAAACTGGGATCAGTTATGAAAATTGAAAAAAGTATACCCAACAAATTGTAAGTTGCAGTCTGATAAACTGATTCAAAAGAATCTGTGCACATGTGCACCAGAAGACTTTAATGAGAATGTTCACAGCAGCATTTTTCATAATGGCTCCAAACCAGACAGGTTTGCAGGTTCATCCACAGAATGGACGAATCAAATTTTCATATGTTTGTACAATGGAATATTAAAACACAGTACGTGCAGAATATGGATAAAGCTCCTGGAATGTGGTATGGAGAGAAGGAGACTAAACACAAAAGAATGCACACTTTGTGTTTCCATTTATATGAAGCTAAACAACAAGGTAAAATGCAACCAGAGTGTCAAAATTCAGAAAAGCAGGAGAGGATTGAGGACATGATGACTAGGAGGGTTTATGTGGAGGGTGCTCTTGAGATCCTGCCAAACTTCTATTTGTAGAACCCAGTGTTTTGTTTTGTTTTGTTTTGTTTTGTTTTGTTTTGTTTGATGATAATTCATGGACATAATGCTTTGTATGTGTTTGGATGTGTTCATTGTCAAAATAAAAGTTAAAAAATATTGAGACAAAAAAATAATAAGGTAACAACAGTGAAAAAGTGGAGGCGGAGCAACGATTTGCTTGATTGTAAGATTTTCACTTTGATAACTGACATTAGAGAGAACAGGACAATTAAAGATAATTTTTCATCATGTTTTTTATTTTTACATCTGAAGAGTTCTTAAAGTCTCATAAGGGAAAATAAATCATCTCCAGAGACAGAGAATCAGTCCCTTATCTTAAAAACTGATAAAAAAAAAAAAAGAAAGAAAGAAACAGGAAAAGAATCAAGTATTTTTCCTTCCTTTTCTTAACTAGATGAGTAACAAGTGAGTAAAAGAGGAGGGGGCAACATTTCTTTACAAAAGAACTCCAAGTAATAATTGGCAAAGAAGTTATAAAATCAGAATATTATTATTTTGCAGTCCTGTATTAAGTAATAAGATTTGACATTGCACATTGAAAGTTGTTTGTGTCACAAAAAGAAACAAGTAGAAGTCATGGATCTCCTAGAATATAGCATGGCCTATGAGTCTGCACAAAGGTCTCTGAATATGAACAATCTCTGGGTACCAGGGATGCACAGCACAGAGGAGCCTGCTAGCCTGTACCACGTATATGCAGTCACAAAATCCCAACTATGGGAAGCAGAGGGTCAAATGATCCTTCACCAGAAAAATTGCAAGGAAGAGAAAGAGTAGATTTAAAAAGTTTTAAAAGACATATAACATTTTCAGGGCAAGGCTATATCATAATATTTAGGGATACACATCTGGACAATAAAATAAAATAGAAGGAAACAAGAGGAAGTAATTTCTACACAAGTCAGGATATTATTTTTTGTGAGGAGAGATGGTCTGCAGTAGAGAAGGCCCAAATGGGGAGGGAGCCTTCTAGGGTGAATGGCAGAGTTCCGGATATTCCCTCAAATAATGGCTGGAGGATGATCATCTTAGTATAATTAGTTAAGTCATACATTTGTGGTTTTTGATTTTCTATATCTGTGTTTCATTTTAAGTGGAAATACTTTGTACACTAGCATTAACTTATCACATAGTTAAAAAACCTAGTTAAGGTAGTATGGCCATTTTGACAATATTAATTCTGCCTATTCCAGAACATGGGAGATCTTTCCATCTTCTAAGTTTTTCTTTCATTTCTTTCTTTAATGTTCTGTTAATGCAATTCCAATCAAAATCCCAATGACGTACCTTACAAAAATAGAACAAGCAATCATGAAATTCATCTGGAAGAATAAGAAACCCAGAATAGCTGAGGCAATCCTTAGCAGGAAGAGTGAAGCAGGGGGTATCACAATACCAGAACTTCAACTATACTATAAAGCAATAGTAACAAAAACAGCATGCATGGTTTTGGTACCAAAATAGACAGGTAGATCAATGGTACAGAATAGAGAACATGGACACAAACCCAAATAAATACAATTTTCTCATACTAGACAAAGGGGCCAAAAATATGCAATGGAGAAAAGATAGCCTCTTCAACAAATAGTGCTGGGAAAACTGGAAAACCATATGCAACAGAATGAAACTAAACCCCTATCTCTCACCCTGCACAAAACTCAACTCAAAATGGATCAAGGACCTCAGAATCAGACCAGAGACCCTGCATCTTATAGAAGAAAAAGTGGGTCCAAATCTTCAACATGTCGGCCTAGGATCAGACTTCCTTAATAGGATTCCCATAGCACAAGAAATAAAAGCAAGAATCAACAACTGGGATAGATTCAAACTAAAAAGCTTTCTCTCAGCAAAGGAAACTATCAGTAATGTGAAGAGAGAGCCTACAGAGTGGGAAAAAATCTTTGCCACTCATACTTCAGATAGAGCACTAATTTCTGGAATCTATAAAGAACTCAAAAAACTTTACACCAAGAATATAAGTAACTCAATCAACAAATGGGCTAAGGAAATGAAAAGACACTGCACAGAAGAAGATGTACAAGCAATCAACAGATATATGAAAAAATGTTCAACATCTCTAGTAATAAGAGAAATGCAAATCAAAACTACCCTAAGATTCCATCTCACCCCAATTAGAATGGTGATTATCAAGAACACAAGCAGCAATAGGTGTTGGCGAGAATGTGGGGAAAAAGGTACACTCATACATTGCTGGTGGGGTTGCAAATTAGCACAGTCACTCTGGAAAGCAGTGTGGAGATTCTTTAGAAATCTTGGAATGGAACCACCATTTGACCCAGCTATCCCACTCCTTGGCCTATACCCAAAGGAATTAAAATCAGCATACTACAGAGATACAGCCACATCAATGTTCATAGCTGCTCAATTCACCATAGCCAGATTGTGGAACCAACCTAGATGTCCTTCGATTGATGAACGGATAAACAAACTGTGGTATATATATATCCAATGGAATATTACTCAGCCACAAAGAATAATAAAATCATGGCATTTGCAGGCAAATGGATGAAATTGGAGAATATCATGCTAAGTGAGCTAAGCCAATCTCAAAAAACCAAAGGACGAATGATCTTGCTGATAAGCGGATGATGACACATAATGGGGGGTGGGAGGGGTTAGTGTTAGGGTTATGGCTAGGTTTAGGGTTAGGGTTAGGGAGGGTGGCAAGAATGGAGGAAGGAAGGACTGTATAGAGGGAAAAGAGGGGAGGGAGGAGTGGGGGGGAAGGGAAAAATAACAGAATGAATCAAACAACATTACCCTATGTAAATTTATGATTACACAAATGGTATGCCATTTGTGTACAAACAGAGAAACAACATGTATCCCATTTGTTTACAATAAAAAATAATAATAAAGCTATGAAAGTTTTATCTTCATCAGTGCGATAGGAGGCTTCCTGGAATGAGCATAAACAACTCTGGTGAGGTCTGAGTATTCAGCTCAACTCTATTCCAATCCTCCTTGGAAAGCTCATCACTAACTTTGCACTGGAAGGCAGATGGTTTGCAGATGATGACACATAATGGGGGTGGGAGAGGGCAAGAATGGAGGAAGGAGGGACTGTATAGAGGGAAAAGAGGTGTGGGAGGTATGGGGGAAGGAAAAAATAACAGAATGAATCAAACACCATTACCCTATGTAAATGTATGATTACACAAATGGTATGCCTTTACTTCATGTACAAACAGAAACAACATGTATCCCATTTGTTTACAATAAAAATTTTAAAAAAAGATATATCCCATTTGTTTACAATAAAAATAAATTTAAAAAAAAGAAATGAGCCTCATCACAACTGATCATGTAAATAGGCAATATTCAAATAAAAAATTATAGTACCTTCACCAACAAATAAACTTAGTCAAAAGTAAACACACACACACACCAAAAAAAAAAAAAAAACAAGTTAAGCCAAAACCAAAACTCTTTGGAATTCCAAAGAAATAAATATTAAGCACACAGCATTTACATAAAACTTGGCAACTTTAGTGGAACTTTCATCCACATTACTTCATGTAATGATTACAACAGTTCTAGGTAGTAGGTACTCTACTACCCATTTCACAGATGAAGAAGGTACCAGTCAAGTTTGGCCCGTGTTTTTTAAACTCTAAATTCTATACCTTTTCTTCTAATGGTTATTCAAACACTTTTTGATCATACATGTCTGTGGCCCACCCATTTACCCTACTATCAATGGAAAAGAAAACTCAGTAATATTAATTATAATTCAATTAGGAAAAAGTATTTAGAGTAAACCAAATTCCCAAATCCAATAAGCAATAAATAGGAAACAGATATTTATATCAAACCAGGGTCACTGCTCATAAATAGTCCTCAGTCATCCCTAAGTCATCTGCAAACATTAAAATCTATGTAACATGCATAATTCCATGGTAGGAACTAAAGAAAAAAATGTTTGAATTTTGAGTCAATTTTTGTTATGCATAGAGCATATTTGTAATAGCAAAACAACCTAACAGTCCATCAGCAAAATAATGAATACATATATAAATATATTTATAATATAAATATCATAAAATTATAAATAAACCTGAAAAACATATTATGAAAGAGAAGCAACTCTCCCCTCCAAACACCTGACCTTCCTGTCATTTCTACTTCCTACTATGTCTCACTCCATCTGTGTTTTTCCATGTCCATCAATCTGACCCATGGTCATCAACTCTTCACTGTACAAACCTTCAACTGCTCTCTTTACTTCCAACTTGGTCCTTCTAATCTGCAAAACAATCTTTTAAAATAAAAATTTGATTTAGGGGGCATATAGGCAGGTTTTTTTTTTTTAGGAGGTACCCGGGATTGAACTCAGGGACACTTGACCAGTGAGCCACATTCCAGCCCTGTTTTGTATTTTATTTAGAGACAGGGTCTCACTGAGTTGCTTAGTGCCTCACTTCAGCTGAGGCTGATTTTGAACTCGAGATCCTCCTGCCTCCTCAGCTTTCTGAGCCTCTGGAATTGCAGGCATGTGCCACCATGCCTGGCAAGAGGATATTTTTAACCACTGGGCTTCCATGGCACACAGATCTGTCTATCATTTAGTGATCATATGAACTTGGGCAAATCATCTAACATCTTTACATCTTAGTTTCATTATGTGTAAAACATAACCATGTTCCAAACTAGAGGAAACAGATATTTATATTCCAAACCAGAGTCACTGCTCCAACTACATCCTGTTTTGAGAACAAACACATGACAATAGTAGAAGTGCCCAGCAAACAGCTCGACAGGTTGCAAGCACTCAGCAAATGTTAGCCGTACTCCATGTGTCACTTGTACCTAGTGGGTTCCAACTGCCAAGAGAATGGAGGCACAACTTCCCTACATGGCCCTGCTGAGGAGGTTCCACTTTCTTCCAACCCACCTCCTACCACCATCCCTCTTTTCCTGTGAGCTATAGCCACACTTATATAATTCTTTGAATATTCTGTGTTCCCTCTTTTCTGAGCTCTTCACTTGCCTGGAATACCCCCCTGCACCAGAATAATCTCTCCACATCCTCCGAGCCTCAGTTTACCTGTGATCTTTTCTTGTCTTGCTTCCCCAGACCCCCATTCAACTGTTGTGACTGCACATCAGTGGGTAACAGGGTTCCACCTTTTCCACCAGATGTGTTACTGCCCATCTACCTTGCTAATCAGCACAGCCCCCAGGCCAGGTACAGTGTCTGGGGCATGGTAGGTTCTCGGCCCTCTTTGTTGAGTGAATGAACTCATGAAAACTGAATATACATGGATAAAATGACCTCGCCATCCCACCTAGAATGAGAGACCTCCTCCAACAAACCTCTTTGTTTCCCTGGGAATTGGGGTGGGGTGAGGTAGGGCTCTCTCTACTTCTGAGTCTTGAAGGATTTCAATATCAGTTTGTGCCAAGTTGATTCCACAGTCTGCTTATCCTGAAAGCGCCTCTCTTCCACTCACTTATTGTTCCCAACTTTGGAAATCAACTTACAATATATTCACCTTCCCTTATATCTCACCCCCAATGGTGCTTACAACCTCTTTTTTAAACGTTGTGCCTTTTTATAAAAGTGAAAACTCAATGCTCCAGTCCAATAGTCTCAAATTCCCTGCATATCCCATGAGTTGAGAAGCTTAAATTTGTATCGATAGGTCTAATGTGTCCCTGGTTTTTATCTGTGCCCAGATATCCTCCTTTCCTTGTACTAAGCCAGGTGAATCTTTTCCTTTTCCCCCAAAGAACCTCTGTAAAACTGCAAGAGTCTAGATTCTACATTTGTGTTTATTTTCTCTTTCTGCAGAATCAAGCACATAGTAGAATCTCAAGAATAAAATACTGTATAGATTTTATTAAGTGCCTAATTTTCTGAAAGTATCAAATAACAATATATGATAGAGATAAGATTTTAAATTCCCGTTATTAATTTCAGGAAAAGGAAACACTCCATAAAGTATAGATTAACCTGATACATCCTATGAGAAAAAAAAATGATTTGCAATTATTTGCATTTGTTGTATACATGTATGTGATATGTATTTTATTGAAGGCTAAACTTTCCTAACAAAAATAACTAACCTAATTCTAATATATTTTCCCACACTAGACTGTGCATCCCTATTCTGTACTGTCTCCTTAAAGAAGCGTACTTCCTCTGTTCCTCCCCCACCATGATGGATCTCCACTCCAACCTTCCTTCTTATGACCATTTTCAGAAACTACCTGGTTTGGACCTTTTTTTAGCCTCAGAAACTGAAAAGGAATTCAGACAGCAGTGGCCAAAAAAATTTTTGTGAATACCAAGATGGGTTGATTTTACATCTCTTCCTGGAAAGCATGGGTTCCTCTCAGTGACCCAATCTGTACCTCTACCCAAAGCAAAATGGCAGCCTCTCTGAGTCAGTTAAGTTAGGTAGCCATGCTAATGCAGAGAACATGTATTTCTGACTCTCCTGGTTTGAGATTATTGCTGTGGATTCCATTCCCTGACAGCTGAAAGAAAATTTTAAACAGAGATTTGGCCATACTTCTGAAATCAGATCAGCTATGGTGATAATTACTTCAAAGGCAGCTGGGGTTTATAAAATAAAATTTCCCCACTATAGGCAAGTTTTGTGGACCTGCTCCATGGAGCTCAGGAATGCACAAGAATGCATCCCAGGGGGACAGCAGGCAGTCTGGAATTCTCCCACCATGTCAGGGAGTCAATGTCACAGCTAGAATCTGCACCTGCAGCAGGACCACTGGAATTAGTCCCAAGAGAAAATGGGTAGAATGTCAGTGTGTGGAGGTAAAAAATTTCTGCCTTGAATACTCAGAGCTAATTTTTCATGAAAAAAGTTCTAAACCTGCTTTTGCCCATCTATTTTTCCCTCTGACATGACCATGGTGCCAGCTTTTACCAGATATCTTCATATCCCCTCTTACCTTCTTTCCCCTGGAGTTGAGTATCAAGGCCTCTGGTCTTTGCTGTCCCATGCAAGTAATTCAAAAAAGGGAATATTTTTTTAATAGCAAGAAGAAAGTTTTACTACAAGGGGTAGAGAAACCCAGAAAGGAGCACATTTTTGTAGGGCCTCCTTTTTTGGGTCGCCACAGTACAGTTCATCTCACCTCCAGGCACTTGTTATTGTGCCTCTCTCCCTGGCCCCCTCCAGTCCAGGAAGAGGGCCTCCTCTTGGATTCAGAGTTCCCCCAAAAGCAGACTACATTAATCAAGTTTCTCCAGAGAAACAGAACTAAGAGAATATAAAGAGAGATGAAAAGAAGATTTATAGGGGAATTGCACCAATTATGGAGCCTGAGAAGTTCCACAATGCTTCTGCAAGATGCTATCTGTAGATTCAGTAAAGCCTATGATGTGATTTAATCCAAGGTCAAAGAGCAGAAAAGAAGAAAAGTCACTGGAATAAGTAAACTCCAGAATCTGAAGATAATCTGGATATCCAGTGTCCAAAGGCAGGAGAAAATAGATTTCCCAACTCCAGGATAAATAGAATTTACCCTTGTTTTCTTTCTTTCTTTCTTTCTTTCTTTCTTTCTTTCTTTCTTTCTTTCTTTTTTTTCTTTTCTTTTTTGGTGCTGGGGATTGAACCCAGAGGCACTTTACCACTAAAGCCACATCACCAACCTTTTTCACTTTTTATTTTAAGACAGGGTCTTACTAAATTACTTAAGGGACCCACTAATTTGCTGAGGCTGGCCTCAAACTTGTGATACTCCTGCCTCAGCCTTGAGAACCACTTGCCCTTCATTTTGTCCTGTTTGTGCCTTCAGTGTTCTCAGTGATGTCTACCCACATTGAGAAGTATGGATTTTCTTCCTTCAGTCTAATTCAAATGCTAGACATTTCCAGAAACACCTTCATAGAAACACCCAGAAAAAAATTTTTAACCAGCTATGTGAGCATCCTGAACCCAGACAACCTGACATATAAAATTAACCATCACATAGATGCTGAGACAAGAATGTGAGCACAAGTAGTCTTTTGGGAGGTGACCCAGGAAGCACTGTGAGGAGTGAGACAGGGAAGGAAGCAGAGTGGATGGCCACAGCAGGCAACTGGAGCTCAACCTACTCTTTCCATAGGTTCGGAGTAGACTGGTCCCTGAACAGTCTCTCGAGGGCTGAGAAGCTGAAGTGCTTGTTCATCATCCACTTCTATCCCTGGCAAGCAGAAGATGGCACCTGGGTGTTCATTCCCTGGCACTGCTCTTCTCCTCCACTGAGTGTCAGAGAACCTCTCAGGCAATAGATGTACAAAGTCCTTGTGACCTACAAGGGAAGTGTCTGGAATGACTTAGGGTGTCTCAAGGGCAGACGTGCACTCCATCAAGTTGTCTGTACCATTCCCTGTGTCTTTGTGACCCCCTTGCTTTGCCTTTGTGGGAGGTACAGCATACAGATGTGGTCAATATATTTAAGCTGAAATGAACTGGAGCCATTGATGCTACCAAGTAAAACTGAGAGGAGGGACAGCTAACATGAAGTAGAACATGGACAGAGTGGATGTTCATCAAGGGCTGCTGACTGAAATGGGGTAATAGGAAAAACCAAAAAGGAGAAATAGAAAGATGCAGAGGAAGAAGATAGAGGGCAATCTGCAGACAAAAGAGAAGAAAGCAAATGAATGGTCAGTGAAGGGAAATAGGAAAAGAGAAAGGAGTCATTAACTCATGAGGACATTAGCGCTCCCTCTCAGCATGTTCTCTGACCTCTTCAAGCAGAGTTGGATGGTGGAGATCTGAAAGGCAGAATAATGCCTCCCCAAAGAAGTCAACCTCCTAATCCATGGAACTTGTTAATACTTCTGGCAAAAAGAACTTTGTGAATTTGATTAAGGTTAAGAATCTTAAGGTGGAGAAAATTGTTGGAATTATCCAGGTGGATCAGTTATAATTCCATGAACTCCTAAATAAAAGTACAGAACCTTATGTGGGTATATTCAGAAAGACTTGACAGTCTGAGAAAGATTCAGTATCCCTTACTGGCTCCAAAATGTGGGACTGGTGCAAAGACCAGAGAGAAGCCTCAGAACGATACAAAAGGCACAGGAGTAGATTCTTCCCTTGAGCCTCCAGAAAGGAATGCATCTCAGCCTATACCTGCATCTGACTTCGTGGAACTCAGGCAGGACTTCTGACCTCCAGAACTATAAGATGATAACTTTGTGTTCTTTCAGGCCACTAAGGGTGCAGTGATTTGTTACAGCAACAATAGGGAAAGGAATACACCTAGGGACATTAAAAATCAAAAATTATCAAAAATCACTCTCCAACTCTCTGGTATTCAGCCTGTAATCGGTTTCCCATTTAATTCTGGAATTATTTTTTCTCTCTCTCTCTCTCTGCAGAACAGAGAATGGCTGCTCTCAAGATTCATTAATATGCATAAAGGGTGGCATAATTAGTTGCCACAGGTAACCCTTCTCTGGCTGTGTGAACTGAGCTAATGTGCAAATGCCTGCTGCACAGGCGAGCAGAGCGGTGTGAGTAAAAGTCCCTGTTTCATAAAAGGAAATATTTGAATAATATGCAAATGCACTGGATGTTATTAGCAGGATGTCAGGTTTGACAGTCCATGTTATTGTGAAAATAAATGAGTTTTGACACAAATAACTTAGGTATGCATTGATTTAAAAAAAAAAGTAAATCTTGTAACGAGATGTTATGTATTGTGCTGTAGGTTTATAAAGATTTTGATGGCTATTAAGAGAAAAACATGACGAAGGGTCGTTTATTAATGTATTCATTAAGCTGCTCTAAGGTGTAACAGTAATTACTTTCCTCCAAAATGCACTCTGTTCCCCTTGCATATTTAATTGACTCTGGCAACCCACATTTAAGACAATGAGAGGAGTTGTCAGGAATGTGAAGACAGAAATGCAGAGAAATCAAATCTCCATCATCAACATCAGAAATACTGTCTGGGTATTTTAACTCCAGAGAATGTTCATTTCCCCTGGACAGTCTTTACCTTGAAGCAATCCACCCAAAGAAATTTCTCTGATGCATGTTGCTTTCTTTCTTTTGTGCCTTCCTTTTAGTTCTTTTTTCTTCAGAAGCTCTGGTGAATGGGAAAGACACAACACTGAGGCCAGAATTTCCTGGCACTAGAGGCTTGGCATTTGTCCTTGAGAGACAAAGGAGAGAGCCCAGGAGACACCTCTGCCTAAGGATATGCATGTGCTGGAGATGCTCCTGAACCACAACCCCAAGTGGCCAACTGGGTCCATTCACCCTCTAGAGTCTGGAGAGGAAGAACTAACATTAGAGGAGTTCCTCTGGCTTAAATGTCTGCCTAGCCCTCCTGCCAGCCCAGCAGAGACTTCCAGGTGTTTCCTGTGCAGAAGAGGCAGGGACCTCATGAGGACAAAGCTTTGTTTGCAGTCAGAAAACTAGTAGGATATGAAAGGCAAGACTAATTACTGCCCTAATTTAAGGAAAAAAAAAAAAACATAATAAGTAAGTCCATTAAAAGATTTTAAGTGGTTCAGGAAAGTATTGTAAGAGGTTACATAGCCATTAGCAATGTCCAAACTCAAAGCACAGAGTATGTTTCAGTCAGAACCTTACTATACCCCCTCACTGAAGATACCTTAGAGGAGAGCGTGGGGTCCTGCTGATAAAACAGCTGTTGTTGCTGTTTTTGAAAGTCGATTTAGCTACTGCAGCAGCTGCTATTCTCACTAAATTCAATCCCAAGAAGTCCCTGCTTGCCTGCATGGCTCATTCCCAAGTCAACGTCTCGCATGGATGTGTCTGATGGGCAGAGCCAAGGTCACATGCCAGAGCACCACCATCCCTGAAACACAGGCTAGGGAAGCAGATTCTGGTACTTCCGTTTCCATAGCTAGAGTAGAGAATCTCAAACACAGAGAGGGCGGGAAGATGATGCATGGACAAAAATACTGATAAAAGTTCCTTGGAGTCCAATTCTGACTTCCCTACCTTAGTATATGTTCTTCATACCAAATTTAAATTTCCAAAGATCAAAAGCACTTCTCGGTGAATATAGTGCAACTCTCTCAAAATCACACTCATACCAAAAGTTGGACAATCCAAAGACCATCTCCAAGACCATCTCTGGGTAATATACATTCATCCTCTGGTTCCTTCATGATCTACTCTCAGTATCCGATCAGCATAAAGTTCACCACTAACAATACACCCCATAAAAACTACAGAAAGAATAAAGGAAAAAAGAATAGGGAAACAAAGTGTTTAATATATACATGATACATCCAAAAAGGAAACCTGACTAGATCTTACACTCCCTGTTTCTATAGCTAGTTTGCCAGCAAGATATGGCACTTTCACTTTCATGTGACCACAGTTGGAATATGAATTCATTCCTGCACTATGGACTTCATTAACACAATTTTAATATGTTCACCAGGGGAGAAAGCATTGACAAATCTGGACCTTTTGAGGTACTGTCCATTTGAAGTTGTTCTACTTTCCCCTCAGTTTTTACCACTGGATTTGACAATTCTGATTTAATAAAAATAAATAAGTATTTTATCTTTGCCTCCTGTTCCTTGGAACAGAGCTCATAGGACCCTTGGAACTTTCTGAATGATCTTCTGGATCCTCGAGATAGCTCCTGCAGAAGTTGGTTAGATTCACTAAGTATTTCAAGGTAAAAGCTAATCACCAGAATAAAACAGGACATGGTTACAGGGTTGGGACTTTTCAGCTTTATCCCCAGACCTCTGGAGAAAATAAGGACTGGAGATTGAGTTCAATCATCAATGGCTACTCACTTAATCAATCGTGCTTATGTGATAAAACTTCCATTTAAACAGTGGGGTTCAAAGAGTCTCCAGACTAGTGAATATGTTGAGATTCTGGGAGGACAGTGTACCCACATGGGCATAGAGGCTCTGTGCCACCCCTGGGCTCAATAGCTCATTCTACGCCTATCTTCCATGTGGCAGTTGCTGAATTGTAACATTTATCATAAACACATAAACCAAAGTAAAGTGTTTTCCTAACTTCTGGGAGTCATTGTAGAGAATTATGGAATCTTAGGATAGAGTTATGGAAAATCTTTGAATTTATAGCAGATCAGTCAGAAGTGTGATTGGTCCTAGGACCTGTGACAGGTATGGGAGTTAGGGACACCCTCATGGGAAGGACTGAGCCATGGACCTCAGGAGTCTGTGTTAATTCTGGGTAGTGTCAGAATTACACCGAATTGTTGGAAATCCAATTGGTATTGAAGAATTGAAGAACTTATGTGAAACAACAACAGACATTTGATGTCAGAAAGAAGATAACACAGCAACAATTATAGGTATCCACAGATGAAGCACATCAACAAAACCTCTAACTCCCTCTTTTTTTTATGATTTTGATTGATTGTACACAAATGGAGTACAACTTTCATTTCTCTGGTTGTACATGAAGTAGAGTCACACCGTTGTGTAATCATACGTGTACATAGAGTAATGACGTTTGTCCCATTCTATTATCTTTCCTTCTCCCTGCCCCCTCCCCACCCCTCTTTTCCTCTATACAATCCATCCTTCCTCCATTCTTGCCCTGCCCTGTTATGTATCATCATCCACTTAGAGAAATCATTCGGCCTTTGGTTTTGGGGGATTGTCTTATCTAACTCCCTCTTTTGCTTGTTTCTGCAAGGAAGCCTGATATGTTTAACTTCCAGTTAAATGGACTCATTATTGTGCTTTCTGCTGGAGGCATCTGTCCTTTGGGTATTGAAGCCTTCAAGCCAGCAGAGTCCTGAGCTCAGAGAGTAGGAAGGAGTAATTATACAAGTGAGTTTCCTAGTGAGAAATGCAATTTCAACTTCTAATCTTTGATTCCTCAATATAAGATGGGCCTAATGTTGTCATCCACATTTTACCAGGCAGACAATTTGTTCCTCCCTAGTACGGCATCGCATCAAAGTTTTGGTTTAATTGTTGCTTTTTGTCAGTTTGGGCACTCGACAATGATGACAGTAACCAACTCACAGTAACAGAGACAGACATAATCTCTGTCACTCCCACTACCTTCAAGGATCGCGGAGCAAACTTTAGATTTACTGGAATTAGGTCAATTGACAAAGGATCAGGGATTACCTCCTACGCTCATTCCTGAATTTCTTCTTCACTGCAGTTGAGACCTATAGTGAATTCGGGTGGGATGCAAACATCACCATATTCTGGGCCCCTTCTCAGAGGACCGCCCACATTCCTCTCTCTCAACTCTTCAAGTCACCCATCCTCATGTCATGGTACTGCTCAAATCTTGACCATCCAGTAAACCCTTAACCACTGCCCATTAGCTGATAAAGATTTTTAACCCAAGTTCTGTCTCTTTTCAAGTAAGTAGATACTTATTTGCCCACTGGGAAAATGAATCCCCTCTGCCATCCAGAGCCCTTTTAAGAGGTGCCCATATATCAGTAAGTATGCCCTAGCCTCCATCTTAGCTGGTGCCAGCCTATTCTGGTGGAACATCAATAAACAAGGCTCAAGTTCTTTTCTTTCTGCTCAAGGTGAATATTTCCATGAAACCATGAGGTGGACTGGGGAGGATGGCAATGCCGACCATATCATGCTGGGAAGCTGACCCATCTCTTCATGTAACTTTTTGTGCAACTTCAAGTAGGCAATGCCTGGGCCCTTCTGGGGTAGTCTCTTTCACTCGAAGTTGGGGTGCTGCTGGGAACTGCTAATGCAGAGACACTGGATACTGGGTGCTGTTGCCAGAAGCCCCTCCACTGTAGCCATTAAGTTGTGTGTAGCTACTGTAGTCCTTAGTAGAATGAATTCTAAGGAGTCCCTAATCCTTGCAACACAGCATGTCTAACTGCTGGTGCCTAGGCCACACACCTGCATACCAGCTGGGAAGAATGCAGAGGAAGAGCGGCCATCATGTTTACTTTTTATTATGAAATGTGACCTCTGCTTCCCAAAATGGTTAATGAGAGAGTGGAAAATTCCCCCAAAAGAAACAGAGTTCAGATGTGATGTGGTCAATAAGAATGGCATGCCCTCCCCAGTGGTTAAAAATGCAGTCATGAGAAACAAGCTTCAAGTTCTGATTCTACTAAGCTTGGTTCTGTGAACCTGAGCAACAAATTGATTCTCTCTATACCTCAGTTTCTTTATAATAGGAAGATGGTAACAGTCCTACTTCAGAGTCATTGGTGAGGATTAATAAGTTAGCACAAACAAAGCATTTAAAACAGCACCTAGCACACAACAAATATTAGATATAGTGATAGTAATTAGTATTCCTAAAGGGAGCATTCTTCCTTAAAGAAGAAGAAGGAAAAAAGATTTTATAGAACATCTATTAGCTACTCTGAATGGGGTTATAATACTGTATTTAATTGATTTATTCATCATTAAACTCATTCATCACTGCTTAAACACTCTCCTCCAGCAGGTGCAAGGCTATGCTCTGGGTCTGCGCCTAAGACAATGACAAAATCCCTGATTCCATATTAACAGGTCTTCCACTCAGTCACAGGTTAGCAAGGGACACAGTGTGAATTTTATCTCAAGTCTATAATCCTACAAAACCTTGCTCTGCCTACCGCCCTCTGATGATTACTAGGAAAGAATGATTTGGAGATTACATAAATTACAGAAATCTCCCAAGTTGATACATGAATTCAATTCAAGCTTTCTTGTTTTCAGAGCAGAAAATGACCTTCAAAAGGCAGATTAACAACCATCTTCCTTGAATATTTTTCTTTATAATAATTACTTTCTGATGGATGCTGATCTTTGATAAGTGGGGTACCACGACAAGCAATGGGAAGCAGTGGGAAGTTGGCATTGCCTCTTCCTGCCCTGGATCTATGGTCCAGTGCAGGGAAGAACCCAAAGTTCACAAGAGCTTCAAACACCTCTCCAGCAGGCACTTTCTATATCCTTCAAATGCCACACAGAATATAAAGGTTTAAAACTAATCCTCGCTGCATGTTTGGACTTCTCATTTAAAAAAAAAATCCTTCCTTCATCCCTTCTTATGAATTTAGCCATGCCTCCAAGGGAAAAATTTGTGGTCAGTGCAATATAGAAGGAGCTGAGATTTGTTTTTAGGAAAGCAATAAAGGGGTGACCAGGCAACCATCTTTAACTGTGAGCAGCAATAACAAATGAAACCTGTCAGATAAAATAGTTACACAGGTTATAAATCTTTGTAAAAATGAAGTTAAATTAAGTCAAATGACACGGAGTTAAATTTACACATTTTCTTTTTTTCTGAATCAAGAGAGGCCCAAAGATTTTTTTCTTTTCATACTTAAGTTGTAATGAAAATTCTCTTCTACCTACAAGGTTAGATCAGGAATTTGCAATATACATCTATAAAATTTGTCAGTGCTATGTCAAAAAATACAAATAGTTTCAGTTCATCTTCCCAGCAGTTATTTTAATCAGTGGATAGTAATTTATTTCATACTAAAATAAACACCTATATCTTACAAAATTGAAAATATGCTACATTTTCTCTACCAGTTATGACTCCTTGAACTACACTCCAACATCCTGTGAATTGAGATTTCATGCTTCTCTAGTACTTATGAGGGTTAATTTTGTGTCAGCTTGACTGAGCTACAGGGTGCCCAGATATCTGGTAAAACATTATTCTAGGTATGTCTGAGAGGGTGCTTCTGGATGACAGTAACATTTGAACCAGTAGACTGTTAAAGCAGATTGTCTGGCATGATGTAAGTGGCCCTTGTTCTATCCATTGAAGACCTGAATAGAATAAAATGTTGAGGAAGAAAGAATTCTCTCCTTGCCTAAATGTGTTTAAGCTAGTACAACATTCTTCTCTTTCCTTCAGACTCGGTCTGCAATTTCTACCACCAACTCTTCTGTTCTCCAGCTTCCTGACTTGTGAGTCTCCATAACTACATGAGCCAATTCCTAATGAATCTCCCCTTCCCATAAGCTTTACCTCCTCATACCTACTTCCTCTCTCTCTCTCTCTCTCTCTCTCTCTCTCTCTCTCTCTCTCTCCATCCCTCCCTCTTTCACATCTCTCATCAATCTCCCACTCTTGCTGTCTCAGTATGCATGCATATATGTATTTTGTGTTGCTATCTACAAATGTATATGTATGTATGTATATAGATATCTATATACACATACATATATACGTTTGTGTGTGAATATGTGTGTGTGTGTGTGTGTTCCATTGGTTCTGTTTCTCTTGAGAATTCTGACTTGAGGAAATTGATTTTTAGTGAATTTGGATGTTTACTCCTTAGTCACTCCCCTAAACTTCATGCCAACAATACATGAGCACCACCAGCCTGCAAGAATCATCATGACTGTGAGTTCTGAGAATTGCCCTAGTGTATACTGACTTCAAAAATGGTGGGGGGGGGGGAGAATTTAAAACCAAATCATTTAGTCATTTTTTTTATTTAGTCCACCTAATAGCAAACACAGTTTGCCAGGGTTATTTTGAAGTATGTGAATGAATTGACTGCCTTATTATTTTCATGGATGGCCCTAATGGTTAACGTTTATGGTTAAAAGAAATAACTATGCACGCGCTTATTCTGTTTCAGATTTTGACATTTCCCAATGCTCTTACAGGGAAGAAGTTGCAAATGGATATTTTAAAATCATGATATTAAAGGAATAAGATAGCAGATTAAACACATAAATCTTAAGTTTTCCCACCTCTCAAAATTCCATGTACTATTTTCTATTTTTAGTTAATTGATTAATTTATTGGTGCTGGGAATTGAACCCAAGGCCTTGTGCATGCTAAGCATACACTGCACTTACTGAGCTACAACACTAGCCCCTAAGAAATTTTGTACTTAAACCCTCAGAGAGAACAGTCACCAAAATTTACAACACAAAGCAAATGGACAAGTGGAAAAAGGCAGAGCAAACCTGAGAAAGCCAAGCCCCAAAGTGGCAGTGGAAGAAACGAAAGCAAACCCAAAGTACAATGCAGAATTTTCCAAAGAGTCCGTGTACAATGTGCACCTCTGAAATCGCAAAAGAAGTATATTCAGAAGGTGGAGGCAACTAAAATGAGGAACACTGGACAAAAGATGTTTGAGAAGCAGTTCATTCCCTAACTCTTCCTCCTAAAAATATGACTGTATTTTCTCAGAGAATAAAATAGAGGGTCTGGTTGGGGGAAGACCACGCATGTTGGAATGAAGTAACTACAACATTCCAAATAATGCAGAAACACTCCCACCCTCTTCCCCCACATTTCCAGAATGTATGCAGTGGGATCCTTGGCATCCAGGGAGGCGAGTGGAAGGGACTTTCCTAGAAAGTGTGACCAGCCCTGAAAGGAAGATCTAGAGATGCTGAAGACGAGGATTTCCCCATCCATCAGCTCACCCAGATCTGAACTCAAAGTTATTAAGTCCCATTCACATAATCAGAGCTTCAGATCAGGTTTTTAGTCCTCAATTTCTAACTGTGAGCACACAGAATTCTCTGTTTATCTTGTGGTTTCCTATCTCCCATCTTCTATGAACAGTAGTGAGACCATGTCCCTGCATAGCTTGGTTGGTGCTGACTACATAACTGTTCAAAACCAAACAGTATATTGTTTTTGGATACATATCTAGGTGTTTTCAATATAAAGAAATATATAGGAATTATTGACACAAAAGTTGGAGTAAAGGAAATTTCCTGGGAAAGGAGACACTGGGGGCTCTAAGTCACAGGTCACTTTCTTATTCTTTACCGTAATGGTGGACCTAAATGTGTTCATTTCATTATTATTTTCATAACCATACTATATTTCTTTCTATATTCTCATAATAATATTTTTTAAATCTGAAGGTATTACAGTAGAATGTGACATAGAAAGAATGAGACTCATTTTTAAAATCTCTAAGACAAATCAAAACTACCCTAAGATTCCATCTCACCCCAATTAGAATGGCGATTATCAAGAATACAAGCAGCAATAGGTGTTGGCGAGGATGTGGGGAAAAAGGTACACTCATACATTGCTGGTGAGGTTGCAAATTAGTGCAGCCACTCTGGAAAGCAGTATGGAGATTCCTCAGAAAGCTTGGAATGGAACCACCATTTGACCCAGCTATCCCACTCCTCGGCCTATACCCAAAGGACTTAAAATCAGCATACTACAGAGATACAGCCACATCAATGTTCATAGCTGCTCAATTCACCATAAGCCAGATTGTGGAACCAACCTAGATGTCCTTCAGTTGATGAATGGATAAAGAAACTGTGGTATATATACACAATGGAATAATACTCAGCCATAAAGAATGACAAAATCATGGCGTTTGCAGGCAAATGGATGAAATTGGAGAATATCATGCTAAGTGAGATAAGGCAATCTCAAAAAACCAAAGGACAAATGATCTCACTGATAAGCAGATGATGACAAATAATGGGGGATGGGAGGGGTTAGTGTTAGGGTTATGGTTAGGGTTAGGGTTGGGGAGGGGGGCAAGAATGAAGGAAGGAGGGACTGTATAAAGGGAAAAGAGTGGTGGGAGGGGTGGGGGGGAAGGGAAAAAAACAACAGAATGAATCAAACAACATTACCCTATGTAAATTTATGATTACACAAATGGATGCCTTTAGTCCATGTACAGAGAAACAACATGTATCCCATTTCTTTACAATAAAATATATATATATATAAAAAGAAAGAAAAATGAGTTGTACTCCATTTATGTATGATTTATCAAAATGTATAAATGCATTCTTATGTTTTGTATAACTAATTAGAACAAGTTAAAAAATAAATTACATGCTTTAAGTATAAAAAAAAACTCTAAGAAATAAGAAAGGCATGAGGGTACATTTTGAAAGTAAGATTTAAATGTCAACATAAAAATTCAAACAAATCATACATTGATCATCTTCAGAGCCAAATGAATACCAGGAATTAAATATATGTTGTAGCATCCAAATAGATTTTTAATTGCTGTTGTAATCTGATAAAATGGGGTTTCTTTATAAAATCAACTGTTTCCTCACTATTTTTGAATTTTGGCTTTAAATGAAAAGTTAGGAAAGAACTTAAGTTGTTATTTTGAGCATGTTTAAATACCACCATGTGTGTAGTAAATGCTATAAATGACCTCAATTTATAGATTGGATGATTGTCAGTTGAATTATCAGCTTTGTATATTAATAAGAATAATAATTACAAAGAACTGAAATGCTTAAACTATGTTTAAATCCATTAGTTTATAACAATATCATGGTTTTTAAAAAAAGCCTGGTCACTTTTTGACATAAATATGTAGCTAGGTTATTTTTATCACAGGCAAGTACAGAAAAAGAAGCATACATGTACCTCACATTTCCCATTAAAATTGTGCCACTGGGAAAACAAGCAACTATAATAAGGAGAAATTTCTCCTCACAGAAGCATTCCAACTAATAAATAAAGAGAAATGACAGGATGAAAATATGAGCATCTTATGACCCCAAAGCAATAAAGAGTGAAGACAATGACTAGCCACAGGCGACTGACATTTCAGAAAGTGAGTCAGCTCCTCTCCAGAGCCTCCTGATGGAGGCAGCAGGTGACATACAGTATTACTAACAAACAAATTGCTAAAACCTGAATCTTACCAACTGTTTAAATCTAACTGGGAGCTTACATGGAAGACAGGACAATGTACAAAGGACATTTGAGTTTGCAAGCAAACACTTCTAGATCCATCCAGATTGTGGAAAGTTTTCAAAAAAAAAATGTAGCTTCATCTTTAAATAATCATAAGAAGAGAGAAAGAACCTACAGAGTAAAAGAGAATTATTACAAATAGGTATAATTTCAACCCTAATTCAAACAAAGACACTGTTAAAAAAAAATGAGGCATCTGCGACATCTGAATACTAGACAGTTGCAAATATTGTTAGGTTGTAAGTGAAATAATGGTGGAATTGTTATGCTTCTGAAAAAGTTTTACTTTTTAGAGAAATATGCTCAAATACATAGTAAAAATGCCCTCATATCTAGTCCTTGCTAGAGATGGCAGTGAGTGGATATGGATGTGGGATAGAACAGGACAGGCCACCAGTCAGCAACTGGGAAGCCAGTGATGGGTACTCAAGGATTCACTGCATTATTCTCTCCACTTTTATGTTTTCTTGAAATAGTTAATAACACATTCTTTATCACTTACTTTTTTATTTTTACTTTTACAGAGTGCATTTTGATTCATTGTACATAAATGGGGTACAATTTTCCATTTCTATGGTTGTGCACGATGTAGATTCTTACCATTTGTGTAATCATACATGTACACAGGGTAATGATGTCTGTCTCATTCCACCATTTTTCATACCCCACCTCCTCCCTATCATTTCCCTCTACTTAATCTAAAGTTCCTCCATTCTTTTCTCACCCTCCTCCCTCACACCCCCATTATATAGCATCATCCACTTATCAGGGAAAACATTTGGCCTTTGGTTTTTGGGGATTGGCTTCTTTCACTTAGCACAATATTCTATGATTCTATTCATTTATCTGCAAATGCCATAATATTATTCTTCTTTATAACTGAATAATAGGGCACTATTTTCCAAAATTTATAAAGAACTTACAAAACTTTACACCAAAAATACAAAGAATCCTATCAATAAATGGGCCAAGGAACTGGACACTTTATAGAAGAAGATATACAGGCAATTAATAAATATTTGAAAAAGTGTTCAACATCTCTGGTAATTAGAGAAATGAAAATTAAAACAACTCTAAGATTTCATCTCACTCCAATTAGAATGGCTATTATCAAGACAAATAATAATAGATGTTGGCGGGGATGTGGGGAAAAGGCACACTTGTACATTGCTGGTGGAGTTGCAAATTGGTGCAGCCACTATGGAAAGCAGTATGGAGATTCCTCAGAAAACTTGGAATGGACCTACCTTTTGACTCAGTTATCCCATTCCTCATTTTATACCCAAAGGACTTAAAATTAGCATATTACAGTAACACAGCCACATCAATGTTTATAGCAGCTCAATACACAATAGCTAGATTGTGGAACCAATCTAGATGCCCTTTAGCAGATGAATGGATAAAGAAACTGTGGTACATATACACAATGGAGTATTATTCAGCAAGAAAGAAGAATAAAATTCTTCTTTGTGAAATGAATAGAAAGTTAGTCCTTATCTATAAGTGAGAAAATGACCTTATGCAAAACACTTGAAGAATATGAGCACACCTTACAAAAAAGAAATACAAATGACCAATAACCATTTTTTTTTAATTCCTTAATATTTGAAGAAATTCAAGGAGCAAACATAATTCTGGAGAAGACAGTGAAAACATAAATGAGCATGTCTGAAGAGAAAAGAGGGAGGATTAACAACCCAATGAGTCTGTTGAGATATATAAAATACAAACTTTTTATAAGAAAATAATTGTATGTAGGTATGAAAACAAGTGGACAAAACACTAACACCCCATTACCTTTCTGACACAGCCACCCACACTTGCTAGTGGAAAATATAATATAAGCAATAATAGGTGTTGGCATGGATGTGGGGAAAAAGGCACACTCATAGATTGCTGGTGGAAATGCAAATTGGTGCAGCCACTCTGGAAAGCAGAATGGGGATTCCTCAGAAAACTTGGAATGGACCTACCTTTTGGCCCAGTTATTCCACTCCTCAGTTTAAACCCAAAGAACTTAAAATCAGCATACTACAGTAATGCAGCCACATCAATGTTTATAACTGCTCAATTCACAATAGCAAGATTATGGAACCAGCCAAGATGCCCTTCAATAGATGAATGGATAAAGAAACTGTGGTACATATACACAATGGAGTATTATTCAGCAAGAAAGAAGAATAAAATTATGACATTTGCAGGTAAATGAATAAAGTTGGAGAATATCATGCTAAGTGAAATAAGCCAATCCCAAAAAGCCAAAGGCTGAATGTTTTCTCTGATTAGTGGGTGATGATACATAACGGGGACAGAGGTGGGGTGGGTAAGAGACAAATGGAGAAACTTTGGATTGTGTGGAAGGAAATGGGGGAGACAGGAGAAGGAGAGATAGTAAACTGAGACACATATCATTACCCTATGTACATGTATGATTATAGGAATGGAGTGAATCTTCATCGTGTATGACCATAGAAATAAAAATTTGTACCCCATTTGTATACAACAAATCAAAATGCAATCTGTAAAACTATAAAAAGAATTTTAAATAACATAATGTTAAACATAATATGCACATCTGCTTGAGCAACTGGGACACAGATTATTCCCAGTAAAACCACGGCACAAATCTTGAAATCCAGCTATTGAAAAATGACACCAACAAATTGCTTCTGTTACAAACACACTTCATGTTGTGAGGTTAAACAAAGTACACAAAAAATTAAATTGATAGAGCCAATGCAATTAAAGAAGAATTATAAGTAAAAGCAAAACTAATATCAACTAAAAACTGAGGCCAACTGTATGCAACACTTACAATGCAATTAATCAAAGAAAGGACTGACACTTTTGAACCAATTGCTGTCTACTAGGAGAAACTGATTGACTAGATAGATTTTGGTGAGGCTTAAAATTATTAACCTATTCAAAATAGCGTGAAATCTAAAATATTGGATATATGTATGAATAAGTTTGAAGTTCAAAAATGCAACACCAAGAACAGTATGGCCATACTAACTCTAAAGATAGCTCCACATGCTTTTAAACTATTATTAGAATATGTGCTTCTTTTGGGGAGGATTGAACTCAGGGATACTGGGCCATTGAGCCACATCCCCAGCCCTATTTTGCATTTTATTTAGAGACAGGGTCTCACTGAGTTGCTTAAGGCCTCACTTTTGCTGATGTTGGCTTTGAACTAGCAATCCTCCTGCCTCAGCCTCCCAAGCTGCTGGAATTACAGGCACACATCACCTCACCCAGCAAATATGAGCTTCTTGAAGGAAGAGACTGTACTCTCTTAATGATATATTCCCAGTTCTAGACACAGAGGTACCAGATAATCAATTGTCTGCTCATTTATGTGTGTCTTTAACAATCACACCGGTCACTATTTTAGGCAGACAGGTTTTAAGGGTGACCAGGGCTGACATGGTTCCTGAGCCCATGGGCTCATTTTCTAGTTTTAGGAGTTGGACAATGAAAAAAGAAAGCAAAAAACAAATAATTCTCAATTGGGTCAAGTGCAATAGAAACAACAAATCTATCCCTTAGAGGTTTTAAGGGAGAATCTTTAAAAAAAAATTTTTTTTTTTTATTTGTTCTAATAGAGCTGAACAAGAAGGCAGCTTTACAAAGGATTCAAGGGAAGAATGCTCCAGACAGAGGGAATAGAAAATGCAAAGGCTCTCTGACCAGCGAACCGGATGGTTTAAGGAACCATGGAAGTTACAGAGGGGCCATGAGACTATAGCACAATGACTGGTGCTTGGAAAGGGGTTGAGGCCAAGCTCAGGAATGTCAGCAAGTACTGCATCAGGGGCCTGATGAGGAAGGAAGTAGGGGAAGGCACTTGGATGTTATTAAGTGTTTGGGGGCATCTCTCAGAGTGCTTTAAGTGGGGGATGACATCCTCTGACTTGTGCATTACAAAGCATCCCTGCTCACACTGCTGTGTGAAAAGGAGACTGCAGAGGGGAAGAGGAGCAAATGTGGAAGGAGGAAGTCCACCTTAGAGTCTGCTGCTTGGACCTGCAGGGCTGGAGAGGCAGAGGGAGACAGTGAAGGCCACCAGAGTAGAAGGAAGTAGAATCACATATTCTGGAGGTAGAGGAAACGGAGCTGACTGATGGATTGATTGTTGCAAGAGATGTAATGAGAGGAATCACATGATGACCTTGAGTTTTTAATTGAACAAAAGAATGGATGGAAGAATCGTTTGCTGGTCTAGGAAGACAAAAGAGAAACAGGTTGAGGGGAAGAGAGAGAATTCTTTGGGGACTTTTTTGTTTAAGATGACTATGAAGGTAGGCCCAATAGAGTTTTCAAGTATACAATTAGATGAAAGTTTGGCATTCCCAGGAGAAGGCAGCCCCTGGAGTTATCATTGTATGAGTCACCAGCACAGAGATGATATTTGAGCAGGGATACTGAATAAGATCCTGTAAATGAAAGACTGTAGACAAAAGAGAGACAGGATTGGGGATCATGAGTGGGTGCTCCAGATTTAGAGAACTTAAGGCAAAAATAGAATTTAAAGTGGTAGAATTTTTTTGCTTTCCAAAAGAAAAATCATCCTTGCTAATAACATTTTTGTACTGAGGACTGAACCCAGAGGCGTTTTACCACAGAACTATATCTCTTTTCATTTGATTGTTTTGAGACAAGGTCGTGCTAAATTGCTGAGATTGGCCTCAAACTTGTGATCTTCTGCCTCAGCCAACTGAGTTGCTGGGATTACAGATATAATAATTTTTAAAACAAAATAAAACTCATGTAAGTGAATATTTCTGCAGAGTTCTATCAGATGGGTAGCCTTTCAACATCTATTGAAAGTGGACAATGAGTCTTACCACGTCCTCGAGATGCGATTGCTTATAATTCTGCCATCAGTGATGAGCCACCCAAGTCATTTTAGTTGTATGACGCTTTCCATTGTCAAAATTTTGAGCCAAACTGAAATTGAAAACCCAAGAAATAATTGACAGGACTATAGGTCAATTGAGAATGCTGCTCATGTGTATTATCTGCTCTAATTTTAATTTCTCTGTTGTCAACAAAGACTTTGAACTGTACCAACTGAATTTAGGGCAGACTTTGAGTAGGCAGCTGTAAGCAGTTAATGACATTTGTATTTCTCTAGTGTTTGGGCTTTGAATTGAAGGAAGAGAGAAGGAAAGGGCTACAGCTCTTCCATGGACAATTTTAATCCAGATTAACCTCCAATCCCTTTAGCTTTTACTTCCTTTCCATTTTATCCTCTGCCCAAAAGGGGGGGGAAATTCATTGGTTGGAAGAAATGGCTAAGATCCTTCACAGACCAACTTGGGAATCTCCCTGCGATGTTTAATTTTATGTGTCAATTTGACTTGGCCACATTGCTTGGTCAAACCCAAATCTAAATGTTGCTGTTAAGTTGTTTTCCAGACATGATAACATTTAAACCAGTAGACTTTGACTGAAGCAGACTGTCCTCCAGACTGTGGGAGGGTCTAATCCAACCCAAGGTAGACCTGAAGGGAGAAGATTGAGAGTTCCTGAAGAAGCAATTCTGCCTCAATCCTGCAACATAGAAGCCCTGTCAGAACTTTCAGCTTGTACATTTCAGAGTCAAGACTGAAATATCAGTTCTTTCTTAAATTTCCAGCCTACCAGCCTGCATGAAATAATTATTTAAAATAAATCTTTCTATCTGATGGAAGAAAGGATGAATGAATGAACATAGGTAGAGTTAGAGGCTTATCACCTAATGGTTCCGTTATTTTGGCGAATCCTAACATTTTTTTTGTCTGCCGTTTCTCTAGTACTTTTCCCCACATCTGCCCAAGTTAGTGCAAAGTGACTTAATATGCAGACCTTGTAAGAAGTTTTGTACTAGAGACTGAGCAATAGAGGAATAGATTCTGACCCTGGGGTTTAGTACCTGAGTTCCAGTTCTGACTCTAAGCACTTAGATATCATAAACAAATATCCAGACCTAGTCTCATGTACTCTTCTGGGTGAAGGGACAAGTAGAAGTTTCAAATTGATTTCACTTCTAGACCTGATTTGTTTTCAAAATGGGTATAGGATGTTTTTACTAGAATCCAATAACTTTGTGCACAAAGCTATTATCAAGCCATCTTTTTCACCACTGTGACCAAAAGACTTGACAAAAACCAATGTAGAGGAGGAAAAGTTTATTTGGGAACTCATGGTTTCAGAGATGTCCATAGATGGCTGACTCCATCGTACTGGGTAGAAGGTAAGGCAGAACATCATGGGGGAAGGGTGTGGTGGAGGAAAGCAGTTCAGGGCATGGTATCAGAAAACAGAGAAAGACTAAACTTGACCTACTGGGAACCAAATATATACCCCAAAGACAAGCCCCTAGTGACCCATCTCTTCCATCCATACCATACCTGCTTATAGTTACCACCCAATTAATCCATTCAAGTACACTATTGCATTGATTAGGTTAAGGCTCTCATAACCCAATCATTTCACCTCTAAACTTGTTTTCCTTGTCTAACACATGAGCTTTTGAGGGATACCTCATAACTAAACCATAACACAGGTAACGAGAGTGAAATAAGATCTGAGAATAATAAACCCTCTTTGGCCAGACACAGAAGTTCCAGAAATTTCCAAAAAGTCATTTAATGCAATATTGCTGTAGGTTCTTCCATTGATACCATTTTATCTTAGAACTTGCATATTATCGTAGTGACATAGGTACTGACTTGCTGTCCTGGCAGGACTGGAGTCCATAACAAAGTTGAAACCCTGGGCCCATGAGAAAGCCTCAACAAAGAAACAAAAGTCCTCTGTCCTCTGGAAGTAGAGACCAAGATAGTGCCCAATATAGTGAGGTCCAGTGAGCAAACAGGTGAGCAGAAACAGTCGGAAAACAAGGCTGAAAACCAAATAACAAGAGACAGCTAAACTCTACCAATTACCGTTGGTCCTTCATATTCACAGATTCCCCATCTGCAGATTCAACCAACTATAGATCAAAAATACTCAGAACAAAAATTGCATCTGTGCTAAACATGTACAGACTTTTTTCTTATCATTATTTCCTTTAAAACACAACATCATAGCTATTTACATACTATTTACATTGCATTAGTGATTAGAAGTAATCTAGAGATAATTTAAAGCATATGGGAGGATGTGCTTATGTTATGCACAAATGCAACCTCATATTTATGTAAGGAATTTGAGTGTCTATGGATTTTGGTATCCATAAGTGGAGGGGAGGGACCTAGAAGCAATCTTCCATGCATACTGAGGGATGCCTGTTCTTCATTATACCAAAAACTCTGACAAGCATTTAAGATGCTTTATATCATTTAATCATAAAACAGTGTAAGGTACATATCTCTGTTATCCCCAGTTTAGAGGTGAGGAAACTGAGGCTCAAGGAGAATGTGTCTAATCCAAGGTAGCACAGTTAGTAAATGGCAGAATAGAATCTGAAATCAAGCTAACTTTTTTACTCTGCTGCCATCCCAGGACATTGAACAATCCCTTTTATAAAGTCTGTTAATTTGCGTTAGCTTAAGCGTTCTCTCAAATCCAGCACTCAATGACCCAAATGAATAATGTCCAATTTAAAACTGCTGACTGAGGATTAGTAAACAGGAGCACTCAGGGGAACTGAGCAAATGGCTGGAGGAAGGAACAAACCAATTCTACTAGGTGGCACTTGTTTGCCCTGAGATGTAAACCTAGCCTTGCTCTTTAAAACTGCAGTCAAACACCTGTTAAGTAGCACACATGCCTGCGTTCGTAAGTCTCTCCTAATATGTAAGGTCTTCGTGGGATATTTGTTGCCAATATATATTCTGAAACAAATCTAGACGTAGCAGTATCATTGCATCTACTATAAAGGAAATAACAAGATGACAAAAGTAAAGCCCAGGCTCTTAACCTCAAGTAGGTGAGAATATAGTGCTATTTTTCATCTCGCAGGTAATTATGATTGCCAGTTGGGCACTTAATACCTTTTGGTTGTTATATATGTGACTCGAAAAAGAATTAACCTAAATATTTCACTGATGATTTTCAGATGGGCCTTAGACTGTCAGGTCTATGAGAGAAGGAGTATTTTAGTCAGCTTTTGCACTGCTGTGACTGAAATGCGTGGCGAGAACAAATGTAGAGGAGGAAAAGTTTGAAGACTCACAGCTTCAGAGGTCTTAATCCATAGAAGTCCAGCTCTATTCCCTGGGGCTCAAGGTGAGGCAGAACATCACGGCAGGAGAGTGTGGCAGAGGGAAGCAGATCATATGATGATCAGAAAGCAGAGAGAGAGCAACTCCACTCACCAGATACAAATATATACCCCAAAATCACACCCCTGATGCCCCATCTCCTCCAGCCACACCCCATCTGCTTTCAGTTACCGCTCAATCTCATCAGATGATTATTTCACTGATTAGGCTAAGGCTTTTCTAACCCAATCATTTCTTCTCTGAACCTTCTTGCATTATCTCACACATGAGCTTTTGGGGGACACCGCACATCTGAACCATAACAAGGAAGTACCAGACATCCTAGTCAAACAAAAAACCTGAGGATTTACCTCTATTGAATATATGCAGATTGCCTCCAGGTAAAATCCAGTAAGAAAGGAACAAAAGAAAATAAGGGGAGTGCCTTAGGGTTCTCTGGAGACACAGAACCGTATTGTTTACAGAACTATGTAAGAGATTTATCATGAGAATTGGCTTCCGTAATTACAGAAGCCAAGAAATCCCACCATGTTGCATCTACAAGCTGAAGACCCAGGAGAACCAGTGATATACTTCACCCTGAGTCCAAAGACCTGAGAACCAGGACAACAATGTCCAAATGCAGGGAAAATGGGTGTCGAAGATCAGCAGAGGGTATGAATTTGCCTTTCTCTTCCTTTTCTACCTGGTTCCTCTAAGGACTGGATGATTCCCACCTACATTAGTGAGGGTGGATTTCTTTACCTGGTCTACTGATTCAAATGCTAAGGTCTTCCAGACGCATGTTCATAGACACACAGAAACAATGTTCCACCAACTACCTGGCATCCCGTAAGTCAGTTAAATTGACATATGAAATTAATGGCCATGAGAAGTGTTTCTACCCCTTGTTCTCCTGTTTGGATAGTTTGTGCTTGATGGCTGCTAGCAACATGAACACATGATGCTGATAATATAATGCGGTTTCTCAACATGTGTCTTTGCCCCATCCTGTTTCATAAGGAATCCATGGTTCTCCTATTCAGTTTCAGAGTCTCCCACCAAGCCTGCAGGGCTATGTCGGAGCACATCAAGTTATGGCGGACAGCTTCCACCAAGACCAGCCAGTGGCAGCCTATGCACAAAGCCCTGTGAACCACAGTGACAGGCTCATTTAGAAACAAATTAGGGGTTAAGTAAAAAGTGCATGACAGAGGCAAAACGGAGTTTCCCTTTCCCCCTTCCTGTCGGTTAGAATTAGAAAGTGCCCATGAGCAGCGGGTGTCAAGAATATGAACGTGAAATGTCATTTCAGCTGCCTCTAATTGAAGCCAGAATAAATGGAGTGGAAAGGCAGCGTCTAATCCAATCAAAACATGAAAAAGGTATTTTGACATGTAAATTACAAACTTCCTGTGTATTTTGTCTCCCCAATTACACACTCCCCTGTCATGTTTTTTTAAATTATATCTTAATCTCCCAGTCTTCTAATAATTATGTCATCATTCTTGGGCCCTGAACACTGTGTAATAGTATTTTATGGGATATGCCATTCATTATTAACTAAACTCACTCTCTGTCCCTGGTGATACCATATCTCACAGTGTTCAAATATGCCTGGTGTCAGCTCCTGCTTTGTAAAAGCTCCAGCAGTTCCACTCTGCTTCATGGTTACATGGGAATGAGTTTGTGAAGCACTTTTGGACAGTTAATCTGACTCAGTATTTTATGTGGGGTCCCTGACATCTTTGGTATTTTAATGGAAGGGGCGATTGCTTTAAAACATAAATCTCTCATCATCAGGGCTCACTGAAATAGTGCCATGCTCAGAGAATTAACTGCCACTTTTAAATAGCCAATATTGAGATCACGCCTTTGAGATCACAAAAAGAAGCCTGATTATAAACAAAAATGCCAACTTGATATGCAGAGTCGTTATTCTGTAGCGGCGGGAGACACTGCAAATAATATTACAGATAGTAGAAGAGAAACTTGAGGGACACTCAGCCTATGGCTCTGGGTTTATGGGTGAAAAAGAATGACAACAACCATGTAAGACTCTATCCAGGTCTCTCTGTTCATTGGAAGCAGAAACAGAGCTGGGTTTCCCAGGGCACCAACGAGGCTTCTCATCAGCCACTGCCCCAGAGCCCCAGGGGTACATTCTAGGGCTAATGCATTGCATCCAGGGCCACTGATCAAGCAGAACTGAGGCATCTTTGAGGGACTCATCAGAAGCTAAAGCCCTATGAGCTGCCAGTGAAACTGAAAGTCATCCAGGACCCACTTTTTTTCATCAAAAGATCATCTTTTACTAACAGTGTTACTCAGATTTTGAATATTGGGATGGAGCAAGAACAGGCATTGGGTTCAGAAAGAGGAAAGTCCTTATCCTGGGCATGCCAGTGCTCGACTGTGGGCAAGTCACTCAGCCAGCCTGCCTTAGCCTCAGGATGCTCACCTGTAGTATGGACAAAACATCACACCTGTAATGAGACAAATGAAAGCAGGCATCATTTCCCGTACGTTTGTCTATTAAAACTAAGTAGCCAAAACTAGAATATATCATTTGAAGTCAAGAACTCAAGATGTATGTCCCTGTTCTACCACTCCTTAGCCCTTAGGCCTGAGTTTCTCCCTTTTTAAAAATGAGTAAAACAATGTACCTCTGAGAGTTTAAATGAGGTAGCTCAGACTTAAGTGTTTTCAAGGTGCCTGATGTGTGTAAGATGTTGAAAGACCATTGGAGTGGGCTGTCATTAAATCGAATCAAAGTGGCACAACTTAACCGAGTCAGGTTGAACAGTGAGACTGAATAGGAGGAAGGTAGGGAAAGTGATCAGACTACAGGCAGGTTATTGGAACATAACAATTCCCACACTGCATGCTTTCGCTGAATCTAGTATCTTCCACTGTGAGAGAAACAATAGTCACATACAAGAGCTAAGCAGAATGAATCGAGTCCCCTCTCTCACTGAAATCCGTGAGTCTGCTATCGTCTGATCTAGTCTCACCTTCCAAGTTTTCAGTTATCAATGGTCAGTCAACCTCGGTCTGAAAATAGTTAGTAAAAAATTACAGAAAAAAATTCACAGGTCTTAATAACTTTTAGCATAGTTATAATGCTCTATTTTATTGTTTGCTGTCCTTGTTAATCTCTTACCATGCCTAAGTGTAAATTGAACTTTATCATATATGCGTCTATATAGGAAAAACATAGTCATGTGTTACCTAACAACAGAGACATATTTTGAAAGAAATGCGTTTTTAGGCAATTTTGTCATCGTAAGACTATCACAGCACGTACTTAAATTTCACATGGTTATGATGTCACTGGGTGATATAATTTTATGGGAATACCATTACATATGTGGTCTCCTGTTGACTGAAAATTATACATGACTGTATACACACACGTATATGTACATTTGACTACTAGCTGTGGTTTCTGGGAGTCTTGGAACAGATCCCACTTGGATAAAGAGATATGTACCTTAGGACTTTGGGGGCAGTATTGCCCACCCACCCACAGAGGTGTGGAAAGGAAGATTTGGACACCAGCAGTCAGGCAGCGGTTTCCTCTTTACTCTTCTTAAACAGAAGTCACACTGGTCCTGCAGGAAATCAGAAATGATGAAGATCCAGGATCTGTCCTCAACAAGTTTAGAAGCAGAAACACAAACTGTAGGAAAATCATCCCTAATTCAAAATAGAAAGTGAGATATGCTCTACAGAGTTATCAACTCATGAAATTCTAATCTTTGTTGTACCAGAAGGCTCTTAAAGAGATAGATGGAAGCCCATCCACCTAGAGTATTACTCATAAAAAGAAAGAATAGTAACACTGAAATCTTCTATTTCCAACAATAACAGACACAAAAGTTGAGTCACAATAGTGATTTTACTATATTGGAGAGTGTTAGATACATGAACCAGAGTTGCCACCTTTGCATTGTCCTGAAACTGTCCACATGTGAAGTTTACCTCTTGACAGCAGCCTAAGACTGATATCCCTTGCCCTTTTCCCTTTCAGGGATGGTTTTACCACTGTCTCTGGAAAGTTTTCTGCTGGGAGGAACCTCCCTTCTCACACAATCCTATCCCAGCACCATCCAGTGAAGCTTGCTGTTGTAACTGCCTCTCATAGTCCTCTCTCTGAACTGGCCACAGAGGACAATCACAGTCCAGTGGAATAAATATTAGATGACTAGACCTGAAATCACATCTGAGTTGAATCCCAATTCCAACAGCATACCTACTCTGTGTCCTCAGGCTAACTACTCACCCTTTAAGTTTCATATTTCTCATTTGGGACATGAGGATGTCCACCTGGAACATCTATAAAGCCAGGACAACATTAACACATAATGAGCAACCAAAGAGGAACTTAGCTGAGCATCAGTAAACTGCAAGCAATCTTCCCCATGTGCCCTAACAGAATTTCAATGTTGGATTTATGGAGAAATAATGTGGGGGATAGGAAGGATAGTAGAGTGAAACAGACATTAGTATCTCATGTACATACATGACTGCATGACTGATGTACTGACAATATGTACTATCCGAAAAACGAGATATTATACTCCATTTATGTATGATTTATCAAAATGGATAAATGTATTCTACTGTCATGTGCAACTAATTAGAACAAATTTGTAAAAACAATAAAAAATATTAAATATCCAGACCCAAAGTGACAGGACATTTCAACTCAGTGTGGCTACCATATTGGATAGCACAGATCTAGATTGTTTCCAACATAAAAGAATGTCTAGTTATTTCTTGGGTATAGCTGTTCTAAAATCGTGGGAGAAAGTATAAATTTTGTTCAGTCTGGCAAGGGCTTGATCTACGGCATAGAAAGTGTCCATGGATATGTCACAAATTTGATCCTCCAGGATGGGATCTTGACATGAGAGCCAGAAACCAAGGATGCTGGTTGGTCACCTAAGGGACTTCAGGTCCATTCAGGTCCCCAGGCAAAAACATACCTGTTCTGCACAAGATACCAGTCTTGGGAGTAGGAAACCCTCTTTCAGAAATGGGAGAGTATCACCTGTACCAGCCTTCTGGTGGATGGTCATCTCTATAAGCAGCTGGACAACACTGAGACACAGGTACTGCCTTGGCACTTCTCCAACTGTTAAGGTACTTCCTTATCCTCTCTGGGGAGCCTCTCATCATTTTGGGTCTAGATATTTACTATGACCTTACAAATTACTTCTGGCAGCTAGTGCTACCAGAAATGAGACACTAAGTAGAAACATTGAAAATGGTTTTATGGTTTTTTGGTTTTTTTGGTTGCGGGGAGGGTTGGTCTTTTTCATTAGGTTGGTTGGGTTTTGTTATTTCATTTGAACTTGAGTCTCTCCTAATGGACTGTGAAGAAAAGAGCTGGCATACTAATTCTCACCTCTCAGGAGGAGAACCTGTGGCAGATACCCTGTCTGGAGCCTCTGCCCATTACTCTGACTTCTTTGTCTGTAGTTCAGTGCAGTCTTGGGACCCAAGAGACTATGTATCTGGGTTGCTTTGTTCTTTGCCTGACTGCACTTTTTTTTTTTTTGGTGGGGGAATTTTGGTACTGGGGATGCAACTCTATTTTATATTTTATTTAGAAACAGTCTCACTGAGTTGCTTAGTGCCTCACTTTTGCTGAGATCAGCTTTGAACTGCGATCCTCCTGACTCAGTCTCCCAAAACTCTGGGATTACAGGCATGCACCACCACACCTGGCTCTGACTCTGTACTTAAAAGAAGTAATTTTCTATCCCCATCTTCCAACACACACACCCTCCCAATCCTACATTCTATCACACAACATCTACCCCATATAGAAAATGAAGCAAGGACGGAAGAATTAGACCAGAAACCCTGCACCAAAAGAAGAAAAGTAAGCCCAAATCTTCATCATGTTGGCTTAGGACCAGACTTCCTTAACAAAACTCCCAGAGTGCAAGAAATAAAAGTTTCAAGAATCAATAAATGGGATGGATTCAAACTAAAAAAACTTTTTCTCAGCAAAGAAAACAACCAATAATGTGAAAAGAGAGCCTACAGAGTGGAAGAGAATCTTTACCACACAAACTTCAAAGACAGCATTCATCTCCAAAGTTTATAGAGAACTTACAAAACTTTACACCAAAGATACAAACAACCCAGTCAATAAATAGGCTAAGGAACTGGGCAGACACTTCACAAAAGAAGATATACAGGCAACCAACAAATATATGAAAAAGTGCTCATCTTCTCTAGTAATTAGAGAAATGCAAATTAAAACCACCCAAGATTTCATCTGATCCCAATAAGAATGACTGTTATCAAGAACATAAGAAATAATAAGTGTTGGTGTGAATGTGGGGGAAAAGGCACACTCATACATTGCAAATTGGTGCAGCCATTCTAGAAAGCAGTATGGAGATTCCTCAGAAAACTTGGAATGGACCCCTCATTTGACCCAGCTAGCCCACTCAAAGGACTTAAAATCAGCATACTGCAGTGACACAACCACATCAATGTTTATAGTAGCTCAATTCACAATAGCTAGATTGTGGAACCAACCTAGATGCTCTTTAATTGATGAATAGATAAAGAAACTGTGGTACATATACACAATGGAATATTATTCAGCCAGAAAGAAGAATAAAATTATGACATTTGCCAGTAAATGAATGGAGTTGGAGAATATCATGCTAAGTGAAATAAGACAAATCCCCAAAAGCCAAAGGCTGAATGTTTTCTCTGATAAGTAGATGATGATATATAGCGGGGGTGGGGGTGAGAAAAGAATGGAGGAAATTTGAATTGTGTAGAGGGAAATGGGGGAGGCAGAGGAAGGAAAGATAGTGAACTGAGACAGACATCATTACCCTATGTACACATATAATCACATGAATGGAGTGAATCTACATCGTGTACAGCCACAAAATGAAAAGTTGTGCCCCATTTGTGTATGATGAATCAAAACACAGTCTGTAAAAAGAAAAAAGAAAATGAGGTACCAGTATTTATCTGTACTTGGTTCACAACCTATGCCTTAAAATCTTTTTCTTCCCCTCTGCCACCTCAGGTTATTTTTTCTGATATTTGGCCAACATTATTTTCCAAAAAAAAAAAAAAAAAAAATCCCATCTCTTCTCATGTCTGAGGACTCACCTTCTTCTCCTGAATCTTGAGCACTGACTTTTCACATGTTGATCTTGATTGACGTCAGTGGCAATGGTTTGGTGATCTGCACACACCACACAGATATAATGGATGAACTGCCATGCAGACTGTCCCGGCGACCTTCAGTGAATGTGGACTGTCTCTCAGGTACCCAGAAGCTCACATGTCTGGAACTTCCATTAGGTGTCAGTCTCCTCCAAGAGGACAAACTCACCTCCCAGGAGTCCACCTCAGCCTTATGCCCTCAGCGCTTATTGGAGAGAAGTCAGAAGTAAGTCATTCAAATTATTATCATGAACACCAATCATTAGTAAATATGTAAAGTGCCCTCAGTGTCATCTGCTAATAAACAGATGAAGGGCCATTAAGAGTACATTAATTCATGTCCTGCCTCAAAATTTAAAATGACTTTGGAATTGGCCAACCTATCCTATGTGCATATATGAATATGCAACAGTGAATTTCACCATTATGTATAGCTAGCTATGAAGCACTAATTTTAAAAATATATTAATAGAAGGAAGACCAGAGAGTAGAGGAAAGGGAGAAGGGGGAGGAAGGAGGGGTATAAAAGGGAAAGCACTGGGGACTGAACTGGAGCAAATTATAATCCATGCTTGTATAATTGTACCAAAATAAACCACAAAATATTATGTATAACTATAATGCACTAATAAAAATCCTAATTTGAAAAATAATAATTTGAAGTTCATAACAAAAATGAAGTATTGAGAGAAATATGAAAAGTTAGGGCCCATGGTGAGTATGGTTTACAAAATACATACAATGAAATTTTATACAAATTTTCATACAATTTTATTGCTGAGTGAGTCTCGAAATCCACAAGAACCATAGTATATTAAAAAGGACAAAAAAAAAATCAAACAACTTAACACCAAAATTACAAAGAACCCAATCAATAAATGGGCTAAGGAACTGAACAGATACTGCACAGAAGATCTACAATTGATCAACAAATATTTGAAAATGTTCAACATCTCTAGCAATTAGAGAAATGCAAATCAAAACTACTCCAAGATTTCATCTCACCCCAGTCAGAATGACTATTATCAAGAATACAAGTAACAATAGGGGTTGGCAAGGATGTGGGGGAAAAGGTACACTCATGCATTGCTGGTGGGATTGCAAATTGGTGCAACCACTCTGGAAAGCACTATGGAGATTCCTCAGAAAACTTGGAATGGAACCACCATTAAACTCAGCTATCCCATCCCTTGTCCTATACCCAGAGGACTAAAAATCAGCGTACTACAGGGACATAGCCACGTCAGTGTTTATAGCAGCTCAATTCACAATAGCTAGATTATTTGAACCAACCTTGATGCCCTTCAATAGATAATAGATAAAGAAACTGTGGTATAGATACACAATGGAATATTACTCAGCCTTAAAGAAGAATAAAATTATAGCATTTGCAGGTAAATGGATGGAGTTGGAGAATATCATGCTAAGTGAGATAAGTCAAGCCCAAAAGACCAAAAGCCAAATGTTTTCTCTGATAAGTGGGTGATGATACATAACCAGGGTGGTGGGGATAAGAGAAGAATGGAGGAACTTTGGATTGCACAGAGAATAATGAGGGGAGGGGAGGGAGCAGGGGGTGGGAAAGACGGTGGAATGAGACAGACATTATTATCCTATATACATGTATGATTGCACGAATGGTGTGACTCTACATTGTGTACAATCAGAGAAATGAAAGTTTTTACTTCATTTGTGTCCAATGAATTGAAATGCATTCCGCTGTCATGTATAACTAAATAGAACAAATATTTTTTTAAAAAAGGAAAAGAAAATCTCATCCACCAAATGTGGAAAACAGTAGCATCTATTTCTTGGCATTTGGGGAGGATTAAATTAGATAATACCTATAAAATACTAAATGGTTCCTTAAAATAAATGAATAACATACATTTTAACAAATATTGGCTACTATTATGAAAAGCAGATGAAATTCCTAATATGGAGGCCAGAGAGAAATTATTCTTCAGGTCCTCCCCAAAAGGATCAATTGTGTGTTGGATAATGAACAAAGTTTTCCCCAACTTTCCTATAGGAAATGGACCATTGAGGTCTAAGGAGTTGTTTCTTAGGGTATACTGAGTTGTGTAGTACCAAATTACAATTCAGGGACAATTTTTCAATTATGCCTATAGCCCAAGGATGCATCCTTTGGATTGCCTTTCTTTATGTATTTTGAAACTCTATTATTAGGTACATACATATTTAGGGATATTGCTCTATTGATGAAGTAACCACTTTATCAATATGAAATAACCCTTTATCTGTGATAATTTGTTTTTGGTCTGAAATTTACTTTGTCCATTATAGACACTGCACCTTTTTCTAAAATTAGTGTTAGCATGATATATCTTTCTCTATCCTCTTACTCGTAACCCAAGAAAAGAGTATACTTCCATTTCTCCACTTGTACTATTGTTTTCATACAACTTATTTCCACATGTTATAAAATCCATAATGTTGTTATTTTTTCCTTAAATAAATATCTTCTAAAGATATTTCTCATAAGCAGAAAACTGTGCTTTTCATTTACCCACATAGTTACCACTTCTTGAGCTTCTGATAGATTCAGATTTATATCAGATATCATTTTCCTTCTGTGTGAATGATATTCTCTAACATTCTTTATAATAAAATTCTGCTAGAGATGGATTTTTTTGAGATGAGCTTTCACCATTTTGCCCAGGTTGGTCTTGAACCCTCAGATTCAAGTAATTGTCCTGTCTCAGTCTCCCAGGTAACCCGGAACTATGGGTGTATGCCACCACCCCTGACTTGGTAGTGATAAATTCTTTTGGTGTTTCTATATCTCAAAATTATTTTATTTCAGAATGATGGTTTTTTCTGGCTTGACAGGTTTTTTCCTTCAGCACTCTAAAAATGTCCTCCATTGTCTTTGACTTCCATTGTTTCTGATGAGACATCTGCTGCCATTCTCGTCTTTCTCTGTACCCAGTGTGTGTTTTTTCTACAGATTCTTTTAGAATGTTTTTCATTATCGAAGTTTTTAAACTCTTATTAGTGGTTAACAGAAACTGTTATCAGCCCTGTGAGAGACCTGGGGTTTGTTCTCTCTATTCGTTTTAGATCTCTCACACTAAAGTCTCAGGTACTTTCCTCACACACATATGCCAATGAGTCACAGATGAAGACTCAAGGGGGAGTCATTAAATATCCAGAACACACTCCAGCATCCCCTCTGGTTCTCTCTCTCTCTCTTTCTCTCTCTCTCTCTCTCTCTCTCTCTCTCTCTCTCTCTCTCTCTCTCTCTCTCTCTCTCTCTTTTGTTCTCTCTCCTGACTGGTATTCTGTACCATAAATTCTAGTCACCTGCCCTCTCTTACATCTCCTCAAATCATGGAAACTTCTGAGCACCACCTAGGTTTCTCTTTCCTGCACCACAGCCTGAAAGCACCTGATAGGCAATGGGGACAGTTGCATGCTTTACCTAATCGTTTTCCTTCTCTCAGGAACTACCATCCTTCATTACCTGACGTCTGGTATCTTGAAAACCATTATTTCATATGTGGTGATAGAATGGGACAAATTTTTTTAAAATTCACACCACTACCATTCAATGTAGTGTGATAGAAGGAGTGTGTACTTTGGAATGAGAGTGTGTGGCCCTTCATTGTTGTTTAGC
Source organism: Sciurus vulgaris (assembly GCF_902686455.1). Taxonomy (NCBI): domain Eukaryota; kingdom Metazoa; phylum Chordata; class Mammalia; order Rodentia; family Sciuridae; genus Sciurus; species Sciurus vulgaris. The sequence goes on along the minus strand of NC_136462.1, from coordinate 137,205,364 downwards.
TTTAAACAAGCCCCTTGGCTTTCAATTTTTTTTTAATGAAAAACAAGGGAAAATACACACCTCAGAAGACTGCAGTAAGTACTAAATGAGATAATGCACATTAAATGCCCCTCACAGCACTGGGCACATAATAGAGATTTAATAAATGTTGATTTCCCTTTCTCTGTCCCAGATATTCATTGCTGTTTGTGAACCAATGCTCCTTCCTTACATTACCACACTTCATAAACCATGAAAAGCCAGAAGGGTCAAACTTCACAGTTGGTCTTACCCACTTAAGTCTAAATCATATGGGAAGAAAAATTAAATTAACATAAAGACTAAAGAAAAAAACCTGCTGGCTTTTCCATCGGAGTGAACACTTTTGGTGACTCTTATTGTTTGAATCTGGAATGTCCCCTGAAATTTCATGTGTTAAAGGCTTGCTCCCCAAAGGAGCAATGTTCATCAGTGAACTCTGACGACTAACTTCATCAATGAATTAATCTGTTGATGGATTTATAGCTGAACGGACTATTGGGAGGTGGCGGAAACTATAGAAGGTGGAATCAGTTGAAGGAGTGGGTCCTTGGGGACATGCCCTTGGGATCTATATCTTGTCCTTGTTCCCTCCCTCTTGTTCTCACTCTCTCCTTGGCTGCCATGAGGTGAGCAGCTTTCCTCTGCCACATGCTTCCACCATGAGGCTTCTGCTTTGCCATAGGCCTAAAAGTCATGGAGTCCACTGACCCTGGACTGAAACCATGAGCCATAATAACCTTTCCCTCTTTACGTTGATTTTATAAGGTATTTTGTCTCAGTGACAGAAAGCTGACTAACACCATGACTACAGTTTCAGGAATGCTACTAAAAACCACCACATGAGGTTTTTAGAGTCCTGGGTCTTCAGCAAATTGTTAAGCCAAGGATCACAGAAGCTCTTATTTCTTACTAATTTCCTTTTAGATTACTATTACAATAAAAAGCCTAAGTAGAGATGGAAAAAAAAAAAAAAAAAAAAAGAATCCAACCTAAATTCCAAAAATTTCCCCAAAGTTTAAAAGCATTTTTATTCTGAGGAGATTACTATAAAAAGAGAAACCAAGCGGGTAGAGCCACAGGACAAAAGAACTACAAGGCCAAAAGAGCCTTGAGGTAGAGCTTGAAATGCTGCAGGGCTGACCAAAGCAAGGGCATTCGCGTTTCAATTAGAGCCATGATCTACCGGCCCCATTTCCCATACTCCTCCGCCTCCCATCCTCTGCCTGCTCTGTTGCTTTCACTTCCGGAATGGGCCAGCTGCTCTCACACCTTTAAGTCTGTGACCTTGCTATCCTCTGTGCCTGGAGCAACCTTGCCTCTTCCTCACTAAACCATGACTTCACCTCTAAGACTCGGATATAAAGTTACCTCTCCAGGAAACCTCTCCTGACTCCCCTCACTCTTACCCTCTGGGCTTGGTTATGTCTTTCCAAAGCTGCAGTCATTTAATGTGGAAAAAGAAAGAATAAGCACAGGTCATTAAGGCAAATTTATCCAGTAGTTTCATTCAGCTTATATGGAAATGTGGAATGATATTCATTGAGATGCAAATCTCTAAAAGGATTCTGGACTACAGAGAGATTTTCCCACAGGATCAGAGTCCGGCTTATACTTAGCAGCCGCGCTGTGGGGGAGTGGCTGAAACAGTATCAACAACGTCTGAAATGCTGGGTGTAGAAAACACACACAGGCAAAATATTACAGTTATACATAATAAAGCAGCTCCCGCCGCGTGCCACAGATACACCAGTGCACAAATACACCCCCCGTTAAACAGGCACCGCCTCATCTCTGTTCTCCGCTTTTATGACAGGTCACATAAAACTACCAGAAAACTGCATGGGCATGTTATAAAGACCATTTACAATTAAGAAGCCACTTTTCTTTTTGTTCTGGGGGTATAGAGATCTCCCTGCAGGAAAGTAAAGCCTGTGTGATTTGGTGTAAATTCACATACACACACATGCTCACAGCATACAAATGAAGGAGAGAAGAGCCATGGGCATGAGCTCATTGTGCAGACAGATCATTTGCACATCCAATTAGGTGAGAGGAGAAATCGGAAAATCCAATTACTTCATCTCAGGTATCCTAAGTTGTTATTTCCTCCCAGACCTATTTTCAGGATGAAAACCACCTTGACCATATATGCAATCCAATACTTGTACGTGTGTATTTCAATACAACTCCTTCCTTGCACTCCAAGTTGAAATCTTCAGGATTTTTCCTCTCTTCCTTCAAGTGCATCGTATGTATTGCATTTAGATGATACATATGATAATCATCAGAGAATGAGTTACATGTCATTATTTCATTAATGGTCAGGTGAGATTTTAAAATACTTATTTTACCAAGGGCTTGTTTAATGTTCTGGTTGGTTTCAAACTATGCCAGTGTGACTGGAGTAAAGAGTGGCAAACAGGTAAAGCCAGTATTTTTTAAATCTTAATGAGTCAAACAAATCTTCATCAACCATAACACTGGATGGAAGCCCAATTCATATTCACAGGGATTTATTCAACTCCCACTACCTGTGAGTCAAACAACCCCTAAATGACAGTCAGAAGTGACAGTTGACCTTTCATGACAGAGACAAAAGTCAACAGAGACCTTGCAGCTTCTCTATCATCTCATGTAAAGGCCACACTGGTCACGCTGTGATCTTGACTGCCAGTGCAAACCATTGCTACTTGAGGGCCAAAGTTTTTACTGAAAAGATTCGTTATTAGTATATTGAAAAGTATTTCCCAAGTACACAGTCCAGGGTTTAATACAGAGTGGATGAAAATATTAAATTTATAATGACATAAATTCAAATACACACACACACACACATTAGCACAACATGACAGAGAATTTAATCCTGGGCCCACTCTGTGAGTCTTTCAACTTTCTTATCACCAAAACATCTCTCCCCAGGAACACAATAAGTCAACATCTGAGAAGTCTGCCAGTGAACTCTACCATGTTAATAGACTATAGGGAGAAAATCATATGATCACCTCAATAGATACCAAAAAAATTATCTTGGCACACTAGAAACAGAAAGGAAAGGAACTTCCTGAGATTGACAAAAAGTGAGTACCAAAAACCTAAAGAAACATTAAAATTAATAGAAAATTAGACATTTCCACTGGAAATATGACAAGAGTTCCTATTCCTAGTGTACTGTTTAACATAGTAATAGAGGTCCTGACTCATGTTTTTAAACAATTACATGTGAATAAAAGGTCTATGGATAAAGAGGAAAACCATCATTATTTGCAACATGTTCCTTACCAATAAAATATAACAGAATTAACAGATACACTTAGAATCACTAAAAATCTTAGAATCACTAAGATTGTTCAAGAAATTTTCTAAATCCAAAATCACTCACAAAAATACTTAATTACATTTTCTACCCAAGCAATAAACAACTAGAAAATACATTTTTAAGAAAGGTCACCATTGTTTCAAACATTTATAAAAAAATATTTAGGAATTAAGGAACACACAAAATTTCTATTTTAAAAGAGAGATTATATTTTTGAACTCTAAATACGAAAGAAATGCAAATACATGAGGAAAAAACTCTATTCTCTAGACAACACCAAGTCAGAGACATATAGTTTGGGTGGTGCTGATGGGAATATAAAGTGGTTGGCTATTCTGGAGGGCCCCACGTTAATTCTGCATATGGCGTAGTACACGGCAATCTTGTTCTTGTGAACACATCCCCAAGGGTCTCACACATGGTAACAAGAAGACAAAACTGGGTAAGAATGTCGCAGTTTGGGGATCGAGAAAGTCCCAAGCAGTCTAGGTGCCTACTCCTAGAGACTGGGGGATGCTGGAAAATACCAGGTGTCAGATAGAATGTTCTACAGTCACTAGAAGAAAGAGACTGAAGGCACACACAGCAACGTGAACAGATCTTTAAAGCACAATACCAAGGAAAAAGAAAAAGAAAAAAAAAAAAAAACAGAATGAAGCAATCACCCTAATAACCATTTATGTAAATTAGAAAGCATACCCACAAACAATAATACATATTTTACAGCAACATATACTAATAAACAGATACAGTGTAATAAAACTCTTTAGCATGGTTGTGGTAAAAGAAGGTGGGAGGAGGTAATGGAAGTGAACAATATAAATAAAGAAATACAAATGAATAAAGCAATGAGTGAATGAATGAACCTTTTAACTCTGATATTCACACATGTGTCAAGAGCTGAGAAACATGATCAAGCCTCACATCTGACTATTAATGTTCTGTTATTACTTCCAATATCTATATTAGGATATATTTTAACTATCAAACCAAAACATCGAATGCCCCTGATTTCCCTTCAAAGAAAATAGACAAGTTGTTAAAGAATGTCTATGACTTCCTTCTATACTTTAGGAAAAAGGAATTATAATCACACATGCTACATGAACATTCACAGCTTTTTAAATATGAATTCAGCTAGACTTCAACCCACTTCAAAAATGAAATGGTGGCTACAAAACAATTGAGGATATATTGAAAAGAGATAGAGAATAAGACAGGAGAGGAATGGAGAAAGAACCTGTAATAACAGGAAACGAAACTAAAATTAATATTTTTACCATTTCCTAGAAAAATTTTTTAAGAAGGGCAAAATGGAATGCACAGCTTGATAGAAGCTCATTTCTGGAATTTGCCTGTGATCTCATGTGCTCATTGTGACATGGATTCGAAAGTCCATGTTGTCTAACTCTCAACCTCTGCAGTCTTTTTTCCTTCCCTGCTGTATGGCCAAGGGAGCTTGTGCATACAGGTTTGGGGACAAACTGTCAGTACTAGCTGCTCAGCCAGTTCCATCTGTGTTGCTCTACTCCCATCTACTGATAAAAGCCTGCTACTTCTCCCTGTGCACTCTGCAAGCCCTGTCTCACGTCCACTCAGACAAGAACATGAAGATTCACAGTTGAAAATCACTCCACTTCCAAGATTTTCCACAGATTTTCTGTGTGTGTTCCAAGAGTAATTAACAATATTCTAGTTTACCAAGGAGGTAAGTTGCTATTTTCCTATTATTTATTTCACTTTTGACAATCAAAGAAAAGTCAATTATCACTTGAAGCTGTTTTCTCTTCTGTCTTTTTTTTTTTTTTTTCAAGAGGGGTGTGAGTTTAATTAGGAAACAGTCACACATTTTGTGGTTGTTTTCAAAGCACATCGTTATTCTAAATGTGTTGCTATTAACAAGGTATGTTTCCTTCTTTTTAAACAGAAGGATCATATTCCACTGGCTGGGGAGTGAGATGGGCTGGTTAGTAGATGATGCTTGAGAAGCAGTTGAGATCCTTCTTAGATGGATCTGAGAGCAGAACTGGAAGCTTCTTAAGTGCTAGAATAATATTTCAGATTTGGTTGGAAAATACCCACTGAATCATCACATGTATCCCTCCCTGTTTGATTAAACAACAATGATTTGAGAAAGAAATTACAGGAAAAATTGGTCAGATTTATCATTTCCATAGGGAGTAACACCCTTGCCCCACAAATTAAAAAATAAGACGATATTCCTTTAAGTTTGTTCTTGCGAGATTGGTTTAGTCTGAAAGAAATGAAATGTCAGTTTTATCTTGATTCATCACAGCTCTTTAATCAAAGTCAATGCCTCACCTCCCCTGATTACCCCTCCATCAAACACTGACCTGCAAATCTGACACCAAGCTTCCCTGTGCAGGCTGGCTAATTAGGAACTGGGTTGTTCCACCTACAGCTTTGGAGGAAAGGGGATGGCAGAGATGCCCCAAAGATGTGGCCTCTTTATGGAGAAGGGTCTGGGAAAGAGGTCACTGGTAATTACCACACAGCAAAAGAGTCCATGTACATTTTGGACATTATTGGTTCATAAAATGTCTGGAGATTTATACCAGAAAACAGAAGTCTCCTGTGTTGAATGTCAAATTGAACTAAATTAGTCAAGCATGATGAATGGGAGGATGGTGAACCCTGGTAGGATGGTAGGGAGGGGCCCAGGCGAAGGGCTTGGGTAGAGTAAGGTGCAATACCCAACTCCCCCAGCTACCAGAAGTGTGGGCTCATGCAAGTAATGACTGGCATTACATCCCCTGCTAACCGAACCCCACAAGGTCAATTCTAAGAACCTGTAAAAGGGAAAGGGGAGACTTTAAACTGGAGAGGACACTGCCCTCCATTTCCCTCAGGAAGCAATTGTCCAAGAGGAAGAAGGAGAAAGAATGAAGGACTCTGCCACTCCCAGCTCAGATCTCAGGATTTTTGTACTTGCTAACTGCAAATCAATTGCTTTTCTGAAACTCAGAGGAAAAAAAAAAAAAAAAAAAAAAAAAAAAAAAACTCATCCCAAGACAGGATGGAAGACATGTTTTGAGGGATTACATGTTGGGCTCCAACGTAGCAATTCCCAGAAGGAATTTAGGGTAAGTAGATTCTATGGAGTTTTCACTGTCCATGCTGATTTTAGGACCCAGCCCCAGTTAAAGGGTTTCTCCACTAGAATCAACCTCTCTGAGCCCAAGCCTGCTCTTCCTAAGACAGACAGAGCAGAAGGTCATTTTTGTCATGAGAATTAAATGAGGGGACCTGAACAATACCTGGCAAACATTGGGTGTCCCTCTCAACACTTTCCATGGAGACTCAGGAGGCCTGACACAGACCAGGGCTCTGTCACTATGTAGAGCCTACTATTCAACCCTTTGGATCATGTTCTTTTCTGGGGTGAAATGAAGTGGTTACATTTCACAAGCACTGAAGCCCCTTCCTGCCTGTCCTTGCTTAACCTATGTTATAACAGTCACCTATTATACCATTTTTCAGATAAGTATGTATGATTCTTTGGTGAAAGAAGATCACAGGAGTTGGGTATGGTGGCCCATGCCTGTAATCCCAGCAGCTCAGGAAACTGAGGCAGGAGGATCGTGAGTGGAAATATAGCCTCAGGCCCTAAGCAACTCAATGGCACCCTGTCTCTAAATAAACCTCAAAATAGGGCTGGGGATGCAGTTCAGTGGTTGAAGGGCCCTGAGTTCAATCCCTGGTTAAAAAAAAAAAAGAAGGAGCAGGAGGAAGAAGAAGAAGAAGAAAAAGGAGGAGGAGGAGGAGGAGGAGGAGGGAGAAAGAAAATCATCACAGGAGATGGGAAAAAACCTTGTATCTGACAACCCTGAACATTCTCAACAGAACTACTGCAGAATATCAGTGAAAACACTTAGAGAGTGAACATTTATTGAGGATTCACTTTGTGTCAGGTGCCTGCCTGTCTTTTAGCTTCACACCACTCCTCAAGGAAGGGACCATTATTATTACTAATCATGTGGGTGGTAAAAATGGAGACAGACAGCCTTTTTAAAATGTGTCCCTAGGGTCCTTAGCTCAGGAAATGGCAGGTCTAGAATTAAATCTACTCTTCTAACCAGTGTACCATAAGAACTTTCCCCTGGTTAAAGAACTCCATGAACCTATTTTTTTTCATTTTCTCAGTCATAGGTTAAAAGGAAAATCATATGCTTTAGTGCTAACTATACTGTTAAGAATGAATTAAAAGAGTTTCTAGGTCCAGATGGTGGACTGAACACACCCGTTTATATTCTCTTCTTCAGAAATTCACTTCGGAAATACCATATAGATGTATGAAGGTAAATAAATCCAGGACTATGTTAAGAAAACAAGGGTGAAATGGTAAGACAGTCAGAAAACACAGATAATTTAATTTAAAAAAAAAAAAGAACTTTACCTATTGATGGACACCTAGACTACTTTCTGTATTTGGTTATTATGAATAAGGCTACTATAAACAAGTAGACAAAAAAAAATCCCTAAAGGACAGCAAATAGCTTAGTTAAATTAGATTTTGATAAAAAATATTTAAGGTGAACAGCACCATTGTCATAATAAGCACATGGAAGACTGGGAAAGTGGATGAAGTCAATCTTCCTGAGATGGAGAAACAAGAAACAGGAGAGAAAGAATAAAGGGAAAAGCGTTGGTGGGTCAGAACCCTCCCTCAAATGCCAAGACCTTCTTAACCAATTTCTGGACCACTGGAATCTGGGTTCATTAATGGCATGAATGGAGGAGGAGGTGTCAGCCCACTTCCAAGCCCACCTACCCCAAAGAGAGGCCAGTTTTGTCACACTGGTCTGTTGCTATGTTCTGAATCTTTATCTCCCTGCAGCACTCAGATGTTGAAACCAACACTCCAGTGCAATGGTATTTAGAGGTGGGGATTTGGATGACTAGGTTACATGAGTGCTACCCTGTTAGGGAACCTGGGTTTCCCCTTCTGCCACATGATAATGCAAGAAGGCACTTCTATAATGAACAGGCCCTCATCAAACATCAAATCATCTAGTGCATTGATTTTGAGACTTCCCAGCCTCCATGATTGTGAACAATAAATTCTTTTGCAGTAAATAATCCTGTCTAAAAACCTGTGTTCAAAAGCAGAAATGCTCAATATCACAGGAAAGCCAGGCCAATTGATTGATTGTACTCACCAACACAGTTTTTTTCTTCACAAGTATGAACATTTAACCAAGAATCAGTAGGTATTTGAACCAAACAAATAACATGGAAAAGTTAGGATAAAGAAATACAATATTTACCCCAAGGGGAACAAAATGTCAGGAAACAAAAGAGGGATGTCCATAACCCTGCAAAAAAGCCCAAATTTGTTGAGCACATAAAAGCATGAGCATTCAGAGATAAAAATAGCTTATCAAATAATCTCCATAAAAGAGATCTAAAAGATCAAGAGATTCATATAAGAGAAAATAAGCAAAAAGAGAAACAATCTATGAAGCTAGATAGAGCCACCTCCTTTAAAAATGAAGAAGAACAAAAAGCTAAAAACAAATCTATCATATGATCCAACTATACTACTCTTAGGTGTTTATTCAAAAGAATTAAAATCGGCATATTTTAGAGATACATGCTTACCCATGTTAATCGCAGAACACTTCCAAATAGCCAAGTTAAGGAATAAACCTAGGTGCCCATCAACAAATGTATAAAGAAAATATGGTACCTAAATACCATGGATTTGTATTCTGTCATAAAGAATGAAATTATGTCATTTGCAGGAAAATGGATGGAACTGGACACCATAACGTTGAGCAAAATAAAGTTGTATTCTCTCATATGTAGAAGTTAGAAGGAAGAAAGAAAGAAATTATGGGCTATATAGCTCAGTTGGTAGAGTACTTTCCTTGGATGCACAAGGCCCTGTGTTTAATCCCTGACACCAAAAAAAAAAAAAAAAAAAAAAAAAAAAAAATAGGAGGACTTCAGGGGGGTCAGAGTGGGGAAGGGTAAGAGAGGTATGGGGGAATGAAATTGATCAAATTTTGTTTTTATATATGTACAGATGCACCACAATCAAACTCACAGTTCTACATAATTAATATGCACCAATTTTAGAAGGTTTTTTTTATTAAAATCTTTTTTATTTTTACAGACTGCATTTTGATTCCTTGTACACAAATAGGGTACCACTTTTCATTTCTATGGTTGAACACAATGTAGAAGTTTTAAAAAATAAATAAAGCTGGAGAGGTCAAAATTCATTAAAACTTAATTAAAATTGCCAAAGAAACATGAATATTCTGATTGAAATGTTACATTGACTATTAAGAAGAATAAATGAAAAAGTATAAAGAAATATTGGAATTCAGGATAAAGAAATTGTATTCCAAACTACTAGAGATATGAAAAAATAATTTAATTAGAAAGAAATAAGAATCAGATTTATTAGACTTATTATCAAAAATTAACTGGTAAAAAATGGAAGAGAAATGTTTTAAGAGTTATGCAAGGAAAGCATTTTAAAACTTGAATTTTATGTCCATCCAAATTTTCAATCAATAATGTGTAAAATAAAGACATTTTAGATATGTACAAAACACAAAATCTTCAATTTACTTGAAAATATACCCCCAAAACTGAAACACACATGGAGAATGAGAGAAAACAGAATCCAAAAAGTAGAGGAAGTAACTTAGGAAAAGAACTCAGTAGATTGGAAAATGTAAAAAATAAAAATAAAACGGAGTGATCTCATTCAACAATATAATTCAATTGCTGAAAGTTAATTTTAAAAATGTAGTGGAATTGGTATGTTTCTTTTCTCAGAAAGAAAATAAAATAAAAACTGCAATAAACTAAAAATGATACATGAAAGGAAGTACTTAAATACAAGATATTTTGAAAAACATACATCATAGATAAGCAAGTCAATTTCAATGATTAATGTATAAAACCACTTCTAGAAATGCAAATTCAAATATGATTCTACTGGCAGTTTTATTTGTTTGCTTGACTCTTGCAGTCATGCTGAGTCTCTGACAGACAAAGGACAGTATGGTAAAAGGGGATAGGAACTCAGAGGCATAAAATGCCTATCAAATTAAGCGATGTTCCTGACACCATCAAGATTGTAAGCTAAATATCATGGCTAAAGTTTCTTTCACCTTTAAAATACTGTATACATAAGCTGAGGTTCTATATAGGCTATTCTTATAACACTATCATTTCGTATTTCCCATAAATTTTATTAGGCAACAGCTGAGATTCCAGTGTACTATTATTTTCATTATAAAGTAGTAGCAAGCACTGATCAGTCAAGAGAATTTTTAATGATATAAAGTATCCTTTTTAAAGTGCTTATGTGTTGCACAAACACCAGGCCAAAGTAGTCGCAAGATGGAAATATTGTTGCCTCTGATCTTGTTCTCTGTAACCTTTTATTTTTCTTCTTTAGGTGTTGGAATTGATATCTAAACTTCTTTTCTGTGTCTTGTGGGATTTTTTCATCTATACCCAGGTGCTTTTCCCCATTGGTCTCTTCCCTGTGCCCCTGGGTCACCTGCTCCAACTGTCTCTACACATCTCCTCATTTTCTTTTCTTTTAATGCTTTCTCCCTCTTCCCATCCCTGCCCTTGAATTATAATATAAATCAAGAGTTATATTTTAAATTCTTCTTCCTTAAATAGTTTCATATTCACAATTACAATTTTTAATTTCATTCTCAAAAATAAGTGAAGGAATGAATGATTGAATAAAGGAACAGAGCAAACTTTTCTAGGCTGAATAACCTATTTGCAATAATTTTTAACTTTTAGCAGAGTTTGAGATTTATAGAAAAATTACAGATAGTACAGAATCCCCATACCCCATATGCAATTTTCACTATTGGTAACATCTTCCATCAGTATAGCACATTGGTATTATCATTAATTAAAATCCACACTTTATTCTAATTTCCTTTGTTTTTTTCTAAGGTCCAGGATCCCATCCAGGAGATCACATTACATTTAGCCATTGTGTCTCCTGGAGTCTCCACTTGGCTGTGACAGTTTCTTATAGCCTCTTGTTTTTTTGTTGTTGCTTTGTTTTGTTTTGTTGATGACCCTGACAATCAGAGGAGCACTGGTCAGGGATGGTGTAGAATCCCCCTCCACCATGGGGATTTGTCTGCTTTTTTCCTCATGATTGGACAGGGATTCTCAGTGTGGGAGAGGAAGACCACAGAGGTAAAGCACCACTCTCATCTCATCATATCAAGAAGGCTACACACTAGCAACATGGCATCACTGCTTATGTTGACCTTGACATTGACCTTGAAGTAGGATTGTCTAAAGCTATTTTTCCTTCTTTGCATACTGTACTCTTTTAAATAAGGCAACCATGTGCAGCGTGTGTTGCTCTTTAATTAGGCTTCTAGTTGATTTGCCTTTCCTGGGAGTCAGTAATACCAATATGAACTTCCCCATACAGGATCGAATATCACAATGGAACTGTAAACATGATCACCCCACAATTGTAGGTTGTGAGTACCGCGGAACAATTACATGAAATGTACATCTAAAGGGGAAACTAACACCAATTTTCAACCACTACCAACAGTGATTAATTGTCCCTCTGAAGCAGCTTGTGCCTGTTCTACCTCCTAAACGTCCTTAGATGATGATGCACATGTAAAAGGTGTGGCCCTGGCCTTGAAGAGCTTCTGCTCTGATCCCTGGAAGAGTTCAGTCCAAGTAGTCTCCGACCTGTGACAGTCCCCACCTTCTAGGGCAGCACAGACCAGTCCTGGACCTACAGAGGGGCCACAGAAAGACACTGAATACAAAATCTTGACTCCACTCTTAAACACCATGCAGTGAGCACCTTTATACACTGAATAGCAATAAATCAGAGAGGTCTGTATATCATGAGATCATCATAAGCATCAATTCAGATCATAGCATTTCTTTCATGAACATGCCCAGTGAGGCTTCTAGAGTTATTAGCACATTCCAGGGCCCTTAAGTCATTGCCAATTTAGCAATTAGGACTTTATTTGTTAAGTGATTTGAATCATTCTCTCATTTAAGTCTCATAATTGCTCTAGAAAATGGTTATTATACCCACTTTATAGATAAGCACACTGAGGTTACACAGGCAAAGGTCACAAACTAGGCCTTAAGCCCAAGACTGTCTTATTCAATGTGATGCCCTGACACTCACTTCCTACACATTTAACACTCCTAAGCATTTTTGTTCATCCTTAATGTGCATGAAAGGGAACAAAGACAAGCAAGAGTGCCAGGTAGGGACCTGCACAGGTTTAATGATACACACGAGTCTGTCATCAGGTACCCAGACCAGTAGATTTTAGTTTCTGTTTCTGTTTTTGTTTTTTGTTTTTTTTTAAAGCATATCTATTCGAATTCAGCCAAGTTTCTTTTGACTTCCCGCATGATATCAAAATCAGGACTTAACTGGTTTTCTTTCCTTGCATTTCAACCATCTGTTTGACTTCAGATTGTAGAAATTTTACTTGGTGTCTAGATGTTGATTCTGAAGTCCAGGTATGATATCTGCAGTGGTTAACAAAAACAGAACTAAACAGCACCAATATAATGTTCCATGGTTGGAAGGATAAAGAACTTGGAAATGCTGCTTCCACCTATGGGTAGGATAACTTGAGAGAGCCTCAGAAGACCGACCCATTCAAGTCCCCTTATTTCACCCAACTTCAGTCACTATCACCCAAGTCGCCATCACCACCTCCCTGTGAGCCTGAGAGCTCTGAGAAGATTACTCAGTGATGGGTTGGAGAAAAGCCCATGTCTGATGTTTCCCCTCCTAACCCCAAGGCTGGTGAAATCGCCATGGTGAGAGTATTTACAACACAGGAATCAGCCAATGCTATACGCTAGGACTTTTTTTCCCCAAAAAAGACTGAATGTTAAATACCTACTAGCATGTCACTGAGTTTTGTCAATAGTCTTGACAATTTTTAATTTTACCTGATAAAAGCTGAATTCTCTATGCCTTGTTCAAGTTCATCCTGAGGTATTTGCTTCCTATGCATTTTATCCACCAATTTAGTCACTCATTCTAAATTTCCTGAGCATTTACTATATGTCTTTCTATGCATCAAATGCTGTTCAATTAAGCAGCAGTCATTTTAATCATAACCACCATTAGAGCCTAACATCATAGTTAGGGATACAAAAGTGAAGTCTCCAGTGCATGCATTGTCCTAGTCACTGTGGAGAGAAGGCTATACTCTGAGTTCTGTGGGTGTTTCAGTACAGTCCACCAATTTATTTCAAGCTACCCAGCTTTACAATACAGCTAAATGCATCCCAGGTACACTTTCTTAAGCCACTGCTGTGTGGCTACACTGTAGCATGAGAGATTTGAGGATTAAATCAAAGATCCACCCTAGAGAAGATCATACTCAGCAGGGACAGGGTCATTGTTAGGCAAAATAAAACATGACAGGCTCCCAAAGGGAAGCAGTATTAAAAACCCCAGGTGTGTTCTGAGAGTAAGGTGTTCCTTCCACATGGCAGGTTAGGGAAGTGGGGGAAGGCTCTCAGTGAAAGCCAGTGGCAGTTTCCTACAGGAAGGGGAAAGAGGTGTCCTTTCAGAGGGCCTTTAAAGAAAAAGAGAGGACAGCAAATGTAGCACAGAGGAAGCCAGTGATTGGTAGTGGTGTTTGACAGCCTAGATTATAATAGTCTCTACATAAAAATATATTCAAATGTCAGAGCATTGGTTTCACACAACACTCTGTGTGGTTTTTCCTGATTTCTAGAACCAACTGGCCCAAGAATTAGTGATGCTCAACATACTTGTGCTTCCAGATCAAAATCCCAGATCTCAGATGTTTCTAAATCTGAATGGATTGAAGTAGCCTGGAGCTAAAGCAAATCCCAAAGGTGAACCAGAAGGATCAGAGGTAATCTCAGGACTTTGTCTCTTTTCTGTGACCATCTCCCAAGTAGAGGGTTGGGAGCTTCCCCATTCCTGACCCAACAACCAGATGGAAGGAAGTCTGGACCAGCACAGAGCGAGCCCAGTAGATATCCTTTTGCAGCATGCTACAGGCCAATCCCAGAGTCTTCATCCTGCCATAGTTCTCCAGAGTCCTTGTCCAATTAATTAATAAGGTTGTAAAATCGTGCATTCATTCAACAATGGAATCTTGAAGGAAAGCAATATTTAAATCAGTTTATATATAAAAAAAATAAGTCAGAGAGATATTTCCCCCTTCATCTATGGCATTCTCTTGACCCCATTGTGGTTTCTGCTTATCCACTGTTCTTGAACGCCTTTAGCCATCCTTCAAATAGCCATTGCTTTGCTATATCATCATAACTCACAGAGAATAACCAGATGTCCTCTGAGCCATTTGTCCGAAATGATGGTAATATTTTATGAAGGGCAATGACAAGCAACATGTTTCTGAATTTCATTTAACATACTGAGTTTAAACAGTGAGAACCAGAAGTCCAATCGTCCTCCAAGATTACCCAAGGGAAAGGGAGAAGAGCGACCATATGCTGAGGACTCAGTAAGTACTAGATACAGAGATGGATACTTAATACATGTTGTCCATTCATGTATTTGAGAAGGTACAGTGGGTACAACAATATTCAGAAATAGTCCCAGGATATTTCAAGTTGAAGGCAATTCCATATGATAAATGATACCCTCTAGGGTAAATACAGGCCACTTTTGACAGTAAAAACCGGAAAGAAACTGAGACATAAAGAATAATTCAAAGTAAGCAAAGAATCAGAGGGAGATGCATTCTAGCCAGCAAATTGAAAGAAGAGAAAATGCAAAAGAAAAAGCCATCTATTTAAAAATCAATAAATGTCAGATGTGATTGAATAATTTACAAATATTCATCTATGCTACTGAATCTTTAAGACTTTCTACTTTGGTCCAAAATACTGGTATACGTTTTTTAAATAATGCTCATAGTCTCTTAATATTTTTTTCCATCTATAATTAGCAGAGCAATAATTGTATATTGTATATATACTAATAACATATACTAATGTGTATACATTTACACATTTAATCTTTCAGCAGTCTATAGTACAGTAAGAACATAAGCCTTTGTTTTTAATTATGTGCCAACCAGGTAGAGGCCTTATAAATTTAATTGTATTTCATTTACTTCTCAATTTAACTTTGAATAAGTTTACAGAGGGGGAAACAAAGACTCAGCAAGTAAACTCTATAGCCAGGGTCACACAGCCACAGGACAGAGAATACACCCAATTTCTAGACACTCAGGCTATAAGGGGTTTTAATGAAGCAAATGCTGTCCAAAGATGCAATGGCCACCTTGAGAAGTAGTGAGGTTCCCCTCACCAGGAAAGTTCAAGCAGAGGTTGAGCATAGGTCAGCATATTGTAGAAAAGATCCCCTGAACAAGAATCCAGGGAAGATGGCTTCTCAAATACTTTCAACATTCAATTCATTGGATGAATGACCACAGTGACAATGAAGGTCATTCACAGACATTCTGATTTCATCTTCCTTCTGGGTATTTGGACAGTAGGTAAGACATGTGTCTGGTTTTGGCCAATGATATGTAAGCAAAAGTGACACAAGTCACTCAGGAGCAGAATTTTAAGAGTGAGGTACAAATTGGTGCAATCACTCTGGAAAGCAGTATGGAGATTCCTTAAAAAACTTGGAATGGAACCACCACTTGACCTAGTTATCCCACTCCATGGATTATACCCAAAGGACTTAAAATCAGCATACTACAGTGATCCAGTCACATCAATGCTTATAGTAGCTAAATTCACAATAGCAAAGCTATGGACCAACTTAGGTGCCCTTCAACAGATGAATAGATAAAGAAAATGTAGTGTATATACATGATGGAATATTACTCAGTCTTAAAGAAGAATGAAATTATGGCATTTGCAGGAAAATGGATGAAGCTAGAGAATAGCATACAAAGCAAAATAAGCAAATTCCCAAAAACCAAAGGCCAAATGTTTTCTCTGATACGTGGATGCTAACTCACAATGGGCAGGGGGGACTAGGGAAAAACAGAGGTACTTTGGATTAGGCAGAGAGGAGTGAAGGGAGGGGAGGGGATGTGGGGGTAGGAAGGATAGTAGAATGAATCAGACATTATTACTCTATGTACATATATGATCACATGACCTGTGTGATTCTACATCATGTACAACCCGAAGAATGAGAAGTTATACTCCATTTATGTATGATGTGTCAAAATGCATTCTACAGTCATGTATAACTAATTAGAATTAAAAAAAAAAAAAAAAAAAAAAAAACAGTGAGGTACAAACGACCTTACTCCATCTCCACAACTTGGTGGTCATGAAGGCAAGTCTTGAAATGGGTATCCTTCAGCCTGGGTCCCTGTATAATTCCAATGTGCAGATGCCCCAGATGGTCTGCAATGGAAACGTAGCATGAGCAGAAACTAAAGTTGGTAGTTTTAAATAACTGACACTGAGACTTTTTTGTTACTGCATCATATCTCAGACTGTCTTAACTGATGCAATGGCACTTTAGATCCAAATTCTTCAGAGATAACCTATAGAGCTGACACCCTATATTACTGATTTTAGGGTTTAGGGTAGAATCTACTGAGCAGTTCTGTAGGGATATGCTAGTGACACCAGCCAAAGGAAACTTTCTAAGTTGAGGGTGTGAAAGGTGAGAAGCAAGAAATGCAGCAAAGGGAAAATGTTTCCATCCGAGGAGTAGAATTATTGCTCGCAATCACTTGGGGAAGAAATCAGTAATTTACCGCTGCAGCATTCTCTTGTCTCCCAAGAGGAAAGCAGAGCGCTTTCGTTCTAGAAAAATATTGACCTTTTCTATCACACAGACAGACTAGCAGCAATTTAACTATGATTCCTGTAGTTCATCCCCCAGGATATCAGCTGTGCAAGGGAGACTATTGATTTTTATCTTTTTAAAAAATAAACTTGCTAAAATAAGCACAGTGGTGATGGTTTTGTTTGGTTTTGTTTGGTTTTTAATGTGGAAGAAGGTTGATTTTTTTAATAGACAATGAATTATGGGATCAAGATATAAAAGGGATGGAAATGTTTGAGCTTTCAGATAGAAAATTCACCAAGAATAACATACCACCACGTTACTTTTGTACCCTGGGACATCAGATGCTTTAAATATAGATGCAGTTCAGTGTCACTTAATGAACTTCAGATCTGCATCTCTGGGCTAGTCCAGCAGGGCAGTAGCTTTACTTGGGAAAGAGGTTGTGAGGAGGCTTGGGTGGACCTAATTGCCCTTTCCAAGTGTCTAGTCCCACAGTCCTGCTTCATTTGTATGTGTTCAAATGCATAGTCAGCCACAAGAGCAGCAAGGTCAGAAACCATTGCAGCACAAGAAGAATTCAAGTGAAAAAGTTGCATCTAGTTGAAAGAGTTCACAACAGGAGATCAATCCTTCTGCCCCTTAATTCATGCATACCGCATTCATTTTAAAAATGGCTTCCAGAATAACAGAAGTTCATTTATGTCATTACTGTTTTTCTGTGCTTCACTAGATCTTATTCTGGTTCACCCTAGTTGGGGAGGAAAGTACCATGGACACACCACAATAACATGCATTAGAATCCTTTAGATAACTTCACTGTATCTATTCTCCAGAAAAGGTCTGCAATCTCTGTATAGGAACTTCATTATACAACTGATGCATTTCTTGTAGGTTTTGTGGATTTCAAACAAAACCAAGGAGTGTTTGGCCACCCCCCCACTTTTTGGTGATATCTTCTATTACAGGTAAATTCAACTTGAGGTCTGTGGAAGTCACCTTTAACACATCATTCCCATTACCAGTCTAGAACGACTTTATATAGTTTACATTATGTTGTGCACTCTTACACTGCTGCAGAATTCCTATTTCTACTTCCACATGAGAACTGAAAACTGTCTGCATCATAAATGGAAAAGCTGCACGCACAGGGAAGGATACAGCCACATAAAGGTTGCAGAAATGCTTCCCTGCAGCAAAACAGGATTTTTGTACTTCCACAAAACTTTTCTGCTAAAACGGTGTTTTCCTAAAATATTGTCCTTATCCAGTGTTGAGGCCCTGGCTCTAAGCTTGTCAATTTTTTTCTTCCTAGAGAGCTGATTAAGTCTATACCACAACCACTTCCCTTATCAGTGGCCACTGCAGGGCCACCACGCACTTTCCTACTTAACCCCAGGCCAGGCGTAGGCAACTAACAACAGTCACTGTACCCTGAAGCTCACAAAATTCTTCAAATTAACCTATCCACATGGAGCCCATAAGACTTAGGTAACCCCAGCCTGCTGGTCACAGACAGTTGCCCCTGCACTCCAGTTTGTGTTACCTTGTCCCAGAGGCAACCCCCTGTGTGGCTCTGCCTGGCAGTCGCCTTTCATTCCAAGCTGTGAGTGACAAGGAGCTCTGCCTTTCATCTATCTGAGTGTCAGTGTGTTGTATCCTGCCATCAAAAGAACCTTTTAAATCATATTTAACATCCTAAAGAACTAAGTAGATCCATTTCTTCACACAGTCCTCTCCCAGGCAACAAATTTCAGACACACAGCCTGTTCCAGCCCCACAGTCATTTGGGTGGCCCTGACCAATTACTAGCTCAACGGGAGCTAGCCAATACAGTTCAGTAAACACTGACCACAGACCACCATTCACCTACTTCCCATTAGTACTTTCAACCACTAGTTTAGGGACATTTAGAAATTGTGTCTATTTCTCCTACCCTTACTGTGGGTATTTCCACTCACTTCTTTAATTCAGTGTATAATACAGTTCCTGTCACATGGCAGGTGCTTGCTAAGTGCATGTTGACTGAAGGAAATGCAAAATGAAAAAAGCATAGAAAAAGTAGGCCCGTCATTCAGAAATTTAATACATATTTAATAGTTGTCCACTATATTTCAGGCATCTGGGCTCCAGAAGTGATGACAACATTATATAATTTCATATCCATGAGGCCACTAGCAATATGCAAGCATTAATTAGTTCTTACTTAGAAAACATACCAGTGACTTCACACTTATTTGAGTTAAAGTTTCACCTCCCCAATGGAACATTCTCCGACCTCCCAAGAAGAGTTGATCATCCCCTTTCTTGTGTCTCCATGGCACCTATCACCCTATATTATTATTCATTTGCTGACCTTGAGCTCCCTAAGAACAAGGACCATCTCTAAGGCATCTTCATGAGCTTAGCAGAGTGTAGCTCAAAACTTGGCAAGTGTTCTCCAAGTACTGTTTGAATGGATGGGAAAAAAAATGAATGAATTTCCTACCAAGTGCCTCCCATCGTGCAGATCCTGAGAGAGGCGATGTGAATGGGAAGAGATGAAAGGAGTGATTCCCACGGGTGAAGTGGTTCAGACTCCACAGGTCTGGGAGGAAGCCTGAGAATGAGCATTCCTCACAAATTCCAAGGGCCACTAATGCTACAAATCCAGGAACCACACTGTAAAAATTTCTAGAGTAAAGGTAGAATTTGGTGTGGCTCTTCTGATATCAGGAAGCCGACTGTGACCATGCTCACACTGAGGAAACAGAGAAAATCTTGAGAGTGTGAATGATAACCAGCTTATTTAAAATATTCTATCCGTGTATTGGAAACAGTGACTAGGGTATATATCAGGGCTTAGGGGACACACCAATAACTTAGTTCAGCACGTATTTGAATGAAAGATTCACTTCCTGAATGGAACTTCAAGACTAACTTCATTAACATCTTTTGAAAAGAAGAAAACCAATCCTACAAAGCCCAATAATTTGTCAGAGGTCAAATAACATATCAGCTGGTCAGGTGCAGGGGAAATGCTTACAGGTGTGCATCAAATAATATACATAAAAAAGACTTTGTCTTTATTCTTAATAGTCCCAAACTAGATACAATGAAATTTCCATCAACAGTAAAAATGAATAAAGTGAAATATATATTCTTACAAAGAAATATTGCACAACAAGTGCTTTTGAAAAAGAACTCCAGTTGTATGCAGCAACGATGCATTGACAAATCTCATGAATATTGGGTGAAAGAAGTCATACATAGAAGTATGCATTCCATTTAAGTATATTTATCAAATTTCAAGGACAGGAAAAAATTAATCTAACTTGGAGACCAGGATAGTTAGTTTGGGGGAAAACACAAAGAAAATAATTAGAAGGGGACCCAAGGGAAGTTTCTGAGGTGCAGTGGTATTCTACCTCTTAAAGGGAGTAGGGGTTATAAGGTGTGCTCATGTTGGTATTTTTGCATTATTCTGACTATATATTATATTCCAAAACATTAAAAAAAAACAGAAAAAGCAATTGAAAGGAATAAATTAGAAGTGAACCAAAATTAGTGACAATTCTCTGTGTGGGAGCTGGTCTAGGATCTTCTCTCAAAACAGCAAAGAGGTGGTGAGGAGCTTGTGCAAGGAACCTAGGGAACAACAATATCTCCAAACAGTTTCTTCCAGGCCTCATATATATGCCCATTAAGCCACATGACCAATTCACCTTAAAAACATAATACCTAAATTAATCCTTTACATGAGAATCATAGAACTGGAATGTACCTGGGAGATTAGTAAAGTCCAGAAGATTGTATAGCAAAATTTCTTAAAGTTCATCACATCAACCTGCTCAGTGATTTTCTCTGCAGAGAGGTTGGTGAAGTGGACAAGGGCAAACATGGTTTGAAGCTTAATGTACCTCCTCTATAAAAATGTTTTCTCATTGACTCTTGTAACTTTCTCATTGTTCAGAAGCACACAATTTTATTTAGGTCTCACTCAGAAGAGAATGTATTCTATTCCCTAAACCACATTATTCTAATAGACTTTTACAAACTACAATGGAACCTTAGCAGTCTGAAAGTGTTGATACCATATCTTTTCTTAGAAGATGAGACTACGTTGGTCTCGAGCATTTTTGTAAACCAAGCAACCCATCAGCTCTGCAGGCCGCTGTACACGCCTGGCTGGTTCCAAAATCCAGCCTCCTAACTGATCTATCACAGTAAATGGTCTAGACAGCGCCACTAGAACGCGTCCCTTTTTAACACTTCATAAACCTGTACGTAAGTGCAGGTGAAGGCCATCATAAATATTAAAACCACCAGAGCGGAATGGCCTTTGATTCTTTGTTTATCACAGGCTAATTAAAATACAAGCTGAACATAACTCAGTTCTTTAATGGAGTTTACCAGATGTGTTATAACTAGACCCTGCTCCGTATGAAGTCCATGTATAATAACTATAATTTTTTATTTAGTACAGCAGCCCTGCTGTAGTTGAGGGTGTGTCTGTTTTTTGATTACAAGGTCCACATTTTAAGGAGGAGGAAAGAGGATGGTTAAATACTGAGAACATGTTCTCTGGGCATTGAAACTATGATTAATATAAGCCCTGTCCAGGAGAGAGTTCTTGGATGCCCTGCATACTATAGTTACGCACCGTGCCAGAGACACATTTTCACTGGAAGTATAATTACTGACTTTTAAAAGTCACCTTTCATCCCAAGGAACCCCAGCTCTCTCAAAAGAATTAGAGAGCCATTACAAATTACAGTTAGAGTAATAGCTTCGACCATTCAGCCATCACTTAAGAAGCACTTCAACTGCGGAGAGCAGGAAAGGTCAACCTTGCTGGATGTCCCCTCCTTAGTCGAGAAGCCATGTGGATCTTTCTCCAGCAGGGTGGCCCGGGTGAATGGCCAAGGAACTGCAAGCATCTGAAATTGGCCACACGTTTCTGTATATAGTGCCTGCCGTTCACAGGGCCAAAAACACGTGGGCAGCCGTATTGCACATTTCCATAATGTCATCAGTGGACCACCAGGGGTGTTAGCTCAACCACCAGCTATGGGACAGCATACTTTAAATGCAAGCCCTTGACTTAGAATCTGTGTGAGACCCATCTGAACTCTAGACTCATTCCCACTGGGTATCTCCACTCAGATTCCCCCAAGCACTTCAAACTGAGCAACTCCAAAAATGGAATTCATCATAGTCTTGGGAAATCACTCTTAGATTCCACAGTTCAGTTTGCTAAATCCCTAATCTTTTTTATCTTTGATTCTTCTTTCCCTGCTCCTACTCATCTATACCCTAAATCTGCCAAGGGTGCCTGTTAACCTCTGACCCACACTTTTGCTATCATTACCCATATAGTTCAGATCCGTCATCTCATTCCTTAAAGACAAAGGTTTTTAACAATTGCACACACACCTTACTCTACCTGGGAACTTTTGCAACATCTGGAGATGTTTTTGGTTATCACAGCTGAGGGCTGGAGTAGTGCTACTGACAATAAGTGTATAGAGGACAAGGATACTGATAATCATCCTCCAATTGTGACAGTCTCCACAAAGAATTATGAGTGTAAAATGTCAACAGAATTGAGGCTGAGAAATTTGTCCTGAAATATCTTCCTGCCACGTGCCAGGGCAAGCTTGATAATGTACAAATCTTAATGTGTAACTCATCTACTCAAAAACCTTCCAATGTCATGATTCTCATACCTGCCTACAGTTACTACCCAGTTAATCCATGTCAGTGAATTAAGCCACTGATTAGATTACAGCTCTCACAACCTAATCATTTCACCTCTGAACATTTTTGCATTGTTTCACACATGAGCTTTTGGGGGACAAGCAACTCATATCTAAACCATAACATGACCACATCTGCAGTGCAATGTGTGACCCTTTGCAGGAAATGGCTAAAATGAAAATGGAGTTATTAAAAAATATTTTTCTGCCTTCTGGTACAGGATTAACCTGTTGGAAAATCTGCCAATTTATTTGTGGTTAGGATCGCGCAATCAAAGATCCCCACTGTATTTAGATTGACATATATTAATAAATTGATATCTCTAATAGGCATATAATTCTAACAGTTTACTTATGCTCTTAGTATTTTTAAAATATGTACAAACTTGACTCTCATTTATGATATAGCAAAGAAATGAAGTTATTTATTTGAATTCTTGACTATAGCATTGTTGACTGTTAATTACATTTGTTGTTACTTTCCAAGAAAAAAGAATAAAGTCCCAAATCTTTGGCATATTTCCTAAGGAATTGCTCCCACTCTCTCCCTTTAGGCTTCACACTCCAAATATCCATGCCAATATTCTTTCATTTTCTTGAATTTCCTAGGCCTCTGCCAAGAAAATATCTCTGCCGATGCCCATAAAGAAGTCCACCTACACTAAGTGAACTCCTAACCTTCAGATTTCAACCTAGATCAGTCCTCCAGACTGGCTGTGGTCTATATCTCCCCACGACACACACTTCTGCACCATCCCTGATTTTGTGTTCTCACTGAGTCCTGTTTATTATGCTCCATATGGGAGGAGATTCTGTCTCTCTGTCCACTGCAGATCTATCTGTTCCCTCTCTGCCTTGCAGTAAGGACTCAATGCATGTTCACTGAAATAATGAATATACAATACCATATTACCCTAGAATTGGTCCCTGTGACTATTTATATTTGGACAACTCAGTCAGAATCTAATATCTTAAAATTATAATTTTTATATTTATATTTATTTATTAAATCAATGTCTCATTAAATCAGTGTAAATGGAAAGTCATCTACAATAACCTTCCATCTGATGCAATGTCCTCTACACGACTGTCCTATGCAAATCCATACACCCACACACATGCATACACACATACACACAAAAACAAACATGCATGTGTGCTTGTTTGCACACACACCACTTGTGCATGTGTGCATACACGTACATTCCCATGCATGTACATGCAGACATGTACACACAAGCACACATATTCACACAGCCAAATACACATGAATGCACACATGCATGTACATGCACATGGGTATGTACATCAACACACACAAAAACACATGCATGCACATATAAGCACACATCACAAATACACACATACACATGAGCACACACACAGAGTCAAAGACAATCAGCCTTAACTTGAACACCTTTAGTGACAGAAGTCTAAACTCTTTTGAAACAACTCCATATTTAGCAAACACTTTCAGAAACTTTATGTTGCTGTTATTTGGGGGCTTTTTTGTTTGCTCACTTGTGTTTGACTTTGGGGTTCTGTTTTGTTTTGTTTTTGTATTGAGTCCTAATGTGTTCTCTGGAGCTCTCTTCCACTTATTAGCCAGTGCTTTCAGATCCTACAGGGTAAGTCCAACCTTCTCCCTTCCATTTGACAAACAGAACTTCAACCTCTGCTTGCTTCCCCCTCCAGAAGACTCTGCTTTAACGTTTCTCTCTTTCTGTTTCTTCTCTGGACCAGCTCCACCTGGATAAGCTCTGCCACAAGATGTCTTTGGACAATGGTTAGCATCCCATAGCTAGTACACCTCCCAAATCACCACCAAGTCTTTGGAGAAAAATGTGGCAATAGTCACTAAAATTTCCAGTGTGTGCACCCTTTGATCCAAAATGTATATTTCCAATAGTGTGCCCTTTGTGCTCAAAGGCACACAAACAAGAATGTTCAAGTTACAGCATTTTCAAAGGTAAATGTTTGGAATGTTCATAAGTATCCATTTTGGGGGGACAGATTCATAAACAATGGTCCATTCCCAGAATAGAATGTCAGGCCACTGCAAGAAAGAATGAAGTTACCCTCAACATGTTGAAGTGGGACAGACTACAAGGCAAGTCATCACATGCAAAATCCAAAGTTCAGAACAGTATGCCTTATTATACTCCCCAGGGTAAGAAGAAAGATGGAGCTGGTGGGAGAGGAAGAGAGAGGCGGGCATCCTAAGAAAGAGGATCCAAGATTCCTTTTTCTAGTCTTTCATCCTCATTTGCAGCAAAGTAATATCACAGAAGGCAAGTAACCTACATGCCATTTGACCATCACAGAAGAACTGCAATATTAGAGACAGCTGTTTGGTTGTGCTTTGAAAATTATCACTTTCCAGGGTCCAATAAGGAGTTGCTATTCTTTCTATTAATTAAATTTAATCTGATTAGCTGAGTAACTCAGATGAATTCACTTAAGGAGAAGAGTGGGAGTAGGTAAAAGGAGAGACACAACTTTATTCAAGAAACATAGAGCACTAGTCTAGGAAAAGATGGCCTCTTATATTAAAGTTGCACTCTTTCCCATGAATTCACCTGCCAAAAAAGATAAGTAAGGGTTGTCACTGACTGACTTAGAGGCAGCCACCAATGCACAGCAAAAAACATTTATAATCAATTGACTTAAAAGTTTCTTTTCTAGATGGCTGAAGGAAGGAAAACTACTAATTTTCACTACTGTTAGTTTTTAGTAAAGTCTTTAAGAGTTAGGAGTATATTTTGCATATTGTCATTATTCCTGGCTATATTACATTGACTTGAAATGTAGATGCCATCTAACACACCACTGAAAATGGACCATCGCTTAACCTTTAAACAGTTTCCTTACAGCAGCAACTGTAATGACAAAAACCTACTTCTCTGTCATGGAAATGTCCAATCCATCCAAGGATGGTTTCTGAGTCTCAGAAGGTGATTTATTAATATTAATGAGTATA
Source organism: Sciurus vulgaris (assembly GCF_902686455.1). Lineage (NCBI taxonomy): Eukaryota > Metazoa > Chordata > Mammalia > Rodentia > Sciuridae > Sciurus > Sciurus vulgaris. The sequence continues at coordinate 137,179,511 of NC_136462.1, read as the reverse complement.
TTGAGTACATTTATTAAAAACATTTTCAAAGTTGGGCCACCAAATATCTTTGTGTATGTGAAGAAAAAAATTATACCACATCCCAACCAGTAGAAAAATCCCTCGTGGTTCCTTTTGGGAAAGACCTGTTGTCAACAAGACACATCTGTCACCGTGAATACTCACTGAAGAGACATCAAAGGCATTTGGAGGTGAAGACAGTGCATGACATATGTTGAGCATATTGATTTTTTTTTTTTTTTTTTTTTTTTTTTTTTGTGGTGCTGGGGATCGAACCCAGGGCCTTGGGCTTACAAGGCAAGCACTCTACTAACTGAGCTATCTCCCCAGCCCTGAGCATATTGAATTTTGATCCTGACTCAGTCAATACATTTGGGAAACTCTGAAGAATAAAAAGGTGAGGTCATAAGAAGATGTGACCAAGGTTAAGATGGAATTCCATGAGGTGAAAAGCACTATTCTTTTTCATCTTATATTTTACTATCACACACACACACACACACACACACACACACCACCACCACCACCACCACCACCACCACCACCACCACCACCACTACCACCATTTGTTGAGAAGCTGGTTCAATCTACCTTCCAAAGTCTGAAGCATCCTGGTACTCTCTATCCTTTCCAGGCTTCTTGTTTGTCTCCATGTAGCTAATAATCTCACTTGCAGTTTGGGGGGTTATAAAACAATGGGATCCTCTCAATATTTAAATTAAATAAACACTAGATCCTACCAACTAGCAGGAGGACACTCTCTCCCCTCCCCAGAATCTCCTTCCTGTGTTAAATCCCAGAAGTCCAGGAGTGTTTGTGGATTGGCAAGGTCCATCCTAGCTATATTCCCACAAAAGACAGAACCTGTACTATCAAGGAGTCTCATTCTCTCACACAGCGAAAGGTTGAATCAGGGTAGAGGAAGACACCCCTCTTCCCTAGGAGTAGGCTTGATTCTGATTTGCTCTACTCTGTACAGTGCTGGAAATATGAAATTGTTGGTACACACATGTGTACATACACATGTGCACACACATGAATATACATGGGCATTCCCATGCACACATGTACACACACACAGGCTTCCCTGCAGTGTGACTTTAATGCCTGCTTGATTAGCCATAAGGAAATTTACACTCTGAGTCCTCTTTCTTCCTCCATCTTTGTGTTATAGTCTTAAGCCACACTCCTCCCAATCTAGATCTCAACACCCCAAAGTCTTGGGAAAATCCACTCTCTTACAAATAAAAATGGAATTCGATATTGAGTTCCTATCTTAAATTCCATGGTCCCATATTCAATGATATGTAGAGGCACGTGTAGTGATCACATCTTTGTCAATTCAGGTTCAAGAGGAGACAAATGCAACTAATCTGTATGTAACACTCAACTATTTCTATGCCAGAATTCAGTTTCACTAAAATATTTTTGCAGAGTTAAAATATAAATTCATTTGTCAGAAAGTGTGAATTTCCAAAACCCAAAGATGGTTTGAACTGTCCATCACTTTCCCTCAACTCTTAAACTTGTGTATTTCTTGAAAGATACCCTACTTATGCTGAGGGTTTGGGGATGGAGGGAAAGCAAGGCATGCCTCTAGACTTTCTCAAGTTCACAGTCTGATGGTGAGGACAAAATTCCCTCAGAAATAGAATCCATATTGAAACCATGTTACATATGCATGGGCTGAGACTCCACAAGTCTTTGGTCTCCACCAGGGAATGAGGATGGTATTTGTTTTCCTGTTTAGTGAGATCTTTATCCCCCATACCCAGCACACAGAGGCACTCAAGATATTTTGGTAATAAGTCAATGAATGAGTGGGTGATCCCTGCCCTTCACAGAAGCACCAGCACAGGTCTGACCATCACACCCATAAGACACCTTCTTCCACTGAACCAGTCCTCACTGTGCCAGCAAGGATGCAATGGGAATAAAATATTAACCCGAATCTTCTATTTTTATTCATACATTAATGTTGAACATTACACTAATGATTGAACAATCACACATTTCATCTATGGAAAGCCTCATAATTGTAAAAATTCACTTCAATTTTAAGCTTTGGTTTAAAATTCAACGGAACTCAGCCCACCCTCGGGTGCTTCAGCTGGTACAGATTTAAGACTGGATTTTTAAAAAAATATATATATAATTAGCACTTCTCTAATATTTCTTCAGAGTCTACTTAGGTCATCTGATGAATCCAGCTACTGGAAAGAAATTATTTAACTCACAGGCTTTGAAAATCAGCCAACAACATCATCATATGTATTCATTTGTCTCTCTGGAAAAAATCATGCCAGCAGTCTGAGGGTTAAATAGTATTCCTGTCATGTTTGCCCTGAACTTGCCCAGTTAAATTGCAACAGCATGGGTCTCCATAATTATCTAATTGTTAGTGTTGTGCCTTTACGTAATTTATGATGTAGCATTAAAGTCTGACCCTGGGTTTGAAATGAAGTGCAGTACTGCTGACATCCAAGCTCAAATTAGTAGGTAAGCACCCAATTAACGATTATGCTTCTGAGCTTTCATTTCCATCTGACCACACTGCTACGCTAATCAGTTTTCTAAGCCTTTCACCTTCCCCATAACTAACAAGCATTTCTCCTGCTTTTTATGTCTATGGTTGCCCTGCATCCTCATAAAAATCTCTTCAAGACTGCTGTCTTTATGATTGATGCCAAAAATGGCTGTCCACAAGTCAGCTGATCAGCTCTGTTACCCTTTGGTGGCAAAGCCAAAGGCCAGCTTGATAGGTTTCCCGTTTCCCTCTTCTAAAAAGAGATCATCTCTGCAGGATACTTAAATTCTGTTGATGGCTTCCGTTGGCTGTGGAATCACTCAAAATGAAGGAGGGAGCCTTTTGGATGTGTAGATCAAGGAGTCAGTGTGTACTCACAGGCAGGAGAACTTGCCAAAACCCCCACCATCTATCTGACAACTTGAGAAAGAAGAAAGAAAGCAACACTAGGAGAGGAAAAATCATGCATTAGTCCCTTTTCCAACTTCACACCTACTTTCTTCTCTACCATCTCCTAGATAGCTCTCCAAATCCCCTTCACCCCTCTGTACTTCCATCTAAACAGCATCAGTCCAGTGTAAAATATTAGAACTCTTTGGAGATCCAGGATGCTTTGTCCTCAGTACCTATACAAGGAAGACTTGATAAATGTTTGTGAATGCTCAAATGAGCACTTCCATGGGGAAATGACTTGATAATTACCACATACGAGAAACATTGCTATGCTAGACTACATCTCTCTTCTTCCCAGTCCTTGTTCTTTCTAGGACCTACATCATTTACATTTGGGTTTCTAGTTAGCTGATGTCCCTGAGCCCCAATTCCTAGGGTCAGATAAGAGTTTCATTTTTACAAACCTGATCAAAGAAACAAAATGGAAATTGAATTTAGATTCCCCCCTTACTATTTTTATAACCTCTACCTTAATAGATACCAAGGCTTGCCTTCTGCCCCAGATTCACAAAGTGGGCCTCCCTGACTAATTCAAGTTTGTTCTAACCACAATGTCCTCAAGAACCTCACTCAACACTTGTAGTTTTCAAACTTTAGTACCAAAAGCTAATTTGGAGATTTGTTAAAATTATTTCTAATCAATCTTACTCATTACTCCAATATAAAGACCTTGTTATAAAAAATTAATCAAAATGTATCTCTTCTAGTGAGAGTGGGGCTTAACCATCTGCCATTATAATGCCATCTGAAGGCATGCTTGGCACACATGGTTTGAAAAAACTGTCCAGAGAGAAACATTGGAAAAGCAGGAATCCAATGAAAGTAGAACTTTTATTTAGTTAGCATTTTCTTTCTTCTTTTGTTGTCCCAAGTGGCTTTGCATTCATTGAGCACAAACTTTACTTTTATTAATCTTTTAAGATAAAGAGGAAGGTGTCCTTATTCCCATTTGGTGGGCTCCCCAGGACACATTGCTGGCTAAGTTGGAAAGCTCAAATAAGAACTTGATTCCCTGATTCTCAGCCATTTCTCCTTCCATAGAACCATATGTCTTACTTTAAATGTTTCATATCACATATATGTCTCATAATCTCAGAAAAGACACTTGATCAGTACTTTTGGTGATGACAGGAATCATCACTGTAAGAGCAAGTAAAGTTAGATTTGGTTTGAAAAGAATACCCTAATAACACAATATTTAAGAAGCATATTATAAAACCAAATAATTCATTGTGCAATGTCTCAATATTTTAATATTTTTTAGTTGACAATGGACCTTTATTTTTATTTTTTTTATTTATTTATTTATTTATTTATTTATTTATTTATTTATTTATATGTAGTGCAGAGGATCAAACCCCAGACCTCATACATGCCAGACAAGTGCTCTACCATTGAGCCACAACCCACCCCACAATGTCTCCATTTTGTGGGCTCTCAGTCAACTTAATTTTTTTATTGTGTAAATTAATAAGGAGAGCCTCTCATCAAGCCCAATCAAGAGGCAACATTAGCATATCTTCATTTTTGATGAGTATTTGAGTAGAATTGTTTATGGCATGCAGCTATTTAAACATATAAACTAAACAGATAAATCAAAGTCCTTTTAAACTTGGTGGTAAAGGGATGTAGATAGTAGAGGATCTAGGAAAAACAATTGCATAGTAATGCAAGCTGTCTAGGGCTTTTACTAAAAATGCAAGGTAGCAACCTATACTAGAGAACCACAGAACCCTTATGATAAGTAGCAAAATTTACTTCCCTAGGATCTAGAGACAGTAAAGGGTTTTCAGGGAGCCCCTGGCAAGAACAGAGGTAGAGAGGGCAGTGCTGGGTGAATTTGTAGTGGAAATTGACGGTAAAGATTCTAGAAGCTCACTACCTCTATTTAGGTCGTATAAATGTGTACAACCTAAAAAGTTTGTTTACATTATATGCTCAAAATATATTTCCAGAATTAACCAGCAAACTGAAATTCTCCAATAATCATTATTAGGATGTCAGGAATTTTGAACTAGAAAGATTTAGGCTCATACCCCAACTACTCGTATAGTAACTAAACTCAATAAAATTTTTTGTCATCTCCAGGGCTTCATAGTATTACCCATAAGGTGGGAATAATAACACTTATTTCATTGTAGAATCGGAATGTTAAAGGAGATAATGTAGATAATGTGCATGAAACACAGGATATATAACAAATACTTAAATGTTCCTTTGACTAATAAGAGCTCTGATGAAATAATAAGTGGTTCTCACACAATTTCAAAATACTTACTAAAAATAATTTGAGAAAATCACAAATAAATGGAACTATATTCTATGTTCATGAATTGGAAGAATTAATATTGTTAAAATGTCCATATTATCCAAAGCAGTCTACAAATCAATGCAATTCCCTGACAAAATTCTAGTAGAAAAAAAAATCTTCAAATTCTTATGGAACCACAGAAGATCCTGAATAGCCAAAATAATCTTAAGCAAAAAGAACAAAACTGGAGGCATCATACTGCCTGACTTCAGAATACACTACCAAGCCCTTCAACAGATTAATGGATAAAGAAAATGTGGTATAAATACACAATGGAGTATTACTTGGCCATAAAGAATGAAATTATACCATTTGCTGATACATGCAGGGAACCAGAGACTACCAGGTTAGTGAAATAAGCCAGATTCAAAAAGCCAAAGGTCGAATGTTTTCTCTGATATGTGGAAGCTAGCCCAAAATAAGGGGAGGGAGAAGCGGGGATTCATCAAAATAGAAGAAAGATTGGTGAACTAGAAGAAAGGGACTAAGAGGGTGGGAGGGAGGAAGGACATGAAAAGAGAAGAGCAACAGAATGAATCTGACTTAACCTTCCTATGTACATATATGAATATACCACAGTGAATCTCACCATCATGTACGTCCACAAGATACTACCTAAAAAAAAAAAAAAAGAAAAAAAAAGATAAATAGCAGAAAGATCATCAGAGTGGTGGGAAGGGAATAGGGGAAAAGAAAAGTGGGGGAAGAAAGGGAAATACCGGGGACAAAATTAAAATAAATTATATTCCATGCCTTTATGTCAAAATGAATCCTAGAGTTATGTATAACTAAAAAGAACCAATAAATACATATATATATATATTATATTCTTAATCATACATAAATATATCACCAAGCTATAGTAATCAAAACAGCATGGTACTAGCATAAAATAGGAACATAGACCAGTTTAACAGAATAGGGCTCCCAGAAATAAAATCATGAATTTATAGCTAATTGATTTTTAAACAAAGGTACCAAGAACACACAATGGGGAAAGAGCAGTCTATTTAGTAAGTGGTGAAGTTGTGTTTAAACAACTAAATATCCACAAGCAGAAAGATGAAATTATATTCTTACCTCACACCACAGACAGCCTCAAAAAATTAATAGTAGAACTGCCATGTGATCTACCAATCCCACTAGTGAGTGTGTATCTAAAGGAAATGAAATCAGCATGTCAAAAAGCTATCTGTAGGATGGTGGTATTCGTATACATCCACAAGAATTTGGACTTAACTAGAATAAGATATATTCCATGTTTGTACGATTATATCAAAATGGATTTTATCCATTACGTCAAAATGGATTCTGCTGTCATGTATAACTAAAAATAACCAGTAAATAAATAAATAAGTCAATAAGAAAAATAACCATTTAAACAAAAAAGATATCTAACCCCCAGTTCATTATAGTATCATTCCCGATACTAAGATATGAAGCAACTGGAGAGTCTCTCAATGTATAAATGTAATACAGAAACATAATTAAATACTAGTCAGTCTTTAAAAAGAAGGAAATTTTGACATTTTCAACAATATGGATGATGTGGAGGATTTATATTAAATGAAATAAGCCAGGCACAGAAAGACAAGTAATGCATGAACTCACATATGTACGGAATCTAAAGACATTGAACTCTTAAAAGTGAAGGGCTATCTGTGCTGGGAAAACTGGAAATTCATATGTAGCAAAATAAAATTAAATCCCTCTCTCTCACCCTGCACCAAACTTAACTCAGAGTGGGTTAAGGATCTAGGAATTAGACCTGGGACTCTGCACCTAATAGAAGAAAAAGTAGGCCCAAATCTTCATCATATTGGCTTAGGACCAGACTTCCTTAACAAGATTCCCAAAGCCCAAGAAATAAAAGTAGGAATCAATAAATAGGATAGATTCAAACTAAAAAGTTTTTTTCTCAGCAAAGGAAACAATCCACAATGTGAAGAAAGAGCCTACAGAGTGGGAGAAAATCTTTACCACACACACTTCAGATAGAGCATTAATCTCCAGAATTTATAAAGAACTCAAAAAACTTTACAACAAAAATACAAATAACCCAATCAATAAATGGGCTGAGGAACTCAGCAGACTCTCCACAGAAGAGGATATACAAACGATCAACAGATACATGAAAAATGTTCAACTTCTCTAGTAATAAGAGAAATGCAAATCAAAACTACACTAAGATTTCATCTCACTCCAATTAAAATGGCTGTTATCAAGAATACAAGCAACAATAGGTGTTGGCAAGGACGTGGGGAAAAAGGTACACTCATACATTGCTGGTGGAGATGCAAATTGGTGTAGCCACTCTGGAAAGCAGTAGGAGATTCCTCAGAAAACTTGGAATGGACCCACCATTTGACCCAGCTTTCCCACTCCTCAGTTTGGTTATATCCGAAGGACTTAAAATCAGCATACTACAGTGATGTAACCACATCAATGTTCATAGCAGCTCAATTCACAATAGCTAGGTTGTGGAACCAACCTAGATGCCCTTCAATAGATGAATGGATATAGAAACTGTGGTGTACAGACATAATGAAATATTATACAGCCATAAAGAAGAATAAAATTATGATTTGCAGGTAAATGGATTGAGTTGGAGAATATCATGCTAACTGAAATAAGCCAATCCCAAAAAAAATAAATAAATAAAAAACAAAGGTTGAATGTTTTCTCTGATAAGTCGGTGCTGATACATAATGGGGCAGGAGGACACAAGGGAAGAATGGAGGAACATTAGATTGTGTAGAGGGAAATGAGGGGAGGAAAAGGACCAGAAGAAGAAAAGATAATGGAATGAGACAAACATCATTACCGTATGTACATGTATGATCATACAAATGGTGTGACTCTGCATTGTGTACAACCAGGGAAAAGAAAAGTTGTATCCCATTTGTGTACAATGAATCAAAATAAAATAAAATATAATAAAAGTGAATAGTTACCCGGTGCTGAGAGTATGGTAATTGCAGAGATACATATCACAGTATACAAAATATCGAATAAAAAGAAGAAATTCAGGAAATACATTGTACAACATGGTGACTAAGTTTAGTAACAATGTACTACATTGGGAAAATCATTAAGAGGGCAGATAATAATTGTTCTTACTATAAAAATGGCAAGAATGGGCTGGGGTTGTGACTCAGTGGCAGAGCGCTTACCTACCACATGTGAGGCACTGGGTTTAAATCTCAGCACCACATAAAAATAAATAAAATAAAGTTTCATTGCCAACTAAAAAAATATTTTTTTTAAAAATTGGCAAGAATATAAGGTAATAGATTATTAGCTCAATTGAACCATTTCACAATATGTACATATTTTAAAATACCATGTTGTACCCAATAAATATGTGCAATATTTATTAATTAAAATTGAAATAAAATAACTTCAGGTCTTTTGCTCATTAGTTTCCAATCTAGTATTTGTAGCTAATGTTCCCTAAAATTATAAAAGTAAACTCAATTTTCTAGGTTAGGAAAGTATTCAGTCCCCTAATTCTTGAAAGCACAAGAAAGAAAAAATGAAGGACGAATTCCCCCAACTTTCAAGTGCTATGGGAATAAAGGGACAGCGATTGTATTTACTTCCAGGAAATATGTCAAAGGCAGCACCAGGAGAGACAAACCAAGCAGACTGTGTTCCCTTTCTGCCGAGTAATTTTAATGGGATCTTCCCATTTCTGCACATTTTTTTCAATGTAAATGGTTTGACTTAGATTTTACTAGATCCTGAAACTAACAGAAAGCCAGCATGTACGAGAACAGACTCCCAACAAGAATAGCAATGATATTCCCAGATGTCCAGCCGCTCTATATCACCACAAAAGAAGCCTATCAGTCTGACTCTGATTTGATCAAAAAAGCAGAATCACTATCAGTGCTTTAGAGTAAGAGATGTGTTTCTGAGACAAGATCTGGATGGGGGAGGAGAACCGCGGCAAAGCTGATGCCTCTGGAGCTGACCCACGCCTGCAGTCACCATTATTACATCAGCTGGGTGGGAAGGGGGAAGGAAAGCTGGGTATGAGGCAAGGGAGAGCAGTGATGAATTGGACCCCCACCGACATAAGCTGGAACCTACAGCTACAGCCCCAACCCCACACCTGTCTCTCTCCACTAACCTAAAACACCTGGGTGACATGAAAAAACTGCCTCCCTGCCATAGGGCTGCGTGCAAGAGAAGACCCATGGGAGCCCCACTTGCTGTGGATGGGGGATGCGGACTGCAGCAAGGTGAGCCTGCAGATCCAGCTGGCCTGGGCTGTCACAGTGATGAGTGCCCCACCAAACCCAATCTTAGGAACATAAAATTGGCTGCTGCTTTATTTTGGCCTTCTAAGTCTGGCACAAACTTCTTCTGTAGCCAGCCCTTACCTAGAATGAGATAGAGGAAAGAATTCTAGGAAACGTAGTGGTACAAAACCGCCACAGAGTGCAAACAACAGAAGTCAATGATGAAATAGCCTTCACTAGGGTATTTCAGCCAGCTGACACCAGGCCGATTCCTTCATTTCTCCTCTTCTACACTCTCTTGATGTCCAATGTCCTTTACTCCCACCTCCTGTTGACCCACATTCAGCCAACCTGTCAGCCTATAAAATCTGGATGTGTTCCTTATTTCTGTGGTCAAAAGCAGAGTTCAAACAAATGACTTCTGAGAATCATGGCTTCTCATTGCCCCTCTCCTCCAGCTCATGAATTACCAAGGAAAGAATATCCTAATGGAGAGGGTAATTTTAATCTGAATTGCTCTTTAATTCCTGGACATCTCTGGACTGCTTGGCTGCCAAAAGAATGTGTGTTTTTTCAGCTGCATGGCCTATCAGGTTTTCATTAATCTACACTGTTTTAATATCCATTAGTAAGCATTAATCTAAAAGGATGGATTTGGGGCAGAGATCCCATTCCTCTTGTCTTTTTTTTAATTTTCTATCATCAGAGGGAGATTACTTGTTTTCCCACATGAAGCTCCAAAATGGATAAAATGAGCCAAATAGTTTTTGTTTTTCCAATTGCATTGATAGATGACTATTTGTGCCAGCCCAGTGGGATTTAACATTTCTTCCTGGATTCTTCTAGGATTCTTTCTGAAAAGTGTACAGCATAAATTTAACTTCTTCTCACACCAGCTCATGACTCCCATCCTTCAGCATTGACCAACATCATGCTGCATTTTGAGATATATTCTCCTTCTTTATGGCGTGATTAATTTGCACTTCATCTGTATCTTAGCCAGGACAGTCTGGAATCTTGCAATCTCTGAAAAGGTTGTATTCTTGAGTCATTTCCTCTATGCTGAAGGTTAGTTTTGAGGTAGAAAACACACTCAGAAAATGTAGCCTCGGTTATGATTTGGAGATGAAAGTCCTCTACCCAATATAGTTAAATATACCTTATCTCAGAGGCTTCAATTCCATTCATTCAGTCTTGGAGTCATCATCTAAGAACTCAAGAGACTTACTTTTTAACTATGATGGAGTTCTCCAAATTTACATCTCCGGAAGTGATTTAATTTGACCTTAAAGAGGCAGTAGCACAGGGCATTCCAAACCTTACGTCTAACCTCTGTGCTAATTACAACAATTCACTTTCTGCTTCAACCCAGAATACAATTCCTAAGAAGGTATTGCATAGAGAAGTTCTAATTCCTTCTGAAGTTCTAAGCTAAAAAAAAAAAAAAAAAAACTTTGGGGAACAAAAAGTTGTATTGATGAGTAAATCGGGAAGAGAAGGTTAAAACTAAACAGCAGGGTTGTCATTCATGGTTAGAGGTGCTATTCAACTCTGGTCAGTGGTGCCTAATCAAATGGGAAAATGAAATTCAGAATCTCAAATTTACAGAGTTTCCGGGTATGTTTTGTTTTGTTTTTTAAGAATCCAGAAATCTACAATTTTATGTGAAAACTATTAAATACAAAAATAAACTTGAAATACATTAAACTCTGTTTAAGTTAGTTAGAAGCTGGCCCACAGGCTCCTAGTTTTACAATTTCATTCCCATGACCACAGCAGAAAGACTGAGCCCCTACAAATGACTTGTCATCTGAAATGCAAGTTCAGCCAGCCGTGTCTGGGATTTTTAAGAAACCAACTTCCTTAACAAGACTCCTAAAGTGCAAGATGTAAAATCAAAAATCAATACATGGAATGGTGTCAAATTAATAAGCTTCTTTACAGCAAAGGAAACAATCAAGAGCATGAAGAGAAAGCCTACAGAATGAGAAAATCTTGGACACCCACACCTCAGATAGGGTGTTAATTTCCAGGATATACAAAGAACTCAAAAAGCTTAACATGAAAGAACAAATAACACACTTTCACTTAAATATACTAGAGAGAAGTTAAGTAAGTGGAATCTAGAGGCATTCCCAAACATATGTATACATATATATAAATATGCCCATAAATACATATATATTTACATATTCCCATTATAACAAATAAACGATTGCCACGGGGAAGTTTGTCAAGCCACGGTAAAATGACACAATGACACTAGATGGAAACTTGGGACCATAAGAAAGAATGGGGAGCTGTGGAAATGGTGAACGTAGGCCAATACCAAATATTATTTTCCTGTTAGTTCCTTTAAAAGATAATGAACTGTTAAAGTGTGTGGGGGGTGCATTCCTACATGTGTATAAAATATATTTATAATGTATGTAGAGGTAAAAATTATATAATGATAGTAGAAAGGGTGAGGAAGGATGATCAATAAAATTATACCATTTCAAGGGTCTTATATTGTAAGTAAAGTGGTACGTTAATAACAACTAAATAGGTGTGATAAGCTCATGATTTGTATAATGATCCCTATACTAACAACTAGATAAGAAGAGGTATAGGTAAAATCCAAGAGAAGAATCAAAATAGAATACTAACAAAAATTTTGATAGCTAAAGAATGCAAGAAAGGAGGAAAGGGATGAAAAATGGAGGTATAGTAGAAAACAAACAGCAAAACAACACACTAACCATGACCATATCAAAACTCACATTAAGTGGAAATAGACTAACAGTTCCAGCAATTGACAGACTCATACTACATTTTATAAGATGAAATTAAGAAAAGCAAGACCCACCTATGTGCTATCTTCAAGAAAAGAATGATAAATATAAAGACACAGTTTTAAAGTAAGAGGATATGTAAGGACACACCAAAAAATTGAGCACAAGAAAACAGATGTGACCAACCAGCAGACAAAATAAACTTCAAGATACAGAGTAGCATCAAAAGTTAAAGAGGTGGGCTGGGGTTGTGGCTCAGTGGTAGAGCACTTGCCTAGCATGTGTGAGGCAATGGGTTCAATCCTCACTACCACATATAAATAAATAAAATAAAGGTCTATTGACAACTAAAAAAAAATTTTTTTTAAAGAGTTAAAGAGGGGTATTCCAGAATGAGTATATTCATCCAGAAGACAAAACAATGCACCTAGCAACCCTGTCTCAAAACACATGGGGCAAAAACTAAAGAACGAAAGGAAGGAAACAGATCCACGTACTTAGCTGGAGATTATAAAAATAAGGATACTGTATTAGTCATGGTTTTCCAAAGAATCAATAGGATATATAAGAGCTAAATGGAAACATTTATAGTGAGGGATTGGCTCACACAATTATGAAGAATATGAAGTCCATGATCTGTCATCTGCAAGATGGATGCTTGGGAAAGCCAATGGTGTAGTTCCAGGCCAAACCCAGACTGAGAACAATGGGGTTGAAAGGATGAGTCCCAGTCTAAGTCCAAAGGCCCCAAAACCAGGAGCACTTATGTCCAAGAGTAGAAAAGCATGGTTGTTCCAACTCAAACATAGAGAATTCATCTTTCCTCTGCATTTTGCTTCCAGTTAGGCCCTCAATGAATTGGATAATAGCCACCCGCCAAGGTAAGGCAGATCTTCTTTGCTTAGTCTACCCATTAAAATGCTGATTTCTTCCAGAGATACTCTCACAAACACACTCAGAATGTTTACCAGCACTGTGGGCATTTCTTAATCCAGTCAAGTTGACACATAAAATTAACCACCACAGATACAAATTATCTGAATAAAACAGGGATAGCATCTCTCCATTCAGGAAAGACATTTCAATCATTTAACAACAGATAAAGCACGGATTCTAAGCATTCATATCATACATTGACCATAGTGCTGGAGAAAAGTTTTGGAATCCCTGGCCTTGCCAAGCATTATTGCTTTAGGGAATGGACGATGGGGGAGGGATGAGGTACTCAAGGAGTAGGACTATGAATATTTACCAGCAGGTGTGAATGTATCTCATTATGTTAACTCTCATATGATTCCACAGGTATAGCAGCAGAAAATTATCACTCCCTCCTTTAAATAAGAAGAATGTCATGTCCATCTTTATCAAGAATGTATTGTAAAAAAAAAAAAAAAAGATAGTATTGTATTAAGCAGTTCCTTGAAAACAAGAGCCAGAATTGATTCATCCATGTAGCTCTCTCCAAGTTCAATAGCAAACCTTCCCCATAGTAGAAATATCATAAAATTAGTTCAGTGCAAGGAAAAATAAATAGCCCCTTCTTTGTCCTTTGGTTCAGGAGGCTCCCTTTGGCAATATCTCCATCTACATTCAAAATGATGACACTGTTGCACTTGAATTCTTTCATCACAATGGTTAAAGCCAAAACTCAGAAAAACATATTGGGATACTGGCACCTTCTGTTGAGCAAGTTGAATATAAAATGCTGCTGAAATGCAGCATATGTTTTTGATAACTGTAAAACACATTATATTTTAGAACCAGAAAGGAATATAAATGGTGAATATTAATGCACTTGGAGTTTTATTTAAGTTACAAGTTGATCTTGATGTAACTTAATTTTGCCCAAACATGACAATCACCTTCAGGGTCTCTTCTGCAGACACTGCAAGGGTGAGAAGTCAACTTTTCCCTTAGTTCCCCATATCTCTGTCTCGAATCCAGCCGCTAAGATTAAGACACCAATACTTTGTATTGAAAGGGGAGGTGGGTTTAAAAAAAAGAAAAAGAAGAAGACCAAGATTCAGGCAATACAAGTTGGTGTGTTACTGACTGGCCACTGATTCACTGGGAGCCACAGACATCAGCCTGATGCTCGACAGATGTGTTCACTTAACATGTGGAATGTCTCTGCAAGAGGAACAAGGAGGAGCCACCCCACAGGGTGGCCCAAGAGTATAAAAAGGGAGGAGTCTGCTTGGCTTCTACCCACCTCCCATTTCCCATGGGTCAGATTCATTCTACAGAGAGTCAACACTCCCACAGTTCTGGGTACATCATCCTGCTCCTCTGGGTTGCAGACTCCATGCCCTTCAGGTGACATTTCATCCGAAGTTGAGAAGGGAGATGTGACAAATATGGGAGGGAAACTTAGAGAAAGAAGGGAGGTGTCAAGGCAACCTGGGAACATGCCCAAGCATTAGCTCTGCTACACCCCAGTGCCTGCATCTCCCTCCTAGGGAGATGTAGCCCTAGCAATGGCACAGTATTGTGGAGCCATGCAACCCTACAAACCTGATTCCCATGCAAAGCACAACAGCCCTTCCCTGCAGTTTGCAGGCTAGAATGTGTGTGGAGAGGGAAGAAAGGTAAGGGCTGCAGGTCAGGATGGGTATGAACAGAGGTAGAAGGAATAGGTACCTAAGGGACAAAATGTGGGTCCCAGAAAGAACTCAGATGAATGAAATAAATTTCATCTCTACAACTTGTTCGTTATGCAATTTTGAGTAAGTCACTTAACTTCTCTAAGTGAATTTTCCCCATCTTAAATGAGGCTAATAACAACTGGTTGAAAGAGACATTATGCCAATATAGCAATGAGCATAGCATGGAACTCTAGTCACTCAATCAGACATCACTTCATGCATGCACCAGAGAATGCATATCAAAATCCAGAGAGCCTCATGCTGCTTAATAAATAACATTTGTTCTCAAGTCATTCCCTGATAAAGTAAAAGCATGAAAGCAAAGTCACCATAATCCAAAGAGCATGGCATTACCTACAGACACTAAGGAAGCATACCTATGAGAATATGCAAATATGTTCATAAATGTCTTAGGTACACCAAGCTAGTACCTGTGATGTTCTCCTATAACCCACATCCGTCCCTAAGGGCTCCAAACTCAGTTGGAGGACAAGTCACCTTCCATTTTCAATTTTGCAAGGACAAACCTGACAGAAATGTAGGAGCTGTGTAGATATTTAAGCAGCCCTCACGACAGGGAAAGCCTTCAGCCCAGCCATGAAGGATAGACTTTGCAACAACATCCACTATACAGATGGGCCTTCAAATTAGTACAGGAGCTGTGAGTCCTCAGGCCCAGAGGAGGAGAGATGCGTCCCAGGCTCTGCCTCTGCCACTGGCCGTGATGCAGGGACATCCATCACAGTAAGTAACACAAGGAACACCACCTCTGATACCTCTTCATCGGGCCGCCAGCAAATGAGCCTCTAGATTAGGCCTGACACGGACGTAACGCAAGCTGAGGTTTGCCGGGTGTAATTAATTGGAACTTCGCCAGCTTGACAAATTGGGATGATGAATCTATCTTGTATGAATAGGGAAAAATGCATAATCAGTCAAAGATTTAGTTAAGACAGCTTTTCTCTGACTCCCTGCCATAGCTAAATCCATTAAAGCAAGGAAACGTCACTTGAAAAGAGGCAATGTCCTTCATAGGCTTAATTTATAACTTTTTGTTCTTGAATTTATGGGTGAAGTCAACTCAGATTTGCTGGACTTAAGGGGAGTAGAGGTTTCTCTTGTGAGTTTAGAACATAATTTGTCTCCCATGTCCTTTAGTTTAGTCAGAAATATGCGTAAATTGATTTTGGGAGAATTTTATTATTATTAATTCTTTAAGCCATTTCAATACAAGTTGGGGTATGGGGAGGCCAACTGGCCTCAATGGAGGTGATTTTATGCTAAATGAAAAAAGAACACAAAAACTTTCTCACCCGGCTCGTCCCTCACCTCCTGATCTTGAGGTCACAACTTATGGACTGTCATAGATTCTAAGGCAGGTGGGTGAGCACTGCTTCCTTTTCTAATTGACAGGGAAGACGGTTTTAATTTGTTCTACATTCAAGTTGGAGCCACTTGTGAAGTGAAAAGTATCAATTAGGTGATTATCCGGCTAATTTGACAAATGATAAAAAATCAAACAAGATAAATCAGCCTTCTCATAAAAAAAAAAAATCTTTTGAATTATTGACCAGATTAACGAGCTAGTTCTGCCCTGGGCAAGAATACATTGTTTCCAAGAAGAAGGGAGGGTGGCTTCACAAGTTTTCACTTCTGACCTGAAGGTATTAATTAGTTCATGGTTCTTACATTGGTGAGATTTTTTTTTTTTAATTTAATCTCTGTGTCCGTAATATTGCTTACCCTTTCTTCTGAATAAGGAAGCAAGTCTGGTTGGTTCTTTGTTTATTTGTTCTTATCCTTTGAAATATAGAAGCTACTTGCAACTTTTTTTTTTAAATTTTACTCTAGATCAAGTAGATTTAATAGCCATCAACAAAATGATATGTCCAATGGCTGAAAAATACATGCACCTTCATCACCACATAGAACTTTGTCGAAATATATCACATTTTAGGCCACAAAGCAAGTCTTAACACATACAATAAAATCAAAATAACTTCATTCATATTAAAGACCATAATGTTATGGAACTTGAAATCAACATTAAGGAAAACTGCAGAAAATATACAAATGCACAGAGATTGATCAATACCCTTTTGAATGAGAGGTGGGTCATTGAAGAAATCAGGGAGAAATTTTAATATTTCTGGAATCAAACTTGCAGCTTTAACAACTGAAGTTTTGAAAATATTGATGGCAGTGATCTCTATTTCAATCCACACTATTCCTCTTTGCCTAACATAGATCAAAATGCCAAGGCAATACTTAGATTAAAATGGCATTAATGCCAAGACGTCACCCTTGGCCCCACAGACAACTGGACTCAAACATGGTATTGGCCCTCTGAGGCAGAACTTTCTGGCGTCCATCAATTCCCATCATCTCTATGTATTATGTACGTGTGTCTTTGCTGAGGTGCAAGCTTATGGAGGTAAGTGGTTTGGAACTCATTCAAGGAAAAGTGTACTGAGGTTGTTCAGTAAAGCATGAAGAGAAGGGATCAAAGGAAAAGGTGGCCCAGGCTGCACCTTGAGCAGGGTTGGGGCACAAGGGCATTTACCAAGAGTTTCTAAGTCTGTCGCTTTTTCTACATCTCTCCACCAGTAGAAATGTCCTATAAAAAAAAGATATCTGTGAAACTCGTTAAATACCACTTTGGAAATGGACTCTGTCATCCTGTAATTTGAATCACACCTTAACTTCAAGTGGCAAAATGCCTTTCCTCGATACTCATAAAAACTTTTAATGTTCAATGAAACTTAAAAAGTAGAAAGGAGAGGGGGAAAATGTCGAAAGGTGCTCGATTTTCCTTTTGTGGGTCTTTTTTACAGCTTTTTCAAAGGCTGTAGAGACAGCCACAGGCATACACGCTGCTTTACAGTGGTGTAGGAGAGGAGTAGTCCCTCGGGAGACCACTGAAGTTACAATTAACAAAGGGTAGGATGTTTTGCTGCAGGCACCAGAATTTACACTTATGAAGATAATCACTAAGCAAATTGGAACCATTGTTAACTAAAATTTTACTTCCCCTTATTTAAAAATCTCTATTTTTAATATAATAGTGTTGCTGAAGAGTTGCAATCTTTTGATTCTTCTACCATTTCTTTCCTTAAATGTTGTTCCATCTTACCAACCATTGCAGAATAGGAAACACACACTCTGGAATTCTGCTTTACATTTTTAGTTAATGTATTATCTCATTAATCCTCCTGTCATCAGGTAGCAAGAACTGATTTTTTGAATGAGGTTCAGAGAGGTTAAAGTATTTACCCAGCTTGTTATAGCTGTAGCTGTATAGCTGGAATCTGGGCAGCTTTTCATATTATATTACAAATGCCCTGGTATTTCCATTGTACTATCATGTACCACCTTCCCATAATGATACTCTTACTGCTTTACAGTTTTTGAATTTAGTGATAAAATTATGAAAATAGTTCTGCATGCCCAGCCCTGTGCTTGGTATTACCTTAGTTAATCCACACAACTCTATGAAGCAGGTATTATTACTTCCCTATCACAGAGAGGGATGCTGAGGCTGAGAGAAAGCAACATGGCAGAGATCCTGAGCAAGTCCACCCAATATCCACATCTGGTTTCTTGCCACCAAGCTTGGGTGGCAGGTGGCAATTCATTTCCACGTCATGTTCCCCACAATCTTTTCATCTCCCAGCTTTTCATCAAAAGCTACCAACAAGCATCACTCTTTCATCCTTCCTCAAGTCAAGCACAAAATCTACCTGATGACCAAGTATTCCATTCCTCAACCAGCTGCCAGGGTTGTGGGATCAGCAATCAATCCCACAAGCTGAGAGTGGCTGCCACTTCTGTCCAATTTTCATATATTCAGCAAACACTTAAAAGAGCTTTCTCTGTAAACCAAGCACATAGTAGGTCCTGGAGGTCCCAAGAGATTCAGTCCATTCCTTTGTAGATTTACAATTTAGTGGAGCACACAGACAGTAAGCACATCAACCATTAAATAGCAGATTAAAACTGTGATGAGTTCTATGTAGGAAAAGAACAGAGGAAAACAGTAGAAAATAAACAGTGGGAGATGGGGAAGCTTGATGCTTGCAGAGGAGAACTTGCTCTCTTAGAAAAACTTCCTGCTATCCATCCCCTGGGAGACCACATAATCATCTCTTGGAAGACCCTGTCCAGCCCAATGAGAATAGTATGACAGTCTTTCTGTAGTCACAACCCGCTCCCAACTTTCTTGCTGCTGGCACCCTTTGGATCAGTATCTCTCTCAACACTCTTGCTAGAGACCCTTCCTAGGGGTCTGGTCTTGGCAGTGAGGTTTGCTGACCTGATTTGCCATCTGGCCTATGCCCCAACCCCTGTCACAGGCTGGAGGCTACTCACTGGTGTCAGTCACAGGACCCCCACGTCATCAGTGGCCACTGCTTTCCTGACAGGAGATAGTAGCATCATTACCCTGCTCCCCTTGACAGATAAAAAATCCATCAAATTGGAGGTAGAGCATTTGGTTTTCAGGTATGGATCATAAAAGAGCCAGGGACAGCATGCCATCAAGAAGACCTCAGGCAATATTGTTAGCACAGGGAAGGGTGTCTTTAGAGCTAACCATCTCTCCTTTCACCTCCTACCCAGTTAGTAGGAGTACCCTCCATCCTTCAAAAGAAAATGTAACATGGGCAAGGCTTCACATCATTCTCAGGCAATAGAAAACTAGTGGGAAGGCCACCAGAGTGGCATATTCACTGGGGCACACAGGCAGGGCATCAGAGGGGATTAAGAAGTAGCAGACATGCTGGGTCTGTGATGTCATGGCTAACCAGCAACTTTAACTCGTGGATTTCCATTCCCACGGAAACACGGTGACGGAGATGGAGCTCCAGGTAGACTGGGCATGGGTAACTGGCAAGAAGGCAATGGTCAGTATGAGATTCACCTACAGTCTTCACAGTACCAAGCCAGGGTGGGTTGCAGAACAAAATAGATGGAAGTCCCTAAAGGACACATCCAAGATGCGACTTGAAAACCATCAAGAACTGGTGCTCAGTGCTCTGAGGGAAGCTGTGAGGTTATGGGTGGACCAGCCTAGGACTGAGCTCCCAAAGTCATTGATCCTAAAGTTTTGCCTCCTTCAGGGTTAGCTATACAACTAAAACCACAAAATGGACATGCAGAGGCATGGCTGCAAGCAGGCCCAGAGAAGAGGCCACCATCACCTTCCGAATTACAGTTCTCCTGAGGAGACAAGTATTAACTCAAAGGGGATTTCTTTAATGCAGGTAGGTGGAGAGGAGGAAGGAGGCAGGACACTCTTCCCAGGAGCATTCAAATTGTGAAGAGAAGCATAACAGGATAGGAATTTCCTGGACTAGAAGAACAGAAAGATGTGGATGTGAATTCTGGTTCACCCACTGTAGGGCTATGCTAGCCAAAATATGTCTGAGCCTCTCCTGACTCATCTATTAGACAATGAAAAAGAGTAATAATGCCTACTCTTCAGGCATTAATAATGTGCATCACGCCTCACCGATAAGCTCTCAGTCCTGGCAGCCTCTGGGCCAACATCCTGCCTATACTCCTCTTTAGCATTGGACCCAGACTGAACCCCAGACTGAATCTAGACCAATGGCTACTGGAATTTGAGATAGGGGCTTTCCAGGTGCAGTCAGTTAGCTGTAAGTGGATGCATTCTAGGTTTCATAGACTTGCTTATCAAGGTCGCCATTGGTGGCCAGCCTTGATGGGTTGGAATCAGCAGTTGAATGGGATGTGCAGCATGAAACAGAGATAGAGAAATGGCTTTGTCTTGCTCTAGTCCCCATGAGGTTTTAATTAGGTCCCAAGGGATTTGCCCATATCTTAAAATAAATCTTATTTTCAACTGGAGCCTCTTTGAGTGAATTTCTGGTGCTGGTCAATACTTCACCCTGATGAAGATCCTCAAAAGAGTAGCAATAATAATGACCCCAAGATGATTTCAACAAAAATGACAATGACTTCTGTGAAATCAAATGCTATTGTATAATAGCAGCCCTGCCCCAGAAAAGCTACTAATAAATCACTGACTTAGCATGAGAGCACTACAGAAATAAGAAAAATGCATATCATAGAACCTGGCTACTCAATGTGTGGTCCATGGACCAAACATGTCAGCACCACCTGGGAACTTGCTACAAATGAAAACTCTCAGGTCCCACCCAGAATGTGTTATTCAAGTATCTGCATCTTTTTACAAGCTCCCCAGGTGATTCTTATGCAATCAAAGTATAAGAAATGCAACTCTGGTCATAGTACCTTCTCCCAACCCCCACAATTGGATCAGTGGATGTGGTTCACTGGGGAGGTCTCCCACTATGCTTTCCAAGTTTCATATATACCCCCTAAATCTGATAGCTCATTTGTAAAAACAACTTTCCCACCAAAAGTGAACCAGTCTTCCGTCATGAAGAAAAGCTGGTCTAGTGCTATTCATTGGTTGTTTGATCTTGGACAAGTAGCATGGCTCCAATAATTTACAGGATTTAATGTCCACTTCTCAGATTATAAACCCTCAAAGGACTTTTTGCAGACACCAAATAAATATGCCTATTAAATATGTGCTGCAGGCTTGTTCAGCCCCCACCATCCTAAACAGAAGTGAAGGCAAGTTCCAAAGCACAAGGAAAACTAATTTGAACTCATGCAGCTTTCATCTTCCTGAGACCAGATTTTCAGTAAAACAGAGGCAACCAGCTGTCCCAGGGATTTAATGGCACAATAAAAAATTTCAATTATGGATTTTTTAGAATCAAAATGAGAATATATGTGCTTATTTACTTATTCATTCACGCAATCACTCTTTCATTCACTTTTGCCAACCACCCTATTCCGACAGAAGACAGAAAGATGTGGAAGGTTTCAGATCTTCCGGTGTGGATGAAAACAGTCAAAATATGGGATCTATGCTGATTCTCAGGAACAAGTCATTTGACTTCTTTTCAAGAGTTTAACTGACCTTCAGTGGATGAGGAAGTGAGTCACATGAATTCAAGGTAAGAGGGCAGGAGTTATGGTCAGTCCAACCTGGCTACATATTCTGGTGGCAGCTCATGATCTTGTGAGTTTGTCTGAACCACTTGTCTGTCCAAGCCTAAATTGTGTTATCTACAAAATGGGAATAGCAGTCACTATGCAGGCTTGTTCTACAATTAGAGAAAATGTCATATTGGTCATTATTATACCATACAGGACATCTCATGACTATGACCACCCAATGGGAGCCTCCCAAAGATGAAATGGGCATTGCCAGCTCAGCACTCACAGAGGGAACTAGAGTCACACATCAGTGACTGGACACTACATTAGAGTATTGCTGTGTTCTCCACACACATCCTAGTGGGGCAGCAAGGCAGGGGTGTCATTGTGAAGAACTCAGACTCTGGATTCAGATAGAAGTAGACCTGAATTCTGCCCTTCACCGCATGAGTTGGAAAGCAATACTGCTTTCCCTCTGTATCTGCAGGGTCTATATCCAAGGATTCCACCATCCATTGATTGAAAAAAATTCAAAAAAAAAAATATGCATCTCTACTGAACGCTTGTTTCCTTGTAATTATTCCCTGAACAAAACAACAACAACTTACATAGCATTCACATTGTATTACATATTATAAACCATCTATTGATGATCTAGAGTATATGGAAGGTTACATGCAAATACTATACAAGTTTATATAAGGAACTTGAACACCAGCAGATTTTGGTAACAGCAAGAGTCCTAGAACAAATCTATTGCAGATACTGAGGGATGACTGCATTTAACTTCCATAAAACTTCATTCCTAATGGAAAAATGAAGATTGCAATACCCCTTACTATTGTAAGGATTAGATGAGCTAATGATTGTGATTGTCTTGGCACTGTGCTCTATTATTATTTACCTACTCAGCACAATGTTAGCAAATGTCACTATCTTTTGAATCAAACAAACATGATCAGATCCCGATAACATACTAGCTCTGCAACTAGGAGCACATTTATGAATTGATATGCTATCTTTCTTTAGTTACATATTTTATTTAGTCTTTTTAATTATACATAACATTAGGATTCACTTTGACATAATTATAAAAGCATGGAATATAATGTGTTCTGATTCAGTCCCCAGTACCTCCTCTTTCACTCCCCTTCTTCCTATCCCTCTATTCTACTGATTTTTCTGCTATTTATAGTGTTGTTTTTTTTTTTTTAATTTGTGTCTTGTGGATATACATTTTGATGAGATTGTGGTATATTCATATATGTATGTAGGGAAATTAAGTCAGATTCAGTACACTCTTCCCTATCACATCCCTTCTCCCTTCTCTCATTCCCCTTTGTCTACTCCACCGATTTTTTCTTCTATTTTTTTTAATCTCCCCTTCCATTTTGAATTAGCTTCTGCATATCAGAGAAAACATTCGACCTTTGACTTTTGCAGACTGGCTTATTTCACTTTCCATGATATTCTCTGGCTGCATCCATTTACTGGCAAATGCCATAATGTCATTCTTCTTTATGTCTGAGTAATACTCTATTGTGTATATATACCACATTTTTTTTTATCCATTCATCTGTCGAAGGACACCTAGGTTGGCTCCATATGCTATCTTATTTCAGAAAAATATTCAAAACAGCTCCTCAAGTTACCTTGGTTTCCTATCATAAAAATGGAACTGTTTTGAATATTAGATAAGAAGACATGCAAAAAAATTGTTGTTGATATTTTCCTTTTTATCCCCCAAATCCATCCTCTGCTCTATTCCATGCTTCATGAAGGATGACCCTCACAATCCATGTCCTGGTTCCTTTGTTGATGGGCTTCCCTTTGAGTTTGGTCAATAGGACTTTGACTAGAAAGAGAATGGTAGGACAGAGGCAGGTGTTTCTTCTTTCCTCTTGTCCTCCTCGCTTAAACAGCATCCCTGGCATTCTTGCATTCTCTCTGGCTGCAGTTTGGTTAGGTCTCTATGCCCCTAGGACTACTGGACTCACTAGGCTTTAAAATACTATTTCATCCATATTCTACTTGAGATTCAAGTGGCAACTGCTTTCCATTGTTGCTGGTCTCAGGGGGCCTCAACGCCCCTTGTTTTGTTCCTTAACACTGTCCATTCCTCTACAGGTAGTTTCTTCTTGAAAGTTCCTCATTGAAACAGTTGACTAAATTCTATTTCCTGCTCAGACTCTGTGTGCATCAAAACACAGGCACAGAAATGATGCTCAATGATGCCCACCACGTACATGATATCAAATAACTAGCTTTTGGGGATGCTCTTTGACTCCTTTGGAAGGGACCAGTATACAAACCTAACCCAAAGAGAATGAATTCATAGGCTGGGTGGAGCCCACTGAATAGTTTCAGGAGAACGTGACCAAGAAAAACAGAGATGAGTTTGTGAATGATGAGGGAGTCCCATTCTCAATAAGACAGAGGAAGAGAATTTGGCAGCAGGCTGTGTAAGTCAGTAACCTATAGGCCATAGCACTATCTGGAATGAGAACTCCCTTAGTTGACTCCCAGGGAAGAACCTTGGATATCACAGGAGGAAGAAGGATTAGACATCTGCCACAGGAAGATGTGTTGTTGCCCGTGATGTACGGCAAGGAGATGAAGCCATGGTGCACTGTGTTCCCAAATGCTGAATTGCATTCCTGGTACTAGAACAATCTATTCATTTGACTCTGGACAATCCATGGAACCTTCAATCCTTCATGTAGAACAAAGGGGTTGTTTCACACACTGACCTCAGGGGTGAGTTTTCCCCAGACTTGCAGCTAGCTGGAATTCATCTAGGTGATGCATCAAGGTCCCTTCTTTCACTGGATTCCTGGATTCCTACATCACCCCTGTCCATTTGTCAGGCAGTTTGGGTTTTCAAGCTGTTGACCGAAGGCTGTGTCTGCTCAAAGCATTCTGCTAATGGATATAGCCAGAACATGATGTGCTTTGGAGACCCCCCTCCCACAATGGTCACATTTTAGTTTTCTACTCCCATGTCATTTATCTAGGCTGAGATGGAGTTTCATGTTTCAAAATGTTGGTTTGAGGGGAAATATTGATATACTTCTTTTATAGAGAAACAACAACCCATGTATAAGGATATTTGATCACTAATTCAATCATTGACTCAATCTGGGGAAATGGAGTCTTGGGGTCCCAGGGCTTTCTTTGTTTTACTATTTTTGCAAAAATGGCCCTAAATGCCTCCGTGAAAATAAACCACAGAAATGTGAAATATGACTTTGGATTTTCATTTGCATATTTTAATTCCTAAGTAGTACAGGGGAAGTTGGGCTTCACTGCATATACCTATGTATGGTTGGAATAGAACATGCTAACTCTGTAATAAGATTTTTTTTAATTAAAAAATACTAATGTTCCACCATCAAATATCTGTTATGTGTATAGAGAGTTCCAATTTAAATTTGCAATTTGTGTGACTATTTGGTTCTCATCTAAAATGCCAAAAATATTTTCTTAAAAATCATAATGTAGGATTGTTTCTTTGTTTTGCAAAATACACTGGAGAAAGAAAAAGTGGCTGGTATAATCATAAGGCTTTGCTGCAAGTGAAAAGAAAACAACCCATTGCTGTCTCGATTTTGGGAAACTGAACACTGTAAGTAAATTAAATTTAAAAGATAAATTCTTCCCCCACTTGCATTTAAATTTGAAATAAGGCAGTTTATGTATAAGAATTCTTCTGGCTTAAATTCTATTGTTTGCACAGTAAATTCCAAATGCTGTTGAAATTTTATATGGCAATAAAAGGTATACATAAAAAGCACAACAATGGACATAAGCTCAGAAATCAGACTTCTGGAATCTTAATTTAAAGAAATAAGTGAACAAACAAAATCTATGGAGATGAACATATCATTTTCACATTATCATAAGAAAAAATTGGAGACAATTTATAGGTCTAA
This sequence comes from Sciurus vulgaris, assembly GCF_902686455.1. Classification (NCBI taxonomy): domain Eukaryota; kingdom Metazoa; phylum Chordata; class Mammalia; order Rodentia; family Sciuridae; genus Sciurus; species Sciurus vulgaris. Next base: position 137,153,626 of record NC_136462.1, on the reverse strand, counting down.
TAATAAGTGATTTAATTGGAGACAACATGTAAGTCTAACAATAAGAGCTTTAATGAGTAAAATATGGAACAAAAAGCTCAATAGAATGACTTGCAGACATTTACATGTAACAACATGGAAAATTTGGGGTATACAAAGTTCACCAAAAAGAACAAAATACAAAATTTTATGTTCACTATGACTGTGATTATGGAAAAATTGTGATTAGATCTTATAAAGGAACACGTAAAAATAAGAAACTTTGTATTATGTTGAAGGGATTAGAGGTAATATATTTTTAAAAAGAAAATCCTTTCTTATTGCTATAAAATTGCTCTTTACAATTTGAAACAGAAGATTGAATCAAGAAGAAAAGATTTTGTGACTCTCTGACAGGGTTCTGTGAAGTTGGAAAGGGAATAAATATTTCTGTCTTAGTTTAGGATTATTGGTCACCGGAAACAGAACCCCACTCAACCCAGCTTAAATCAAAGGGAATTTATTGTAAAAATACAATATGAATTCAGGAAGACAGTCCTCCTGGACTACAGCAGGGGGCTGGAGCAGAGCTGGAGACAAATCCATGAGCCCAGTATAGCCTCCCCAGTCTCAGCTCCACATGAACAAAATATCAAAGTTCTAAATAAAAAGCAGACACAACCCCACACTTGCACGACCCTGAGAGTGAGAACCTTACTCTCCACACCCTAGTCATGACCCATGAGTTCCACATATAAAATGTAGACATTTTTTCATCATGGATTTTTTTATATTAATTCTTATAATTACAAAAGTTTTGGGTTTTTTTTTCAACTCCCTTTTAAATTTTGCAGCCCACACAAGGCAAGTGCCTCATTCACCTCACAGTATTTCCTGCCCTACCTCCAATAGTGGGTGAGATTCCTGCACCGGAGCCTTCCCTCACCCAGGGTATTGTCTCCCAGTAGACTCTGTTGAAATCTGAGCCCAGTCCAACTGGTAGGCAGTCTCAAGCCAGATTGGTTATTTTGAGGAGCCGAGAGTGAGAAATGAGCATCAAATGCTTGATTAGGGAGAGGACAGAGACATTAACAGTCTGCTGGAAAGTTCTGGGTGCTGGTAGGAGAAAATGGACCAGAGAAAATGTACACCATCTACACCTTTTGCAAGGTAATCCCTGCTCTCCTACGGACTTCGTTGTACCAACTCCCTACCGGGGTGAAAACCAACGGTCTGCAATGGCCATGCCATTACAGAGATAGTCCTAACCTGGAGGACGCAGCCCACTACAGAAACCTGTGAAGGTGCGTTGCAGCGCTGACTCCCTACGCCTCTGCACTCTCCCACGGGGCACCAGGTGCAGCCAGCCTAGGGTACCCAGGTCTGTGCTCCCAGAGCCCGGACAAGCCGCTGCCTCTTGGCAACTCTCCCCACAAACCCCGCGTGAATCATCAATGCCCTCAAGCACGTTGTTAAGAATGTCAAGAAGAAAGATGATGGATGTTGCTAGCTTGGTTTTATTCAAAATATGCTTCCCATTAAAGATAAATGTCACTTGTGCCTCAAGACATCTGAAGCGCATTTGTTTTCATATTAATGGAAATAATATGTGTCGTTCTCTCTCCTTTTCTCTCTGCCCTTCTAATCTGCCCCTCCATCCTGCTCACCTGTTCCCCCTTCTCATTCCCTATTCCCCGCCTTATCCCTGAAATTTCCTTGTAATGAAATGGCTGAGCAGTTAAGGGAGTTTTGAGACATTCTTTTGCCTCAAATGGACATGAAGAAGAATTTCTGTAACGTGAGAAGCCCAACTTTCCCCTACAATGTGAATCACTTCGCTCTGACCCCAAGGGGATTCCTTTGCCTTTCCTCCGCCTGTTTGTGAGTCTTCCCTCTGGGTTATTGGGTTAATCACTGACTCCTTCCTCCAGGAAGGAACTAAGGCTGCTCATACATTTCACGTACCACCTGATGGCAGATGGGAACATTAAGTCACTGGAAGGTCATTCCTTCCCAGCACTGGATACCAGAAAAGAGAGCACCTGGGTTTAATTATCAAACCCCTGGAGAATTCTGAGTGCCAATCTCAGTGCCATCTTCAACTCATCTCCTTGATTTGGTTGTTTGATTAACATATCCGTAAAAATAACTTTTTTAAACCAGTCATCTCACTCCTGGAGATGACTTTACAGCTGTTCTGTAAAGGAGTAAATTCAGCAAACAAGACAATAGCATTCACCTTTCAATTTCCATTCTTTATTTCATCTGCAAATCATTTGCCTTTGTAACTGAGTAGTTCAAACTGATTCATCTGTGATCAGCAGACTTCCATAGAACCCCTTTGGACTGGTTTCACAAATCCCACCTCTGCCCACACACACACACATACACACAGGACTCAACGCAGTGCCTGTTTTACAAGATAATTCCAGAACCTGAGAGAACGAAAGAAACCAAAAGCAAGATAAAAATATACAGGTTTCCAAATTTAATTTCTCTCCATAATATGGCAAAATCAAGTGTGAAAAAAAAAAAGACAATGACAGTATTTAATGACTTTTCTGGATTTAAGTTCACTGATCCATATTTAGAAACAAGCATGTTTTGTTTTCATTTTTGATGTAAACTCGTCAAAGATTTCTTGTTTCCCTCTAGAGGCAATGGCAATTGAGCTAAGTGACACATCAAGACCACTCTTAAGAAATAGTAGAAGAAGTTGAGACAAATGCCACAACCCTTCCACCCTTGTCTCATTTCCATCTCCTTTCAAGCAGCCTCTATAACTGGAAAGCCCCCCTTGGATGTACTTCCTGCTGCCTTCCACTACTCCAGGAACGTCACTTACCTAGAATGCAACACAGGTTTCATGCAGTGCCACACAACCTTGCTTCCACCATCCCTAGCCACATAAACTTAATCTCCCGCATGGAGTTTGGAACCATCGGTAAACATTTTACCTCTGTTGTCGCTATTGTTGTCGTTGTCATTGCTGTTGTTATGTTTTCAAATGGTACCCCACAAAAACAGAAGCAAAAAATATACAGCTCAATAGCAGAACCACTTGAAAGTGGTTGGGCTGCTCTATAGCCATGACCTTGGCCAACTCAACCACACTTTCTGAGCCTCAGTTTTTCCATCACTCACTTGTATTGAAGATGCATACCTTAGTGGCCCCTGGTGGATCTGAATCTAAAAGCATTTTCCTGGAATATTTTAGAGAGCAAAGGGGGTTCAATAAATGTTAATCCACTTCAGATCACATATTTTTGTCCTTTTCTTTGCAAACTCTTCATTTGGAGCAAAGATGGCAAAGTATGTGCCACACTGCAGTTATGATCTTGTTGTAAATGAAACACTAAATGTGAATGATTACTACTGCCCCTGGGCCCTAGGAGCGCACTGTGTCCTTTCCAATTTGGGAGGATTGCCCAGCTTCCTTACTTTTGGTAGACGAGGACCCCCAAACATCATGTAAGCCTGACACAAAACAAACAGTGCAGATTTCAGTGGCTTCACATCCCAAGGGAAAAATCAGCCAACTTAAGGTAACCTGCTCAAGTCCTTTCTACATGATTTAACATCTGACAGTGTGCAGCGTCTGGCCGGCATGGTGCTGTGTTTTATTACCGGCCATTGAAAATAATTAGTTGGTGACCCAGAAAACTGATATATAAAATCCTTTTAATCACCAATATGGCTTTCAATTATACAGCATAAACTTATTAACCTTTTTACTGCTGAGATTTGATTTATGGAATTTATCTACATTACCATTATGAGGAGAGATAAAAAGTATATTATCTGAAGTGTTGGCATTAACAATAAAGAACTGCTTTTTCCCATAGAGGAGACATGTGTGGTGATACCAGCCTCCTGCTGGGTCTCTAAAGACTTATTTGATTCCTGCAGCCATTCATTTGTAACCACTAATAGCTGAGGACCTACTGTGTGCGTGTGTTACTTTGTAACTAAACAAATGAAGACCAAATACCTTAGCAGGACCATAACTCAAACTTTTTCAGCTTCCTCTCCTAAAAATATGACTCAGAAGTGGATTAAATAATCACACAAGTTCATAATCATAAGCTGTGCTAAATGCAATAAAGGGGGACTTCAGGCATAAAGATGGTAGTAACAGAGATGTCAGTGTGTGTAAAAATGAAGAAGTGTTGTTTGAACCTCAGTCTGCAAAATTTGTAGAAGTCAATGACACATTTTGGGGGGCTTGGAATCAGAAAGGATTCAGAAGAGTTTTTTGTTGGTTGATTGGTTTGGTTGGTTCATTTCCTAAATCCATCTTACTAAAAAAAAAAAAAAAACTATATATATATATATATATTTAAATGCAGAACTATGTTGAACACATAATTACATCCATTAGAAAAACTGAAATAATGACAGGGTGGGGACATAAAATGTAGTTGATTCAAAACATAAGCCTTAGCGTCTCAAATGCTTGCCCTCGGTAAACCATCAGTCAGGGAGTCCCTGTGCAAAAGAACACTGACCAATGACTCAATTTCCAGTGCTCATAAAGCTATAACAGACCAATTGCTCTAGTTCAGAGCTACACAATCCTCCTATATATTCTTTATCCAGATACTGTGAATAACCAGAAATGTATGTTAGCAGAAGCCTGAGGGAGCAGCTAGACTTGTTCTAAGACATCTAAAAGGGTCTCAGGAGATCTGGGTCAAGATAAGAGGTCCAAGAAGTTTCTGGCCTGAGATGGGAAGGAGTCACCACCTACGTCAACCAGAGTTTTCTGCCCTCACCTGTTCTATGTTAGCATTCTGCAGTCTATTTCTTTTGCAAAATGATTTACTATGCCAATATAAATAGGTTTGAATTCAACTCAGTTCTTTTTGCAGAGAGAGATCAAGGCCATTCGCTGCTAAGTCAGCACTGGAACAGCCCTTCCTGTGGGGCCTTCCAGAACTTCAGCCTGGGCAGCATGAGGATTGTGAACTTTACAAAGATTTACACCTCGGCTTCAATCCACAGTCTCACCCCAGGTTAACTAGCTGCTATTATATATCTGCTAAGATTGCCTCCCATGCAAACAAATTCAGTCTGAGCAATTTGTTTGGGTTACTGGCTATTTGCTTTAATGAGTTTATTGTATGTCTCTTCTTCAGAAAGAGTCTCCCTAAACGTCAGCTCCCCATCATCTCTCAGCTAAAGCAGGGGAGAGGCTATCTCTTAATCAGTTTCTTGGTTTATCATAACAAGTCTATCCTGCTTGTGATAAAGAAACACAAGAATTCTCACCAGTCCAGGAATCCATAATTTCCTCCATCTACTTATAGGGAATTCCATGTCTGTTAACGACACACACACACACTGGTGCAGTGGTTAAAAGCAGACTTCAAAGCCTAAAGCCAGGCTGATATAAATTCAAAACCCAACTCTGCCCCTTTCCAACTGTATGACCTCATACAAATTTCTAACCCCTGATGCCTAAGTTACCTAATAAAATACAAATGATAATCGGACCTATCATGTTTCTTTGAGGGCCCAGTGGAATTATTAATGTATAGCATTTACCTTCACAAGGTGTTTAGAAGATAGTAAGTATTCAACACATTTTGCTATCATTTCTGCTATACAAGTAACCTCCTTACAATTAATTATTAATGACAGCAGTGGAGATGATTCACATGATTTTAAAACATACAGTCATCCCTCAGTATCCATGCTCCAACACCCCCTCAGATATTGTTATGATTTGAATCTGGAATGTCCCCCAAAAAAACTCATGTATTGAGAGTATAGTCCCCAGTGCACCAAAGCTCGGAGGAGGGAATATTTAAGCAATGGTTGGTTCATGAGGGCTCTGACTTCATCCGTGGATTAATCTACTCGACTGATAGCTGAATATACTACTGGAAGGTATAACTTAGTTGGAGCAGGTAGGTCACTAGGAGTGTGTTCTGGAAGAGTTTGTCTTCTCCCCTTCTCTATCTTTCCCCACCCACCTCTCTCTTTCCTGGTTGCCATGAGCTAAGAAGCTTTCTTCTATCACCCTTCCACCATGATAGTTCTGCTTTGGAGTCATCCTCCAATGAACTGAATCTCAGGAAACCATGAGCCAAAATAAATCTTTCCTCCTCTGAGTTGTTCTTGTCAGATATTTTGGCCACAACAATGAAAAGCTAACTAACACAGATACCACAATCTGAGGATGCTCAAGTTCCTTATAAAAAATACTATAGTATGTGCATATAATCTACACACATCCCACGTGCTTTACATCATCTTTAGATTATTTATAATATCTAATGTAATGTGATGATATGTAAGTAGTTTTAAAACCATATTGTTTGTAGAAAATAACAAGTGAAAAATACCTTACATGTTAAGTACAGATGCATTTTTTAAAAATATTTTAATCCATGGTTAGTTGAATTCAAGATGCAGAACCTGTGAAAACAGAGGACCAACTGTATTTTGCTAAAGTACAGCAATAGAAATCAACCACCTCACATAATCCAGTCAGTGTTTTACTTCACTCACAAATCATCATTTGTTCAGCGGGGGAAATTATGAACTGTCTGGCAATAATACAGTAAAGACCATCAATGACAATTAGAACATAAAGAGATAAAGAGCCTAATATAGACTCAGAGATGAATTTGGGACCTTCTATTCTACTAAAACCTATTTATTACAGAAAATTCTGGAACCACTTTACCATAAGTGGACATCATTTAGTGCTCAATTACAATGAAATTCCACTGGAAGTATATATTAAATGCAGAACATCTACATTAATATCAAGAGAATTTGGTAAGATTGATGTTATTGCAATGAATACTAGATGAATATTAAGTACCTCACTTAAACTTTCCACATTCTTGGGCTCAGGCACTGCCATTCCTTTGCTTCTATCATCTCTGTTTCAGAGTATTTTTTATTTTTTTGAGACAGAGACTCAAAGCCCATTTTATTTACTCATAATCCAGCTTAGAGTTAGATGGCTCTCAAACATTGACAGATATACCACCACCTCTACCGAAAGCTATTTGTTTTCCAAAGAGCTGTAGATCTATGTAATGGGAAAATTTGTAAAAGGGGGTAATTTCAGACTAAGCTCTGAAAGGACATTTTAATAGTCCCAACATGGATTGAACTTAGTGGAGCAAAGAAATATCAGTGAAAGAGTTAGGACCTGCCCCATTCAAACTCAGGGCTATTAATGAATCAGGTGTGGGTTATGGGGTTTCTGTTAACATCCTATTTCAACACAGGTTACTTAAGCTGGGAATGCACTTCTCAGAGTCATTTTTTATACTAGTAAAAAAACGTTAAACTCTTGCTATGTAAAAAGATGTGCACATATGAAGTCAAATTCACATGATAAAATTTAAAGTCATTAAAAAAAAAGGAAGTCATGGTTTTTGCAACACTGATCAGGCTACATTCCCAGTCAAGGAGGCTAGAATGCATTACTCTGAGCCCAAGGTGACAGGTCACTGGACTTCCTATCTTATGAACTTATTTCGGGTCACAGCATAACCCACTCACCAACTACAAAAACCCTCAGACCTTCAGTTTCACCACAGGGAAAATGGAAATAATAATATCCAGTTGCAATGTGAATTAAATGAGAAGCAGCATGTGAAAGCTCCTAAATGAGCATTCTCTTCAAAGGGGACATGACCAGGCTGCCTGAGCCTTGTTCCTCTCCTGCCTCAAGTAGCAGATGCAAGTTTCACAGGAATCTACTATTGCTCCAACTTCAGTACAGAAATTGCTCCAGTCCCAACTGCCACCATAGGCTAGAATCTTTCTCCCCAGTTCACAAGAGTCAGAACTATCTCTTGTGTGATGGTTATTTTTGGTTGTCAGCTTGACTGGTTTGATGCCTAAAAACTCGGTAAAGCTTACTTCTGAGTGTATCTATAGGGTGTTTCCAGAGAAGACTGCATGTGGGTCAGCAAACAGAGTGGGAAAACCTGCCTTGAATATGACCAGTACCACCCAATACACTGGGGGCCAGGTTAAAAGAAAATGCAGAAGAGGGAAGCTCAGGTGTGTGCTAACTCAACCCTTCTTGAGTTGGTATGTTCTTTTGCTGATGCTATCACTCTTGGACATCAGGTTCCAACTTCTTAAGAATTTGAAAGCAGATTTGTATCAGCAACTCTCAAGGGGGCCTTCCAAGCCTTTAACCCCAGACTGGGGCCACATCACTGGTCCTTCTTGTTCTGAGGCCTCAGCTTCACAGACTGAGCATCTGCTAGTTTCCCCAGCTTTCCAGTCTGCAGATGATCATTGTGGAACTTCCAGCCTCTGGTCATGTAAGTTAATCCAATAAATCCCCATATACATTTTTAAATATTCTATTGACTCTGTTCCTCTGGAGACCCGTACCTAATACACCATGAAATCTGCACTTGGCCTCTCTTCTATTTTGTCACTAGGTGCTGACCTGGCATGTACCCCATTGCTCAGTCCCCAACTTAGGCTTTCACCACCAGGACCCAGACAGGGACTTGGGACCAAAGTGCCTCCTGGACAAGGATGGGCAATTGGCAAAGTTGAAAAAGAAAGGCTTCACATATGTGATATATCTGTCTACTCTCTGGAAAAAAAGTGGTTGGTATATTTGTTTGGACCAGAGATTGCAAAGTGGCAAGCTGAGAAGCAGCTATAACTCTTCATTTTGAAATAGGGTAGTTTCACATTTTAAAAATCTGGATTTGAGGTTCATCCTATAGAACTAGAAGATTGGGCTCCCACAAACCACAGACTGGTGCAGATCAGATAAAGCTGTCTTTTTGATGGGGTATGAGCTTTCTGCGTCCCTGAGGTCCCCCCACTCCTCTGCCTTCTGGTCCACTTCATTCAGTTAGGTGATGTTACAACATCCTGTAGTTTGGTAAGCTTTGGACTTCCACCTTCTGAATTAATCACACGAAAGTATATTTCACATTGAATTTTTCTTTGATTCAAGGAATCCTCACACATCCCACGAATGGTTAAACCATGGCACCCTATCTTCAGAGCAGTGGTTCTCAAAGTGGCCCCAAACCAGCAAAATTGGATTCATCTGGGCACCTGAGAGGCCCACCCCAATCCCACTGAATCAGGAGCTCTGATTTTGGAGGCCCAGCAGTGTCCACTTGGATAATTCTGACACATGTTAGGGTTGAGAACCAGTGGAGTTTAGACAAGTTAAAGTACAAGAGGCACCCAGGATTCCCCATCACAGAACATATGCACTTGAACCAGATCTCCCTGAACTCTCCAGTATGCCCCTGAGGTCTTTCAAGCGGGTGACTTGGTTACTTCCCAAGTATTAATGTCTGCATAATCCTTTTAGCACAATGAGGCAAAATGAAGCCACATCCACAGAAATGTGACAAGGAAAAACCAACAGCACTAAAAAATGAAATATGTGTCAAGTCCCCAAAGAAGTTCATTACCTGAAGGACACATTATCCCCTTCTCTTCCCATGAGTCAGCACAGTCAGTAGTCATTCCTAATTGGTTTAGAACTTAGTATGAAATATTAGGATGCCTCGGTATGTGATGACACAGCTGCATTCCTGAGGGGCTTGCTGAGACGAATCTGTGTACAGCAGAGACAGGTGCAGACAAAGGGAGCAGGTGGAGATGTAAATATACTATAACTTAAAAAATAATGGGGCATTTTTTTCCCTGCAGGTTTCTGGTGCTTCATCACTAATTAAATATTGAAACAACGGGAGGAAAAATAAAGTTTTGTGGCTGTTTGGATTTGGGGCATAAATGTAAATATTTTGTACCATTAACTGCAGTTTTATTTGAAAAACACATGCCTGCTCCCAACACTGAGTCGTAGGTACATGAGCTGATAATGTGGTAGATTGAGGAAAATATGATAAGCTGAGGGTGACTGACATCCATTTTTCTCCAGGCCATAGGGTGTCTGGGTTGTACGTTCCAGGGGAGCATTTTTCAAGTTCAGAAAGTCGATGAGCCTTTTAAAAAAATAGAAGATTCCTTGTGATAAGGATCGTAGTCAAAATCACATTGCACAGAGTAAAGCCTGTTGCCAAATGCAGAAAAGCAACAGATAGATCACTTGGAATTTTTGGGTGATTCACACCAGAGGATAGTAGCTGAATCATTTATGGCCTCCATCCTCCAAGATAGCAATGGTGAGGCACTTGGAACTCTCAGGCATGGGTTTCTGTGTCTTGGCATAAATGTAAGATGATCTATAAGTCTATGGAAAGCTTCTAGGAGCCCAGAGCCATAGATACTTAGAGTTGGGCTCTTGAAGTTTGGCTTGGCCAACTTCCAGCCATGATCAACTGTATCCTGCCTCTTCCATTACCTGGTTCATACTGTGTCTCTGGGGTGGGCAGTGGATTATAAAGAGGGTGTAAAACTTGAAAAGTGGTTAATTAATACTAGGAGAACAGAACCCAGAGGTTATATTCTGCTAGTAGGATAACACAAGATAGACTTCCTTTTTCCTCCATGTGACACTCTGGTGCCAGAACTTGAAGTCATTCAACACAGTTTCCTGGTTCAGTTCTCTCATTCACAGCCAAGGAACCTCAACTTCCTCGTCTGGAAAACACCTTTCCTTTATGGCTCCTTTCTGAGATTTTGGTTTAAGGCAACATGCAGGCAGGATGACCTATATGAGTATTTTGTCAACCGGGAGGGAGTGCAGGTTGTTGGTAAGACCCCATGTCTTGCAGCCAGATGTTCTTGAAGGTGAACACAGAGCCTTAATGTGTGATTTGGAGGAAACCACAGGAAACAGGCATGTAATGGTTCACAGGAGGGGTTTTGTGAGAAGTTAGGGAGATAGCACACAAAATCCCTGGCATGCATTAGTGCTAGGTGAGTGCCCATCCTTCCCTTTGCTAAGTGTTATTATTAAATATGTGAGCTGAGTCTGGATGAAAGGAATGGTCTACAAACCAGGCTGTGACCATCACAGCATTCTCTGGTGCCTGTGGCTGCCACTTGTGCCCCATAATCTAGATACCATATGTCAAGGGGAGCAGCATTGGTTCAGGACACTTCAAAGGGAGTGGGGAGGCCTTGGTAAACCAGGTTTCAGGCACATCCACAGCTAAACTTTGAAAGTGAGCTGTCTATACACCTGGGTGCACTCTGACTTTGGGAACATTATTAAGGCTGCAAGAATTTGCTATCTCCTGGATTGTAATTCTAATAAGCCCCAAATAAATAATAAAGGTTCATCTTTGTTCTTTGTTCTTTGATTTTATTTTTGTCAACACCCAGTTCCAGCAGAGGCTATCTAGATTCAGCTCAGAAAGAGGCCAACAGCAAAGAACCACATAGAGCATCAAGCCCTCTCCTGCCTCTTCTTTGGAGAAGATGCCACAATTCAGTGCTAGAAGAAACTGGTGGGCAGAGTGAAGAAACTGAAAGGAACCACTCAGAGTCATTTGGGGAAAAGTAGCATTTGCACTGCCAAGACTCTAGGAGTCAAGCTATTTCCAGGGTAAGAAAACCTTATCCTTGGAACTGGCAAAAAAGACCAGGACAGAACCTCAAAGAAGAATCTAACTGGATACCTGGACTCAAGCTTAAAGGAAAGACTGAAAGAAAACCACAGGATTCATTCTGTGCCTAGATTCAGCCCAGGGCTGAACAGACTCATGAATTAGGGGCTGAAGCCCCATGCAGAAAAAAAAAAAAAAAAGAAGTACGCAAATGATGAACCTTCCCTGGAGCCAGATAAACAAGGAACTAGGGTAGAAATCACTGGAGTGGAAGAAAGGGGGTAGGGGGAGGGAAGCAAGAACCTTGATTGTTGTACAGAGTTTCTAAGCAATTGTGCTACACTAGAACCTCTTAGGAGCCCTGGATTTGATCCCTGGCACAAAAAAAGAAAAGAAAAGAAAGAGAGAGAGAGAGAGAGAGAGAGAGAGAGAGAGAGAGAGAGAGAGAGAGAGAGAGAGAGAGAGAGAGAGAAAAGACAAGAAAGAGAGAGAGAGAGAGAAAGAAAGAAAGAGAGAAAGGGAGGGAGGGAGGGAGGGAGGGAGGAAGGAAGAAGACCAGCCCTCTTAGGAGAAACCTACTATCATAACATGCACCCCCAAATGATAGAAATTTCTTATTAGTGATGGTTGTAATTGCCATGAATTTTAGGCCCTTCTGCTGGGGTTAAAAGTCACAGAGAGCAGGCAACAAGTGGGAGAGTAAAGATGCAGTCTTTCAGAATTGGAACCAATTTCAAATGAAGGCCAAATGCAATGTTCTGTGGGGAAATATCAAAAATCATAATTAAAAAATAAAGATGAAGAGGCATCAAAAAGAAAGCATAATGTTTTCCCATTTTTCAGAGCAGTAAAGTTACCTGAGGTCACACAACTGTAAATGGAAGAGCAAAGATTTAACCCCATGTATTAGTCAACTTTTCATCACTACAATGAAACACCTCACATACAATACTTATGAAGAAAAAAGGATTATTTAGTTCACAGTTTTAGAGGTTCAAAATTCAAACGGCATAGAACAGGTTCTGTGACTACATCACCTGATAGTGCAGATGCAATAGTGAGGGTGTGTGCAGGTGCGAGCAAGCACACTTACAGAAGAAGGGAGCAGCCAGGCGGAGCTCCTTCCAAACAACGCTCCTGAGAGAACTAAAGGGATAAGCCCATCCCCATAACCCAAGGACCTCTCACTAAACTCCACCTCCCACAAGGGCCCACCCCCTCCCAGTAGCACCAGCCCACAGACCAAGCCTTCAATCACCATGGACCCTCAGGACACCAAAAGCCCACCCAAACCACAGCACCACAGGTGTGCCTGGCTCCGGCCATATTTTTTATTCTATCACCAATAATTCTGAAAACAGAGAGGAGTACCTAATTCTCTGAAAATAAAAACTTCCTATGCTGAATACACTCCTAACAATGACCCCAACATCATCTCACCTTCCTCTTCGGCCACCAAAAGAACAACCCAATATGCTAGAATGCAAAGCACAAATATCTTTATGAATATTCTGTCTGTGTGCCAGACATACAACCTGCATTAAACAGAGGGACCAGTTCTCAGCTCAGTTATAGGACTGACACCAAGTGAAAAACTAAGAAGGAAGCTATTTTTATTTGTATTGAGTACCACAGCCATCCTCTCCTTTACTTTCTCTAGGGAGTGACTCTCACTTCCTAAAAATTCTGCTTTTGTGTTGTTCATTCACACATGGGCATATTCATGCACTCTCTTGTATACTACAGGTAGGCATTACAAACATGCAGATGGTTAAGAATATGGTCATCTTTTCTGCTCATCATTGTCCTTCCTAGGTCACAGTCCATCCGCCTGCAAAAATTGTAGTCCTAACAACATGGGGAGGAGGAGGCTGTTGTTCCCCACATTCAGATGTGCCAGTGAATATCAGAGAGGTTGAGGAACTTGGCCAAGTCACACAGCAAGTAAGTGGCAGAGACCGGATTTAAACTTCAGAGTGTGCATCACCAAGACTGCTCTTTCCACTGCACCATTCTTTCTATTTCCCTCTCACTCTCTTATCTTTTGCCTTCTCTATTTCAACTGTCTTTCTGTGATTTTTTTTTTGTTTTGTTTTGTTTTGTTTTGTTTTCAGTAATTCTCCTTGGCTAACCATAATTCCTTTGAGGAAAATGTTAGGCTTTGTAAAAATCCCATTCTAAAATTGTAACAGGAATGCAAATTCAAACTATTCTCACATGAGTAAAATCAAATTCCCATGAGTTAAAATCATGCTGTCAATACCTAATGCTGACTTTTATTCTCCAAGCAAACATTCATTTATGAAAAAAACTGAATCATCTGAAGCCCCTTGGGGGTAACTCTTCCATGGTCTAATGGCTATGCTTTAAATATTCAAAATAAATTCCTTAAATCACCCCTCCATTTTTTCTACTTAATCCAGATTTCCACTGGGTCAAGCTGCAAAAGGAACGCCCTTCCTTTGTTGTTTTCTCTGAGCCTTTCAAAGTTCAGTAACTTATCAAATGTACCATTAGTTACTTATCAAATGTTCCAAGCTAAACTTTGAGTGCATTCTAACATGCAGCAACAATCACCTATAAATTGTACTTTGGCTCCTAAATTTTCTCAGTTACATGCATATTAATGTCCACTAAAATTAGCTTTTCTGATTTAGCCAGTTTGGGAAAACTTGCAGTGAACATATGCTTTCTTTTTACATGCTTCTATTATTTAATATTTTAGAATATGGAATGTTATATCTAATATATCTATACATATATGCACAAACGTGTGTGTGTGTGTGTATGTTGTGGAGTTAATGGAACAAATGAATGCAAATTCATCTCTATGTTAAAAAATAAAAACCAGAACCATTACCATTACCAGCAAGTCCAAATACCCCATAAGAAACTACTATTTTTAATTTTGTACTTATCATTCTCTTGCTTTTGCTATTTAATAAAGCACATTATTGCATTTACTTTGTATTGAGCTTTACAAAAATAGTGCCATGTTGGGGTTAGTCTTTGAAACTGATTTTCTTGCTTAACACTGTATGTGCAAGCTTAAATAATATCGGTTCATGCTGCCCTTGGTTTTCACTGGCATATAGAATTCCATTGTATGATCACTTCCATCTGCTGGTGGGCATTTAAGTTACTTAGAAATGTTTCTACTTTGGACTAGTTCATTATCACCATTTTTGCACATGTTTCCTGGAGCACCTGGCCCAATGTTTCTAGGATATGTTTAGGAGTTGAATTGTTAGACCATTGTATATATGGGTTCAGCCTTCACAATAATGGCAGGTCATTTCATACTTTTAACCAGTAAACTAACCATTGTTTTACATCTTCACCAAATTTGTATTGTCTGACTTTTTAAATTTTTCCCCACTTGGTTGGTAGGTTGCATCTCATGGTGCTTTTTCATTTCCCTGACTACTAATGAAGTTGAGTACGTTTTCATGTGTTTGTTCACTATTTGTGCTTCCTCTTCTGTGAAATACTTAATCTCATCTTTTGCAAATGATGCATAAATTTCATATCTGCTCAACAAGTCTGCTTGTGGACAATCACCATTCTCCCACATATATGCTTCTGGCTGGATGTTCAGTCATAGGCCCTATTCTTATTTCTTTCTGAACCAAAAGAATCCACACAGGGTGTGGCAACTCAATGAAGGCACCCATTTCCTTCACGACAGACATTACTCCCAGCAGTCACCCAAAGTAAGTCCAGTATATTTCCCTGAAACTGATATATGGACACTAGGGGAAAGAAGTTCTCTTTCTGCTGAGTTATGTGATGATGTCAGTAATTGTGCATCCAGGATACAGGGAGGAAACTTAAGCCAAATGAAAGAATATGGCTTACAGACTGGAAGAGAGAGTGAGTCTCAATGACAGTGACTGAGCTTCCAGATCTCACTGTGCCTGAAGACAGATTTGTCTTCCCAATAAGATGAACTAGTAAATTTTATTTGTTGCTTACTTTTGTTTGAGTTGAATTCCTATCACTTGTCATTAACATAAAGCAAGTCTCTTTGAGAATGAAGAAAAAACATAAAAATTCATGGTTAAAAACTTTTCATGCTTTGATTTAAGAAGCACAAGGAAAAATTAGCATGAAGACTGTTATAACAACTGACATTTTTATAGCATTTTATGTCTACAAGTCACCCTTCCATACATTATCTAGGCGGACTCTTGTAATTCTGGGAGATAGATAGATGGGTGTATTATCATTATCCACATTTTAAGATTTGAAACACAGTTCTGAGACTTTTGTTCTTTAATCACTATCATTTCCTATACTCTCAGATTTAAATAAATTAAATAGAGCTTTGCAGTTACAGAAAGTAGAGAGTGTTGGAAGTAGGGGAGTGAGTAAACATGAACATTGAACAACAAAGTCCAATCTCTATATTCTTTACATTTTTTTTCTCCAAATCCATCTACCTGGAAAACTTTGGAAAAAGTGATACATTTGGCTCCTAAATCTGGTGGGGGTGGTGGGGGGAAGGCTTCCAGATGCCCTTTTATCTACCTTGAAAGATCAACTTTCAGAAATGTTCTAGAATCATTATTATCAACCAGTTTATGGATTGCTCATGAGAGAAGTATATTTTATGGGCATAACTGCTTGTCAACAATAGGTTCCGTAAGGAAGAACTGAGGGCACAGAACCTGCAGAGAATAGGCAATACTCCCCTGAAGCCAATGTGCAGCCCTAGCTTTGAAGGATGAGGAGGCCTAACTAACTTCAGTATTGCATGGACCTGGACCACGCCGGCTAACCACTTTGGAGGAAAGAGTAAACGTGTGCCATTGCTGATAGCAATTCTGAGAAAGTTCTGCAATCAATATTTAAAAGTGCTTAATCAAAGAAGTAATGCTCTAAAACAAAGACAAAGGATATGAACAAACAAGACACAGAGAAGAGAGTTGAATAAAAAAGAAGAGGATCTGAAATGGACAAATTTGGCAAAGAATTTCAGTAATTTCTTCTCGTAGGAAGACTGACCATAATATATGCATATGGATACATATATTTTTGTTGAATTTAACTCTATAGTAAACTTTGCATTCATTTTATCTTTTGAATTTTTTACTAACACATATTAATTTTACATAGTAATGGTAATCAGCATGATATTTCCCAGATATGCATATACAATGTGCATTGGTCAAATCCAATAATACTTCTTCCACCCTCACCCCCCCCACCACCACCCCAGCACCCTTCTCAGTCCCTAGTAATTATTATTCTGCTTTCAGGTTTTGACACTTTGTTATCCTTTCATTGAATCTTTCAGCTCCAAGTTCAATATTCCCTTAAGATTTTTCTGGGTTAGATCTCTGAACCCAGCAGACTCAAGGAATCACTGCAGTAGGGTTTCTGATGATCAGAGGGGCTAGTTAGATAGGCTTATGCATTTCCATCTTGCTTTACCCAAGCTTCGCCCATTTGATGAGTCATTGTCATGAAATTACATGCATTTACCTACCACTGAAATGTATCCACAAAAGCAAACCATCTGCCTTCCAGTGCAAAGTTAGTGATGAGCTTTCCAAGGAGGATTGGAATAGAGTTGAGCTGAATACTCAGACCTCACCAGAGTTGTTTATGCTCATTCCAGGAAGCCTCCTATTGCACTGATGAAGATAAAACTTTCCTTGCTTTATTGTTTTTATTTGCATCAGTATCTAATAGTGCAGGACATAGAAAGAGACAAAAGAGTACATATCTTCAAATTTGATGTTTGAGTACAACAGTGTGGTAGAGACTTCAAGTGGGTTAATTTGGTCAATAGACTGTGCTTCTCAGCCTCTCTCACCAAAATGTGGTTATGTGACTAATTTCTGGCCAATAAGTGGTAAATGGAAGCATTTCATGATTCTCTGAGGAATTCTCATTAAAAGGAAGGAGCGTTGGGGCATTTCTTTTTCCCTCCTTCTGTGATGTGGCATTATATGATGTGATTAGATGATGATGAGCTGTGATGTAATGTGATGCGATAAGTGGAAATAAGACTTCCATCTCAGAGTAGAAAGATGCAGGCTATCGCTTCTCAGCCTTTTGGCTAAGATCAAGTGTAGTATCTGTTCTTATCAGTTTAATATCTGATACATCCTCTATCTGAGGACAATATATTTAAAAAATCAGCATACTACAGAGATGCAGTCACATCAATGTTCATAGCTGCTCAATTCACAATAGCCAGATTGTGGAACCAACCTAGATGTCCTTCAATTGATGAATGGATAAAGAAACTGTGGTATATATATACAATGGAATATTACTCAGCCATAAAGAATGATAAAATTATGGCATTTGCAGGCAAATGGATGAAACTGGAGAATATCATGCTAAGTGAGATAAGCCAATCTCAAAAAACCAAAGGATGAATGATCTCACTGATAAGTGGATGATGACACATAACGGGGGGTGGGAGGGGGGCAAGAATGGAGGAAGGAGGGACTGTATAGAGGGAAAAGAGGAGTGGGGGGGGAAATAACAGAATGAATCAAACACCATTACCCTATGTAAATGATTACACAAATGGTATGCCTCTACTTCATGTACACCCAGAGAAACAACATATATCCCATTTGTTTACAATAAAAAAAAAAAAAAAAGATGCAGGCTATAATCCAGGGAGTGTAGAATAGAGAGCTAGATGTGAACTGGATACCTGAAAAATCTTCCTGGATTACCCCTCTCCCTGTTACATGAGATAGAAATCAACCTCTTACTTTACTATGTTTTCTAGTATATACAACCTAAATTAGTCATAATTTACTCAAGAAATTGATAGCGTGTGCCAGGATGAAAGAAGGAAGGAGGAATTTAGTTTTTAAATGAGTTAAATCAGGTGAAGATAGTCTGCTCCTCATCCCTTGGAGTGCTCTAGACCAGAGGTGTTTGTTTTCATCTATTCAATTATTTCAGTGGAAGCTAAAAATCATTCTTCATCTTTCTAATATTGATAATCTTTATTCATTTGGATTGTTATAAAAAAAAGCAGAAGACACACAGCTTCTTTTTTCTTTCCCCTATTCTTCTTTTTTTTATTATAAACAAATGGGTTACATGTTGTTTCTGTTTGTACATGGCATAAAGGCATACCATTTGTGTAATCATAAATTTACATAGGGTAATGTTGTTTTATTCATTCTGTTATTTTTTCCCTTCCCCCACCCCTCCCACCCCTCTTTCCCTCTATACAGACCTTCCTTCCTCCATACTTGCCCCCCTCCCTAACCCTAACTCTAACACTAACACTAACCCCTCCCTCCCCCCATTATGTGTCCTCATCCACTTATTAGTGATATCATTTGACCTTTGGTTTTTTGAGATTGGCTTATCTCACTTAGCATGATATTCTCCAGTTAGATCCATTTGCCTGCAAATGCCATAATTTTATTATTCTTTATGGCTGAGTAATATTCCATTGTATATATATACCACAGTTTCTTTATCCATTCATCAATTGAAGGACATCTAGGTTGGTTCCACAATCTGGCTACTGTGAATTGAGCAGCTATGAACATTGATGTGGCTGTATCTCTATAGTATGCTGATTTTAAGTCCTTTGGGTATAGGCCGAGGAGTGGGATAGCTGGGTCAAACAGTTGTTCCATTCCAGGTTTTCTAAGGAATCTCCACACTGCTTTCCAGAGTGGCAGCACTAATTTGCAGCCCCACCAGCAATGTATGAGTGTACCTTTCTCCCCACATCCTCGCCAACACCTGTTGTTGCTTGTATTCTTGATAATCGCCATTCTAATTGAGGTGAGATGGAATCTTAGGGTGGTTTTGATTTGCATTTCTCTTATTACTAGAGATGTTGAATATTTTTCCATATGTTTGTTGATTGCTTGTAGATCTTCTTCTGTGCAGTGTCTATTCATTTCCTTAGCCCATTTGTCGATTGGATTATTTGTATTCTTGGTGTAGAGTTTTTTGAGTTCTTTATAGATTCTGGAGATTAGTGCTCTATCTGAAGTATGATTGTTAAGGGCATTCATTTATGCATCTTCTGCTATCACAGGGGTACTTCAAATTTATAGTCCCAGAAATCACTTTCTGTCAATGCAATAAAGATCTCACAGTTTCCAACTTCAAAACTTATTACAAAGCTACAGTAATCAAAATAGTGTGCTACTAACCAAAAGACAATAAAGAGATTAGACAGCTCAGAAATAGACCCTTGCATAAGGTCAAATGTTTTTGGACAAAGATACCAAAACTATTCAATGGGAAAAAGAAAGTCTTTTCAACAAATGTTTTCAGGAAAACTGGATCTACAAATGCAAAAAAAAGGAAATTTTAGTCTTACCTTCATCCATACACAAAAATTAACTCAACATATCAAAGACCTAATTGTAACACTAAAAGAGGATTGGAGGAAAACACAAAACTCTTAGAAAATAGTATAGGTGGAATGCTTCATGACATTGGATTTGATGATGATGTCTTGAACATGTACCAAAAGCACAGCAAGAAAAGGAAAATTAGATAAGCTAAAATTGATCAAAATTAAACTTTTGTGCATTAAAAAAACACTAGCAACAGAATGAAAAGGGAAGCTACAACATGAGAGAAAATATTTTCAAATCACATATATGATAAGGGATTTATAAACATAATATATAAAGAACTCTTATAACTAAACCAACTCAGCAACCAGATTTAATATTGACAAAATCTTGAATAGGTCTTTTTACCAAAAAAGATATACAAATGGCCATCTGGAGCTTACAATATTCAACATCACTAATCATTAAGGAAATGAAAAGTCAACCCTTAATGAGACACCATCTCATACCTATTAGGATGGCTATTACGAAAAAACTGTAAGTTTTAGATAGAAATAATTCCTCAAGGTAAAAACTCCAACAGATATTTGTACACCCATGTTCATAGCAGCTTTATTGACAACAGCCAAAATGTGAAAGCAAACCAAATGTCCACCAATACATGAACATATTTTTTTTCACTATGGTATGTACTACAATGGAATATTACTTGGTCTTTAAAAAAGGAGGTTCTAGGGGGGTTTCAAGATGGCGGCCTAGAGGGTGCCTGCATTTCATGTTGCTCCAGGACTCAGGAGTCAAAAGAGGAGATATTGAGAGACTTGGGACCAACTCAAAGAGCCGGGTGAGTCTCTCCCACTGGGGAGGCGTCCCGGATGGGGCAGTAGTCCCGGAACGCAGGGAACTTTGTGACGTAGAGCTGCCAGCGAGACGCCACTCCCCCCCGGAGCAGTGAACTCGGACAACTGGGAGCATCGGAGAGGAGGCCACTCAGCACAGTGCTGGGACTCGGAGCAACCACTGGGGCTCCGGCGGCTGCCCAGGGGAAGAGCGGCGAGGAGAGCTGTTTGGACTCAGAGCAACCACTTCTGAACACTCCTGCCCTGAGGAGGAGGAGGAGGAGTATGGCCGCTTGGATTCGGACTGACTACACCAGAGCTACAGGCGGTTGCCAGAGGAGAAGCAGTGTGGTGAGTTGTTTGGACTCAGACGACTTCTGAACACCGGGGCCTGCCCAGAGGAATAGGAGGAGGAGGAGGAGGAGGAGGAGGAGCGCGGCGGGTCGTTTGGACTCACAGTGACTGCATTAGAGCTCCAGGCAGCTGCTCAGAGGAGAAGGCGAGTGGTAAGTTGTTTGGACTTAAAGCGACCACTCCTGAACACAGAAGGGCTGCCTGGAGGAGGAGGGTGGTGGGTCGCTTGGTCTCGAGTAGCCACACCAGAGGTCCAGGCGGTTGCCCAGAGGAGGCGTGCAGAGGGTCACGTGGATTCAGAGCCACTCAGAGCGACCACTCCTGAACACCCGGGGGGTTACCTGGAGGAGGAGGAGGAAAAGGGAGGGTCACTTCGACTCGGAGTGATTGCCCAGGGCTACGGGCGGTTGGTGGGAGGAGGAGGCACACAATGAGTTGCTCAGACTCCTAGTGACCGCACCGGAATACTGGGCGGCTGTCTGGAGGAAGAGGCGTGCGGCGGGTCTCTGGGATGCAGAGCAATTGTACAGGCCCCAGGTGGCTGCTCAGAGGAGGGGCCGCGTAGCCAGGCAATTAGGTGCAGAACAGGGTCCCAGGATCTAGGAGGCTTCTTGGTGGAAGAGCCGCACAGAGACACGCTTAGGGCGGAGCGAAGGTTCCAGGCCTGCGGGCAGATTCTCTGAGGAGGGGCAGCCTAAGGAGATTCATCTGCGAAGGGTGAGGCTCCCAGGCCCAGGAGGTTGGGCCGGGCCCCTGAGAACTTTGCAGAGGAAGGCAGCCCAGCCCAGGCAGTAGCTGTAAATTGAGGGGAACCTCTAGGAGGGAACTGACCAGCGAGACCTCCACACCAGGTGAGTCTTCCCTGGTGGGTGAGGTTTCCCCACAAGGACGGTAAAACCAGAGACACAGGCCCAAACAGGCCCTGCCTCAGCCTGCAGCCTAGTTCCCCTTTAGACGACCATTGGTCAACAAGTGGAGGCACCTCTGCCCACTAGCACGGAATATACCAACCTCAAGGCCACCACTCCTAGAGAGGCAGCTTCTTTGTGGCGCACCACATTATCAACTTCCTCCAAGACTTCAGCCTACTGAAGGCTAAGAGGGGATATATAGAGAAATCTTCAGGGACATTGTAAGTCAATAGAGGATATCTGCAATATCTCAGCGGTCCACTGATACCTGAACAATATGAGAAAACAAGGAAAGAAAATGCTGCAAGCAAATCTAGATGTTACATCAATAAAACCCAATGACAGCATGGCAGAAGAAATGACAGAAAAGGAGTTCAGAATGTACATAATTAAAATGATCAGGGAAGCAAACAATGAGATGAAAAAGCAAATGCACGCACTGAATGATGAGATGAAAGAGCAAATGCAGGCATTGAATGATCGCACCAATCGACAGTTAAAAGAGCAAATACAGGAAGCAAAAGATCATTTCAATAAAGAGTTAGAGATATTGAAAAAAAAACAAACAGAAATCCTTGACATGAAGGAAACAATAAACCAAATTAAGAACTCCATAGAAAGCATATCCAGTAGCATAGAACACCTGGAAGACAGAACCTCAGACATTGAAGACAAAATATTTAACCTTGAAAACAAAGTTGAACAAACAGAGAAGATGGTAAGAAATCATGAACAGAATCTACAAGAACTATGGGATATCATGAAAAGGCCAAATTTAAGAATTATTGGGATTGAGGAAGGCCTAGAGAAACAAACCAAAGGAATGAACAATCTATTCAATGAAATAATATCAGAAAATTTCCCAAATCTGAAGAATGAAATGGAAAATCAAGTTCAAGAGGCTCATAGGACTCCAAATACACAAAATTACAACAGACCCACACCCAGGCACATTATAATGAAAATACCTAACATACAAAATAAAGACAGAATTTTAAAGGCTGTGAGAGAAAAGAACCAAATTACATTCAGGGGGAAACCAATACGGATATCAGCAGATTTTTCAATCCAGACCCTAAAAGCTAGAAGGGCCTGGAACTGCATTTTTCAAGCCCTGAAAGAAAATGGATGCCAACCAAGAATCTTATACCCAGCAAAACTTACCTTCAAATTTGACGATGAAATAAAATCCTTCCAAGATAAACAAAAGCTAAAAGAATTTATAAAAAGAAAGCCAGCATTACAGAACATTCTCAGCAAAATATTCCATGAGGAAGAGATGAAAAACAAAGAAGCAAATCAGCAAAGGGAGGAATTATCCTAAAGGAATTGTCAAATAAAGGAGGAACCAAGTTGTGTCAAATAAATAAATAAATAAAATTTTAAAATGAACCATATGACCGGGAAACCAAATCATATCTCAATAATAACCCTGAATGTTAATGGCCTGAATTCATCAATCAAAAACATAGACTGGCAGATTGGATTAAAAAGAAGGATCCAACAATATGTTGCCTACAAAAGAGACTCACCTCATAGAAAAAGATACCCATAGACTAAAGGTGAAAGGATGGGGGAAAACATACCATGCACATGGACTCAGCAAAAAAGCTGGAGATTCCATCCTCATTTCCGATAATGTGGACTTTAAGCCAAAGTTAGTCAGAAGGGATAAAGAAGGTCACTTCATACTGCTTAAGGGAAGCATAAATCAGCAAGATATAACAATCATAAACATCTATGCCCCAAACAGTGGCTCATCTATGTACGTCAAACAAATCCTTCTCAATTTCAGAAACCAAATAGACCATAACACAATAATACTAGGTGATTTTAACACGCCTCTCTCACCTCTGGACAGATCTTCCAGACAAAAATTGAACAAAGAAACCATAGATCTCAATAACACAATCAATAATTTAGACTTAACGGACATTTATAGAATATACCATCCAACCAAGAGTGAATACACTTTCTTCTCAGCAGCACATGGATCCTTCTCTAAAATAGACCATATATTATGCCACAAAGCTAATGTTAGCAAATATAAGAAGATAGAGACACTAGCATGTATTCTATTAGATGATAATGGATTGAAGTTAGAAATAAATGAAAGAGTAAAACACAGAAACTATTCCAACATCTGGAGATTAAACAATATGCTATTATATGATGAATGGATAACAGAAGATATTAGGAAGGAAATTAAAAAATTCTTAGAGGTAAGTGAGAACAAAGAAACATCATATCAAAATCTCTGGGACACTATAAAAGCAGTACTTAGAGGGAAATTTATTTCATGGAGCGCATTTAATAAAAGAAGTAAAACTCAACAAATAAACGACCTAACACTACAGCTCAAAGCCCTAGAAAAAGAAGAACAGACCAGCACCAAAAGTAGTAGAAGACAGGAAATAAACTCAGAGCTGAAATCAATGAAATTGAAACTAAAGAAACAATACAAAAAATTGACAAAATAAATAGTTGGTTCTTTGAAAAAATAAACAAAATTGATAAACCTTTAGCCATACTAACAAAGAGAAGACGAGAGAAAACCCAAATCACTAAAATTCGGAATGAACAAGGAAATATCACAACAGACAGGATTGAAATACAAAACATAATTAGAAGCTATTTTGAAAATCTATACTCCAACAAAATAGAAAATTTCAAAGACATCAACAGGTTTCTAGAGACATATGAATTGCCTAAACTGAATGAGGAGGACATACACAATTTAAATAGACCAATTTCAAGTACTGAAATAGAAGAAGTCATCAAAAGCCTACCAACAAAGAAAAGTCCAGGACCAGATGGGTTCTCAGCCGAGTTCTACAAAACCTTTAAAGAAGAGCTCATTCCAATACTTCTCAAAGTATTCCATAAAATAGAAGAGGAGGGAACCCTCCCAAACTCATTCTATGAAGCCAATATCACACTGATACCTAAACCAGACAGAGACTCATCAAGGAAAGAAAATTTCAGACCAATATCCTTAATGAACATCAACGCAAAACTTCTCAACAAAATTTGAGCAAATCGCATACAAAAACATATTAAAAAGATAGTGCATCATGATCAAGTGGGTTTCATCCCAGGGATGCAAGGTTGGTTCAACATCCGGAAATCAATAAATGTCATTCACCATATCAATAGACTTAAAGTCAAGAATCACATGATTATTTCAATAGATGCAGAAAAAGCATTTGATAAAATACAGCACCCCTTCATGCTCAAAACACTAGAAAAAATAGGGATAGTGGGAACATTCCTTAACATTGTAAAGGCCATTTATGCTAAGCCCATGGCTAATATCATTCTAAATGGTGAAAAACTGAAAGCATTTTCCCTAAAAACTGAAACAAGGCAGGGATGCCCTCTTTCACCACTTCTATTCAACATCGTTCTTGAGACTCTGGCCAGAGCAATTAGAGAAACCAAAGAAATTAAAGGGATACGAATTGGAAAAGAAGAACTCAAACTATCCCTGTTCGCTGATGACATGATTATATATTTAGAGGAACCTGGAAATTCCACCAGAAATCTCTTAGAACTCATAAGTGAATTCAGTAAAGTAGCAGGTTACAAGATCAATGCTCATAAATCCAATGCATTTTTATACATAAGTGATGAATCTTCAGAACGAGAAATTAGGAAAACTATCCCATTCACAATAGCCTCGAAAAAAATAAAATACTTGGGAATCAATCTCACAAAAGAGGTAAAAGACCTCTACAATGAGAACTGCAGAACACTAAAGAAAGAAATTAAAGAACACCTTAGAAGATGGAAAGATCTTCCATGTTCTTGGATAGGAAGAATTAATATTGTCAAATGATGGCCATACTACCTAAAGTGCTATACAAATTCAATGCAATTCCAATTAAAATCCCAATGACGTACCTCACAGAAATAGAGCAAGCAATTATGAAATTCATCTGGAAGAATAAGAAACCAAGAATAGCTAAAGCAATCCTTAGCAGGAAGAGTGAAGCAGGGGGTATTGCAATACCAGATCTTCAACTCTACTACAAAGCAATAGTAACAAAAACGGTACGGTATTGGTACCAAAATAGAAAGGTAGATCAATGGTACAGAATAGAGGACACGGACACAAACCCAAATAAATACAATTTTCTCATACTAGACAAAGGGGCCAAAAATATGCAATGGAGAAAAGATAGCCTCTTCAACAAATGGTGCTGGGAGAATTGGAAATCCATATGCAACAGAATGAAACTAAACCCATATCTCTCACCATGCACGAAACTAAACTCACAATGGATTAAGGACCTCGGAATCAGACCAGAGACCCTGCAGATTATAAAGAAAAAGTAGGTCCAGATCTTCAACATGTCGGCTTAGGACCAGACTTCCTTAAGAGGACTCCCATAGCACAAGAAATAAAAGCAAGAATCAATAACTGGGATAGATTCAAACTAAAAAGCTTTCTCTCAGCAAAGGAAACTATCAGCAATGGGAAGAAAGAGCCTACAGGGTGGGAGAAAATCTTTGCCAATCATACTTCAGATAGAGCACTAATCTCCAGAATCTATAAAGAACTCAAATAACTCTACTCTAAGAATACAAATAATCCAGTCGACAAATGGGCTAAGGAAATGAATAGACACTTCACAGAAGAAGATCTACAAGCAATCAACAAACATATGGAAAAATATTCAACATCTCTAGTAATTAGAGAAATGCAAATCAAAACCACCCTAAGATTCCATCTCACCCCAATTAGAATGGCGATTATCAAGAATACAAGCAACAACAGGTGTTGGCGAGGATGTGGGGAGAAAGGTACACTCATACATTGCTGGTGGGGCTGCAAATTAGTGCTGCCACTCTGGAAAGCAGTGTGGAGATTCCTTCGAAACCTTGGAATGGAACCACCATTTGACCCAGCTATCCCACTCCTTGGCCTATACCCAAAGGACTTAAAATCAGCATACTATAGAGATACAGCCACATCAATGTTCATAGCTGCTCAATTCACAATAGCCAGACTGTGGAACCAACCTAGATGTCCTTCAATTGATGAATGGATAAAGAAACTGTGGTATATATATACAATGGAATATTACTCAGCCATAAAGAATGATAAAATTATGGCATTTGCAGGTAAATGGATGAAATTGGAGAATATCATGCTAAGTGAGATAAGCCAATCTCAAAAAGCCAAAGGACGAATGATATCGCCAATAAGTGGATGATGACATATAATTGGGGGAGGGGAGGGTTAGTGTTAGGGTTAGAGTTAGGGTTAGGCAGGGGGGCAAGTATGGAGGAAGGAAGCACTGTATAGAGGGAAAAGGGGGTGGGAGAGGTGGGGGGAAGGGAAAAAATAACAGAATGAATCAAACAACATTTCTGTATGTAAATTTATGATTACACAAATGGTATGCCTTTACGCCATGTACAAACAGAGAATCAATATGTATCCCATTTGTTTACAATAAAACAAAATACATTATTAAAAAAAAAAGGGGGGGGTTCTGGCAAATGCTACAACATAGATGAACCTTAAGGACATTATGTTACATGAAATAAGTCAGTCAAGAAAAGAAAAATACTGTATTATTCCTTTTATATGAGGTATCTAGCAAAGTCAAATTCACAGAAATAGAAAGAAAAATGTTGGTTTTCAGGGTCTTGGAGAAAGGGATGAAGAAGGAGGAGTGAAGGATTTAATGGATACAGAATTCCAATTGGGTAAGATGAAAAGTTTCTGTAAATAGATGTTGGGAATAATTTCATAATAGTATAAATTTATTTAATGCCACAGAAGTATCTATTTTAAAATATTACTTTGGTAAATGTTATGACTATGTATATTTTATCACAAAAAATCAAATTATAAAGCTTAAAAATGGTACCCCAAAAGATATCAACATCATAATGCCCAGAACATGTTAATATCACCTTACATGGTAACAGGAACTTTGTGATTAAGGTAAAATGGAGAAATGTGGGGGGTGGAAGAGGTTAGTGTTAGTGTTAGGGTTAGAGTTAGGGTTAGGGAGGGGGGCAAGAATGGAGGAAGGAAGGACTGCATAGAGGGAAATAGTGGTGGGAGGGGTGGGGGGAAGGGAAAAAATAACAGAATGAATCAAACAACATTACCCTATGTAAATTTATGATTACACAAATGGTATGCCTTTATGCCATGTACAAACAGAGAAACAACATGTATCCCATTTGTTTACAATTTTTAAAAAAGGGAAATGTTACAAGATTACACAATTCTGATTTACACTCTCTCTCTCTCTTTCTCTCTCCCCATCTCTCCTTCTCTCTCTCTCTCTCTCTCTCTCTCTCTCTCTCTCTCTCTCTCTCTCACACACACACACACACACACACACACACACACACACACACACACACACACACACCCACAGGAATGGCTGTAGTTTCATTTAAAAAAATTAAAAAAAAGGTAAAACGGAGAGATTGAGCTGAATTATCTTGGCAGCTCTGACAAGGGTCCTCCTAAGAGGGGGTCAGTAGATGTGGTAAAGATAACAAAAGGTTGTGTTGGTTGAGGGACAGACCCATGAACCAAGAAATACAGAATAGTGAGCCTCTGGAAACAGAAAAGAGCAAGTCAACAGAGTCTTCTCTAAAAACCCCAGAAGGAGCACAGTCCCACAGACTCCTTGATTTTAGACTTTCAACTTCCAGAACTATAAGAGAATAAATTTGTGTTGTTTTAGGTCATTAGGATTGTTATAATTTGTTGTAGCAGCAATAGGACACTAAACATAAATTAAATAGATCCTCTCCTTCAAATTCTCATTGCTTCAAACTTCTCATGAACAGAAACTGAAATAGCAGAGCTCTATTTTTATTGAGACCCATGTTGTATTTTTTTAAAAAGTGGTCTATATTTAGTTCTATTGTCCTTCTTAATTCCCATGACTATACCTTGCTCAAATGAGCCTGGTTTTTCTCCCCTGTTAGATCTTGCCATTCCTTCATGACTTACGTGTTTAATTATGCATGTACTGAAAGAACAAGTCAGTATGGTCTGTAGCTCTGAGCTACTCATCCTAGTACATGGTCTATGCTGGACCTTAAGATAATTGACCTCAGTACAATCAGGCCAGTAGGATAGAATATGGTATCTATTGAAATGGCCTGACTCTGGGTTCAGTACCTAACACTACCTTATATTGATATTACAATAGTCTCCACTCCACTCCATTTATGGTTTTACTCTCTGCAGTTTCAGTTTCCCATGATCAACCATGGTCCAAAAACATCAAATGGAAAATTCTAAAAATAAGCAATTCATAAGTATTAAAATGCACAGCAGTCTTAGTAGCATGAAAAAGAATTCACATTGTCCTACTCTGTCCCATCCTAGAAGGGAATCATCATTTTGGGTAACATATTCACACTCTATATGCTGCCTTCCTCATTATTCACTTAGTATACAACTCTATTGTTAGATTGACTGTCATGGTAGCACAATGTATGTATTCATATAACCTTTATTTTACTTAACAATGGCCCCAATGAGCAAGAATAGTGATGCTGGCAATTCAGACATGCCAAAGAGAAAGGGTAGAGTGCTTCCTTTAAAAGATGAAAGTTCCTGACTTCATAAATAAAGACAAATGCATACTAAGATTGCTAATATCTCTCAGCAAGGACAAATAGTCTATCCATGAAATTGTAAAGAAGGAAAAAGAAATAAATCCATGCTAGTTTTGCTGTCACAGTTCATGCTACAAAAGTTACAGCCACTGTGCATGTAAGTGCTTAGTTAAGTTGGAAAATACATTAAATTATAGGGTTCAGTACTATCTATAACTTGAGGCATCCATCAGACATCTTGGAATGGAACATATCACCTACATATAAAGGGAGTACAACTATAGCAGCAATCCTATTTTCCAAATGGAATAAATAAGTCCCAAAGTTGTATAAGTAGTAGACAAAGATGATGTTTGGATACAGTTAAATCAGACCTGAAGTCACCCTTCCTTTGTTCAGATTTCTCTGAACTGAAGGACTTCCAAAAAAACCACCACATCTACCCACCTAGTCCTCATCCTATTGTGGAGCCCACATATCTATAACCATACTCTGACCATCACATACTTGGATAAGATGGGATGTGGCTGAGATAAGAGCTTACGTTCCCTACCAAAGTTCCTACCATGATACAACATGGAATTCTTCACAAAGAAACAGAGTAGCAATCAATTGCTTTATAAGCAACATATGTGAAGACAAGAATGAGAAAGCATAGCTTGCAGAAGAGACTTTCTTGTGGAAAAAAAATTGTTTTCATCTCAGTCAATCAGATCATCCATAAAGTAGCTAAGGAAACCTCTAAGAAAAAAGAAAATAATCATGGAGATGAAACAGGGTCTTTTGAGGGAGGGTTTTCTATTTTATCGGTGGGTTTGCTCTATTTCTTTTGAGGGTTTCAACCTCCTAAGTATTTATCCTATCAATCCACTCCTTTTCATCTCAATCATCAATTACTTTTGGTCTAACCTCTTACAAGACACTATAATACTCTAAAAACCAGCTACTTGTTCTTTCCATATTCTCTCTAGCCAACTCTAACCCCCAAAATCTATTCTCTTTTCTGGACACCAGAGTGATATTCTTAGTACTTTAAAGATATCATTCCAAAAAAAAAAAAAAAAGACATCATTTCATTGTCTGCTGGCTTCCATTGTTCTCATTGGTAAGTCAGGTATCAGATTCACTATTGTTCCTTTGAAGGTAAAGCACATTGTTTTTCTTTTTGCCTATGGTTATTAGCAGTCTTATTATAACGCTTACTTGAAATATAACATTATGATGTTATATTTATGCTTCTTGATGTCACAGAGCTTCCCTAAACCTGTAGATTAACATCATTCATCAGTTTTGAAATATATTCATCCATGACCTCTTTAAATATTGCTTCTGCTCCATTCACTATTCTTTCTTTCTGAGATTTCATTTATGTTAGATCTGTTGATGGAACTCCACATTTCTCTAATGTTCTTCTCCATATATTGTCTTTTCTCTGTGTATGCATCAGTATGTATATTCTATTGAAATATTTTTCAACTCAATAATTCTTTTTAGTGTCATGTAAAGATTACTGTCACTGATCTTGCATTATTGTCACTGATATTGCATTATTCAGTTTTGGACTTACCCATTTATTTTATAGATTGAAACCTCTGACACATTCTCTATTTTCAGCTCTATTCTCTTAAATATGAATGTCAGCTATTTAAAAGTCTCACTAACAAACTGCTGCATTTATATGATCTGTGGGTCTTTTGTTTCTCTCTCCATTTTCACTCATGTAGCCTTTTACTTTGGTGTATCTAGTAATTACTGATTTAATGAATATGACTTCTGAAGCTTTTGGAGACCCCAGGTGATGTTATTTTCCTCCATGGACCATATTCCCCTCCTTCCTTCTGTCAGAAAGAGTAATAACTGATCACCTTAATCTAAGCAGAGACTATTCTGCATCAAATCTGTGTTGCAGGACAGATAAGGCTCAATCTGCTTTCCCTTTTCCCTTATCTTAGACACACAGTCCTTCAGATTTTTCACATAAATGTCCAGTGTATCCACTTGACCATCCCCTCCCCTGCAAAGTGAGTGCTGAAATCTAATCTTTGTTTCTTGAGACTGTGAAGACTAGTGAAAACTCTGCTATGTTCTTTTTTTAGAGACCTGATGTTTAGGTTTTTATCTTCAACTCCATGCAGCATCAGAATTCACCTGCCTTAAGGAAAAACCTGACTGTATGCTTGCAACCTTCCAAGTCTCTTCCAGAAGTCCTACTGTCTTCTCTTTTTTCCTCTAGTAGCCTACCACGAGTGCAGATTCTGGATAGTCAGCTTCTTGCCTAATACCCCCCCCCTCCCAAAATCAAAAAACCCAGGCTGAAAGAGGCTGTAGAAGTCAGACCCTCACTTTTCTAGAGTGTCAGCATTCTCATCCTCTTTGCCTCAACAACTTTCTGTTGCCTTCAAAGAAATGATTTCTACATTTTCTCTGGACCTGTGGTCTAAGTGTTTACTTTCTTGCTAAGCACTAAGGTGATGGTATTGGAAGTTGGGACCTAACCACAAGATGATGGTATTAGGAGGAGAGCCCTTTGGGAGGTGAATGGGTAATGCCCTTAAAAAAGAGACCACAGAGACCTAGAGAGCCCCTCCCACCACATGAGGACACAGCAAGAAAGTATCACCTATGAGAAAGTGGGTCCTCATCACAATCTGAATTTAAAGACACCTTGATCTTGGACTTTCCATCCTCCAAAACTGTGAGAAATTAATTTCTGTTACTTACAAGCTACCCAGTTTTTCTGGTGTCTTGTTATATCATCCCAAATGGAACAAGACATTTGACTTTTTTCACTTGTTCTAAGAGCATTCTCTACCACTTGTACTCATCCCAATAGGAGGTAGTAGTCCCTAGTGTAACCTTCTTAAACTATAAAGCACTGAATTTGAGTATTCCCTTGATTCAATCTTCTGAATGACTTCTACTACACCAAGAGTAAAACTCAAATTACTCTTCTATTTGACCCTGCATGTCTGACTCTAGCTTTCCAATCTAATTTGCCATTCCCTGTGCCTCCATACCCAATGCACTACACCCAAGGTGGCCTGATTTCCATTCCTCACTCGGTGCCTATGCACATGTGCTTTTTCATTCCTTGGATGTATTATTCAAAAAGTTCCCCTAAAATAAAATCCTGGCATGGGAGCCAGGACTCAATTTGGTCTCTTGATATGGGGGAGAATGGAGGCAGATTCCTTTATTTCCTAGCTGTACAACTTCAGAAATATATATTAATCTCTCTGAACCTCCATGCCCTCATCTGTAAAATGAGGGAAACAATCAAATTATTTGTGAAATTGTATTTTTAAATACCTGTCTTTACATGATTCTGGACTCCCCTCCTTTATTCAAAAGCAAGTCAACCAAGAAGGAACATTCCCTTTAGGAAGAATGGCGTGAGTTTCTCTGGCAATGTTCCATTTCCCTGTTCCCTCAGCAGAGTTTGACCTCAAGAGTCAGATATGGTTTTGAAACATTACTATGACACACAAACATTCCCATCTTAACAAGCACCATGGCCTCACTTAAAGCCAAGAAGACACTCTTGTTACAAGTCATTATTTCTTGGGGAAAGAAGAATAAAAAACTCCTTAGAAGCAAATATGTCTTATGTTTTTAAAATATCCTAATCCTTGACTAACTGTGATATGCCTCTAATTGCTTTTTCTTCTCATGTTTTATGTCCACTATGTGGTTCTATTGTTCAAACATCACTTCAAATGAAATTGTGCCTGCAAAAAGACATAGCCTCTTTGGATCCTTTTAGTCCAGCTGTGAACTTTAGACTTAATCCTTTAGGTCACTCTTGTCTGGTAAGGTTTAATTTATATTAAATTTTCTAAAAGGAAAGGCAGGATGGTCAAAGCAAGATAGTAAGACAAGTCTGTCTTTCATAAATTAATAAGCATCACCGACCGCCTTTCTTGACCCTTTAAACTCTGTGAAATTAATATAAGTAGACAACTAAGGTCTTCTTGGCCTCCCCCGGAGTCCTGCAAGTTCACTTAAGCAATCCAAATTTCCTTAAAGTTTTATAAGCCAGCTTTTAGAGCAAGTCCTTTGTACTTATTACTGGTGACAGTGAGCATTGCAGCAGCCAATGAACCTTACTGACTTACGACCCCAATATGGTCAAGCACTGTTATCAAGGGAAATATCAGAATCAATGCTTGTATATTACATTGAGGTCCTGACTTCTGAAAAAACCCCCTATAGGCCCTTCAGAATATGTCAGTGAAATAAACAGCTAATACTCCAAGACATTCTACTGACAATAGTCCAGTAGTGCTGTTTATTTAACCACTTATCAAACATCCTAAACTTTCCAAAGGTTAGAATGTGTTTCCAAAGGAAAATAAAGGGGGAGAAAGCTTTCGTGCCCCTGATTCTTTTTCAGTGGAACTGCATTTCTTTCTGAAGTGAACTGCCACTTTCTGAAGTGACAATATGGGTGGTTATGCTAAAGGGACCAGGGAACAACAAACAGTCTTTCTCCACAATTAATGGGGCTTGCATTATTAAACAGCTCCTCGTGGAAAGGGGCTGCCTGTGAAACCTTCTCCACTGTGTACCTGTATGTGAGCTTTCATTTGCAGGCAACAGTCACTGGAGGAAAGCTGGGCTCACACCACCTTTTCCTTACTGAACTTAAGCATGTCACTGCTTCTATAGTAACCTCTCTTACATATATAATCACCAACTCTGAGCATGAATTTTTTATGTAACTTTTTAAATTTCCATTTTTGTCAGGCTTAGTTTATTTGGAGGGTAGACAGGGGTGATTGGTTTTGGTTTTTTGGTGCTTTGTGGGGTTTTGTTGTTGTTTGTTCTGTTTTGTTTTATGTGATGGCTTTTCCAGGCACAGGGGGATAATCTGTAACTATTGTGGTCATCAGAGCATGATTTTAGAAGTTTTTTTTTTTTTTTTTCATCTATTAATGCTAAAAGAACCTAGAAATCTTGGAATATCAAAACTGAATATGTAAGATCCTTTATACACAAAGAATATACCCTTTCCTTTCCAGGTTATCGGCTCTTGCCATCCTCCCATGCTAGGATTCTCACTTCTACTACTTTTGTCTTTTCCCCACTCCATCACTGTGCACCGAGCCATTCAAATGTTTCCACCTGGTATAGTGCCAACTTCTCAGATTTGGCAGTCTGCAAGAACACCACTTGTAACCTTCAGCCCCTGGGCATTGCACTTAAAAAATCTGAGCAAACCTGCCCAGAATTCTTTCCAAAAGTCAAAATCGCCAATGGGTACTCAGCAAAGATCAAAAGGTCCAGCTTCCCCATCTGCAAATCCAATAATCTTTTTTTTTTTTTTTTGGCATAAAAAAATTTACAACAATTTAACTTTTTATTGGGGAGCAGGTACTATTTGATGCTTCTCAAAGAAACTTGTTTTGATCAATTCAACAGCTGACTTGCCTCAGGCTTTCTCTAAAGAAATGATGCCCTTTTGATGCTAATGGTCACACCTGGGAGTGTGATGTGGAAGACTACAGGAATAGAAAGATATCCACCAACAGGGTTGCAAAGGGCATGGTGTCTGCGCTCAAAATGCCCAAGTGTAACAGCAGAAGAAGGTGAATCCTCTGGGTAGTCTCAAGGGTCAAAGCTGGGAGGGCTGCCATGGTCAAGGCTCAGCACAACCAGTCAGAGTTGGGAGAGGGAAGAGAGAAGATCCAGAGCAAAACAGAGTCCTCTGTAGTCTGCAAAGGCAAGACTCAAAGGCACAAAAATCAATCAATTTGTAACTAAATCTGAGGGTGAGAAGGTAGATTGGATGAAATTATAGAATTAGCTTAAGCAAGCCAGATAATACAACCAGTCCTGTATATTGACACATTCCACATGCACGGATCAAATCCACTGTACATAAAAAATATTCAGGGGGAAAACAATACAAGTAATGAGACAACATTAAAAATTATACAAATAAAATAAACAACACAACATAACACCTATTCATATGTCATTTACATTGTACTTACATTGTAAGTTATCCAGAGAAGATTTAAAGTGTATGGGAAGATCAGTTCAATGCACACACTATGTCATCATGTATAGGAGCCTTGAGCATCTGTGAATTTTGGTATGCATAGGGTCCTGGGACCCATTCCCTTCAGATGCCAAGACTACTCAGAGCATCATTTTTGCTCTTAAAGATGTTCTCCAGAAAGGAACAAACTTAACCCTTTGTCACAAAGGCAGCCTCCTCTCTACATGGAAGGCAGTGTCACTAAGCAGGGTCAAAGTCATTTGGAACCACAAAACAGGTGAGCCTTCTACTCCCCAAGGTAACAGCTATAAATCTTGGTCATGCATTACAATGATGGCAGCTTGGGGTGGGAATGGGAACTTTCAAAAAATAAGAGAGCCAAGGAACTCCCCTTAAACCAGGTGAAACAGAGTCTCTGGGACTGTGGTACAGGCATTGGTATTTTTAAAACCTTCCAAGAGATTTTAATGTACAACTAAGGCTAAGAGCCACTAGCTTAATAGAATCCTGATTTAAAGAGAAAATAAGTAGAGGAGACTCCAAGTCCATTCCATTAGTATTGCATGCAGCACACCAACACTGCTGCCACCCCAGTCTGTGCTTGGCACATGCCTGAAACCTTTGGCTCCACTGACATTCAACCTGCCTGCTTTTCATCAGGGGGGAAAATGCATTTGCAAAATCAAATTCACTGTGAACACCCACAATTCCTGTACACCTTGCACATCCCTCCTGAGAATGGGCACTGAAATAACTTGCACCAAATCATCTTCTTTTTAATTTATTTAAGTGCTCTTGAGGAATTTTGATACCTTCCTTCATCTCCAACCCAAGAAACACAAACCCAAGTCAAGGAGGACTGAGCTCCTTTTTATTTGTAGAGGGAGATTCCCCCACCTTAATCTGTGGTTCCTCCATTCAGTCTAGTAAACTCCTTTTTCTCTTGTCTGTATTTCTCTGCCCTCTGCTTGACAACAAATTCTACTTATCCTTCAGCAAAAACAGTAAACAAGAGCCAGTACCATGAAGACAGATCACACTTTTATAGATATTCACTTTTTGGATGTTATCTCATACCAAGCTCACAGTGACGTTATGCCCACTTTATGCCCATTTACAGATGTGGGCAAAAGTCCCATCTCATACAGCCAGGGAAGGAAGCAAGACCCCAGCCCCACAAAGCCCCTTCCAGGCTGAGTCTTTATCCTGATATTAGATGCCTCCTCGAAGATTCAAATGTCATTGTCTTTATAGGAAACATCCATCCTTTCTCTTGTCAATGACCCAGAAAAGGCTCATTCTTCCTGTAGTCTTCCCACCTCCTCTACATCATATTCCAAATGACAATGAAACGTTTTCGTTTAAACATATGCATCCACCACAGGATTGGGAAACACATGGATGGGCACTCTATTTTATTCATCTTTGCTTATCCTGACACCCAAATGGGGCCCTGCACATAATAGGGTCTCAGTACCTGCTCCACGAGTGGATGAATGAATGCCAAACAATTCATTCTCCAGGAAAAGTTCCTTCACTGTTAAAATCTACACAATCTATTTATCACAGAAGCTCAGTACTCGCTCCTATACTTTTCCTTCACTTCCTCCTCATTTTGGTAAAATAAAGAATAATGGTTTTTTCACACCATTCCACACATACACACACTTGCACTTCTTTTTTTGCTTTGAAATGAGAGTAGATGTCCGTGGAAGCCTCTGGGGTCCAGAGGAACATCAATCACCTTCACAGCTGGAGTCTCAGTGCTTTCCATACAAAAAACTATGCAGCAGGAAGAAAGTGCTTCCTCCTCACCAAGACAAGTAAAGGGAGTAGCAGTTGCCACCAGGCTTTTGTGCCACTAATTTGGGCTAAGAGAGTAAACCAGTGGGTATTTTTCTCCCCTTTCCCTTCTAAATTCCAGAGGAATAAGGAAAGCTCCATGAAGCCACCTCCAGAGCAAGCACTTAGATCCATTGCTACTCAGACCTGTTCCCCACACCCAAATTTGAGTTCATTTGTCAAAATGCAAAGAAGAGGAAAACATGAGCATAGATTTCAATTGCCAAATGAACTTAACATTCTAAAAGAAAAAGCCACGCTTCAAATATTCCTTGAAATCAGGAAAAGTTCACAAAACAGGAATGTCTCCTGGGAAATGTTTGAACACATTATCATTTTCAAGCATTTAAATCATCATTTCTCTCTGAGGGCTCTTTCATTCTAGACAAAATCCTGTCAACTCCCAAGATTACAGACTAGAGACACTGGAGCCACCAGTTTCCTTCAGCAGATATTAATACAGAATAGGAATTCCTCAAGGGGTACTGTTAGTCATAGGCATGTTCCATGGATACAAAAAGAACCCCAGAACCATCAGAATTCATGTGCACGTAGCCAACAGTAGAGGCTCTGTAGTCAATCACAGTTCCTCCTTTACTAACTAAATCTCAATTTCTGCACCTGCATCTCACCTATATGGTTCAAAAGAAGAAAAAGAAGAAAATCAACTGGAAATGGAATATTTATTTCATAATATGACTATTTCATGATCAGCTTTAATTGCCTTATTGAATAAATGCCATTAAATCTGAAGGTAATCATGAAAATTTCCTATCACTGGTTTTATCCAATGCATCTTGAAATTTTGGGGCAATCCTTAAAACAGTACTGTAATTTTAAAAGAATATTATCACTATCTTCTTATCTTCTACAACTTTTTTTTTTTTTTTTTTTTTTTTTGTACTGGGGATTGAATCCAAGGGCACTTAACCACTGAGCCACATCCCTAGCCCTTTTTTTGTATTTAGACACAGGATCTCATTGAGTTGCTTCAGCCCTGGCTATGTTGCTTAGGCTGGCTTTGAACTCATGAACCCCCTGCCTCTGCCTCCTGAGCACTGGGATTACAGATGTGCACCTGCCCTACAACTTCTGCTCTTCTGAATTGAAAACTCTAACAATAGTAAAAACACCCTCTTTCTAATACTCAACAGAAATGTACGTAAAACATTAGAGGGCTATGGATATAACTCAGTGGTACGACACTTGCCTTTCATCACCTGAAAGGTCCTGGGTTTGATTCCTCAGCACCAAAAAAAAAAAAAATGGAAAAGAGCAACCTGAAGCAATATGTGCTATGATAACCAGATTAAATCAATTTATCCTTTTATTTACCACTATGAGGTTGTTTTCATTTTTAATGTTTATATTAGTGCATTATAATTATACACAATAGTAGGATTGATTCTGATTCTGATATATTCATAAATGCTTATAACAGAATTTTCTCAATTTCAGTCCCCAGTATTTCCCCTTTCTATCTCCACTATGGAGTTTTTGCACACTAGCCCATGACAATATATCAAAGTGAGATTTGGAAGAGGCAAGAGGTATGTCTTTCTACTGGCAAGTAAAGGGCTACTGTGGATATGAACTCCAAGAAGCAGCATTTTAGGAAAGCTAGAAATTGAAGATTTATAAATGGATTCCTTAAAATTCTTTTTATATGTGAAATCCCTGGAAAATTTCTAGTTACCAGGAACATGCACTTGCCAGGTTAAAGTGGTTGCCAAACACATCGCATCATGTACCTTTACAGTTTTTGTATCTGCCATTAAATCTGTGTAAAGTAGGTTTCCACCTCTTGTCTTAGCAGGCTCATCGATGGGACACAATTCAAGTATTCCCTAGTCACAGTTGGTTGCTTTCCTTTGCCTCCGTTCCCAAAGCAGCTTTCCACCCACCTCCACTTTAGCAGGTGCACCATGATGACATAGCTGCTTATTTTCATGTCTGTCTCCCCCTTAGATGTGAGCCTGCAAGGGTGGAACCCCTACTTAGCATAGCATCTATAATACAGTAGATGGCCAATGAGAAAAAATGCTGTGGCACTGACACAGACTCCTGGCAGAAGTCCCAGCTCAAAGTAATGGTGGTTTAAACAACAGTGATAATGGAAGTGGACCCAAAGCAGAATTTGCTCATAGATCCTGTATAATATTAAAAAATAATAATAATAATAAGACTCAGTGACAACTCCAAGGCTTCTTTCCAATATATTGGACTACTGGTGGTACCATTTCTTGCTACAGGGAAAACAAGAGGAAGAACAGACTTACAAAACAAAATCAAGAGCTTAATTTGAAGAATGTTAAGATTGAAATACCAAAAGATTCTCAAATGGAGATTGTAACTAGGTTGTTGACTAAATTAGTTTGTTCTCCACACTAGCATGGTCAAGAAGAGAAACATGAATTCAAGAGTCACAGTATGTAGAAGGTAATCAAAGATAGAGACTGGATAAAATCACCCATGAAAGAAATTATACAGTCAATAAATATGAGGACTAGGAACTGCTCCTGGGAAATCCTTACCCAATTGAAAACAAAAGTGCATCAGTAAGTATAATATATTCAGATATGAGAAGCATTCAATAAATAAGATATATGAAATTTCTCTGGCCTGCAAATATAGAACTTTTACTTTTAAAATTTTTATTTTTTGTTTCTTTTCATTATTGTATAGTTTATTTAACACTTTCCTCCTGAACAACAATTAGAAGTGGTTTTCACAATGTATTTTGCAGAG
Organism: Sciurus vulgaris; assembly: GCF_902686455.1. Classification (NCBI taxonomy): domain Eukaryota; kingdom Metazoa; phylum Chordata; class Mammalia; order Rodentia; family Sciuridae; genus Sciurus; species Sciurus vulgaris. The sequence goes on along the minus strand of NC_136462.1, from coordinate 137,113,582 downwards.
AAATGAAAGAATACTTTCATTCCAGTAAACATCATTTTTCTCATTTATTGTCATAGTTTAACCACAGAAGCATCTTTATTCATGCAAACATGCCAAATTCATACACGGGGATAGGCAGTCATGTGATTTCCTAGCACCACCTGTGAGCATTCATTATCAAGCCACTATTTTCCCCACAACTGCATTTCCTCTCCCATTCCCAAAGAGCAACATAAAAGAGACCTCTGTGGGATTTTACATTTTCCTTTTTTTTTTTTTTTCTTAGTTCATTGTTATGACCTAATTGTGCATTTCAGTTTGACCAGCAAAATCTTGTCAAAGGAATACTTTCCAGTTTTCTCTCTGTCCATGGAGCTTTGACAGGGCTCCACGATTGACGATGATGTTAGCTCAGCAGCAATGTTCATTTAAGATAGTGACAGATCATAGCTTGCTTCCTCAAATCAGGAAAATTCGTGGAGTCTGTATAAGTTTTTGGATTTGGCTGCAGGAGAGTAGGTTCTTATGCATATGACACTTCATTTTACAGTTGGAAAGAAAAATCTATTCTATTGAATCTCTTAATGATTAATTCATATGACAATAATCTGTTTTTGTCCTCCCTTTTCAGATTTAGGTTTCAGAGACCAAATAAAAATTATTCAGGTTTGAGTTCCCACCACATATCTCCCCCCACCAATTAAGTGATTAGCATTGCTTGAGGACCAGTGAGCATCTCTAGGCTAGGACCAGCAACTTGGAGTTTGCAACTTGGCCGATCTTTCTTTTTCTGAATAGCTAGCACCAGGCATGACAGCAGACAGTCAGTAGCAAAAGGTTATAGGTAAAGACTGAAGGCCAAAAGTTGAAAAATAGTCATTGTCCATCATTTGGAAAGTGTTGGAATATTGTGCAGCCATTAAAAATAATTTAGATCTCCTATCACCCAGGTTATAGCCTCTACACACCATTTCCCTTTAACACACAAATTAGGACTGCTAATCCAAGTCTGGAACAGGAAATGGACAAGATTAATCTGGAACATTTTATATTGGAAAGAAAAAAAAAAAGTACTCCAATACTAAAGGGATTTTGTCCAAAAGATGTAGAAGCCAGCTTGAAAGGTCTCCCACTAGCCAAAGAAGGTAAAATTTGAACATAATAATTGTATTAACCTGATATCTATCAAATATATTTCTGTGGGTTCATAGTGATATTTATTTTTGAAATCTCATTGATCATCTTTAGAAGGTGGCTAAATCACTAACTCATTGTTTTGAAAGATGGTAAATAAAAATCAAGCAGTTATTCATCCTTTCCTGAATACTACCTCAAAGCAATTCAGTCATTGATAAGAGGAAGTGTCTTTTTATAAAGGTCTTTTGATGTGATTTTTTTAAAATTATTGACAAATTAGAGTAACATCATTTTGTAATCCCTGATGAACTAGGCAACCATCTTCAATAGGCTGGTACAATAAAGGAGAGAAACAACCAAATTTTAAGCCCCTAATAGAAATATCCACGGATAAGATACTTCTGAAAAAAAAATTGAATCAGATCAAGATCCTAGAACTATCAGATTACAGAAAAATAAGACTTATTATAACATGATAAATTATACCACAAGAATCTATCAACAAATTTAAATTTAGGAAACTCTACAATAATGCTATTCAAAGTGTGAACCATTGATTAATGGTTCCACAAACTGCTTACATTGTTCCAGGCATGATGAAATAAGAGTAAGAATTAAGAAAAAGCATTTAGATATGTTTAAAGCAATTTAACATTATAATTTAATATCCAAGCCCCTGGCTAGTAAACTCATCACATTGAACACAACATAAACATGTTTAGGTCACCCCAATTTATATCTAATACATGTGTGCTGTGAACTATCAGTCAAAAACAATAGAACAATTTTACAATTTATGTTAGTTCCAGTGCAATTTGTCAACAATTATCCAAAGGTAACTAAAATAAAATTATGTTTCATCTGAAGATAATTTAGGGTCAGATAATTTAGGATCAGAAAAATATATCACTTGTTGCCAAGAGATGGGAGTTAGGGTGGAAATTGGGAGAGATGATTTATAGCAATACATGAAGTAACTTTTGTGGTGACAGATATAGTTATGTTCATTGGGGATGATTTCACAGGTATGTACATGTGTCAAACTCATCAAGTTCTATTCTTTACATACATGCAGCTTATTATATAAAAATTATACCTCATAACTGTAAAAAAATTAAACAAAGATTAGGTATATTGCCTCTGTTTAGGATGTTTAAAATTGCAGAGAATCTTTCTTCCATATTGACAAGAAAAAAGTTGAATAATCTATAAAAGAATAACTCTCCTTGGACTCACCATGCACCTATGGTCATCACCAAGTGAACTATTTTCCACAAGTGATAAGTTCTTTCCACAAGTGAAAAGTTCTTCACATTTGGCAGTACCAGGGAGGAAGATGTGGGCACCATACAAGTTTGTAAGATGAAAGCTAATATTTTTTAATGAATTCTTAAAAGCTAGATGTGGGCTACCATGTCAAGGTAGAGTATCTGGAGGCTCCAGTCATAAAAGAAACTTGCTATTGCTCACAACTCTTCTCCTAAAGCATCCACTAGCTCCTTATAATATTGGGGGCAGGACAACAGCTTAGAAAAAGGCTCCCTTGGCAGCACAGGCCTACAAGCAAGAGGAAGTAATCACTTCAGGTAGAGTGGACATTTTACAAAATTGATTTTCCCATTCCATGAACATGGGATGTCTTTCCACTTTTTGTGTCCCCTTCAATTTCTTTCATTAATGTTTTATAGTTTTCATTGTAGAGTTCTTTCATCTCTTTTGCTAAATTTATCCCAATACATTTTTGTAGCTATTATAAATAGGATTGCTTTGTTAATTCCTTCTCTAGATAATTCACTATTGATATATAGCAATATTGCTGATTTTTGTTTGTTGGTTTTGTATCCTAAAACTTTGCTAAATTCATTTATTAGTCATAATAAATCTTTGATGAAGGGTTGGGTTTTTCTATATATAAGATCATGTCCTCTATTCTTTCTCTTGCCTAATTGCTCTGGCAATTGCTTCTGATACTATGTTATAAAAGTGGTGAAAGTAGGCAACTTTATCTTGTTGCAGATCTTAGAGAAAAAGATTTCATTTTTCCCCATTCAGTATGACATTTTCTCTGGACTTATTAAATATGATCTTTATTATGTTGAAGTATTTTCCTTCTATTACCTAATTTATTTAGTGCTTTTATCACAAAGGATTTTTGAATATTCCAAATGCCTTTTTCATAAATATTAAGATGATCATGTGGTTTTTGGCTTTCATTCTCTTGATGAGGTGTATCATATTTATTGATTTGCATATTCATCCCTGGGATGAATTCACTTGATTTTCTATCAAGAAATAGAAAAAATCAATCACTTGATTGATTGAAAAAATCAATTCACTTGATTTTTCTATTTCTTTTCTATCTCTTTCACTCTTCTCTCTCTCTCTCTCTCTCTCTCTCTCTCTCTCTCTGTCTCTCTCTCCCCACCCCATGTCTTTGATGATTTCATATTAAATTTAATTTTAATTTAATTAATCATAAAATATAGATAAAATTATATTTGTCCAGGTTGTTTTGACTTCTGGGATCCCCCTTTTCCTTACTTGTGACTTGTATATATTTTGGAGAATTATTGTGAGGACAAAATGACATGATATATATAAAGCCTTCAACACATATTAAATACTCAAAAGAAAATACCTAGCAAACAGTAGTTGATGATGCTATTATCATTAGCAATTACAGAAATTACAGGACCATGCGCTCACAAAGATACAGAACTGGTCTTGACTGGATAGAATAAGTACTTTAGTTAAGATAAGCATTAATATCACAAATTCAGTTGAAAATACTGCTCTGTGGTCAATGCATGTGGATAACACAACTCAGTTTGGTGTCCTTATGTCTCCCTGGCTCATTTCCAACTTAGCAAGGATGTGCAAGGTGACCCTCACCCTGCTGCCACCAGGAAAAAAAGACCCTTCCTCCATGTTTATCAGCAGAATAGACAAGCAAAAGGAACCTGGTCTTCTGGGGAAATAAGCTAAAAAACAAAAAAAAAAAAAACAAAAAATGTAAGAAGCAAATCTCAATTTTTTTATTAAAATCATTATTTTTTTTTCTTTTTTTCTTTCTTTTCTTAATTTTTTAAGACCAGAGATTGAACCCAGGGGTGCTTAACCACTGAGCCACATCCCTAGCCCTTTTTTTATTTTATTTAGAGATAGTGTCTTGCTAAATTACTTACAGCCTCAGTAAATTGCTGAGGCTGGTTTTGAACTCGTGGTCCTCCTGCCTCAGCCTCCCAACCACTGGGATTATAAGCATGCACTACCATGCCTGGTTTAAAATTAATCTTACTTTTAGAATTTTGACTGAACAATCCCCTTAATACAACTGTGTTCACCCAAATGTTTCCACATGGAAAGAAATATTGAAACAAACAATCACCTAAATTTTTCAATTAATATATTACATAGACTAAAATATTTCCAAACCCTTTTATTGGAAATGAGCAACCATGATACACAGTTAATAGGCTGAATCAGAGGGACAAGAAACAACTCAATCATCTCTAGAAATTTCCACAATTAAAACTTCTTTTAAATACTGGAAATTTAGCATTATAGGAGGAACTCCTATTGGTAGTACAATGGTCTCTGCATTTTTATGACTTTTGTAACTATTATCATGCTAGAATGTTATTGTTTATCATATAATAATAACAGTATAGCTAGAAATTTGGAAGGAAAGGGAGAAAGCACCCATGTATGTACGTATAGATGCACACGCACGCGGACACACACACACACACACACACATACACATGCAAGGTTGTGAACAGCTTCAATGCTTATTTTTGCTGTCTCCAAAACATTAATAATGTTTTAAATGTAATGTTTTCTCTTGAAAATATTCTTAACCATTTGACAGATGCTAATGCATGTTTCCTAACAAAGGCAGATAATAAAATGAAAGAACAACCAATTAATTTAACAGAAAAATTTAGAAATATCACTTCCTAGAACATATGGGGAATTGCAGTCTCCAGATGCACCTTGAGTAGACTCACTTTCTCCTAGTAGGAGTCCTTCTATTTGGCTGAAATTACTATGCTGACATTGCAGGATATACCTCTTCCCTTCTCGCCTGGCCCCCTTGTGGCCACAACAAGGTTGCTTACCAGGAGAAGATGGGAATGGTACTGGAAGGAAGCAGAAATCTTTCACCTTCCCTTGCCTTCCTCTTTTATTCCCCCATTTCTCCCCTCCAGCCTCTGGAGTGGATTAAGAGACAGCACCCCAGATGAGTGGAGAGTGAAGCTGGACTCTGGCTAGGGGGGCACCTGGTGGGACTTCCTGGTTCACAGGGCAGCTATCCAGGACAGAGGAACAAACCCAGTCCTACCGTCTATTGCCATATCTTTGTTTTATTCCACCTTTGATGGAGTTTTCTGCTCTCAACTTTATGCCAAAGTCTCATAAAATTTAATTTATAGCCTAAGAAAATGAAAATCAATCACTAAATGTGAAACATCACTTGACTCAACTATTCTAGTCTATTTAACTTAATGAGCAACATATTTTCATGAGAAAAAGCAGACAATATATTAAAGTGACCTTCAGAGATTTAAAGGGCATTAAAATAGGAGGGCTGTATCTGTTTTTTTTTAAACTTCCCAATTAGATTTTTTTTTTCCCCACTGGTGAGGGAATTTTTTTTCTTTCTTTCTTTCTTTTTTTTTTTTTTTTTTTTTTCATGCAGGATTCCAAACTTCATGAAAACTTCAAGAACAGGCTGGGGTCTATAACTAATAAGTGAAAAGGAATCAAGAAGAGCACACAGTGCTAAGAGCCTGTCCTGGTCCCACCACCTACAGGCACAAGCTGCTCATGGCCCCTCTTAGTATCCAAATTTTTTAAACAAACATGAGGGTCTTTATACAAGACGGTTTGGAGTAGATTGTTGTAGTGGCAAATACCTGCTCCGACAGTTGCTTGCTGTGTTACTCTGGACAGAATCAGAATCTCTCTGAGCTTTTTCTTTTGTATCTACAAAACCAACTTGGAAAACAGTCTCCAGAACACTATGGATTAAATAAAGACCATAATGCCAAGTGTGTAGCACAGTTGCCAGCATCCTGCAGAACGCCACCTGTGGTTATTATATTAGTGACCTTCCCTGCATTAGATAGGAGTGATGAGGGCACACCTCCCTGCCTCCTCCCACTTTCAACTATGAGGTAGGCTGTAGGTTTTTCTTAATTAACTAGGTTCTTACGTGACAATGTGGGAGCTAACATTTTATAAGCTACAGATTATTCTGCTAGCTGTTGGCATTCATGAAATCCCAGAAAGCTAAGGAACAAAGTGAAAATGAAAAGTTTAGCACAGTCAGTGATGATATGATGACCAAACGGACACATCTCAGCAACACGAACTGGTTGCAGTTACTGTTTTTACTAAGTAGGTGGATATATATCCTCCACGCATGACGATACTGCCTTTTTTATCAATCAGTGATCCATTTGAAGTAGAGAATTTTTCGTTTGTTCAAAAATATTTTAATTTTCTATTGGAGCTTAGTGATCATACATAGTAGTTGGGTTCATCCTGACAAATTCATACATGCATGGAAATCAATTTCAGTTCATGATCCCCCAAAATATTTTAATTTTTGAAAGTCTCTTTCTATCAATCCTCCTCTGAAGAATAAGTTTGGAGGTAAGCTCAGAGTTCTTCAGTTTTGGGGTTCAGCATCCCTTCTCTTTATTGGACGGCTGATGAGATGACTGCCTCTGCATGTGTCCTGCTCTGCTCAGGGAGAAGTGGCCCCTAGTCCTGGACCTGACTCTAAGACTACAGATGCTCTTTATCAGTCACATTCTACCTCATCAGAGCAACATTCAAACTTGTCCACACAGAGGAACAAGGTGTTTTCTACTCTCTTCTTGCCCTCATGAAAATTTACTTTTACTTTCAAATCTATGTATTATTCTCCCTCCTTATATAGTTGGGAAGAAAGAGCTCTTTTCCCCTTAGAAGAAGGGGGAGGATCTCTTTGATGTTCACATTTTCATCTGTGATTCAGAAACCTCCCTGCCCCGGAGAGCAATTTTAAATTCAAAGAGAAACTTGTTTGATAGGGTTTTGCCTGCGTGTGTGTGTGTGTGTGTGTGTGTGTGTGTGTGTGTTGGGGGAGGAAGAAACTTTTTTTAATAATGATCAAACAAGGATATAAAACCACTATAATTAGTTAATTCATCGCCTCACCATCCAAGTGGTGCTGGCTTTGAATTTTCAAAAGGCTGTGTCTTCGTGGCTTTATAAAGTTATCCATTCTTAGTCAAAGCTGCTGGCTTGCTAACTATTTCTGCTTGATCAATGAAATAAGTCATACCATTACTATGGTTATTAACAGTAAAGAAAAGTAAAGCATGCTAACTGGCAGCTGCAATCCAGAAATTTGTAACCCGCTTAAGGCACGAAAGGAAAGAGAGTCACCCTCTGACACAACCAAGGTAAAGTCATACAGGAAGAAGAGGAAGGTGATCGGAGCCCGATACCTCAACAGGAGTGGATGCTTCTGCTATAATTGCCGAGGGAGATGTGTCTGTCCTGAGAGGGAGCCAGACTCAGTCTATACAAAATGCTCCTAACACCTTGGCAGAACCCCAAGAACAAGTTGTCCATGCCAGCTATGTAGCCAGAGGATGGGAATTTGCAGAGAGTACAAATTTCAGTACACTGAAAGAAAGATGCTGTTATGGTTTGGATATGCATTGTTCCCCGAAAATCTCATGGGTTATCCAATGTGACAATGTTAGAAGTGAAATGTAACTTAACCAGTGGATGAAACCATTTTATGGATTAAAATCTTGAAAGGACTACTGTACTGGGTGGTAACTATGGGAGGTGAGGTATGGCTGGAGGAAGTAGGTTACTGGGGGTATGCCTTTGGGAATTATATCTTATTCCTGGCTCTCCTTGTCCTGACTGTCATGAGCTGAGTGGTTTTCTTCCACCACACCCCTCCACCATGATGTCTTGCCTCATCTCAAGCCCAGAGCAATGGAGTTGGGCTACCATGGACTGAACCTCTGAAACCATGAGCCAAATTAACTTTTCCTCCCCTATGTTGTTCTTGTCGGGTTCTTGAAAAACTGGCTCACACAGATGCTTTGTTTCAGGATGTAAATAGAACTGCAACTCCAGGGACAATTAGCATATAACTGCAGGCAGAAGAGCCTAAGGATTCCCCACAGGGGGCACATAAAGAACCAAGAAAGCAGACTTTATTCAAACTCAAAGTTGACAACAAGGATGGCTGAGAGAGACTGATGAATTGAGGAGCTCAAAACGAGATCAGAGCCCCATGGCGGACTGGAATTCAAAAGGGGTCTACAGGTGAAAACAGAATCAGCCCGCATTGCATTAGCACGTCAGCACCCGACATTTGCCAGCACCACATTTGCGAAGTGAGATTTAGGCTATTGTCTGGAATAATGAGTAGAAAGCCCAAAATAGCTTCAGGTGTTAACCAAAGTACTCATTTGGATCATCTGACAACTGAATCTGCATTTTGACATCCCTCGAAAGAGATGCCATTCAGAAGGGGCATCTCAAGTCAAGGCAGAGTCGTGGCAGGATGTTTCCTAAAATTCATCAGAATTCCCGCTAAAAGCTTCCTCCATGTTCCTAATAGCGGCAGCCCCATTGACTTTTGAGATGGTTTTACTCTCAGCCAAAAATCAGATAGGAAATAATCCTTCTCTTAAGATCCTACAGGAAAGGACAATGTAAGGGATTGGCAAAGAACTGAATGTTTGTTTGGGTTCCCCGAAATCCAAATGCTGAGATCCTAACTCCCAAGGTGATTGAATTAGGAGGTGAGGCTTTGGGGAGGAAATTAGGTCATGATGATAGCAACATCATAAATAGGATTAGTACCCATATGAATGGGACCCCAGAGAATTCTCTGACTCTGCCATGTGAGGATATGACTGGAAGTCAGCAGTCTGCAACCTGGATGAGAGAGAGAGAGTCCTCCTCGGAACACAAGCATGTAGGCACCTTGTTCTCAGACTTCTAGCTTCCACAACTACGAGAAATAAGTGCCTGGAGCTTGTGTCACCCAGGCTATGATACTTTGTTATAGCAGCCTGAACTAAGAGAGCATCCGAGTAGCTCCAGTGTCAAGACTGCCCACTGCCACACTGTTCAGAGGACCTCCCTGGAGATCAGCAACAGCACACGGCCACAACAGAGCTCTGGGATAGCTCATGACTGCTATAGCCTGGATGGTAAGTGTCCTCCAAAGGCCCATGTGGTAAAGTCTCAGTCCTCAGGGTGCCACTATTAGGAGGTAGTATAACATCTAAGAGATGGGAGGTCCTAGGGACTTGGGGGTATTCCCTTAAAGAATCATAGGACCCTGTCCCTTCCTTCTCTCTCTTTTGCTCCACCACATGCCTCCTCGATAATGTGCTGCCTGCCTGGCCCAAAGCAATGGGGCCAAGCGATCACAAACTGAAACCTTTACAACTATTGAGCCAAAATAAACCTTTTCTCTTGATAAGTTGATTATCTTGGGTATTTGCTATAGTAAATACTATAGTATTATTTGCTATAGTATTTACTATAGTAATAAAAAGCTACACCAACACAATGACCAAGAGATCTCTCTCATCCGAACTCTCTAAGATCAGGGGAAGACAGGAAGGCTGATGTAGGTTCATTGAGGATGAGTCACGGGTAGTTTCAATAGGAACACAACATGTGCCCGTGAATGGATCTAGGTCACCAGGGGGACAGCTCACAGGTAAGTGCTACAAGGTTCTGTCAAAGCCCTCAGTCACTTAGAATGATCAGAGGAGATACTTAGAAAACAGAGCAGAGTTGGGAGGGAGGGTGCATATATCAAGGAAGAGAATCAAAATCCAAATGTAAACATCCATATAGACTGCTATGACTATGAACACCGGGGTCTAAAATGTAGGCAAATAAAACTCTTAAATCAGAAGGTGAAAACCCAGGGCACAATCACAGGAAGGGAATGGGGGGAGGAACAGGATTCCCAGGATAACATCCCCAAAAGAGGCAGGGTTCTGCAGCGAGTGAGCTGAAAATGTAATCAGGCCACTTCCTGATTGAAAGGGCCTTCCTCAGGCTTTAGCCAAAGGCAGAACCTGGTCTAGAGTTACAGCCCCTCCCAAGAGCAGGCTGGTTCCTTCTCTGACCTCCTTCTAACCTTCTCCCACTTCACCATTTGACATAGTCACTTTGCTCGAGGACATCTATCCATGGGTTGACACCTTCCTCACTCGGGACCTTTGCACACAGAATTTTCTCTCTACAAGTATTCACCACACCTTGCTTTCCACCCATGCTTTACCAGGTAAGTGCCTTCACAGCCTGCAGGGCTTGGCTTGAATGCTTCCATCCCTGCTAAACCAGATCTGAGTACAGGTCCTATAGTCCGGTTGCTGTCCCAACCCCTCCTTCACTAGATACCATAGCTGTGGTTCCTTCATCTCTGACTCTTCCTCACGACAGGGTGAATTCCAGACAGGCAAGAGGAACATCTGGCTTGCTCATCCCCCTCTATTCCCAGCGCTCAGCACTTCACAGGACTCAAGAGATTGACAATGATGGTTAGCACAATGCAGTTGCCAAAGAAATCAAGATGGTCTGGAGATGCATTAAAAGAGATATATGTTCTACAGCAAAGAAGGTGACAGATATTCCCATTTTGTGCCAGATCACACACCAGGGAACCCACGTTGGCTCCCATCCATGATGATGGCCAATGTGAGAGGGAACTAAAAGCCATATCCTCCCAGGAACAGGTAAAGAAACTGAGCACCTTTAGGCTGTCAACGAGGTATGCAAAGTATGACAGCTAACAGCTGGATGCAAACAGCTAAAAGGGAGAGATCCACTCTGCAGAGAGAAGGTGATGGTGTGGCATCTCCTGAGGCTCCCTGTCGCTGGAAGTGTTCAACCTGACCCTCCCAGCACCTTGAGAGGGGTCCCTGTGGTGACCGGACTGTGAGACTTTCCCATCCGACCTGGAGGGTCCCTACTTTTCTAGCCCATTGATTTTGGCCTCATTGGCCCGATGAGAATGCCAGACCAAGTGAGAAGTGCAAGGTTCTCAGAGCATCCAGATGTGCTAGGCGAGGACAGGGAGCTCACGAGCCTCTGAGCTAAAATAGAAACAGGCCGCTCAAGACTATTCCACACTTAAAGCAACATTTCTTAAAATAGCTCATTTGTGTGTTTGTTCCTGGGGATTCGGGTTTCAGAAAGGAAATGAATGATTGGAATCTGAATTCCTAACCAAAAAAATCATCCGTGTGTGAGGGTTGAGGTTGCAGGAAAATGGATTCACCTCCTCTACCTGTGGTCTCTGGGGACCTGGGTTCATGGTGGTGGCATTCTCAAATCCTGAGAAGCGCGGTTTCAAAGGCATGTAAGTGAGAGTACCCAAGCGGAAGCCAAAGAACATTCCTGCTCTGAATCACGGGGAACTCCCTGCAGCTTCTCTCACTACTTTTGCACGCATGCCTGGGAGCAGTTAGACCACATTTTAGTTTTAGGACCGTGTTTCCTATCAGAGATCCAGCATATTTCTCTCCCCAATACATCAGCCTCCATTTAAACCTCGGCAATTTTCTGGTAGGCTCCCCTATCAGCTTTTTGCGAAGCTTTGTGGCACAGCCTGCATTCGAGGCGACCTCTCCTGAAAGCCCACCACATACCTGACCCGGGATAGCGTTGTACTCTCCATTCTCTCCCGGCAGTGTTAAAAGGGCATGCTCTACTCTAACATCCATTTCGGTCTCTCCAGCTCCGAGTGCCTTCATCCCCATTTGTAACAGCCCCTAATATGTGTCTCCGTTCGATTTTCCTTACCCAGCTTAAAATCTTCTCATTCTAATTACCGTTTCAGTTTTCTTATATTTCTCCCTTGAGATGTCTCAATTAGTGTACTTTTTCATGCCGCCTGTCACCTCTGAGCTGCAAGGTGGGTCTAACTCCAAACGAAACCATGCAGAAAATAAATGAGGAGCCGTTCTGGGCGGCTGGGCCGAAGGTGGGGTTACTTTACAAACTAGCGCACCTTTAATTGATGATAAATGGACAGGAAAGTAGCCTTATTAATACAGCAGCCCTGAATCAGTTGGCATGCTGTGTCCTTCCATTACTCAAAGGTACAGGAGAAACTGCCACACTGAGTCCTAGGTGAAAAACTTCCATTGAGACACACACACACAGAAAGAGAGAGAGAGACAGAGAGAGAAAAAACAGGAGTGCACGGAGGCTAATTAACATAGTTCTGGTCAAAGTCGGAAATTAACTCGCTCTTTAAGACCACAGCTAAAAATGCCATTTGTCTTCCCTGTAATTACACTTATAGGTAATTACACCCATAGAATTCAGCAAGTTAAATGAAGGTAAGGCTTCTCCTCCTATTGCATAACACTTTTTATTCCAACCCTGTCAAAAGACTAAACAAAAATAAAGGTGTCTGCCACAGTGTATTTCTTCCATTAATGAGCGCTCTGTTGTCTTAAGACTTGTCTGAAAAGCTGTAATCCTGAAGTGTTTACTCCTTTGCTCCCCTAGGAATCCAGAGTCCTTATCTGAACCTCTCAGAATTTAGTAACCCGCAGAAGGCACGTTAGGCTTAAAAGCATTTCCCGACCATTAATATCTGCTGTGGTTTATCAAGGCGTGTGTCAAGGACAAGGAGCAGGGAAGTCACTTCCCCTTTTCTTCGTGGCAATGCAATATTTAGACCTCACCATCACATCCTATCTAATGGAATCCAGCATACAACACCTCCCAGTCCCCTTAACTCTCTTCTATTACCATTGTCTTTCTAAGGACATTCAGAAGCCAAAGAAATAAGAATGTGCACACAGTGGAGTGGCATTGAGCCCCACTCTAGCTGGCAGTATGCGCATGTCCCTCGAATCCAAGGCACCGCCCAGGGCTCGTTAGCAACAGCCTGCCTCGGCTCTACTGGAAGCCGGGGACACGGCTGGCTGGGCTCCCACCTCTGCATGCTCTGGGCAGAGGATGGGAGAGTCCCTTTAGAATTCTACTGTTCCCGGAGGATCCAGAGAGATGCTCAACTAGTCCAGTAAATTAGTCCCTCGAGAAATGGAAGAGGAGAGTCTCCAGTGGTGAATTCTCTGGAGAGAATAGGGAATGAGCCAACATGACATTTGGGGTTCCCATGTGGGTCCACCGTTGCACCCTTTCTTGCCCCCTCCTTGGTCCACACTGTCAGGATTTCTTCCTCCTGCCTACCCACTCCTCCCAGTCCCACCCAGGTCCCTTTTGGCCTCCCTCAGACCTTCGCAAATTCTGTCAATTGACAGTAAAGTTTCCACTGAAAGATTCACTTGGTCTCATTTAAATCCCCACCTGACTTCATGTTCACACTGAAGCCATATTATAGACTGAAGTGGTGTCCCTGTCACTGGTGGTAGCCGAAGGCCTCTGACTTCATGCTGCCAATTCCAATGAAGACATCCAAAATTAAAAAGCAAATATCTCCAGTCGTGCATTTACTGGATAATTACTTACATGGCTCTCTCATGAAGCAATTTGGCAATATGTATTAAGACCAATAAAAATATTGACTGTGAAACTTTCATGAGGAAATAATCTTAAATTCAGAAAAATATTCAATACAGTGTAATACTATCACACCAAACAGCAGTGATAAAAGAGAAAATAAGTATTCAATATTGGAGAATGTTCAAGTTAATAGGTGGAATATTTACTTGGTGGATTTTTATGTGACCATTAAAAGGAATGGCTATGGAGTCTATGCAAACCTCAACAATAAGTTGGAATATCAGGGTTTTTTTAATCAGAATATAAATCAGAAAAATTATCACCAAAAGCTACACCAAAAAACTGTGAATAGGTTAAAAGGTGAGGATTGTGGCTGATATTTTTCCTTTCATACACATACACACACACACACACACACACACACACACACACACACATTTGTTAATATAGTATTTAAAAAACATATAACTCTTGTAAATGTGAACTTTAGATTCTGTAAAATGAATCTAAACTGAGTGACATGGTTAATAGATCTGTCCCCAACTAGGGTTGCTAATATCTGCCATGTGCCCACTCTGCCATGGGCTAGCTATGTGACCTGTTAGAAGATTTCTAAGCTCAATTTCCTTTTTTTAAATTTTTTATTTGTTCTTTTTAGTTAAACATGCCAGTAGAATGTCTTCTGACATATCAACTGTACATGGAGTATAACTTCCCATTTTTGTAATTGTACATGATGTGGAGTTATACTGGTTGTATATTCATATAAAAACATAGGAAAGTTATGTCTGATTCATTCTTCTGTCTTTCTTATTCTCATCCCCCATCTCCTCCCTCATTCCTGTGTCTAATCCAGTAAACTTCTCTTCTTCCTTCCCACTGCTTAGTTAGCATCTGCATATCAGAAAAAACATTAGACCTTTGGTTTTTTGGTATTGGCTTATTTCACTTAGTATAATAGTCCCCAGTTCCATCTATTTACCAGCAAATGCCATTATTTCATTCTTCTTTATGGCTGAGTAATATTTCATTGTGTATATATATACCACATTTTCTTTATCCATTCATCAATTAAAGGATAACTAGTTTGGTTCTATACCTTAGCTAGAGCTTTAATTTCATCATTAAAAATAAACAGGCCCTTACAGAGTGGGAGAATATCTTTGCCACTCATACTTCAGATAGAGCACTAATTTCCAGAATCTATAAAGAACTCAAAAAACTCTACACCAAGAATACAAATAACCCAATCAACAAATGAGCTAAGGATATGAACAGATGCTTCACAGAAGAATATCTACAAGCAATCAACAAACATATGAAAAAATGTTCACCATCTTTAGTAATAAGAGAAATGCAAATCAAAACTACACTAAGATTCCATCTCACCCCAATTAGAAAGGTGGTTATCAAGAATGCAAGCAACAATAGGTGTTGGAGAGGATGTGGGGAAAAAGGTACACTCATACATTGCTGGTGGGGATGCAAATTAATGCAGCCACTCTGGAAAGCAGTGTGGAGATTCCTTAGAAAACTTGGAATGGACCCATCATTTGACCCAGCTATCCCACTCCTCGGCCTATACCCAAAGCATTTAAAATCAGCATACTACAGAGACACAGCCACATCAATGTTCATAGCTGCTCAATTCACAATAGCCAGACTGTGGAACCAACCTAGATGTCCTTCAATTGATGAATGGATAAAGAAACTGTGGTATATATATATATATATATATATATATATATATATATATATATTACTCAGCTATAAAGAATAATGAAATTATGGCATTTGCAGGCAAATGGATGAAATTGGAGAATATCATACTAAGTGAGCTAAGCCAATCTCAAAAAACCAAAGGACAAATGATCTCGCTGATAAGCAGAGGATGACACATAATGGGGGGTGGGAGGGAGCAAGAATGGAGGAAGGAGGGACTGTATAGAGAGAAAAGAGGGGTGGGAGAGGTGGGGGGGAGGAAAAAATAACAGAATGAATCAAACATCATTACCCTATGTAAATGTGTGATTATGCAAATGGTATGCTGTTACTCCATGTACAAACAGAAACAACATGTATCCCATTTGTTTACAATAAAAATAAATTTTTTAAAAAAGGAAAAAAATAAGCAGACTCTTCTCACAGGTGACTGTCACCATTTCTCCTCAGCGAACATGGTTACACTCTCTTTGATTCAACTTCAACCTCCCAAGCCACCCCTCTCCATTCACCTTCACAGGACTCTTCTCTTGACCACCAGTGAGACCTGAGGATCTGCAGGCTTCTGTCCCCTGCCTCCTCTCACTCTTCCTATTTCCATAGCCTTTCCAACATCCTGCTCACAGCTCAACTCTTCTGTCATCAACTCTTTCTGGCTTCCCAAGCTTCAAACCCAAATGTCCAGCAGCTGCCTGACTTTCTGCCCTCAGCATCCTCAAACTCTGACTGACACCCCTTCCCTTACCCAGATCTGACCCTGCATCCTCTACCTGATGACAGGAGGGGCTGTGGCCGCCTTTCTCATCCCACATCAGGAGGCTAGAAGATCGTACCACCTCTGACATGGCCTGTTGACTGTCACAGCCTGGCTGTCCTCACTGATCCAGCGTCCTCTAAGCAATCTCCAGAGGAAGTTTTCTAGGGCACAAATCCACAGCACCACTCACCGTCCAGAGCCTGGGGGTGTCCTGATCGCCTGTATGTCAGGGCTTCTCACAAGGCTCGACCTCAGTTTCCAGCCCACTTGGATGGCCCTCTGGAGTTCTGGATGCTCACACCTGCACCCTACTCAGCTCTCATCAGCCTGGTTCCCCTCACCTGGATACAGAGATGATGCTGAATGACCTCGAAGCACCTACCTCTCAATAAAGCCCAACTGTCCATCTTCCTTGGGGCCATCATTAGGCACAGAGCCCCCTTCTCTCCTTGCTTCTAGAACTCCTCCTTGTCACCTCCCCACTATCATGAAACAGCTGCTCTGGTGGAGAGTGGGCCCAGGCTGGCGCCACAACTTCACATCTCTGTGATCCTGGAGGTGCACCACACTGCCAGTGGCGAATCTTCTAAGTCAATCAGAGGCTCCCTGAGTCCTGCAGGATGCTCAGCACTTCCCATCGTCAGGCAGGTATTCCAGGGACTTGTCAAGGGAATGGTCAGCAGAGGGTAGACCTCCTCATTCCCAAAATGACCAGCACAGAAAATGGAGAAGCAGGAAGCCACACCCTTCCCTATAACCGCTTTGCCCTAGCAACCTCAGTCAGGGGCCTCAGCCAGGAAGGTAGAAAGACTTCCCTGACCCAAATGCTAGAACGAGAGGGCCTGGGGCAGGAGAAGGGAAGTATCTCTATCTGAAATGCTCTGGTCACCTTACCAGCTCATTTTAGCCACTTAGGTCTTGATTTACATGAAATTCCCCTTCCAGTTCTCATTTCTCCCTCACACGTTCCCATTCTGTTTTTTTAGAGCACTTGTAACACTGTTATCTTAGCTGTGCGTCTCTATCTTTCACCCCTGTTGCCAATGCTCAACACATGGTAAGGCTCACCTACTTGTCTGTGAATACATATGATGGTCTGAAAAGAATATGCTTCCCCCTGCCACGGGCCTTCCACACCACCCTGCTTCCCCCTCCTGGCACTCCTTTATTTTCCATATCCACTCAGATGTCTATTCATCCTTCAAAACCCAGATGGACCAATATCCCGCAGGACACTTCCTTGTTCTTATTGCCCAAAGAGGACTCTGACCATCTCCTGATCCATGTGTAAGTTGTGGCACTTCATACAGGGCACTGTGACTTTTGATTTTAGGTCTATCCTTAAATAGACTATGAACTTTGTCCAGCAATGTGTCTTATTAGGGTATGCCCAGGACCTGGGGCAGGTCAGCCACAGAGCAAGCACCCAGTAAACATTTGTTAAAAGGAGGTAACAGATGACTAAGACCAGAAAGTTACAACCTCTTCCTCGATGCAGGGTGCTCGGGACACTGCTGACTCTCCAGGTCATGTTACTGAGTAATGGTGAAGAGATCACCCTTTGAAGTCCTGCATTGTTTGAACCAACCATCAAAATGCTCATAATATTGAACCTCTAAAAGAAATTCACTATGCTCACCCCACAAGTCTCATTTACACAGTGCAAATCTGGTCTTCACAGATAATTCAGAGGCAACATCATTCCCAGCCTGGTTGGCTTTTCAGATTCCACATGAATGAAGTACTAAAACGCAGCAGGTTAATCACCTCCTTCCTGAAGATGTTCAACCTCATCCAACGTGATTTCTTAGGAAGAGATCGGCGTTCTACCACCGACAGGACTCTGTGTGTCTATTGGTATCTATTGGGAAGAGCGTGGATTTTAAAAAACAAGACAGATTTGTGTTCAGATAGGCTGCCTGTATGATTTTGGTCAGGTCACTAACCTCTCTGAAGCCTCAGTTTGTCATCTGTAAAATGAGACTGAAAAGACTCAATTCAAAGGTGCATGTGAAAATTGAATAAGACAGGACCTAATTTATGAAGTACCTAACACAGAGCCAGGTACCCCCATTATCAGTAAAAGCGGTTCTCATTATTTCCCTTCCCATGTTAAGTCCTTCCCTGCACCGCTTCTAAGAAAGACAAGAGAAGGCCCAGGGCAGGACACTGCACCTCCAGAACTGTGGACGCATTCAGGCTGAACACTGTGCGTGAAGACTGCCCTGTAGATTGGAGGACGCTGAGCAGCCCCCGCCCCCTGGCTCTACCCCCCAGATGCTACCAGCATTCCCATACCCAGTGTGACAATCAAAAAATGTCACCAGATATCGTCAAATGTTTCTTAAGGTCAAAATTGTCACCAGTGGAACAACACTCCTCTGGTGTTCTATAACTTGAAGTTCACCTCCTGAGAAAGGGCTTGATTTTCCTTCAGGACCTGTTCTAAATGACGTGGAGGCTACACATGACACAGTCAAGAGGCCACCCTTCAGGACAAGCAAAGATGTATCCTTGGCCACTGTTGTCAATGGCAGCCTCCTTTTAAACCAACGATTGGACCACTCTATCTCACTCCCAGCAGGTGTCCCTTTGGCCAACGATTTTTTTTTCTTGTACTAGGGATTGAACCTAGGGGTGAATTCACCACTGAGCTACATTCCCAGTATTTTTCTTTTCCTTCATGGTTTGTTCTTTTTTTTTTTTTTTTTTTTTTTTTTTTTTTTATTTTGAGATAGGGTCTCACTAAATTGCTCGGGCAGCCTTGAACTTGCAATCCTCCTGCCTCAGCCTCCTGAGTCACTGGGATTATAGGCATGTGCCACTTCACCTGTCTGGTCAATAACTTTTAATGGAGCATCTACTAAAAGGCAGGCCTCTGTGCCAGGTGCTGGGTCATATAGCAGTGAGGCAATGCCTGACCATATGAAGTACATACTCTAGTGAGAGGCCACCAACAATAACTGACGGATAGAAAACAAAAGGTCAGGCAGGGAGAAATGATACACAGACCACAAAAGCAGGGGCAGGGAGACTTTTGGTGGTAAGGGATGGTCTCTTTTAAAGGACTGCACTGTTTCCCTGTTGTGAATCAGGACAGCAGCAGATATGTGCAAACTAGCTGTACTTTGGTAGAGGCAGAAGGTCACCCCTCCCCACAGTAACATCTTTTAAGATGGTCACAGAAATTCAAGGTTAGCATTGTCTCCACACCCACCTGGCAACATGCTAGTAGCAAAAAACTATCAATATATCCTGGGGAAAATTTTTAAAATTTTTTTAAAAACAAATAAAAAAATACCCTAGAATCCATGGATCTTGATCTGTCCCGGTTTTAACTATAAGGAATCTCATAACCATAGCTACTTCATTTTTTTTTTCATTTTGTTTTGTTTTATATTAATAGTTGGGTTGCCTTTGAGTGGTGGGATTATAGGTAATTTTTGTTAATTCATCGTAACTTATTTACTGCTGAAACAGTCTACAAGGAGCATGATTTCTTATAATTAAAAAGTCTCATAAACTTATCTTTAAAAAGTCAGGGTAGTACTGTGTCTGGTTTGATCCTGATTTATAACCAGAGTTCTCATCGATGGTTGCACAGGAGGGAGATGATTTAGAGCTTTGTAATGTTTAAACATCCAACGTAGACGCAGGATTTTCAAAGCTTGAATTACTGGGTCTGACCCAGTGGAGCTATGAGGAGCAGGCAACGTGCAATGCTGGCACTTTAAAAAGTCTTTTGATCTGAAGACTCTAGCATCTCCTTTCACAATGGTGACAATTACAACTCATCATGTAAATCCTTCTTAATTCAGAAATTATTGACCCCAGAGCGAGGCTGTGCTCACAGACAGTCCATTGTGCAGGCATGCAGCCGTGGGACACTCTGAGGGACACAAACCCACACATGATCTCTCTTCAGTCCCAGAGCCCAACAACGGAAAGGCCTCTGGTGACATCTCCAGACTGACAGTGTTTATGTGTTTTTCTTAGGAAATGGTGTCCTTCCACACGGACAGCAGTATAGGACTCAGGAGAACCACTCTGTCATTGTACGCGGTTCCCCTCAATTGCAGGGTAACGTTCTCTTCCGCAGCACAGACAACTGGGTAAAGAGGCATGCTCAGAAATCCAGAAGACAGCGGGAGGGGAAACCCCTGCCACGTTCAACTCCTCCTGCTGGGTTTTCTGCACAAGACCAAAGCGCTGTGGCTGTGGCCTGAGCCAGTGGGGTCTTTGGTGGCAACCCCAGAGTCAGAGTCCCCACGGGTGTACTGGAACATCAAGGCCTGTGATCTGCAAGGGTTTCTACTCCTTCCCAACAAGCACAGCCCCCAAAAGCAGCTTCTGAGCTCACAGAGCCACGTGTTGGCAGCCTCCAGTCTCTCCTTCTTTGTCCCCAGCCTCTGGGGAAGATGCTGTTCCTGTCTGCCTGGGTGGGACACCTGTGTGTCCTTTGGGGCACAGAATTCAGAAGCTGGGACTACTGTTCTCTGACTAACTTGCAACTGTTAGGAACATAATTATTGTAAGAAGTGTTCCCTTGATGCACTTCGCAGGAAAATACCAGCACTAACTACGTCAAGCTCAGCAAATGTTCCTGGACTGAAAAGAAGAAAAATCAACTCTTTTTATTATTCCCTCCCATTTACCTCCTCCCATCACCACCCCCCTTTTTAGCTCCTGGGCCAAAAGAAACCAATTTGACAAAATGAGCCTGCTTTTTATAGTTGCTCAGTTGTAGATATGTTGGCATCCATTGTTATTTTCTTTATTTTTTTTTACTTGTCTTTTCTTTTTCCTTTCTTTCTTCTCTCTCCTTGTTCCCCTCCCCCCACCACCACCTGGTTCCAAAGTGATCATTCCTTCAACTAACCAATGGTTTAAAAAAAAGTCCTGCAGGAATCCTTTCTCTTTGAGGCGGTGATCCCTCCGTCTCATGCCCAGAGAGTTTTATTTCTAGAGCCACCCTCATTCTGCCTCATGTGACAGCGGGTCATTTCCCACTCCTCCCCACCAAACTGGGAGATCCTTGAGGAAGAAGCTTTCTTCCAGTCCCCTCTGGATTCTCAGTGCCAAGAACAAGGCCTGACACACAGAAGGGGGTCATGAGCAGCCAAACACGCAAATGATCCAAGGAGGGAGGGTGTGAATTCCTTATCTGAAATTGACAATGCGATGAAAGCCAAGCACTATCAACAAAAGTCACTTTTCCAATTAGAACAAGCAAAGAAAGGCTCTTGCCACCAGATACAACAGAGTGAGACGCTCCCCAGAGGGAATCATTCAGAACACTCATTTCATCCTGGTAGTTGCTGTAAACCAAGGATTCCGAGCTTTCCAGGAGGACCTCAGTATCCCTTCCTGAGCCTGAGGTGCCATCAGCAGCACCTGTCCCTGTTTGTGCTCCAGTTTGGACCACAGACAGTAGGAATCAGAACAAGTACTGAGCCCTACACTTAACCCTGACTTCATTCTTAAAAGTCAGAAGGTGGCATGGGAAGAATAATATCTTGGGAATTAAACAGATGCAAGTTCAAATCCTAAGTCCACGACTCAGTAGACATGTGGCCTGGAGCAAGTTATTAAACTCTGTGCCTTGGCTTCCTCATTTGTAAAATGGGATATGATATGGGACCCACCCTTCAGAATGTTCCCAAGGATTGGCCCTACTGACACACCTGCTACTGGGATTAAGTGTCTGGGCCATCTCAGGAGAGGCACCTGGAGCAAGTTTTGAGAGCAGAGTACGAGGAAAGACATCAGGTGACCCAGGGGAGAAATTTGCTTCAGCAGCCCTCCAGGGAAGCCGTTCTGCATGAGTGCTGAGATGCAGGTGAGGACAGGGGCCCTCCCACACAGTGCTTGGCCCAGGCAAGACTCTTGATGAGCACATGGTCAGTGAGTGACCTCCTTCTGCTCACAGTCCAGGGGAAAAGCAGACCGGCAAGGAGGCTATGACACTGCTGTGAGGCACAAAGGCAGACCATCCATCACAGTGCTTCTTGGGGTTCATTAGAGCCACCATGCAACTTATTTTCCAACCCATCAAATGCCTTCTTGTCATAAGGCTGAGGGTAGATCTGTAAAGGCAACCGCAAATGAAGCCAATCCATTCATTTCATCATCGTGGTCAAAGCTCATCACCAAACTAGATCTGTATAAAAATCAGATGAGGTCATTAAAACTGCCCATATTTTGTCATCCTGGAATGCTACTTGTGGGAATTGACTTAGATGAAATCTTCAGGGACTCACTCACAAATGCATAAAATGGGCTCTCTTCTCAACATTATTTATAAAAACACCCAACAGCACTTGGAAATGGTGCAAATGCCTGAGGTTAGGAAAGTAATTTTAAAAATATTCCAATGTGCCTCTGTGTTTTACTCTATTTTGTGCTGCTATCACAGAATGCCTGAGACTGGGTAATTTACAAAGAGCAGAGATATATTTCTCACAGTTCTGGAAGCTGGAAGTCCAAGGTTGAGGAGTCTGCATCTGGTAAGGGCCTTCATGCTTCATTCCATCTTGGAAGGCAGGAGGCAAGAGCACACATGCCAGAGAGATGGGAAGGAGACTGAAGGCAGTCTGGACCAGGAACTCATTCCCATGACAACTAGCCCACTCCCACCAAAATGGCATTAACCCATTCAAGAGGACAGAGCCCCCATGACTCAACTCTTAAAGATTCCACCTCTCAACACTTTGTGTTGGGGATTCAGTTTCCAACATATGATATTTGGGGGACACATTCAAACCATAGCGCTCCAGAGAAAGGAATACTATAAAGTCATCAAATGCTTATTTATGATAGATACATAAAGTCATATGACAAATAAATTTGCAAACCAGCATATAGAAAATGGTCTGGGCTGGGGTCATGGTTCAGTGGTAGAGCACTTGCCTGGCATGTGTGAGGCCCTGGGTTCGATCCTCAGCACCACATAAAAATAAATATATAAATAAATAAAATAAAGATCCCTTGACAATTAGAAAAAATATTTAAGAAAATGCTCCCAAATTTGTGAATGTATATAATATTTGTGTGCATATTCAGATAAAGTGAACAATATGCTTTCCATAGTTTCCCTCAGAGGCAATAGAGATTCCTGATTAAAAATGCATCCAGAGCCAACCTGCCAGGGTCAAATCCTGACTATACCACCTCCAAGTGGTGACACTACATAGGTCATTTAACTTCCCTGAGCTTCACCTTCCTCCCTGTAAGCAACTGGTTGCTAGTTGTCTTTCTTCATAGAAGGTCGATTAGTATGCTAATAGAGCCATGGTTCTAGTTAGTGTGTGATAACTAGCTAGCACTTGCAAATATGATCTATATTATGAATTATTATTAGCAGTGGGATTTCTGGTCATTTGAATTCTCTGTTTCATTCTTTTGTATGTTTTCTACAGGAAACTGTCTGACTTTTCTAATCATGGAAATGAAATAATTTTTTAATCCATTTCAGTTCACGAAATGAATTCAATGAAGAGATTAGTCAGAACTACTTTGCCATAATTGACACAACATCTGCCATTTCCAGAACTAAATCAAATAAAATACAGTCATCTCTCGATTCTACACAAGGCACGTTCATTTATCTGCAGCTAATCTTGCTTTCCTGTTTTTACTGGCCTCATTAAGCATTGGATATAACATCATATGTTACAGCTCTATCTAGTGTCTGTTTACTTTCTCTCCCACAGCCAACCGCTCAGCAAGAGCCTTGTAAACCAATTCTCTTAACGATCTATCCAGTCAGGGAAGGTGTGAATCAATGACTCGGAGAACTCAGAGGCCAACAGCTATACCTCAGAGAGGGGGATGCGCTGGTACTGTGGTTGGAATGCAGGACTGAATGTGGAGCTATGGGTCTACTTGTAGCCCTCCTGGTCTCCTGGTTCTCTATGTCAGGATCCATGCCTACCTGGCCATACATTGGTCGTACCCAACAGTGGTTGGGGGAGAGGATCTTTAACACAAAGCTATATGGAGATAAAAGATTTATGAAAATGACTGACCCCACAATCTATGAAGGAAGTCCACACGTTTTATAATGCATGAATTTACATAATGCATATATCTTAATGCCCAACCTCCAGTGGGTTCCTGGTGTCAGCTCTGTATCCCTCTTCATTAAATAACACCGGCCCCTGCTCATGGTGGAGATTTGCAGGGTGGTGTTAGTGGATTTTCAGTCTTTGTATCATCCAAAGACAACCTTCCTCTCAAGAATTTGCCAGAAGCTTTGCTCCTCTTCCTTTCCAGGTGCTCTGCTCCTGAGCATGGTTCTATGAGCTACAGCTCTGTATCCATCTGCCTCTGATATAAGAGGCTGGTCCCATGCCCTGGCCATCCGAGTGCTCTGAGGGCCACCATTTTTATTCTGTGTGCTGTGGAGATGAGGAGGCAGTTCAAGGTTCTGAGTGTGGGGCATGCCATATTTTGCCTGGTGTTGTTAGGTACCACAGCACCACCTGCCACAACACCACCCTATACACCTGCCCGTGGCTGCAGCAGTCTAGCTGGACTAATGACCCAACCCAGCAATGGTGGGCTTCAGCATCTCCTCTGGGTAAGCAATGAGTAGTAGGAAAGCAATCCTAAGAAGAGGCATGGTCTCTGGGGGTAGATAAGACTGACTGGAAATTTGATAATTGACCCTTCACACTAAACCAATTGTTTGAACAAAGGAAAAGTATTCCGCCTCAGTTTTCTCAGCTGAAAATGATTATAATGACAACAATGTCCTTGGTTCTGTTTGAAATTATGCACATGAAAGCCCAGGGCCTTTCCCATTGTAGATGCACTAAAGAAATTTATTTTTCTTCACATTTTTCTCCTACTCAGTTTTTCACCATGATGTTTCATCTGAAATTGTTTTTGTTATGAATTATTTGGCTGCAAGCATCATATAACCTAACACTGTTTTAAACAAATAAATGTTTCTTCTTACCCCATAATAAAAATGTCTGGAGGTAGGACACTGTTGGGACTAGCCTGTTCTACGTGAGCCAAGGTATCTCCTTTTCTCTTAGCTCCATCCTCATGAATTCAAGATAGCTGCATGAGTTCCAGGCATCACATCTACATTCAAAGTAAAAAGAAGAGAGAAGTGATTGGTGTCTTCCACATCTCTTTTAATAAGTAGAAATTTTAAAAGGATAACAGTCTCTCCCAGAAACCTCCAAGAGTGGACTTTTTCTTACATTATATTAATTAACCCCATGTCACATGGCCATTCACTGCATTAGGAAAGACTAGGAAATCACATATTTATTTAGGTTCTTCAGTCTCTTTAGCAGATGAGAGGGGAGAGGAGGACCGAGAATGACTGTCAAGCCAGGCAAACTTTAGGGTCTTCCCAGAAGATTAGAAATTTCCAGATTAGAATCACCTATAGGCAATATTATGTTAAAACACACATGCGCGCGTGCACACACACACACACACACACACACACACACACACACACAAATAATAAACCTAACCTGGGTGTGGTGGCAAACACCTAATCCCAACAACTCTGGAGGCTGAAGCAAGAGAATCACAAGTTCAAGACCAGCCTAGCAACTTAGTGAGCAACTTAGACCCTGTCTCAAATAAAATTGTTTTAAAAAGGGCTGGAGATGTACCTCAGTGGTAGAGCACTTGCCTAGCTTATGTGAGGCCCTATGTGAACTCCAGTACTGATGATTGATAATAATAATAATAATAATAAACCTATTTCAAAGCCAAACATGTATGGTTTACCACATACCACGTGGGGCCCTGTCTTTGCTTGGTTTATATCAAAGGCTCTCCAGCCTGGTTGTACCGTAGAATATCTTGGTGTAGGGAACACCAATGTCTGGCCCCTTCCGCAGCCTAACAGCACCCTTGCAAGAGAGGGGCCGTGCCAGTTGCCTCGCAGTGGAGCTGCGGGGCTCCTGGGCTTGGTGTACAAAGAGTGCTACGTGAACCACTAGAGGGCGCAAGGGATCGTTCCGTCAAGATCAGTCCTCCCTGTTTTAGGGGCCTTCGAAGGAAGTCACCTAGGTCCACCGAGGTTCCGCAGTTACCTAGGGAGAGTACCTAGGGCATACCAGGCATTCTAAACTACGACGATGCAGTCCCCTCCCAGATCCTCTCACTAAATCTTTCGGAATCCTATCCACGTAGAACACGCTGAGTTGCTATCTTGTACTTTGGGTAATTTGGTGAAGTGTGTATGCAAAGAGAAGCTCAAAACCTGTCTAAAATAAGCTAGGTGTCCGCAGGGGCCCCGAATAGCAGACGTCGCCTTCCCTCTGTCACACAAAGAGCAGCCTGGCCCCTGGCTTGGAGCATGCTTGGAGCCCCCAGTGAGCGGCTCAGAGGTGCTGGCTGCTTTTAAGCTGCGTTCACCAACCGGAGCTCCAGGCACACTCTGCATCCGCCGCAAGACGACGGAGGGGGGCCTTCCTGCCTTCATTTCCATCGCTTTCATAAGCCTTCAGACGCAGCTAGTTAGCTAATGTAGCCAGGAAGCTCTCCTCCCAGTTTCTAGCTGCGATTTTAGCGGACAGAGAGAACTTGTTTTGCACAAATCACAGCACTAACTCTGATGCACGGGCAACTCCAGACACTTACGGTTTATGTAAAGCCACAAAGCCAACTTGAAAAGATCTAATTGCCACTTGAATTACTAAAAATAAATAAATAAATAAATAAATAAATAAATAAATAAATAAATAAATAAATAAATAAATAAATAAATAAATAAACAAACACTGATGAGAGGTTTACATAAACGTACATGAATGTCTAGTTAATGGCCACAACTGACAAAGATACTGCAAAGAACTGCTGGGGCCAAAAGCTGGCTCAGACACTGTCCCAAACCCAAAACTGCCATCAACAATTGCTCTCACTGCCGCTGTCTCCCCTCGGTTCTATTAAGTGAACGAGCTGGGACAGCGTCCACAGGTAGCCATTTAATAGTCTTGTACTTGTGAACCGCAATTATCAACAACAAGCGCCACCCACAGACTCAGTGGGAATGTGTTCATGGTTAATCAATTCGATTGATCACTGTTTATTAAGTAAAAACCTGCTTTCTAAACAGTTCCTCCCTAAATGGTGTTTTTGCAGGCTGCCAGAAAATAGGAGACTAATTGGTGCTTTTAATTTAAACCCAAGCAGGAGAATGCAAGCATGTACATTAAGGAAAGCATTAGAAGCAGGGAGGGGGACATGATGAACCCCCTCCCCGCAGAGTGGCAGAGCTAAAGCTGACTGCTCCCATTATAAAGACCTCCCAATGCCTCCTTTCAATATCTCCGATCAAGAAGCCACTGTGGCGAGGTGGGATGAGGATATCAGGAAGGAAACCCACTGAAAATATAGATTATGGGAATGTTTGAGCCACATCAGTGCTGTTAAATTGATCTGTTCCATTCAACACCTTGCAAACCGAGATGGGAAATCAATGGTTGGCAGATGGGTTAGGTGCCCAGATAAGTGACCATAGCATATTTTTGTTATCTCCTTACAGAGAATAATGATCTCCACTGCCTTGAGTGCTCTAAATCTAAGCAAAATACACTCTGAAAATCCAATCCAGCCCTGGGGAGGACATACAAGAGGTCAGGGCAATTATGTGATGGTGTTACAATCCACAAGGGGAGCCTTCTGGCTTGCCCATGGCTAAAGTCTTCCTAAACATGGCCACCTCTGGATGTGAGGAACCAGACCCAGAAGCACACATCAGTTCCATTTAATCTACATCAGCACTCCCTCTACTGCTGGTGCTGGGAGTTTAGGCAGAGCAGGGAGGAAGTCTTCCAGTCCTGACCAGCTGAGACTGCCAACATCAAGGAATCTCAACACTGAGCTAAGTCTGACCTCTGAGAAGAAAACCTTGCCTTGCCTGTGTATCACCTGCCTCTGCTGCAAATTTCTCATCCATGCCTCAGGCTGCCGTGGCAGAGAGTGGCAAGCTTCTGCTACTCCCACTCCTTCTTGTGTGTTTTTTCAGTCTTTTATGCCTGCCCACCTGGAGAACTCTATACTCACACTCTCAATGAAGGAGGAGACCCTTCCTATGTCCTGGTCATCACAGACAAACAACAATGAATAGGGGCCAATAATGAAATGAAGCACATATTTTTGCCTGCAATTATATATGAAATTTTTTTCAGGAGCAAATATTCAAAGCCTCAGGAAAAAAATATATGTTACATTGAAAGAGTAACTAACCAAAGGAAATTAAACTCTTCTAGGGAAGGAAGATTCATAAAGATTTTAATTCACAATTGATAATCCAATACATGCAAGAACACTACTTCATATATTGTATGCACAGCTAGTTTTACACATCTCCAAAAATAGGAAAGAGGAACTCTGAAAATATTTGGCAATTGTTTCCACACCCTGTGCTCTGTGGTATTTGCGCCCACATATCCAGGGCTGCATTAATTAAATCTGTCTCTATCTTGGTCTTATGAATAAAGACCAAGATATGACCATTTGATACCCAAGTGGCAGATGCTCTTCTCCATCTGGATAATGAACATCAAAAACCTGTAACATAGAGAGATGTGGGGGTTTTTGGTCACAGTGCCTCAGATGCCACTGCTTAGCTGAGAAATATTAAGGCTGGTTGTGACTCTATGAGTCACAACAATCACAGTTCTGTAGGAAAGAGGGAAACTTTTAATAGGAGCAGGACTGCATCAAAGCAACCCATAATTAGGTACAAATTTGGCTCATGGTTCAGCAATTTATACAGATTAGCTGCGCTGACCTTCGGGAGCCCCAGGGCGCTTCTTTCGCATTTGTGGTCGCATAGTGACCTCTAGTGTTAAGAAGGAAGGATTTTTTTTTTTTTTTTTTTTTTTTTTTTTTTTAATGATACTGTGAAAATTACTTTTTTTTCTTTTTTTTCCTCCTTGTCTAGCCTTATGACTCAAAGTGTGGGCTGTGGCACACGTTCAAGGAAATAAGTGAAAATTCTCTGGGAAAACTGGATAAAGTAATCAGACAGAGATATGAACTTTTTGTTCAATATTCAAACCACCATTAGTTACATAATATTCTAAACTTTTCATCATTGGAATTTCCAAAGCCCTGAATTGTACACTTTAAAAGTGTGTACTTTATAGTACATAAATTATATTTCAATTCAAGTACGAATTTGTATGAAAATTAGTAAGAATGGTCCTCTCTTATTTTATAAAAGAATGGCACCTCTCTCCTCCATCCTATTCTTTTATGATACATTTCCTGGAACACACTGCCCAACAAAGGAATGAGTTAAAGTATCAGTATCCAAAAAAAAAAGGATGACCCTAAAAATTTCTTTGATAAAAAAGTTAAGTCTCAACTTTTGCTATCAGTGAAATCATAGGACAAATTAAACTGACAAAGTACTTCAATAAAAATGATATTATGATAAATCACAATGTGATTTTTCAAATGATTTCAAGGAACTAATTGGTACTATTGTTAAAAAATTTCTTCGATTCAGTCTTCTCAAAATGTAGACTTATTAGCAAGGAAGAGTAGAAACCACACTAATGCTGAAATTGACCTCATTCCTATCATAGTTTCTTCCTCAACACGTACACTAATTGAAGAGAAAAACTCCATTTTATTAAGAGATGTGTTCCCAATAAATTTTATTGTAATGCTTAATAATAGTTTTTCAAACTCGGAAATATATTTTTATTATTTTTGGTCAATTGAGTGCAGTGGGTATTTGCAATATTAACTCAACCCAGAATAAATATTTTAATGACTTGTATTTTATGGTTACAGGAAATTAAGAAAATAGTAATAAATTTATATGCACACTTTTGTGACAGAGGATAAACAAGAAATTTCCAAAAGGTTTGCACAGTTAAAAAGACATGGATTTCTTGTTCATTTGTTTTTCATTATGCATTAAGGTTCTATAAATTTTTATTTAAAAAAAGTCTTATGGTCCTCTCTGGCCTGAAGACAATTAAATTACTTATTATGCCTCTAAAAGAGAGTGGACACTTCTTAAGGAAAATTGAATGAACAAAACCTGAAGTTTGGGGGTTGCTTTCCCTAATTCTTTGAAAATAAAAGTGGACTGACAGGGTAACTGTGGCCAAGTTGGTGGTGGAGACTGTAGTCTTGGTTTTTATGGGACTTGAAGTAAGAGAGCAGCATTCAGTGTACACTGAGAATAAGTTGAGCTGGCCAGAGCTGAGTTCAAAACCTAGACTGCAAAAATGAAAATGCAGGGGACCTTGCTCAAAACTCAGGGAAGACAATGCTATTAAAGATACTGTGAGGGCTGGGGAGATAGCTCAGCTGGTAGAGTGCTTGCCTCGCAAGCACAAGGCCCTGAGTTCGATCCCCAGTACCACAAAAAAAAAAAAAAAAAAAAAAAAAAAAGATACTGTGATACAAGACTTTTCCTTTCTTCTGTGTTCTTGCTCTTGACTTGCAGTGTTATTATTTGCTATTTAACGTGTTTTAAATTAAGAAAATAGAAAATCTTGCATGATTACCACAGATTTTACCATGCCTCTTTACATTGTGCCACACTGTCTTACAATGCATGTAGAAGAGCAGTTAGCTCAAGAGCAGTCACCAAAACTCAGAATTCATATTTTATAGCTTATGCATACTACTATAGTCTGAACTTCGAATGTCTCCCAAAGGACCGTGTCTTAAAGGCTTAGTCCCCAGGATGGTGCTATTGAGAAGTCATGGAAATTTTAAGAGGCAGGGCCTATGGTGAGACATCTTCAGTCATTGGGGGCAATCCCTTGATGGGGATTGAGAGACGCCTGCCTCCTTCTTACTCTCTTTTTTGCTTCCTGACCATGAGGTGAACTCTGCCACATGCTCCCACCATGGTGTGCTGCCTCACCATAGGCCCAAAGCAATGAAGCCAACCAATCATGGACAAGAAACTCCAAAACTATGATCCAAAATAAACCCTTTTTCTTTGTAAGTTGATTACCTCTGGTATATATTACAGTAACAAACAGAGAGCTAACACACATATGAGTGTATGTATATATCATTTTTCCCACCAGTATAAATAATTGAATTCAGAGGCACCACAATCACATAATCATGCTGACCCTTCAGCTGAGCCTTTATTGGAAATGCTGCACAAAAATACCTCATTGATTTGTGTCATTTCTTGATATTCATATTCTACAAACATGCTCTGCCTTTTGCTTCTTGGTGAGTAAGGGAGGACTAGAAAGAAAAGCTAGTTCCCTTTCCCCTACATCAGGCCTATCAGCATTAGTGGTAGACTAAGCCAGGGAAGCATTAGGAGTCAGAAAGGATGTGAGAGGGTTCTTTGGTTGTTGACATCTCTTGCAACATCATAACCTTCTCTCTGAGTTCAAAGCAAGTTCTGGTTTGAGTGGGAAATGTGGTCAGTCAGGATGTACTTAGTCATAAAGGCAACACTTATGCTCATTTTGAATAACCTTGTGATCACTTGGATTCAGCTGACCTCTCACCAATGTGGATGCACCAGAATTCTATGCTCGTGGAGCATGTGTGACTAGCTGCAGACACATAGACCACATGTGTGCACTCTGTGCTCTGGGGTGCGCTCCATTGTCCCAGAAGACCTCACTTGCAAAACACAAGTTAAAAGAATATTATTCAGCAATAAAGAACAATAATATTGGGGCATTTGCAGATAAATGGATGGAATTGGAGAACATCATGCTAAGTGAAATAAGACAAGCCCAAAAAACCAAAGGCTGAATATTTTCCCTGTTAAGTGGATGTTGATATATAATGGGGGTAAAAGGGTGAGGGGTGAGAGAAGAATGGAGGAACTTTAGGTAGAGGGAACTGAAAGGCAGGGGGGTGTATGACAAATGGTGGAATGAGACAGACATCATTACCCAATGTACATGCATGATTACACAAATGGTATGAATCTACATCCTGTACAACCATAGAAACGAAAAGATGCACCCCATTTGTGTACAATGAATCAAAATGCAGTTTGTAAAAAAAAAAAAATTTAATGATAATAAATAAATAAAACAGGTGGGAAAAAAAGATTAAACTCCAGTGGCAACAGCACAGCATTAATCCAAGCACATTGCCCTACTGAACATGCACAGGTAACATGCCCATGAAACTAGCCTTCATACCAGCCATGTCACAGAGGCAGGAGAAGGCACCATCGTCCCTGTGGGGGGAGACCCATGCGCCTGGGCACAGTGGAAGCAGGGAGTGGGAGATCCTTTTGGGCAGGATGGCTGGTAAGTTTTCATGGTTGCCATCTTGTCTGGGAAGAATAAAAACACAGCTGATAAAGTTCTATCAGCATTAGGTATGGTAATTGTGGTGATTAAGTTTAGGTGTCAACTTAGCTGGGCTAAGCAATACCCAGATAGCTGGTAAACAAGATTTTCTGTGAGTGTCTGTGAACATTCAAGTCAGAAGACTAAATAAAGGAAGCATGCCCTTATACCATGCTACTATGGACCTAATGCTGTCAAGTCCTCGACTCCTGCAGAGGTCATTACCCCTGTACTGTGTTGGACAGATACAGTATCATTTTGTTTTTAACTTTAACTACATTTTTAAAATAAAAGATTTTGCACAAAAACACAACCCCCTGAAGAGGTTGTTTTGCCCATTTTCCTATCCACAAGGCTATGGCAGGAGATGAAGGGAGTTGACTCCCTAGGTAGTGTGTTCAGATTCACTCCTGGCTCACTTTACTTGCCCCTCTTTGAATATTCACAATTATCACCCTTGCTGTGTACCTCCCCAGGCCAGCACCCATCAGCCTCAGCTTGATTCCCCTGCACCAGAGCCAATAACCACTCCAGGGGTAATCTATCCCTCCCTTTGGTCACCCTGTCTGATAGCAAGGGGTCATAGTAGCCCACAAGACTCATACCCCAGCTCCACCCCATTGCACATATGCTATTATAAAGAATGCTGGTTTTAAAGCCACCCTGTGGACTAAATTACATCACAATGAATTCCAATTGAAGAGAAAGAACAAAAACATTAGGTGCCTCTGGGAACACCCAGGAACTTGGAAGAAAGAAACATAAAAGGCCAGAGAGAGTGCAAGGGCACCAGACCCTGCTCACTATCAGATACCACCAGTAGCCTTGCTCTCACCAAAGGGCTTTCTGGTCTGAAGAAAGAGGAATCACAGGCTCTGCTCAACACAAGGTCCCCTCCTCCGGTCTGGATCCCTCTCTTCATATTGCTTCCCCTTCTCAGCCAGCTTCAAGGGACCCCCAAGTTCTGCTTGATCCCCACTCCCTACCCATGCACTCCACAGCTCTGCACATTCTCCCCTTCCTGCTGGGTTCCTCCAAGTCCACATTGTCCCTGACCACTCCATACAGGAAGAGCAGAACCTCCTAGAAATCAGGCCCCCTGCTTTCGTCACCTTTTCTGCTGCTGTGACTAAAAGACGGAGAAGAATAATTTTAGAGAAGAAAAAACTTATTTGGGGCTCACAGTTTCAGAGGTCTCAGTTCACAGACAGCTGGCTCTGTTCCTTGGAGCTTGAAGTAAGGCTGAACATCATGGCAGAAGAGTGTGGTGGAGGAAAGCAGCAGCTCAAGACATCACACCAGGAAACAGAGAGAGACTAAGCTCAGCTGGTGATATATATATACCCCAAAGGCAGGCTCCCAATGTCCACCTCTTCCAGTCACTCCCCCGCCCCCATCAGTTAACCTCTGTTAGGGGATTTAATTCACTGATTAAGTTAAAGCTCCTTCTTGATCATTTCACCTCTAAACTTTCTTGCACTATCTCACACATGAGTTTTTGGGGGATACCTAATATCTAAACCATAACACTCCCCATGCAGCCTTCTGAAACTCCCATGTGCCCCCAACCCTCTTGATGGATCCCACAGATACTGTTCCCCTCAGCTTTCAATAAAGTGAGTGCTCAAGATACCTGCTGGGGTCTGCATGTTTGTGTCCTAACTTCAAAATGCATAATTACATCCAGGCTGATGTAATTAGGAGGCAGGGCCCTGGGGATTGACGAGGTCATGAGGGCAGAATCCTCACTTATGCAATTAGTGCCATTATTAAGGACCCCAGAAAGTTCCTTGTACCTTTCATCATATGAGGATACAGGGAGAAGACAACCATCTATAAATCAGAAGGAAGGCCCTCAACAGATATGCAATATGCCTTGATCTGAAACTTCCACCCTCCAGAACTGTGAAAATAGCTGTCTTCTTTTTATAAGCACCCAGTCTACAGTATTTTCTTAAAGCAACCCAAAGAACTGAGACAAATCCCTTTTTAAAATCTCTAGAATTAGCCAGGCATGGTGGCACACTCCTGTAATTCCAGGGACTTGGGAGGCTGAGGCAGGAGAATCATGAGTTCAAAGCCATCCTCAGCAAAAGTGAGGTGCTCAGCAACTCAGTGAGACCCTGTCTCTAAATCAAATACAAAAAATAGGACTGAGGATGTGACTCAGTGGCCAAGTGCCCCTGCATTCAATCCCTGGTACCCAAAAACAACAACAACAAAAAACTCCATAATGACATTTTTCTCCATTTCCAACCAAGTAACCCCTAATTCTTCCAACAAGAATCAGAAAGTTGCAGTTTTATCCCATATCTTTTCAGGGAATTCTCCTCCTTCCCAGGGTTCCTCTCCGTTTCACAGCTTCATGCAATTCCCTCCTGCATGCAATCTGCCTCCACCTTCCCAGGAAAGGATTCCCGACGATGTTTCCATGGGCTACCCAATTCCCATTGCATCTACTGCAGACCTGCTGTCCCCACCTCATACACTGATGTATGTGTGTTTTGCAGAAAGGATTTCAAAAGGAGTCTTTTGTTTAAAACCAGTTTCTCCAGCTGTTCCTACCATAGCATCATCTTTTTAAAATAACATTCCAACTATGGGGAATGAGCTTTCTCAGCCATACTTTCCATGGTGGTAAGAAGGTGGATCAGGGGCAAGCTTCCAGCATCTTCTTGCTTGGATGGTTGGAGGAAACTGCAGGCCCAGAGAGGGTCGCTGACCAAACTTCTTTTTCAAACAAGTCCTGATTTCAAACATTCTAACCTATATAATCCACATAGGTTCTCTAAGACCCAAGGACCAGATGACCAACCTATGATCTGAAATAGCGAATGTGTGCTTTATGAAAAAGTTAAAAATACTACAAAACTATGAGACATCAGCTAGCTCTCTGTGTTAGGAAAATGGGGAGCAACCCATCTCTACTTTGAAAATACAAAATGCTACCTAAGGTACCATTATTATCTGTGTGAGTGTATTTGCATTAGTTTTAATGTAGGGGGCGGTCTTGTTAAAATAACAGCTGAAAACTTGCCCCCCAAAAGGAGGGAAAAAAACAGAAATAAAAATAGAAGGAAAAAATGCCTATAGCCAATTCCAACTAACACAAACATACTGGTGAATAACCATTAATGCTATAAATATAGCAGAATTGTATCTAATTCTACTTGTTTTATCTCCCACCTTTTCTCTCAGAATGAAATGAGATCCTGAACATTTCCCCTAGGTACATAAGTAATCTTTCCTTTATAATTATTAATGATCATTCTGGTTTACTGGTTTTCTTTCTTTCTTTCCTTCTTTTATTTTTTCTCCTTATTTTTTCGACCAGCAATTGACTCCAAGGGCACTTTACCACTACCACTGAGCCACATCCCCAGTCCTTTTTTTTATTTTGAACAGGGTCTCACAAAGTTGCTGAGGATCTCACTAAGCTACTGGAGCTGGCTTTGAACTTGTGATCTTTCTGCCTCAGCCTCCAGAGCTGCGTCGGGATCACAGGCGTGTGCTACCATTCCTGGCCTTTTATATTTTCCCTCTTTCTCTCTATAGCAGTAGTGCAATCCTACCATAAACATCATTGAAAATATTTATTTTATGATCTATGATTAATTCCATTGCAACAGATTCCTAGAAATTTAATTGCCAGATTAAAAGATATTACCATTTTGAAACACCTAATTTTTTTATTGTTGATTAGGTCATCTTGGGAATATACCCTTGAGATGGATGATAAACAGACACATGTGGATTCCAAAAAACAAACTTAAACGACCCTAGGTTCCCACCATCTGGGTTAGACTCTCAAGTGACCAGATGAGACCTTGGAGGTAAACCATTTCTGAGATTATTTTCTGCACAGAATTGTATCACTGCCTCAGGAACTCTCAAGCTCAAACTGCAGAAGCAAGTGTCTGCCTAAGCCACATGAGGAACTGTTATTGAATGTGTCTGGATGCTAAAATTGCCTCCCTGTGCCAGGATGTAGGTGGTAAAATGGGTTTGATTTTGGAAAAGAGCAGATGCATTTACAATGAAGAAAGAAGAAAAATCCACATCCGAATGTCTCCCCAAGAGCCAAATTCTTACCTAGGAATCCCAAAAGAAGACACTGAAGACCCATCACCTACAATACCTCTTGTGATTTCTTTTATCCTTAAGTCCATCTAAATGATTGGCAGTCACTTGGCTACCACTTGGGTTATCAATGCCTATGGCACTGAGCAGTCAAGGGGTTCATAGAGCAAGAAAAGAACATTAGGTACAAGAAAACTGATGAGCCCTTAACACTCTTAAGGAAAAGGGTGGCAGTAAAATGCAAAGCAGTCTTGGCCTTGAACTTGGGACATGAATTAGACAGGAAATTTAAAGAAGAGAAAGAGAAGTCCTAAACCAAGTTTCATCTGTGCATAGACAGAGAACATCAAGAATGTCATGGTTATGTGTGAGTCTGCACTCGCCACTATAAAACCACGGTGATGCCTCTCCAACCTCCACGCATGTGTGTGGCAAGGGAAGAAGTCACTGGGAATGAGAAAGGGAGCTGAAAGAGCCATAAAGGGTCACTTCAGCCCAGACAGCACCTGAGGAAGATGTTTCCTAGTTCCAGGAAACACCACGACACCCTCACTCTGCACGGTGGGAATACCTATTTTCAGCTAGATCTAATCCAACAAAAAAATACACCAAAAATAGCCTTCCTGGGACCAAGGATGCTGCAAACAGAAAACCAGAGGGTGTTCAACCAAATGTTGTTTATAACATCAAAAAGTTTGAAATGATGTTGCCCGACGGCAGTCAGATATATGCAGAACTTCCATGAAATGAGTCTTAGCATACCATTTTTTAAAAAATAAGTGTAGCCCAAAAATATGCTGAAGATGCTGTGTTATGTGGAAAAAGCAGATGACACATTCAGCAGGGTCTCCTGTGATGTAGATTAAAGTAACATTTCTATTTCTTCCTTAAGATCAAAAGCAACGCCTCTCTCCTTTTAGCTCATCTGTATTTCTACATTTTCTACTGCAGTTGAATGAGTAAATCAATGGGAGCTGCTTCTGTTTGTTTTGTCTTGTGTTCACCTTCCCTTCACCACAGTGCAGCAGAGAATTCCAGGGCCAGAATGCTGACCCAGCAGACGGCCCGGGTCCGAGCTTTGAGCTGCAGCAGCAGCAGGTTATTAATAAGTAATTAAGGGCCAGCATTTCTCAGAGCACTTTGGAAGGAAGTAATGCCTCCTTGTAAGCCCCACAAAAAGAAAAAAAAAAAAAGATTTCAGATGTGGAATTTTGATCAAGTTCAAGCACAAACTTACATAAGAAGCAACCCACCCCAGGAGAGCCTGCTTCGACCCAAAATAAGCAGGAATACGTGGGAAAGGATTCAAGAGCCCAGCAGGGGGAAACATGGGGACCAACCCAAGCCCTGTTCCTCTGAGAGATATGGGAAGTATCTTAGAAAGAGCTGGATGCTTTCATTGGGACCCAATTGTACAGCATGGGAAGTCCTTGGTATTGGGCACATAGGATCACTGTAGACAGACCTGCCTGGCAGGTGTGGCCTTGAAACCCATAGTGTGTAAAATAAACAGGAAGGACCCCTCAGAGTCTGCTGCTTCCGCAAAAATTATTTCTCCCTATGTATACAGTCATACAGCACATAATGGCATTTTGGTCAGTGACAGACCACCTATACAACAGTGGTCCCACAGAATTTTATCGCCTAGTAATATCATAGCTGTCTTGGTCTGGATATGCCATGATACTCACAGAAGGATGAACTCACCTAAGATGTATTCTCAGAACATGTCCCCATTGTTAGGCAACTTAGGACTGACTATGCTTTACAAGAAAACATTTTTTTAAAAAAACGCAGTTCTATATCAATGCAGTGTTCAACTTTCCCTTGTTTTCTGTTTCTGGAAAGATTTGGATTTGGCCATTGATTCTATGCTCCTTTGAAAAGCACCGTGGGAATAGATGGGTCCCCAGGGATGGGTCCGTCCTAGAACCTGGACTCAACCACCAAGGGTCACCCCTCCTAACTGGGTGCAGTGACATTGGAGCAGCTGCATGCTGCTTCAGAAGGAGGCAAAGCCGTAACTCAGAGGGCGGTCCTCCAGGGTGTGTCCTTTCAGCTCTCCCCCAGCTTCCCCCAAGGAGACTGGGGCCCTGCCAAGTCACCACAATAAAATAAAATAGTGCAAAATAACACATAGAAGAGGAAGGGGTAGGGTGAGGAAAAGGGGACATAGTTCAGTTGAAAATTCTTTCTTGTCAGGTTGTTCAAAAAAAAAAAAAAGAAGAAGAAGAAGAGGAAAGGGGTTTTTAGTTATGGCTTAAGCCTCCATAAAATTCCCCTGACCACCAGGGAAAGCAGATGTTGATGAAGACTCTACTCAGAGATGTTACCACCTTTGACTCTTCCTGGGAGGGCAGGGCATGTTACCCTTTATCAACAGGATAACCAGATCTCCAGTTTCCTGAATCAGTTAAGGAGCCTCTCTGAGCGAAGGGCTGCCTTGGAGCTTGAGCCTCCAAGACCAAAGACTCAGTTACCCAGGAGTCACATGCAGAGAAAGGAAATCTCCAGAAAAAGCACCAGGCTTTCCACCCCATTCAATGAACTTTTGCCAGTACCGTGTTTTATTAAGTGATTTCCTTTTATGAGTTGCAAATATTGGGCACTTGACCTGAAGCCTCAGAGAGACTCAGATTCAAATAACTTTATCATTCTACTGCTTGGGTTTTGTTATGTTACA
Organism: Sciurus vulgaris; assembly: GCF_902686455.1. Classification (NCBI taxonomy): domain Eukaryota; kingdom Metazoa; phylum Chordata; class Mammalia; order Rodentia; family Sciuridae; genus Sciurus; species Sciurus vulgaris. Next base: position 137,074,404 of record NC_136462.1, on the reverse strand, counting down.
ACCACCCATTAACTGATTCCGTGACCTGTAGCAGACCACTTAACCTCTTTTTCTCAGTTTCTTCATACATAATAAAATTCCTCTCCATCCAACAGCACAGAAGCCATGTGGCACAGAAGAACAGTGCCTCTCAGATTTGGCATTCTAAACTCACCTGAAAGCTTGCCCAAAAATGCTGATTCCAACTCCCAGAATTCCTGACTCCACTGGTCTGGGTGGGGCCTGTTGTATTGCACTTTTACAAGAAGCATCCCTGACAATGTGGACACAAGAGGTCAGAGAATTTCATACAAACAAATATAAAAGAATAAAATAAAAGGGATCTATGCCTTCTTTTGTTAATAATGCATTTCAGTTATTTTTAAAAAATATTTTTTAGATGTTGATAAACCTTTATTTTGTTCATTTATTTACATGTGGTGCTAAGAATCGAACCCAGGGCCTCACACATGCTAGGCAAGCACATGACCACTGAGCCACAACCCCAGCCCCTATGCCTTCTTTTCATCCATCAACAAATGTATAAACATTGATGTGGCTGCATCACCATAGTATGCTAATTTTAAGTCCTTTGAGTATAAAGTGAGGAGTGGGATAGCTGGGTCAAAAGGTGGGTCCATTACAAGTTTTCTGAGGAATCTCCATACTGCTTTCCAGAGTATGGAAAGCTGCACCAATTTGCAACTCCACCAGCATGTACAAGTGTGTCTTTTTCCCCACATTCACACCAACACCAATTATTGCTTGTGTTCTAGATAACGATCAATCCAATTGGAGTAAGATGGAATCTTAGAGTTGTTTTAATTTGCATTTCTCTAATTACTAGAGATGTTGAACACTTTTTCCTCAATTCACAATAGCTAGATTGTGGAACCAACGTAATGCCCTTCAACAGATGAAAGAATAAAGAAACTGTGGTATAGTATTCACAATGGAATAGTATTCAGCCATAAAGAAGAATAATATTATGGCATTTCCAGATAAATGGATGGAACTGGAGAATATCATGATAAGTGAAATAAGCTAATCCCAAAAAACCAAAGGTCAAATGTTTTCCCTGATAAGTGGATGATGATATATAATGGGGGTGCGGGGTGGAGGGTGAGAGAAGAATGGAGGAACTTTGGATGGTGTAGAGGAAAATGAAAAGAAGGAGCCATATGAAAAATGGTGGAATGAGACAGACATCATTACCCTGTGTACATGTATGATTACACCAATGGCATGAATCTACATCGTGCACAACCATAGAAACGAAACGACATACCCCATTTATGTACAATGATTCAAAATGCAGTCTTTAAAAAATAAATAAACAAATAAATAAATAAATAACAAATGTATAAACTATGGAGAAGAAAAAGTAGAGTAAAAAGTAACAATGAACCAGCCAGACCTGCACGGATTTGTGCTTCCATAGGAATGACAGCAGTCTACTTCGATACTATGAAATGAGTCTGGTGAAGAGTAGGAGGTCAATGACTGCTGAATAAATGGGTAGGGGATTTTTTTGATACTTTATTTTTTAATTTCCATTCCCCTGCTCTAAAATACTTAATTATTTATCATCAGTAAAGGCCGGTTGAAGAAAGATTCTTCAGATCTGAGCAAACTGGACTGGGTTTCATAGAAAACTTCCCTCAGAGAGAAATTTGGCCCATGTCTGATGAATTAAGCCAAAGCTGCAATTTTCCAACTCAAGGTGACAAAACTAACTCAAAATATACATCTAAGTATGCTGCCAGCAGGGAGGCCTCGGCTGAAGTGACAAGAATTTTATATTTCATGAAAACTTTCTTTTTTCTGTCATTATCAATAATGTTAGGGTCACCCCAAGGGGATGTGGCACAAAATGAGATTCAAAACCCAAGAATGGGTGGGTTTCTAGGTGGGAAGGAGGGTCCTTTGCTCTCCCAGGTTTCTCTGGCTTCTAGCCTCCTTCCTGGAACCCTCAGTGGCTGTGAAGAAGTGGGAAGGGAATGGACGTGGCCCAACATTCTGGCATTACCCCCGCTGTGGCTGCTGTGTGGCAGCAAGCAAAGAACAACCTAACAAGAGCCAGCGAAGGCTCCAGCAGTCCTCCTTAGCCACAGGGCTGCATTGCAAGCCCCCAGTGCACCCCTAGAACCTCACTGGTACCAAGCCCTATGCATACTGTTTTTTCCATACACTCTAAAGCCTGGCCACATCTCTCCTTGCATGTTTTACGTCCTTGTGCTCCTTTCCTTCACTACTCTCGTGCTTTGGGGTCATTATTAAGTAAAATAAGGGTCAGTTGAACAGAAGTACTGAAATACAGAAACAGTGGTTGACAACCCAGAAAGCTGGCTAGTACTCTAGTGTGGATCTAAAATGCCCCCCTAAGGTCCATGTGTTGAAGGCTTAGTCCCCAGCTTGGCACTATTGAGAGGTGGTGGAAACTAAGAGGTAGAGCCTAATGGGAGGTCTTCTAGTCACTGAGGAGTGCCCTTGAAGAGGAAAGTGGGATCCTGGGCCATTCTTCTTCCTCTCTTCTTCCTGTCCTGGACATGAGGTAAACCGATTTGCTCCACCATGCCCCCTATCATGATGTGTTACCTCAAGTAGGCCCTAAAGGGCCGACTGGCCAGGGACTGAAATCTCCAAAACTGTAAGCCAAAATAAATCTTTCTGCTTTATAAGTTAACTAACTCAGATATTTTGTTAGAGTAATGGACAGCTAACACAGGCAGGTAGCTTATACATGAATATGCTGGACAAAGGGATGATTTATGTCCCAGGAAGACACAGCAAGATGATGTAAGATTTCAACATGCTATTCAGAATGGTGAGCAATTTAAAATTCATAAATTTTTTTATTTCTGGAGTTTTCTGTTTAATATTTTCCAGACCTCAGTCTTGAATGGAAACTGGAAAGTAAAACTGCAGGTGAGAAAGGATTTCTATGTATATGAAGAGCTTGATATATCAAGGAAGTCACTTCTCCTGGTATTTTGGCAGAGACCCAAAGGTGGAGAGAGGACTGGGAAAGCTTCATGGTGAGACAGAGGGAAGCCTTCAGGTCATCCTTGGTTGAAGTTCATTGACTTAGAGAAACTGGAGGTCGCTCACTAGAAGCAGGGTTTCCTATGGGATTGGTTAGGAGGCGTACTTAGCTTTCTCTGGTTGGTCTTAAGTTGAAAGTAGGGACAGAAGTTAAGGAAGCTCTCAGTTATTAATCAAGCCCTGACTATCTTGGGTTGATAGTTGCAGAAGTTATAGTTTGGCTTCCTGGATTGTTACGAGAAATAGCAATCTGATTTCCCACAAGTCTGGCTTATAGCAGGCTGGCTTTCCAGGCTAGTTATTATAGAAGTTATTATAGACAGGCTGGTTTCCTGGGAAAGAGACTGCAGGTTATGGCCAGACTTCTATTCATAGATATGGACAGGTCACTGTCCATTAATACATCCAGTCTCTCTCTGCACATGAAAATTCATGGTATAGCAATGGCCCCAGGACCTTTAGAATCTTCTGGATGGATTATACCTGTCACCACACACAGGAACTTTGGGAAACTTAAAGTTGGAAGGCAGCAGGGTCAACTCTCCACTGAGTCATGTCACCGTTGAGGGTCCTGGTCCCTCAGCTGGGGATGGCTGCATAGAGCTGGAACAATGATCTTCCAATGCCCAGCTCAGTGCTTTCCCCAGATTCCAAGATGCCTGGGGCCCAGGATTCAGGAATTACATTGTTTATTAGAAGCATGTGTGAGTTATCTTCAAGTTTACAGAGGTACTTTCATTGAGTCAAAACTCTAAATCAGCCATGTCTTGGAGGGCAAGTTGTGGAGTCTCACACCATAAACCATCTTTCACTCTGAACCCCATTTCCTCATCTGGAAAATTACAGAAGCAGATGTTTCCACTTCTAAAGAGCTTTCCAGGCCAACCTACTGTGGTTCTATGTTTTAGTATGTCTATGACTGTGTCATAGAAGATTCCTCCGTCAGGAGCTGTTAAGCTGATGCTGATGACACTAAGACAATCCACTCCAAAACAAGAATGTAAAAGTATAACTCCACTGGCCCTGGACTACCAAGGCAACTTGCAGAAAGCAGAGCAACTTACTATGTCCATCCCAGATGACATTGTCTCTGGTTATGCAAAGACAAGAGCTTTCCTAAGAAGAATAAAGAATAAGGGAATGTTTGTAAAAATAGAAAAACAAATAAATAAAAGACATCTCTAAATAGTCCAGAAAACTTTGTCTCTTCATCTATTTGCTTTTCAAAATGAATACATTTGACCTAGCATCCTGTTCTTCCAGTTCAGATAGTCAAGGAAACAGAGGATCCATGTACTTCAAATTTAGGAACATTATCACTAACATTTTATCCAATCCTGTTTTCCTGTTCCAGGACTGTTTTCTGCCAAATCTCTGACACCAGCTCATCATAGCCTGATCACACAATCAGAGCAAGGGGTGGATCTTTTTCTTTATTTCTATATTTATTTATTTATTTATTTATTTACAGTTTGTTGGTGCTAGAAATTAAACCCAGGGCTTCATGCGTGCTAATCCTGCGTTTTATCACTGAGCTACACCCCCAGGCATGATTTTTTAATTTATCTTATTCATAAGTCTAAAACTTGGTGCCCACAAATATCACTTTCATACGTAAGATAGCAACAGAAAAGAGTCCCATTTATTGTGTCAGGCAAATTCTCTGCCAATTCTTAGACCTTTATATTTTCTTTTTCTTTAGATTCTTGTTTCCTTTTTCTTCCAGTTTCTCCCATACTCACATTTTTATTTCATCATCTCCTATTCTTTTTTTTTTTTTCATTCTTTAATCCTTCCCCCCCAAAAAAAAGATTTCCTAAAAAGGGATGGATAGAGTGTACAGATTACACAAACATTAAAATCTAAACTAAACCCCGAGAAAGCATCAGCAAAATTAAAGTCAAAGAAAAATTCAAAAACATATTACAAATAAAAATTTAATAAGTTCATATACAGGCATTTCTTACAACTCAATAAAGATGAGCATCCCCAATAACCGGAAGAGTTAATCCATACACAGAAATAAGAACAATCATTCAATAAACTTATAAAAAAAAATACCCATCCATAATGGTTTTTAAACCAAAACTACAGCAAATAAGATAGAATTGTGCGACTATCAGGTTGACAAAAATCTAGTAAATGTGGTTCATGTATGATTCAAATCTTCTGTCTTTGTGCTTATGTTTCCTTAACCTAATAGTGTCTAAGAAGGTCATACTAAAATTGTTCATTCACTCGCTTTCCCTGAATTTTGTGACTGTACATAGCTTGCCACTGTATTGTTCCTTTACATACGTGGGGATAGAGAGGGAAAGAGAGAGACAGAAATTAAATTCAAGTCAAAAATGAAAAAGCAAGAGGGACCAAGGTTTGCCTTCTACCTTTCTTTGCTTTCATATGTAGTTGGCATTCTCCTCGTCTTTTATTTTTCAATTATTTTACTTTTGTGAGTGTGTCTCCCACAAAGAATAGAATCCTAAATTGTTTGTTCATTTAATCTAATATGAGGTCATGCATTTTCTGGTTAACTAGCAGTTATTTTACCTAACTTGTAATTACATTTATGTTGGGAAGTGCTTCTTCCACTGTATACTTTATTTTTCATTTCATGTACCTTTATATTGTCTTCTTTCCTAATTTTTATGAAAAGGGCTAGATGTTTTATTTAAAATGCCATATATTTTATTCTTATCTATAATTCTTTTTCCTTATCAATTTATTAAATGTACTCACATTTTATAATTTCCCCTGATGATCTGTGTGTTTTCTCACATTCTCACTCCCCTCTGGTGTACACAGAGACACATGCACATTGTGTGATGTTTGCATCATCTGGGGTTTTTGTGCGGGTGACTCTGTCCTTTTTCTCCTTTTTATTTTCTTTTCATGCATATGGGGGGGACTTGTTTTGGGGGGTTGTTTTTATCTTTTTTTTTTTTTTTTTTACTAAAGAACTTGACTAGGTTATAGCGTACATTGTTTGTAGCTTGCATTTGGATTTATTTCATTCGTTGGAGCTTTCTCTCACTTTAACACCTGACATAATTAACTTACAAAGGTTTATTTTGGTTCATACTTTTGGAGGTTCTAGTCCATGAGGGATTGTTTCCCTTGTCTGGGGCCTGTGATGAGGTCGTCCATCGTGGCAGAAGTACTTGGTACAGCAAAACCGCATACCTCATCAGCCAGGAGGCAAAAAAGGAGAGCAAGAAGGGGGCAGGGACCCCACAAGGCCCTTTAAGGTCACACCACCAGTGCCTTAGGATCTCCCACAAGGCCCAGCTCGCCAGGTTTCACCACCTCTTCATGGCGCCACCAAGGCTTTTACACACGGACTTTGGGGGACACTTCACATCCAAACTGTTCATTTCTTTTCTTAAGAACTATTTCTTCCTAGAGTATATTTTTTAAATATTTTTTAGTTGCAGATGGACACGATATCTTTGTTGATCTGTTTATTTTTATGTGGTGTTGAGGATCGAACCCAATGCCTCACACGTGGGAGGCAAGCTCTCTACCACTGAGCTACAATCCCAGCCCCCTCCTAGAGTATATTTACCGAAGATTTTATAAGGCAAACTTCTGAATCTTTAAAGAGTAGAACACACTTCTACAGATTCCTCCCACTAATGATTTTGCCGGATATGAAATTGCAGTTTCCAAGTTATTTTCTCTCTGTACTTTACAATATTTACTCCAATATGCTTTGTCATTCACGGTTCCTACTGAATTATCTAACACCAATCTGTTTCTTAGTCTTTGAAGGTGTTTCTTTCTCTAAAATTTTATAATTTTTCCTTTGTCTTCAATGTTCTTAAATTTCACTATCATTTTCCTAGATAATTGTTTTTCCTTATGTATGTACTTGGCTGCCTTTTTGCCCTGTCAGCAGTGAGTTTTTTATGTTTCCTTAATTTGAAAAATATGCCATCATTATTTCTTCAGATATTTTCTTCCTTTTTGTGTACTTGCTTTATTCTGTTTAATCATCTCTTACTGAGACCTTATTATCCTCATTGGCATTTTGCTTTCAATCCTCCATGTCCCTTAATTTTTCTTTTTATGTTTTCTATTTCCTTATTCTTTTATTCTACAAGAGTTTCCTAAGTGACCCCTAACTCATTCATTTATTTTGTGGCTGTACCTACTCAACTATTCAGGTAATTCTGCTCTTACTTCAGGCACATGTTTTTTCATACCTAAGCTTTTCCTAGGTTCTTTTGACTTCTTGATCCTGTTTTATATTTCTGATATCCTCTCATGTCCATGTGAAGATATTTATTGCACTTGTTTTAAACACTTCAGGAAGTTTTTCAGATTGCAGGAAAAGTAATGCCAAACAGAAACTGAATCAACAGCAAGGGCGAAGAACACAGGAATCAATAAATATTTTCAGAAATAAAAGACTTACTTTTAATCATTTCTTAATATCCTCAAAAGGCAATTTGCTGTTTAAAAAGTCATAACATATAACATACTTATGTATATGTTACATATGAATGCTACAAACACATGTACAAACATACATGTTGCAAACATAAGGACATATAACACGTAGAATTAAAATGAATGAATTTTATGATAATTGTATTACATGTGAATACTATAATATTAATTCAAGACAGAAAATTAAGGTCATATATTGTGATTCATAGGCAACCACTGAAATGCAAAACAAGAAGGTAGCTAAAAGGCCAATTGAAGAGAGAACAAGAATATTTAAACAAATTCTCTATTAAAAAGAAACCTGGAAAACAGGAAAAAAGAAATAAAGAGCAAGTGGGCAAAGAGAAAACAAATGAACTCAATCATGTCAATAATTACATTAAATGTTAATTAAACCCACAATGAAAAAAATTGTCAGACTTTATTTTTATTTTTAATGTTTTCAATTTCTTTAAATGTTGTAGATGGACACAATTTTATATTATTTATTACTTATCCATTATATATCATTTACATTTATTATATATATGTATTTTTTTAATGTAGTACTGAGGATGGGACGCAGGACCTCACAACGTACTAGGCAAGCACTCTACCACAGAGCCACAACTCCAGGCCCCAGATTGTATTTTTAAAAAGGAAAACAGAACTACACAATGTATATAAGAGATTCACATTAAGTTTAGCAACACTGCTAGCTTAAAAGTATATGGTTGAGTAAAGAGATATCATAACACTACCCATTTTAAATGTTGGTGCCATTATGTTAATAGACAGCAAAGGAGATTTTAACACAAGGATAATTGTCAAAGATCAAGAAGAATGTTTCATAACAATAAAAGGGTAAATTCATCAAGGATGCCTAGCTGGAAACCTTAGAAATATGAGAAGCAGTAATTGCCTGATCCAAACAGAGAAATTAAGAACACAAATATAATTGGGGAGTTTAATACTTTCTCTCAGTGAAATGTTCAGAGATAAAAGATAGAAATCATAGTATAGGAATAGGGACATTGGAAATGTAGGCAAGGTCATACAAATCAAAAACAAATACAACTTTTTAAATTGAAAAGTATATTGTCATTGAAATAAAAGCTCACTGGATGAATTAACAGTAGATTACCTGCAGCTAAAGAACAATAGTGAGTTGGAAATCAGATGAAATTTATGCTATATCCATAATATAGCATAAAGAAGTTCAGGAATGAACAAATTAAAGACATGAGAAGTTACCAGTACTGAACAAATAACAATGGGGTTTTATTTCCATTATGCCAAGAAAAAATAATCTTAACACCTAGAATTCTACACCAAACTAAACTCTCATTCAAGAGGAAGTCAAGATAAGACGTTTTCAGTCAGAGGGAATTTATCTCTACAAACCCTTACCGAAAGAAAATATAAAAGGTATTCTTTCAGAAAAAAATTGACTCAGAAGGGAATGGTGAAATGAAAAAGCAATGATAAGTCAAAAAAGGAAACATTAAGAAGTGACCATCTGGATAGATCTAAGCAGGCACTGATTCAGTTGACATGAGGAGGATAAGAATGAGGAAGGCGATATCGCAGTTGATATGGGGGCTAAAACAATAAAGAATGAAAATCCTACAAAGCACAACATGGGAGATGGAGAAATGTGAAGGGAACTTAAAATATTCTAAGGTCTTTGGACTCCATAGCAGAAGGAAGCAACAATTACTACTTCTGACTTGTTAAATAGGCAGAGTACAAATTTAAGAGTAGGGGAAAAAAATGAATATGTAACTCCCAAACAAGAAGATGAAGAAAAAGAATTTGAAAAATACTCAGCTTTCAATAGAAAATGGAAAGATGTTTAAAACAAAGTAAGGTAAATAGATAAGAAAAACACTGTGGTAGAAAACATCTGAACAAATTCACAATAAATGTAAATGGATCAAACTCTCCAGTTAAAGATCACTATTTCCAGGATGATTTTTTGATTTCAGCCATATGTAAATCTATTAAATCTACATAATAAACATTAATAAATCATACACTGTTTGAAGAGAAAAACAAACTGAAAAAAATAATAGAGTATAACCCAATCGTGTATCATTTAAAATATACAACACCACAGATTATTTATAGCTATTAACATATGAAACAAAAGTACAAAAACCTACAGAGTATTAGATATCATTTTGAGACAGCAGTGATTTCTGAGAAAGAATGGAGGGAAGGACAAATGTTAACCTCATCTGTATCTGTAAAGTTGCATTTCTTTAAATAAAATTAAAGGAACATGTACCAAAATGTTAAAATGGATTAAATCTCTATGACAGGTTCATTACATTTTGGAGCATATTAAAAATATGTTCTGCTTAATAAAGGAAAATTAACTCAATAACTGAACAAAACACAGCAACATTGTAAGACAGTCCCAAATTTATTCTTCTCCTAATATGTTCTCCTGTCCAGAAAAAATGTAAAATATAATTCCTAAAATTTTCTACAATGATTGTTTTTATAAATTGTTAATATTTTAATGTTTTCTAGAAAGAATAAAAATAGCAGATTTTCTCAGAGAAATAGCTCAGTTTATATACTTTACCTTATCAAAACAAGATCTTTCAGGTATAGTAGAATGCTATGATTGACAGCAGTTAATTGAATATCTCAAAATACTGAGAGGATTTTCAGTGTTCTCAACAGAAAATGATAAATGTCTGAAGCAATAGACATACCAATTACCCTAATCTGATCATTACAGATTGTATACATGTATTGAAATGTCACATGTACCCCCTAAATATGTAGTTACTATATGTCGATTACAAATAAAATTATATATATTCGAGACTCTTCTGAGGGTGGATTACCACCCTCAGAAATACCTATTCTAACCAGCAGGTGGCAGTGGTACAATAGTCATTTTAAACCAAAAATTTTAAATTCAGGCATCATTCCTAATGTTGAAATAATCTTTAGATCACATCTGATTTTGTACCAAAGTTCTGTCTAATTTGTATCTATTTTCCCCACAACATTACTTTCTCTCCATTCACTAAGAATCTGCTGCAAAGATTTGATTTCCCACTTTGTTTGCAAAGGTAATCCCCTGGTGACACAAGAAAATTACAAAGCAAGAGGTAAAGAGCTCTGCCCATCCTATTCCTTATGTCCAGCAAAAAGTTTATTGCTACACTACATAAACCTGATACAAAATGATGTTTTCAATTCAACATTTAACAGCTCCCTGAAAAAATAGAAAACAATATTTAAAAATTAGTCCTACCTTTCCAGCATGCTTTGAAAAAATTACTCCATTCACCATCTAAATGATACCTCTATGTGGACTGAAGAATCCAGATGGAGAATTTTATGAACAGTTAAGTTCATGTAGTATGTCGGACGTGGAGACATCTGACCACACACGTCTTGTGAGCTCCAGTAACACAGACACATTAGCAAAGCCAACCTGAAAAATCATCTTGATTACATGGGCCCAGGAACTAGAACTGATGACTAGTCATTTTCTAACCTGCTTCTCCTGAGAAGCTTCCTGGTTGTGTCAGCAACTTGCTTCCCAGGAGGTTCTCTGTCTGCCCAGAGACCTACCCACATCCCTTCTTCCTGGACTCTTCTCAAAATCCACAGAGACATTTGGCTATGTTCCTGCCTCTTTGCAGGCTGAAAAAACCAGAGATCCAAGATAGAATTCACCCAGCTTCCTCAAAAGAAGGAACCTCATTTTTGTTCTCATTTTTCTTTCTCTCCCTCTTTCCTTTTTCTCTTTCATTAGTCACTTTCAAGTCCCCTTGGACGCTACCTTTCATTTCATTCATCCCTCCATGAATTCCTCCCTAAGGTCATTTTCCACACACAGAACAAGGATAACAGAAGTGAACCTTGATTACAACCCTTCAATCTGCTATGAGCCCGATGGCACATAGGGTGGGGTGTAGGAGCAGTTCATGGGTGAAAACACATCAGACTGGGGGTGTGGGTTTCTCATCTCAGGTGCCTTGTGCTTATATCATTGCCCAATTATGGTTCTTCCCCTCACAACCTCCTGTCCTGGGCATCTACAGTCATTCTGTGACTGCACTGTGAGTTAGTTACTCAGTATGCCTTAACTGGATCTCACTAATGGAATTATCTATTAGAAAATTTTGCAAAAAAACTTTACTTAAATGCCACTTTCTGGTGCACCTGCATCTGATGAGGGAATGTATGAACCTTCCCTGCAGTAACAGTACTGAATCATGCCACTCATGAATTTAGTTTAAACATGTTTAAACAGGATATGCCTTATGCCACCATCTTCCTGTTCATCAGCAAAATACCTGCTAAAATCCTGTAAGGTTAAGAGACCTAGACCCAGGAGGCTGAGGCAGGAGGATTGGAATTTTGGAGTCAGCATCAGCAACTTAGTGAGGCCCTAAGCAACTTAGAGAGACACTGTTTTAAAAATTAAAAAAAAATAAAAAGGACCAGGGATGTGGTTCAGTGACTCAGCACCCCCTGAGTTCTATCCCCAATACCAAAAATAAAGAGAGACCTAAAAAAGCACACACATTTGGTAAAATGGTGAAAATGAGAGAGGCAGACATAGAAAGACACACTTGTACTCATACATACATATACTCATACATATTTGTGACATCTGCTGCACAAATGCCTTGATTATTTTTCTACACTTAGGAAAATAAAGAAAATTACACTTAGGAAAATAAAGAAATAAAAGAAAAGTGTGATCTGTTGTGGAGAGCGTCAGTGTTGCTCAGGAAAGCATAATATTTTTGAAAACTAGAGAAATACCTCATGAGAGGCTTGAGGGTCACCTTGGGATGCCAACAGTCACCTGTGGACACATCAGAAAATGCTGATCTTTAAGGTTCTGAGAAGGGTGCCAAAGAAGGAAAGAGAATCTAGAGGGGAAGTTGAGTTTCCAGCCAAGGCCTCCGTGGTTGGAGACATGTAAGAAAGAAAGACTACACCAAAATCATCACTACTGCTGATAGCGAAACTGCAGCCTCAGGACCTGCAGAAAACTATGCAGGAAGTGATCATTGCCAGTCAATTGTTCATGGTGACAATATGAGGCATTTTTTCACAGATGGCATTTTATATGTACATTTCAGAAGACAAGAAAATGTACCTGAACAGGAAGCCTCTAAAGCAGGCTCACACTAGTTTGGGATAAAATTATGAAGAAGTTGTTAAGCTAAAACTCTTACTAATGTATTACTCCAACAATGTCAGTGTCCTTTAGTGCCATGTTGAAGAAAAAGCATCATCTGCTGAAGGATATTTGCATCAAAAGGTTGTACCCGGGCTGGGAATATAGCTCAGTTGGTAGTGTGCTTGCCTTGCAAGCACAAGGCCCTGGGTTCGATCCCCAGCACCGCAAAAAAAAAAGGTTGTGCCCATTGGTTATGCTATGAGCTTTCTGTCACCCATCCATTAAAGATGATACAAAGAACCAAGGTTTTGCGATCAGTACTCTCCTGTTGATAGAGGATTGTTAATTATGAAGATAATGCCATCCATTATAAAGTCAATGTTGAAGTCACTGTTACCAACTAAGGAGTCACTGTACCCTAGAGGTGTATCACAGGCAACAGGGGTGACAACAACTTCACCTTCCTTCTCTCACCTCCAAATCTCACTCACCTCCAATCTGTGCATCTTCAATCCATAAGGAGCTGTTATTTTTTATTGGCATTGTTTATTTTGCCTCACTATGTATTTTGTTTTCATATGTTTTAACATATTATAACATTATATCATTGTTCATTTATATTAGAAGATATGTTTGATAAAGAAAGAAAATAATTCCTATAGCTCCTGTACAAACAGACACATCCACCAATGAGGGAATTAAGTGCTTAAGAATGATATAAGTACAGTTTTAAACAATGTGCTAGTCATGAATCTGTAATGTAGTCTGAGTTTTAGGGATTCCAGGAGTTTGTGTTTTAAGAATCTTTGGATGAGCTGGAAATATTTATTATTTTTCTCACAAGTTAAAGAAGCCCAATTCAGGAAGATAAAAGTTGCATGATCTTGCTCGTACAGAGAATCTGAAAAAGTCAAACTCACAGAAGGGGAGAATAGATTGGTGTCTACCAGAGCTGGGAAGAAGATGGAAGGGCATGGTATTAGTCAAAGGATATAAAATTTCACTTTGGAGGAATATGTTCAAAGGATCTATTGTGCAACATGGTGACTACGGTTAATAACAATGTACTATTTACTTGAAAATTGCTGAGAGTAGATTTTCAGTAGATTTTCACTACAAATAAATGATTATGTGATCCAATACATATGTTAAATTAACTTGATCTACCCATTCTACAGTGTATCCATATTTGAAACATCATATTTCTATATCTTTAATATATATGACATTATGTCAAATAAATTAATAAATGGATAGAAGTTCCTGCTTTATGAATATTCACTGCCTTACATGGTTTCAGGAACAAATTTGTTTTGTATAATGAAGGATAAGTTCATTATTACTCTCTTTTTACAGCTGAGGAAGCTTAAGCACAGAGCATTTCAGTAACTTGCCCCACCTTCCCCAGAGCAAGTGGTAGGGCCGGGAACAGAGCCACACTCAGTCTCCAGGAACACATGGGCTATTCACACTGCCACACACTTGCTCTCAGGAAGTACTACTGATCAGGGTAAGAAAAAAGTCAAAGCAATGGCTCAACAGCTTAGAAAGAATGAGGAGGCATTCTGTTTAATATTTCTCAATAGTTGTAAAACTCAAGTGACAAGTAAATATGTTAGAAAGTATTATCCATTGATTTCCAACAGGCTTCTTTGCAGAGCTGAGGAGATTTATTATTATTATTATTATTATTATTATTTTGCAAAAAGATTCATTAGGAAGTTCTTTGCCTCCTAGGTTTTCCTGGCTTGTTTAAATAGTATATTGATCACTGAACAGCCCTATAATTCACCATAATGTAATCACACAGAACTTGGAAATTTAGGTGATATTGATATTAATTTTAAAAATTAATTTAAATAAGAGATTTATCAAAAATTTCAAACTTCTGAATATGTCTTGGAGTAAACACACATGGACTCTAACTTTATCTTATAAATCTTAAGAGCTATTGATCTAAATTGAAATGGACAACAGGTCTGAAGAATCCCAGAGCAGGAAAACCCAGGTTAGCTTCATAAATGACCATAACTTTGCTTGATTTGCAGATGTAAGCAAAACTGAACTTTAGCCATTACTTGTAAATGCTTCTATTAGGGAAAACAAAACTGAAACTCAATTAATCAGAAGTAGCTGACAAATTTATAAACCAGGGATTTCACAGCAAGATAGACCAAATAAAGCAGCTATCCCAATCCTGTATTTTCTTTGTAGTGTTTCTCCATGATCTATAAAAGCCTGCACACTTCTTGAATGGAGTCTCTGGGCCACTTCTGATTTGGAGCTTTCTGATTCATGAATCATTGTTTATCAAATAAACTCTTCAAATTTTTATTACACCTCTATCTGCCATTGAACAATATTCCAGTTTAAACTAAGAAGCCACAAAGTTAATCAAAGAAAAAAACCAAAACATGTTTTACATGCCTTACTTGGAATATCACTGAAAAAGATCATGAGATTTTATATTTTCTACTTGACACAAAATAATACTGACATCTCTTCCCCAAGGCTGATGCATCTCGGAGGCCCAGAACACACTGTGCCCAGGGCCACGATACTTCTCATGTCCTATGAAAATGTTTTAATTTCTTTTAAGACCAGAGGGGAAAAAATGCAAACTTTTAGGTGGATGGAAAGTTTTAATATGTAATATTAATAACTTTATACCAACACATAGTAAAATATAATTTTTTATAGCAAAAAGAGTTCATGAAGGCAAAATTGACAAGAGTCCATAGAAGTCACACTGCATTCCTTCTCCTCTTCTTACATTACTTTCTCCATGTCCCAGGAATTTTTTTAATGGTCTGGAATTTGCTGTTCTGGACAGGAGGAAACACAGGACAAAAGAAGGAAGCCATTCCCACAACAGCTGCACATGCCCATCACTTTGGTGTTTCAAGGCCTGTATCATAGGCTGGAGGACAGGTGATTCTCCAAGGTGTATGCAGTGGGCCCAGCTGCAATTCTGATCCTCAATCTAAAGAAAAATTAGTCCTAGAAACCCACAAGTAACTGGTGGCCATGGCTCCATTAATGGATATCTTAATTTAGGTGTGCATCAAGGTACATTCAAATGGTCAGGACCCCCCCTCCCCCAGTACAACTGGCCAATGCTTCAACCCTGGGACACAAAGAAGGCAGTATGGACAAAAGGAATCCAGAGGCTTCTGGGGTGATAGCTTGAGTAATACACATTGTCTCCTCTGCTCACATACACTTTTACTCTCTCCTTTAAGAAGTATTCCAAGCTGCTTCCTCATTGCTTTTTCTGCCTGACATTAGCCACCCTGACTTGAGACTCCACCTTTGCAATGTCAGTCTACCCACTGAACACCAAACCCCAGGTCCCCAAGAGCACATCAGCTCCAAGAGAAGCTTCATTCTGACATTGACCCACACGTACACCCATCGCAGCGTCCACTGTGTGTGTCACCAGCCAAATCAATCCCACACGGCTCAGCACAGTTAGAAACCAAGACTAATAAATCACTTGCCCGCTCTCAGTCCACAGATGGTAAGTGTGGTTCAATGCAGGTAATTATAAAAAAAATGACTTTGGGAGCAAAAAATCAAAACATGGGAGTATGTGTCTAATAGAAAAGGTCTGCAAAGAGATTTGGGAGTTCTAATGACTCCAAGGAGCAGGTGAAAGGTCTCAGGGCCTGACAGTAGCAGGGCAGCCTGATTGACGGAATCGATCCCTTCTTCCCTCCGACATCACCAGGCCCTGTATCTGCTTGCCTCCAGGTCCCCTGTGCCAGGAAGTGGGGAGGTGGGGGCTGAAGTAGTCCCTCTTGCTTTAATGTGTTTGCAGAAAAGAGCCCCACCAACCCATCAATTACCAAGACTGTCAGCCCCAGAGAAGGTGTTGGGACAGTGACAGGGTTAGGTAAAAGCCTCAGGGGCTAAATTGAAAGGTTCCACTGGACATGTTAAACCAGTCTTTACATTCCTACCTCCTGTCCCCTGCACTACCACCCCCACCTCCAAAGAGCTTACTTTCCTTTTCCCTTTAACTTTCACAAGAATGTTTCTGCAAAAAATAGTATGGATGACAGGTCTGTATTATATCAGCTGTCATTCATTAGTGAATGCAGAGAGACGGGTCCTCCCCTAAGCCCTAAGCTCCCTCTTTCTCCAAGCATGCACAGGTGGATTGGTGCTTCAGTCCTTTCACCATTTCATAAAGAGACCATGTTCTCATAAAAGATTTTAGACATCCTTCTGCTGTAGGTGAGATACAAGACTAACCCTTCTCAGATTCCCTCAGAACTTTTTGTCCAGTCACTATAGGAAAATTTCACATCCATTACCAAAATGGTCTTAGCAGTTTTCTGGTGGAGAATGACCTATTCTCAAGCAGAATTCAACCACTGTTCTTCCAGCCCATAACAATCAAATGCTTCCCACAAATATTGTTAACCAAAGTGATTCCACATTCTCCAGAAATGTATAAATATCTTTTGATAACCAAAATGGCCCAAGTGTAGGCTAATTCAATGAATGAGCAAACCAAGTATGTAAAAATAGTTTAATCAATCTTTTGATAGAATCAGTCCAATATTGCATTAGTCAATAACTGTTCACTGAGTGCACACTCTGTGCTAGGCAATGTGTGAGGCATTCAGAATATAGGGAATAAATTCTGGTCCCAACTAAGTTTAAGAGAACCATGACCAAAAGTTTGATATCTATGTAGTCAGCTTGCATGATTTTTTTTAAGCCACAGAAAAGAAAAATGGATTTTGTGCAAACAAATAAAAGGCATTTCAGAAAAAAAAAAAAAATAACACTAGAAAAAGTACATTCTCACCCCAGGTAAAAGAAAAAATCTTGTAAATTCATGATAAGGAATTTACCTTAAGCTGGGAAAGATAACAACGATTGTACTTTGGAAGTCTGTTGAAGCTACAAATTATATGAAAAGGTATGGGAGCAAAGCTAAATACCTCAGCTTCCAAAGAAATGCAGTCAGTGCCTTGGGACCAATTCCCAAGAGAATTCATGGTTACCATGACCCAGTGGGTAAGCCAACAAGCCCAGGCGAGAACATCAATTCATCTCACATTTCAGACACTGAGGAAATAGCACTTTCTGCTATTCCAAATCTGTTAATCCTCACTCCTAATATCTTCAGGGAAAGGTAAGGAAGGAAGATAACAGCTACTCTTCAAATGTGTTTACTTCTGTTTAGATACAGACAGTATTCAAATACAACAAATGCAGAATCATGTTCACCACAAACAGTTCTTCATTGAGTTGAACTGCCAAACTATCTGTGAACGGTTTGTAAGCCAACCCCAAAGGTATTCTGAAGAACTCTCACCGGTAACGACTCCTCAGAACCCTGAAAGTCAAACATGCAGACACTCACACAACTACCCACACACACACACATACATGCAAGCAGAGGTCTTTCGCTTCCCCGAGCCCACACAGACAACAGGGCCAACAATTTCAACTTAATTAGCACCTTTTCATACCAACGCCTCTCAAGGTGAGGCGCAAAAGATGCAGGAATCATTTACTCACTCCTCAGCAGCACCTAGGTGACAGATGAAAAGAAACAAAAGGAGAAACACAGAGACTCCGTTTTAGAAGTGCCAAAGGAAAATTGTGACACGCAGCCCAGTAACCTTGAATGTTTGTCCCGCACATGTTATGTGAATAGCACCACTGAAAGAAAAACTCGCATTAAAAAACAATGGTCAGAACAACATCAACATCACATACAGATCAGTTAAAAACACTTAGGAAATGTCTCTCCGAGAACTTTCTAATGTTCCTTCTTGGCCATCATCCGAACTCACCTGGGAGAAAACCAACCGTGAGAATAGAGTTGGGATTCAGCAGAAATAATTAAGAGGTTGTATAATTGCCCATATTGCACATCTCACCTCTGGGGTGGGCAGTTGCCTGGTTCGAGACCCCAAGTGGAACACGAGGTCACACACAGGCAGGGTCATTCTCTCACCTCCCTGATCATCCAGGTGGAAATTAAAGATCCCAGGATACTTTTCAAAACAGCCCAAGGGATCACCCAGCTGTCTGGCCCACCAGTCCCCAGTCTCAATAAAATCCAACTTAATGTTCCCGGCTGGGAACAAGTCTGTCTTGAACATAGAGAAAAGTCTATGTTCATGTACACAATTATTAACCTGTCCTTCGAGCACTGTAATTACTTTATAATCCACAGAGGACTTAAGATACTTAGAGAGGAGGATGCTATGAAAAAGTCAATTTGATTGTAATTTATAATTGAATTTATTCACAGAGAAGCAATTGGTCACTAAATGAAAGTATCTTCTAGGGAGTAAATTTACAGGTATAGGTTTTATAACTACCAATGGCTTGGCTCCTAGAAAATTTAAATTCTAAAATAACTTGCAACCAAAGTGTACCTTTAGGGTTGAGTAGTCATATTTTAAGAAAAAAAGATTCTAAGCATTTTAATAGCTCCCTTCCCTACTAATTTGATATATGCTGCTCAATTTGGAGACTATAGGCCCCATGTATAATGAAGATAAACTTAACAAGAGTTTCAATTTCCTTTTCTTAGGTAGTCTTTAAATAGTGAATTGAACCAGGCACAATGGCACACACCTATAATCCCAGCAACTCAGGAGACTGAGGCAGGAAGATTATAAGTTCAAAACCAGCCTCAGTAATTTAGCAAGGCCCTAAGCACCTTAGGAAGACCCTGCCTCAAAATAAAAAATAAAAAGTGCTAGTGATGTGACTCAGTGGTTAAGAGCTCTTGGGTTCAATTCCTGATATCAAATATTAATAATAATAATAATAACAAAAAGGCTTTGATGTTGTGTGCTTTGTTTAAAAAGAATTAGGACAGCAAATAATGACAAAATTAATCTTGTATTATCTGGTTCCAAGGAAAATTGTAAGAATTAAGAACACAAACAATTCAGGATTGATCCCAATCTTCTGGCGCCAGCTTCTATGGGTCAGGGAGGAAAGATTCATTTTTCTTAAATCAATGTGCAAGTTACATTCATATTCCACTGGAACAACCAGAGACCCCTGCCATCACCCACCACTCCCAGACAGTAACCTGACTAGAGAAGAGTGTTTGGAAACACAAACAGGCTCTCTTCTCTGGCTTCTTCTCATTGGTCAAGCCTCAGCATGATTCCTCCCTATCCCCTTCTCAAGCAAGTCCTTAAACAATCACTAAGAGAAAAAAAAAAATTACTACCTCAACTCTACCAGAGGCAGTGAGGCTGCCTGCCATGGGTGGGTAGATGTAAAATGAAATTTAATTCTGCCCAAAAAGAGTCTATCCTTTGTTCTAGCTCCTGGAAGTTACTCACGAAAGGTTTGGAATTTCCAGAGTGACAGCAGTGCCTTTGTATTCATGGTGGGCTCCTCTTAGGCAATGAGGTGACCCATGGTGGGCCCCTGAATAACTTAGGTAATAGATGACTCAGGGTAGGGGCTGGCTGGTTCAGAAAGACCAACCAGAGACTTGGAGCTTGGAGTCATGTCAGGTGATATCAGCTGGCCTGTGATTCAATTAAGCCTTCCTACATAACAAAACCTCAATGAAAACTCCAGAGGCTGAGGCTTGGTGATTACTGTGATCCAATCCAAATGTGATAGTATTAGAATCAGGGCCTTCAGGAAGTGAAAAAGGCAAAAGGGAAAAGCCCTCAGTGATGGAATCAAGGCCCTTATAAAAGGGCTTCAGAGGATTGGGGTTGTAGCTCACTGAAAGAATACTTGCCTTGGTTTGATCCCCAGTATAATAAGTAAAGGGAGGGCTTCAGAAAATAGGTTGAGTCTCTTCCTCTTTTCTTCCATGTGAGGAAATGAGACATCACCACCTATGAGCAACAGGCCCTCACCATACATTCAACCTGCTGGTGCCTTGATCTTGGACTTCCTGACCTCCAGAGCTGTGAGAAATAAATTTCTGATTAGTATAAATTACCACTCTATGTTATTTTGTTATAGCAGCACAGATGGACTAAGACGGTGAGCATCTCAGGTCGGTAATACTCAATACATGTTGTCACACACACATCAACCAGAGCGCAATATGTTTTTCTGAGGACCCTGGGGCTTTGTCTTTAGGACTCTCCCAGGCTAATATTGCCCTACACATCTCTTCCTTTGGATGGTTCTGATTGTATTGTTATGTTATGATAAAACTGTAATTATAAATATAGGGCTTTTCAGATTCTGTGAGCCATTCTAGAAATTATCAAACCTGTGGTAGTTCACAGTCACCCCCAAATTTGTAGCTAGCTAGTCTCAGGCAGGTGTGGACCTGGGAACTCCCAACCCTGTCTCTGGTATCGAAGTCTGGGGCAGACTTGGCAATCTTGCAAGAGGCACCCTTAACCTAGAGTTTGGCTAACTCCAAGTAGTAACTAAGAAATTTTGCCATTCCATTTATTCCAAAAGAAATTAACTACAATATGCACATTTTAGTCAATGATAGACTTCATATCATGTTGGTTCCATAAGTATCACAATGGAGCTAAACAATTCCTGTTGCTCATGAAATCATAACCATCTTAACATTATTGCATGACTCACATGTGTGTGGTGATTCTGGTGTAAACAAAGCTATGACACTCCAGGCATATTAAAGTTTAGTGCAGATAGTTATGTATAATACATAACATTTGATAATGATAATAAATGACTGAGTTACTGGTTTATACATTTACTATTCTATACTTCCTGTCATTATTTTAGAGTATACTCCTACTGTTTTAGTCAACTTTTTCACTGCTGTGACCAAAGGAACTGATGAGAACAATTTTAAGGAGGAAAAGTTTATTTGGTCCTCATGGTTTGAGAGGTCTTAGTCCATAGATGGCAGCTCCATTCCTCGGGTCTTGAGTAAATATTTTGAAATCTCTAGCTCAGTATACTCTACTGTATACTAACATGGCAGAAGGGTGTAGCCGAGGAAAGTAGCTGGGAACATGACTCCAGGAAGCACAGAGAGAGAGCTCTGCTCCACGAGGACAAATCTAAACCCCAAAGGCATGCTCCCTGGGACCCACCTCCTCCAGTCACACCCTACCTGCCTATAGTTACCACCAAGTTAATCTCTATCAAGGGATTAATGCACTGGTTAGGTTAAAGTGCTCATAACCCAATCATTTCTCCTCTAAACTTCATAGTATTGTCTCACATATGAGCTTCTGGGAGATATCTCCCATCTAAACCACAACACCTACTTATAAAGAAAAGTTTACTGTATAACAGTCTGTCATGTAATGCCAGCAGCAGCTGTACACATCCCACCTGTGTCACTTCTCTCGATCATGTCATTTTCTCTTGTGCTAGATTTAATCCCATGCTGTTTCTTCATCCATTGCTGTTATTACCTGTAAGAGAACACATCAAGTGACCAAAATTAAAAACTAAAAGTGATTAAGCACTGTGAAGGTAGGTAGTAAGTTATCACTTCTAGGTTTGTGTAAGTACACACTATGATGCTCCCACATGACAGAAGTGCCCAATAATAAGTTTCTCAAAACACCGCCTCATTGTGGTGTGATGCATGACTCTACTTTGTTTTTTCATTTGTTTGGGTTTTGGTTTTGTCTCTCTTTTTGGAGATGATATCTTCAAGGGATATCCTAGATAAGAAGGTGGGGAAACTATTGCTATTTTTTTCCATTTTTATCAGGTGGCCTGTGATTGACAACTGGTGGCCACCCCAGCCCAAGGAAGCCTCCCTTCCATAGCCCTGGATCAGTGTGAGAGAAGTGGGAAGTGGGGATGGTAATGACACTGACTTTATCAAGCCTATCAAATGCAATGGCTGCTCAATCATTGAAATATTTGTTAATTCAACACCAAAGTAAATATTTTGAAATCTCTAGCTCAGTATACTCTATACTGACAATTTGAATCTTTGTTTATTTCTCCGTTGCAGTCTCCCATTGAGATGAATATTTATTAAGAGCCTTCTATGTGCCAGGTGCTGACCTAAGTGCTTCCCAGCATGCTTTCAATTAATCCACAAAAATTATTCCATCAGATAGTTATCCATACGCATAGTCACTTTATTTTACAGCTGAGGGTACTGAGAAATAGAATGATTAAGTTGCTAAGAAAATTAACATTCTAAATTCATGTTGAAAAGCAAGTTACCAGATACTACATCAAAAGTAGGGTCATTTTACTTGAAATGTAAAATTGATGGAAAAGCATTAGCCTTTGGCTTTTCGTTACTATGAATTGACACTATAAACTTAATTGCTTTATAAAGGCAACTAAAATTATGTATAAAACAAAAAATTAGAATATGAATTGCAAACTCAAAAGTTTGGTGACCAGGCAGACAATGTGAATGAAAGAGTAAAGCAGCTGAATGGGGCTCAGGAGAACCCTGGATGTCGGGCCCCACAACAGAGAACAGTGGCCATATGGACCCCATTGCCACCTGTGGGAATGTGATTGAGCGTTGTTGACCTCTGATTTTCCCTTTTTAAATTGCACATCACTCCTTTATTATACTGATCTGGAAAAATGATTTAGTACAGTTATGCCTAAAATAAGTACTGGGTTCGTGTGGCAGGGCCAAATAAGTGGAACATGATTCAGAAATCAGATACAGTGAAAGACACAATTGGACATGATCAATAGGCATTTAACTGCCACAAAACAGGGCAGAGGACAGATTCTCTAAGACACATAACGAGATACACTCTTACACCTTAGAGGTCAAGGACCTTATCCCTTATCCCATATTGGTGTGAAGAATGGCTTGTTTTCTGGTGAATACATGATAGAGAAACTAACTACCACTAGAAACCCCAGAAGAATTTTGTTTTATATAATATATATATATATATATAATATATAAATATATATATATTTTTTTCTTTTTGTGAAAGTTCATGCAACACAAACTTAATTCAGGATTGATATCAATCTTCTGGAGCTGGCTCCTATGGTTCAGGGAGGAAAGATTTGTTTTTCTTAAATCAATGTGCAAGTTACATTCATATTCCACTGGAACAACCAGAGACCCCTGCCATCACCCACCACCCCCAGACAGTGACCTGACTAGAGAAGAGTGTAGAACTAGCTCTTGGAAACACAAACAGGCTCTCTTCTCTGGCTTCTTCTCATTGGTCAAGCCTTGGCATGGTTCCTCCCTATCCCCTTCTCAAGAAGGACCTTAAACAATCACTAAGAAAAAATATAGAATTACTACCTCAACTCTTCTGGATATGAGGAGCCTTCCTGGGCTTGGACTGAAAACTTGTGCCCCTGAACTTCTGGCTTCTCAAAACCGGAAACACCCAGAAACCTTGAGTTCTCTGTGAAAAAACTGATGATTTTAATGTTGACAACAAATTTATTTTTTTAAACTCTACAATCTAAACAAAACACATCAGGGTTCAGCACTTTGACCTAGAAAAACTAACAAAGAAAAAGTTATTTTTGCTCATTTGATCCCTGTAAAAAAAATCAAACCAGATTATCTTGGCCCAAGATTGTTGCTGAAATGGCTTGACTCCATGGTGTGACTCACTTGACAGATTGACTGTCTTGTAAACTTTGCAGACATACAGCAGATCAGTAGAAAGAGGTACCACTGAAGGTACCATTGAAGTCATGAGCTCTTGATGTTGGAGAAATCTTTAAAGATGAGCTACTGTAATCCACTAAAGAACTCCCTTTACTCACATTTCTAATAAATAATTATTCAGCTTCTTTTTGAAACTTGTGATTAATCCAGGAGGTTTTGCTATAGTTTGGATACGTATCCCCCAAAAGTCCATATACTGAAGACTTGATCCACCTCTTGGTGCTACTCGGAAGTGGTGGAAACTTTAAGAGGTCGGGCCTAGTTGGAATTTTCCAGTCATGTGCAAGTGTGTCCTTGAAAAGGACTTTGGGACCTTGACCCTTCTTCTTGCTCCCTTTGGCTTCTTGACCATCATGAGGTAAGCAAACCTGCGCCACCATGCACTTCCTGTCATGAGGTGCTGCCTTGCCACAGACCAAAAAGCAATGGGGCTAACCAACCACAGACTGAAACCTCCAAAACAGTAAACCCAAATAAATCTTTCTTCTTTTTAAATCTATCACCTCAGGTATTGTTAATTCTTTTTTTATTTTTTTTATTTATTTATTTTTTTTTAGTTGTAGATGAACACAATATCTTTATTTATTTATTTTTCTGTGATGCTGAGGATAGAACCCAGTGCCTTATGCATGCTAGGAAAATGCTCTACCACTGAGCTACAACTCAAGCCCCAGGTATTTTTGTTTCAGTACCAGAATGCTGACTAAGACAGATTCCTCTTGAACCTAAGGGAGTAAATTGAAGGCAGCCCATTTCACTTTGTCAATTGCTATGAAATTCTTGCTAATAGTGGCTTGAACTGTATCCTATACTCATTCTTCCAAGTCATCTTCTTTGAAGTCAGTTGCAGTATATCACCTTCTTTGCACATGAAAGCCCTTCCCTTATTCATAGGCACCCTTTACCCCAAGTTTCCTCTCACCTAACTTAGCAACCCTCAACCCTTTCGCATACGAGTGCTCTCAAGGGTCTTCAGGACTGAACTCACACTCTTCTTGTCAGGCTTCATGACCTAAGTGTCCTGCTTAAAATATTACACCTCGAACTAAACATGCAGTTGCAGAGATCAAACTGCTTCACAAAATAAAGAATTCCCCCCCAATAAGGCCGTTCTACAATTTCCCAATGAAAAGACCCTATAGCACACTGCTTGGCCAACTTGGATATATGCAGATGGTCTCTGACTTACAATGGCTCAACTTAAGGTTTCTTTTTTTTAACTTTATAATAGAATAAAAGTGATACATAATCAATATGTTTTGAATTGTGGTCTGCTCCGGGTTAAGGATATACAGTACAGTACTCCCTCAGGATGCTGGGTAGCAGTAGTGAGCTGCGGCTCCCAGGCAGTCAAGCAATCACCAGGGGAAGCAACGGATACCTTACAGAGTGCTGTATGGCTAAACCATGATGTTTGGTAGGTGGTGTGTATTAAATCATTTTTAACTAAAGGTATTTTCAATTTACAATGGTTTTATGATGAAGTAACTGCATTGAAAGTCAAGAAGCATCTATAATTGAAGGATTAAGTTGAAACAGTCAAGTCTACTTGAAATTTTTAATTTTATAATATAGGAATTAAGTGATATACTTAATTTTGAACTATATATTCTACTATGATGGCGTATTTAAGGAGCATGGCTTTTCTTTTCTACCTATGTTTTGTCAAAAAAAAAATGATCTACTCTTCATTTGTGTCTTTGACATCATCCTTGCCCTCACTAAGCTACCTTTTTAACTATTTATTTATTTATTTATTTATTTATTTATTTATTTTGTGCTGGAAAATGAACTCAGGGGCACTTGACCGCTGAGCCACATCCCCAGGCCTATTTTGTATTTTAGTAGAGACAAGGTCTCACTGAGTTGCTTGGTGCCTCACTTTTGCTGAGACTGGCTTTAAACTCTCAGTCCTCCTGCCTCAGCCTCCTGAGCCACTGGGATCACAGGCATGTACCACCTTGCCCAGCACTACAGCCACCTTTGGAATCATGTAAAAGTTTTTCAGACAACATCATCTTCAGTTTTCAGTTATTCAAAATGTAGCTTTTGCTTTTTGTGTTTGTTTTGTTTTGTTTTTACCAAAGGGCAACGTGCATATACAGAAAAGGCCAAATCATTCATGTTTTGGCTCAATGGTTTTAAACAACATGAGCTGAAAAAGTGACCTTCACACCCTCCCAAGGCCAGCTTCCTAGAGGGCCCCTTCTCTCTCTTTTTTAGAGGGAAAAAATACCATTCTGACTTCTAACATGGTCAAAGAGCTGCCTCTTTCTGAGTCTTATACAAAGGCATATTATGTTCATGGGATTCACCATACTGCTTCATACTGTAGCTCTAGTTCAAGGAACTGTTTAGACTTTGTGTGGTAGACTTACTGAATTATTTTTCCAAGCCACAAATGTCCCTGGAATAAATTTAGCAGTCATTTGGTTTTGCTTGTTTGTCATTTATGTTTGTGGTGCTAGGGATTGAACCCAGGTCCTGGCACATTCTAGACAAGCCCTCTACCACTGAGCTATATCCACAGCTCCCAGAGTTAGAATATTAAAGATTCATCCATAAGTTTCTGTGTATGAAATTTCCACAGTATATAACCCTTACTTTGTTGGTTTTGCCAAGTGATCTCCAAATAATGTTTTAAACAGCATTCAACATTTTAAATTGTGAGGTCATACATGCAGGAACACTCACTGAGTTGATATGAAATTTCTTTGCCTCCTTTTTTTTTTGATTGTATGAAGGGATCTCTGTAGAGATCAAACTAGCAGGGGCTGAAGTACTCTGTCTTCAGAGCATGGCATACTGTTTCTTAGATGAGAGACTTGGTAGTTTGCAGTGGGGGGATTCCTGATAGAAAATTTTGTAGAAGAAAATCTCACCATGTATTCAGGTATGAATTGTGCTTCATATTAACCTTATCAGTTGTGCCCCACTAGTATCTCTTATTGAATTTGTAATCAGCTAAAAGACCCAGATCTTTTGCATATAAGTTCTTATCAAAGTTACATTTTTATTTGGACTTACACTTTCACCTAAATATAAAGTTTACATTAAGATCATCACATAATTCCATACATCCAATGCTTAGGATTTCTCAATTTATTTTCAAATACATTATCACATTTATTCAACCTAATAGACCAGGGAATTGTTAACGCACATTTTCTAGACCTGAACATAACTATCACTAATAGATTTCAGTTTCTTTAAAGGGATAGTGCCTATGTTCTATAAAGACTGTCTTCAGCGGTTATAACAGTATACCTGAGATTGACTAATATATAAAGAAAAGAGTTTAATGTTGGCTCACAGATCCAGAGATTAAGAAGTCCAAGATCAAGCAATTACATCTGGTGAGGGTCTTTCACTGCCTTAATTCATGGTGGAAAGTTGGCAGGTGGGCGCATGCAAAGAAGTAAGAGAAAGCAGGGGAAGCCAAAGTCTTCTATAGCAATGCTCTCTTGCTGTAACTATACTTCCCTACTCCCTCTGAGGAGAGTGAGAGCTCTCTCACAGGAGAAAAGTATTAATCCATTCATAGGGGCCTCCACCTCTGTGACCCAAACACTTCCGACTCAGCCCTGTTCCATAGCCTTCCAAACTGCAAGCCAGGCCTGAGTTTTGGTGGGAATAAACATATTCAGACCATTAGCAATCTTATTTAAATGGAAAACAGCATTAGTAGTTGAATGGAAAACTAGCAAAATAGGAAAAGTCATGATACTTGAATATTTCCCCTCAATATACAAAAAGTAAACAAGAACAGAGTGCAACGTAATTGTCATTAATAAAAGAAATGCAAATTGAAATAATAATGAGTGCCATTTTAGACTTAATAAATGAACCAAACAGTGAGACAGAATCTAACAGTGATAACATTGCAATAAAACTATTAAAATCATTATTTGTTAGTGACACCACAAGTTAGCATCATTCTGGAAAAGTAAGTGGACAAGATAATTTTTTAATTTAAAAATAATCCATACATACCATTTAACCAAAGATTCCCATGCATAAAGTTTATTTTTGAAGAAATAACTTTGAAGAAGAAAAGAAGCTAACTGGGTATGGTGGCACACACCTGTAATCCCAGTGGCCCAGGAGGCTGAGACAGGAGGATTGAGTTCAAAGCCAGCCTCAGCAACTTAGTGAGGCTCTAAGCAACTCAATGAGACCCTGTCTCTAAATAAAAAAATACAAAAAGGGCTGGGATGTGGCTCAGTAGTTAAGCACCCCTGGGTTCAATCCCCAGTACCAAAAAAAAAAAGATAGTTATAGGAAGATATTCATAGGAAGATATTCATTGAAGTATTAGAAAATGTAACAATACAGGCTTGTTTCAAATAAAAAAATAAGTAAAGCTTTGTTCACATGACTAAGTCACCCAATCTCTCTCTCTCTCTCTCTCTCTCTCTCTCTCTCTCTCTCTCTCTCTCTCTCTCTCTCTCACACACACACACACACACACACACACATACACACACATGCAAATAAGTGTGAAAAATTACCATTTCTCCTATCACATTCCAATATTGCATTTCATATTGTTTCCTCACCTAACCATGCAATTAAGTTTGCATATGCCCAAGAACAACCTCTGTGAAGTGTCCAGCCTGAAGGAAAGGCTACTTAGGACCCAACATGGTCTTCAAGTTCCAAAACCAAATGGGAACTGTGGTCCTCAAATGGGAAGACTGTAGCTGCATCAATACACTGATGAATTAATTGCTTAAGGAAAAAAAACATTTGTATGATTCTCTAAATAACCTGAGCAATTTCTTACCCAACAGCATCACTGCCTCTGAACAATTTTGAGGCAGACCATGTGATGGTGTCCCCAGCCAGCATCATTGGCTCCCTCCAGGCCTTGCTGATGGGGGAGGGAGGCCTCACCTATGCCATTAGCAAGTATACTTCAAGTGGTTGCCTGTGTGGTTAGTAAACATCATTTAGACTTCAGCACAAATTCTGACTTTCTCCTGGAAGTAAAAGCATTCATTTGGTTCATGTATTTGCTGAGATACACAGGGAATGCCTGGAGGTGGAAAGCAGGGTAGTTAAGGGGAGTTACTCCTTAAACAATGTGCCTTAACTTCCCCGCAATGGGGACAGGAGAAGCAGTTCAGACCTTCAAAACATTGTGCTTAATGTCAATGTTTGCCTTCCCAAATTCACACATTTCTGGTCACTTCATGACATATTTATTGGTCTTGACGGGCAAGGAATAGAACAGGAAACTGCAACCTTGCACTCATCTGACAGGTCTGCGGGTAGAACAGCCTTGAGTTCAGCTTTGCTGAGCTTCCCGCAGTGGCTAAAGACCCTCCTGCTATTAACCACTCTCACATCTGATTCTCTGTAAAATTTGTACCAGCAAGTCCAGGGCAGTTAAATATACTATGAGGGTAATTAATCAGGTTACAGATGAATATTATTTGGTCTGCAAACAATTCTGTAAAAGGCTCCAGAGGGTTATGTCTTGAAGGTTGTAGCTCATTTGTGGGGCTTTGGCAGGAAATGGCTAATTATGACACCTGCATACATTTCTAGGCAATTGGGCCCTGGGGATTTGCCACCTTGTGTATACAAGTCAGCTTTGCCTTTCGGGTGGGGAATCACACTGCAGAGGTCTGCGATCCAGCAGAGCCTTGTTAGCAGTGCCCTGGGAGAAAATGGCTCAGCTCACAATGTGTAGGGCTAGCGTATTTCCCCAGGCAACCAGTGCTAGGGATGTGGGCATCAAAATTAACCCCTCACACCATCCCTATCTACTCTGGGCCTTCCGAACATGTACTAGTTCTTTGTGAAATGTGATTTCATAGACTGGACTGTTATCAGAGAACAATTTCTCTTCTTTCTATATCAGGGATTCTGTTGGCAGTGTCTGGGAACCCTCCCTCGACCTGCAGGCAAAACTGGCAAACTTTGTAAGAATAGGGAGAGATTCCATAGCTCTCAACTATTTCTTACAAATAACAGATTATTACTTTGCTCTGCCTGATATAAATGCAAGAGTCTCTGAGTGACGGGGATCTGTTGAAGGATTCTAAGAGCAAGAGTGTGGTAATACTGCAGGCTGCCCAGTCTCTCTTTCTCCTACACATCCAAGTGACCCCATTTCCCAGCCTCCCTTGCTGGTAGGTGTGGTCATGTGACTGAGACCTGCCCAGTGGAATTCAAAGAGGAAGATGGTGCCTGCTCTGGCCAAGGCATCTAAGAGGTGGCTGTTCCTCCCACATATCCTTTTCCCTTCTGCTAACTCATGTATGACAATGATATAAATGATAATGGAACCACAAGACAAAAACAGCTTGAATTTCTGAAACCCTACAAGCAAATTTCCCCCAACCAGGAACAGCTTCCTCAGACTAACTGGAGCAAAATAAACTTCTATTTTGTTGAACCATTATACATGTTTGTGCTGTTAAATAAAAATTAGTGGGCCATTGTTTTGGACTGAACACCTATACCAGAACCCAAGAGACCATTAAAAATAAAAATGGAGTCACTCATGCTAAAGGTCTTTGTCATCAATCTGAAATTGAGCTATTTTTTTCTGACCTTTGAGAAATCAGGATTAGAAAGATATCAGCCAAATTTCCCAAACAGAACAGTTTAATTAGCATGACAATTAAGTTCACTTTGCTTTAATTCCTACACAAAAAGGAAGCAACTAAGAAACAACCCTACGTTAACTAATTCTATATGTTCCTACTGTTCTGTCTCCCTGTTTCTACCTTACAGGTAAAATTATTGAAATGACCAATCGCTCTTGTTTTTCACTTCTGTTTTCTCCAAAAAAAGCTTTCTGTCCATAAGAAACAAACTTTCCTGGAATCATTAGAACGATTAATCTAATCTATAGAATGAAGTGTTGCCCAATTCTAGAACTAAAAATAAAGTCAACTAAGATCTTAACCAAATTATTTTGTTTTTTTCCTTTGACAAAACAGAGTAGTCCAATTTACATTAATGCAGTATGTGAGTCTCACATTTCAAATATAGTTTTTGTGATAAAGAGAAATATCAGGCCTTCTCCTGACTGCAAATCTGTTTGTATTATCACTTTTCAAAGTGCCCGACACAACCCACTATTCCCAAAGTGCCCCAAATATTAGACAACAAAAAAAATATTTTTATTTATAGATTCACTGCTGGGTCATCTCCTTCAGACTCATGCACAAGGGCAAAAAGTCTTCTGATACTATTTCCCTAAGTATTACATCCAATTTTCCCTTAAATATCTCTCTAGTTCTAGTGTCTTGACAGCTTCGTGAGTGAAATTATTCTACCACCTGATTGACCTTCATGGTTTGGAATTTTCTTTCTTTCCTCTAACTCCATCAAATAATTGGCCAGACCCTGGTAAATGAAATGGCTTTGTAGTGAAAACCAGAAACATGCACATAAATAACTTAAATTAGCCTTTAAAAAGTACTCAGTTAAATCTCGTTGAATCCTCTTAATAAGGATAGGAAACAAGATCTTCATTTGACAGCTCTGAGATTTCAAATTACTCACCTACAGTCACAACAGAAGGGAGGGAGCTATGGTACGATCCGGTCCTGGTGAACTCAGAGCCCAGTCCAGCCCAGCCCACTTGGCCGTCTAGGAGTTAATTAATAGAAGACCTTGGCCACTGACTCATCAAGTTCCTCGACAGTTTGAGATGTTTTGCTTCAGTGCAAATCACTTTTCAGGACTGGAACAATCTTGTTTCAGAAAGTATTGTAACTTCCTTGAAAGTGACCCAAGAGATATTTTTGTAGGCAGGAGGTATACAAAAGGAAGTGGATTTAAGAAAATCACTTTCTCATGGCTCAAAGTGAGCTTCCAGAACTGATCAGAAAATATTCACTCTGAAAACATGTTGTGAAACTTATTAAGGTGGTCTTGATGGTTCGTGCATTGACTTGCTGAGACTAGGGACCTGGGTATCTCTTCTCACTCCTCTTGGTTCCATTCCCCACCTTTTCCTTGAGTGGGAATTTAATGGTCCCCAGTCCTTCCATCACTTCCTCCTACTCCTGTCATTCTTGTTCAATGATTGCAGCCACTCTCAACTGGGGGAGGCAGAGAGATCAAGCCCTTTGAGCCAAGGGAGCTGCATTCACACCCATCCACACTGGCCTAGGTTGGGGCACTGGGTCTGCCAGGACGGGGCAGCCCCAAGCCGCAGACATCCATGCCAAGCTCATCACCAGGGCTGGGTAATGAGGTCAATGTGAAAACAACTGGAAGGCACGTTCCCCAGGAAACACAAGCAGAGTGGAAATGGCCCGACCTTATGTTGCAGAATCCAAATCCATTGAGTCAATTGCCGGGAAACATGACATGACCTTTCGGATGCAGTGCGCATCGCTCCGAGAGCAGGCTGCCCTGCTCTTTTCATTTCACTGCTGCCCCGGAGGCAGCAAGTCACTGGAAATAATAGCCCAGGCTCCAAATCAGTGCTCCTTTAATGAAACACACACGCACGGCAGCCAGCTTGACACTGGGGCAGATGTGTGTGTGCGTGTGCATGCATACAGACATACGTGTATGTACATGTGTAGATAGATAGATAGATAGATAGATAGATAGATAGATAGATAGATAGATAGATAGATAGATGTAATCTTCATTTATTTATAAGTCCCTTTCAACTTAACACCTCATGTCCTATGTTAGGTTATTCATTCTATCTTATACTTTGAATAGATATCTTTGGGATCTGGTGCATACTTCTGAGTAAGAAAATAACCTTTAAGGCCTCATCCTCAACAGTAGCCGTCCCTGCTGTCAGACCAACTCACAAAGCCACGTCCCAGCCCAACTTTGACCCAACCCATCCTACATTTGTTTTTCTGTCATCCTCCCATCTTTTTCTGTACCCTATTAGAATCTGAACACAGAGCAGATGCTTCATGATTAACAATGGTGAGTTGAGGGAAGAGTCATGATTCTTTCTTCAGAAAATCTATTAAACTTTGTAGTCAGAGTTCAAACCTCAAGCCAAGAAGGTTTGATGCGAAAGCCTCAACCAGGCTTGAAGGATACACAGGGAATAAAGCGCAACACTCTCTCATGGGAAAGTTCCTTACATGAAAAGTGTTGGACCAGGCCACTCCACTTCACCAAAAACCCCTCTGAGGACTTCAAAAGATCTACAACTCTGCACTTCTTAGCAGAAGAACCTTTCTCATGGGAAAACAAAAAATGCTCACACTTCATCTGGAGCATGAGAAATATGATCCTATTTATTTTTTAAAAAATCTTGCGACCAGGGAGTCCAATGCATCATCCATACCAATTTCATCTTCATTAACAGCATGATTGTAAGCAGACTGGCTACACACAGGTCAATTACATGGGTATTGTATATACTGAGTTCCCAAAAGGAAAATGTATGCCCAGGTTGCTCTCCCAATATTCTGTGCTCTACTTAAAGCTTAGAATGACAAATAGAGGAGTTTGGAGGACTCCTGGGAGCGATGAAATACATTCCCTGTAGATTACAAAATACTTTGAGCAATCATTAGAAAAGGCAATCGCTACTTCATCATCTAAAACTGTATCTCACTGTTGGAGGTTGATTTTTGTAGGTTTAATATAGCTCCAGGTCAAGCTTTATGGATCACTCTGCAGAAACATATTGCAGGAAGTTTCCATCAAGGTTAGCTTATCCACAACGAGGTCAGGGAGCTGGGGCAGGGGTGTGGCCCTTCTTCCTATCGAGCTAGAAGAAGATCATAATTCCTGGGCCCCCCCTAAGAAGAGTTAACTTTGTGGATGCTCCTGGGGAAGAAATCCTACAAGGCCTGCATTCTGCAGGTAAGCTCCATGAAATTTATAAAGTCAGCAAGTAATGGAAAAATCATGTACAGAGTTGCCCTTGAAAATCCCTTAAGTAAGTCATTAACTAGAGCAACAATAATCATGATAATACCTAGCATTTAATGAGAGTTTACCATGTGCCAGCACTATTCTACCCTTAAGCAGCAGATGTGAGCAGTAGATCCATGTCACAGATGTGGGAGACAAAGGTACAGCAATCAAGCTGCACTCACCCTAGAGTCACAGAGCCCCTAAGTGGTGGCACTGGGATTTGAACACTGGAAGTCTGGCTCCAGAATCCTCCCACTAACCCCTCCCGGTACACATGGTTTGGTGCACACTACCCAGTGCCTTAGTGGTTTGCATAAAGATCGAACGTATGATAAACTGTGGGAATCAAGATCAACCCTGAATGGCTTCCAGTGATGAGTCTTTCTTTTCCCAATAATACCACTGAAATTATTTTCCTCCCACAAGCATCTCATAGAGTTGAACATAAATTAGGTGTTCATCTGACGAGATTTATGGTGTAAGCTGTGGGTTTATTCAGTCAGAGACGAATAGAATTGGACACCACCTGGGGGAAAGTGCATCCTTCTCTAAACGCAGGCAGTACATGAGGGAAACCAAAACCTGGAATGAGAGTCATTTTAAAAATATTATGCCTGCCAAGGACAACCAAAGACACAATTAAAACTTCTCCTTCCTTCATAGCTATAAATAACTAATTAAATTTACAAAAAGTTTATTGGCTAATGGGAAAGATATGTTGTGAGTTTGGATCATTTCTAGGAGGGAATGAAGTGGCATATCCCTTAAAGATTTCACCACTGAATGGTGTCATACCCTTCAGCCTTAGAATCACAGCTTCCTGATATTTGTCTCCCAAGGGACAGACTTGCCATAGGCTAATTAATTGATTAAATATATAAACCCAATGCCTATGGACTAATGGCCTTGTCATAGCCGGACTATTTGTTGGCCATGGCCAGCAGATTCTCTCCATCAGGTGAGATCAGAGAATAGGAAATCAAATCATAATCATAGAGAGACTTGAAGAACATGAAATCAAAACCGAGGCTTGAACCAGACCTGAAGAATGCCACTCAGCTGGGGTGCTTGAGGCATTCTCCTCAGTCATGTGAAGAGTCTTGCCACAGAACATCACCCTGAACTCCTGCCTCCCAGTACACTGACTTGCCACCCTGGGAACTGATCCTCCAGCCCCCCGACACACACTGCTACGCACAGCATTCTGCTGGTACTCTCAAGGAAAACATTTTTGTTCAAATGGGTTTCTGTCCCTTGCAAACAAATAAAATTATGGTGAGGTCAAAGGTCACCAGCCAACATCTTCCTCTACAGCAGCTCTTTTCTTTAAGCCCAAGTGCTGACTGCTCCCCACCCTTAAGTAAGTACATTCAAATCAACTTCCAGTTCAATCTGACTATGCTTGGAGATACTCTCTTTAAAGTGACTTTGTGAGCCTCTGATTAATATTTTAACTCTCTGAATGCAGCTTGTTCTGATTATTAAGCTACTGACTCTCAGCTCTAAACCCACCCTTCCTTAACAGGCTCTGGGACTGTGCAAACTCCTTTCTCCTTTGCCAGTTGCCTATTAGGTGTTGTCAATAGGGGGCAATGGAGATTGCAGGACTAGAAGAGGAATAAAGGACTGACTCGGTGACTGCTCCCTTCAGTGACGCCCTGGCCCTGGTTCTTCACCCTAGTGGCAGCTGAACAGAATTGGTTGCAATCTCTGGGTTGTTTTTTGGTTTTTGTTTTGTTTAGTTTTGTTTTGTTTTGCCTTTTTCACAACTGGCAACGTGCAACCTCTCCTAGGAAGTCTGAGTTCCAGCTCCATGGCTCCCCTCCTACAAGTTCTTGATGTTCCATCAGCAGCCAGCTGCACCTGCTCCAACATCTGAGTGCCAGCTCAGCAAGGCCCCACCGCTGAGCTCCTAGTGTTTGATAGCCTCAGGTTGCCACCGTTTCTTCTTGCAGTTGCGATCTCTGTGGGATTTCAGAACTCAGGTTTTGCTCTTAAAGTCCTCCAACAACTGTTTAACTCCATACTGATTATCCCTACTGAAATAACTAGTGTAGTTTCTGATTCTTTGTTTTCTTGAATGGACCCCCAAATATTTCATAACAATTTCTCATTTGTATCTATAAGGTATTTCGTTGGTTCTCCAGTATCATTCCCAATCCTAGGTGATAAAATTTGCAGGGGGCACTATGGTAAGATGGCACAGAGGAAAGATGCCAAAATATTTTCCTATTTAGCATGAGATGTGTTGGATGAATAGCCGTCATCTAGAGTCTACTGCGTTGTATTGGTCAGATTTCTTTTGGGAGCTCTTTAAACATGTTCCTGGATCTTCATCATATCTGCTCAAACAGAATCTTCAGGAGTCAGGGTAAACAGCTAAAGTTTTTAAATCTCTACAAGTGATTAAGATTAGTAACCACAAAAGAGTGGAGTTAAGTTCTGTGTGTTACCTGCAGACTACTCTAGACAGCACTTGCATGGACCCAGTCTCCAGACTCCGACCTCTCACAATTGAAGACGGGTCAGACCCAGACTTCTTTCTGTTCCAGTTCTGACATGTAAAAGGAGATTAGAAGCTATCACTTTCTTCCAAAAGGAAAAAATGGAAAGAAATGAAAATCAAAAGCTTTTCTTGGACCCTTCAGAGAATGGAGATAGCAGGACAAACCAACACCCAGAAATCTGGAGAGACAGGTGAATCCACAGTCCCAGTCAAGATCTGATTCCCAGAGCAGAAGCCCCTGAAGTCATAAACTGATTGGAACACTTAAATGGCAATTTTGACAAATTTTTGGAAGCTGAGTATAGTCATGCAATAGTGAAAAACTTATAGGACTGATGTCTATAATTGGTGAGTTTTGTACCAGTTTCTCACAATGTGGACCAGAGAGAGATGCCCCTCAAGCCTCTACAGTAGCAAGGGAAGATTAATCACTATGAAATATGCCTGTAGGTTTTTCCATAGCAAAGGTCTGTCTCTGAGGGAAGGGCTCTGCTAGATAGAGCCTACTTCAGCAGGGAGAAGGACATTCCTCCCACCACAGGCCCCGTGGTGGACTTCCTGTCTCACAGAAGTGGGTAGACCAGGTGGAGGGACTGTGACGTGGGTGCATAAGTTAAACTAGTGGAAAACACTCATGAAAATCACAATCCAAAGGCTTAGACCCACTAGCAGACTGACATTTAATCATGAAGATACAGAATGCTTCCCCTCACCCACACATAAAGCCACTCCACTGGGCTCAAGTACTAACATCAGTGGGTTATAGCTGAGCTGCAAAATGCAGACTCTAAGGACCAATACTTATAAACTCCCACAGTCAATAGGGCACACATAAAAAAGGACACTGGAGAAATGTAAAGCCTCCGGCACCCCCCAACTGTATCAAACATTTAAAACAATTCAACTCTTAACTAGATTAACATAAGCCACACACCAAAGGCCTAGTCAACTCAGTTCCATTACCCACTGCTATATGTTCAGCTTTTGACAAAAGATTACTAGACATTCAAAAGATAAGGAAAATATAAGAAGAAAGGTGAGCAACAGACTGCCAGACTCAGTAGATTTTGGTCTTATCAGATGAGGAATCTTTTTAATTATTATTATTAATATGCTAAAGACTCTAACAGAAAACAATGAACAACATTCAAGAACATGCCTAATAGAAGTAAAGAGGTGAATATAAGAAAGAATTGAGATAAAATGCTGGAAGTCAAAAATACTGAAACGAAAATGAAAAATGCCTTTGATGGGCAAATCAGTAGACTGGAAATAACCTAGGAGCTTGAAGATAAGCCAATAGAAACTTCTCAAACTGAAACGCAAAGGGAAAAAAATTGATTAAAAAAATAGAAACAAACATCAAACAACTATGGCACAAATTCAATAGAAATGACATATGCATAACTGGAATACCAGAAGAGAAAAACACCGAGACACAGTAATCTTAGAGAATGTCAAGCAGGGTAAATACCCAAATACTACACCTAGGTGTAGACCAAAAAGGAAATCTTAAAAGATTCACAGTCAACTTCTGACACTTCTGACAGGTGAAAACAAACATTTTTTTTTTTAATTTTGATTCATTTGTACACAAATAGGGTACAACTATTGTTTCTCTAATTATAAACGAAGTACCATTTGTGTAATACCAGTCATACCATTTGTGTAATCATACATGTACACAGGGTAATGACGTTTGTCTCATTCTATTATCTTTCCTCCCCCTGACCCCTCCCCACCCCTCATTTCCCTCTACACAACCAATCCTTCCTCCATTCTTCCCTTACCTCCCCCATGCATTATGTATCCTCATCCACTTAGAGAAAACATTCGGCCTTTGGTTTTGGGGGATTGGCTTATTTCACTTAGCATGATATTCTCAAATTCTATCCATTTACCTACAAAGCCATAATTTTATTCTTCTTTATGGCTGAATAATATTCCATTGTGTATATATACCACAGTTTCTTTACCTCTCACCCCAATTAGAATGTCTACTATCAAGAATACAAGCAACAATAGGTGTTGGCAAGGATGTGGGGGAAAAAGGTACACTCATACATTGCTGGTGGGGTTGCAAATTGGTGCAGCCACTCTGGAAAGCAGTATGGAAATTCCTTAGAAAACTTGGAATGGAACCACTATTTGACCCAGCTTTCCACTCCTTGGTCTATTCCTAGAGGACTTAAAATCAGCATACTACAGTGATGCAGCCACATCAATGTTTATAGCAGCTCATTTCACAATAGCCAGATTGTGGAACCAATCTAGGTGCCCTTCAGTAGATGAATGGATAAAGAAAACAAGCATTTTTAGAAGTCACAATTACAGCGGAAATATTAGAACTCAAATTCCACTAAGGTAAATTAAATACAATTTAAAGCTTTGCATACCATGCTTTAATATCTAGTAGGGTTGCAAATTTACTCACAGTACACTGAAATGTGCAGACAATATAATTTCTCCTTGGTAGCAGAAACATTTACATGTACCAATGAACTATTCTCCTGGTTCTCCAAATTTCAATAATCTTCTCTTAGTTTAAAGAACCAATCTATACAAATTCAACTCTCAAGTAAGGAGCATCTTTTGTTATCTCTGTCTCATCAGGCAAATGCTCATCCTCTTCATTAAGGTGATACCTGAAGATGTAACAGGAGTCCATTTTATCTTTGTGGGCAGGGGATGAGAGAGAAAATACTGTCCTGGCATCTCCAGTGTCCTCTGGATTTTCTTGGTGTCTGCTAATCAGTGGTTTGGAAAGTTGATCACTAAAGTATCAACAGTCTTGAGAGTGTGGTTTTTTTGTCCTGAATATGATGGGCCTTCTCTCAAGAGCTCATAGGTAACCCCAGCAACCATCAGTATCAAAGGCCCAGCTACTGGCCCCATTCACATCAGCACATTCCATCACTAGGGCACAGGGAGCTTTGCATCCCACACTATGCCATGTCTGGCCAACATCAAACTCAATGATCTAGTTCCCGCCTGCCAACAGCTCTGTAGCCCCATCTCTTGTAGGACCCTCCCCTATACCTGTCTGGATATTTCTAAAGCCACACTATGAATCTTCTGGAGTCATTCTGCCACTCTGGCCCTCCCTCATCCCAAGCTCCACTGAGCTGGAAGAGGAAGGCATGGGCTTTTGCACTTCTTGGTGACATCCTCCCTCTTCCTAGGGTAATAAGCTTCATGGTCTTGCCTTCAAAGTGAAGAAAGACCTTCTCCATATAATAGGAATGTCTTGTGATCTAAAGCCCCCAAACTTCACTCTCGTTTCTCTAAAGAGTTTGGAAAATCCCCTTTTCCTTAAAAAATGTCAATAACATCAAACTATGATCTAATTGGAAGGTCAAAGCTGAACAATGACTTAATCTAGTAGGTATCCATTCTTTCCCTGAATACCTAAGACCTATTGCTCTGTGAGTGAGAAGTTCAGAATAATAGAATAATAAAGTACAGAATACAGAATGAAAACTGTTTCCACATGCAACAATGGCATGCTTGGAAGTGCTCACAGCTTGAATCTTTCAGTGTCCAGCAGAATTACAAACTGTAATGCAAGGCATGATAATCAATACTTTACTGAATTCTTCAGTTGCTTTAATTTATGAGCAACACTAATAAGTATATATTATTATTGCTCAGTTTATGAGTGTAAATGACTGGTAGCTCATCCAAAATCATATCTTTAAGTAGTAGAACTGAAATTTGAGCTCAGGTCCATCTGTCTCTACTACGTGTGCTCTTTCCACTGCATGAAGCTGCATTTTCATTCTGGATCTCCCCTTCTCCATTCAGGTTCCCAATAAACAAACAAGTAATTAATGAAACAAAGTTGACCATATTTGAACTTTTGATCATTTCGATCTTAGTCCATTTTCTGTTGCTATAACAAGATACCTGAGACTTAAAACTTTATAAAGGAAAGAGGTTTATCTAACTCAAAGTTTCAGAGGCTGGAAATGTAATACCAAGCAGCCCCATTTGCTTGGACTCTGGTGAGGGTCTTCTGGCTACAACACAACATGATGGAGAAGCAGAAAGGGAAACAGCATAAGCAAAAGGGCAAGTGATACATACAGAAAGAGATGCTGCAGATCAGCATAGGTACTCAGCCAGTCCTATACCCTGCATGTCCCTCTCAGTTGCTATGCCAGTGACTCTGGAGGCCCCAGCAGGGCAGACTTTCATTAGCTGCCCAGTTAATGTGCTGGAGGGAGTAGAACTATGGAGTTATTTTTATGCCATACTTTCCTCGCCCTGCAGTGCATAGAAGCACAATTTACAGAGGCCCATAATTAACACATTCATTCTGACAGAACAAATTCTACAAACGAAGAACCCAGAGCTCCCTCAACACATAAACCTAATCTAAGGGATGTCGGAAAACTTACCATAATGAGGAGGAAAATGAATTGGCATTTTCAGCAGTCTGAAATGGGAATGCCCCTCCATATGGCAAGCGTAGTTTACTATTGATCATAACTAGGCCTCCAGTCAACCCAAATGCTACTTTTTGGATGTAAAAAGGCATGTGTTGGAGCATTTCTATCCCAAAGTATATCTTAGGGAAAAATGAAAGGAAAATATGCCAACACAAACCGAGGAAAATGGCCACACCGTGGTTGTTCTTGTCATGAGACTTACATTCCAGCTGCTCCTTCCCCTCTGCAGACTTTGGATGACGCCCCATGTGCAGACTGAGATTGAGCTGCTCAGGCTGGAGAGTGCTGACTGGCACCCCAGCCAGGCTGGCCTTCAGATTGGAGTACGTGGTGTCGGAGCCCCCTGCCTACTCCTGGTGATGACTGTTCCGGACACCCAGACACCATGTGGAACCTGAGAGTTCAGGGAGCAGCAAGGCCCAAAGTGCCTGTAGAAGCAGCTGAAATGGATCCAGACTTGACCTAGGAGTCAGGAAGAATAAAAAAGCAGGGTCAAGTGGAGGTGAGGAATCCTGCATCCTGGAGGCACAGGCAGAAACAAGAATGCACTAGAGGCAGGGATGAACACGTTGGCTCTCCCTGGCAGCCACAGGGCCCAGATATGGAGAAGCTTACCATGCCCCTGGTCAGGGTCTCTCTCTATCCTAGGAATCAGGGTCCACAAAGTGTCCACACTTCATGACACCCCTGTAGAGGAGCCAGAGAACTGAGTCAGGTGTCCTCCCCAGGACAAATTAGGGTTAGGAGCCTAGGAAAATGCCCTAGTATGTCCTTTTTAGAGCCCTTTTATCAGCTTACTTTTATGGAGGAGGCTATGGCCAATCCCAGCACAAAGAAAGGAGCAGCAGCAGCTCTGTCTCCATTTCCTGTGACTGCTCTAACAAAGCACCACCAGCTCTATGGGTTAAAACAACTCATTCATTCTCTTACAGTTCCAGAACTCAGAACTCCAAAAGGAGTTGTGGGAAGTTAAAAAAATGAACATGTTGCAGGTTTGCATTCCTTTGTGGGGGTTCTGGGGAGGATCTGTCTCCTTGACTTTTCCAATGTGTAGGGGTCTTCCGCCTTCCTTGCTCCAGGGCCCCCTTACTCCATCTGCAAAGCCAACTTCCTCCTTCTCCTGTATGGAAAGCCTTGTTGTAATGACCATGAACCCACTGGTAATCTAAGATGCTCTCCCCATCTCAAGCACCTCAGATTAATCACATTTCCAAAGTCCCTTTTACCATGGGAGGTATATTAACTAAAAAGAAAGACTGACACGGACGTCAAGGGAATTGGCATTTATCTGGAAAACAAAAGATTGCAATTTGGGTCCTCTGAATCAAGGCAGTCTTGAAATGTCCCAGAAGGCAAATGCAGGAGATGTCTTTTATAGGGGATTTGCACGGGAATGGTCTCACAGGCAGTTCATTGACTGGAAAGAAATCCCAAATTGCAAACTCATTCTGATTGTTTAAGTAGGTACTCCCAGCTAAGAGATGTTGAAGGCTGGGACATTGACTTCAATTGTTTACTCAAGTCTACTGGAACATTCTGTGGTTTAACCCTTAGAAGCTGTGTGTGCAATCCTCTCACAATCTCCTGACTCCACTTTAGAAGGTCTTGACCTTAATGATTCATTTTCTTTCACAGGCAATATATTCATAGACTCTGGGAATAAGGACATAGACATCTTTGGGAGCCATTATTCATCCTATTAGGTGATTTTACATTTTACATATTATTTTCTTAATTTGTTTTCAGTACAGCATATACAATCAGGCAAGTAAGTCCTTCTTTTTTTTTTTTAGTTTTTTTTTTATAATGTATTTTTTTATTGTAAATAAATGGGATACATGTTGTTTCTCTGTTTGTACATGGTGTAAAGGCATACCATTTGTGTAATCATAAATTTACATAGAGTAATGTTGTTTGGATTCATTCTGTTATTTTTTCCCTTCCCCCCTCCCCTCCCACCCCTCTTTTCCCTCTATATAGTCCTTCCTTCCTCCATACTTGCCCCCCTCCCTAACCCTAACTCTAACCCTAACACTAACCCTTCCCTCCCCCCATTATGTGTCATCATCCACTTATTAGCAATATCATTCATCTTTTGGCTTTTTGAGATTGGCTTATCTCACTTAGCATGATATTCTCCAATTTCATCCATTTGCCTGCAAATGCCATAATTTTATCATTCTTTATGGCTGAGTAATATTCCATTGTATATATATACCACAGTTTCTTTATCCATTCATCAATTGAAGGACATCTAGGTTGGTTCCACAGTCTGGCTATTGTGAATTGAGCAGCTATGAACATTGATATGGCTGTATCTCTGTAGTATGCTGATTTTAAGTCCTTTGGGTATAGGCCGAGGAGTGGGATAGCTGGGTCAAATGGTGGGTCCATTCCAAGTTTTCTAAGGAATCTCCACACTGCTTTCCAGAGTGGCTGCACTAATTTGCAGCCCCACCAGCAATGTATGAGTGTACCTTTCTCCCCACATCCTTGCCAACACCTGTTGTTGCTTGTATTCTTGATAATCGCCATTCTAATTGGGGTGAGATGGAATCTTAGGGTGGTTTTGATTTGCATTTCTCTTATTACTAGAGATGTTGAACATTTTTCCATATGTTTGTTGATTGCTTGTAGATCTTCTTCTGTGAAGTATCTATTCATTTCCTTAGCCCATTTGTCGACTGGATTATTTGTATTCTTGGAGTAGAGTTTTTTGAGTTCTTTATAGATTCTGGAGATTAGTGCTCTATCTGAAGTATGATTGGCAAACATTTTCTCCCACTCTGTAGGCTCTTTCTTCGCATTGCTGATAGTTTCCTTTGCTGAGAGAGAGCTTTTTAGTTTGAATCTATCCCAG
This sequence comes from Sciurus vulgaris, assembly GCF_902686455.1. Taxonomy (NCBI): domain Eukaryota; kingdom Metazoa; phylum Chordata; class Mammalia; order Rodentia; family Sciuridae; genus Sciurus; species Sciurus vulgaris. Next base: position 137,030,511 of record NC_136462.1, on the reverse strand, counting down.
TTATTGATTCTTGCTTTTATTTCTTGTGCTATGGGAGTCCTGTTGTAAGTCCTTCTTATGCAGCTCTGTCACCAGTCAGGTGTCCCCATGAGAAGCAGCCTATGAGACAGAGCTGTGTGTGCTGGGCATTTATCGAGGAGTGCTCCCAGGATCCACACCTGGGGGAGGGCTGACTTCACAGGTACACACCTGTGTAATAATAGGGTCTTGCACTCTGAAGGGCCCTGCACTTGACCTAATGCTCTGCTGTTACCATTTGGAAATTCTTAATGATTTATGAACAAGGACCACATCTTAATTTTGCATTGGGCCTCACAAATAGGTAGCCAATCTTGTCTTGGAAGGAAGGAAGCAACCTGGGTCAGAGAGAGGAATTGGGCCATAATGCAGGCACCATAAAGGTCTGGCTGATGCTATAGCAGCTCTAGAACTGGGATGGCCCTACAGAGCTGCCTGAGGGGCTTGTACTCCGGTTTTTACCCTCAATGGCCAGTCATTGGAGACTGGCTTCCTTCTGGGAGGGACATAACTTTTGACAAGGATGTTATCTGAGGCCAAGGGCAAATCCTGTAGATGAACTCAGCTGAGAATTGTCTGATGCCAACATTTCCAGTAGCTGGAGGCCTGAGTGCTGAGGTCCTGAAATGTGTAGTCTGGGTCACACACACAGCATCTACCACAAGCTCAAAATACCGACGCATATTTCTATCTATGTAAAAACTACCAAGTTCAAGGACAGAATACTTCCAGCACCCCCAACAGAGCCCCTTGTGCTCCCTAATGGTTATAACCAGCCTCACAGAGGTAAACACCAGTAGGATATTACACAGTCAAGATACATCAGCTCTTCATTTCTTGGTCTTTGTGTTAATAGAGTCATTCCATAAGGGTGCTTTTGGATCTTGTCTCTCTTACTCATCACTCATTCATCCACACTCTGGTATACATCAGTAATTCTTGTTTTTTGCTGTGTAGTTATATTTACCCATTCTCCTGAGGATGGGCCTTTGAGATGTGTCCAATTTGGGATGATTATGAGAAAAGCAGCTGTGAACATTCTTGTACCTTTCTGTCAGTCATTTCTCCTGGGTATATACCTAGGAATGGAATTGCTGCATTACAGGGTAGACATAAGATTAGTTGTACTGGATACTATCGAACTGTTTTCCAATTTACAGTCCCACATACATTCTATTTTAAGTATAGTCTGGCTGAATAGAAAAACAACTTACCAAAAAATCATTGATTAATGTAGAGAGAAAAAGTACTATAGGTCCACATATATAACCACAATAGATGTGAGCTTAGCTGCAGTTTATGAGCTTATAAAATTTCTTAGGCTGATTGGAGCAGCAGGGAAGTTGGAATGATATATCCCAAATGTTCCCTAAATAGAGTGATCCATCAAGCAAACAATCCTGCTGATAGATTTTTGCTGAATGTTCAGGAAAATTCCAGGCAAGGCCAAAGGGCTGGATTTGTATTTAGAGTGGCCTTAATGAAAGTGCTTGAACAGATCCCTGTGATAAAATCTGCCTTAACCAACCAGGGAGCATGGGGCGGGGTGACCTCCTTGTTCTCTGCAGACAATAGGGGGGCTGCAGGTGAGAATCACGGAGCTGGATCTGATGTCACTCTTCCTTAGAGGGACCAAAGTTTATTCCTAAGTTTATTCTTCCGTAAAACTGGGCTAGGAAAAGACCTTTCATGAGATTTTCATGAAAATTCAATGCCATATTACGTACAAAAGGGCTTACAAATTATGTTACAAAGTAATCACAAGATAATATTAGCCATTCTCCTATGTCACATTTCCTAAATTCTGCATGTTTATTACTCCCTTTCTTACCAAATTTAGGCACCTGACATGTAGATCTTATAGTTTATGGGGTTTTCCCTACAGAATCCCCAAATCCTGCTCAACATGACACAAGATGGTCCTGAGAAACACAGGTCATTCCTAGATTCAAGGAGAAAAAATACTGTTCATAATCCATCCCTTACCATTTACAATGGTTTTGTGGGAAACTTTTATTCAAAATAAAATTTTTTAAGTTTTCTTGCCATGAAGATGCATTCTTCCTAGTGAAGCAATCTTAGAAATCACATTTGGGTGTCCAGGGGAGTCACAGAAGACAAGGTGTCTTCTTCCTGGATTACTGATTCTTACTTGATGTTAAACACAATAACAGTAATATTGATCATGGACTTTCCATCTTAAAGCACACATGGTAAGCATAAGGATGGAGCATAGGATAGAAGAGGACATTAAATGCAGAAACAAGAGCAGAAGGAAAAAATGCCACCTGGTAGTGTAGGAGGAGACTGGACCAACAAGGCAGAAGTTGAGGAAATGGGTTAGGGACAATTTGTGTGAGGACATCCCACCCCTGAGGACAACTTGATGCCTAACAACTTTGAGTCATGAATAAAAGAGGACACCATGTTCATTTTATGAAATGGTGGGATCAATGTGTCATCCTCATTGAAATCTTTTTCATTGAATATTATTTGTATAAGTTTCAATGCCCAAAATCTCCTTACCCCAATCACCCCAAAGTGGAAATATGATAAAAGCTTGAAATACAGTATCTTTCTTGATTAACTCGAAAAGTCCACTGCTCTGGAATAAATACCTCATCATCCAAAAACAGCAACACTAAATAAAAATAGCTCTGGGAACACAGCCCAGATTATGTAGGTTGCTAACCACATTTTTCCATTATTTCTCAAAATGATAAAGAATAAACTAATCAAAATTTTTTCAAGTGAGAAAAAAATACAGATAAAATGAGACGAATCACATTCAGAGTTTCACTCACTTCCTGTGTTATTTACCAAGGCACAAATTTATCATGCATTTTATATCGTTATCTGAACCCTTGGAATTTAGAAAGAAAAGAATTTGAAGCTTGGGAATATGAAGGAGACAGAAAAACAGACACAGTAATAACCATAAATCCTGATGCACGTGGATAAATGGAATGCTGATGCATTGAAATAAAAAGCTACAATAATGCGGTGTTAAAACCAATACACACTCCTACATAATAGAAAAGAGGTCTCAAGGTTCCATTCATGTGAAAGGATCAGCAGATTTCTGCTCCATAATAATAACTGTTATTATTATTTATTAAGCACCTATCATATAGCGGATGCCTTAGGCACCATCCATAAATGAAAGAGAAAAGATCTTCTTAAAAAATCAGTGCTTGAAGGCCTTACAAAATAAGAGGTTTCTATATCCAATATAGCAAAGATAGTAATAGGAGCAATATGCTTTTCCCATGGGTTTCATTTTATGGTTCCAATCAACACCAAGGAAGCTTCCTGTCCTTCTGGCCTTAAGCAAAAAGAATCAACTGTGAGTGCCTACAGGGGAGCAGGACTATAGCAGAGTTGTGATGGACCCACTCGAGCTTCAAATGTGTGTGTAATTTTCACCTTCATCAGTAACAAGTATTATTTCAGAATAGTAAATATTAAGAAAGGATCACAAGTCAAAAACAGAATAAATCCAAAGATAGATGCTGTTCAAATTTTGTGAAAAACCAGGGCAGTGTGTTAAAGGTTTATCTGGGTCTCTCGGACTAAAAGAACTGATAGATTTGATCAGTTTCACTGAATAACCAATCAAAGTAAACAAATAGATGAAAAATATCTGAAAGAACACAAGAAAATGTAAGGATGGGTAGATGGATGGATGGACAGATGGGCATAAGAATTGAAAACAAGATATTATGAGAGAAAGAATTTATTGCTGATAATATCTGCTTCAAACCCCCTCCTAACCCCAGGCTCCAGATTTGGGCCATCTTCAGCAATACTCATGTCACCCTAGCTGAGTCCCAATTCTGGAAAATACCATCTTTCTTTCTCTACTTCTCCCCCATTGCCAAAAGTCATAGCACGTTTTGTTATTATGTTCTTGGCTTGGTTTTCCTAGAAGAAAATTATTTTTTTCAACTTTATAGCTACAGAAAGCTTGGAACTTGCCAACAATTTGGAAGTGAAGAACAACATAATGTAGAAACTGTAGTATACTCTAAAATTTGATTTAATTTAGTCATGATTAGTATGTGCTAGTTTGTATGTACTGGATGACCTCAACCATCTCTCATAGTAGTTCCATTTAAAGAATAAACTGTAAGTTAATTATGGATAAATGTTTGAGATGTACCCAAGTCCCAAACAAAAGATCAATACATCCCTGTTTTCAAAATCCAGTTGTGGAAATATGAAGACATAAAACCCTATGTGCAGCCACTGAGTATTTCCTGAGTAAAGTCAACTCATAATCTCATAAAATCCTGGACAATTATTCCCATTTCACAAGTGAGAAACTGAAGCAAAAGATTTTAGTTGACTTACTCAATAACATAAGTTCTGATAAGAAATGGAAGCACCAAAATAGACAGGTAGATCAATGGTACAGACTAGAGGACATGGACACAAACCCAAATAAATACAATTTTCTCATACTAGACAAAGGGGCCAAAAATATGCAATGGAGAAAAGATAGCCTCTTCAACAAATGGTGCTGGGAAAACTGGAAATCCATATGCAACAGAATGAAACTAAACCCCTATCTCTCACCCTGCACAAAAATCAACTCACAATGGATCAAGGACCTTGAAATCAGACCAGAGACCCTGCATCTTATAGAAGAAAAAGTAGGTCCAAATCTTCAACTTGTTGACTTAGGATCAGACTTCCTTAACAGGACTCCCATTGCACAGGAAATAAAAGCAAGAATCAATAACTGGGACAGATTCAAACTACATAGCTTTCTCTCAGCAAAGGAAACTATCAGCAATGCGAAGAGAGAGCCTTCAGAGTGGGAGAATATCTTTGCCACTCATACTTCAGATAGAGCACTAATTTTCAGAATATATAAAGAACTCAAAAAACTCTGCACCAAGAATATAAATAACCCAATCAACAAATGGCCTAAGGATATGAACAAACACTTCACAGAAGATACAAGCAATCAACAAACATATGAAAAAATGTTCACCATCTTTAGTAATAAGAAAAATGCAAATCAAAAGTACACTAAGATTCCATCTCACCCCAATTAGAATGGCAATCATCAAGAATACAAGCAACAATAGGTGTTAGAGAGGATGTGGGGACAAAAGTACACTCGTACATTGCTGGTGGGGATGCAAATTAGTGCAGGCACTCTGGAAAGCAGTGTGGAGATGCCTTAGAAAACTTGGAATGGACCCACCATTTGACCCAGCTATCCCACTCCTTGGCCTATACCCAAAGGACTTAAAATCAGCATACTTCAGAGATACAGCCACATCAATGTTCATAGCTGCTCAGTTCACAATAGAAAGACTGTGGAACCAACCTAGATGTCCTTCAATTGATGAATGGATAAAGAAACTGTGGTATATATATACAATGGAATATTACTCAGCTATAAAGAATAATAAAATTATGGCATTTGCAGGCAAATGGATGAAATTGGAGAACATCATGCTAAGTGAGATAAGCCAATCTCAAAAATCCGAAGGACAAATGATCTCACTGATAAGCAGATGAAAACACATAATGGGGGGTGGGAGGGGTGCAAGAATGGAGGAAGGAGGGACTATATAGTGGGAAAAGAGGAGTGGGAGGTGTGGGGGGGAGGAAAAAATAACAGAATGATTCAAACATCATTACCCTATGTAAATGTATGATTACACAAATGGTATGCTGTTACTCCATGTACAAACAGAAACAACATGTATCCCATTTGTTTACAATAAAAATAAATTTAAAAAAAAGAAAGAAAAAGAAATGGAGCCGAGATTCAAACCTAGGAGTCATCTCGGTCCACATACAACTCCTTAACAGAAGACAGTATGTGTTAGTCAGCTTTTCACTACTATAACAAACACCTAAGATAATCAACCTAAAAAAAGGAAAGGTTTACTTTAGCTTACAGTTTGAGAGCTTTCAGGCTATGACTAATTGGCCCTTTGATTTGTGCCTATGACAGCATCAAACTTCACGGTGGGAGCACATGGCAGAGGAAGCTATTCATGGTAGCTGGGGGAAGAAAAGAAAGCTAGTAAGGGACGAGAGTATGAATTCAAGGACACATACCCAATGATCAGAAGATCTCCCAGTAGGCCCTGCCTCTTAAAGTCTCCATCACCTCCAGTAGCATCAAGCAGGGGACTGATCCTTTAATACATAGACCTTTGGGGACATTTCAGACCCAAATTATAGCACAGTGCCACTAAGTGGCATCCACAGGACACCAACCTGAGCCCATTTCCAATGATTCCAGCTACAGTTAGGCTACCCTGTCCTATGCTTGTCCTGGAGATGTGAGGGCAGCAGCCAGCCACTGAGAGCAGATGCTGCAAAGAAGAAGTAAGATAAGTCAATTGGCCAGCATTACCACCTCATTGCAGCCTGGTGACAGAGATGAAGAAAGGTCAGAAGGGGAGAAGTTTCAGTGACCTGATTATTAAACTAAAGTAAACTTATTGTCTAAAATGCACTGACCCAAGATTCATCTAGGAATAAAAAAGAAGAAGGAGAAGGAGAAGAAGAAGGAGAAGGAGAAAAATGAGCCCAAAAAGGGAGTTTAAAGAGAAAGTATGCTGATACATAAACCTATTTTATGAATTCCCCCTTCTAAGTCCAACCCATTTAATAATACAGATATTATTCAATCAATTCAATAGATATTGCTATAAGAAAACCACCAAACATGCTCAGTACTAAGCACCAATTCCAGGAACCATGGTGGAGAGCAACAGGGAATGGTGGGGACAGTGGCACACCGAAAAGTAGGTATCTGAGGATCTGTGGTGCTTGTTGTGAGACATCTGTGGAGCTTGGCTGCGTCTATGTAGAATTGTTTCATACTTTCCAGGAGACATGTGTTTATATGTGTTATGCTGGAACCACACAGAAGACTACATGAAACATTCCTCACCTTCTAAAGGGTATTGCTTCCCTGCAGCTCCAAGGTATTATTGCCACACAAGAATTGAGAATCTAATCTTATTAGATCTGCTGACTTTTCAAGAAAAGTTGAAATTCTGAATAGTGATGTAAACTCTCCTGAATTTTCCAACATCATCAACTAATTCAGAATTTTTTTTATTTTTTTACTTGTTATAATTAGTTATACATAACAGTATGATGCATTTATACATTTTGATAAATCATACATAAATGGAGTATAATTTCCCATTCCCAATTATATATATTGTAGGATCACATTGGTCATGCAGTCTTATATGTACATGAGGTAATAATGTCTGTTTCACTCTATCATTCCTACCCCCATACCCCTTTCCCTTTACCTAATCTAAAGTAACTCTATTCTTCCCTAGCACTGCCCCCCTTATTGCTAAGTCAGAATATTTTTAGACCACAGAAAGACCCCATAGTGTTTTGAAACAAGGAAAATATGTTTGCAGTGAAACATGATCCAGGGACTGTTGATGAGACCCACAGCCTAAGCCCACCTTATGCGTGGTCAAAACCAGAGGCCAGAGAGTCCTGGATTTGAATTTTGGTTCTGAATTTCTTCACTTCCTAAGCTTTGGTAACTTCCTTGGTAAAGTGGGGGTAGCAACACTTATCTCTCATGTTTGTTCTAAAAAGTGAGATGATGCCTGTTGCATGGTGCATGATTCAGAAATAACTCAGAAAAGCTATCTCTTGGTCCCTCTCCTCTTGAAGGGACCAGACCTCTAATGCTGATGCACATGGTTAAAACCAAAGAAATGCCATAGCACTGATGCCTTTGTGTAGATGCTGCCTATGCTTAGGATCCTGGAGCTTAGAAAGCTCTCAGGGACCTCAGCATCACCAAGTTCAGGTGCAGATGAAGCCTACCTTGCCCTTCAACCCTCCAAGCTCCACCCAACACCCCTTTCCAAATTTCCAGCATATGAAGAGCCAGAGGCTGGGCCACAGGATGATTTGTCCCAACGTGTGCAGGGGGTCTAGCATGACTCCCTCTCTCCAGGAGCCAGGGCCTCCCATAACTATTTCAGAACCTTACTCTGCTCTCCCCAGAATCTCTCTCTAGAGTTCTGGCCCTAAAAGTCCTCCGAGGATGACAGTGACTTTTTACAGTGAAGGACCTCATGAAGGGAGGTAATCAGCTCTACCATAAAATGATCTGCCAGTACAATTGGTTGTCTTCCTTTTAATTTTATTTTATTTGAGTTTTTAGTTATCCAGAAATGGTACTTTGAGTAAATGTTTGTCTCCCTCCCTCCTGAGCCCCCATTCATGCCACAGCAAAAGTGGAGAAATAAATACTTCAAAAGGCAAGGAGAATCATAGCAAGAGCATCAGTGGTCAAGAAATTTCAAATATTCTTAGGAAACAGAGAGAGATGAGGCAGTAGTAACTAATTTGACAAACCGAAAAAAGCAATAGCTCAGAGAGTCTTCAGAGAGCCACACAGACAAGATAAAAGTTCAACCACCTCCCCTCCCAAAATAGCCAAAAAGCTGGAGTCAGAGGCCTGAAGTAACATATAGAAATGCCCCTTACCAGTGTCTCCCCAGTTCCAATCCCACACTGAATTCCAGCAGCAGCTTTGTAACCCCCGTGCCAGAAGCTCTCATTCTAGAGATGCTGAAAGAGAATGGTGCAGGACTCTGTTGACAATTGGGAATCTCCAAAGAGACAGAACCAATGGGAGGGACTGAAGAACGGATACATAAATAATAGATAGAGAAATGGGATTTATTGAGGGGAATTGGCTCACACCATTATGGAAGCTAGAAGTTCCAAGACAGATCAGCTAAAACTGGAGACCCCATGCTGCTCCCAGTAGTGTGACTCAGTCAAACCCAAAGTCCACAGAATGAGGAAAACTGATGGTACAACACTCAGTTCAAGGCCAACATGCTAAGAACAGGTGAGGCTACTGATCTAAGTCCTAGAGTCCAAAGGCCAGAAAGCCTGGATTTCTTTCTTTTTATTTATTTATTTATTTATTTTTATTGTAAACAAATGGGATACATGTTGTTTCTCTGTTTGTACATGGCGTAAAGGCATACTATTTGTGTAATCATAAATTTACATAGAACAATACTGTTTGATTCATTCTGTTATTTTTCCCTTTCCCCCCACCCCTCCCACCCCTCTTTTCCCTCTATACAGTGCTTCCTTCCTCCATACTTGCCCCCCTCCCTAACCCTAACTCTAACCCTAACACTAACCCTTCGCTCCCACCCACTATGTGTCATCATACACTTATTAGCGAATTCTTTCGTCCTTTGGCTTTTTGAGATTGGCTTATCTCACTTAGCATGATATTCTCCAATTTCATCCATTTGCCTGCAAATGCCATAATTTTATCATTCTTAATGGCTGAGTAATATTCCATTGTATATATATACCACAGTTTCTTTATCCACTCATCAATTGAAGGACATCTAGGTTGGTTCCACAGTCTGGCTATTGTGAATTGAGCAGCTATGAACATTGATGTGGCTGTATCTCTATAGTATGCTGATTTTAAATCCTTTGGGTATAGGCTGAGGAGTGGGATAGCTGGGTCAAATGGAGGGTCCATTCCAAGTTTTCTAAGGAATCTCCACAGTTTTCCAGAGTGGCTGCACTAATTTGCAGCCCCACCAGCAATGTATGAGTGTCCCTTTTTCCCCACATCCTCGCCAACACCTGTTGTTGCTTGTATTCTTGATAATCGCCATTCTAATTGGGGTGAGATGGAATCTTAGGGTGGTTTTGATTTGCATTTCTCTAATTACTAGAGATGTTGAACATTTTTCCATATGTTTGTTGATTGCTTGTAGATCTTCTTCTGTGAAGTGTCTATTCATTTCCTTAGCCCATTTGTCGACTGGATTATTTGAATTCTTGGAGTAGAGTTTTTTGAGTTCTTTATAGATTCTGGAGATTAGTGCTCTATCTGAAGTATGAGTGGCAAAGATATTCTCCCACTCTGTAGGCTCTTTCTTCACATTGCTTATAGTTTCCTTTGCTGAGAGAAAGCTTTTCAGTTTGAATCTATCCAAGTTATTGATTCTTGCTTTTATTTCTTGTGCGATGGGAGTCCTGTTAAGGAAGTCTGGTCCTAAGCCAACATGTTGAAGATCTGGACCTACTTTTTCTTCTATAATCTGCAGGGTCTCTGGTCTGATTCCGAGGTCCTTAATCCATTTTGAGTTTAGTTTCATGCATGGTGAGAGATATGGGTTTAGTTTCATTCTGTTGCATATGGATTTCTCCCAGCACCATTTGTTGAAGAGGCTATCTTTTCTCCATTGCATATTTTTGGCACCTTTGTCTAGTATGAGAAAATTGTATTTATTTGGGTTTGTGTCCGTGTCCTCTATTCTGTACCATTGATCTACCTTTCTGTTTTGGTACCAATACCATGCCGTTTTTGTTACTATTGCTTTGTAGTAGAGTTGAAGATCTGGTATTGCAATACCCCCATTTCACTTTTCCTGCTAAGGATTGCTTTAACTATTCTGGGTTTCTTATTCTTCCAGATGAATTTCATAATTGCTTGTTCTGTTTCTGTAAGGTACGTCATTGGGATTTTAATTGGAATTGCATTGAATTTGTATAGCACTTTAGGTAGTATGGCCATTTTGACAATATTAATTCTTCCTATCCAAGAACATGGAAGATCTTTCCATCTTCTAAGGTGTTCTTTAATTTCTTTCTTTAGTGTTGTATAGTTCTCATTGTAGAGGTCTTTCACCTCTTTTGTGAGATTGATTCCCAAGTATTTTATTTTTTCTGATGCTATTGTGAATGGGGTAGTTTTCCTAATTTCTCTTTCTGAAGATTCATCACTTATGTATAAAAATGCGTTGGATTTATGGGCATTGATCTTGTAACCTGCTACTTTACTGAATTCACTTATGAGTTCTAAGAGTTTTCTGGTGGAATTTCCAGGTTCCTCTAAATATATAATCATGTCATCAGCGAACAGGGATAGTTTGAGTTCTTCTTTTCCAATTCGTATCCCTTTAATTTCTTTGGTTTGTCTAATTGCTCTGGCCAGAGTCTCAAGAACGATGTTGAATAGAAGTGGTGAAAGAGGGCATCCCTGCCTTGTTCCAGTTTTTAGGGGGAATGCTTTCAGTTTTTCACCATTTAGAATGATATTAGCCATGGGCTTAGCATAAATGGCCTTTACAATGTTAAGGAATGTTCCCACTATCCCTATTTTTTCTAGTGTTTTGAGCATGAAGGGGTGCTGTATTTTATCAAATGCTTTTTCTGCATCTATTGAAATAATCATGTGATTCTTGACTTTAAGTCTATTGATATGGTGAATGACATTTATTGATTTCCTGATGTTGAACCAACCTTGCATCCCTGGGATGAAACCCACTTGATCATGGTGCACTATCTTTTTAATATGTTTTTGTATGCGATTTGCTAAAATTTTGTTGAGAATTTTTGCATCGGTGTTCATTAAGGATATTGGTCTGAAATTTTCTTTCCTTGATGAGTCTCTGTCTGGTTTAGGTATCAGTGTGATATTGGCTTCATAGAATGAGTTTGGGAGGGTTCCCTCCTCTTCTATTTTATGGAATACTTTGAGAAGTATTGGAATGAGCGCTTCTTTAAAGGTTTTGTAGAACTCAGCTGAGACGCCATCTGGTCCCGGACTTTTATTTGTTGGTAGGCTTTTGATGACTTCTTCTATTTCAGTACTTGAAATTGGTCTATGTAAATTGTGTATGTCCTCCTCGTTCAGTTTAGGCAATTCATATGTCTCTAGAAACCTGTTGATGTCTTCGAAATTTTCTATTTTGTTGGAGTATAGATTTTCAAAATAGCTTCTAATTATGTTTTGTATTTCACTCGTGTCTATTGTGATATTTCCTTGTTCATTCCGAATTTTAGTGATTTGGGTTTTCTCTCGTCTTCTCTTTGTTAGTGTGGCTAAAGGTTTATCAATTTTGTTTATTTTTTCGAAGAGCCAACTATTTATTTTGTCAATTTTTTGTATTGTTTCTTTTGTTTCAATTTCATTGATTTCAGCTCTGAGTTTAACTATTTCCTGTCTTCTACTACTTTTGGTGCTGGTCTGTTCTTCTTTTTCTAGGGCTTTGAGCTGTAGTGTTAGGTCGTTTATTTGTTGAGTTTTACTTCTTTTATTAAATGCGCTCCATGAAATAAATTTCCCTCTAAGTACTGCTTTCATAGTGTCCCAGAGATTTTGATATGATGTTTCTTTGTTCTCATTTACCTCTAAGAATTTTTTAATTTCCTTCCTAATATCTTCTGTTATCCATTCATCATATAATAGCATATTGTTTAATCTCCAGATGTTGGAATAGTTTCTGTGTTTTACTCTTTCATTTATTTCTAACTTCAATCCATTATGATCTGATAGAATACAAGGCAGTGTCTCTATCTTCTTGTATTTGCTAACATTAGCTTTGTGGCATAATATATGGTCTATTTTAGAGAAGGATCCATGTGCTGCTGAGAAGAAAGTGTATTCGCTCTTGGTTGGATGGTATATTCTATAAATGTCCGTTAAGTCTAAATTATTGATTGTGTTATTGAGATCTATGGTTTCTTTGTTCAATTTTTGTCTGGAAGATCTGTCCAGTGGTGACAGAGGTGTGTTAAAATCACCTAGTATTATTGTGTTATGGTCTATTTGGTTTCTGAAATTGAGAAGGATTTGTTTGACATACATGGATGAGCCACTGTTTGGGGCATAGATGTTTATGATTGTTATATCTTGCTGATTTATGCTTCCCTTAAGCAGTATGAAATGACCTTCTTTATCCCTTCTGACTAACTTTGGCTTGAAGTCCACATTATCGGAAATGAGGATGGATACTCCAGCTTTTTTGCTGAGTCCATGTGCATGGTATGTTTTTCCCCATCCTTTCACCTTTAGTCTATGGGTATCTTTTTCTATGAGGTGAGTCTCTTGTAGGCAACATATTGTTGGATCTTTCTTTTTAATCCAATCTGCCAGTCTATGTCTTTTGATTGATGAATTCAGGCCATTAACATTTAGGGTTATTATTGAGATATGATTTGGTTTCCCAGTCATTTGGTTCATTTTTTAAATTTTATTTATTTATTTGTTTGACACAACTTGGTTCCTCCTTTATTTGACAATTCCTTTAGGATAATTCCTCCCTTTGCTGATTTGCTTCTTTTTTTTCATCTCTTCCTCATGGAATATTTTGCTGAGAATGTTCTGTAATGCTGGCCTTCTTTTTGTAAATTCTTTTAGCTTTTGTTTATCATGGAAGGATGTTATTTCATCGTCAAATTTGAAGGTAAGTTTTGCTGGGTATAAGATTCTTGGTTGGCATCCATTTTCTTTCAGGGCTTGAAAAATGTTGTTCCAGGCCCTTCTAGCTTTTAGGGTCTGGATTGAAAAATCTGCTGATATCCGTATTGGTTTCCCCCTGAATGTAATTTGGTTCTTTTCTCTCACAGCCTTTAAAATTCTGTCTTTATTTTGTATGTTCGGTATTTTCATTATAATTTGCCTTGGTGTGGGTCTGTTGTAATTTTGTGTATTTGGAGTCCTATAAGCCTCTTGAACTTGATTTTCCATTTCATTCTTCTTATTTGGGAAATTTTCTGATATTTTTTCATTGAATAAATTGTTCATTCCTTTGGTTTGTTTCTCTAGGCCTTCCTCAATCCCAATAATTCTTAAATTTGGCCTTTTCATGATATCCCATAGTTCTTGTAGATTCTGTTCATGATTTCTTACCATCTTCTCTGTTTGTTCAACTTTGTTTTCAAGGTTAAATATTTTGTCTTCAATGTCTGAGGTTCTGTCTTCCAGGTGTTCTATCCTACTGGATATGCTTTCTATGGAGTTCTTAATTTGGTTTATTGTTTCCTTCATGTCAAGGATTTCTGTTTGTTTTTTTTTTTCAATATCTCTAACTCTTTATTGAAATGATCTTTTGCTTCCTGTATTTGCTCTTTTAACTGTCGATTGGTATGATCATTCAATGCCTGCATTTGCTCTTTCATCTCATCATTCAGTGCATGCATTTGCTCTTTCATCTCATTGTTTGCTTCCCTGATCATTTTAATTATGTACATTCTGAACTCCTTTTCTGTCATTTCTTCTGCCATGCTGTCATTGGGTTTTATTGATGTAACATCTAGATTTGTTTGCAGCATTTTCTTTCCTTGTTTTCTCATATTGTTCAGGTATCAGTGGACCGCTGAGATATTGCAGATTTCCTCTATTGACTTACAATGTCCCTGAAGATTTCTATATATATATCCCCTCTTAGCCTTCAGTAGGCTGAAGTCTTGGAGGAAGTTGATAATGCGGTGCTCCACAAGGAAGCTGCCTCTCTAGGAGTGGTGGCCTTCAGGTGGGGTATATTCCCTGCTAGTGGGCAGAGGTGCCTCCACTTGTTGATCAATGGTCATCCAAAGGGGAAGTAGGCTGCGGGCTGCGGCAAGGCCTGTTTGGGCCTGTGTCTCTGGTTTTACCGTCCTTGTGGGGAAACCTCACCCGGCAGGGAAGACTCACCCGGTGGGGAGGTCTCGCTGGTCAGTTCCCTCCTAGAGGTTCCCCTCAATTTACAGCTACCGCCTGGGCTGGGCTGCCTTCCTCTGCAACGTTCCCAGGGGCCTGGCCCTTCCTTCTGGGCCTGGGAGCCTAACCCTTCGCAGATGAATCTCCTTAGGCTGCCCCTCCTCAGAGAATCTGCCCGCAGGCCTGGAACCTTCGCTCCGCCCTAAGCGTGTCTCTGTGCGGCTCTTCCACCAAGAAGCCTCCTAGATCTTGGGACCCTGCTCTGCATCTAATCACCTGGCTATGCAGCCCCTCCTCTGAGCAGCCACCTGGGGCCCCGTACAATTGCTCTGAGTCCCAGAGACCCGCCACATGCCTCTTCCTCCAGACAGCCGCCCAGTATTCCAGTGCGGTCACTAGGAGTCCGAGCAACTCACTGTGTGCCTCCTCCTCCCACCAACCGCCCGTAGCCCTGGCAATCACTCCGAGTCGAAGTGATCCTCCCTGTTCCTCCTCCTCCTCCAGGTAACCCCCCGGGTGTTCAGGAGCGGTCGCTCTGAGTGGCTCTGAATCCACATGACCCGCTGCATGCGTCCTCTGGGCAACCACCCAGAGCTCTAGTGCAGCCACTCGAGACCAAGTGACCCACCGCGCTTCTCCTCCAGGCAGCCCCCCTGTGTTCAGGAGCTGTCGCTTTAACTCCAAACAACTCACCAATCGCCTCCTCCTCTGAACAGCCGCCTGGAGCTCTAATGCAGTCACTGCGGGTTCAAACGACCCGCCGTGCTCCTCCTCCTCCTCCTCCTACTCCTCCGGGCAGGCCCCGGTGTTCAGAAGTGGTCTGAGTCCAAACAGCTCGCCACGCCGCTTCTCCTCTGGCAACTTCCTGTAGCTCTGGTATAGCCACTCCAAATCCAAGCAGCCTGAGAGAATGAAGGCCTGTATAGGCATACAAAGACATGGAGTTTTAAGTTACTCTTTCTTATAATACTTCCACAAGATGTACTCAACAGAATTAAAGAGTTAAAAAAAAAAAAAGATAAAAGAGGATGTTGTGGGAGAGAAAACAGATATACACAGAAAAGCTAGTCTCCCTACTTCTGGCCCTGTCTATTCCCCAAGAATGGCCAGAGTGATCTTGTGAAAAACATTCCTTCTCTGAAAAATTATCCATTTATTGCTCAGCTCACTTGGAGTAGAAACCCAGTTCCTTACTATAATCTGCTCTATCTGGCATGCTTGATCTTCTACCTCTCTGACTCATTCTACTGCTCTCTGTCTCTTATACTTACTTGGCTCCATCCGATAGCCTCCTTGCTATACTTGAACATTCCAAATGCATCTCTACCTGAACAACTTTGCACTAGTTAACTTTGCTATACCACATTTCATGTGAGTTTCCTAGGAAACAGTGCTTATACTAAAACCTTATGAATCCTTGCACGTTCAAAAAGCTCTTTATTTTATCTGTGCATTTCAGTGGTATTTTGGTTGGTACAGAATTCTAGACTGAAAAGTTCTCCTTAGTTCCTTCTGCCTAGAGGGTTTTTTCCACATGTATACATGTGACTGGTTCCTTCACTGTCTTCAATCTCTGTTCTAATGCACTTTATCAGAACTCCACTGATCATCCTATGAAACTTCACTTTCCTTACCATCTTTACCCTATTTTCCTCCACAGCTGTCAACAGGAATTAATATATTACTAATTACTCAGTTTATTTCATGGAGCCACCCACTAAAATGTAAGAACTCTTAAAGCAAGGACTAGGGATTTAGCTCAGTTGGTAGAGTGCTTGCCTCGCAAGCATAAGGCCCTGGGTTCAATCCCCAGCACCACAAAAAAAAAAAAAAAGAAAAGAAAAGAAAAGAAACTCTTAAAGCAGAAATTTTTGCTTTGTGTACTGCTATATCAAATACCCATAGCAATGCCTGTTGTGTGGAGAGAAAGGGAATAAGAGAGATATAGATTCTATCTTAGCTGCAGCTTTAGAGAGCAACCATTCATATTAAAGCAGAAGGAAAGATAACTCAGGCCTCCCTGAGAAAATAAATGAAAACCCCATAAAATAAAAAGTATGATGTAGTATTTGTAAAAAGAAAGAAGAAATAATTCGTAAATTATGCAAGTTAAAAAGGAAGGAAAATACCAGTGGAGAAGATCTAGATCACCTTGGGTACGGCAATGACTTCTTAGAAACAACACCAAATGCATGATCTGTGAAAAAAAATCAATGATACTGTGGATTTTACTAAAATCAAAAACTTCTACTAGGGTCATAGAGCCATGCCTAGCACATGTGAGGCACTGATTCATTCCCCAGCACCACATAAAAAAATATAAACAAAATAAAGGTATTGCATCTATCTACAACTTTAAAAAAAGATTTTTAAAAAAGCTGCTGCTCTCCAGAAGACACTGTCTAGAGTATGAGAAAGACAAGCCACAAACTAGGAGAAAATGATAGTAAAAGACATATCTGAAAAGAACTGTTACCAAAATATTAAAAACCATTAAAACTCAACAATAAAAAATAACAACTCCATTATTAAAAATAGACAAAAGATCAGGACACCTCACCAAAGAGGATATATAGATGGCAAGCAAGGAAGCTTATGAAATAACTTTTGACATAGTGCCTCATTAAAGAATTGGAATTTAAAGCAATGAAAGATCACTATATACCTATAGAATAGCCAAAATTAGAACATTGCCAACACCAAAGTTGGCAAGGACGTAGAGCAACAGGAACTTTCTCTTTTATTGCTCATGGATGCAAAGTGGTACCTTGGAAGACAGTTTGGCAATTTCTTACAAAACTATATAAATCCTTACAGCAATCGCTCCCCTTGGTATTCACCCAAATGAAGTAAAAACTCATGTCCACACAAAAACATGCACACAATTTTTTGTAGCAGCTTTATTCATAATTGCCAAAATTTGAAAGCAACTGAGATGGTCTTTGTAGGTGAATAGATAAGTAAACTGAAATACACAGACAACAGAATATTTTCCAGTGCTAAAAAACAAATAATGAGCTACCAAGCCATGAAGAGCTGTGGAGAAAAATGTGTGTTACTAAGTGAAAGAAGCCAACCCAAAAAGCCTATATACTGTATGATTCCAAATATATATCATTCTAGAAAAGGCCAAACTATAGAAGCATTGAGACAAATCGTGGTTGCTAGGTGTTAGTGGATAGAAAGGGATGAAAAGGTAGAGCACAGAGAACTTTGAGGGCAATGGAACTATTCTGTGTGATAGAACAATAATGGATACATGTCATTGCACATTTATCCACGCCCATCAGATGTATAAGATCAAGAGTGAACACTAACATATACTGTGGCTTTGGGTGATAATGATGTGTGAATATAGTTTCATCAATTATAATAAAATTACCCCTCTGGTGGGTGATATTTTTAATGGGAGATGCTATGCTTGTATTAGGGACAAACGTATAGGAATTCTCTGTTTTTTTGCTCAATTTTACTGTGAACCTAAAAATGCTCTAGAAAATAAAATCTATTTTAATAAGCAGTATGAAAAATTTTAAACTTCCTATTAAATAACTCTTGAGACAAAGGAGGACAATACTGAAACTGTAGTGTAGGAGAAAATAGCAATGAAGTCATATTATAGAACCTGTGGGCAAAAGATAGAGCAGTCCCATGAGAAAAATCATAGCCTTAATACTACTATTAATAAATAATTGCTTTGGTTTGCCAATTCAGCTCCCATTAAATGTAGGACTATGCCAAAGTTTATATGATTAGATAACAAGAGCAGTAACCTAGTAGGTTCATCCTAATTTAAATGGACTGACTGGGTGGTAACTGTAGGCAGATGGGGCATGACTGGAGGAGGTAGGACACTGGGGGCCTAACTGGAAGGGCACATCTCCCCAGTGGCCCCTTCCCCAGCCTCTGTTTCCCAGCTGCCATGAAGTGAGAAGTTTTCCTCCCCCACACCTTTGGGCCAAGATATTCTGCTTTATCTTGAGCCCAGAGCAATGGAATTGGCCAACCATGGACTGAACCTCTGAAACCACGAGTCAAAATAAACTTTTCCTCCTCTAAGTTATTCTTGTCATGTCTTTTGTTCACAGAGGTAAAAGCCTAACACAATAACAAAGAATGAAAATGAATGATTTAATAAAACAACTCAAGAAGTGAGAAATAGATTAAAACGATTAAATTGGACTGGGGATATAGCTCAGTTGGTAGAGTGTTTGCCTAGCATGCACAAGTCCCTGGGTTCAATCCCCAGCACCAACAACAACCAAAAAAAAGAATAAAAAGATAAAAATAAGGAAATCAGAGCAAAGAATCAATGTCAAGAACACAAATAAATTAGAATAGCGTGATAAAGTTTTGAGGGTTGTTTTGGGGGGAAAAGTAAGTTTTTAAAATTGTAAATAGTCAAGATTAAAGAAAAAGCATGCATACTCACACACACACACACACACACACACTCATACACACACACATGCATACATCACTGGCCTCTTGCACACATTTAAAAAAAAATGATTTTGGATGAGAAAAACAAGGATTCAAAAGAAACTCAAAGAAACTTGAGACCAGTTTGGCCAACTCCATTCAGATAAATTTGTAATTTTCATAAAATGGATAATTTTCCAGGGAAATATGTCACATAAATGTGTATGTTTTGGAAAAAAAAAAAAAAAAAACCTAAAACAGCAGCTTCTATTTAAAAGATGGAGAACATTGTCAAAAATAGACATAAGTATACACACACTCCCAGTTTCCCAGGTAATTCTACCAATCATTTAAGGAAGTGATAACACCAATGCTATTTAAACTGTTAACAGAGTGAGAAAAAAAAAGGAGCAAAGCTTTTGAATTCTTTCTATGAAGTCAGCATAACACTGGTACAAAATTTAATAAAGATAAAACACCCAACTCCAGGAAAATCTTGTCTATGAATAACAACAATGACAACAAAAATCCTAAGTAAAACACTAGCCAACAGAAAACACCAGTGGCAGGGAGGGGTCCACAAATCAATTTGTACTGGCAAAGGGATAAACAAATTATGTTCATGTAAATGTAAATCAGTACATCACCTTGAGGAACAGCTTCATAACATCATCCAGAATTAAAATGCCTTTATTGTTTCACCCAGAAATTCCAAATACAGGACTTTACCCTTTAGCTAGATAACAAATGCACACATGGAATGAAATGGGTGTAGAGTATGCATTCCAGATCTAATGATAACCTAAATTTCCAGAGACTAGTTAATCAAATGTTAGAATATTTATACAATAGAATACCATATAACCATTATGAAGAATCTAAAGCATGTTTACAAATACTAAAGCAGAATAATATCTAAGACCTATGTTAAAAAATAATGTTTCTGGCATGATTTGGGGGAAAAGAAGGAAATTTATATCTATAAGCATTCATGTGCACAAAAATTTCTCTAGAAGGATACATAAGAAATGCACATTGCTCTGTAGAAAGAATTTGTTGATAGAATTCAAATCCTGGAAGAGAATGATGTTAGAAAATACTCACTGGAAACATAATATTTTGTGTGTTTGCTTTACACAAAAGAAATAATCAAATAAATGCAATCAGAGTGAAATACTTGGCGATCTGAGAAGACTATCATGGATGTGTAATAATGTGAACACTTTCTATTGATTTAACTAACAATTGTGAGGACCTAAAGTCATAAAGAAGAGACAAAGAAAAGGAGGGGTCTGGTGGAGAGAGATGGGGTGAGCAGTGCCCAGAGCAACATAGACTCCTCCATAACACTAGGAAGATTACAATGTCTAAAACAGGAAAAGGCAAGCAAGATCCAAGTGAGCATTGTTTCAGTTTGAATATTACACATCCCCAAAGGCCTGTGCGTTGAAGTCTTGCTACCCTAGTGGTGCTATAGGGAGGTGGTGGAACCCTCAGGAGTAGGGTCTAGTGGGGTCTTCAGGTCAGTAGAGCCTGCCTGTGAAGGAGAGAGCAGGATCACAGCCCTTTCCCCATCTCTTTTGCTTCCTGATAAGCGATTTTGCCCCACACTGCACCATGTTAGGCTGCCTCACCACAAGACCAAAAGCAATGGGGCCAATCATCACAGACTGAAGCCTTCAAAACTGTGAGCCCAATAAACCTTGTCTCTTTATAATTTGATGATCTAAGGTATTTGTTATAGTAATGGAGAACTAACTGACACAAGAATAATGTTTAGAAATATGGAAATAACAACCAAAAGAGACACCTAAAATAATTGGAAAGTGACTGCCTGTGGGATGATGCCTGGGCCAATAGGGGAGAATGAGGGCAGGACCTGTTTTGATTATGAATCTCCTGGTACTCTTAGATTTTTAATAATATGCATATTTTATTTTGATGATCTTAAAATTTTAGTATACAAAATATTTGTTATGAGAGGTACATTGTAAAAGAAAATACTAAAAACTGGCATGCACATACACCCTCCTTTTGTTCTCACCCCTGAGATAACCACACTCTCGTCACAGCACTTAGTATACATTTCTCTGTGTCTATTCAAATTTAAATGCACATATAAATGTCATTCTCTGTAACATATATGTATATAGCTATGTATACACATACCCATACATGCATGTTTTATACAGTATATTTTATACATAACATGTAAACATATATTACATATGCATAGAGGGAGAAAAATTTTGAAATTGAAAGCTTCGTTCTAGAAAGCCATCTTTTTCTTTACTATGTGCTATTGAAGTACTCTCTTGATAGAGTTGAAAATAGAGATGGAAATGGAAATGGTGATGGGTTTAACATAGAAATACAGAGACAGAGCGACAGAGATAAAGATAGAGATGAAGATGGAGACAGAGATATAAATACATTTATATTTATGTATATATGTATATGTTTGTCTTCATCTCTGCCTCTTTCTCATTGTCTCTGAGCTCCATTCATTCATTTAATTGTAACTCCTTGCCCTTTTCTTCAACATGGACCCCCTCCCTTCAGTTCCCAAGTTCCCTCAGTGATCATACTGTTCTGGCCTTTTCCTGGTTGAGTGTAGAATATGCACAGGTCAGGGTGTTCAAATTTTTCCAAGAGCAGCAAACCCAAAGGTTAGCAAGGCAGAATTTGACCTCATGAGCTAGTGGCAAATGAGGTGATTGAGCTTTACTACCTGTTCCAGCCAAAGAATGCACTGCTCAGACCCCCCCTTCCTCAGTGAGGAATACAATAAGCTGCTGGCAACCTTCAGATGCAGCACCTACAGAATCTTCTAAAGTGTTTGATCCAAGGGTATAGTCTCCTCAGCAGCCCCAAGCCAGTCACAGAGCCCAGTGAGGGTGCTAACCTGGCCATTTCTGCCCCAAATAGACCTTTGGGGGTAAATTTAGTGCTAAAGTGACTGATTTACAGTGCTGCATGGTGAATCTTCTTCTTGCCCGTCTCCCTTTATGGCATGTCTGGCCTTTGTCATGGCCCAAAGTCTCTCCTGCATAATCTTACTCGTTCTCCCCTTTGTCTTTTGTAAGCATTAACCCCCAAAAACCTTGCACTTCTTTGTCCTGGCAACTGCTTTTTGAAGGACCTGAAAGGATTCATTTCTCAGCTCAGGAATACTACAGGAGATTCACTACCCTCAGGTTTAGTCCAATTCAAACAACAGTCCATCTCCCAACCCTGAAATCACAGATAGTTCTCCTGCCTCCTTGTGGGCCCCTTCATCTCTCCAAACTGAACACTATTGGGCAGCCCTATTAGAGGGTAAAGGTAGATGGATCTCTCAGGGATACCATGTCTAACGTCTTTCCTCTAGGCTGCAGAATGAGACAGGCCTTGTCTGCACTGGTCCCTCTATCCTATTCTCTGGAGAATGCTGTCCTCTCATTTGTCTTCTTCAAAGAACTTGGACAAACTTGTAGCGTTGCTTGCCTTCATTGTTAGATTACTCCATAAATGGGCCTTCTGAGGTCACTCAAAATCCAAACTATGGCAAAGCAACAGAAAATGAACTAAGAGAAATGCCTTTGAGCTGCCATCTTCCCAAAATCATCTGGGAGTGATACAGGAGGAGAGCAGAAAGAGCCTCGGGTATAGGACAGGAGGAAGGAGAGATATGGAGGGTGCTACAGTTTGAATGTGTCTCACAGAAGTTCATGTGTTAGAAACTTCATTCCTAAAGTCAATGCTAATGATATTTGGAAGTGGGACCCCTGGGAGGCAATTAGGATTAGACAAGGGCATGAGGATGGGACCCCATAATGGCATTAGTGGTTTTATAAAAGAAAGAGAGACCTAAGCTAGAGTGCTTGTTCTGTCTCATCATGTGATACCCTTCACCATGTGATGATAGAGCAGGAAGGTCCTCACCAGATGCCAAGAAGCAGCACCATGATCTTGAACTCAGCCACCAGAACCATGAAACAAATCAAATTCTATTCTTTATAAATTAGTGCATTGGCCAGTTGTCCATTACTGTAACAAATACCTAAGAAAATCAACTACTTATAAAGAAGAAAGGTTTGTTTGGGCTCACAGATTTGGAGCTTTCAGTCCACAAATGATTGGTCCTTGGTTTGGGGCCTATGGTGGTACATCATCATGAAGCACATGGCAGAGCAGCCGGTTTACCCCATGGCTGGAAACAAAAAGGAAAGAGGAAGAAACTGGCACTCCATAATCCCCTAGGAGTACATGCTCCCAATCCTAAAACCTCTCACCAAGCCCTTCTTTAAAATGTTTCCAC
This sequence comes from Sciurus vulgaris, assembly GCF_902686455.1. Classification (NCBI taxonomy): domain Eukaryota; kingdom Metazoa; phylum Chordata; class Mammalia; order Rodentia; family Sciuridae; genus Sciurus; species Sciurus vulgaris. The sequence goes on along the minus strand of NC_136462.1, from coordinate 137,007,280 downwards.
CACCTCTTACTAGCACCAAACTTGAGACCAAACCTTTAACCTTTCGAGGGCATTCAAGATCCAAACTACAGCAGCCAGTCTCAGTTATTTTATTATAGCAATAGAAAATGGACTGAGATGAAGAGAGAGTACTGGGGGTCACATGAGTCAAAAGTATTGGCCTCCTGAATGGATCTCTGACTGCCCTTCATGCCAACAGTACAGCCTAGATCTTGGTCTAACAAGATGAATTTCACTGGCTAATTACTGTCATTTTGTGGATATCCACACTCTCTCAAGCTGTCATGCAAGAATCAAAACTACCAGAGACTTCCAGACTGGTTTCCACTCTCCCAGGAGTTCTGAATCCTTCAAATTAGCATCTGTCATCAAGTCTTGTCAGACAACAGGGAATTAAAGGTGGGATGGAAAAAAGAAATAAAAGTAGCAGCAGCCCAAGAGCAGCATTACATTCTTCCTATTCAGTATTGATTGTATGCCATTAACTGTTGGATTGTTTTCCACCTTTTCACTTCAAAAGTATTCCAGGAAGAAATGAATATTTTTCAGCAGCTGATGGAGATCATCAAATGTACTTCTGAACTCTTCTAATGAAAGACAATTACTTTGTGTTGCCTCAGGCTCTTTCCAACCCACAGAATGTCGATGTCAAGTTCTCCAATTAAAAGGGACATTTTTGAAGAAAAAAAACCTAATAAAATACTTGAAAGAATAAAGTTGGTTTAGCAACCATGCCAGCAATTGGAACTTTCTATCAACCCGCATGTCAGCTACTGCTGTGCAGTAAAAGTCATGCAGAGAACACTTGAGGCCCTGGATTCAAGTCTGAAATATAGCACATAAGCTATACAACTTGAACAAATCACTCACTCCACCAGGACTCAGTTTCCCCACTTTTCAGAGGATGGATCTTTTAAAATGTTTAGCAGTGAACTTACCCAGAACAACCAATCTTACCAGTTAATCTTACCCAGAACACTAATCTATGAAAAGCATCTGTCATGGGTTGAATTGTGGCCTCTCCAAAAAGATATGCTGAACTCCGAACTACTGGGACCTCCAGATATGCCCTTACTTGGAAATTGGACCTTTAAAAGGTAGTCAAGTAAAACAAGGTCATCAGGACGAGCCCCAACACCATCCAACTGGTGCATTTTAAAAGGGGGAATTTGAACACAGAGACAGAAATACACGAAGGGGAAATGATGATGATGATGATGATGATGATGATGATGATGATGATGATGATGAAGATAAACATGGAAAAGACAGCTGTATAAGTCTGAGGCTACCAGAAGAAAGCCAGGAACAGATCCTACACACACACACACACACACACACACACACACACACACACACACACAGATCCTTTGGTGCTTTCACAAAGAGCATAGCCCTTTTAATCCCTTGATTTCAGACTTCCAGTCCCCAGAATGTGAGACAATGAATTTTCATTATTTTAAGTCCCTCAGTTTGAGGTGCTTAGTTAGAAGAGTCCTGGGAAACTAATACAGCATAAAGACCTAGTTAAAACCCGCCATTTTGCCATTATTTATAGACTCCTACAGCACACAGCCCAAAAGCCCCTGAACTAAATGATGCCAAGAGCCCTACTGCCTTCTACTATTTGGTGATAGCTAATGTACTTACATAGCCCTGAGGCCCTAAAACCTCTGCACCCTCGACTTCAGAAGGACTTTCCTTTATGTGACATTTGAAGGTGAAGTGTATGCTCATGTGATGTCTAAAAACTACTGAAGTGTGCATTAGATACCTGCTACTCTCAATTGTAAAACTTGAGTGATTTGAATGTGCTATGCCCTAGTCGTGATAAAAGAGAAACCTGTATGGATCCATTTTTTAGAACACATTGATGACAGAGCAACAGATAGATATTAAGATTCTTCATTACATGAGCAATGCCTAAAAGTGCTTGAAGTCACAATCTATTGCCAGAAAGGAATCTTACTATTTGATAAACATCGTCACACACAAAATTCAGTTCTTTGCCTTTCCCATGCCAACTCACAGGGATGGCTAGGATGTTCCTTTTGCTGCACTCTTCCCACCCTCGTCCCTCCTGGAGCACCCCCAGGTGCTAGTCCACAAGGTTGAAGGATTCCTAAGAGCTCCTTTAACAGCATAGTCTAGATTCTTCCAAAGGAAACATCTGTAAGATCAGCAATCATTTCTCCTGCTAACCAACTGCTTCTTATAGCTCAGCTTAGATAAACCATAGTTTTAACAGTCCGTCTTACCCAAAAAAAGTCTCTTAGGAAAGATATAAGGCAGAGAAAAGAATATAAGAGAAATTGGAAAATGGACAGGAATGGAAAAGCCCATCCTGACATCTATTTTATCTATGTTCCACCAATTCAGAAGTAAATCTATATAAACAGTTCCATAGTTGTACTCATGTCAGTATCAAAATAGGAAATTTTTGTGACTTGAATGTCTCTCCAAAACTCACTTTGGAATTTAATTGCCACTGAAACTGTATGAAAAAGTGAGGTCTTTAAGAAATGATTAGTGATAAGGGTTCCAGCCTCATGAATAGATTACTACTGAAATCTCTAGAATGTGTTAGTTATTGAGAGAGTGGGTTATTATACAAGGTCATCTCTCACTTGTTCTCACTTGCCCTTCCACCATGTTGTGACTCAGCACACTAGTGACAGGCCCTTTCTAGGAGCTGGCATCAGGCTCTTAGATGTCCCAGCCTCCAAAATTATGAGAAATACATTTTTTATATAAATTACCCAGCCTCGGGTATTCTATTATAGCAACACAAAACAAATGAAGGCAGATATAAAACACCAAGGGGGGAAACATTGCTGAATTTAAAACTTGATGATTGACTAAAAGAGAGAAACACTTTCCAATGATGAAACCTCAAAGCTATAGTTCCAAGACATACACAGTGACACTAAATTTAAGCCACTGGGAACTATCACGAGATGTCTTCCTTTCTTCCAAATACTTTCTCTTGAAGAGGTCAATAGTTTCTCCTATGAGACAGAATCTTGGATGCTGCACATTCTTGACTCAGATAGAAGGAGGCACCAACTAAATAAATATGGAGCTCAAGGGCTGCCATATTTTTAAAGTCTGTTTGTTGAGCTCTTTGTATTCACTGTCTCACTTAATCCCACAGCACACCTATGGGAGAGACTATTTACACTATGTTCAAAAAGAAACCTGAGGCCCGATGGTTGCATACATTTCTCAGGTTGCGTGATCAGAAGAAATCTCCTGTGCTTGAGAACTTTGGAGTAACAACAAAGAAGAAATCCATCTTTATCTTTCCATAGGAAGGAGAATGTCCATGCCTTGGGTTCTTTCTCAAACCTGTTGCTACTGTCTTCAGGGTATCCAAGTTCACCCAAAGGAATAGTTGAAAGGGAACAGGGCTGTGGGAGGCAGAGTCGGACCGGTCTGATGGAATCTGCTCATCCACTTCCTTTCTGGAAGAAGCTGGGAAATTTTCCTCACCCATCTGAGCCTCATTCCTCTCGTTTGCAGAATGTGCTCACCATGTGGCATATTCTGAGTAATAAATGAGATAACAAATTAAAGTCACAAAAAATAGAGGCTTGATAACTACAGCAAAGGTAGCAATGGCACATGCTTTTTATTTATTTGGTGGGGATCTTTACCCAAGTTATAGATCTGTAGTCACATAGGCTCCATTTCATAGCAGAACATCTCCAAGGAAGGACATGAAAGAAGTCTGCATAGTTCTCTGTGCTGGTGTTCAGTTCCAAAATTTCAGAATTCCTCCCACTATACATGGATGCCCTCACTTTGAGTGGTATAAGCAGTGGAAATAAGTATCCCTGCTATTTATTCACTTGCCAAATTCAAAACCCTTGGTATGTATTGAGGAACTATTTTGGAGTTGTCTGAACTTAGCTTTGTATTGATATATCCTGTCCAGTATCCTCCTTCTGAAATAAAATAAAAATTCCCTTCAGCAGATATTTTAAATTTTAAATGAGTATGAATCCTATTTTAACCATTTGAAGAAATTATTTGCAATTCTTTATAGATGTCCTGTAGTATAAAACTAGAATAGAAAAAGCACACTTTCAAATTGTTCTCTTCTATTTTCTGTTTCTTAGAGAGTGTACATATGTGTATGCCTATAGAGTAAGAGGCAATCAGTGCAGAAAGATCAAAAGATAAAAGAGAAATGAAACTCTTCCATTTGGAAAATGTTTATTGGGCATATGCTTGTTGTGAGGGCCTAAGAATAGAAAAGAGGGGTGCTTATCCCTGCTGGCAGAACCCGCAGCTGGATCAGAAGGGAATCTATCATCTTGCTCAGAAAGCGTTTCTCACACAGGGCAGTCTCTACCAGGTTCTGATGGTTCTGTTAGTTGGTTCAGGTTAATCCAGAGAGGGTGTAATTAAAACAGTGCACCATTACCTCCTGCCTAACTCATTGAAGTTTTGATCAACTGACTTGCAACTTGAGCCTTTCCCAGTACTGCACAGAGCACACATCATGGAGATGTTCATGAAAGAAGAGCCGGATCGCGAACCAAAACCTAGAATCTGGAGGCTCTGCACAAGGGTTCCTATGTAGAAGAACTGGTTTTCTCATCACATACACCCACGAATTCACAGCCATGTGTCCTGGTTGGCAGCTGGCAGATCTCTCGGTATGTCTTGATTGAAGCTGCTCAAGATGACTACCTTACTTAGTTCCAAGTCCCCCAGGTCCCCAAGGTAAATGTTGTGCATTTTTTAAATTTATCTTTTGAGTTAAAAGATTTTGAATATACCTTCTCTTTGGAGATGAAAAATCTCTTCAGCTATTTTCTCTAGATGCAGTAACACAGATAGAAATTTAATTGTATCATAGAATAAGAGTTGCATTACAATTTTATTTCTGAAAATATTTATAGTGAACTATACACCCTGTATCAGTCAGGTGTAATTTGGCTCTGTCAGGTAAAAGAAAACATCTTCTGATTGTCCTTGAAAATTGATCTAGAGGAAAAAGCATTTCTATAGTTAATAGTTTCATCCCATTAAAAGAGACCATGCTTATCTACTTTGAAATAAAAGTTCACATCTGGAACAACAGCAGCAATTAAAGTCACCATTTGGTTAAAGAACCCACCTTCATTCTGCAGGATCCATGCACCACTGGCACAAGAGTCACATTGCATGAAATTATATAGTATGTGGTCTCACCTATGCCCATTCATCTATGGAGACAATGACATCAACTCAGTCAGGATTGCATAAGAATAGCTTTTGGTGTGCTATTTTGGTAGGGAGATCCAGGGTCTTCCTCCCACCAAGAGCCAACTTATACATTCTTCCTGCCGTCAAGTGTGTACATTCTGATTCTATGTTCTGAAAATAGAGAGTACCACAGGATGAGTTCAGAGACCTATGGGGACTCTCTAATTTGAGCGACTCAATTCTCCATTTATTACCTGAGCACCATAAACCCCTACTTTGATGAATAGATTTTAGTGGTATTTGGAATTTCCAAGAATTAGTGAGAAAGTCCTTAAGGATCTCAATCTTCCTTTTTCTTCAGGGTATGTGACTCTTATACAGAAAGTTTGGAGGAATAGTCAGTACAACTTTGATAGTACAACATTCCTCAAGGGGACTCAATCAAAGCACACTCAATCTGAGAAGTGGCTCGGGCTGGGATGAGAGCAAGAAGCTATAACTCTCCACAGTAGACCCACTGACCACACTGACAAGTTGGCAATTTGTCCATTTCAAAGAAAAAAAAAAAAACATTTCATGTAGATTGTCCATTCACTTCATCCCTAATGACAACCATAATCAATTAGCCACTGCCAAAGATTTTGGTGGGTGGTAGAAATTTGCTGACCAGTTCTCCCCATTCAGCCCCACCCCTATCATCCTTGCACATACCTCCTTGTCCCTGATATTAAGTGCTGCTGTTTGATTTCTGCTACTGCAGTGTCTACCATTCCCACTGCAGTCAGAGTGCCCACCTGGGCAGCAGCAGGTCCCATTATCTCAGGGCCTTCCCTCACCCCTGTCCTTCTCAGATCTGTAATGAATACACAATATGTATTTTTGCAGGTGTTCTTTCACCATTCACCAATAACTGCATGAAACTGAAATTTATTCATTTTCATTACTGTGTAGTATTTCATGTATGAATATATCATTTATTATCCCTTATGGTGGAAGGCCATCTTCCAAATAACCACTGCTTTTAAGACACAAAAATACTCTTAGGGCACTGAAAGAGATCATTAGGAGAGTGATTCTCAAATTTTCTGGTCTCAGGACTCCTTTAAACACTTAAAACGTATTGAGGACTCCAAAGCAATTTTAATGTAGGTTTTAATTATTCATATTTACTGTATTAGAAATGAAAACTGAAAGTTAAAATATTTATTACTTCATTTAGGCTGGGCACAGTTGCACATGCCTGTAATCCCAGAGACTCAGGAGGCTGAGGCAGGAGGATTGCAATTTCAAAGTCAGCCTCATCAAACGTGAAGCACTAAGCAAATCAGTGAGACCCTGATAGGTCTCACTGCCTGCTGCTGCCATTATAGGGCTGGGGATGTGATTTAGTGACCAAGTGCCCCTGAGTTCAATCCCTGATACCCAAAATATATATAACTTCAATTAAAATAACAAAAAATCCAATGCATGTTAAAGTAAATAACATCTTTTTAAAAAATAACCACATTTTCCAAAAAAATAAAATTACTGAGAATTGTTTTACAAGATCCAAATCTCTTTAACATCTGGTTTTGTAGGTGACAGCTCTGTTAGTAAGTTTGCCTCTGCATTCAATCTGTTGCAATATGTTGTTGGACTGAAGTATATGAAGAAAACCCAGACTCACACAAATATGAAATTGGAAGTGGGAGGATCTTGCAGACTCTCTAAAGAGCTTTGAGGATCCTCAGGGGTCCATCCTTGTCCAATTGCTTATGCAGAAGGTGCTCTAGAAGAGCAAATGCAATTCCTAAGCAAGACTCCACAGAAGAAGACCAGGTGGATTTTTCAGTTCTTGTGCTTACAGTGCTTATAATTAATGTGCCTCTTTTCCCTTTGCAATCCTCCTACCTTATCCCCTGCAAAAAAATAAAACTAGCAGTAAATTCAGACAAATCAATAGGCAATGTGGGGGAGCAGGTAGAGGGAGGAAGCACATCATCCTCCCAGCTGACCAGGCAAATCCCAGTTTACACTCAGCTAGGGCATCTTCTCCAAGTGCATTCTGCACAATTTCTATAGGAGATAACACGAAAATCAATGCAATTTTCTAGAATATTTTTAAAGGAGGAGGGGGAGAGATAGAACCTCCAGAAACTTTTCCCACTTTTCTCACTTAACAATTGGATTCCCAGAGGCAGAGACCAAGATGGTGGCTAGGAGGGCAGAGTGGGGTAAGAAAATAATGATGCAACAGCTGAGAAGCCCAAGGCTCTGCTTCCAGGCAAGACATTCACATGCCATGTGTCAAAATGTGATTTCTGTTCCAGAAGGAAGAGATAGGTATTTTTCTGAGTTCATGCTTCCCCATCTATGGGACGGAAGCGTAAACCTCAAGAGTCAGAAATAGAAACAATGTGCAAGTAGAATACATCGAGACCCTTCAACAAAGACCCTCAGTTGTGCCTGCCTTTTATACAATCCTCTGTGCCTCCAAGTTCCTGCTTGAGTGAGTAGAGTAATAACCCCCAAGATCCCAAAGCCATCCACTCATTCAGATAAAGAAACCATCTGCAAAATAGAAGCACATCAGAGCACAAAAGGTAGGTCCTTGCTAATGAACAGAAGCCTGGCTTGACAGCCTGGGCTGCCCGCCAAACTCATTTGTTTCCAGGCATTCTGTTTGCCAACCAAAGTTGTTGAGAATTAATAGGCCCCCAAAATATTTCCTAGGATACATAATGTAAAAGCTGCCAACTCTGTCCACTCCCAATGATGTTAGAAGAAGAAAAGTAAAAGTGCAATAAAAAGAAAGAGCCATAAAGTACATTCCAAATGGAAGCCATCCCAAAAGGAACAGCAAGTAAATTTGCTGCATTCACTAAGAGGAACATTTATTCTAAATTCAGCTTCTGATCACAAATGTCAGCAAGCTACTGCTGAGAGCAGGAGAAAGGAAGCCTTCTCCTACTGCCATAAATAATAAATAAAGTGTTCAAATTTACAGAACTTTTCACTTAAGACAATCCAGATAGTATATACTTTTCTTCTTTGGAGGCAAATGTTAGAGAGTAAATTTTAACTGAAACAGAATAAAAATTGAAGTAATATGGAAAGATAATCCTGAAATCCTAATAAATGTTGATATTTGTAAAAAAGATGATTGCCTTCCAGTTTATTGTCTGACATGTAAGGACCAGAATAAAAAGCTGAGAAAACTGAAAAATCAATAGTTCTCCCTAGATCTGTCAGGGAAGAGAGGTCAGAAGGCAAACCAATATCCCAGAAATTCGAGAGATAAATAGGGAGGTACAAAAAATCACAATGTACCAGGACAGAAATTCAAAAGCAGAAACCTCCATAGGAAGCAGTACCAGGATAAGAAACCTGAATTGTGATTGATAACTGCTGGATACTCAGTGTGGGCAACCCGAGAGTCAAAACCAGGCATAGGGGCACCCCCAGGCTTCTGTTTTACTTCCATGAGCTCAACTAGGTCCTTACAGTGAATATCAGAGAAAGATCCCCTCACACTTCCAGAAGGAAGTGGAGAGAAGAAACCACTTTGAAACCAATCTGAGCACCTTTCCCTTGTTACTATGTATGTATTTTAATACAGAACAATAGGACTGAGAATGTAGCTCAGCAGTACTTGCCTAGAATGTGTGAGGCCCTGACTTCAATTCCCAATAGTGGCAGAAAAAAGAATGTATACCAACAAATAAACACCATAACAAGTAAGATAAATATTAATACAACTCTGTCAAAAACTACTTTAAACATTAATGGTTTAAATGACCAATATGAAGAAAAAGATTGTCAGTGTGCATCATAAAAACACAGGTTATTTAAAACTAACTTTAAACATAATGACAAGTATATATTAAGAATATTAAGATAGATATAATCGATATCTCAAGAGAGGCTTTTTTTTTTTTTTTTTGTGGTACTGGGGATCGAACTCAGACCCTTGTGCTTGTGAGGCAAGCACTCTACCAGCTGACCTATCTCCCCAGCCCAAGAGAGGCTTCTTAACAAGGCCCATATTCAGAGGAAACTATTGATTTTGTTACAACCTAACCTATTAAGATATTGTCAAAAATCTACCCTATCTAAAGGGAGGGAAATACACTCTAACTTCATCTGGTCATCATGTCTCATCTAAGGAGGGAGAAGACTAGGAACTGATGGAGTTCTCAGTCCAGAGGCACAGGTCCACCATCATGTCCGGACTGCAACAACAACAACAACAAAAAGGCAAGGCATACTAACAAGCAAGAAACACAGTGTAAAGAGACCAAACAAGCTAACAGAACCAGACCCAGACATAATAGGGATAT